>NW_026137624.1:4152866-5537155 GCF_009805555.1 Andrographis paniculata
CCTCTATATATATATATATATATATATATATATAGGTAAATTAATGCATATGAGTGGAGACAATTGGATTGAAAATTGAGGATGATAAATCATTAGTAGGAAGAAGATGGAAATGTAAAAGAATGAATCATTGATAATAAGAAGAATGAATTAAAGGTGAGGGAGGTGGGGACAATTGTGACCGGCCAATGATTTGGTGCAATAGCAGATTTGATTTGGTTAAGGATTAATGTGCATGCATTTTTGCTATACCTAAGATTCGGGCCGCCATTTGCGGGATTCGTTAGAATCTTTCAATGTTCAAGAATTCTTTCAATTATATATATATATATATATATAAATCTATATTTTATGTTCTCTATACATCTATGATTGCGGTTAGAGTGCTAGATGACAGTATACTCGAATTGCAAATTCTTAACAGTGGATTGCAGAGAGTCTTCGTGAATATGTCCAAAATCTGTAATCTACTTTGTACATGGGTTAAGGATATGAAGCCATTTAAGTAATGATGCCAAACAAAATGACATGTAATCTTAAGATATATATATATATATTTTTATGAAATACTAAATTATGTGTTATACGTAAAAATGACTGATTGTTTTAATGCAAATGTATAAGTTGTTCTACGGTGACTTTTAAACTTTTGAAAAGATAGAAAATTTATAGTAATTCACATGTGGAAGAGATACTTACAATTGATTGTTTCTTTACTTTTTATGAAATAAGATTAAAGGAAACATAGTGTAGCCAGTGATATATTGATTCAAATATCAAATTATGATATATTGTACTTTTGAGGTATCTTAGGAAATGAATTGCTGCATTAGTTGGACTTCCCATAAATTGATTCAACTGTTGGGTGACAAAGACCACATCAGGCCTTGAAAAATTCAAAGTATAAG
The DNA here is from genome assembly GCF_009805555.1 of Andrographis paniculata. Lineage (NCBI taxonomy): Eukaryota > Viridiplantae > Streptophyta > Magnoliopsida > Lamiales > Acanthaceae > Andrographis > Andrographis paniculata. Next base: position 4,153,775 of record NW_026137624.1, read on the forward strand.
AGTTTTCCAACCAATCTTCGATATAGTGATGCATTTTTGAGAGATTTACCATTATTAGCTGAAAGTTTCAAGATAATGGAGTGACCATAAACTTGGCTTCGTGCATCCTTATATTCTAAAATGTCATATATATATATATATATACTACTTATGAGTTAATGCAAGTCCCTCCTTTGTTGTTTAACACTACCAACAAAAGAATTTTCTGCTACGATCAAAAAATCGTAATTAGACCTATTTTTGTGCAAAATATATTTTTTGTGACATTTTAGTTACATTTTTTTACCGTAATGTATACTCACAAAATGAATTTTTACGTAATTTTTTGTAACAATTGCGGGTGGTCAATGATCTTTGCTCCTCGTGGGACTGAATTTTTGTTACGAGTTTTGTTACACTATATCTCTCGTCACAATAAATCGTTTCGGCCCACGCATGGGCTTGGCTTTTGTTGCGCCACTTATTTCGTGATAACAAATTGAAAATTCCGGGCGTGGGCTAGGCTTTTGTTACGCCACTTATTTCGTGATAACAAATTGAAAATTCCGAGCGTGGGCTAGGCTTTTGTTACGACACTTATTTCGTGATAACAAATTGGAAATTCCGGGCGTGAGCTAGGCTTTTGTTACGCCACTTATTTCATGATAATAAATTGAAAATTCCGGGCGTAGGCTAGGCTTTTATTACACCATTTAGTTTATCGTAAAATATCAAAACTTTTTTAATGTATACATATATATGATCAGTCATAACATCAAAGTCTAACTCAATTCATTACAATCAACATCGTATATCACACTACAAGTTCTAAAACACGCTAAAAATAATAAACTTTTCAATTCCTACTTAGCCATATTACACATTAAAAAATTCATTACTCAAGAATAAATCAACACAATATTCCAATTCAAGGTGAAATATGTTGAGAAAACATGCAACAAAGAAAATTAACAACTAGGAGAGCAACGTGGAAATGAATCCCGAAAAAGAGTATCCTAACATTAGGGCTGACAAAGAAGCTACTGTAAGACTATAATATATATTAGTCGAAGTTTTAAATGATCATTAAATCGATCTATTGAAATATACAGAAAAAAGAAAAAAACAAGAATCAAGGGCAAACAAACTGCATTGAAACATATTAGACTTAGTTGTTGCAAATAAATTAGATAACCATAAAATTACACATCGAACTAAAACTTTATATATCCTTGTATATCCATTCAATTGGATTGACAAGGAGTACACTAAACCAATTTAACCAATTCACAACTAGATAAAATTCTAGTTGTGAATTGTGGATATTGAAAATCCAAACCCCAAACAAACAAACCCTAAATCTATTTCAACCAATTCGAAACTAAACAAATTATATTAAACTTATTTCAACCAATTAAATTACGTTAAACTAATTCCAACGAAATTACATTAAACCAATTTCAACATGTTCAATAAATAATAAATAATTATAAAATTAAATTACATTGAAGCTACTACAATAAAAAATAATAACAAAATATCTACTTTAACAACCTAAAACAACTATGCCTAGTTTTCCATATTTATCAGATTAATTACTTCATTGAGTATTGTTGCCCCGCAACCACCTATATTCTCAACCCGATATTATATTATGTTTTGTACTATTGTTCAAAAGGGAGTCAACGACGGAAAACATTTGTCGCAAATAAGAATCAAGAACTAATCAATTCAGTTGCTAAAATTAGAGATAAAATTAAGGATGAAAAATTTCCGTTGCTAATACAGAACAAAGTTTTCTGCTCCGACTTAGCGATAAAATATTCTATTCCTAATTCCGTCTCTGATTTTGTCGCTAATTCACGCAATACAATTACTAATGCTAAGCTCTAGCGACAACAGATTTACGAACGAAATATTCCATCCCTAATTTTGTCGCTAACCCGTTTAGGGACAGAAAAAGGGAGATTAACGACGGAAAATTCCATCGCTAATTTTCTATTTTTAAAGCACTTGCAGAAACATTTGAATTTGCTTAGAGATGAGTTCTCTTCAGCAAGAAGCTCAAGCTCTTGAATGATATTTTTCACAAAAGATGGACTATCTGATAAATAAAATTCACCTAGCATTTGTTAGGGAAAAAAATTGTAAACCTCTATATAATTCCATCTCTTGAATTGTGCATTATCTCATGACAAACTAACATATTACAAGTGTGTCATATTTGTACTCATTTGATCTCTCAAATTAGTAACATGTTAGTGACTTTAGTTCAAAGAGGATATGGTGAATTAAAAGTTTGGATCAATAGTTTGGTGGTCATGTCAGAAAAGGTTCCTTCTGCTGCATGATGGAATACCCTATCCTGAAAACCATGTGCAAGATTATTCTAACATGATCTAGCTTAGTAATACTCTTATTGAACAAAAATATTTCGATATAGCTTCAATGCATATTAGGGTTATATGTATAAATAATGAAATGATTCAAGAACTTGCAAGTGGTTGAGGTAGGATTCAATCAAAATTTAGTTATGTTTGTTATATTTTATCAATGAGCAGTAGTGATGCTAAGAGGAAAAAATTAGTTGGTTAAGACAAGCAACCAAAATGATTACTTGTAGGGGTGGCAAAAATAAGTACGGTCTGAAAGTTTGGTCCGAGTACGGTATAAAAAAATCGTGCTTGGATCTAAAAAAATATGCCCAAAAATTTTTGGGCCGTGCCTAGCCCGATACCCGAGCTCATTAAAGTGGGGCTGTTCCTAATGGTAAAGTTCTTGGGTTGTATTTGTTTAATTGTGGTTCACTTTTACTATTTAAGTATATTTTGTTCTAAATTAATTTGAAACTAAAAAAAATAAATAAAATAATTTAAAAATAAAAAAAAGGAAAGCTGGCTGGCACGCACAACCTGATTTCAAATCGGGTCATGTTCGGGCCGGCCTTTCCAGGCCTGATTTGTAATCGGGCCGTGTTGGCTCATCATGGTTTGGAATCGGGTCAGGCCGAAAAAAAGTTCAGGCTGGCCCGAATTGCCATTCCTAATTAGTTGGATGCACACAACTCAAGTTGGAAAACTATTGCTTGAATCTTCTTGTTAGTTATTTATTTTTATACTCATGCATTTACTATATTTGATTATGATAGATAATATTATTTTATCTATTCTATCCAATATTTACTTTAAAGTATTCAAGTTGTCCGGTATAGTTATATGTTTGTATAGTTATATGTTTGATACAGTAGTAGCTATTTTTAGGATTAGTATTACCATCCAACACCCTTGAGGGTATTTTATTCTATCAATTTAATAAAATATCCAAATTGTCATTTTTTTCTCTTTTCCCTTTTGATATTTCTTCAAGTGTTTGTAATAATTTATTTTAATAAATATTATAGCGAAGAGTATTAAAAATATAATAATAATTTTTTTATTTAATACTTATTTGAAATTTATCTTATTTTTTTATATTTTTAATCAATGAAATATAAAGGGGTAATAATGAGGTATAATATATTGTTAAAAATTAATTCATATATAATAAATAATTGATTAATAATAGTTATGTAATTGATTCGCCTTTAAATAGAAACGATAAGGAAATTGTAGTATCAATTATGAAATTTATCTTTTTTCACTCTTTCATAAGTACGAAATCTCCTAATTCGGTTTGGTTGTACGTAGGTCATATGGTAAACGGTAGCTTCTCACAAACAGATGTAGTTACTTTGAAGTTGATAAAGTTTATAAGGTTGGTGGGACTCTATTGCAAACTCTTGCACGATTTGTCCCCAAGCAACCTTGGTAAAATCTCTGTATACGAAGTGTCCAACTTGAAAGTATGAGTAGAAGATCAATACGAGTATAGGGTTGGAAAATTAACCTGACCTGAAATAGTTGAATTTGAGTTGAGATTTTTAACCCAATTAATAATTGGGTCAATAACCCATTTAATTAAATGGGTCAAGATTAGATCCAAATTTCAACATGAAAATAACTCGTCTAACTTGTTTAATTAATATTATTTTAAATGTAAATATATTTTTTAAATTTTTATCAATCTAATTAAAATATTCATTGGCCAATTTATAAAAATAAAGAATACAATATATATATATATATATATGCTAAAATTCTACAAAATTAGGATTAAATAAAAGAAAGACTTTCATTTTTTTTTTTCAATAGATTGAAAATCAAAATCCAACGTATGTTTGTGTTGTATATTATTGTGTAATGTTTGTTAATTCGACTATTGAATATCAGTTTCATAATATGAATAAACATTTTTTGCTTTAATATATATATATTATGCATTTGAAAATTTTGTTAACAAAAATTGTGATTTTAAATTAAAATTTAAAAAAATTTAGACTTGTTATACATATCAGATTCGGATTGATCCGATTAATGAAAGGTCGGATTAAGATTGCAAATATCAACTCATTTAATTAAATAAGTCAGGTTCAGGTAAAAGATTCTCTAATCCAACAAGAACCTAAACTCGATTTGACCTGATTCGTTTGTTAGCCCTGTACGAGTATTACCTCAAGCTCTTCCATCTACCGGGCATTGTCATCCTAGTCTTAGATGATTCTTCGGATTATGGCATATAACGAGTACAATATGAGTTTGTATGTGAATGCTTGTGACGTTGAACCCAAAGAGCCCAATTCGGAAGCGACAATGATTTATAATACTTATTCGCTTGACTTGGTAGACAATAATGCACCATAGGCGAGCATGGAATCTGAACCGTATCGACTTATAAACATATTTATTAAAGCTATACTTTCTATCAAATACTAACGTAAGCTAGCAGGTCGAAGCGTTGGCGCTTCTTGGATGGTTTTGGATAGAAATTACCTGTTGAATTGTGCTGGTATTTGATCTGGCCGTTATCCAGAGTTATAGGATTTTATAAAAATTACTTGGCCAAAAACAAAAAATGAGGGTTATCATGCAAAGTTGTACGGCTACCCGATTATGCAATTAGAAATCCTTTAGTATCCACACATTTATACATACTTTTTCGGCTGTTTGTTGTTTGCAATAAAGAATATTACTACTATATGGTGATGCATAATATGAAAATTAGGAATTTGGAGCGAGTAACCTATTGCATGAAAATGATATGATACAATACCCATTTATATAGTGAGATGAAAAATGAAGCATGATACAAATCAAACCTCAACTATAGATATTCATCAAAATTATTGATCAAGTAGGAGTACATTTGAAAAAATAGTGTTATGATCTTACAAAATTGTCTGGAAATTATATGGTGTATTGCATGTTCTTGAAGTATTAGACTAAAGACTATAACACAATATAAGTTATGAGAGATATCTGAAATTTTTTTATGACATATATACGTACATTTCAATATATCTATATAGAATTAAAATTATGTGAAAGAAGAGAATGTATTTAACTTAAACAAGATAAATGACACTTATTAGAGAGTAACTTACTACAAGCAGAAAGTCGTAAAAGTTTTAAAATAAAAAGGAGAAAATGTGCAACAACAGCAACCAAGACAACCCACAAAGCAACGTGTTATCTCCCTTATAAATAAACAAAACTATCTCCTACAACAATTGTCTTTAGAAAACAATATAAGTAGCTAAAAATCTCAACAAGTTTTGTAGTGGAACACAAGTGTAAACACATAAATGAATTTCCGTTGTAGTAGACTTACTCAACATTACTCAGGACATGATTATTCAAACAACTTTCAGGTTGAGGACTAATTCTTATCATGTTCTAGTTGTATTATATTTAACGGCCTTATAGCCACATTTATTATGAGTTCACGCATATGATACATTGCCCGTCATTTGAATCAAACGAAAATTTTAATTTAGTTGAAGTATATGCGAACTCAAGGGATGGAGTACATAAACGACAAGTAAGAGATTGTTTGGGCTTTATCTTTTACGTAACAATGATCGATCTTGGAGGAACCTTAGAGCACTTGTAGTGGTCTGGTCCAAAAGAACCTTTGAAAAGTAAAAAACACGTGTTTGACCGACGCGTCAAGACATTTATTAATAAATTGAGGCTACTGTAAATAAATGTATACACACAATGGCTCTCATACAAAGGGGATTTTCGCATATTTTCTTCTTTTCATCCGGTTCAACAAAATCACCCAATTTTTCATACAGTTTGACCGCACACACAATATCTAACCTAGTTCGTCCGTTTCATACCACCATCGGTTCAATCGTTCACTAGTCATAAAAAATAGAATTGGAAATTCCATTGGATCTCGATTCCTCTTTCCGCGGGCTGATTTGCCTTTACTATTATTATGTTTATTTATTTAAAGAATCCACGTACTAATATCCTCCTCGAACCTAATACCTTGCAAACCTCCGGCCGAATCTAATACCTTGCAAATCAGGTCCGACGGAAAAATCACACTAGATGAACCATGTGTGACAAGTGACCTGAGGTGTTGAGGTTTGAACCCATGAGCTCAAAATCACAAATCCAACCTCTACATTATCAGGTCATCCCTTGCGGGACTACATAATGATTCTATTGTAATCTATAAGTGTCATGCTTAAGGGCAAACCTAATGAATATGCATGAATATATAAACTCATACATCAAAACTCAATTTAGGAGGGAAATGTATGACGCTAATATTCAACTTGCAAAATTTGAGTGATTGTCAGACACTCAAACATTAGGAAATGTGAGGAATAAAGATAGATTGAGATTTGAAAGTACAATATGCAACACTAAAAATATTATCCCGAATGACCATCCACACTTATAATTTTTGTCAATAAAAAATTATATATTTACTTTATTTCCATGGATATTACTCGTTTTATCTTAATTGTCTAAAATACATTTATATTTACAATTTAAAAAAAAAATATTACCTCAATCCGCCTCTAAGGTCATATTTACCTTTTGCGTCATTGTACTTAATATTGAAAATATTCTTATATTTATATAATTTGTTCGTACGAATGTCCTTTTATTAGTATTATAAGACACTAATGAAAGTATTTTTTAATTTTTTTTAATTTGTACTATATTTTGATATAATAATTAATATTCGAAGATCAACGCACAAGTAAATGAGATCGTTAGAACTGGATGAAAGTAGTATTTATTAAATTTATAAATTAAAAAAAAATCATAATTACAATATTTATATACTAATAAATTTACAATGATCATAGTAAACCCACTTCAACCAAGCCCAAAGCCCATACATCCGTATCCGCAGCGGCCTTCTTCCAAAAATCATTCCAAAACCTAATTTCCACCGCAGGACGCCTCCGTCGATGAAGGTCGCCGAGTTTTTCTTCTGCAAATCTTAATTTTCAGCGCCGATACTCCCCCAGAAGGATTCTTATCCTCCACTGTGATTTTTCTACAACTCGATATAAGGTAACGGAATCCTGCGACGAAACTTCTCAACCGAATCCGGAAAATACGACGGAGTTTGTCTCGCGTCTATCCTTACACGCCGTTCAATGGCGGTTTCACCATCAAATGTACATCTGGAAATGTACGTTCATTTCTATGTTTTTCTCGAATTGCTGCTGGCTATCTATTTTCTTGTGGAAATTCTTTCACCGGACTTCATTTATTTGGGGAAAAGTTATGTCGCACTTTATGATACATTCCAATTTCTAACTCCAAGCAACCATACAGCATCGGTTGTGAAGATGGTCGTTTTCTTATGGAAGGTGCCAAAAAACGTAAAAGTAAAAGAACGAGATTTTTCTGCTGTTGCTTTTGTCGCCGTGAATATTTTCAGTGTGTTTGTTTAGGTTTCATTATTTTTCGTTGCTAGGGCAATTTGAAATTACAACAGCGAATGATGTTTTTTTTTTGTGTGTGTTTTTTCTTGTTGATTTTTTACAGTTACGTGAATATATATATATATATATAAATAAATAAATATATATTGTTGAACATACTCTTTATCTATACCATGTAGGTAAAATAACTTTGAATGTACAAGTAACAGATGTATGACATTAACAATATGTTTGTATGGTTTCTTTGTTACTTGACCTTGTCTTTCTTTAGCTGAAATTTTATTTATTAAGCATCTAAGCCTAATTTAAAATTTTTGAGGTGACAGAAAGAATGCAATCTAGGCTTGGGGACACACAATTTTGCTGTGGAAAATATACTCATATTGAGGAGTTGTTCAAACAATACACGAATATAACTCTTTGGGAGTTCGTGTTGAAGATATATGAGTTGTTTCTAAGCAACTCCTTCCAAAGATGAGCTCTGATGGTGCCAATGCTCTACCTAGGACTGAATCTAATGTGCTCCGGGGACACGAAGGTGCAGTCCTGGCAGCACGCTTTAACTCAAACGGCGAATATTGCCTGAGCTGCGGCAAAGACCGCACCATACGGTTGTGGAATCCCTACCGTGGACTGCACATCAAGACCTACAAATCCCATGGCCGTGAAGTCCGCGACGTCCATGTCACGCAGTACATTCCTATAATTTCGTTCCTGGCGTTTTCATTAACAGCCCAATTCGCTTTGATTTTTCTTTGTTTACATTTTTTTCTCGTGGTTGTATCCTTTTGGCAGGGACAATTCGAAGCTGTGTTCGTGTGGAGGGGACAGGCAAGTCTTCTATTGGGACGTGTCAAGTGGTCGTGTGATCAGGAAATTCCGCGGTCATGATAGCGAGGTCGGAGGAATTATATCTTCTTAAGTTCCCCAATATTTCTTGGTAATTTTATGACAGTTGCTAAACTAAAAGATTGATCCTGTGCTTAGATTGATCGATGAATGCGTTTTCAAACAGAGACGCTTAGGGTGTGTTTGTTTGGGTGAATTGATTTGAGTTTTGATTTGAATAGTAAAATTTTTAATTTGAAGTTATTCGATGTGATATAAATAGGAATTGATGTAATATTTTGAATGTAAAATTAATTTTTAATGTAATATAACAAATACAAAGTAGATATTAATTAGATATTTTTGGAGGAAAAAAATTTGTGAATAGTGAAAAATAAATCAAATCATCCAAACAAACACACCCTTAGAAACTAGCTCTAAAGTCTAAAGTAAGATCTTGTATGGCAGGTTTTGTCTCATTGTTATAATTGAAAGACGTTTTTTGCTCTTATATACTTCCAGTAAGTTTACTTCGTTCTCAGGAGGGTTTAAGAACTCGAGCTTCAGCTTGATGTGGAACTAACTGGGTGTGCCAAATTTCTTAGCCTATTTTATACAAGCTGAAAAATAGCCTCTCACGCGAGCAGGCTTGTGTGCTAGAATGGTTTCTGGTTATGTAACTCTGCTAAGCCAATTAGGATTGGGATTAAGTTATTAAGTATTTCATTAGTGTTTCTGATCCTTTAAAATTCTCATCCTATTATACCATTTCTGTTTTGCAAACACTTGTGTACTTTTCCTCAATCATGTAATAAATTTGTAGTATATTATGGAACTAAGTTAAATTGTACGAGTCTATATGATAAATTATTGAGAAATGATATTTGTTGAAAATTGCATATTATGTTTTCCCGTTCTTCAGTAGATTGTCTTGAAATTTATCCTCCTTGCTATCAGGTGAATGCTGTGAAGTTCAATGATTATGCATCTGTCGTGGTATCAGCTGGTTATGACCGCTCAGTGCGCGCTTGGGACTGCAGATCACATAGTACTGAACCTATTCAGGTATTTCTTTTTTCTTTTATTCTTTACATCTTTACCCTCTCACATACTATATTGTGCTTACTGTGTATCACTTTTGCTTGCCGTCCCTCTTAGGGTATGTTAAATAGTGCAATTCAAAGTACCATTTTTATCATTTTCGTCTGTTCCACTTCAAAGTATTCATTTTCTATTTTAGAAAAAATAATTATACACTAATACAAAAATATCCTTAACTTTTATTTAAATTACAAACATATTATTACCCATACAATTACTTTATACATAAAGTCAAAGAGCACAAATGTCAAAAACTTTTATATACTTTCATTAACTAATAAAATACTATTATTTTTTTTTCTAATACAAAATCCCAAAGGGCCCTTTTGATTTGGGACGGAGGGAGTATTATTTTATTCTCTACAAAATGATATTCATATTTAATATTTAGATAAAATTTTTAAAACATTTATCCACATGCTTTAAATTTATTTTTTTAAAAATATATATATACATATATTATATTGTTGACCAAACAACATCCCAAACTTTCAACCACAATCCCAACCACCAAACAAACACGCCCTTCATCTTATTGAACTTTTGACTTTACTGAAACATATTTTGGATTTTACAGATCATCGACACCTTTTCAGACAGTGTAATGTCCGTTTGTTTAACAAAAACAGAGATAATTGCTGGGAGTGTAGATGGAACTGTTCGAACATTTGATATTCGATCTGGTAGGTAGGTGTCTTTTGAATATAGCCATGTACAAACTTAATAGTTAATGGTTTGGCCTAGGTTCCTTCAATCTGTATACGCATTCAGGAATGACTTCTATTGATTATTTCCAGAGAAATATCTGACAATCTGGGACAGCCCGTCAACTGCATTGCTCTGTCAAATGATGCCAATTGTGTATTAGCTAGTTGTCTCGATTCTACTCTAAGGCTTTTGGATAGGTAGGTGTATTACTGGATTCTACTCTCTTGGACATCAGTGTGTCTTCTGCATCTTTGATGGTTATCTTCCCTTTCTGTGCCAGGTCGACTGGTGAATTATTGCAAGAATATAAAGGTCATACCTGCAAGGTTCGCTCTGATTCTTATCTTTAGTTATCAACATAGTCCTTTTAGATTTCACCTAGGGGATATTTGGTAGAGGGAATTAGTGCTAGAGAAATGAAAATAAATGTATTTTTCTTGTCTGTTTACCATTGAGAATTGAGAAAAATAATTTATTTTTCATTTTCTACTTTCAATTCTTTCTCATATACAGTGAAATGGAAAGAATTGAAATTTGTGAATTGTGATTGAGAAAAATAAAATATGATTTTTATCACATCATTTTCATTCGTTATCAAAAAATCTTTATTATTTATTCCCCCAATCTCATCTTCCGTCTTCATTGCCGTTATCACACTATCCATCGTGACGGGAAGATTTTACATATGGAGAATTTATTATTATTGTTAATTTGTGCATTTTTTGTATATAGATACATAGAATACAAATGATAATCGATTCTCTGATACATTTACGTCAATTGAATTTTTTGTTTTACCAAAACAATGATTGATTCTTATTCTCCAGACCAATTCTTTTTCTCTACAATTCAATTTTCTATTAGCATTTCTCAATCTCTGCAGTTCCATTCTCACCAAATGAACCCTTATTGTCTTATCTTGTGTTTTTAAGTCTTGTTTACCGTATACATTTGGGTATTTTGTAATTATGGTATTAGTAGATGTGTATTATCCTAAGATTTATTTAGAAGGTTTGTATTTCACAATAAAATGTAGCATTCTTCATGAATAAAACAAAAGTAGAAAATTCAATTTCACAAAATAACACCTGTGTCTGTGTCTGTCTGTTGGCATTGTCATATCTGCACCAGTCATTCAAAATGGATTGCTGCTTAACAAACTCTGATGCTTATGTGACTGGTGGTTCGGAAGATGGTTACATTTATTTTTGGAATCTTGTGGATGCTAAAGTTGTGTCCAAGTTCCGATCTCATTCTTCAGTGGTAAAGTTTTCCTCGGACTCCTTTCTTGCCATTTACTTGCACTGTTAATTATCGGAGGTTTTTGACATGCCATATGAAAGCTAATTGTCACACAGCCATACAATGATTCGCAAATCTTTGTTTCGTTTCTTATTTATTGCAAAATTACGAATTTCTGCAGGTAACAAGTGTGAGTTATCACCCCAAGGATGATTGTATGATTAGCGCTTCAGTGGATGGAACGATTCGGGTTTGGAAAAGCTAACAAATGGATGGAGTTTAGGGTAAGGGTTTTTTCTTTTTCTTTTTGTTTTTGGTTTTGATGTTTTATGGTTTGAATATCTCTTGTGGAAAGTAGTGTAGTAATATTTGGTGGTGAATTTGTTGATGTTATTATCACACTGCATAAATGGTGCTTTTCTTCTCCTCATCTTCTCTTTGTTTGCTTATTTGTTTGTTCATTCATTTATGGGGGGCAATTTCCTATGTTGTAAATTTTTGTGGTGTCTAAATGAAATAGAATCGATTTGCATGAAGGCAAAGAATAGAATTTTTTAAGTTAAATCTTCTCTTTGCTTTGTTGGAATCTTTTTATTATTATTATTATTATTATTATTATTATTGTCATGTAATACTAATGGTGAAAAGGATGGATGGTTTCACTCCTTATTAATTAGATGGTTTCATTCTATCTATAATAACTCATTTCCGATTATATATATATATATATTTTATTTTTTTATAATTAAATAATATTTTCTTTAATATTATTATATTAAACTTTAAAACTTTTTGGTTGAAGTGTGAAACAGATAATTCTATCTGAATGGATTGAATAAATATAAACTGATTAATAGGACTAATGAGAATTTATAAAAATTATTTTTGGTGTTTTTTTAAAAAAATATTATAAATTATATACGATGTTTTATAAGATTATATATATTAGTATATTTTTTTCAAAAATGGTAAAACTTAAATTCTTGAGTACTAAATTTAATGTGATTTTTGTAAAATTGAATAATATAATTTTTAAAAATTATAAAAATTAAATAGTACAAAAAAAGATAAAAATAAAAAATAAAAAAAAATACTGCAATATTTATTTCTTTGGATACAAAAATTTAATTTTATCTTCTATTTCTCTAATTCAAATAAACAAGAAAAATAGAATCATTTCATTTTCTCTCGAGTTAATAATCTCTTGGATCATATCTTGTGATCAATAATAAATAAGATTCTTTTAAATCAATATGTTATTTAAAATGTGTTTTAAATCTGAGTAAAATCAGAGTGTTTTTTTTTTTTTTTTTATCAAAATTAATATTATTAATTCTATGTCAGTAAGAGCAAAATAAAATCTATACAAACAATAATATGGGTTTTAGAAATATATTTCTTATTTTTATTATACAATCATAATTCTCTAAAGCATTGTTTGCTACAGAGAAATAAAAATAAAATTTTTCTTGTTTGGTTGAATCAAAATTTAGGATTAAGAAATAATTCATTTTTTCTTCTTTAGTCTCTTTTTCGTATGTCCAAAAATAATGAAAAATAAAATTGAGAGAATGCCATATATTTATATATTTTATTTTTTTATATTTAATTTTTATTATTTAATTTATGTTTATCTGTTATTTTTTACTATTATTATTTTGTTTTATGATTTTTATATTATTCAAATCTCTTAAAATATCATATCTATATTATTATTAAAAAATAAATTATCAAACTATAAATATAACTAAAAAATAAGATAATATTTTTCTTATCTAATTGATTATTTTTTTAGCAATAAAATTTATTTTTTTCAACCAGCAATATCATTTTTTAACTTAATCAAAAATTGTCATTCTCAACCTAATTCAGTTTCTCTGCAATTCTATTGCCTACCATCCTTATAGAAAACTAACATGATTAATACAAATAGAAATTCATTTATTAATTCTCTAAGATAACTAAGATCATTAATTAAAAAGAAGATATATAATTCCAATTAACCCCTAGAAGATGCATAGCAAAAAAGCTTCAGGTCGTTTTTTTTTCGTTTAATGTTGTTGTTATATCTATATATTATTATTATTATTATTATTATTATTATTATTATTATTATTTTTGTTTGTTTTCAAATGAAACAAACAAAAAAAAAATTATCAAAATTAATTTTGAATATATATTCTAGAAAAATCAAAATTGATGGAATCGAGAATACAATCTGTGGTTTGCTAGAGCACGAGAAAAATCTATGTAAACAATAAGATGATTTTAAGAAGGACATTTGTACAAGAAAAATTATACAAATATAATGATATTTTTAATATTAAATACAATGACGCAAAAGGCAGATGCTACCCTTGGAGGCGAACGGAAGTAGTAGAAAATATAGATATTAACACTAGTAAAAAATCTTGAATAGGTATACGAGATATGCTCGGCTCACTCTACCATCATCGATAGTCATCTACTCTAAGAAAGAAAATATGAGAGAATGATACCTGAATTTCAAATAATTTCCGGTTACGATCTATCTATTGATAGGGAGGAGCACCGAGCAATATCTCCATACCGGCCAATTGTTGCTGCAAGAAGTTGTAGATCGATTCAGTGGTTGTGGATGCAACCCTAACAACGACGCCTTGCCCCTGAACATGTCAAGACAACCGAAACAATATCAAAATATACGGAGAGAATGAAAAAAAAATGAGTAAGTCTATAAAGTAGTTCAATGCATTCTTTTATCCTCATATTGGTAACTTTGGTTCTATTGCAACAGACACTTTTTGAGATTTTGACACTGTTTATCAACAGTAAATTTTTAAAAGTAAAACAGCCATCAAATATCTATTTACCCTTATAAAATATCGCATGAAAAATATTAATTTCCTACTATTTCCAAACTCGAAAAATCTCGGCCTAAACAGAAAAGATGATAGATCACTGCATTTTCAATGGTAAAGTTTGTTGAATGGTGGTTCACTTTCGCACGCTCCAACTCGATAAAAATTAAAATTGTGTAGACACACATTTATATTCAAGAAAGTGATCGATAAGAAGAATCCAATTATCCAAGTAGTGCTCTAGTTGCTTCCAAGGAATTAAATTAGGCAGACTAGAAAATGTACCTTTAGGCCAAAGGTACTGCAAGAAGCAAGAAAACTGGGTTTGGTTTCTTTCGAAGAACCTTTGCTAAATAAAGGCCGAGACATTAGTTTCTTGACGTCTTTCTGGATTTGATCCTGAATAAGCTTCAATTTAGGCCTGAAACCAATGCAAAATTGGTACACAGGCCTGAATCAATTCAATCTCTTCTGCTTGCATAGAGATGACGATGAGGAAATCGAAAATACATTGGCTCCTACCCCAAAATAATTATCATGGCTATTGCATGGAAGTGCTGCAACTGATCCAACCCACAACTTCCCTTCTCTAACAACACCTGATTCAAAATTAAAACCATCAAGAAACAAGATAAAGCCGAATCCAGATGATGCTGAAATTGCTGAATTGTTAAATTGTGTATTTGAAAAGCTTTTGGGTAATCTTTCCATATAGTCATATATATAATATATAACAGTGTAGATTCTTTTCGACAGTAAGGGTATGTTTACTTTCATGGATTAAAGGTAATTCATTAAAGTAAATAGGTTAAATGGTACCAAATCCACTCGTAGTTTCAGGAAATAGTATCAAATTTTCCATACTTCTAAAAATACGTCAAATTCTTTCATGATTTCATAAACACTGCGTCTAAACGGTGTTTGACCTACGCACGCCCAAACTGCGAATGAATATATTTATAATTTTAGGAGTTTAAAATTGAGATTCTAAAATTCATTCGCAGTTTGGATGCATTTAGGTCACCGCCAATGGGGTTAGACAGTTTATAAAACCATAAGTGAGTCTAATACAAATTTTAGAAATATGGGGTTTTCGACACAATTTCGTGAAACCACGGGTAGCTTTTGTGCAATTTAGCCAAGTAAATATGATCTAAGTGTCACAAGCTTATAACTTGACAGTGTATTCACTTTACCATTCAGTCCCAATTAATGAATAAGTTATTATACATTGTCATCGTCCAACGGCTAAACAAAATACCGAATCATTAAGTTCAAATACTGAATTCAGACGCAGTCGGCAGCAGCTTCAAGAATAAATGATCATGTGGTTCTACTTTAAAGAAGGAAGTTTGTAAATTACTACTTGGCTTCTAACTAACTAAAAACTATAAATAAGTAAATAATCGGAATATAGTTTTTTCTTTAGACAATAAGCAGATTCACAACAGAATTGGTCCTAAGTTTATCGGGCAGTTGCCTAGAAACCCATCCGACTGCTTGCAGGATGTACCAAATGCCTTGTACAAGTAAAATTTGTCAAAACTAAGTATACTAATAGTTTGTAGTACAAGAAAATTACCGTGTCAAGAAATAAAGGCTCGTTGCCTTGTAAGAGAATGCAGTTGGTGCTCTTATAGTGAGAAAAAGCCCATTTTTCTCCTGTCTCATAACGGCCACTTGTTATCCAATCGACAACAAGCAAACTCGATTGAGGCATAAGTTTGAAAACTTGCATTTGGGAATACCTTGCAGTGGAAAAACAAGTTACCGGATCTGGTATAAGAGCCAAAAGTGCACTGCTTCCAACAATCGCCTAATGCACAACATAGTGTAGCCACCATTACACGATTGAAATATAGTACAAACAAAACATTTAGAGCTCCTGAAGAAGCTGAAACTGCAAAATCAAGAACTCGACAACTAATTACGAGGACATAAGAAAGTGAGTGGACAGACCTTTAATAAGTTGAAAACAAACAATTTTATGATAATTCAAGACTTTGCACATTGATAAGCTGTAGTGTTATGTGAACAAAGATGTCGGGAGGACAGCTTATTCAAGAACTCCTAATTACCTCCAAACTTTGCTTAGAACATTTTGATCCTATGGATTTATAAACCTGCACATATCCGCTAAAAGATATCAATATCAGCTTGCAATATAGAAAAAACACAATTTGAAATAAAATAAACATTCAAAAACATGAGATCAAATGGTGGAAGAACCTTGGTAGAAGATTGGGTTGTCAACACTGCCATACAATCATCCCCCACCTCAATATCATAATCAATGGAATCCCCCTAACCAAATGCAACATAAAAACCAGTAATTACACAGCAGATCAATCAGAATTTCAGCAATAAAGAGATCCAAAAATTACATATATATGCATAAATAAATAATTGTGCACGTACAGAAACAATGCCTCCGCCATAGGTGATGGTGTAAACCCACACAGCATCACCACCAACCTGAAAATGATCATTTCAAACCCACATTGAAGTTTTGATTTCCCATCGAAATGATCAAGATGGCAAGATTAAGCTTTACTGTGCACCTTGTTAGGGTTGATGAATTTAAAGGGATACTTTGAGAAACATCGGGTTAGAGTTGACTTCCCCTGTACCCTCTCCACAACCAATTTCCCTCTATCCATTCCTCTAATCTCTCTGTCTCTCCAAAAATCAGTTCAAAAATCAGAAACAAAAATCCAGTGCAGAATTTGATCCCCAGCCTCTCTCACTCCAAAGAGGCCTTGATACTCGAACCAATAAATGCAGAAAAACAAAAGCAAGGACTGATTAGCCTTGCGGCCTGAAATTTCCACAGAAAGACGCCCAAAAGCATCGGGCGGATTGGGAGATTGCGGGGGGAAATTGAACGTGATTGAAGGTGTGTGGAAATGGTGGATTTTCGAAAGTGAGCCTTATATACAAAGTGAGAGTAGAATTTAACAAAGAAGGGTGAGAGTGAAGGCGAAGAAGAATAACGGCACACACACACACAAGTAAAAAACGGGAGAATACAAATAGAAATGGGAAAAAATAATTAAGGGTCTGTTGGGCTGGATCACTGTGCTGGTGGGCTTTGGGGGGACAATCCGTCTGAGTCTGTCCTTTTTTTTTAATTATAAATATAAAAAAATAAATTATAATAATTATAATTTAATAAAAAATATATAATATATATGTTATTTTGTAGAGAATAAAATTTTCTATAATACAAATAAATAAAAATTTAAAAATATATATACAAATATAATATAAATTTATAATTAAATTATACAAACTATTATATATTTATATTATTATATTTATATATATCAAATCAATACACATCAAAATTTTTCAAACTCCAACCAAACTCAAATCCAAAAGAAACATAAAAATTCAAACTCATTTTAAAATTCAAATAAAAATCAAACCCATTCCCAAATTTCCCCAAAACCTTAAAAAAAAAAAAAAAAAAAAAAAACACCCTAAATATCAGCAGGATAAAACTATCTACCTTGTAAAATTGATTGACGAAGAGGGTGTTTTTTTAATTAGATTTCTATTATTTATAAGTTTATTTTTCTAAAATAATAAAAAATTACACTTAAAATGTAAATTTTATTTAATAAACTTTATATCCTAATTTTACTCCCCATCACTAGTCGAGTTGGTCCGTGTTTTTGTTAATTAAATATTTTAAAGTTGTTGTCGGCTGCCTATTCGTGAATTCATATATGATTTTCATAAAATTTATGTCATTAGATATATTTTTACATCTTTCCATTGGAAGTGATTTTGGAATAAGTATTTTTATTCGTTGCTTTAGTACACTTAAAAACTTGATTTTATAGACTTACGTATATTATCTTAAGTTATTTAGGTTATTTAAATCATAAACTTATTGTTTTCAAATCATATTTATATTCTTTATGATTTTATTTTTATTTTGAGATATTATATTAGTTATTTGAAAGAAAATGGTTTTTATATCATTATATGAAAGTATACAATTTTCTTCTTTACGAAAATATATTGCAGAATGTTCGACGAGTATTCTATACGTTTTGGGTGTTTTTTTACATTTGTTTCATTTTAAATGTAAATATGTGTGTTAGGTTTAATTAGAGATCAAATTTGTTCTATTTGAGTGTAAAATGAATTTTATATAATTTTTTTAAGTTACACAATCTACTGACGGAAGATTGTAAAATGAAATTTTCGAATTAAACAAACGGTATGAATTATGATGATATTTTGGATAAGATTCAAATTGATAATCTAATTTTTGCTCTTTGAAATGAAATTTAGGAATGTTAGCCTTGGTTTGGCATTTGTTTCATAATATTTTGCTAACAATGAATTTATTGTATTTTTTTTTTTTTTTTTTGTAAGATTTGCACCAAATTTGAATAAATTTGTAAGATTCTAAACGTATTTCATAATAAAAATAATAAAAACAACAAAAATAGTAATGAATAAAAAGAAATTAAGGAGGATGGAAAACAATATGTATTCTAAACCACGTTCAATCTCATTTTCAAACTACACATAAATGAACACCCATTGTCAGATTTTAAATAAACAAAACAATAGCAACAAAATAAATAGTCATT
This sequence comes from Andrographis paniculata, assembly GCF_009805555.1. Lineage (NCBI taxonomy): Eukaryota > Viridiplantae > Streptophyta > Magnoliopsida > Lamiales > Acanthaceae > Andrographis > Andrographis paniculata. The sequence goes on from NW_026137624.1 coordinate 4,172,881, forward strand.
TTGAATTAGAAATTAAAGAACAGTGAAAAAATAACTAACCATATCTCTAATCCAAACCAACAACATTCAATTTTCTTCCCAAACTACATGTAAATGAAGACTTTAAACGCAATCCATAATAATAATAATAATAATAAATAACAACAGCAAAAATAGTAATGAAGAACAAGAAATTAAGTTCGAAAAATACAAAAATCATATATGTACTTTAAATAATAGCATCCAATCTCATTTTCAAACTACACATATATGAACCCTCACGGTCATATTCTAAAAAAAATCCATAATAAAAAAGAATAACATCACCAAAAATAGGAATAAAAGAACAAGAAATTAAGGAGGAGTCCGGAGATAAATAAAACATTCGTAACTCTATTGATCTCTTCGAAGCTTCGTAAAACGGTTCTAAACTTACGGTATAGATTCAAATCCTATTGGACTATTGATCGATGATTTTTGGGAGGTTTAAAAATATCTTTTAAGATACAAAAAAATGATATAGGTTTAAAATAAAAATAGTGTCGTGCTTGTTCGTATGGTAACTTAAAAAACTTCGTCAAAAATGAAAAAAAATCTCTTTAATCGGTGAGTGTCTGGGTCGAACTCAGAGAATATGCGAATATCCTATATTAAATTAGAAAAAGTGCAATGAGTTAATGCAATCGAAGAACTGAAAAGATAAATCGCATAAAATAAATCTAACTAAAAAACAATAAAGTCTACGTATTTCGAAAAGGATAGAGCGAGGCGTTTGTGTGTGACTTTTGCGTTCCTTAATGACTAGATTTTCGTGGATGAAATGAGCAGGATGACGATGGTGTGATAGCGAAAAATATATATAATTACGGGGTGGCTAGGAGGAAGGAGCGTGATCGCATTTGCTCGCTTAAGCCGATTTTCGACTCGGTTGGTACTTGACCTTAGGGGATTTACAACGAGGCTTCAGCGACACCATGCGAAAACATTATCTGCTTGAAAAACCGCTGTCACCGGACATTTCTGTGACCCGATAGGCAAGAGCCTATGCCCCATGAATTATTTTCCAACCATTCCGCTAGTGGCTCTACCTCTGATACGTCTCTTTAATCAAAATCAAATTCAAGAACAACAACTAAGCAAGTCAACAAGGCTCCCGCGTACTTAGCCACGTTGAACTACCTATAATATATTAATGAATACGACGCGAAACTAAGCCGAAATAGTCGATTCTTCTGTCGCCCTTCCACAACCTTGTCGAAATCTAACTTGAACAATTTAAATCGAACATGAAATTTTTAGGTGAAGATGAGGTGGAGAAGTGTGATAGGAATTTTGCGGGCTAAAATAATATGCTAGGATTAAAAGAAAAGGAGGAGAAAATTAGTTTGTTCGCGACACAAAATTGAAAATCTCGTATTATTAAACTAGATAAAAATATGGAGGAGAAGAAATGAAGAAAATGGAGTGTACACAATGGTGGATTTTGTGTATGATTATGTATATATTTGTGTACATATATATGGGTGTATATAATATACAATGAAGTAGATATATTAGGGGAATGAAACTTCTGTAAGCTTGGCGGTTACAACTGCCTATAAATAACTACCTTTAAAAATAGATACTAACTATCATAAATAACTATTTCTAAAAATAACTACCAATAACTTACTAAAAACTACATATTTTCTAGAAGGTTCTAGAATAAAAATTATACAAAATAGCCAAAAATTGATTAAGTGATGATGCAGAAATTAAATGTGGGAGCCGAGAGAATGCAAGAATAAATGTAGGAACTGTGGGAGTCTGGGCAGTAAATGCAGCCGCTTGCCATAAATGCTGTTGATTTATGTGCTCTCTTGCTTTCCGTGCTTATAAATGCGGCGACTGGCTATTAATGCTCGCTAGTGTCCGTGAAACTATCGCTCGCTTCCCGTGTAACCATCGGTGGAATTCCATGCTCGCTCAAATTTCCGTGTAGCTGCCGTTTGCTTTCCTCACAGCAGCCGCCGTCGCTTCTCTCACCTCCATGCATAGCCTTCTGCGCTCATAAATGCAGCCACCGCTCGCTTTCCGCATAGCAGCCGCCGTTGCTTCTCTCACCTCCATGCATGGCCTTCCGCGCTTATAAATGCAGCCGCCGTCGTTTTCCGTGTAGCTGCCGCTCAAATTTCTCGTAACCGTCGTTTAGCTCACCTATATGCATGGCTTTCTGCGCTCATAAATGCAGCCGTCGCTTGCTTTTCGTGCAGTTGCCAGCCGCTGCTTCACGCACCTCAATGTAGGGATTTCTGCGCTCGCTCGCTTTCGGCACAGCCGCTGCTCGCTTTCCGCTGGTGTTGACCATTGACTTTTGTTGACTTTCGCACCAGCAGCTCTTTTTCGCTCCCGAAGCCATTTTTTCGCTTTTTGAGACCAAGTTTGACCTCTCAAATCAATTTTTTAAGCATTATTTCACATGCATTAATAATAAACACTTTATAAATATTTATTTAAATAAATATACTTACTAAATAAAATTAATTTAGCAAAAATTAATAGTTAAATAACACATAAATAATGCCTAAAAATATAATTCAAGGAACACATCAATTACTTTAATTTGTACACCAAATAAATTATAAATTACACCTAAAAACTAGTAAATTAATATTTTACACACAAGATGAAATAAATACAATTATTAGAATAAATTAGTATAAATAATACCAAAATTCGACATAAATAAATAATTAATTAAATAAATATAAATTATAAAATATGACAAAATCAAAAGTTATTAACTATAGATTGAATTATATGGTATTTTCCTTCGTCAGGTGGAAGATCTACCTGTCCAGTCTCGAGACTTGAGCCAGCTGGCAATTATTACTGCTTATCCCAAACTCGGATGATCGAAATGAAGGTGATTCAAATGGAGGTGAATGAGAAATCCTAGTTCAGTTCCCACGTCTGGGGCTTAAGAGTCCTCGTTTGAAACTACCGAGGGCATGGGAACAAGTTGGAAAACAACTAATCGTATCTTCACTCCAAAATAATAGCATTCAATCTCCTTCCCAAACTACATATAAATGAAGATTCATTGTCAAATTCTAAATGCAATCTATAATAATAATAATAATAAACAATAACAACAACAAAAATAGCAATGATGAACAAGAAATTAAGGAGTAGTCACAAAATAACTAACTATATATTTACTCCAAGCCAACAACGTTCAATTTTTTTCTCAAACTACACATAAATGAACATTTATTATCAAACTCTAAACGCAGTTCATAGTAAAAAAACAATAACAACAGAAAAATAGTAATGAAGAACAAGAAATTAGGGGGCATTAAGAAAACACAACTAATCGTGTCTCAACTCCAAACCAAGAATGTAATTAATCAAGTAAGGTCAGCTAATTAATTTTTTAGTTAATATTCCTAAATGGGCCAATGAAGAATAATAGATTTCTTTATGGGCCTTTTACACTTTGGGTTGATGATTTTGTTGCAAGTTTATAACAAGATGTGATGAATGGGCCCAAAACAAAAAAAAAAAAAAAAATTAAATAAAAGCAACTTCAATTATTAGTTATTAATTGTTATACAAATCATATTCCTAAAATTAAAACATTTCATTTATATTATCACTTTTTGATAATAAGAATAAAATTAAAATATGTGACTACAAAAATTACAAGACAAAATTAAATTTTGTTCATAAGTAATATATATATATATATTTTGAACTAGGCCGCTTGGTAGAATTTAATGAAATTTATATTTTAAAATTCTAATGAATTTATTTTTGATTAAAAAATAAATGATGAACTTTAAATGTTTGGGATTTTAAAATTCTACAAATGAAAATTTTTTTAGTTTTAAGGTAATCTTATTACTTTAAAATCTCACCTTCCTTGTATTTTAATTTTTACCTTTATACTCTTCTACTCAACGAAAAAAAAAAAAAAAAAAAATTATCTTTTTTAATATTATATATAATTATATTTTGTTGATTCTATAAAAATATAATATTTTATTTAAACATATTACTTAAAATACATATATTTATTTATAATCATTAATTTTATTTATGTTTAATTATATTACTAATGATATTTTAAATAAATTAATAATTTTAAAATTATTTGATTGGTGTGTTTATTTTGTATTTTTAATTTGAGGTATTTTTTATATTATGTATGAGAAATAGTGTCAATAGTATAAAAAACTATGATTTTATATTGAATTATTGTATTTTTAGTGTATAGAGTATGTATGTTGTATGAGTATGTATATATTATATTTTTTTAATATTAATCGAGAAATCCGTAATATTTTTTATTTTTTATTTCATTAGAATACACCCAATTTAGTAAAAAGATAAATAAAATTCACAAAAAAGAGATGAATATACTAGTTTAATTTATCAAAATAATAAAAATTGTATGATGACAATTATGTTATTTAAAATATAAACAAATCAAATCCTTCAATTAATATGTAAAATAAACTAGATTTGAAAAACATAAATTTCAAATAATTTTACCAACCAAACATAAGATATGATTTCAAATTCTAAATGTAAAAAATTCTATCATATATAAATCGAACTATAAAATATCAATTCCATAAAAGAATCCGTGAACCAAACAATTCGGTAGGGTACTTTCTTTAAGGGTATTTTAGGCTTTGTTCTAGTTACTTTTATTTATTTTTATTTTTTTAAAAAAATTATCTCCATTCACCCCATATTTTTAGATGAATGATTTTTCTTTTTGTTTTTTGGTATTACATAAAAAATTGTGTCAAAAATATAATTTGTATTACATTAAATATTATTTTAATTGTGGATGTTTTAAAGAATTTTTATTATTCAATGAAGTTTTTTCTTTCAAAAATATCAAATTATATTTAGTTTTTATGTTCATATTATATTAAATATAAATTTATATTCAAAATATCATATCTAACACATATTTATATCATGTTATATAATTATTCAAATTAAAAAAAAATTTAACATTCATAATTGTAAATACACACCTAATTATGTAAAATTTATACAAATAAAATATTTTAAATAATTTTATATGAATAAATAAATAATTAAATAAATAGTAGATTAATCTTCATTTTATAATTTTTATTTGTAAAAATTAAGTGACAATTAGTCTCCAAAATACTACTATTAAATAAATCATTGATAAATTATTTATTTACTTTATTTAAAAAAAAAGACTATATAAGATATTTTATTTTTTTTATTTATATAAAACTTACAAATTATATATGCATTTATAATATAATATTAATTTTGAACTAATATAATACTTTTATATTTTTTAATTTAACATAAGGAGGTTTTATGTAAGAAAAAATATAAAATATTTTTGTGTATTTTATTTTTAAAAACAGGGTTATTATATAATTTACTTATTGTTTAATAATTAACCATAAAAATCTTATAAATTTTACTACCAATCCACTAAAAATTCTAACTTAACTAAGCCTAAATATTTAGAGAAAGGATCAATTATTGTCCCGTAAGGAATAGTCTAGTGGTGTAAGAGCTGGACTTATGATCGGATTCAAGCCCTCGATGTCTCAAGTCACTTGCTACACGTAGTTCGCCTAGAATTTACTCTCGGATAGCGGGTTTCCAAATTATCAATTATATATATATATTTATTTTAATATGTAAAGAAGCAATTAAGCATCCAATGATGGAGAAATGATCAATAATCTCTAAGTCAAAACAATAAAAAGAAAACCAACAAGTCAACAATGACTACGTCAAATGGCCCTTTGAAACGACGTCGCACAACAAGAAAATGCCTCGAGCTCAAGATCACCCACCACCATCTGAACACACACATATACATACATACATATATATATATATATATTTATTTTGAGCTGTAACCCTCATGAGTCGACTGTCAAAAAAGAACCTTTTGATTTTGGAAAGTATGAGCTTTGGCACTAACAAACAAATTATGGGTGACAATTACATTATTTTATTTTTTATTTTTTAATAATCCAATTATACAAATCAAACAGAAAACAACTTGATTAATTATACTAATCCCCCAAAAGTGGTATGAACACCAGAAGAAATTGTTTACTTTCTTATGTTTTCCCAAGTCAAGGCTGCTTCTTCCATTCATATATATATATATACACTACTTTTTACTATTATTATTATTATTATTATTATTATTATTATTATTATTTTAATCTATGAACTGGAGTTGAATTAATCCTCTCTGCATATTATTCATATCTCTTTCAAATGGTTTAATTTATTCAGACATCTTTCTAAAAGATAAATAAGTTTTTTGACATCATTGTAAGGGTCCTAGAATGCAAGAAAATAAATAATTAATTAATTGTAAGGGTCCTAGAATGCAAGAAAATAAATAATTAATTATAATATAGATACAGTATGTACAATCAATGGAAACTTTGCATGCCGAGGGAGAACACCTAAACCCACTATATATAAACTTAGGGTTTTTATTATTTTTTAAAACAAAGGTAAAAAAAATTACTAATTTGTTCATTTGGAGTTTGATTTTAATTGTTTTAATATACAATATTTGTGATTATTTATTTATTTTTTATTTTATAAAAGTACATTTATAAAACATAACATTTACATCATGCATGATGTATTATTTGAACCGAAGATCAAAACCAAAAACCTCAAAAAAGATTTGTATTTTGATGTGTTATGTTGAATTATAAGAATTTTGAATTGAAATAATTATTTTTTATAAGTTACGTGTATATTTGTTTGGTATTTTGAGTAGAAAATAGATTCATTATACTTAGCTTCGTCCGCCTCTAACGGCCACATTTACCTTTTGTGTCATTGTACTTAACATTAAAAATATTTTTATATTTGTATAATTTTTTGTACAAATGTTATTCTATTAGTATTATAAGACACTAATAGAAATATTTTTGTAATTTTTTCTTAATTTATGCTACGTTTCAATATAATAATTAATATTTTAAGATCAATACGCAAAAAGTAAATGAAAGATTTAAAGACGGAAGGTAATATACAATATGTATATTATAAACTATCCATTTAGCCAAAAATGTATATATTTTGTCATTTTTGTTTGTTTGTCCCATGATAACATATACACTTCATGTTTTTAGTAAATTTAATTATACTTTATATTATAATTTTTTTCAACCTTGCACTTATTTTATATCAATGTCAATATATCAAATTAAAACACAAATGACAAAAGGTCTTCATATAAAAATACAACAAACTATGATTGAAATACTCTCATTCTTTAATTTTTATGCAAAAAAAAAAAAAAACAAACATATATATTAAAAGATATATATATTAAATTATTGTATATATTTTATAAAAACAAACATATATATTAAATTATAGGACTGAGATATGCTGCTGATAAATAAGATTTAACCTCATGTTGATTCACTAATAACCCTTGGATTGCAAAAATCAATCTAATCACTGTATTTACTTAAGAGTATAAAGGTAATTTACTTACTATCAAATTATCTAGTCGCCCCTTCCTTTTTTCTCCTCTTGTAGCATCATCGTCGCGTACAATAATAGAGGCGAATCGTCCAACAAAAGCTATGGACGAGATCAATGAAGACGAGAAAAATTTATTTGTCACAATTTGAACCCCAATCAATCTCTCGAGAAGCAACAGAGACATAAAAAATATTGAAGTTTCAAATATTCCACCTCCTTCGCCAATACCAAATGTTGTAGTCGAAATTGCGCAATCACAAAAGTAAAATCTAGGCGATAAGTTGAAATCGCCAAAACCTCATTCAATTTATTGAATTCGATTTATTGGATTATTTTTTTTTAAAAGTAAAATTTAGATAATAATTTATGAAATTGTGTTGACCTAACTATTTTCATAGTTTTTCACAATCTGGAGAGTAGCAAAACTATTAGAATCTCGTTTGCATATATTAAGAATCTAGATAATGTGTATAAGCGATCGTTTTTGTATTAAAATATCCAAATTAATGTTAATTAAAATAAATGGTAAACTGTTTCTTTAGTCCCATAACTAGACTCTCTTATCATTTTAGTCTCGTAAGTGGAGCCTGTCGCAAACTAGTCCCATAAGTGAAAGTTTTTCGTTGTTTTAGTCCTCCGGCGCCGGAGACGCCAGCGTGGCTCGTCGGAAGCCACGTGTCCGCCAGGTGTTCCACCAGGTCAGCGACACCTGACGGATACGTGGATTTTATTTTATTTTTTATTTTTTTAATTTTTTTCCAAATGGACCAAATAAAAAAAATTAAAAAAAGGCAAATAAAATTAAAAATCAATTTTAAAAAAATAAAAAAAAATAATAAAATCCACGTGTCCACAGACACGTAGCCTCCGGCGAGCCACGCGGGCGTCTCCGGCGCCGGAGGACTAAAACAACGAAAATTTTTCACTTATGAGACTAGTTTGCGACAGGCTCCACTTACGGGACTAAAATGATAAGGGGGTCCAGTTACGGGATTAAAAAAACAGTTTACTCTAAAATAAATTAACATATCGTTTAGTTGAGTTTAGCATTTACGTGTGCATGGAGAAGTATTTCATATTATGATATACAACACGATATTTTATAAGATTAAATACAAAACTTAGCATTTTCGTAGTTGTGTGAAAGCATTTTAAAATTCAATAGATAATATATTGTTTGATATACATGATCATAGATTGATATGCAATGGAATTTACAAAACCAGATAATGCATACCATTTCCATTGTAAGTATGCAAACAATATAGACTTTGCAGTTATGATTAAAATGCAAAAAAAAAAAAAAAAATTCAAAAAGATCCGTGTCAAATACAATATATTGAATATTGTTGCACAAGGAAGGGTACAAATAAAGCAACAATCTGAAACCATATCAAATTGAGATTCGTTCAAGAAAAATACAACAAATTAAGAAGAATTAAGACAATATGTCATTATCATGTGACAAAAATATGCGAGATGAAAAATTTGGTGAATACATGATTTGTTCCTGTGTGGTTAGCATGTATGTATATTGAACAAAATATTTTATTGTTTATTTACAAAACATATTATAAATAATATTTTCATTTTTTACAATCAATATTATTTATTGTTATCTCCAACAATATATTATTGTGTTATTATTAAAGCATATACAATAGCGGGATTAAAAAAAGCCTATAGTTGCTGGCGTGTCATAACATCAAATAAGATCCAATCATCACTAAATAAAACACACATAGTGATTTTCTTGTGCTCTCACAGTTCATACACAATTTGGATGATGTCTGATATGCACCATATACCATTCATGTTGTCATATATTTTTAACCTTAAAAATCAAGCTATAGTTTTTGAAAAAGAAAAAAAAAAAAAGTTTGGTACAAAGTAGCATATTAACTTCATATGATCAATATATACATATATTGAATAAGGTATTTTATTTATTACTTGCAATCATATTATTATATCAATGATAACATATCCGTCTTTTATAATCAACATGTTGATATATTGAATAAAATATTTTATTGATTACTTACAATTATACATTGTTATACCAAGGATAACACATTCGTCTCTTATAATCAACATTTCAACAAAGTATTCAAATATAACTTACACAATTATATTAATAATTTTTTATTCTAATACCATTCACAATAAATTCTACAAAAAAAAAAAAAAAGAAAAAAGAAAAAAAAGAAAGACACATTCAAAATATGTTTTCCCCGAACTTATCAAAAATGAGAAATAAAGTATCTAAATGTTACATTGAATTTATCAGTTCAATTCATCACATTAAACAATTCATTCACATTCAATACATCAATTTAATCTATCACATGCAACAATCTATACAATCCATTACATATATTACAATCAATTTCTTCATCATTCGTCAACACGTCTTCTTCCATTCATCTTAATATGTGGTTTTTTCGATTTAGCATCAGCGTTTCACTTTTTTCAAATGAACTTTTTCTACATGCAACAAGTTTCAACTTCTCTCTCACATACTAAACCTTTTGATTATTATCCTGCAATAATATTTAAGCACAAAATTTCTTCCTCATTTTATTAAAAGCCTCGTATTTGACGCTTTGAATCATTAATCAACTTCTTATTAATTCTCCAAGCAAAATTATTATCAATCTCAACCCGAGCCATATACTATATGCAAAAAAGATCATATCATCACTTAATTTCTACCACAAGCATCTTGGATTTCATGAGTTAGCATATAAAAAATAAAGGCAAAATTGCTCGTAACTTTCATTTAATTTCGAAACTGGCGTAAACTCCCCTTATATTTTTAAAATTGCACGGTGTCTCTTTATACTTTTAAAAATATTGTATGAAACCCTTTATATTTTTTGTATGATGAGAAGATTTTCCGTCTACATTGTTTGTATGGCGGGGAGTTTCATCTAACGGTTTTGAAAGTATAAGAGGATGTCATAAATTTTTAAAGTAAAGAGAGAATTTACGCTGAGTTTTGAAATTATAGGAAAGTTATGAAAAATTTTGCCAAAAAAAAAATAATAAGCATTTTCAAGTTAAATGATAAGAAAACGTGATTATACATTAAGACCATTTTGAACCATCAGGTAACTTAAAACATTTATTATTTGAGTGCTAAAAACTTAATTGTTGCATAATAGGAGCCACGGAAAAACAATTTTTTACATAAAAAATAAAAATCTCTTGAAATAACTAAATTTAATAAACCCACGAAAATTCTGATTGGAAGGACGGAATAGAAATTCATTCAATTGTACGATTTTTTTAGAAACGCACGCAAATTGAATATTGTGGTCCTTCGAACCCGAAGGCTTCTCTATTTTTTATTTTCATTAACAATTGGTATCAAATACACAAGAGTTGCAACCTTTTTTTTCTTTTTTCGAATAAACATCAAATTAAATTGAACCGAATAAAAATAAAAAAATAAAAAATAAAAAATCAAAGGCTAAAACTAGAATCTTAAAATTAAGAAAAACTCAAACAAAGAGTCACTAAAGGAGGCAATTGAAATTGAAAACAATTGTAAACAACTTCATGTTCATGTTCTCTATTCAACCACCGGATTGGCCTAAATTGGATGGCGATTTTCAACCCCGACCAACGACGGATTGACGCCTACTATGGTGGATAGCGTCGGCAGCCAGGCGGGCAGCAGCTCCAGTCAACGAATTATTTCTCCTGAAGAACAGTGGCAATGACAGCGACAATGGTTCGATCTACACCGAGCAAACAATGACACCGACGGCGGCACACTCTTCTGATCGAGCGCTGCAAGTTGAATACGGAGAACTTTTTTTATTTCTGTTCACGAGCAATTGAATTCTGTTCGCGACAGCTTGAACACAACTAACTCTGTCTTTGCAAAGACTTGAAGACGATCGAATAGAAAAAACTTACCTTAGGTTGAAGACGATCGATGAAAAAAAAAAAAAAACAAACCCTAGTAAAATATGACAAAGGAAAAAAAAAATAAAAAAATTCTACCTCTATTTTGCCACGTCACTGAGTTTTCACGGGGTCAAGGGGGGCGAAGGCCCCCTTGCCTGGGTCCGGGGCCGCGGAATGGGCCCCGGCTCAACCGTATGCAATATTGGACTTTAGAGTTGGTATTGAGCTGAGCCCGTCTGATGTATATTTTAATTTATTTGAATAAACTTAGAGATATAAAATCCGTAACATGTAAAGCAACCATTCTCAATAAATTTGTTCTCAGTTTCTACCTGTGGACGTTGCTAATACGATTGTTGGTAATATAAAAAATAATATTTTGTGTTAAATAATTGATCATTTATGAGTAAATAATATATATATTATTAATGTGTATATATATTTATATTTGTTTAATAATATTTATAAGAAAAATGCTAACCAAACAGAATCAATTAGAAAAGAAAAAAAGAAAAACCACTTTTGAAGTTATACGATCAAAATGAATGTGTCTTTTGAGGGGAAGCAAATGTCTGAATTGACCTCTTTCCGCTGCTTTTAGTACATCATTATTGTTTTGTTCAGACTTGTGTTTTCACCAACAAATACATGCACTAGTTTAAACTTTTGATTAGTTAATTAATTGATGTGTAAAGTTTTATATGAAATACCTTTAAAATAATACATAGCATAAAAAACACACCACTAATATATAAATTTACTTAATTGGACTTTATTGTCCTCTGCAATACACAAATCAAAATACTTATATATATATATATATATATAAAAGAAACCATTTTCTATTTATTTGTAGCTTTGGTAATTAAAATTATCAATGTCGTTGAGTAAATTAGTTAAACTAACAATTTTTTTTTTACAGTTTTTGAAGAAAAAAAAGGTTATATATATATAAAGATTCGAAAATTTATAGAATATTATAGTTAGAACTAAGCTTTTTATTTAACTAAATAAAATCATATAACCAAAAATGTCACAAATAGTTGAATAATAATTGCGTAGTATTCATCAATCTTTGTTTAGATTAGAACTTTCAAAGTTTGGCGCTATTTTAAAATTTTCAAAATATCACATTAATTCTATTTTTTTTTTACAAATACTAATTTTATACTATTTCAAAAAGTCCAAAACTCCCAAAAGTCTTTTGTCTAAACGGAACCATCAAGTTTGAGTTTAAAATTTTAAATTGAAATAATTATTTGATGTGATATAAATAAATATCGATTCGATATTTTAATATGAAATCAATTTTTAATATAATATAAAAAATAAAAAATTATATGTTTGATTTGATATTTTTATTTAGATATATATATATATAATTTATTTACTTTTTTGAAAAAAATGATAAAAATCTTTCCAAATCCCCCAAATAATCACACTTATTTTTTTACTAGGTGCTCCCCTGTCCCGACTAAATTGTCTACATTACTGTAGTTACGAAAATTTAGGTAAAGTATAATTACTAAGTTGAGTGATTGAGAAATGTATTAACAAAAATAATTATTGCATAATAAAAGAAATTATATATTAAAATTAAGATAACTAAATAATTTAATTGAAATTAAAAAAAAATTATAAATTATTAATATTTTAAAATGTGATTAAAGTGTATAATCATATTTCTAAAAAAAAAAAGAACAAGTTATGTGGAACGAACTAAAAAATAAAAATAAAAAATGAATAAATTATATGGAACGGAATAAAACAAAAAAAGTGAATAATTTATGTGGAACGAACGAAATAATAATCATGATTTTTTTATATAAAAATATTCTATTTCCTCTAGTAAAACATCGTATAAAGATCAATATTAGAAAAATAATAATAATAAGGTTTTACTTGTGGGATTATAAGAGCATGCCATGTATTTTTATTGAAAATTATACAAAACGAATAATACTGATTTGAATTCATTAAAAAAAAATAAAATTGTTGTTTAAAGTAGAATAGGTGTTAAGTATATAGTTGTATTTTATATAAAAATTATTGAATGTGTAATGTTTCAGAGAAAAAGGTTAAATTGATTGGTTATTGGAAGTGTGGACTCTTTTAAATATATATATATATATATGTATATATATATATTTTATAGTAATAATATTTTATTGGTTAGTGGACATATGTAGAGTAATTTTGATATTTGATATATCTATTTTATGTATAAATTAATTATATGTGTTATAATATATTTATAATTTATGTTTGTACTAATATATTATTACTTTTACTATAATAAAAAAGAAAAACTTATGAATGAAATGTACAAAAATGATAAAAATAGTATTTTTAATTAGGACGAAAAATATATCAAATGAACATAGAAAGTCTTAGTGGTATTCTTTCGCCCCAGTGAAAAGTATATATTTGCTTCTTTTTTTATTTTTTGTAATGGATTAAGTAATGTTCACCCCGTCGTCTAATTGTGTGTTCATTTGACTAGGAATTTTAAAAACAAAAGGTAAATTTTTTTTTTTTAGAAAAAGTGGTATTTTATGGTGTGTTTGTTTGATGGATTTTGGGTGATTTCTACTATTTTTACAAAATTTTACAAAAAAAAAAAAATCAAATCAAACATATATTTTTTATTTTTTATATTATATTAAAATTATATTAATATTCAAAATATCACATCATACAACTATTCAAATTCAATTTTTTTACTATTAAAATCCCAATCCAAAATTCAAACTCCCAAACAAACACACACATGACAAAAAAAAAAACTGAGAAGAGTATTATAATTTTATTAGTTAATAAAAGTATATAAGATGATTTTGGCATTTTTCTTTAAAAACGACGAAAATGAATATCTTTTTTAATAGTTACAGGTATTTTAATACCTATATACATTTATTTATATTATAATTAAAAATAAATATTTTTGAGTGAGAAAAAAGAAAAATGATACTATCTTCGTTCGGTACTAGGAGTCTCATTTATGTTTTGCATATTAATATTTGAATATTAATTATTATATCAAAACGTAATACAAATTAAAAAAAAATTGCAAACATACTTCTATTAGTGTCTTATAATACTAATTGAAGAATATTTGTAAAAAAATTATACAAATATAAAAATATTTTTAATGTGAAGTTGAAAGATAAAAAAAAAAAAAAAAAAAAAAAAAAAGTAAATGTAATTTGAACGGTGGACGGTATAAGTATTAAAAAGTCATTTACATAGGCTTGATTTTAACGGTAAAGCTGAGTCTTAAATGAATAAATTGTTTGTTGTTGACTTAGATGAACAATTTGAATTGATGTGCACATATTGAAAATGGAAAAAAAATAAATTAAGGTAGCAATATTATAGGTTGATATAATTGGAGAGATTAGACAGCTTCTTAATTAATTAGCTTATTATTATTATTATTATTATTATTATTATTATTATTATTATCCATCTTTTAATTAGTCAAAAAAGGTAAAAGGGACAGTTAACAGACCCACTGTTGCTTGAATAATTTGCTCCCTTTTTATTAATTAATAAATTCTATTATTATTATTAAATACATTTTTAATAATCATATTAATCAGTCCAGGCATTGAGCATCTGCATGTTCCTTGCCCATTCCATACATTACCACTACAGTGTATCTATATAATAATAATAATAATAATAAATTGGATAATACTTCATGTGTTTTAATATAAATACATAAAAATCCTCTATATTTTATTATGTGAAATTTTTTATATTAAATTAAAATATATACAAAATATTCTATTTGTCGAAAATTGATGTATAATTGTAAATACACACATAATTATGAATTTTTTTATATAGATAAAATATTTTAAATATTCATATTTGAATAAAATAAATAAATAATTTATCAAAATTTTATTTTATAATCTTTTTAAAATTATGTAATAGTTTGACTAGAAACATTATTAAATATATAATTGATAAATGATTTATTATTTATGTTATAAAAAAATTATTTAAAATATTTTACTATTTTTATTTATATAAAACATACATAATCAAGTATGTACTTACAATCAAATACTCCATCCGTCTCATTGAAAGGTTGTTAAAAATTTTGGGGGAAATAATAAAATTGTGTTATTGATAATAAAAATAAGGAGCCTATATATAGGCAATACAAAAGAGACTCGATAGATTCAAATTTAAGTAATCTAATCTATGGATAATATCAAATCTAAATATAAATCTACTAAATTTAAAATCGAATATCTAAAATATCTCAACACCCCCCTCAAACTCAATATGGGGCAGTAGAGACCAACTTGAGTTTGTCCAAGAGTAATTGGAAACGGCCTGGAATAAGAGATTTGGTGAAGATATATGTTATCTGATCTTCAGAGAATACTAGAACGATATAAACTACTTCGTTGACAACTTGTTGTCGAATGAAGTGACAGTCAAGCTCAATATGATTGGTGCGCTCATGAAATGTATCATTATGAGCCATCTTCATAGCACTCTAACTATCACAGTGAAGAGCCGTAGAAGATGGATGAGGGGCACCAAGATCAATAAGTAGCCGTCGAAGCCATAAAAGTTCTGAAGTAGAGTCAGCAAGAGCACGATACTCTGACTCGCCACTTGAGCGAGAGACTAAAGTTTGCTTCTTGCTGTGCCAAGAAATGAGAGAATCACCTAGGAAGAAGCAGAAACCAGTGGTCGAGAGACGATCGGTGGGATCACCAGCCCAATCAGCATTAGAGTAACCGCTGAGAGTTAAGGACGAGTTAGAGGAGAAATGTAAGCCATGCAGAAGAGTACATTTCACGTAACGAAGAATATGTAAGACGACAGAGTGGTGAGAGGTCCTCGGAGCTGCCATGAACTGACTCACAGTATGGACTGCATGAATGATATCTGGTCGAGTGACAGTCAAATAGATCAAGCTCCCAACAAGCTGATAGTAAAGGGTAGGATCATCAAGAAGAAAGCTATCATGAGGGGTAAGTCGAACGTCGTAGGCAAGTGGTGTAGATGCTACCTGGCAGTCTGTGAGACCAGCTCGAGCAAGAAGATCGGAGGCATACTTAGCCTGGAATAGAAAGAAACCATCGGGATAATCAAAGACTTCAAGCCCCAAAAAGTAACAAAGGGGATCCAAGTTCTTCATCTCAAACTGCTGGCTAAGATATGTTTGTAGATCAGAAATACCAAATGCATCATCTCCCGTGATGATCATATCATCAACATAAAGCAAGAGTATAACTATCCCAGATGAAGAACGACGAATAAATAAACCAGAGTCGTAAGCACATGTGGTAAAACCAAACTCCAATAGTGCAGCGTTGAATGTGGCATACCAAGCCCGAGGGGCCTGCTTCAACCCATATAAAGCACGGCGTAAGCAACAAACTTTTCCAGAAGACGAGAAACCTGGATGAGGGGTCATATAAACTTCTTCAGGAAGTGTGCCATGTAGGAATGAATTCTTGTCATCTAACTAAAGAATGGACCACAGATGAAAGCCGCAACGGCAAGAAAACAACGAACAGTAATGAGACGAGCAACGGGAGTAAAGATCTCTTCATAGTCAATCATACTCTTGGGAATAACCTTTGGCCACCAGACGAGTCTTGTAGCGCTTAATGGAGCCATTAGAGTGTGTCTTAATTTTAAAAATCCACTTGCACCCAATAGGGGTTTTTCCTGAGGGCAAATCCACTAAATCCCAATTGTGAGTCTTTTCCAGAGCCTGCAATTCCTCAGTCATAGCTTGCTGCCATAATGGATCAGCATTCGCCTCACGAAAGGACCTAGGTTCATGTTGAGATAAAATGACAGAATAACAATGGTAATCATTAAGGTGAGAAAGAGGTTTACTTACACGAGTTGAGTGACGACAAGTAGAGAGAGACGTATGAGTAGACGTCGGCTCAGGAGGTATCGGCTCAAGAGACGCAGACGGATCAACTCCAAGAGACGGTGATAAGACAGATTGATCAATGAGCTGTGGTAAAGAAGAGAAAGAGGTGTCTGGAAAAAGATCGGAAAGAAAAGACGAAAAGAAAGGAGAAGATGAGTGAAACGGTGTGCTAAATTTAGATAAGGTGGAGAAATAGGTACAGTCCCAAAAAGTGATATGATGAGATATGCTCAACTGATTAGAAATAGGATCCCAACATCTATAACCCTTGTGTTCGTCGCCATAACCCAAGAAACAACATAAACGAGCTCGAGGTTGAAGCTTTGTCCGCTTATGGGGAGGGAGGAGGACAAAGCATACACAACAAAATGGATGGAACAAACTATAATCAGGGGACTGACCAAATAGACGCTCGAAGGGACTGACATCATGGAGGACTGACGATGGTAACCGATTAATGTTGTAAACAACAGTTAAGGCTGCTTTCCCCCAGAAAAGATCAAGACACTTAGCAGAAAGAAGGAGGGCACGAACAATATCGAGAATGTGACGATGTTTGCGTTCTGCCCGCCCATTCTGTTGGGACATATAAGGATAGGAACGCTGTACCAAGGTACCCTGACTAGGTAAAAAATGCAAAAATGATGACGTATTGTACTCACAAGCATTATCAGTACATAGGACTTTAATAGGACGGAAGAATTTAGTGTGAATCATCTGAGCAAACTGAGCATATATAAAGGGTAATTCAAAACGATTTTTCAAAAAATAAATCCAAGTAAATCGTGAAAAATTATCAATAAATATAACATAATACTAAAAACTACTGACGGGCGCAACATGAGAAGGACCCCAAATGTTAGAATGGACTAAGGAAAAAGGTTCAGTAGCAATAGATGAACTTTCTAAAAAACTAAGAGCAGGTTGTTTGCCAAGTTTACAATCGACACAATTAAAAAACTCAAAACTACCTGGACCTAAAAAACCTTTAGTATGAAGTGACTGAAGCTTACTGGAAGACGCATGACCTAGGCGAAGATGCCAATGAAGACTAAAGGAATAAGAGGTAAGAGCTGCAGAGCGGGGATATGTGCAGGAGGTATGAAGAGAAGCTCAAATAACCAACCCGTTTTGCGTCCCGTCCCGAGAAGCTGACCCGTCTGAGAATCCTGAACCTGTACGCCACCAGAATAGAATATAACGGTAAGATCTTGTTCAACTAATTGACCAACAGAGATAAGATTTAAGGCTAAGTCAGAGATGCAATATGTATCAAGAAGATATAGAGAAGGGGAGGACGCAAGACCGGTGTGGGTAATATGCATGGTAGTACCATTGACAGTATGTATAGGTGTTAAATGGGAGACATGAGACATAGATGTCAAATTACGAGGGTTAGAGGTCATGTGGTGACAACAACCAGAATCAAAATACTAAGTAGATGTACCTGGAGTGGTAAACATAGCAGAATTGGTTTGCATAATTTTTTTTTATGATGGCTTCTATGTCGTGAGGATTGTAAGACGAATGTTGAGTCTCATCAGTAGTAGCAGCTGTAATCGTAGAAGAAGCAGTTGAAGAAGACCCATTAGGCTCCCGAGGTTTGGGAGCAGAGCTACCGGAATGTCTAGGAGTAGAACTACATGAACGTTGAGATCTAGTGGGACATACCGGAGCAATATGGCCACATAGACGACATGAGTGGCACTCAATCTTCGGACATGTGGACTAAGTGTGATCAGGAGACTTGCAAACTCAACATCAAGTACGAGCAGATCGGGACTGGCGAGACACAGCTAAAGCAGAATCAGAAATCGGTGTCTTAGCTAATTGGAGACGGGTCTCCTCAAAAGTAATCTCCTGAATGGCAGCATCAAGAGTAGTCAATGGATGTCGATATAGGGGTGAGGCACGAACAACCTCATATTCAAGTCGAAGGGCCATCAAGATATGAATAAGGTCAAGATGGTCCTGACTAATCTGTGACTGCCGGAGACGATAACGAATAGACTGAACTTGAGCAAGAAACTCATTAACAGACTAACCAGGTTGCTGTCTGAAGGAGCTCAGCATGGTCTAACCCTGATAATAATGAGCAAGACCTGTAGTATGAAAACAAGCAGCGAGGAAATCCCATGTCTCTTTTGCAATATCAAAATGAGTCAATTGTACCTGAATCGAAGGTACAGAAGTATTGCATAGCCAAGTAAGAATTTGATTCTTACTATCCCAATCTTCCAATTTGGCAATATAATCTTCATGCTCTCTAGAGCTGTGATCAACATTCACAACAGGAGATGGAGAGACAGGTGGCCGGAAATCGCTAGTGACAATTCGCCATAACTTCCTACCAATCAAATTTTTTTTTTTATAGACTGCATCCAAAGATCATAATTATCTCCGGACAAGATAGTATTAATAGGTAAATGAACGTCCATACGCTCCATAACAAAAAAAAAAAAAAAACGTATAAAAATATGTGAATCACGAAATCAAAGTCCAAATCCAGAAAGTAGATCGAACAATCCAATCGGTAACAGTCGCAAAATGAAATCAACTCCGATGATAAAGTCAACCACACCATGACGTAGGGAACCAAAGCAAGAGACGGCGACCGAAAAACAACGGCCGGAAAAGGGCGGACAATGGACGGAGAACAGCGGCGGCGGCGACTAGGGTTTTGGTTTTGAAAAACCGTGCTCTGATACCATGTTAGAAATTTTGGGGGAAAATAATGAAATTGTATTATTGATGATCAAAATAAGGAGCCTATATATAAGCAATACAAAATAGACTCGATAGACTCAAACCTAAGTAATCTAATCTATGGATAATATCAAATATAAATATAAATCTACTAAATCTAAACCTTAATATCTAAAATATCTCAACAGTTGTCATTTTTCATTTTCGTCTGTCCCAAAACAAGGTTACTATTTCCTAATTTAGTAATTGTACTACCTATCTAACATAATAAATATCCTTCCAACTTATACTATATTACACAAATGTCATTACTTTTATATTACACAATACTAATAGAGGTATTTTCGTCTTTTTCACTACAATCTATTATGATACTAATATTAAAAAATCTACGTACAAAATTGACAATCTAGCGCCGGAACGGAGGAATAATCGATTTTAAATAAAAAGAGTGTTTTATACATTTATTATTATTATTATTATTATTATTATTATTATTATTCAATCATGTTTGATGTTAATGGAATTTGAGGGTCTGACAAATTAAAGCTCCAAAAAATGTTGGATAAACGACACACAAATAAAGCCTCAATCTGGAGACAACATGAAAGCGATACTTTCTTTGTTGCTTCCTCTCTTTATTTATTTATTTATTTATTTATTTATTATTATTATTAACTTGGTTCAAAATCAATATATTTATTTTGCTATTTTAAATTATCTTTCCCATAAAATAATACTCTATCCGTCCAAATTCTATTGTCATAAAGTATATTTGTACGATTTTTTAGGTGATTGTCTTTTTGTTATAATTTGACAAATTTGCCCTTAATTCTATGGTAGAGATTAAAAGTAATAAATCAATGAAGGGTAAAAATGTAAAATTTGTGTTAAAAATAAAAAGGACAATAGTTGTTAAATGTCCCAAATAAAAAAAATAAGATATTAGTTTATGGACAGAAGGAGTAACGTATTCTTACATTTCGCATAAAATTACTAATACATAGCGCACCATTGTTTTATTTTATATTCTATCAATTATATTTTAAAAAATATTTTAGTCAATACACTCTTACAAACGGTCTATTACACACAAAATACCAATTTTTCTTAACCTATGTCCCTACAATAGATTGTATGTAATTAATTGAACTTTTATCAATTTGGTGTGTTTGTTTGGAAAATAAAAAATAAAAATTACTACTATATTAAATAATTATTTTTATTTAAAATATCTTACAAGCATATTTTTCATTACGAGAAACAAATAAAATAAAAATACTTTAAATGATATCAAACATAAATGTTACTTTTAGTTGGACGATTAGTTTTAATTTCTTTATTAAACAAAACTTACCATTTTTTTTATATAAAAATACATTATTTTTATTGTATAAAACATTCAATTTAGATCGTTATTTATACTAATACTCAAAATTTAAATACAAAACCAAAATTTAGTAAACAAATAGGGATGTTCTTTTTGTCAAAAATATCAAATATATTTCTCTAAAAAAATTAATATATTACACAACACTTATTTTATACTCCTACAATATATTTTACATAAAAAGAAAAAAAAAAAAAAAAAAACTTTTTCTTCGAACCCAAACAGAAATCTAAAAAAATAAAAAATAAAAATCACTTTTTTATATATATAAAAAAAAGACAATAATAATAATAAAAAATAAAATTCTGGAGGGCTTAGGCCTTAGTGCATTATATTCCACAGTTGTGTGTTTGTCCTAAATTTGACCGTTGTTGGTCGTATCCGCAACGTAAAGTTTTAGAATTCATTTTCTATTTAGTTGCTCTCTATTTATTTTTATTTGTTTGTTTTGGTCGTTGCAATCTCTTGTGTAAGTTTTGTTGTATATATATATTTTAAATTTTTTATATTTAATTTTATATATCTCAATAAAAATAAGAGTTTTTAATTATCAAATGTCAAATTAAACTATTATTGAAAATGATTTTTTTTTTTTTTTTTTAATAGTTGTTTTTAGAAATTAGTTTATTTTTCAAATATAATACTCCCTCCGTCCCAAACATCCTGCAAAATTTTTTTGTTTTTTTGTCCCAAACTTACTGCAATATTTTCAAATTTAGAAATAATTAATAATATTTTTATACATATATTAATATATACTTCACTTTATTCCATCACATCACTCAAATAGAAAAAATAAATAATCATTTCTTTCTCCGATCACATCACTTAATATCCAAATTATCTCAAATTACCATACTTAATACTCCCCACCTAAATTGTGCCAAACACAAATATTGCACGATGTTTGGGACGGAGGGAGTACTTTTTTCTATCAGTTAAATTTACTCATTTTTCTTTCTAGTATATATGTTAAATTTACTTTATTACTATTTTTGATAAAATAAACAAATCAATATTTAATTATTATATTTTATTCGGACACTTACAAAAAATTTCACTACATTTATTATCTTCCACTTCTTTATTTTCTTTAATTTTTAATTAAATCTTAAAAAATATCTCAAAATACATTTTTACTTTTACTAGTTTTTTAATAAATATTTATTTTTTAATTTTAGTGCCGAATCCAAATATTCTAAATTTATCGGATGGACGGAGGGAGTAATAATTAATAAATAATAATTAAAATAAAAAATTTAACTAGATTTAATTAAATTACTAATATTTCTATGTTTATTATTTTTTTATTGTAAATTTGAAAATCGGGCTAAAATTTTAAATAATAATAATAATAAATTAATATAATATAAATAGATGTTTATCTAATATTTAAAATCTTAATTAATTTTTAATGTAATATAAAAATATATGTGTATATATATAATGTTTGATTTGATATTTTATGATTGACAAATTAGTTAATGGTGAAATTTACTTTTAAAATTTATGTATTCTTTGTTAAAAAAGATTAAAAAAAAAAAATCATTTACTTAGCAAAATTATAAGGGTAAATTATATAACATCCTCTTATATTTTAGTAAAAATGCATAAAACACAGAGTATTTTATTTATTGCGTAAAACCTCATTTAATATAAAATTTGCATGAAACACAACCTCCTTGTCCAAAGCTGATATTTGATTTTAAATAAAGACCTAAATTATGCAAGTTTTATTCAAATAAAAAGTATAAAATCTCTTAAATAAATTTTTGAATAAAATAAATAATAAATAATTGATTAAATTATTTTTTTTTTTATAGTTTTTATAAAAATTAGATAACAATTTGTCTCTCAAAAATTATAAAATGAAGGATTAATCAATTATTTATTTGTTTATTTTATTCAAAAAAATTATTTAAAATACTTTACGGTTTTTATTTGTATAAAACTTGCGTCTTTATTTAGAACCAAACATCAGCTTTAAGTGTTTCATACAAATTTTATATTAACAAAAGGGAGTTTCACACAATAAATAAAACACGAGGTGTTTTATGCATTTTTACTAAAACATAAGGGGGTGTTATATAATTTACCCAAATTATAAAATTAGTTTTCATTTAATATTTTAATGTAAAATATTATATTTTGATATCATATGTATGCAACTCGATTAGAGATTTTTAGGTATGGTATACTAAAAATACAGAATCATACTATATATCGTATCGAATTTTTTAGTTTATTTATCGATACCGTACAAAAAATTCGGTATATAAACCGATATACCAATTTTTTTTATTTTCTATATATTTTAAAAATATCAAATTATAAGTTGTTACAATACCGAAAATTTTTTTGTATGGTATCATATCATAAAAAAGAAATTGGTATCATCATATCATAAAAAAGAAATTGGTATTTTCAGTATTTTTTATCAATTTGCGCATTTTTCGGTTATTTGATATATTTTTATCCATAAATTCATGTATACCAAATTATTGATATGGCATGGAAAAGATAAAATATAAAACCAGAAAATTTTGATACGGTACATGATATGCGGTATAAATTTTTGTATATTATAACGAACCGTTCCTACCAACAACCAAATTCAAAAATTTGATGTAATGTTTATTTTAAAAATTTTATAATTATGATTTTGTATTGTGTTAATTTCATTTAAATTGTTAAATTAATTTTTTTTATTATTTTATTGCACATATTGATTTATAATCGATACAATAATTTTTTGAAAATAATTTCAGTATATAAATATTCAATATTAAAAAATTAGAATAACAAATATTACTATTTATTTAATTATTTTATCAAAATAAAAGATTAAAATAATAATTTATTACAAATATTATACCACTTAATCAAACTATTTAACTACATAATACAATATTTCTTAATATGCATGTCCAAAGAAAGTGGACCAATTTCATAGGACGGGGGGAGTATTATATTTTAGATATTGTTTGTATGTTTATTTTGCCTGTATCTTGTCTTGATAGATTTTAGAAGAAAATTGTTCTTGTTGATGTCTATACTATCAATCGTCTTATGTCTTATATATTCAGTAATATTAGTCTCTTCAAACTTCTGTTGTTCAAATACATAATTATAGTCTTTTATGTCTTTTTTATTGTGTCAGTTTGGTTATCTTTCCTCCCCATAGCAATTCAAACATGAAACTCGTGCTTGTTTGTGTTATTTTTTGCAATATGAAAGAGAACTTAAGAATTTCAGGTTTTAGGCTATGATCTATGAACATGTGAATTTTTCCTTATATTACGTTTTGAAATAATACCATATTTTCATTTATGTCGAACTTTTATCTTTTAAATGTCATGGCTTTACTTTTCTTCATGTCATCTAGTCTTTTTTTTCTTTTTCTTTTTTCAAATATTAAACTTGCCACCTCTTCAACCATATCTACGTTACCGAATATTGCTCTAGTGGAGGTTTATGATACTCATTTTCTGTCATCCTTAGACGATGATCCAATAGTAGTGCTTGAATTTGTTCCACGCATTTTGAATTTCATATTTCGACAATCATATTATGGAAATTATTCTGTTGTCCATCTTTATGTCTATCAAAGTTACTTTAATCCTTTCACGAGCCCGACTCCTTTTATGAAGCGAATGATGATTCTTTGTAACAAGTTATATCTAAAAAATTTTATGCTTTTGAGAGAACTCATATATGTCACTTGTTTGATCTACCTCTTGACAAAATACCTATAGATTGCAACTAAACTTTCGAGGTCAAAACTTGCCAAGATGGATCCTCTTGACAAAATACCTATACATTGCAACTAAACTTTCGAGGTCAAAACTTGCCAAGATGGATCGTCTAGTCGTGAAATGCTACTCACAGAAATAAAGAATTGATTATGAAGAAATCTTTGATCATATTGCGTAACTTATCTGTGTTTGATGCTTAGTACCAATTCCAGTAATTCTTCAGCGATACCTTTTATAATTGAACATCAATAATGTCTCCTTACATAAGGTATATAATTTACAAAATTCTCTATAAAATTAGGATCCAATCATGATAGAAAACTTTCAGTATCATACTGATTAATTATTACCTTTTGGATTACAAAAATTAATCTAATGGCTTGTATTAACTTCGAAGTGTAAGAGTAATTTGCATACTATTAATTTATCTAACTACCTTCTGTTCATTCCTCCTCTTGTACCTCTAAAATTGTGCAGAAAAATACTGTAAAATCCTTCAGTAAAATTTATGGACAATATTGATGGATATGTGCAAGATTTATTTGTCATTATTCCAACGTTAATCAATTCTTCAAGAAGCAACAGAGACATAAAAGAAATTGGAGTTTCAAATACTTCATCTCTTTCGTCAATACCGAATGATGCAATGGAAATCTCCCAATCAAGTAAAATATGGGACAATGAAATTGAAGTCGCCAATGCCTCGTTTGATTTACTAAATTGTATTTATTGGATTCAAATGATTGGATTGTTGTTTCTTTAGTCAAATTTGGGTAAAAAATTTTGAAATTATGTTAATCTAATTGTTTTCATAGTTTTCCAAGATTTATGGATTAATAAAATTATTAAAATCTCGTTTGATGTTTTAAAAATTTGGTTAATATGCATTAGTAATCATATTTGACTTAAAGTATTGAAGGCAAAATTGCACAACACCCGCCCATGGTTTCATGAAATTGCGTCAATCTCCCTCATGGTTTCATAAATTTTGTGTCTAACGCTCTACCGTCCTTATTTAACGGTGTTTGATCTGCATGAGTTTCAGAATTTCTATTTTTAAACCCATGAAATTACAAATATATTCATTCCTCTTATATTTAGCCTCAAGAAACACTAAGTAATAATTCATTCTTCTTATATATTTATTCCTCTTATATTTTTAAAACAATTCTTAGAACCAGAGAAAAATAATTATTTATGAATATATTTTTTTACTGTTCTTTGAAGCTAAATATAAAAAAAAATAAGTATATTTGTAATTTTAAAGGTTTGTAAATAGAAATTTTGAAACTCATTTGCAGTTTGAGCACGCACATGCCAAACACTGTTAAATAAAGATGACTAAGAGGTTAGACGCAGAGTTCATGTAACCATGAGGGGGTCTGATACAATTTTAAAAATATGAGAGATTTGACGCAAATTTGTGAAACCATGTGTGAATTTCGTGTGTATGGAGAAACATTTGATATTATATTATACAACACGAAACTTGATGAGTTTAAATACATTACTCAAAATTTTCTAAGTTGTATGACAAAATTTTAAAATTCAATAGATAACATATTGTTTAACATTTTTTAGCGTCTAATATATACACCCCCCATAGATTGACTTGCTCATTCACAAAACCAGATGATACGTATAATTTCTATTATGAGTACGTATACAATACAAAAAATACAAAAAAACCTGTGTAAGATACAATGTATGAAATATTGTTATAACAAAATATGATACAAAGAATGTAGCAATTTAATATTGAAGTCGATGGATAATCCAAAGGAAGAATTGAGAGAAATGTGTCAATCAATAACTTTGAGAGGCAAAATAAAACATAAAAGGATAAATAAAACAAATAAACAACATGATACAATGAAGGAGAATTTTTTTTTTTTTTTTTTGTAACATCCATAATTTATCATATTATTGTATTATAATTACATATTGTTCTATTAAGAGTAACATATTCACCTCTTACGATAAGCATTTACATATATTGAACAAAGTATTATATTTATTACCTACAAGCATATTGTTATATTGTCTACAACATATTATTATAATCTCAAATACCTTGAGTGTTATCCAGAACTCAACGAGCATTTTAGTGTATTATCATCAACATTTAAGCAGGGTACAAATATAATTTAATACAATTCAATTCATACTTCTCTAATTCAATATCATTCACAATAAATTGCTATAAAAAAAAAAAAAAAATACACACACACACACTCTAAACTTGCTTTCCACAAAAATTATCAAAAATAAAAAATAAAAAATAATAACAATATCGAAACTTCACATTGCATTTAATCCATCCATTAAATCCAACAATCCACTCAATCTATCAAATTCAATAGTTCATTCATTCACCCATCACAGTCGATTTCTTGTTCTTCCTCACTCTCACCCACCAATATGTTTTTTTGTACTTATCTTAATACGAGATTTTTTTCGGATGAGCATTAGTATTTTTCCCTTCTTCGAATAAAATTTTTGCACCGAAAAAAAAGCTTCTTCAAATGTACTTTTCGTACGGGAAAATCACATTCAGCAGACTCCTGTGACAATGATCAAGGTTAAGGATCTTATATAATGCGAAATGAAAAGGGAAATAATAGATATCTAATAGAACAATATTAATTACATAAATTCATACAATTAAAATTACTTTCTCAATATTCCCTTCATCAAGACCTTCTTTTTCAACTCTTTTGACGGCATCATCAATTTATTCCTCATCAATAGCTTCATATTGCTTGACACTATTAAATTTCAAGTTACACTCTTACTTTAATTTGAAAACAACATCAAACATTCAAAAAATCTCAGCCTTGTACCACTCATTTGATTTTCCATTCTGATCCTATGTATTAAGTAATATATAAAGTCAAAATTTTAAAAACATTAGTTTAGTATATGAAAATATTACTTAGCATATCATACGAGAATTTTTAGCAAGCAGAACAAACACTCAACTTAACGTCTCACCGGAAGGACGTCATACCAACCCATTCAACTGGGCTTTTTCTGGGAACACATGGGGGTTGAATGATAGGATCACTTGAACCCGAAGGCTTCACCATTTTTTCTTTCTGTTAAAGATAGCTATCGAACACGAAGAACTTTGGAGGCGAACCCAAAGCGCTGCGGGATGAACACGAAGATCTTGTTTGAATTTCGGTGACGAGCGATTGAATGCCGATTACCGGTCACGAACACATTCTTTCGGCGATTTGAAGACAATGGAAATGGAGGGAAGAAAGTTACCCTAGATCGACGAGAGATGATTTGAATGAGAATGAATCACAAACTTAGTAAATATGATATTAGAAAAGATTACTATTCTGGTTACTTGTTGATCTTGACATAACTTTTTCTGGTAAACTTGTTGATCTTGACAAACTTAGTAAACTTTTCTGGTTACTTGTTGATCTTGACATAACTTTTTCATCTCTTATTACTATCTATTGCTATAAGAAGATTAGTATTCATCTATCTCATAATAATATATTTTTATGAACACACTAAATATATCGAGATTGATATTTTGTTTGTCATCATAATGTCCATGACTATATTCTTTTATGTTCCATCTACTATGGGGATTATATTATTTCGAAACAGAGATATCTTTGTCCGCCTCTAAGGGTCACAATTATTTTTTGCATCATTGTACTTAATATTAAAAATATTTTTATATTTGTATAATATTTTCTACAAATATCCTTTTATTAGTATTATAAGATATTAATAGAAGGATTTTTGTAACTTTTTCTTAATTTGTACTACATTTTGATATAATAATTAATATTCAAATATCAAAATGCAAAAAGTAAATGAATGTAGTATAAATTATTAGTTTAATTACCAAACAAGAAATTAAAAGAACAAGTAGTATAACAGTATTTTAAATGTATGCCAAAGCATATGCTATATTAAAACATATATCTATTACTTATGTCGACACCATTATATATTAAACATTTCTATAGTGGAACTACAATTATTTATATATTTATTTCATCTGCCTTGAAATAAACAAGCCTCTAAATCTCATAGCAAATCTAAAATGAGATTCCGGACAGGCAATTAAAGGACAATCCCAAACCCCTTTTTCGATCTCCACTGTTGTGGGCTTTCAAATCTGCTGCTTCATTAATCTATTATTATATTTATATACTCTATATAATTCATCTCCATCTTTCCACACACATATATATATATATATCTATATACAACCATCCATTCCATGTCTCATTGTCTCTCCTCCAGCCATTACTTGCAGATATACTCTCTCTCTCTCTCCGACCTCCACCACCTATACACACACCAACTGTATCTATCTGTATCTATATCTCTATGAATTGACGATGATATCAATCATATATAGTTAGCTTAGATAGGTGCTAGCTTAGATAGGTAGCAGCCAGCAATTCATCATTTCATTACATACAGATAGAGATACAGAAAGAGATAGAGATAGAGAGAGACAGATAAGAGGCAATCCGACCGGTCCGGTCTGAAGATGGGCAGAGCTCCGTGCTGCGACAAGGCGAACGTGAAGCGTGGGCCATGGTCCCCTGAGGAAGACGCTAAGCTCAAAACCTACATCGACTCCCATGGCACCGGCGGCAACTGGATCGCCTTGCCTCACAAAATCGGCCTCAAGAGATGCGGCAAGAGCTGCCGCCTCAGATGGCTCAATTACCTCCGACCCAACATCAAACATGGCGGATTTACTGAGGAGGAAGATAACCTCATTTGCAGCCTCTATATCACCATCGGAAGCAGGTCAATATATCGAATTGAATTGGTTTTGAAATTAGGGTTTTTAATTTGGGGATTTTGATTTTTTGATTTTTGATTTTGATTTGTAGGTGGTCGATCATTGCGGCTCAGTTGCCGGGGAGAACTGACAACGACATAAAGAATTACTGGAACACGCGCCTGAAGAAGAAGCTGTTGGGCCGGCAGCGGACAACGGCGGCGACGGCGAGATCGGAAAATGGTAAGAAATCGGAGGGAAAGAAATTCGGAGGACGAGATTATCTCCAGAATTATTTCTCCATCAACGATTACTGTTACAATGTCTACCCTCCGCCGCTGCCGCCGCCGTACTCCGCCGCCATAGAAGCTCCGGCGACGACGACGTGCGACCAAATGGAGCTGAATTTCCTGGCAAGCGTCGCTCCGGCCGGGTTGTTTCAGACAAACGCCATGGGAGAGGCTTCCTACGCCTCCGATGATCAGAATCTGTCGAGGAATTCAGGCGTCGATCGTTACCTCGTACCTAATTGGAGCTTCAATTCCTACGATGATTTCTACAGCGCGAGAGAAAACATCAATAATTCATCGTCGTCATCCGCCGGCGGCGGCGGCGGCGGGGAGATGATGTTGAACGGCAGCGTAGCCTGGGGGAATGCGAATTGTCCGATTTACCCTTGTGCGCCGCCAGAGTGGACGTACTTGGAGGAGGAGGAGGCAAGGCTACAGGTCCCGGACTTCCAACAGCAATTATTACAACATCATCATCATCATCAGCAGCAGCAGCAGGAGCTTCCATCGGCATTGTCTTAATCTTGCAGTGAGTATGATTAATTCTTCAGTCAGAGGCTCCACACGTCTCGTCGTTGTCGGCGTCGTTAATCTTACCTTGTACCATCACTTTCATAATATATCAGCAGACTCTTCGATACATATATACATATATATATATATATATGATCTACATTTGTTTTCCATCTCCTTCAAATTAATCAGATATATTTGTCTGTCTGCAAATACGATCATCATCGTCACCATTATCATAAGTTGATTTCAGATAAATTAATTGAATATATATATATAGATTGATAAATTTAAAGCAAATGAATTAATTAATTAATTAAATTAAGAAATAGGTAGATGTGAGTGAGGGAAAAAGGTGGTCTGACGTTTTGGCAAGAACTGGTTAGGTCTTTAGCTGGACGGGCATCCTCAAATGGCGCCTTCCCTTTATTGTTTTCTGCCCCCACAATATATGTATATATATATATATATATATCGTTTCTTGAATTTTCAATCTCTATCGAATATTATTCATCCATATATATATACATACATATATGAAATATGTCTAAGCACTAAGGGAATCATTAGAAGAAAAACCATAGAACGAAACACATTGTAAGAACTATGAGCGAGGTTAGGGTGTTAGATTGATGCAAATCATTGCATTAAAATAGAGATCAAGGCATGGTTATATCATATGTTGACTGTTCTATGAAAATATCTATAGTGCGGAATTCAATAGTAGTATGTATATTATATGGATCTGTGATGTTTTGTGCATAATACTTTTCAATCCGACCCAATTCTTCGAAACCCGAAATCTGTACCCGCGATTCGACTCAATACTGTTTGGATCTGGACCGCTCCGAGCTGGTTCTGGATTCTTCATATAAATGTATGTTTCCCCGGTTCGATTGGAGCGTGATTCATTCTCTCATTCTCACATTACTCTCTGAAACCCTACTGTTCCCGATGCGTCGCGAGCGATCTGTGCTTGGTTTTTCCGGCGAAATTGGCCATCGAAGCTTGAGATTCGTCCCCTGCGGTTGTGATTCAGCCTATTCTAAGGTTGTTCTTCGGTTTAATTTCTCGATTCTGCCTTTATATACTGTTCGTGGTGTTATTTGGTTGTCCACGATTATTTAGGCTTAGAATCTTGAGATTTCTTTCGATTGGGGTTATATTCGCGCTGATTGTGCGTTTTTGTGGATGTCGATAGGGTTTGGGTCGCGGTTATGTGTATATGTTGCTACACAGTTGGAATGTTGGGTAACCTGAATCCGAACTCCTTCGATTTAATATATATATATAAAAGATTCGATGTTTTTTGTCTTGTATGTGTTCGATTAATTGTAAACTACAA
This sequence comes from Andrographis paniculata, assembly GCF_009805555.1. Lineage (NCBI taxonomy): Eukaryota > Viridiplantae > Streptophyta > Magnoliopsida > Lamiales > Acanthaceae > Andrographis > Andrographis paniculata. Next base: position 4,204,989 of record NW_026137624.1, read on the forward strand.
GTATTAGGTCCTATATTACATCTTCAAGTGGTATCAGAGCAATTAGGGCTTGTTAGTTTACTGGAATTGTGATTCTCAAGTTCCTGGAGTGAACACCTAGTTCTCTCTGTAAAATCCGAAGTTTTTTTGTAAATAATCTCAAGTTTTTCCGAAATCTTGGTTGTTTACTTTTCTGTCAAAGTGAAAACTGATTTTTGAAGTGTTTTTCACTTCTGTAAAGTTTAGATCTCCTTGATTAGGACTAAGATAGGCCCTGTAGGAGATTAGGACTTGAAATCATCCTTATTTGGTTGATTTGTGTAGTTCTTTGTTGTTGATTCATCCAAACTTTACTAATCTATGTATTAAGTGCGCAGTTTGAAGGATTTTACAGGTTGAAGGCTTTGTTTTTTGATAAGAAAGTAAAAGAACAGTTGTGGAGCTTGGAGTGGGTAACATTCCTAACCCTGTTGCGTGTTTTTATGAGATTTCAGTTCTGTGGTGACTAAGTGTGGCTATTTTAGTCTGCTAAGTGGCTGTTTTTGTGCTAAGTGTGGCTGTTGTTGGTTGTTCTATCTTTTAAAGTGTTAGTTAGAGCAGTTTGTGCAAATCTGATTGTGTGTTGGGTAATATTAATTGCTTCTAAGTTAGTTTTCTCAAGAAACTAACCTTTGGATTAGTTAATATTCGGTTTTTTCTCAGTTCTTGGTGCATTCCTATCTGGTGGTTCTTTTGTTGAGATTTTATAAACCATAAATCCGTTTTTCCAGTGATTCTGTGAAAAATAATAAAACAGATTGTTTTTCTTCTAAGATCATGGCTGGTTAATCATTTTTTAACATACAACCCTTTGATGGAAAATCTGATTTTGCAATTTGAAAACAAAAGATGAGAAGTGTCCTTGTAACTCAAAGATTGATAAAAGTCGTGGAACCTGATCAAGCAGTCGACCTTTCTCTTGAAGAAAGGCTTGAGCTGGATGAACTTGCGTCTTCGTGCATTATTTTAAACCTAGCTGACCATGTAATTAGGAAAATAGGAACTTATGGCTCAGCTGAGGATTTGTGGGACAAATTAAATAATATGTATACTGAAACTTCTCTTCCAAATAGGATATATCTATTAAAGAAATTCTTTAGCTTCAAATTAGACATTTCAAAGACAATAGATGAAAATCTAGATGTTTTTTCCAAGTTAATTCAAGATATAAAACTTACAGGGGATAAAAATATAGATGATTACAGCTCTATTGTCATGTTAAATGCAATCCCTAGTACATATTCAGATGTAAAATCAAAGTATGGTTGAGATGTGATTACTCTTGATATTGTTGTAAATGGTCTAAAAAGTAAAAAAGTGGATTTGCAACTAAATAAAGCTAATAAACAGTTACATGGTGAGGTGATGCATGTTAAGGGTAGATCTCCCTATAGACCGAATAAAAATGGCTCTTCTTCCAATAACAATAAGCAATGGGATAGTCAACATAAGAAGAAGTATAGAAGTAAGTCTAGGAATAGATCTCAAACCCCTTCAAAGTATGTCAAATGCTGTTTTAATTGTGGTGACCCTTCACATTTTATTAGGAATTGTCCTAAAAAGAATAGAAACTTGAATAACAATAATAACAACTTTAGAAATGGAACAACCCCAATTAATACTTCTTCAAATGAACAGTAAACTTGATTTCTCATGAGGGTTGCTTAGGTGAAGTGTTTGTTGTTACTGTTGAGTGTTCTAATGTAACTGCTTTTAATAAGAATGAATGGTTATTAGATTCAGCATGCACCTATCACATGACTCATTTTAAAGAGTTTTTCAGGGATTATAAAACCCTTTCAAACTGTAATGTGACTATGGCTGACAATAGGGTTTGCAGTGTTAAGGAATAGGGATTGTTATTCTGAAATTTAAATCTAGAAATATTTTAAAGCTGTGCAATGTAAGACATGTTCCTAATCTGTCAAATAACTTACTTTCTTGTGATGCTTTGTCTTCCTTAGGACTAGAGGAAAATGAAGAATAAATTTTATGAAAATAACTAAGGTTTCTTTAGTAGTTTTCAAGGCTAATTTGAGAAATAACCTCTATAGTGTGACTGTTGTGCCAGTTTGTGAATCTGATGCATATGTGAATGCTGTCCAAGACAACACTGAGTTGTGGCATAAGGAGATTAGGTCATTTGAGTAATAGAGGATTAGAGATTTTGCATAAATCTGAATGTTTTGGTTCTGGAAATTTTTCAAATGTGTCATTTTGTGATAATTGCATCTATGAAAAGCATCATAAAGTTACCTTTCCTAAAAAAACCCACTGAAAGCAGAATTTTTTCAAAAAATATCCTTGAATATCTTCACTCAGATGTCTGGGACCTTATAATGAACCCACACATAGTGGTAGAAGATATTTTTTTTTTACTATAATTGATGATTTTTCAAGGAAAGTATAGGTATTTTTAATGAAACAGAAGTCTGATGTTTTTGAAATTTTTAAAAACTGGAAATTTTTTTATTGAAAATCAAACGGGTAAAAAGATTAAGTGTTTGAGAACTGACAATGGCTTAGAATATTGCAACACTTTGTTTGATGGCTTTTGCATTGAAAATGGAATAAAGCGACATAAAACAGCCCCTTACACACCTCAACAAAATGGGGTTGCTGAGCCGATGAACCGAACTCTATTAGAAAGAGTTCGAAGCTTGCTAGCTTCCTCGGGTTTATCCAAGCGATTTTGGGGAGAGGCTGTAAATACAACAGCTTATTTGATTAATAGATCTCCTTCAGTGCCTTTAAATGGTGAATGTCCCGAATTTAGGTGGAGTGGAAAGAAAATTGATTTTTCAAACCTGAAAGTATTTGGTTGTTTTGCTTTTATACGTGTTTTCAATGATAAACTTGAACCTAGGGCTGAGAAATGTGTGTTTCTAGGGTATCCTGAGGGTGTTAAAGGATATAGACTATGGTTAAATACTAAACCAGGTTTTAAAACTTTTGTTAGTCATGATGTAGCATTTAATGAAAATGAAATGCCCTGTTTGAAGCAAAATCAGACTTTAAATGATGAAAACACTGCTGTTAATGGTTCTAACGATATTCAAAGTGAGGTGGAGCAAAATCATTATAATTTAGCCGATTTAGAGGCTGAATTACTTGATAATAATGCTTCAAGTGGAATTGATACCGAAATAGCCTGTTTTGATCCAGATTTTAATTCTAGAAATTCAAAGGCTGATCCGGGAATTAGTTCTGATGATGTTAGTGAGGGATTTGAATCTGGAACTGTTGAAAATATTGATCAAAATTTGGAAAATTATCGACTTGTTAGGGATAGAGTTAGGCGAAATGTAAGGCAGCCCCTTAGGTTAGATGATTTTTTTATGTTGATGTTACCTCATTAGCTTATAATGTATTTGAATCATTAGATGGTAATGAACCAAAGTCATATACTGAGGCTATGAAATCAAAACATAAAAATGAGTGGATTAGTGCTATGAATGAAGAAATGAAATCATTAAAGGATAATAATACTTGGATTTTGGTGCCAAAGTTAGCTAACAGTTTTGTTGTTGATTGTAAATGGCTTTACAAAGTAAAATAAGATGAAAATGAAGTTAGCTTTAAAGTAAGATTACTTGCTAAGGGGTTTACTCAAAAAGAGGAAATAGATTACAATGAAATTTTTGCGTCTGTTGTTAAATAGTCTACTATAATTGGGAATTGAAACAATTAGATGTAAAAACTGCATTTTTACATGGTGATTTGTATGAAAGAATTTACATGAAACAGCCGGAAGGCTTCTTTGATAAAAATAATCCTAATCATGTATGTCTTTTAAAGAAATCTCTTTATGGACTAAAACAATCCCCTAGGCAATGGAATATAAAATTTGATGAATGCATGAAATCTTTGGAATTTAATAGAAGTAATTTTGACCATTGTTTGTTTTTTCAAATAGCATATAAGCATCTCATATTCTTGCTATTATATATTGATGATATGTTGATTATGAGTCCTAGTTTGGAAACCATTAATCATGTGAAAAACTGTTTAAGCAAGAAATTTGATATGAAATACTTAGGGGATGCGAAAGTAATTCTTGTCATGAATATACTTAGGAATAGAAAAGATAATTTGTTGTTTTTAAATCAATCTTCATACATTAAGAAAGTTTTGAACAGATTTTGCATGACTGATGCTAAACCCTCTTCTGTCCCCCTTACTTCTAATTTCATCTTATCTAAAGATCAATGCCCAAAATCTGAAAATAATGTGGAATACATGACGAATGTTTCTTATACTAGTGTTGTAGGTTCTATTATGTACTTGATGGTGTGCACTAGGCCTGATTTAGCGTATTCTATTAGTTGTTTGAGTAGATATATGTCTAATCTTAGTGTGGAACATTGGAATACTTTAAAATGTATGTTTAAATACTTGGTTGATACTATTGATGTTGGCTTAGTATTTGGTAAACACATTAGTGAAATAAAACTAAATGACTATGTGGATTCCAATTATGCGAATGATAGAGATTCTAGGAAGTCAACTACATCTTATATCTTTACTTTGTGTGGCTCGTGTGTTAGTTAGAAATCCCAATTGTAGCCTATAGTTGCTCTTTCTACGACAGAATCTGAATATGTGGCCATAACTGAAGCTTTAAAGGAAGGTATGTGGTTAAAAGGGTTGTTAAATGAAATAGACTACTTGAAAAATGAAGTAACAGTTTTTTCAGATTGTCAATCCGGAATCCAACTTTGTAAAAACTCAGTTTTTCATGATCGAACCAAACATATAGATGTTAGGTTTCATTATATTCGTGATATAGTGTCTAAGGGTTTTTTAAAACTAGAAAAAATACCTTCTGAATATAATCCTGCGGACATGGGAACTAAAGTTTTGTCAATAAAAAAATTCAATTTGTGTAAAAAAACAATGTATATAGATACTTTTGATTAGGAAAATATTTTGAAACTTAAAAACCTGTATCTTTTCTTTAATCATTCTGTTTTCTGCTTGTTATATCTGTTTATGTAGCTATTTTTGTGGTTGTTTGTTTAGTTGTTAAAATTTGTGAATATTAACCATAATAATAAGTCCGCAGGTTAAAAGACTGAAGTCGTTGGAGCTCGGACTGTGATGACACCCTTTAAAGCACTTTCTCCAATGCCCAAAAAGGTGGAGATTTGTGATGTTTTGTGCATAATACATTTCAACCCGATCCAACTCTTCAAAACCCGGAATCTGTACCCGCAATTCGACCCAATATTGTTTGGATCTGGACCGCCCCGAACCGGTTCTGGAATTTTCATATAAATGTATGTTTCCCCGGTTCGATTGGAGCGTGGTTCATTCTCTCATTCTCACATTACTCTCTGAAACCCTACTGTTCCCGACGCTTTGCGATCAATCTGTGCTTGGTTTTTCGGCGAGATTGGCCATCGAAGCTTGAGATTCGTCCCCTGCGGTTGTGATTCAGCCTTTTCTAAGGCTGTTCTTTGGTTTGATTTCTCGATTATTCCTTTATATACTATTCATGGTATTATTTGGTTGTCCGTGATGATTTAGGCTTAGAATTTTGAGATTTCTTTCGATTGGGGTTATATTTGTGTTGATTGTGCATTTTCGTGGATGTCGATAGGGTTTGGGTCGTGGTTGTGTGTATATGTTGCTACACAGTTGGAATGTTGGGTAACCTGAGTCCAAACTCCTTCGATTTAAAATATATATATATATAAAAGATTCGATGCTTTTTTGTCTTGTATGTGTTCGATTAATTGTAAACTACAAGTATTAGGTCCTATATTACATCTTTAGGATCAATAGTTTAGGGGTTTGGATTTTGAGTTGGGATTTGAATAGTAAAAAAAAATTTTGAATTTGAAAATAGTTGTACGATGTGATATAAATAGGTGTTGATGTGATGTTTTGAATGTAAAATTGATTTTTATTATAATATAAAAAATAAAAAATAAGTGTTTGATTTGATATCTTTGTGGGAAAAAAAATGAAATAAATAGTATATTTTGGGGAGAATCCCCAAACAAACACACCCGTAGTGTATTATGAATTTATATGTTACATTTATATTATATTAACAAAAAATTGTATGGTCTTATTTTATAGTTTGTGTTACATATCTATTTAAGAGTAAACACAGTAAGGTATGTTTAGAAGCCTTAATTCTTCTTCTTTATCGAGGCTTTTTCTTCTAAAGTCAAAAAATTCAATTGCACAATAAGCAAGATTTGAAGGCTATTTTCTCAACACAGCTTGAATCCGGCCTGGAGCAGTCAAGACCAAAGCGATCAATTTCTTTCTCTTTCTTTCCTCACTTGTAAATATTTTTCTTTCCACCCAATTTTACTCTATCCGTGAGATACAACCTCTCCTATATTGCGATTGTCCGCCAAAAATTATCATTGCTATGAGCACAATCGTCGTCTCTGTAGTTCAAAGGGAGATAAATATTTTCTTTCTATTCCAAAAATACAATTGATATGTCGGTGTGACAAAGCAGAAAATCGAATCTCGTGACTAAAAGAATTCTTTCATCGCCGGAATTGAATTCTCTGGTGGAGGAGACTCATTCGACTAAGAGATTTATTTACATTTTCGAAAAAAGAAACTATTGTGTTGTGACATATTAGGATTAATAATCGAATAACAAATAGAAACATAAATAATATACAAATTTACGTGGTTCACCAACAACGTATTGGCTACGTCCACGGGCAGAAATGGAGAACATGTTTATTGAGCACGGTTGCATTACAAATTACAGATTTTCACAGTCATGAGTTCACTCCTAACACTACCAGACCATCTCTTACGAGACAACGTGTAAATTATTTTCTTTTATGACATGGAAACCTGCAACCGCTACCCGAAAGTGCGCACTGGGTAGACCCCCGGCCGAACTTAATACCCTACAAACTAGATCCGACAGGCAAGTCACACTAAACGAACCATGTATAACAGGTGACCTAAGGTGTCGGAGGTTTGAACCTATGACCTCACGGTCACACGTCTAATCCCACACGTACCACCAGGTCATCCGTTACGGGAGGACAACGTGTGAATTATATTAACTTAGTGTCAATTTTAATAATAATAATAATAATAATAATGCCTGGAACTTCTTGTTTTCTTACAAGATTGAAATGGCAGTGTCACAATCAATGGTACTATCTATGTCGATAAATTATATTCCAACCTTTTCGTCACCTTCGCAGTGAAAATTCAGTGGTCATTTTTTGTTTTAACATTTAGTCGTCCTTTGAACTTTGTCAAATTAAAGACATCTCTGCTTTACAAAAAAGATGTCCAGACTCGCCTTTATTTACTGTCTCTCAACTCTTGTACGACTTTGTTGGAAAACAACTTACATATAAATATTTTTGACTTCTAGAAGAATCATAAGATGCAAAGAGACGGACGGGCGAAAATTCAGAGCCTAAGAGTTTGTTTGGTTTGCTTTTCGAGCTAATTTCAGCACTATTCAAATCCTATATACTTTCAAATAATTGTGCCTTTGCTTATATATATTTAAATTTTTATATTACTCAATTAATTCATCATATATATATATATATATTCGTCACAACATCATCATATTCAAGTTTAATTTTTTTCTTTTTTGAATTTTCTAAAACTTCAAATGTACACATTTTCAGTATTTGAATATGCGGAATTCATTTAAATTTAATCCATTTATGTTTCTTACGAACAAATAAATTAATATATTTAATTTTTTTTATTATATTTATTGATTATAATTATATATATATAATATTATATCAAATTTCATTTTATATAATTAACTATATTTTTATTGAAATACAAATTTAATAATATATTATACGTTATTTTTATTTAATTTTTATTATAGATATTACGTTATATCTTAAATTCATGCATCCAAGCAAACACTCATTCATGCCTATTAGAAGGAAATCAAATTGAAAATAAAAAATACCAATTAAAATCCATCCAAACAAGAGAAAAGTGGGCTCTTGGAAATATCTACAAAGGAGAAGATAAAGTTAAAATGTGCATTCGCACATTGTGATCAAGTAATGTGAATTTGAGGTATTATAAATGGAACATGAGATAATTTACTATTATTTCTAAACATTGTGAGGTTAATGAAATATTATTGAGAGAAAATGAAAACTCTCCAAATGGTGGAAAATAATACTCTCTCCCTTTATTGTAAATATAGGAATTTAGGAATAGTATAATTAATAAATAATTAAAAATATATTGGTGAAAATAATTATGATATTATAAAAATAATTTTAGATTAAGATAAAAATAACTAATTAGTATAATTAAAATTTAAAAAATTATAAATTAAAAATTTTTTAAATGAGATTAAAGTGTATAATTTTTGTCAAAAAATTAAAAGTGACATAATAAGTGAGATAAACAAAAATATAAAAATAGACACGATAAGCGGGATTTAAAGAATACTTATTTATGAGCAGAGAATTAAAAAGAATTCATGGATGAAGTTCTTCCTCTCAAGGCCAATAATTTAAAAAATAAAATAAAATATTGTTAGAATAGTTGCAAATGTGAAGAAGGTTATGGAAGAAGTGAAAAATGAAATTGCTCTTACAATGAATGGTGAACAGATTTTACATAGAAAGAAATATACTCTCTCGGTAATACAAAAATATGTTTAATTGGTTTGGACACAAATTTTAATATGGATGAATAATCGATACTTTTGTACTTTTCAGTACAATAAAGAATAATGACATAAAAGACTTTTATATAGTGGATAAAGAGAATTACCCAAGTAACAAAAGATTAAAATAAATTATAATCTCATATTACAACAATACGTAAGAATAAGTAAAAAAATTGATCAAGCATTAAAAATAATATTCATCCACCACCACAAACAATATTAAAACAACACAAACAATATTATAATATTTTAATATTGCTTCTAGTGTCACAAACAAAATTTCAAAAGTATAGAAAATTTATCCAACAATAAATAAAATTCCAGTAGCACAGAGAATTCATTAAACAAGAAAATATAAAAACAATCGAACAAAACAAAAAGTAAAATGAAAATTTTTATCTTGCCTCTAATTTTTTGTAACAAATTTTCAGCAAAAAATATCCATTGAACTCTTATTTTTACAATCTCTGTAAATATAAGATTCAATCTCATTTATTACACATTTTAAATTTTTTAACTCCTTAAAAGACAAAAAGAAGGTCAATATAAGGGTAGAAACAAAGTCGAGAGTGTAACAATGGAAAGCCAACACGGGACAAGGTCCAAGAATGCACTAATATGCTATGAATCCCGAGGCGGAGTGTTTCTGCAATGTGAAAAGCAAGTAAGACAAAATTAAGTCATGACGAGCCTCTTATTTTTAATCAAAAAATGTGGTCCTAACATAGTGAACGAACTATGTTTTATCCACTAAAATTTGAAAGTGTACCTTTCAAAAGGAGATAAATATATAAATGAATAAGTAAAGAGGTGTGTGTTAATAGACATTTAGTGCATACATGGGTCAAGAAGGGACACATTAGGCTACATAATATTATCATACACCCCAAAGTAACCTTTGCAAATAAGTTGTGTAGGCTTAAATTTTATTTAAGTGCACTATTTTACAATAGTAAAGACAAGAACTTTTGATTTAAGTGCATGGATAATGTATTCCACATTGATAAGAAGTATTTCTACATCATAAACGAGAGTTAGAAGTATTATTTTATCCAAGAGAAACCCGAGCCATATAGATCATGCAAGAGTAAGAGGTTCATCACAAAATTAATATTTTTATGTCTTGTGAATGGACTGCAGAATTGAAGTAGTGGAGAACTACTTTATGATGGGAAAATATGTATATTCTCTTTTTAAAAAGTCAAACTTCAACAAAAAAAACTAAAAGAATAAAGTGAAATGAATTTATAAACGAAGCTCATTAATACAAATATTGAAGAAATCACAAAAGAATGTCCACTTAATCGGATATGTATTTTTTTCACTATCATCAATTCATCATTTAGTGAAACAATATTTTTTGTTATTATTTTTAATAAATTTAAGAACTTGTGACAATCTCTACAACTTTAAATATATATTTTTTTTTTCAAAACACTAGATAAACTTCCTAACATTATCATGAATTATTTTGTACACGTAATACTAGAGATAAAAGAAAAATGGTTGAGTGAGAAGATTGAATACATCATTATCCAACAAGACAATGCAAAATCATATATTCAAAATAGATGTGGCAATTCAGGCCAGTCAAATTTTTTGTGTCGGCCTCGCCCGGCCCAAATTTTGAATCATGTTGGACAGGTCTAGTCTGATTTTAAATTGACCTAAAAATTTAGGCTTGAGCATGGCACAATTTCAAACCGAGCATGTCCATTTTTTAATTTATAATTTATTGAAATTTTATTTCAACATTGTATTATTATATACTTATGTTTTGTTCAATTTTTTATTGAAAAAAATTATATTAGTCTAAATAAATACTATGATGATAAATCATATTTTTATTGATAATTAAAACTTTAAAAAGATTTATCTCATAAGTTCATATTTGTCTTCTTCGTACGTTAAATAATTATCTTAATGTGAAAGATTAAAATAATTTAAAGTATACATTTATCACCGAATGACATCATCATGTCTACTATGTAGCTTTTGATGGCTTGATTACTCGTAGTCTTCTTACTTTAACAATGCCTTTTGACATATTTGGAATATCAGCATTTGATTCAGGATCAAAAATTTATATTCCTGTATGTTAAATAGGATGTCCAATTGAACAAAAAATCTTCAATCACTAAAAAATAAGACAATCATTTCAAAATTGGAACCGATCATAAGGGATAAAGTTTAAAAATAATTAAGCTCTACCAAAAAATTCAATTTTAATTCACCATCCCAAAAATAATATGAGCGTAAAGGATTCTGATTCCGCTAGAGTTGATAACACATATAAAGTTGTTGTTGAGGATCATCGATCTCGCTAAATTTGGGGTGTGTTCGTTTGTGGGATTTCCACAGAATTCTACTATGCTTCTACTGTTTAAATCTCTAATCTACCAATCCCCAAAACCCTACCTACAAATCATATTCTTCTACTAGGTCCTGCCACAAAATCACTTTTCAGTTTTCTTTTCTATTTTTTTATTTTATTTTTCGTCACTACAAATTTTCAAAATCGGCTTCTACTTCGGTCAAGGTATCATGAAATGCTGGCGACCGCGACCACCGGCGGAAGGAGGTGCAGAACTTAAAAACAAATGAAAAAAAAAATGTTAAAATAAGATTAAAAAAAAAAGAAAAGAAATTAAAACTCACCCGACGTTCCAGCTGTGGGCTGCAGACTTCGTTTCCGGGAGAAGGCGGCAGCCCAGAGAAGGCGGTGGCCCAACGAAGAAGAAGAGAGAAGAGGAAAGTAAAAAAGAAATAAAGAAAAAAAAGAACAGAACGAACACAGAATGAAGAAAGAGAAAAAATTGAGGGAAAGGGAAAGAGTCTTCGGCTGGGTGGAGTGTATTCGTGGGATTAATGATTTTTACTCCCAAACGTCAGATCATACTATATCTTATTTATTAATTATATTTTTTAAATAATATTTAAATAATAATTAATTCAATCTATCACATCAATGCATCACTTTTTTTTTAATAAAATAATAATTTTTTTAACATAATCATTACAAAATACAAACCTCCAAACAAACACAACTTAAAAATTCATATTTCAAAATCCTCCAAAATCTAAATCTAAAATCCAATCCCCCAAACAAGCACATGGTGGATTAGCTAATTATATGTTCGATTGATTTCCATCATTTTATATAATTCATTGGATTTTTTATTACATTAACTTAACAGTGGTTGTCTCTTACTTATCATAAGTGTTGCACTGGTTCTTTGTTGTTATGTTCATGCTTTGTTGATATTCAAACTATTTGTTTACATACCAACAATCAAAAAAGTTATTTTCAACATTTTGTAAATTTTCTTGGCAAATGGTTGTCTCCAGAGAAGCTGGATGTTGTTGTTGAGCTTTTGGTTAAGAACATCTATGTTGTAATGTGCTTATTATTTGGAATATTAATTTGTGGTATTTTCAGTTGATAACTATTGATTTTGTCATATTTTATAACTTATATTTATTTAATTATTTGTTTATGTCGAATTTTGATATTATTTATGTTAATTTATTGTAATAATTGTATTCATTTCATCTTGTTTGTATAATATTAAATTATTAGTTTTTAAGTGTAATATTTAATTATTTTGGTGTATAAATTAAAATAATTTATGTGTTTATTGAATTATATTTTTTGGCATTATTTATGTGCTATTTAAGTATTTAATTTTAACTAAATTAATTTTATTTAATAAGTATTATTTATTTAAATAAATATTTATAAGATGTTCGTTATTTATATAGGTGAAATAATGCTTGAAAACTTATATGGGAGTTCAAAACTGGCCTCAAAAAGTGAAAAAATGGCTTCAGAAGCAGAAAAACAGTCACCGGCGTGAAAGTCAACGGTCAATGCCAGAAAGTCAACGCGCGAAAGTCAAAGTCAACCGAGCGCGGAAGACAAGCGACGGCCGCACGGAAGGCAAGCGACGGCTGACACGGAAGGCGAGCGGTGACTGTATTTATGAGCGCGGAAGGCAAGCGACGGCTGGCACGGAAGGCAAGCGAGCGCGGAAAGCGAAGCGATGATGGCTGCACGGAAACTTTGGCGTTGAAGTGAGCGAAGCAGCGGCTGGTGCGGAATTTGAGCGGCGGCTGGTGCGGACTCCATGACCAGCGGCTGCATTAATTCTCGCTGTAATCATTGCCTGTATTTACTGCTCTGCACCCCCAGCTTCTGCATTTATTCCAACCCTGCATTTATTTATGCACTCTCCTAGCTCCTATATTAAATTCATGCACTACTTTTTAGCCAATTTTTGGCTATTTTTGTGTAATTTTTATTCTAGAACCTTCTTGAAAATAGGTAGTTATTAGTAGCTATATTACTAGCTATTTTTAGAGTTAGTTATTTATGGTTATTTTTAGAGGTAGTTAATAGTTATTTTTAGAAGTAGTTATTTATTGGCGGTTGTAACCGCCAAGCTTCTAGAAGCTTTTCCCCCTATAAATATCCCCTCTAATTGTACCCCATATATATATATACACCATATATACACAATAATAAAAATTTCATACACCCCATTTTCTCCATTTCTTTTCTTCCGTATTTTTATCTAGTTTAATAATACGAGATTTTCGGTTTTGTGTCGCGAGCAAACTGATTTTCTCCCCCTTTTTCTTTTAATTTCAGCATAGTATTTTAGCTAGTAAAATTCCTATCATATTTCTCCACCTCACCTTTACCCAAAAATTCCATGTTCGATTTAAATTGTTCAAGTTGGATTTCGACAAGGTTACGGAACGGCGATAGAAGAATCGACTATTTCAGCCCTGTTATGCGCCAAAAGCGGTTCCCGGATAGTTCAACGTAGCTAAGTACGCGGAAGCCTTGTTGACCTGCTTAGTTGCTGTTCTGAATTCGATTCCGATTAAAGAGATGTAATGAAAGGGATAGAGCCACTAGCGGAACGGTTGGAAGAATAATTCATGGGGCATAGGCGGTGGTGGTCTATTGGGTCACAAAGATTCCTAGTGACAGTAGGGTTTCTTTCTTATAATGTTCTTCGCCGGGTGTCGCTGAAGCCTCGTTGTAAATCCTCCAAGGTCAAGTACCAACCGAGTCGAGACTCGGCTTAAGCGAGCAAATGCGATCACGTTCATTCCTCCGAGCCGCCCCGCAGTTATACATATATCTTTCGCTATCACGCCATCGTCATCCCGTTCATTTCATCCATGGAAATCTAGCCATTAAGGAACGCAAAAGTCAGACACAAACGCTTCGCTTCATCATTTTCGAGATACGTATATTTTATCTTATCGCTTTTTAGTTAGATTTAATTTCGGCAATTCATCTTTTCAGCTTCTTCGATTGCATTAACTCATTGCACTTTTTCTAATTAAATATAGGATATTCGCATATTCCCTGAGTTCGACCCGGACACTCACCGGTTAAAGAGATTTTTTTATTTTTGACGAAGTTTTTGGAGTTACTACACGAACACGCGCGACACTATTTTCATTTTATACATATATCATTTTTTTTGTATCTTAAAAGATATTTGGAATATGCTTTTGGTTAAGAGCATCTATGTTGTAATATGCTTATTATTTGGAATATTAATTTGTGGTATTTTCAGTTCTATATGATGACTTAATGCTATGGTTTTGCTGATATTGAAGTACATATAAAGTTTGGTGTATTATCAAGTTTAGTAGTATCAACTCTAGTACATATCTAGATAAAAAAAAAATAAAATAAAATAAAATAAAATAAAATTGATTTTCAATTGTAATATCTCTAATTTAAGTCTCGTTTCACGATTTTCTTAATTTATACGTCCTTTTCTAATACTTAAACTCTATTTAAAAGGATTTTGAGCGATTATCTGTTGATGTACTTCTATTGACTTTTCATGCAGTATGATGAATAATCTGAAAAATACGAGGGGTATTAGGTGATATTTATTATCAAACATAAACAGATCAAAGAGGTGTCGTCTTTATTCTTTGGAATACCTGTAATTGTTCTATTGTCAATGAAATTGCTCACTAAAAATTTGATTTGTTTGTGTAATATGATATATTTTTTTCATTTAAGCATGCTTCCTTTAACTTTAAATTGACAAGGAAGGTTTCTTGTTTGGGCATGAATTATACTCCAACTGCTGATATATTTCCAAAAGTTATGGAAGTATGATATATATTTCTTACTTTCAACATGTTAAATTCTTCATTGCTAAATTTGTCTTGTTTGCTTACTTTTCTGTAATTGTTTAACTATTATTTTATATTTGAGACATATAAACTTGAAACAAACTGAATTTTTATTTATTAAAAAAAAATTCTGAAAAGAAATTCATAAGTTTTATATTACTTGATCTAGTTCTACACTTTGTCCTAGGGAAATAAAATAATGCTACCATATAATCTCCAACTTTATCTTATCACATCCCTCAATCTATTCATGGATGTAGTATTCACATAAATTATTTGGTTCTCTAAATGATTTCCCATTTTGTTTCTATATCAAGTGTGCAATGAAGTTGAGTGTCCGAGTAAATTTGCAAGAGTAATATTTTCTTTCTTAGTGAGTATTGGTCTGACAAACTCACTCCAAATTTTATCTTTATTTTTCTTTCATCCTATAATTATCTACGATTTTTATTTCCCCCTAATATGCTGTGATTTTTCGATTTGTCAATCCTTTGAGCATTGGTTGGAGTTATGATGTGTTAACTGTTCTTTATTTTAACATGTTCATAGTATTCATTTTCCAAAAGAGTTGAAAGTTAAATATTTTGTTGAGCATTTGTAATAGATTTGCTGTTTACTCTTATTATTGTCAATTTTATTTTCTTAAAACCATTGAAACAACAATTTTCAATGTGTGCAAATAAATTATGAAGATTTTTTATTTGAGTAGCCTGACAAATTAGAAAATCTTGCAAGTAAAAATGAAAGATCACCAATTGAAAATCCGTTCCAAGTTCATAATTTATGTATATGTCTCAGTCTAATTTGAAGAAAAAACAAAAAACACATGGAGAGGTGAAAATGAAGATATCTGGTAGGAGAACACTTAGAATTATTGAGCACAATAAGACCTTGCAACCAACAGACTTTCTAGAAGGAACTCAAATTGTTCCTCCTATTTGTTTTGTTTCTAAAGTTTAATGCAATCAACAAGATTTGACTCAAGAGAGAACGAAGTACGATCAAGAAGAATTGTTTCTCAAGCTAGTACACGCAATTTAAAAAAAAAAAAAGGCATTTTCGGATTGGGGTCATTGGCTTCGACAATCCCTCTTATACAATTATTTTTTATCACTAGAGACAGGGACACAATAGGTTCATTCGCCAATGATAATCGATTAAAAAAAATAGAGAACGATTTGGAAAGATCCATGGACATGTGTCTCATGTGGACCAGCATGTGACTAACTTGGATGTTCAATATCAAACCATAATAAATCAGAATTTGACTATTATGTAGGACATTAGGCGGATGCGAGGAGGTGACTTCTTTTTTTTGGATGGCGTGGGAACCCACAGCTACCCGAAAGTGCGCACTGGGTAAACACCCGGTCGAACCTAACACCCTGCAAACCAGGCCTGACGGGAAAGTCACACTAGGCGAACCATGTGTGGCAGGTGACCTGAGGCGTCGGGGGTTTGAACGCATGACCTCACGGTCACAAATCCAACTCCTACACCACCAGATCATCCCTTACGGGACAAAAGTCAAATGTTACTAGCGCCATGATCTTAATTCTGATGGTACTAGCGCCCCGGTATTGAGATTCATTACTCATTTTGGGTGATATTTCTTTTACTTTTTTTTTTTTAGTGTTGGACTTATTTCATATTTCTTGGAAGATATTTTATATTCTGATACATTTGGGTGATAATTCGACATTTAATCAATGTTAATGCATGTATTTTGTTATTTTTACAAGTTTGTTTATTATTTACACTTTATAATATTTGGGAATGGTATGTACTTCAATATTGAAATTGGATTGTTTACTTCAATATTTTTACAAGTTTTGTTATTATTTACAAGTTTGTTTATTATTTACACACGAAAGATACTTGAAAGTCTGACATGCACTCATGTAACTAAACATGATGAGTCAAATTAGATAATAAGCAAAAAGATTATTCATATACTACAGAAAGGACAAAAAACTACAAGTTGATAAATCTCCAAACTAAGAAATCATGAAGATGGTAATACACAAGTTATGATGTGGACCTCAATTAAAAAGCCTCCTAGGATTGAGATGTTCAACAAAAAAAAAAAAAAAAATTTGCATGACTTCTACCACTATCTTAACAAAATGATGAATTTACTATTCACAATCAAACTAAATACCAATCTTCTAGAGTTTTTAGTCCTCCATTCGAGTTGTAGAAGACCAAAACACATGAAATTTTTTCAAGAGAACTATAAGGTAACTAAAATATTGATCATACTTTATTGTGTTATTTCTTTTCCAACCAACTAAAAATATTGATCATACTTCATTATCTTTTTGTTTTCCAATCATTAACCAATAATTTTCAAAGAACTAGTGGAGCATGACAAGTAGAAAAAATAATAGATGATCATGGATTATTATCTCGGCATGATCATGTGAAGTAAGATAATGATGACATAATCATAATTCAAGAGAGGTGTGAAAAATATTCTTATAAATTTGAAATGTACAATTGTAAAAAATAGTCACGCATGTCCCAATTAATGAGAGACCATTATATTTCATTTTATTTTACGGTGATATGTAATATCCCAGAGTTGAATTGTAATACGAGTTGGGGAGGTTAAATAGATATATTCTATTTCAAAAAATAGCCCAAATGAAACTTGGGCCTGGGTCTCACTAAATGGGCCTAAAATGTTGGGCCAAAAATAAAAATAAATTCAGGTACACTGTCACCGGAGCTCAGCCGCCTCCCTGAGCACCATCAATGGTGGTTTCTGCAATTATCAACAGCTTATGAAATCTCATTGCTTCCCACAGATCAAAGGCTGCTTATCGAATTCAGATTCCAATCTCTCAGACCAATTGCTGAAGCTCAATCGCCTTCTCAAAAACCTCGTCCATGGCGGCCGATTCTCCGACGCCCTCCATCTCTTCCACCGAATCCACTCCTCCCACCGCCTCAACCCCGACCAATACACCCTCTCCACCGCCCTTTTCGCCTGCGCCAGTCTCCCCGACTCCATCTCCGGCGCGCAGCTCCACGCCAACTCCATTAAATCCGGCCTCAAGTCCTTTCCCCACGTCGCCAACACTCTCCTCTCCCTCTACGCCAAATCGCGCGATTTGGCCGCCGTGAAGAAGGCGTTCGCCGGAATGAACCGCCCCGATTGTTACTCGCGCACGACATTGCTGTCCGCCTGCGTGAAGCTTGGCGAATTGGACGACGCCCTCCAACTGTTCGACGAAATGCCTGAAAGAAATTTAGAGCTTTGGAATGCATTAATCACAGGGTGTGCAGAGAAGGCTTATGATGAAATGGCAATCCATCTTTTCCAAAAAATGCATCTCCTCAATGTGAAATCCGATCATTATACTTTCGCCTGCGTGTTGAGTTTATGTTCTTCGCTGTCATCGTCGCCGCAGTTCGAGTTCGGAAAACAAGTTCACAGCTTGATCGTGAAGACTGGATTCCTACTGAAGACTTCTGTGGTTAATTCCTTGCTCACTATGTATTTTAATGGCGGCAGTCTTGCAGATGGTTATCTTATATTCGAGGAAGTCGGGTGCCGAGTCGGGGATGCGATAACTTATAATTCGATTATCGCCGGTTTAGCGAGCGTGGAACGGTACGAGGAAGCTTTGTCGATGTTCAAAGAAATGCTGACCGTCGGCATAAGCCCGACCGAGTTAACTTTCGTGAGCGTAATGGGAACTTGTTTTAGCTCGAAACTCGCCGATCAGTTATATGCTCAAGCCGTAAAGACTAGGTTTGGTCGATGTACGTCTGTAAACAACGCGGCCATAAGCATGTATTCAAGTTGCCGGAATTCAAATGCCGCTCGTTTGGTTTTCGAACGATTAGGAGAAAAGGATATCGTTTCATGGAATGCGATCATCGCGAGCTACGCGCAAGAGAATTCGAGTAAAGATGCGATTTTTGCGTATCGTCAAATGCAAAGGGATGGGAAGAAACCGGACGAATATACGATCGGGAGCTTATTGGCGAGCATGGATTCTCGACGGGACGTCGAAATGATTCAAGGAGTCGTAATAAAAAACGGCCTCATATCGAAGACTGAAGTCGCGAACGCATTGCTTTCGGCATTTTCGAAAAACGGTCTGATCGAGGAGGCGAGCGACGTATTCCTCGACATGCCGACGAGAAACTTGATTTCGTGGAACGCCCTGATCTCCGGATTTCTGTCGAACGGACTGCCCACTCGCGGTCTGCGGCTGTTTTCAATGCTGCCGGAATTCGGGATGCGACCAAATCACTACACTCTAAGCCTTGTTTTGAGCATTTGCGCGAACACATCCGATCTCCGGCGCGGGAAACAGGTTCATGCGTACGTCGTTAAATCAAGACATTTCGTCGCCAATACGTTGCTCGGGAATTCTCTCATTACATTGTACTCAAAGTGCGGGGCGTTGGACATGTCTCTACGAGTGTTCGACAGCATGACGGAGAAGGATACGGTGTCGTGGAATTCAATCATCTCAGCGTATTCGCAATACGGCGATGGGAAGAAAGCGATCGAACGGTTCGAGGCGATGCAGAGCGTCGCTACCGTTGAGCCCGACGGGGCCACGTTTACGGCAATTCTGTCGGCATGCAGCCATTCGGGCTTAGTCGAAGAGGGTATCCGGATATTCGATATTATGGTTCAGGATTATCGTATTGAGCCGGAAATGCACCATGTTTCTTGTTTGTTCGATCTTTTGGGTCGAGCCGGATTGGTGGATGTGGCCGAGGGGATTATCCGGGTTCGGAGCGGCGAGATTGATCCCCGCGTTTGGTGGGCGTTGTTGAGCTCGTGTGTCGCGCACGGACAAGTGCGGTTGGGAAGTATGGTTGCCGAGTTTCTTCTTGAAACGGAAAAGGATGACCCGGCGATCTACGTTCTTGTGTCGAATCTTTATGCCGGCGCCGGGAAGTGGGAACAATCGGCTAATCTTCGGAGATTGGTCGCCGGATGCGGCGCAACGAAAATGCCGGGAAGCAGTTGGATTGCCTCGTGACGACGCGGAGGATCTTTTTTTTTTTACCTACACACGTACATATTCACGCATTTTATGAAACTTGAACTTTAAACTCACAGTATGCCAAGAAGTAATCAACCATTTGAGCTATAATTCCTCGACACCGTTAAGTGATTTAGTAACGGTAAAAACGGACTAAAAATTATATATATAGACTTGCTAATTGCATAAATTTATCTTTTATTCAAAATATTATAGGAAAAATAGATGCAGAAGATATTTCTTAATTCAAAATTTCAAATCTAATACTACTGTATTGTCAAACATCCTTTCTAATTTCTACCTAGTATTTTTACTGTGCTTTGTATGATTTTCAATATTTTATTTATATTTATAAATTTTATAATTACTTATATTTTAATATAATTTTTTACTATAATTATTTAAATTATTAACTTTCATTTAAAATATTCAGTAGCATTATTCGTATATGTTTCATTAATTTTTATAAATAATATTTAAATATATTCATTAATGTTTTATGTATACATATTATTAATTTTAGTATTTATTTAAAATAAAATTTATCATTCTAGTAATGATAATACAAAATTTAAAACGGATATTTAATTATTTTATAATTTACATTTTTCTTCATTAATAATAATAAGTCAATTGTAACAAATATATTTGTAGAGCTGCCAATTGAGGTGGATCTCGCCACTGTTCCAATATTAACGAGGGAGTTCAAGTTAAAAAAAAAAAAAAAAAATGGCGGGATAAGTGATGGATTTTGTGATTTTAAACTCGATCAGATTGGAAGTAGATTGCGGATTTGATAAAAAATAAAAATTCTATTTTAATTTCGATTCTGTTCCGAATCCGCTTAAATTATTAATTATAAAAATTAATATCATATATTTATATAATTATTTATATTATATGAAGTTATAATTTTATACTTTTATCATTTTTATTATTTTTATTTTTGAATTTTTTTATTTTAAATTATATTGTATCTTTATTTTATTGTTTTCTCAACTCACTATTATTTTATTATTAAACGAAACAGGATTGAGCCAGGATAGAACATGGTGAATTCTTAATTCTATAATTATTTAACAGGACGGGTTCCAAAACCTATAAAATCCGTCTCATTGTCATCCCTAGATATTTTATTTTGTTCATGTGTCTCAATTGACACATGATATATATATATGGTATACATATTACAAATATATATATATGTGTGTGTTTTTTATAATTTGTAGTAAATAAATTATTGTATTTTAATTTTGTAATATTATTTTATTTTAATTTAGATTATTTCTATAGTATTTGCAATGTATTGTTTCCTTCAAACAGTTTAATTATTACTTCATTTGTACCGTAATAGTTGAATTATTCATTTTGTATCACAATATTTTATTTAGTGAAGTTTAGTAACAATCATTTTATTTATGGTCACAAGATCTATTGTGAAAGGATCAGTTCTCAACATGAAAGCATACAAGCTTGTTTACTAAACATGTTTCATTAGAGTCTCATTAAGCACATGCACATAAAACAGAGATTGCATGTTTGACAGCATATAATAATATAATATATAGTATATATTTTAACCGTACATGATATAATTCTCATGTGAACTAATACATTATTGATTTCAGCATAATCAAATATATTTATAAAATACAATTTAAAACATTTGTTCCCGTCCTACATAATTTGTCATTTTCTTTTTTAAAAAAAAATTAATTATACATTGTTGGGATGGAATAAGTGCAACCCCAATAAATTCTTGTACACTTTTCCAAATGGGCCAACTCCCGAAGCGTGGTAAAATCACAGTTATAACATCATCTTGTCAACGAAATAAGGACAATATCCAAAGCAATAAAAGACAAGATATTTGGTAACCCGGTTCGGTTATAACCAACCTACATCCGGGGGATTCCAATCCAGGAGAAGTTCACTAATCAAGGTTGATTATGAACTAAACAGCCCAAAACTCCTTTATCCCATACTATAATGCAAACCACCTAGGAAAATCCCTCCACAGGTATAAGATGTCACGAACTCGTACTGACAACTAGCAGATAGCAGGGTTGCTCAGACTTTGGACGAATCTCCTGATCGGATTTCCAATCTCTTCTTCCTCCGACGATGTCTCCGGCAAGTAAATGTGACAAGCACTCTTTCAATGCATGAAGAAGGGAAGGGTTTAGGTTGAGAGGATTTTTCTTACTTTCTCTTACAATAGTTCTCTCTCTGAAACCATACAGCAACCACAACACTTCCCACATAACTAACCAAGAAGCAGCCAAACAAAGCATACAGGACAAACTAAATTAAAACCCTTTGCACGAAAATGGAATGATGTATTCCTGCATGAACTCTGTCAAAGGTTGACCACCCAGAAATTCATTCTTTTTGTCTCTTCTAAGCTTCCCAAATCGAGAAGAGTAGACCATCAGAGTTGCAGGCAGTCTGTTGTAGTAACCTGAATGGAAACAACGAAAGGCAGTAGGGGAAAAGCAAGAAGAACCATATGCCAAAAAAAGTTGGAGAAAAAATATTGTTCCAACATTCTCCCCCTTTTTGGCATATGGGACTTCGCCCAATGTGCAGGAGAATCACTCCCACACCAAACCAATCAATCCAAACAAACACAGCAGTAAGTCATCAATTTGTTACAGGCCAGCAGAAAACAAACACAGGCTACAGGCAGCCTGGCAAATGGAATGGAATAGTCAGTAACAGGAAACAGTAGCAAAGCAGCAAACACACAAACACCATGCACATCTCTCCCCCTCGAGAGCAGATGCCAAAAAGGGAACGGACGAGCAGATCAGACAAGCGAAGGGTCCTCCCCTTCATCAGCAAGAACCGAACCAATCTTCGGCATAAGGTTGACCGCACGGATGATTTTCTGATGATGCTCACCCAGAGTGATGCGGATGGCAGCTTGTTCTTGCACAACTTCTTGAAGAATCCGCCGGGCTTCAAGAAGCTGTTCGGTTGCATTACGGGGGATGTCGTCGGTGATGTCGTTGTGTAGACTAAGGATATTCGGTTTGGGTTGAAACACCTCAAGGTTGATGACGTCTTCGGCAGGATCAGGAACAATACCGTTCTTCTTCAACAACAGTGTGATCAAGGCAGGATACGGTAAGTTCGTACCTTCCGTCTTCTGGCCTCGTGAGAACTTGACCATTTTTTACATCACAATAAAACCAAAGTTAATGTTAGGACAAAAGCGATCGATGGAATACATTAGTTTACCCATTTCAGAACCAATACAGGTTCCATTGCTGGTTGGAAGAATGTTCTTGGCGCAGAGACGGAAAAGACATTGAAATCTCAGTGAAAGCTCAGAGGCACTGAGTCCTTTTCTACCAAAGTCCACTGACTTGCGTGAGGACAGGAACAGGGCAACATCTCTCGTGGAGTCTTTCAGAAGATCAGAGGGTAGCTCTTCAGGATTGTCAAGAGGGAGTTTTAACAGCTTGTTTATGACGCGCGGGCTTAGCTCAAAAACCTTGCCACGCACATAAGCTTTATGAAACCAGGGAGAGTCTTGATCTAAGACATGAGCAGAAAGGTTAGCGTAAAACTCCTTGACCAATTTTGGACAGTACTTCCGCAGTTTGACAGCCCAGTGGAACAATCCTTTCCGGCGCAGATAATCGGAAAAGCCAACCTCCAAATGCTCATTGCTTGTGAATTTCTTTTCAACCACAAATTTTCGGTCGGCGAGAATGTCGTACTCAAACACTTCAGCAAGATCATCAAAGTGTGTAGTATCCATAGCTTGTTGCGCAGTAATGGAATGAGATCCGAGAGCCTTCTGACGAGTTTTGGACTTCTTTCCCTTTATGACTTTCTTTGAAAAAGATCGTTTGAGCCTTTTTCGAAAAGACCCGGGAACACCAGCAGACAACTTCCTCTTTTTGGAGGGTTGTCTCTTTGACGAGGATGGAGTAAACTCAGCCTCCATGACCTGTTCTGCAGATGGTTGTTGTTCTGGTGTCGCAACAACCTCATCACTACCTTCCACCATTTTTCCAAGTAACGGAGATTCAGGGACTGTGTCTGGTCCAGACGTTTCGGAAGATGACTCCTTATCTTGAGAAGGAAGCTGACTCACGACCCTGTCAATGAGAGCATCAAGATCTTCAGAGGAAGAACGAGGCTCAAGATTTGTACCTTCTGTGTCAACACCATGAACAACTTGTTCCGTAGGAACTTCTTCTTCAGCAACCACTTCATCTATCTGTGTGTTAGGGACCTCATGTTCAGCGACGTGTTGTGGAACAACTTCCTCAGCATCACCAGCATTTTGAACTTCTTCAGTAACCGGGGGCTCTTCAGCAACCCTTTCGAGTTCTTCAATGGGGGCTTCGCCAGCGATAATTGGAGGCTCTTCTTCAGCAGCAGCAGCAACTTCATTTCCAGTGATGATTCCTTCATTTGGACAGACATTTTCCTCTAGAACCTTCGATTGTTCATTCAAGGACTGTAGGGTTTGTGTAACAGTGTCGTCCTCTGCTTCCTTCAGATTTCCTTCAGCCAGTGGCGGAGGATTATTAATCGATTCAGAAACCTCCATGGGGTCGGGAGAGGGACTAACAGTTTCACTTCGTCGACCACGACCTCTACCTCGAGTGCCAACACGCCCACGTCTACCACCTTCGGCTCCAGCGTGACGAACATTCCCAAAACGGGTTCGAGCCATGATTTTTCGCAAGAGAGAAAAGAATGAGGGAAAACCTTGTGACTGGAGGAGGTTATCTCCACAAACGACAACTGCCAAAAGAAATAGCCAGGGTAGAGAGACGATCAGAACACGCTTTTGAATTTTCATTAAGAATTCTCCCCCTTAGTCAATCAATTCCCCATAAAGCTGTCTTGACACAGTAGCTGCAGCGTTACTGACAACTTTAAGTCACTTCAACTTCTGCAACTTAAATCCCTCTCTCTGGAATGATCCTTATCACCACGATTCCCAAAATCCAATTTCCAGAGTATATAATTTCTCCCCTTACATATATAAATATATATATATATATCTCCAATATTCATTGATGAAATCATAATAAATTGGAGATAAAGAATTTTTCACTTATGCAGTGAAATTCAGAGAGGGCATGAACACATACCCAAGTTCCTCCTTAACTTCTCGAATCGGTCTCCATCCAGAGGCTTTGTGAGAATATCTGCTTTCTGTTCAATTGTTCCAATGTGTTGCAGATCACACACCCCATTTTCTACCAAGTCTCGAATGAAATGATATCGAATGTCGATATGCTTTGTCCTTCCATGCTGAACTGGATTCTTGGAGATATTAATAGCACTTGTGTTGTCACAGAATAGAGTGAATGAATCCTGAATAATGCCATAATCATGCAGCATCTGTCGAATCCACAACAATTGAGCACAACAGCTTCCTGCAGCAATGTACTCAGCCTCAGCAGTGGATAGTGCAATTGAATTTTGTTTCTTCGAACTCCAACTCACAATATTGTCCCCAATGTAGAAACATCCACCAGTTGTGCTTTTCCTATCATCGCAACATCCAGCCCAATCTGAGTCTGTGAATCCAATAAGATCAAGACTAGATCTGTTCGAATACCATAGCCCAAGTTCAGTTGTCCCTTTGACATATCTGAGAATTCTCTTTGCAGCCTTCAGATGAGATTCCTTAGGAGCTGATTGGAACCTTGCACATACGCCAACACTGAAAGAAATATCTGGGCGACTAGCAGTCAGATACAGCAAACTCCCGATTATACTTCTGTACAATTTCTGATCAACAATCTTCCCATCATCATCCTTGGATAGCTTATCCTGTTGTCCTAAAGGAGTCCGGACAACCTTTGAATCACGAAGGCCAAATTTCTCAACCATATTCTGAGCATACTTCGATTGACTCAAGAAAATTCCATCTGCTAGCTGCTTAACTTGTAATCCCAGAAAGAAATTGAGCTGACCAATCATACTCATCTCAAATTCAGCTTCCATGAATCTCACAAATTCGTTCTTCAACGATTCAGCAGTTGATCCAAACACGATATCATCTACATATACTTGAGCAATCATAAGATTTTTTCCCTGCAGCTTGATAAACAGGGTCTTGTCTGTTGATCCTCGAACATACTTCTTTTCCAACAGGAAATTGGACAGCCTCTCATACCAGGCTCTTGGTGCTTGCTTAAGACCATAAAGCGCTTTCCTCAGTCTGTACACATGATCTGGATGAAAAGGATCCTCGAATCCTTTTGGTTGTTCAACATAAATTTCTTCTTTAATCCATCCATTCAAAAATGCTGTCTTGACGTCCATCTGGTAGAGAGTAAATCCCAAGGAACATGCAACAGATACCAGTAATCTCACTGCTTCAATACGTGCAACAGGAGCAAATGTTTCATCATAGTCAATGCCTTCAATCTGTGTGTACCCCTGTGCAACTAACCTTGCCTTATTTCTGGTAACATTCCCTTTTTCATCAGATTTGTTCTTGAAGATCCACTTAGTTCCAATGACATTCACATCAGTTGGTCTTTCAACCAGATACCATACTCGATTCCTTGTGAACTGATTCAGCTCATCTTGCATTGCATTAATCCAATATTCATCCTTGAGGGCATCGTCTACTGTCTTTGGCTCAACTGTGGAAATAAAACAATTCATCCCAGACAAATTCTTAAAATCAATTTGTTTACCTCGAGTTAATCTTCCTCCTTTTGGATCACCAATGACTGCATCAATTGGATGGTTTTGTGGAACTCTGGAACCATATCTTCTTGCTTCAGTATCAGATTCACTCTCTGCAGGTTGTAAGTTGGTTGTGGTAATATCGGTTGAACACTCTGGTTCTGACCAATCAAATCTGACTGAGCTCTCTGCAGCACTGTCACCAGTCTGAGGTACATCATTCTGAGTCTGAGGAACATTCTGAACATCTGGATGACTCTGAATTACTTTGGTGGGAGTGGCTTCATCATCATCATCATCACTCGGATGTATGGATTTCTTTTCCGAGAGGGCATCATCAAATATCACATTCACAGATTCCATCACTTTCTTAGTTCGATTGTTAAAGACTCTGTAAGCTCTGGAATTCAGAAAGTATCCCAAGAATATACCTTCATCTGATCTAGCATCAAACTTATGTAGTTGATCTCTGTCCTTCATAATGTAGCACTTACACCCAAATGTATGAAAGTAGGAAACATTTGGTTTCTTTCCAGTCCATATTTCATACGCTGTCTTTTCCGTGTGGGGTATGAGATACACTCGATTACTCACATAGCAAGCTGTGTTAATAGCTTCAGCCCACAAATATTTGGCAACTCCCTTGGCATGCATAATTGACCTAGCCATTTCCTGTAGGGTTCGATTCTTTCTTTCCACCACTCCGTTTTGTTGTAGAGTCTTTGGGGCAGAAAATTCATGCTTAATTCCCAATCCATTGCAGAATTCAGCAAACCTCCGATTCTCAAACTCCTTTCCATGATCAGTTCTCAACCTGTCAATCTTTGATTTCTTCTCATTCATAAGCCTTGTACTCAATTTTTCAAAGGCATTAAAGGCATCACTTTTCTCACGTAGGAAATCTACCCATGTATATCTTGAAAAGTCATCAACACAAACCAGGATATACTTCTTACCTCCAAGACTGCAGACATCGACTGGACCCATGAGATCCATATGCAGCAGCTCCAGACAGTTGCTGCTGAAACGTTGTTCCAGTGAGGAATGTACAGCTCTCTTCTGTTTTCCTCTCGCACAGTCACCACACGTAGTAATCGGGATCTTTGAAAATTTGGGTAATCCTCTGATAGCTCCAATTTTGCTAATCCTCAATAGATTCTGTGGATTGACATGACCCAATCTGGTGTGCCACAGCATAGATTCATCATCTTTCAATATCAATGCTTCCATTTGAGGATATTCCAGCAAGTAACAATTGTTCTTTGATCGAACTCCAGTCATCACACATTTTTGTTCAGTATCATATACTTCACAAGAATTTTTCGTGAACTTCACATGTAAGTCATCATCACAAAGTTGACTAATGCTGATCAAGTTTGTACTCAGTCCTTCAACATAGTAGACTTTCGACAACTTTGGAATCCCTACTTTTTCAAGAGCGCCATATCCATTGATTTTTCCTTTTGCACCATCACCAAAGATAACATCTCCACTTCGGTCTTCAACATAATTTTTCAGAAGTTCTTTTTGATTAGTCATATGTCGCGAGCAACCACTATCAAAGTACCATCGATCTACCCTGGTAGACTCTTGACTTGACAGAATCACATTGCATTCCACCTGTTTCAGACTTTCCTTAGGCATCCACACCAATTTGACTTTGATGTTATGTTTCAGACCTTCTGTAGGCCATTGAATGTGTTTCCCATTGATAACATCCTTTGCCAGTTTGAAACACTTCTCAGCTGAATGACCAGGATACAGGCAGTACTTGCAGTCAGTAGGCTGTAATAACGACGATCTGTCATTCTGAGTTCTTCTGCGATATCTGTTCCAATTTCTGTTTTTGCTCTTCTTTGGATTCTGTTTCCTTACAGATACTGAATTCTTCTCTGGAAGTTTGACATCAGTTAACAAACCACCACGCACAAATGTAGTTGGTTTACTTTGAGAAGATCCACAGAATCCCAATCCTTTGTGATCACCAAATGGTTTACCAATCGAAAGGACTTCATCTAATTTTTCTTTTCCTTTCCGAAGTCTATCATTTTCATCCTTCAACTTCAAATTCTCTGACTTCAACTTCTGTGATTCAGCAGATTTATCATCAGCAATCTTCCTCAGTTTTTCAAGTTCATCCTCAAGTTTTTCTTTTTGATCTTCCAAACGATAAATTGTTTCCAGCATCTCCTTGTTCTTCACCACAGCTTTCTTCTATTCGATTACCATTTCCTCATAGGCTTCGATCAACTCTTCAGCATCAAGTTCCCTTGACTCATCCGCAGCTTTAGGGTTGGATTCCTCATTTCTTTTACTGTTTTCACCAGCATTTGCCATAAATGCCACCACTTCATCACTTTCTGTCTGTTCCTCACCTCCAGCAGATTCACCATCTTCATTGTCACTCCATGTGGCTTGATAAACTCTCTTTTCCCTCTTCTTTACTGTTGGACACTCTGATTTAATATGTCCGACTCCACCACATCCATAACAGGTAGGTTCTTGAACCGTCTCTGGTTTTGCAGACACCACAAACTTCTTCTTAAATTCACCATCGAATCTTTCTTTTGGCTTGTTGTATGTAGTTGGTTTCTGCTCAGGGTGTTTTCGTTGAGAACTGGATGTTCCTCCTCCCTGATAGCTATTTCTG
Organism: Andrographis paniculata; assembly: GCF_009805555.1. Lineage (NCBI taxonomy): Eukaryota > Viridiplantae > Streptophyta > Magnoliopsida > Lamiales > Acanthaceae > Andrographis > Andrographis paniculata. Next base: position 4,234,180 of record NW_026137624.1, read on the forward strand.
TTCTGAAACTTCCCAAACTTCAGCTTGGCAGCTCGTTTCTCACTAATCATTCGTGAAAGTTTACGGCTCAGCAGTGCCATTTCTTCATCAGACTCTATCATCTTCAAGTCTTCAGCATTTAGAGCCATGCTTTTGGGTGCTTCATCTTCGATATAGTTCATTTCATAGCTCACCAACGTACCATACAGTTCATCCAATGTCATATTTCTCAGCTTTGGTGGTTCATCGACATAATCACTTTCGGTCTGAAATTTTTTTGAGACTTTTAAGCATTTTCCTCACCAGTCTCTTTTCTTCGAAGTGCATTCCAAGAGCTTCAGCTTGATTCACAACATCCATGAATCGGTTATGATAATCAGCAATCGTTTCATCTTCATTCATCTTCAGTCCTTCAAACAAGGTTTCAACATGATCCAGCTTTGATTCTCGAACTTGTACAGACCCTTCGAATGCATTTTCCAGGATGTCCCATGCTTCCTTAGCAACTTTGCAGTTGGATATCAGCTTCGCTTGAGTTTCATCTACAGCATTAAAAATCGAGAAAAGGGCTTTCGAGTTGGCGATTGCAGCCGACTTTTCATTGAGAGTCCATTCTCTTTTCGGTTTCTTCACAAGAGATATGATATTATCTTCATCTTGGATGGTCTTCATGGGATGAGACCATGCAGACTCAACAGCTTCAGAAACATCTTCACCTTGTAGCATCAAAAAAGCTTCCATCTTGTTTTTCCAACTTCGATAACTTGTTCCATCAAACAATGGAGGTCTCGATGTAGATCGACCTTCCTTACTCATCTTTGCAACTGTGAAAGAATCTACTCAGCAACTTAGAGAACACCGCTCTGATACCAAATGTTGGGATGGAATAAGTGCAACCCCAATAAATTCTTGTACACTTTTCCAAATGGGCCAACTCCCGAAGCGTGGTAAAATCACAGTTATAACATCATCTTGTCAACGAAATAAGGACAATATCCAAAGCAATAAAAGACAAGATATTTGGTAACCCGGTTCGGTTATAACCAACCTACATCCGGGGGATTCCAATCCAGGAGAAGTTCACTAATCAAGGTTGATTATGAACTAAACAGCCCAAAACTCCTTTATCCCATACTATAATGCAAATCACCTAGGAAAATCCCTCCACAGGTATAAGTTGTCACGAACTCGTACTGACAACTAGCAGATAGCAGGGTTGCTCAGACTTTGGACGAATCTCCTGATCGGATTTCCAATCTCTTCTTCCTCCGACGATGTCTCCGGCAAGTAAATGTGACAAGCACTCTTTCAATGCATGAAGAAGGGAAGGGTTTAGGTTGAGAGGATTTTTCTTACTTTCTCTTACAATAGTTCTCTCTCTGAAACCATACAGCAACCACAACACTTCCCACATAACTAACCAAGAAGCAGCCAAACAAAGCATACAGGACAAACTAAATTAAAACCCTTTGCACGAAAATGGAATGATGTATTCCTGCATGAACTCTGTCAAAGGTTGACCACCCAGAAATTTATTTTTTTTGTCTCTTCTAAGCTTCCCAAATCGAGAAGAGTAGACCATCAGAGTTGCAGGCAGTCTGTTGTAGTAACCTGAATGGAAACAAAGAAAGGCAGCAGGGGAAAAGCAAGAAGAACCATATGCCAAAAAAAGTTGGAGAAAAAATATTGTTCCAACATACATTATAATCATATTTTAAAATTTAACTTTTAAAATTTTTTAAATATTAGTTAAACTATTTAGTTATCTTAATTTTAATCTATAATTATTTTTATTATATAATAATTGTTTTTACTAATACACTTCTTAATTACTTATTAATTATATTTTACCTAAATTCTCGTATTTATAGTAATAAACTCATATTATCTAGGACGGAGGGAGTATGATTTTGATAAAAAAAAATAAAAAATAAAAAATAAAAAAATTGGATTATTTGCATAACATAAATCGACGTGCGCTTTACTTCTTATTCCAAAGTCTCACTTTATGAACTCGATGGTGTATTTTTCTGAATGTAGAGTAGATCTAGTAACTTATTGATTTTATACATAAATAAATTCATCCATTGTAGATTTGGCTAACAGATAGGAATAATATTTAATAACGAATTTGTTATAATTGGATACTAGGCCACAATTATTGGGATAATATTTTAGATTATAATTCAAAATATTGGGATTATGTTTGAAATAAATTTAATATATGTATATATATATATATTCTTTATAATTCTTTTACTATTTTTAAATAAATATAAATTTCAAAACACTTCAACAGATAGTTCATAGACCACAAATCAACAATATAAGGTTTGTATTAACACAATACAAATTCAACTGGTTCGGTAGCGTTGCTGTTTGGATAAAATCAACACCCGTACTAATTTTTCAAATAGAACCGATAAGAATTCAGATAACATATAATTTATATTAGTATGTTGTGTATTTTTGTTATCTTTTGGGTATATTGTATAATTTTATTTTATTTTTAAAAAATGATATGTAATTTATTTTTTTGAAAAATAATATATAATTTTATTTTTTGGAAAGTGATATATTTATATTTTTTTAAAATATTGTATTGTTTTATTTTTAAAAGTGGTATATAATTTTAAATTTCAAAAAGTGATATATAATTATATATTTTTTATAAATTATGTGTAATTATATATGTTTGGGTTATATTGTAAAAATAAATTAAAGTTAGAGTGTAATTTATAAATATAAAAAGTTATATAAAATAATATAAATGGGAAATATATAGAGAATATACTTTAGAGTGAAAATTGAAATTTATGATTGAAGTAAAATTACTGTAAATTAATTATATTTTCAGTGTAGTTACTGTAAAAATAAAGTAATTGATTGGAAATGGATTAGTACTATAATTTGAAATAAGTTATTTTATTTTTTAAAATTTTTGAGAATTAAGTTTTAACGAAGATAAAATGGGCTTATTTCATAGCTACACATGAGGCAATCACAATCACAATCACACAATAAATCGTATACACAATTCTACCTAACTAAAATAAAATAAAAGGGAAAATAAAAAGGTTGATGGGTCAAAAAAGCAACTTCTAATAAACACCAATCAATATAATTTTCCCCACAAAAAAATAAAATAAAATAGGACTAGGCTTAATTAATTAATAGTGAGGCATGGAATGGTTATTCTTGTTGTCATATGTTTCCATTTTGCGGTCACTAATTCTTAACCAAACACAGACCGCAGTAAAACTGATGACGAGGCTGCCCAGCCCGCTGCCCAGCCCGATTCCCACAATCGCCACAATCGACAGCCCTTTGCTCTTAATCGGGCCCAGCGGGTACCCGTACAGCTTCTTATTCCCTTCGTACGAGCTCGCGTTGAACCGGCTCCGGTTCCCCAGCGAACCGGGTATCAACCCGGAAAGCCGGTTCTCCGACACGTCGAACACCGAGAGTCGCCCCAGCATCCCCAGCTGCTGCGGAATCCCGCCGGAGAGCCGGTTCCGGTGGAGATCGATTACGTTCAGATACCCGCACTGCCCCAGCTGCCCGGGGATTTCTCCGGCGAGGCGGTTTCCGGAGAGATTCAGCACGGCCAGGTTGACCAGGTACTGCAGATCCGGCGGGATGGCGCCGGAGATTGAGTTGGAGGAGAGATCTAGGGTTTGCAAATTTGTGCAATTGGAGATGAACGGCGAGATTGTGCCTTTCAGGGAGAGGCTCGGCAGCGACAGCCGGAAAATCCGGCCATTGTTGCAGGTGATTCCGGCGAGGAGAGAATCGAATCCATGGCAGGGATTGGCGAGAGCTGATTTAGTCCAGTTCCGGAGGTTCTTCTGAGGATCTTCCAAGGATTGGCTCAGGTGAGTCAAGCACCGCTCGTCGGCGGGATCCGCCGCCGTGGAGAGGATTACCAGCACGGCGGCGGCCACAAATTGGCCTGGAATTCCGGTCCGGAGCGCCATAAACGACGTCGTTATAAGGTAATTGAATCGAGAAATTTCTTAAAATTAATTGGGGATTTCTATATATATATATGTAGAGAGAGAGATGCATGTAAATTGTGAGGACTGTCTGGTTATATATGTTAAGGGTGGAAATGTGTGTACGTGGTGGGTTTTGGCTCGCGACGCCTGGTTGATCCGGACCGTTTATTTCTGCAGCATGGATGGCGCGGATCTATCTGGTGTTGGAGGCCCGGAGCGTTTGACAAATGCGGGGTCCGGTGAAAATGAAAGCGGTGGCACGAGTGGTACCGTCGGGCGTGGGGGTGAAGACTAGTGAATGATTGGGACGCTGCTGTGGGCTGTGGGTTGTGCTCTTGGGGGTATATTTGGAATTACACTTTTAAAAATCCTATGTAATACTCTTTCCTAAGAAGTATGCAGTCTTTCCATCCAAAGAAAATATATGTCATTGAGAATTAAAAAATAATAATATTTAATTAAAAGAGGATATAAAGTAAAAAATAAAATACTAAAATATTTTATTTTTAAAATAATTTTAAAATTTAAATTAAAATAATAATTATTGATAATTTGAAAAAATATAAATAATTTTATTATAAGGGGGAGATTACGATTACTATATGGGGGAATAAGACAATTGTTTTGGGATAGACGAAAATGAAAAACAAGACAATTCTATTGAGACGGAGGAGTATTTACTTTTGAATAATAATATTTTAGTTATAGTGTGTAGATAAAAATAGTATAATGACATTTTTATTCTTTTGATATAAAAATAATAATATAATATAAAATAATAATATTTATAAAAAAAAATAAAATATTTAATAAAATAATTATTTTATATTTGGACATTCTAAAATAAAAATATATATAATTTGTGGTTGAACGAAAAATATAATAATTAATGTGGATAAATTTTGGAGTTATGAAATTGCTGAATGGCTCGTGTGGGGAATTAGCCAATAGGAGGGTGACACGGTAGCACCCAACTTGTAAACTTTCGGTGGTGTTTGTAAAATCAAGGAAGGGTTTGTCCAGAATTTATGCGACCTTTGTTTTCGGACCTCAATTTTATTACTACAGCATACATACGTTGGGAGTGTAACTGCCACATACCAATGTATTGATACCACGTCAGATGTCACACAAATACCCAATCTTAAAAGTAGTTTTAGGCGTTTCGTACCTTAACAATCTATCTATTTTATCATTTTAATTTATCTCATAATAAAATATTCATTTTCTTTTTTAGTAATTGTACTATCTATCTAACATTACAAGTATCCTCCCAATTGACAATATATTAGACAAATGTCATTACCTTTATATCATACAATACTAATCGGGTTAATTTAGTTTTTTTACCTTTATTTCTAATTTATCCCAATATAATACTAATATTTCTAAAATTTTATGCAAAAAATAAATGAATATATAAATATGAGACGGAAGAAATATTTTTTTTTCTTTTTTTGCGTGTTATAAATATATAAGAGTATTTGTATCTCTACTTCATTATTTTTTATCACTTTTATTTACGTCATATTTATCTCAATATTTAAATTATTATTTTTATCATCCATAGTAATTACCTTCAACATATTACTTTTATTATTTTATAAGATTTACAATAATTTATTTATTTTTATATATTTTTATTGTCTAATATTCCTTCCGTTTTAAAAAAATAGTCCAATTTTGTTATGTCTATCGGTTCCAAAACAATAGTCTCATTTCTATTTTTGGTAATTAATTCCCCACATTTTTACAAAATTATCCTCACTTTTTCCACAATAATTATATAAAGTAAAACTATTTGGTTTTTTAGAAATATTTTTACAACAACTATAGTATTATTATTCGTTAATTTATGTGTTAACCTCAAATGTCTCTATTGTTTTGGGATAAAGGGAGTAAAATTTTTATATAATATTATATTTTAACTTTTAAATATTAATCTAAATAAATTTTAATATATTAAAATGTATGATTTACTATTTTAAATATTGAAATTATTTGAAATAAATCGAAACATATCTTTATAGATAATTTCTGTTAAATTTAAAATTTGTATGAATAATATATTTTTAAGGTAACGGGTTCTTGATAAATGTAATAAACACATCAAATATTAAAATTATTTTATACACTTTTACTAATCTATAAAATACTACTATTATTTTTAAATTTACTACAAAACTCAAATAGTATATTCATATGGAACGAAAGGAGTATTATATACATCCTTTGTCCCTTGCCAACCTATTCAATTACTTTTTTTTCATAATTGTACATAATATTAAATTTACTAATACTTTTTAATTTAATATTTTTATTCACTATTTTAATGACAAACAATTACTAAAATGGGCAGTTCTTTTTATTTATTAACTGTCAGTTGATTGATTAGTGTTTAGTTTATGTAGATGATAAGAAACATGGATTTGAAATAGTGATCTCTTTTATGTTCGTTTTTGTGCAGATATCTTGAATTTGATTATGTAAGATGAATTATAGGTTGTTAATACTGATGTGTATAAAGTTCGAAAAATTCTCAAGTTTGTATGAAATTCTCAAGATAATTTTATTTTATTTTATTTTTTAATGTATGAAAATTTTATCTTTATATAGCAATTATGGACCGAGACAAAATGTACTTTTAAAATAAAAATTATATTTTTCTTACGTTGAAAAACATATTTTACTACAAAACTATTTTTAAACATACGTCAATAGTGATTGTACTTATATATTTTATTTGTTGAAGTGGAATAAATAAAGATTGAAAGATTATGCGAGTAACTTCTTAAAATCTTTGTAATTTGATTTTTTATTTTTTTATTTGGAAGAAAGTACATATTACTTCAAATTTGTTCTTTCCATCGGTGAGTTTGTTTGAATGGATTCATCAACATTATGCTTATCTTGTATATCCATTTTCATATTTGTTTTATGATTTTTTCAAAGTTCGGGTTCAACTGCATAGTAATTGCAAGAAACATTATTATCATTTAATAATTTGTACCGAAACATTATTATCATTTAATAATTTGTACCTTTTTGGACTCTGGACTTGAGGTGTTTGACGAGGTAGGACTTGATGAATTGGTCTTATTTTTTTTTCATTTTCGACTTCTTCTTTAGTCGGAACGATATTCACTGTGATATTTTTTTTTTTTTTAATCTTACTTTCTTCTAATTTCATAAAACAATTTCATCTATTTAGATGTTCCAAGTGATAGCGACACGGTTTTTTTTTTTTTTTTTAGGCAAAATATTCAATATCCTTTGTTCATCAAGCTATATTCAAAACAAAATTGCATCGCTTATTTGATTCGTCGAATTCTACTTTCTTCACTTTCGGCACTGTTTGGAAAGGTATATTGCAGTATAAACGGCTTTAGCCCAAAAAGACTTGAGAACTCTTTTCTCATGAAGCATTGACTTCGTTATTTCCATAATCATTTGGTTCTTTCTTTCGGTTATACTATTTTTTTGAGGAGTTTATCCACCTATTAGTTGTCGCACAATTCCTTCACCCTCACAAAAATTCATAGATTTTGTCAATCTGTATTACTTTCCAATTTTCTCTATTGTTCCTTAAGCTTTTGATGGTGCATCCACTTTGCTTCTCAATAAGGCTATTGAATTTTATTTTTTTTTTTGATATAATGAACACCTCTGACTTTTAACTCATGAAATAAACCCATATCAGGAATGAATAATCATCAATGAAAAGTACGAAGTATCTATTTCTACAAACATCAGTGTGACAAGCTCTAACTTTTCTTTGGCTCTTCAAGCTACGCCGTTCAAGAAAATATTGTCAATATTGCTTTGTTATCATACAACTTTCGCACATTTTGATTGGACAAGGCTTTGAGGCTTCGATAGTTGACATGATCAAGTCGTCAATGTCATAGTTGTGATTCTTTCATAGTATCATATTTTTCAATAATTTTATCGAAATAAATTCGATAATCTCAATAGTTTTATTGAACAATAAATTCGATAATCATGGTGAGTCGAGGTAGAACCTCTCTCCGTAAAAAAAAATACGCCCCGGTAGTGGTCCCGTAAGGGATGGCCTGGTGGTGTGAGGGTTGGATGTGTGACCGTGAGGTCATGAGTTCAAACCCCCGACGCCTTAGGTCACCTGCCATACATGGTTCACTTAGTGTGACTTGCCTGTCGGGCCTAGTTTGTAGGGTATTAGGTTCGGCCGGGGGTTTACCCAGTGTGCACTTTCAGGTAGCGGTTGCGGGTTCCCACGTCATAAAAAAAAATGCCCCGGTAGGGCCTCTGGTTCGTAGCGTAACATTCCCAAAGATAAAATGACGTTTGTTTCCGAATTAGGTGGCACCCCAATATTTCGGAGCTCCAGTGAACTAAAATGAGGGGATCAGAGCTATGTCGGGAGACTTAATATTTAAGAAATACTTCATCTGTCATGCAAATGTGTACTCATTTGACCGGATACGGATTTTAATAAAAGTGAGTAATAATTGTTACTTTTTCCTTTTATAGTAAAAAAAATTACAAAAGTGTAATGATTTTTACTTTAAAGAAAACAATAATTTTTTTTTTATGACAACACGAAAAAAAATGAGCATAAATTTAAATGACGAAGGGAATAGCTGCCGGATTTGTACAGGACAACTCCTCAGAAACTATGTCGAAAAATGTTTCCGGCGATGAGAGGATTAGAGAGAGGGAGATGATTCCCTTGGTGTTAGTATATCCAGATGAGATGCACAATACCTTTTTTTATACACTCTCACGGATGTAATGATCGAAAATTAATTGCATGCCAATAAATTGTAATTTTGAAAACCTATACACAAGTAACAAACATTTTTATGCAATTTAATTTGCATAATATATCATGCATTAATCACCATTGTGAAATTTAAATTTGAATTGCATAACCATCCTGTGTTATTAAGCCTTGCATACAATTGTGATTTCTATGCATGTATTTGAAAAACCTTCATGCATGAATGTGTGTATAAACTCAATATAAGTTTTATTTTACATTAGGCATGAAATTATATTTGAAATGCATTATATATTCATGCATGCATGCATTTAATTTGGGGCTATTTATTAGTATATAAATTTAATTTCTTGGGCTTTAGATTTAACAAAAAATATATGTCATTTCAAATTAAGTTTCGGAGCACAATGGACTATATTAATCTATTTGTTTACCAAATCCAAGTCCAAGTACAAACCCACAACCATATTATCTTGTTCGGGCAGGCGCGCGCCTGTGTCTACCGGCATTCATAGGCCTAACAACCATTATATAGTCCATCTGCATTTCAACTTATAATCGATTTTGAAAATTATGAATTTAATTTATAAATTAAATTTTATCGATTAAATAAATAACCGATTAACCGATTATCCAATATTTAGTAACCGTAGACTATACAACTAACTACTAATATATATATATATGTATTTTATACTTATTTATCATCTTACTCTCACTTTATTATACATTTATATCTAAAAGTAATGTTAATTTGGTCTTTACCCTATTTTATCTACCGACTACTATTAAATTACTAATGTTACTTAATCTTACCATCTTATATTCACTTTATTATACACTTATATTATATCCGCGTGCAAATAATAAATGTAAACATTAGGAATGAACAGAGGGAGTATAACATAATAATACTGAATCATGTCTGGATTACCGTAGATACAATAATTTAGGAGAAGTATAAAAAAAAAATATTAGTAAAAATAATTATCATATAATTTAAATAATTATAAATTAAAATTAATATAACTAATCAAAGTGTATTTTATTTTGTAAAATAGTTTAAAGAGATATTTTTATATAAGATATAGAAAATTATATAAAAAATATAAAAATAATAAATAAATGTAACATATTAATTTTTTGAAAATATATATATATATTTTTTAAAAAAATACACGCTTAATTTAATTAAAATTAAAAAAAATTATAAATTAAAAAATATTTAATTAAATTGAAAAAAAATTTAAATTAAAAAATATATGTAGGACGAGAGAATAATAATAATAATAATAATAATAATAATAATAATAATAATAAAATATGAAAATATTTGGTGATGCAACAAAACATAGAGCAATGAAGTGGTCCTCGTGGAAGCAGAAGCAACAAAAAGATATTTGTGATTGTAAGCAACAAGTACATATTAATATGACTCCTCAAACACCAACATTCTGTCTACACTAATCACATTTCCATCCCCACACAACTACTTAATTAAAATTCTACACCTGAATTTAAATCATCACCATTAATTAATTAATTACTTTATAGTCCCTCGGAATTCAAGCATTAATTAAATCGAACCTTATCTTTTCACGACAAGACCCTTTGTAGATTTTGGTCCCTGCTGCTGGACAGGTGTGGGCTGCGCGACGGCTGACGGGTCTCGGGACTTTTACACCTTATTGATGGAGCGAGTTCGTGATTCATCTTTCTGGCTCTGAGGTCCTGGGAGCTTCCAAGACCGACGTTGGCAGGTACATATGCTGGCTGGTCTTCTGCTGTAGGAACAGCAGTCAAACTCGTTTCTGGAATCTTGCCTTGGGCTTATTACAACATCAATTTTCACGAGATTCAGATATTTGGATTTATTATTAATTACTCCGTTCGACCCTACTAATTTATCTCATTATATTAACAACTGCTTTTAGATGTTACGTAATTAGTGAGTAATTAAAAAAATATTATTAAAAATAAAATAAAAATAATTTTACATTAAAATTAAGATTACTAGATGATTTAATTAAAATAAAAAATTATAAATTATGAATTTTAAAATGTGATTAAAGTATATAATTATATTTCAATAAATAAGACAAATTATGTGGGACAAAAAAAATATTGGATAAATTAAGTGGATATTAACCAACTTTATTATGTATATATTAATATATATACAATTACTTTATGCTTCTTATGTTCTACTTTTTTTTTTTTTTTTTTTTTTTTGTATTTGGTGTATTATTGTGAGAAATATATTATAAAGATTGAAAAATTGCATTGTTATTTATAACGAAAATATAAGCTTATAAATAGACATAATATACAGATTTGATAGATTCAAATCTAAATAACATAAAACCAATTTAAAATTTAAAATAAAATATTTAAAATATTTCAACATTTCTCTCAAACTCAAATGGTATAACAAAACCAATTTGAGTTTGATAAGAAAGTTGAATACAAACGTAAAAGACGCAAATAAAATAACAGTTGCTGGTCTACCGTTGCCGCCGCCGCTCCATAGTGTCAAAGCCAGATACAATGGTCTCAGTTGAATTAGAGTCAGAAACAACAGGACTCACGATGGAAACGAAAATAATAGGACTCATGACGGAGTCGGAAACAAAATGACTCACGATGGAATCGGAAACAAAATGACTCACGATGGAGTCGAAAATAACAAGACTCTCGATAGAGTCGGAAATAACGGCACTCTCGATGGAGTAAAAAATAGCGGCACTCTCGATGGAGTCGGAAATAACAGGACTCTCGATACAGTCGGAAATAACGGGACTCTCTAGACAGTAAGAAACATGGCTCTGGAGAAAACGCAGCAGACGGGTCGCAGACATATGCGCGGATATAACTTCATATATAGACAAATTCAGGACTAAAAATAAAATTAAAATCGAAAACGGAAAGGACTAGAAACTATCGAAAAAATCTCAAAATTGAGAGACCTTCGGGTACAATCTAGGTTGATATATACCCGAAGAAACGTGGGTTAGTAGAATATATCTACTGTAAGGGAAAAATAGACTTTGATACCATGTGAGAAATAAATTATAAAGAGTAAAAAATTGCATTGTTATTAATAACGAAAATAGAAGTTTATAAATAAGCATAATATACAAACTCGATAGGCTCATGATGAGATAATATGGCACAGCAACAATGATAATCACGCAAATAAGCAGGATCATAACTTACTCGATGTGACGAGGTATGACAGGTCTAGGGACCGCAGACGGATCAACATCTGGAAACAAGGTCAGAGATGGATCAGAGGTCTCAACTGGAACAAAATCTGGAGTCATAGATGGAGTCGTAGGGTCAAGATCAGGAAACAAAGGGAGGATATGCCGATAGCAAGGAAGGTGAACCAAAATTAGATGAGACATAAAATTCAGACATGGTGAAAAATATGATACTCTCCCAAACAGTAACATCACGATATATACGCAACCGTTTAGAGATCAGATCCCAAAGTCTGTAACATCTATGCTCTACCCCATAACCAAGAAGAAAACATACACGCGCACGAGGTTCCAATTTGGAACGTTCATGCTGAGGGATAAGGACAAAACCGATATAACCGAAGGGACGAAGGGTACTATAATAGGGTGTCTGACCATACAGACGCTCGAAAGAGGTGTTCTTATGGAGAACAAATGATGAAATGCGATTTTTGGTATAGACAACAGTTAGGGCAACTTTCCCTCAGAACCTATAAGGACAAGGGGCAGACAAAAGGGACGCACGGACAATATATAGAATGTGGCGATGTTTGCGCTCAATGCGACCATTTTGTTGAGAGGTGTATGGAAAAAAACGCTGAATCAATGTACCTTGAGCATAGAGAAAATTTAACAATGTAGAATCTTTATATTCAAGGTCATTATCAGTATGGAGAGTTTGTATGAGACAAGAAAACTGAGTTCTAATCATTTGGGCAAATTGGATGTATGTTTGAGGTAATTATGAGCGGTGTTTTAAAAAATATATACATGTAAAACGAGAGTAATCATCTATAAAAAAAAAATGACATAATAATGATACCCACTCATAGAAGAAACATGAGAAGGACCTCAACTATCATAATGAAACAAAAAAAACGGTTTACTTGCGAACGACATATTTTCTGAAAAATATAAGACTGATTCTTTTCCCAAATGAAAGTGTAAGCAATTAAATGACTCAAAACCAATAGAACCAAAATGACTACTAACGAGAGATTGAATTTTAGAGGAAAATGCATAACCGTAACAAATATGCCTTTGAAGGCTAGGAAAAAAGAAGGTAGTAAGTTTGGTATAAGTAGTAGTAGCAGAGAAATTACTGGGAAGAATTTTCAAAGATTTTACCTCAAATAGTTGACTCATTTTTCGACCTGTCCAAAAATTTGATCCGTACGTGATCCTGAACCTGCACACCAGAAGAAGAAAAAGTAACATCAAATCTAGGCTCAACTAGTTGGTCAACTGCTACAAGATTTAAAATCAATTGAAAATGTAGCAAGTAACAATAAGTCCTTGTTTTACTAGTGGATTCGAGCCTAAAGTAAGATAGAGAATATCAAATAATATCAAAAAATATCTAAATTTAATAAGAGGATATCTAAATCTAACAATTGTAAATATGAAAATTTATGTAAAATATAATTAACAAGTAATTAAAAAGTGCTCAAATCTTTTCTACTAATTTTAGTGTAAGTGTGTATTTTTATTATTTTTTCTTTTATAATAAAATAAATGCAAAAATATATAACTTTTTACTAAATAAGAATATGAAAATATTCTCTAAGTTCAAACCCAATGCCTTCAGGTCTTACGTGTCACATATGATTTGTCTAGTATGACTTGTTTTGTTAAATTTAGTTTGTATGGTATTAGGTTTACTAGAAAATTTACCAAGAACGCAAGAATAAATACTATTTTTTACATTAATTCAAAAATATTCATTAGCTATTGTATTAAAACTAATCACACATTAATATTAATTTTACATAAATTACAAATATATCATTACACATAATATTAATATATATATTTTTATTAATTAATAAAATATTATTATTTTTTAATTTATTATAAAACCCAGATAATCCAAATAATCCATTTGCATCGGCTAGAAACTAGTAGCAGGGGCAGATGTATGCGGCACCCACCTCACCTCCTTTTAATTTTTTATTTTTTATTTTTATTTTATAATATATAATATAAAAAATAATAAATAAATTAAAAAATTACTAAAAATTGATAAAGTATTTACGTAAAGATCTAAATTTTTAATTTAAATTTTGAATAATAAAAAAAATTTATATCATAATAATTATTTAATACTATAAAAATATATATAAATAAAAAAGTAATAAATAATAATTAAAAAAAAAAGAAAAATCTTCAAAAAAATTTCAACCAAATATACGGGAGAGGATATTTTTAAAAACTATTTTTTTTTAATAAATGTTTTTACTATTTATCAATTTCATATAATATAAAATTCATCGGGTAATATATAGTTGTCATTGTAGATTGATATTTTGTAAGATTTTTGAAATATAATAACTCTATTAATAAAATTATTGGATAACAAATAGATGATGATCATTTCGAAATTTAAAAAATTAGCCCCCTTTTCATCCGAATCTGGTTCCGCCTCTTACCAGTAGTATATATTTGTGATGTGTGGTTTGAGGAATGACACCCACACACACACACATAGACATGTTCGATGAATTGCTGCATTCAACTCAATAGTGAGTGAGTGGCCAAATAATTATATCACATATGTATACATATATATATATATATTTGAAAATTAATAGTGGAGTGGAGAGACACAGGAAGGTGATTGTTACATGACATAATGATACACAGACATGGTACAGTACTAGGCTACCACCATATACATACATATATATATATATTGTACTTCCTCCTTTCCATATAATATCAGCGTATTATTATATACACGAGAATTTAAGTAAATTATATTAGTAAGTAAATTAAAAAGTGTATTAGTAAATATAATTATTGTATAATAAAAATAATTATAGATTAAAATTAAAATATAAATAATTTAATTAAAATTTAAAAAATTATAAAATGCAATTAAAATGTATAATTATATTTTAAATATATATATATATATATAGGACGGAGTATATGTGTTTGGGTAAGAATATTTAATATAGTTGGTAGTGAAGTCACCGATTCAGACAATGCTGCTGGACGAATTATGTGTATATATTTGTTAATTATATATAATTGTCGACGACGACCACTTCTCTTCTATATAGCTTCATTCTATCAAATATTTCTTCTTAATTTCTCACCGGATTTTTATGTTCATTTATTTTTTTTTTTATTTTTTTTATTAAAAAGTAGATCAAACAATTAATTTTTATTTTTTATATTACTCTAAAAATCAGTTTTATATTTAAAATATTGCATCAATATTTATTTATATCTTATCAAATAATTATTCAAGTTTGATCTTTTACTACTAAAAAACTCCAAATCTTTATGTAACATTTATTTCTAAAGACATAGTATGAGCGCTTTTGAATTTATATGCTTAACTTATAGGTTATTACCAACTCTTGGAGAAAAATATATAAATAACCATTTCGATAGATTCATATAGGTAAATTATATTTCCAATAATCACAATGATCATAAACTTACATGCAATAATAGTATAACTTGTTTGCGGGTTTTGGATATTAACGTTGAACTACACAAAAGTTGTCACGACAAAGTTCAATATTGCGATAATTTTATAAATTTAACGTATGTATAATTGTACGATCGCGGCTAAAGTAATGGATGAATACGATCATGAATAACAATAAAGATAATAATAAGTATTAAATTGTTGGATAATCGGTTAATCGACTATTTATTTAATCAATGAAATTTAATTTATATTGAATTCATAATATTTTAAACTGATTATTCGGTGAGTTGAAATGTATATAAGCTGAAAAATGAACGTTGTAATATGGCTTAGGCAAAAAAATGTCAATAAGCCACTGACGCGGGCCGCTCGCCCAGACTAGATCTGAGGTCATAGGTTGAGACTTGAGTTTGATAAAAAAAAAAGAATGGATTTATTTAATCTATTTTTCTGACGGGAAAGTCAAACTAGGTGAACCATGTGTGGCGAACCCATGACCTCACAGTTACAAATTCAATCTCTACACCACCAGACCATCCCTCAAATTTTGAATTGACGAATGAATACTCGGCCGGTTATGGATGTATTTTCAAATAATTAAATTGCAATAACCGGCTTGACGTTTCGATTTGTCTTTAAATCCCTCACTTGGTGGATGCCTATAAAAAGGCTTCTAACTAACTCATTCGAATACACAACAATTCTTCCTCTCCTCTCTCTAATATATATTATTTCCGATGACTTTTCCGGTGTGTTTCCAATCAATATTCCGGTCGCATTCAGCCTATTACTTTCCTTTCTTTTAAAGCCTTCCGACACAGTATTAGTTCACCTCATTTTAGTTCGCCAGAGCTCCGAAATATTGAGATGCCACCTAATTCGGAGACGAACGTCGTTTTATCTTTGGAAACGTTGTGCCACGAACCGAAGGCACTACCAGGACGTATTCGTTTTTACGGAAAGAGGTTCTACCTCGACTCGACGTGATTATCGAATTATTTCGATAAATTGATTAAACATAAATAAAATATAAATTTACATTTAAGATATATATATATATATAAAGATATTGAATATAGTGTACATAGTTGACGAAGACATTGCATTGTATCATTGTGGACAAGTCGCTTTAATCAGGGTGGGTTTCTTTGATTGTGATTTATAAACCAAAATGAGACACGATTTTGGAATTAAGTGATTGTAAAATAATTAATTAAAGAATTAATAAATTCCATTTTGTGGCTGTGACATTCAAATAAAGTACCAAATCTTATATGTTTCTATGTTCCTCAAGCTTCAAGATTTGGTCCTCATGCCAATTCAATATTTTTTCTATGTCTAATTAATTAATTGCGATATTATATTAATTATTTGGTTTATATAAATATCTCACCCTAATAATACAATACATAATTTTCTATAAGTAGATAATATAAAGAAAGGGAGAAAAAAAAAATATAATGATACAATTATGTTTGATATGACAAAAAATCTAAAGGATCAAAATTATTGGTTGGGTAATTTATGTAGGGAGTCAAACTTTAAGATTTATTTATTTTTATTTTTATTAGTGTATTGAGGATGGTTATATATAGGGGTGGAAATAGGCCAGGCCAGGCTAGGCTTTGGTTAAATAGGCTTGGCCTGTCTTAAAAAGATATGGCCTGAGCCTGGTCTACCAGCCTGAAAAAAAATATTTTTAAAGCCTGAGCCTGGCCTTTTTAAAAGCCTGGTCTGGCCTACGAGCCTGTTTAAAAGGCTACATAATAATTTATTATTATTATTATTATTATTATTATTATTTTTTGTAAATTTCGTACTATAAATAAAAAATAAAACAGATACAATTATTTATATTATATATAAAAAAATAAAAAATTCTGTTTTTTAATGACAAAAATTGTAACACCCCCAGTTGGCTCATACTGGAAATGCTACCGCCACACTGCATCATGAGGTCGTCACCTCCTACTTCGGGCCCCACAACACAGTGTTAAGGCTAAAATTAATTATATAAGCATTTTATTATTTCCAAAAAAACAAGTTTATAAATATTTACAAAAACATACTCCCAAAACGGGAGGTTTTTCTAGTTAGAATTTACATATAATACATCAGATGCAGTTCACTCATTCAGCCCGTCTTTCTATCTCCCGAGACGTCCCCTGTCCCGGAGGTGCCATGCGTACCTGAATCAAATATTTTTCTTAAAAGCAGTCTAGAATTAAATCCATTTTAAGAACTAACATAAAATATGCCATGTCATGCTCGAAAATAGAGTTTAATTTCCGTCATTTGCAAAATAAATGCCATGCCATGTCCATACTGAAATAATGTAACAATAATGTCAAAATCGACAACTCATGCACATATACCCATATACATATGTCAAAGTGAGCAGCCGGAATAACCTCGGCTCCATAATAACGGCTCACTAGACTATCATCAATAAATAGCCGGAAAATCCTCGGCTCAAGGAAGGACCTGGTAAACCCATAATAATATAACGGTCACCCGGTCACTCCCATATACCCACCATACGACTCCCGCAATCAATACATGGATAGTCGAGCGTTGTCGCCATTAACCACAAGACACCCCATAGTCTGTGATAGCGAAGATAGGACCCTCCTGTCTAGCCCTACCCCGTGTAACGTAGTAGAATCCGTGCAACCTGGAATCACCCGAAGGAAACCCGGAAACTCTACTCCTCCTCGCACGCCCTAACGGGATCGCGTTTGGAGTTTGGCATATGATCCTAAACTACCGGTAGACCTCACTAGTAGCTACTCCAATGAGTGGAACAACACCGAACACGAATGATTAGACCAAACACGTCTCAACTGCAATGGGTCTAATCCCTGAATGACCGTGCGACTAAGTCACCCAGTTGTCCGACTACTATCGTCCACTATCGCCAAAGTGTTACGGTACATCGGGGTCGAATATCCTAACCCCAGATGATGCCCTCGCCTAGCACTACCGCACACGGCGACTAAACGATAGATCCATAAAACATATCCGATAAATCGTGCGATGTGTGCAGCATGTCAATAAGTGAATTTAATGAAAAGGGCTGGTGAGACGGCCCACCTATCCTCCTTTTTATAAATTCACCAACACGATCAAATACGTATATCAAATATCGTAAAACGAAGTTTCACACATGCATATACACACACATATATACATATATAGATGCACTGACCAAATGATTCCACATAATATCATATCAATATCAGAATCAGAATCACATGCAACATAAATACCTAATTTCTTAAAATTAGATTTAATTCCCTACTGCTTACCTCCTACCGATACTTTCTGGATTTTATAACTTCACCCAAATCTCCTCCAACGTACACCTGTCCCATTATTTACTCAAATCAGATGAGCTTTATGCTTATTCTCAGGAGCTACCTGCTTATTCAAAAGCTAATTTCTATAATTAACTCGTCGGGCTCCAAACTTTTATATTTAGTAGAATATGATATTCTAGCTATAAAATCCTTCTACCTCATAATATTTATATTGCCCGATTATTAAATAAAAATACGCAAAGGTATGAACAAGCAGGCAGGTGCAATATACTGCCGTTTTTTATTCGACTTGGATTGGTACGAAATTCTCAAAATATAACGTCGGCGCTACGAATAGGCTATTAGCTAAAGAAATTCGTCGATTAAATAGCCAATTATCCAGTTATGGATTTTTGAAGAATTTTTTTTAATTTAATATTCCCAATATCGAAATTCATATTAAAATCCATAATTAAATTCTACGTATAACGAAGAATACAATACCAAAGTCGGAATCGAAATCGATCGGCTAAATCTTTTTCTTTCTTCTTTTCTTTTTCTTCCTCTTTCTTCTTCTCTGCCTTCTTCTCCTGCGCGTTCTCCTTCTCCTTCCTTCGTAGGTAAGATTGTATTTACATTTATAATTATATTATTATTATTATATTATATTATTTATTATATTATAATATATTATAATATTATTATTATTATTAACGCTATTATTATTATCATCCTTATCTTTACATTTTATTATATATATGTATTATATATTATATATTATATATTATATTTATATTTATATTTATTTTTAATTTTATCGATATTTATCCATTTAACAGTCTATTTAATTATAACTAATATACAAAATTGGAATATAATTTATCCCAAAATATTAATTTCTTGATTCCATTACTATTGTCAAATATTTATTTGCTATAATAATATTATTTTATACATTCCGAAATCGGGGCATTACAAAAATAATCATTTTTATTGCCATATAAAAATACAATATATTATACTAATAATTT
The DNA here is from genome assembly GCF_009805555.1 of Andrographis paniculata. Classification (NCBI taxonomy): domain Eukaryota; kingdom Viridiplantae; phylum Streptophyta; class Magnoliopsida; order Lamiales; family Acanthaceae; genus Andrographis; species Andrographis paniculata. Next base: position 4,253,936 of record NW_026137624.1, read on the forward strand.
GCAAAAAAACGTATATTACAATTCATTCAAATATATATATAATTATTCGGAATAAGTCTTGCAAACTCCAGACAAAAGCTGATAGAAATTACTGCATAATGACATTAAAAAAAAAAAAAACAGTTTACATCAATCTATTGTCATTAAGCTGATTGTTCTAACAAAGAAATAAGCAACGCTAACTCAGAAGCAATATTAAAAAATTCGACAAAAATATTTAGAAATTAATAACATAGATTTTCAAGTTCACGTCACCCACAGGCCACAAGCCACAAGAATTGCAAATTCCCCCAAAGTTTCTGAAACCATTAAATCTGTTCAAGTACAAAAGTTGATCAAATTAGTATTATATCTGAAATTTTTTCCTTCTATATATAAATTACGCAAAGCATCAAAAAATTATATTAGAACAAAAAGAAAAAAGGAATATCTTACTTACCAATACAATAAAAGTTTCAAGAGAAAAATAGCAAATAGATCAATAATATCTTCTGGACATTAGCATTTCCACTCCTGAAATCAAAATTTAAAATTTCAGCACCTGCAAACCTATCCAAATATTTTAAAAAAAATAAATAAATAATTGTAATATCAAAACAACCACCTGCAAACCTATCTAAATATTTCAAACAATACATCCTGCAACAAATTTCAGAAAATCAAAGTTGAATCCTCCCAAAATACATCATGCAACAACAATATCTTACTAAAAAAATCAGATTTTCAAACAATTAATCTGTATAAAAAATTTCAGAAAATATTATAAATTTAAAACGTACCGCAACCAAAGTATTAAAGAACTTCTTTAATCTATAAGCTTATCTCCTTCAAAGACTCATTCACCTTCAAATGAGAGAAATATTTTTATTAGAAAAAAATATATTGTGGGTGATGAATAAGATAAAGAAAAGACAGTTAATAATAAAATTTACCTTCTTTTTTTTCAAGTTGTATTTATGTCGAAGCCAATCTCCTCCACAAATTAGTGTCTCAATAGATTCTTCATTCAATCTTGAACGATATTCATCTATAATTCTACCTCCAGCACTAAATGTAGACTCTGAAGCTACCGTTGATATTGGAATCGCAAGTACATCAGCAGCCATCTTCGATAAAACTTTATATTTCATGCTGTTGTTCCTCCACCACTCCAAGGCACAAAATGAAGACATATTTCCATCAGGAATATAAACACTGTCCTCGAGATAGGCATCCAATTCAGATTTTGATACAGGAATTGCTTCTTTTGCTCTTACAAGACTCATAATTTGATCAAACCCAGTAACTATCGCAGATTCAGATTGGGTGGTGGCAGAGGAGATGTTAGCCATATTGCACTGACTTGAGGATGATTCTTCAACACTTAAGGCCACATAATCATTATATAGTTGTTGCAGTGAAGCACGCACTTTGTTCACATACTCGGCAGCAACTTCTTCAGACTTGTATATCATTGGAAAACATATTTCAACACCATGAAATTTAACTCTCGGATCCAATACATTTGCAACAGCCATCAATAGATTGCACTCACCCCAATATTTATCAAACTTTTCTTTCATTTGCGTTGCCATTTGTATCATAAAAAGATCATCATCCTTTGTCGCATCATCAATTACTTGCTTCACTTTCCAGACCTCTGAAAGATACAAGTTGGCAGTAGGATATTCACTTCCAGATATTAAATTGGTAGCTAAGTTGAAAACCTCTAAAAGTTTACAAACTTTCTCGACTTTCTCCCAATCTTCATTTGAAGGTGCAAATGTATAATGAGGTTCTCTTTCTTGGTATTCTGAGAAGACAATCTTGAATTTTAAAGCAGCGGCTAACATGTGATATGTAGAATTCCACCTTGTTGGACAATCAATTATCAACTTCCTTTCTTTTAGATGCTTTTGTTCAACTACTTCACCAAAACTCTTCAATCTTGAATCATTGAAGTTTACATACTTCACACTTTCACGAACATTATGGATGATATCTTTGATTCGACTAAGCCCTCTTGCACCAAAAGATTCAATATGTGTGCACAACATCTAACATGAAATAGAGCTCCATCGAGGACAAGCTTGGTGCTGCGTAATATGTAGTCTTTTAGATACCTCAAGCACGAGTCATTATATGAAGCATTGTCAACTGATACTGAGAACACTTTATCTTCGATCCCCCAAGCCTTCAAACATTTGAAAATGGCATTGGCTACATCAATTCCTCGCCTTGGAGCAGGCACCTTGACAAAGCTTAAAATCCTTTTCTGAAGCTTCCACCCAGAATCTATAAAATGACCAGTGATTACCATATATTCAATCACTTGATGACTGGATTTCCACATATCTGTTGTCAAGCTAATCTTGCTCACACTCTTTAATAATTCCTTCAATGCTTTTCTTTCTGCTTCATATATTGCTATGCAATCACTTCGTATCGTCTTACGAGAAACTTTCTGAAATTCAGGGTTCGCATACTGAAATGACCATATAAAAGCATCGTCTTCTACAATGCTAAAAGGATACTCATGTACCATAATAGAAGTGGCAATGACTTCCCTCATCTTTTCATTAGAAAATCTAAACCCCGGACTTATAAACGGATTACTTGAATTGGATGGCTTAAAAGGAATGACACATTGTTTCTTTTGTGAAGCCATTTGTACTGACCTCTGCAAACACCCTTCTGAATGTCTCTTTAGATGGCTTGTGCTCGCACCTCTTCCCCCAGTAGCAAATGCATTTTTACAGTATTTGCAAATAGCTTTCTTAACACCTTCAGCAACTTGAATTTCATCAAAGTCATTCCACACAATTGAAGTTTTTTTCCTATTGGCACCTTCATTTGCTTAATTTGAATTCCTTTCGTCTTCATTTCTGTTATCATCCACAGGTTGGCTTGAAAGGGAATCCACTGATATACTATTGTGTGTATCAGATGGAAGATCAAAAATATTTGTTTCATCCATCGAAGCCATATCCTGCTTCAAAATAAATAAAAAAATTTATTTAATTAATGATATACATTATAAACGAAAATATCAGAAACTGTTCATTCTTGTAAATATATATCTTATATTTTTCTACAAAAATATAAAATTTTCATTTTAATCTAAATAATATAAAACACAAAAATAAAAATAACAAAACTATTTTAAAAAAATGACGTTATAAAAAAACAAAAAAAACGTCATAAAAAAATATATAAGATAAATAAAATATAACAAAAAAACAAAAAATATATATATTGAAATTCATATCTAAATAAAAATAACGAAAAAAAACATATAAAAACGATATTTACCTTATTTTTCCAAATTCCACCGGTAGCAATAAAAAAGAAGAGGCGATGAAGACAGAAGAAGGAAAAAGAAAAGTAGTGGTTCTCTGTGAAGAAGATTGCAAAACCCTGGACGGCGTGGAGGTCTGGCAGCAGTTGCAGGCTTGCAGCGGTGGAAAAGGAATATGGACAGTTGTTGTTCAGTTTACAGCGGGATAATATTTGAATTATGATAAAAGAAACAAAAAAAGGAACATGTGTGCAGTAGTTGTTCATATTTGAAATTTTTTATTGAGATAAAAATTATTTTTATTTTTGTTTTTTTTAAATAAATTTATAATTAAATTTTTTTTTATATATCATTATTATATATAAAACTATTCTTATTTTATAATAATAAAAAATAATTTTATATAATAATAATATTATTATTAAACAGACCGGCCTGTTTAGTAAATAGGTTTTTTCATAAGCCTAAGCCTATTCTGTATATATAAACAGGCTTTAACAAAAATCTGAACCTGGCCTTTCTAATAAATACAACAGGCCAGACCATGCTTGATGTAGGCCAGGTCATAGGCCCCTGACAGGCCGCCTGGCCTATTTCCACCCCTAGTTATATAGTGCTATTTGTCACAATCAATATATGCATATATTGTGTTAAATAAAATATATGTACTGTCAATTATATATGTAGTATATTATATATAAATATATATTTTTTTGTATTGAAATCAAATAATTGAATGTGCTCTATATCATTGTACTGTTAGTTTATTTACTGTATGTTAACATAAATTATATATTATATATTGTCTGTTGCTATATAATGTATTGTTAGTATTTTCCTAAATTTTAGAATTTAGTACAATAAGGGTAATCTAACTTATTGATTAAATAAAATTTATAGTAACATTGCCAACTAGTGCCTCAAAGAATTTTCAAATTTTGTAGGACATTTATTGTGTGTTGAATTATATATATATATATATATATTGTACTTCAACTATTAATAAGTGTATAATCATATTTGTAATAGGGTAAATTATATAACACATCATTGTATTTACTAAACATGCACAAAATATCTTATATTTTATTTATTGCGTGAAACCCTCTTGTGTTAATGAAAAGTTTGCATGAAACACTTTTTTTGTCCAAAACTGATGTTTGATTCGAAATAAAGACCTAAATTACGCAAGTTTTATACAAATAAAAAACGTAAAATATCTTGAATATATATTTTTTGAATAAAATAAATAAATAAATAATTGATAAATCATTTATTTTTATAATTTTTATAAAAATAAGACAACAATTTGTCTCTAAAAACTATAAAATGAAGCATTAATAAATTATTTATTTATTTATTAATGCAATAAAAATTATTTAAGATATTTTGCACTTTTTATTTGTATAAAACTTGCGTAATTTAAGTATTTATTTAGAACTAAATATCAGTTTTGGACAAGAAGAGTGTTTCGTGCAAACTTTACATTAACACAAAAAGGTTTCATGCAATAAATAAAATATAAGGTATTTTTTACATTTTTACTAAAACATAATGAGGTGTTATATAATTTACCCTTTTTATATGTATAAAATCGAATGATCTATTACAATGTGTGAACAATGAAGTCAGTGTAAACTAATAAAACACGAAATTTAATTCTTAATTAAACTACCTAATTATTCCTTATTAGACATTAAGTGGACTTTTAAAGTTACAAAGAAAATAATAATATTATATTTAAAGCTTGATTGAAAGTGAAAGATTTTATTAAATAATTAATATGTTGGTTATATTAAGATTTTTTCCCTTATTAACGATACTACGATATAAATTATAGTTACTTGAAGCATACTTTGATTGGGCAACTTATTTTTTTACAAACATGCAATTTATATAAAACTATCGAATGGTTTTTTATTGATATAATAAATATATTTGATTATATTTGCCTCCTTTAGAAAAAAATAAAAAATCTCCATGTAGTATTAAAAAACACTATTAGAATTTTAGAAATGAACTTCGGAAAAAAGCTTCGAAATCAATTTCGATATTACTGAAAAAAATATAAATAATACTAAATAATTTTTATTCTATTTGTTTAAAAAATTTTGAGAATATTTTTTATATAATATTATTTATTTTAGAAGATACATAATGTCCGAGGCCATTCTGTGACTATTACTATAAGATTCGGAAATTTTTGAAGCGGCACTTCATTTTTCTTCTTCTTCGGCGACAGCGGCAATTCCTTCTTTCCTCATTTTTCTACTTCTTTTTTTTTTTTTTTTTTTTTTTTTCTCCAGTGGTGGCGGCGACAGCAGCGGCAGCGGAATCTCGTCTTCCTCCTTATTCTTCTTCTCCGGCGTTAGCGACAACAAACCTCCTCCTTCTTTTTCTTCTTTTCGGCGGCAGCAACGGTGGCGGCAGCAGCTCCTCCGTCTTCATCATCTTCTTCTCCGGCGCTCTTGGATCTGTAACTTCATATTTGGTAGCTTTAGAATTTCCGAAACAACTAAAATGACAACGAGTTTTAGTCTTCGGGCATCAATCCGAATCAAATTTTGAAACTATTTTTTGAAGTAAAAATTGTTTTTTTCTTTTATTTATTTATTTATTTTTTTGTGATAGTGAAATAAGCAATGAAATATTAAATTAAATTAATATTTGAAGCACGTTTTTTTATATAAAATATTTGGGAGAAAAGGTATTATAGTTTTAAATTAGACTTCCTTAGGTTAGCAAAATATTTTAGTGTTCAAAACTCCTCAATGCCACTTGATTTTGTTAGTTACATATAGATTTGTTCTTTTGTTTTCAAATTTGTTATGCTAATTTTAAGATTGAAAGCTTGCTATTTACACAAAATCATACAAAACTATAAGAACTAAAAGAAAACTAAAGATTCTTTTATATATTTCGAAAGCAAACTGAGTTTGGAATCAGTTTAACCACTGTATGTCTAACTCTAGAGTTGATAACTGGAATATAGTTAAGTGTATGTTTAGATACTTTGTGGGTATTTTGATGTAGGCTTAGTGTCTGACAGACATGTAAATGACATAAAACTAATTGACTATATTGATTTTAACTATGTGAACAATAAGGGCACTAGGAAGTCTACTTTGTCGTACTTGTTTATGTTATGTAGATCTTGCGTTAGTTGGAAATCTCAACTATAACATATTATAGCTTTTTCTATAATGGAGTCATAATATGTTGCTATTACTGAATCCGTAAAAGAATTATTATTGCTAAAAGGTCTTTTAAAACATAATAGATTTTTTAGATAGTCAATCGGGTATACAACCATGTAAAAATCTAATTTTTTATGATCGTACTAAACACAAAAGCCACAAAACAATCACAACACAGAAATCTACAAAGTAATCTGAAATCGAAATTTTAGCAAATTTCAAGCTCCGCAATAATCTTTGATTTTCTTTTCGTAATTCAAATGGCTCTTACTGTTTAATCTTTCTTCACTGTGGACTTAATACACAAATTAGTATAATTTGTATGACAATATAAGGAATTATACAAATCAACGGCATAGGGATGATTCCGGATTTCAATATCCTATAATACTTATTTTAGTCTTATACAAGGAGACACTTACTATATAGAAGTGAAAAACGTCACAAAAAAAAAGCTTCAGGTCAACTGTGCTTCTATACAAGAAAATTGAAACATTATTCATTTTTCACGGTTTTTGATAAAAATATACTTATTCCGTCCATCTATAAGGATCACATTTATCTTTTGTATTATTGTACTTAACATTAAAAATATTAATATTTGTATAATTTTTTATACAAATGTCCTTATATTAATACTATAAGACACTAATGGAAGTATTTTTGCAATATTTTCTTAATTTGTATTACGTTTTGATATAATAATTAATATTCAAATATCAACATGTAAAAAGTAAATGAAATCTTTAAAGCCAAACGGATGTAGTATTATTTTCTCTTACAAAATATAACATCAAATACTATTAAAATCAACATCTAATTTCAAATTAATTATAAACTACGACCAAACAAACTTAGGGTGTGTTTGTTTGGGGGATTGGAGTTAATTTTCACTATTCATCCCATTTTTTCCCTCCAAAAATATTAAATCAAACATCTATTTTTTATTTTCTATATTATACTAAAAATCAATTTTACATTCAAAACATTACATCAACACCGATTTATATCACATAATATAACTATTTAAATTAAAAATTTTTACTATTCAAATCCCAACTCAAAATCCAAATCCTCGAACAAACACACCCTTAGTAAATTTTGGTTGAAAGTTTACCCAAAGTGCATGTAGTTGAAAAAAATTAAATGGGTTTAGCATTCTATAAATCAAATTATGGATAAAATCTTGAAGATATGCGTACTCTTAATTATACTAACGACAAAGATAGTTGAAAATATACAACTTTGTATGTGTATTTTTATTTTTATCCTAAAGATCAACTGAGATATTAATACCCGAAGAATGTATATCCTTGTCACGAACCAGACAAGTGCACCCGCAAGGGAGTCCAATTAGCTATTTCGAGCTCCAACCCAAGAACAAATCGACCCAACGGTAAGTCCATACGATTTCATCAATTTATTAAAATTTCTTGCCCATTTATTTATTTATTTATTTTTATGTAAGAATGAGAACAAAAAATAAATCAAAATAACAAACCCCTTGGAAAAATATAGCAATAAGATGCTGTAGTAAATCATAACTAGTGTCCATCGCCACGCTCCGGGAGCCCAAGACCAGGGCTCCCCAAGTAGGATCCCATTCCCCTCAACAGCTCTATCGGAGGACCACCTTAAACCGGCGAGCAAAAAACATGTCCCGAACCCAAAGCGGGGCCCACGACAGAAAATTAAACAGCGCCGTCATGTGTCCGTACTCCACCGTCCTCGGCGGATTCCGGCTCAGCACCTTCCCTGCCACGTGGCGGGCGAACTCGCCGGCGGCGGTTGACTTCCCGCCCTGCGACGCCCGGGCCCTCTCCTCGATGGCCTCCTTAAACTCCCCGTACATTTTCCACTCATAATCCTTGAGCCGGTTCAGTGCGTTGATTCCGAAGCTGGACCGGACCGCTCCCGGCCGGACAAGGACCACGTCAACGTTGAACGGCCGGAGCTCCACGCGGAGCACGTGCGAGATGGCGTGGACGTAGGCCTTGGCGGCGCAGTACGACCCGGCCCACGGCGTCGGGGCTTTTCCGACGATGCTTCCGACGTTGACTATGCAGCCGGACTTCCGGGCCGCCATGTGGGGGACGACTTGCTGGATCATCCGGAGCTGTCCGAGGGCGTTGACCTTGTTGTAAGAACATATAATACTTAATTAATATTGGATTCATCCGGTTCTAAAAATCTCATTTACGTTTTACGCATTAATTTGAATTAGGACGGAAGAATATTTTATTACAAAGTTAAACTTTTAGGTAAAATAATTATTTAATATACCTCGTATGTCTTTTGGATGGCAGCTAGCGGCAACTCTGACAGAGGGCCGGTGCTGGAGATGCCGGCGTTGTTGACGAGGATATCGATTTTGGCGTGCTTTGAGAGGATGTGGGCGACGGCGGTGGATACGCTGACGTCGGAGGAGACGTCAAGGTCGAGGGCGTGGACGGCGCCGCTGCCAGCGATGATGTCGGAGGTGAGGTCAGCAAGGTCCGGCATGCGGTCGGGAATGTCGGTGGCGTAGACGGTGCAGCCGCGGGCGGCGAAAGCCTTGCAGTACTCGTAGCCGATGCCGCCTTTGGCGCAGCCGGTGATTAGGACAACCTTTGTGTCGTCGTTGGTGGTTTGCACTAGTGGTTGCTTCATTGTTTGTTTAGGGTTGTTACTTATGTTACATTTCATATATATATATAAATATATGCGAATTTTCAGATTATTGCGTCAAATTATCATATACAATAAAATAGGCCATATATATTATATATATAAAAAAAATATAATATCATATTTATAATTATATATATATATTGTACTCCTTCCGTTCCAAATACCGCGCAACATTTGTGTTTGGCACGATAATTTAGGTGGGAAGTATTAAATATGGTAATTTGAGATAATTTGGATATTAAGAGATGTGATTGGAGAGAGAAATGATTATTTGTTTTTTTTATTTGAGTGATGTGATGGGATGAAGTGAAGTATATATTAATATATGTATAAAAATATTATTAATTATTTCTAAATTTGGAAATGTTGCAGTAAGTTTGGCACAAACAAAAAAGGAAATGTTGCAGGGTGTTTGGGATGGAGGGAGTATTATATAGCAGTATATGGAAAATGCCGGGTGTTAGAATTTGGAAAATCAGCACCATGTTGATTCTCCAAATCAACACATGTAAAATATAGAAACAATACACGTATTTATTATCTATAACATATGTTGTTTGTAATAAAAGCATGTGCTGTTAGTTCATAATTATAACGTGTGTTGTATAAGAGAATGTCATTTGTTGAAATCAACTATTGTATGTATTGTGTGAGACTATATCATGTGTGGTTAGATTATGTGTTGTATTTGTATTATATTAAAGTATATTGTATGTTGTTTATGATAACACAGTGTACTGTCTTGTAACACACAGTATGCTATTAAACACAATGTTGAATTTAGCTGTCGCCGGAGTATATATATTATTTATCTCTATTATACATATGTATGCTAACAAAAGGATCTATATATATTGTCTCCGTCATGCATAATTATATCACAAAAATATTATGTTTTCTATTTCACTTATTATGTCCATCTTTTTATTATTGTCCGTCTTATTTATTTTGTCATTTTTTTTATTGACCGAAACATGCCACTGAAAGACTCTACTTATTCACTTTAATTTTATTTTAATTTTTTAAAATTTTTATTATATAATTATTATTTTCACTAATATATTCTTAATTATTTACTAATTATATTTTTTTAAAATTCCAATGTATATGATAAAAAGAACATGATAACAGAGGCGAAAACAGTACTATTTGTAGAATATGGATTCTCCCGCTAGCACAAAAAAGACATATAATTATGCTAGGCGGAGAGAGTAAATACTAAACGTTAATCTCTATTAAGCAATGTACATTGATGTCATTTTTTTTGCTTTTTTTTTTTTAAAAATTTTTTTTAACAGCTAAATAAAATACATTTTTTGTTATAGACGAAAGAAATTTTAGAATATTGAAGTTTATAAATATGGCGAGTGATTATAAACGTAACTCGATTGTATAATCATAATCAATATTCTTTCTGTTTCATAACTAAATATTTATTTGCTTTTTGCACGTAATTTTATAAATATTAGTATTATATTTGGATATAGTATGAATAAAGTAGAAATGACTAAAATAACCTTATTAATATGTGTGATATAAAAATAATGACGTTTGTGTAATATATTGTAAGTTGTAAGGGTATTTGTAATGTTAGGTAGATAGTACAGTTACTAAAAAAGAAAATGGATACTTTGTTATGGAACGGGAAGAAGTATTATTTATCATTATGATTTTTAGTAAAATATACTACTTCCTTCGTCCCATAAGTAAATATCTATTTGGTTTTTACACGTAGTTTTAAAAATATTAGTATTATATTGGGATTCAGTAGGAATAAAATAGAAATGACTAAAATAACCTTATTAGTATGTATGATATAAAGGTAATGACATTTGCGTTATATATTATAAGTTTTAAAGGTATTTGTAATGTTAGGTAGATATTAGTACAATTACTAAAAAATGAAATAGATACTTTGTTATGAGACGGACTAAAATGAAAAAATAAATACTTTGTTATTGAAGGGAAGAAGTATTATTTATCATTATGATTTTTAGTAAAAATATACTACCCCCTCCGTCCCGTAAGTAAATATCTATTTGCTTTTTGCACGTAATTTTAAAAATATTAGTATTATATTGGGATACAGTAGGAATAAAGTAGAAATGACTAAAATAACCTTATTAGTATGTGTGGTATAAAGATAATGACATTTGCGTAATATATTGTAAGTTGTAAGGGTATTTGTAATGTTAGGTAGATAGTAGTACAGTTACTAAAAAATAAAATAGATACTTTATTATGAGACGGACTAAAATGGAAAAATAGATATTTTATTATAGGACGGAGAAATTATTATTTTTTCTAATAAAATATTATATCAAAAATATTTTTAAAATAATAACACATTATTTTAAATCAATTTCAAATCAAGCCAAATGAGCACTCATTGTATAAAATGAGGCATATGAAATCCTAAGTATTATATGTTTCTTTAGCAATATTTTTCCAAATTTTACTATTTGGATTCTGCCGTTTATTGAAAAAAATATATTTTTTCATCTCACAAAACATCTCATCAAATATTATTTTCATACCAAATTCAAACCAAATTTTTTCCAAACTCATCAAAAAAAACACACCCATATTTCTCTTACAATTCCATTATAGTAAATATAATTTTATTTAATAAATTTTAGATATGATTTATTTATTTTTTATTTTAAATTACTATAACATATGGTCGTTAATAAAATAACATATCTCATATCAACATCGTTTTAATAAAAGAAATCACTATATGAAAATCGACACCAAAAAATACACACATATATTTATTATATGTGCACTTTTTTTTATATTATTTTTTTATTTTTTATGTGCAGATTTGATTTTGCATTGTGCTGTCCGTCCTTAATTTATTTTGTTGTTAGGTCCGTTTAGAATATTCTGATAATATTCTTGATTTTATTATTAAATATAATGCAATATTATATATGAAGCATCAAATGAAATTAATGAATATTCCTACGTACCACAACGAAATTATCTGGACAAGACCAAAAATTTAATAGCAATGTACAAATATTATTATACTTTTAAATTGGAAAGGAAATTCATGTATATTTGAAAGGAATTTATTTATTCATTTATTTATTTATTTTTATAGTTTTTAAGTAATATTCTCTTTATTATTAAACATTTATATTTATCTTTTCTTATTGCCATTAAAAAATGATCCATTTTTTTTTTAAAGTAAGAACGGAAAAAAAAAATAATAAAAAGTACTCATTTACATTAAAATGTGTCCAAAAGTTTAAGCACCTATTTGGACTATAGAAGAATTTAATTTTACAGTTTTTTAATCTTTATATCCCTATTTTGATTGGATAAGTTTTAATAAATCATTTTTAGATGAATAGAAAAAAAAATGATAAAAAATACTTATCTACATTAAAATATATGTAATCGAAAATAGGACCTAGTGCTGGTAGTTTAACAACAATCGAACACATATAAACCAAAGAACATTAAATCTTTTATATATTCAAAATCGACGGAGTTCGGACTTAGTTTACCCAGAGTTCCAACCGAATAACAACATATACCCACAACCTCAACCCAAATGCTACCGACATCCATATAAACGCACAATCAGCGAGATTAACAACCTAATCGAAAGAAATCTCAAGATTCTAAGCCTAAATCATCGCGACACGAATAGTACATAAAGGCAGAATCGAGAAATCAAACCGAAGAACAGCTTTAGGACTAGCTGAAATACAACCACGATGGATGAACTTCAAGTTCCGATGGCCAAACTCGCCGGAATGCCAAGAACAGGTCGATCGCGTTCGTCGGGAAAGTTAGGGCTCCAGAGAGTGAGATCGCGATATGAAGGAGTGAGGAATCAATCTGTTCAGCGAACCGGGGAAACCAATATATATTAAGACCACTTGGACCGGTTTGAGGGCGGTTCAGGCCAAACGAACCCATCATCGAATTCATCACTCAATCGGGTCGAACCGCGAGCACAGGATCCGGGTTTCGATAGGCTGGGTCGGGTCGAAGTGTAATATGCACAAAACATCACAAATTTCCACCTTTTTGGGCATTGGAGATAGTGCTTTAAAGGGTGTCATCACTGTCCGAGCTCCAACGATTTCAGTCTTTTAACCTGCGGACTTATTATTACGGTTAATATTCTCAAGTTTTAACAAAATAGCCATAAAAAACAAATCAACTGCAAAACTAAACAAAATAGCCACACAAACAGCTACATGATTAAATATATCATGCTGAAAACAGAATGTTAAAACTCAAAAGATACAAGCCTTCAAGTTTCAAAGATTCTCCTAATAAAAAGTATCTATATACACTGTTTTCTTACGCAAATTGAATTTTGTTATTGAAAAAATTTTAGTTCCCATGTCCGCAGGATTATATTCATAAGGTATTTTTCTAGTTTTAAAAAAACCTTAGACACTATATCACGAGTGAAATGAAACCCAACATCTATATGTTTGGTTCGATCATAAAAAACTGGGTTTTTACAAAGTTGGATTCCAGATTGACTATCTGAAAAAACTATTACTTCATTTTTCAAATAGCCTATTTCATTTAATAAACCTTTTAACTACATATTCAAATTCTGTCGTAGAAAGAGCAACTATATGCTGTAGTTGGGATTTCCACCTAACACAAGAACCACACAAAGTAAAGATATACGACGTAGTTGACCTCCTAGAATCTCTATCATTCGCATAATTGAAATCCACATAGCCATTTAGTTTTAACTCACTAATGTGTTTACCAAATACTAAACCAACATCAATATTATCAACCAAGTATTTAAACACACACTTTAAAGCATTCCAATGTTCCACACCCGGATTAGCCATGTATTCACTCAAACAACTAATAGAATACGCTAAATCAGGTCTAGTGCACACCATCAAGTACATAATAGAACCTACATCACTAGTATAAGGAACATTCAACATGTATTTCACATAATTTTCAAATTTTGGGCATTGATCTTTAGATAAAATGAAATTAGAAGCGAGGGGGACAACAGAGGGTTTAGCATCAGTCATGCAAAATCTATTCAAAATTTTCTTAATGCATGAAGACTGATTTAACAACAGCATGTTACCTTGTCTATTCCTAAGTATATTCATACCAAGAATTACTTTTGCATCTCCTAGGTATTTCATATCAAATTTCTTGCTTAAACAATCTTTCACATGATTAATGGTTTCCAAACTAGGACTCATAATCAACATATAATAGCAATAATATGGGATGCTCACATGCTATTTTAAAATACAAACAATGATCAAAATTGCTTCTATTAAATTCCAAAGATTTCATGTATTCATTAAATTTTATATTCCATTGCCTAAGGGACTGTTTTAGTCCATAAAGGGATTTCTTTAAAAGGCACACATGATTAGGATTAATTTTATCAGAGAAGCCTTCCGGCTGTTTCATGTAAATTCTTTCATCAAATCACCATGTAAAAATACAGTTAATTGTTTCAATTCCCAATTGAAATAGGCAACTAAAGTAAGCATGAGCTTTATAGTAGAATATTTAACAACATGAGCAAAAATTTCATTGTAATCTATTCTTTCATTTTGTGTAAACCCCTTAGCAACCAATCTTGCTTTAAATCTAACTCTATTTTCATCTTGTTTTACTTTGTAAAGCCATTTACAATCAACAACAGAACTGTTAGCTAACTTTGGCACCAAAATCCAAGTTTTATTATCCTTTAATGACTTCTTTTCTTCATTCATTGCATTAATCCACTCATTTCTTTGTTTTGATTTCATAGCTTCACTATATGATCTTGGTTCATTATCATATAATGATTCAAACACATTATAAGCTAATGAGATAACATCAACATAAAAAACATCTAATCTAGAGGGCTGCCTTACATTTCGACTAACTCTATCCCTAGCAAGTTGATAATTTTTCAGATTTTGATCAATATTTTCAGCAATTCCAAATTCAATTCCCTCACTAACATCATCAGAACTGATTCCTGGATCAGCCTCTGAATTTCCAGAATTAAAATCTGGATCATAACTGGCTGTTCTGGTATCAGTTCCATTTGAGACATTATTATCAAGTAATTCAGCCTCTAAATTGGCTAAATTATAATGATTTTGCTCCACCTCATTTTGAGTATCATTTGAACAATTAACAGCAGTGTTTTCATCATTTAAAATCTGATTTTGTTTCAAACAAGGCATTTTATTCTCATTAATTGCTATATCCCGACTGACAAAAGTTTTAAAACCTGGTTTAGTGTTTAACCATAACCTATATCACTTAACACCTTCGGGATACCCTAGGAACACACATTTCTCAGCCTTAGGTTCAAGTTTATCATTGAAAACACGTATAAATGCAGAACAACCAAATACTTTCAAGTTTGAAAAATCAATTTTCTTTCCACTGCATCTAAATTCGGGACATTCACCCTTTAAAGGCACTGAAGGAGATCTATTAATCAAATAGGCTGCTGTAACTACAGCCTCACCCCAAAAGCTCTTGGATAAACCCGAGGAAGCTAGCAAGCTTTGAACTCTTTCTAATAGAGTTCGGTTCATCCGCTCAGCCACCCCATTTCGTTGAGGTGTATAAGGGGCTGTTCTATGTCGCTTCATTCCACTTTCCATACAAAAATTATCAAACCAAGTATTGCAATATTCTAAGCCATTTTCAGTTCTCAAACACTTAATCTTTTTACCCGTTTGATTTTCAATTGAAATTATTTTTAAAAATTTCAAACACATCAGACTTCTGTTTCATTAAAAATACCCAAAGTTTCCTTGAAAAATCATCAATTATAGTAAAAAAATATCTTCTAACACCATGTGTGGGTTCACTAGAAGGTCCCCACATATCTGAGTGAAAATATTCAATGATATCTTTTGAAAAAATCCTACTTTCAGTGGGTTTTTGAGGAAAAGTAACTTTATGATGCTTTCCATATATGCAATTGTCACAAAATGGCACATTTGAGAAATTTCCAGCACCTAAACAACCAGTTTTATGCAAAATCTCCAATCCTCTATTAGTTAAATGACCTAATCTCCTATGCCACAACTCAATGCTGTCATGGACATTATTCACACAAGCATTAGAATCACAAATAGGCACAACAATCACAATATAGAGATTATTTCTCAATCAGCCTTGAAAACTACTAAAGAACCCTTAGTTATTTTCATAAAATTCATTCCCCATTTTCCTTCTAGTCCTAAAGAAGACAAACCAGCACAAGAAAGCAAGTTATTCGACAGATTAGGGACATGTCTCACATTGCACAGCTTTAAAACATTTCCAGATTTAAATTTCAGCGTAACAGTCCCTATTTCTTTAACACTGCAAACCCTATTATCAGCCATAGTCATATTACAGTTTAAAAGGGTTTTATAATCACTGAAAAATTCTTTAAAAGGGGTCATGTGATAGGTGCAAGCTGAATCTAATAACCATTCATTCTTATTAAAAGCAGTCACATTAGAACATTCAACAGTAACAGTAAACACTTCACCTAAGCAATCATCATGAGAAATCAAGTTTACTTGTTCATTTGAAGAAGTATTAATAGGGGTTGTTCCATTTCTAAAGTTATTGTTGTTGTTATTCAAGTTTCTATTCTTCTTAGGACAACTCCTAATAAAATGTGAAGTGTAACCACAATTAAAACTCCGTTTGACATACTTTGAAGGGGTTTGAGATCTATTCCTAGACTTACTTCTAGACTTCTTTTTATGTTGACTATTGTAGGAGTTATTTCATTAATTATAGTTATTGGAAAAAGAGCCATTCTTATTCGGTCTATAGGGAGATCTACCCCTAACATGCATCACCTCACCATGTGACTGTTTATTAGCTTTACTTAGTTGCAAATCTACTTCTTTACTTTTTAGACCATTTACCACAACATCTAGAGTAATCACATCTCTACCATACTTTATGTGTATCACCTCACCATGTGACTGTTTATTAGCTTTACTTAGTTGCAAATCTACTTCTTTACTTTTTAGACCATTTACCATAACATCTAGAGTAATCACATCCCTACCATACTTTATAGCTGATTTTACATCTGAATATGAACTAGAGATTGCATTTAACATGACAATAGAGCTGCAATCATTTATGTTTTATCCCCTATAAGTTTTATATCTAGAATTAACTTTGAAAATACATCTAGATTTTCATCTATTGTCTTTGAAAGGTCTAATTTGAAACTAAAGAATTTCTCTAAAAAATGTATCCTATTTTGAAGAGAAGTTTCAGTATACATAGTGTTCAATTTGTTCCACAAATCCTCAGCTAAACCATAAGTTCCTATTATCCTAATTACATGGTCAGCTAGGTTTAAAATAATGTAGGATGACGCAAGTTCATCCAGCTCAAACCTTTCTTCAAGAGAAAGGTCGGTTGCTTGATCAGGTTCAACGGCTTTTATCAAGCATTGAGTTATAAGAACACTTCTCATCTTTTGTTTCTAAATTGCAAAATCAGATTTTCCATCAAAAGGCTGTATATTCAAGAATGCTTGACCAGCTATGATTTTAAAAGAGGAAAAACAATCTGTTTTAAGTAAAAAAAAAAAACACAAGAACAGACCAAATTTTTACAAAAACAGCTGCTGGTCCAAAAAATTCACAGCATCACTCAAGACAGATTTATTGTTTATAATATCTCAACAAAAGAACCACCAGTTATGAATGCACCAAGAACAGAGAAAAAAATTGAATATTAACTAATCCAAGGTTAGTTTCTTGAGAAAACTAACTTAGGAGCAGTTAACTTGCCCACCACACAAACAAATTGCACAAACTGCCCTAACTAACACTTTAAATGTTACAACAGCCTCAAACAGTCACACTTAGCACAGAAACAACACTTAGTAGACTAAAATTGCCACACTTAGCCACCACAAAAGTGAAATCTCACAAAAACATGCAACAAGGTTAGGAATGTTACCCACTTTAAGCTCCGCAACTATTCTTTGACTTTCTTTTCGTAATTCAAAGCCTTCAACCTGTAAAATCCTTTCAACTGCGCACTTAATACACATATTAGTAAAAATTGGATGAATCAACAACAAGGAACTACACAAATCAACCAAGTAAGGATGATTTCAAGTCCTAATCTCCTATAGGGCCAATCTTAGTCCTAATCAAGGGGATCTAAACTTTACAGAAGTGAAAAACACACCTTTAAAAATCAGTTTTCACTTTGACAGAAAAGTAAACAACCAAGATTTCGGAAAAACTTGAGATTATTTACAGAAAACCTTCGGATTTTACAGAGAGAACTAGGTGTTCACTCCAGGAACTCGAAAAACACAATTCCAGTAAACTAACAAGCCCTAATAGCTCTGATACCACTTGTAATCCACCTAGCGCTTGTAGTTTAACAACAATCGAACACATATGAACCAAAGAACATCAAATCTTTTATATATACAAAATCGACGGAGTTCGGACTCAGTTTCCCCAAAGTTCCAACCGAATAGCAACATATACACAACCTCAACCCAAACACTACCGAAATCCACAGAAACGCACAATCAACGTGATTAACAACCTAATCGAAAGAAATCTTAAGATTCTAAGCCTAAATCATCGCGGAAAATCAATTTACACCACGAACAGTACATAAAGGCAGAATCGAGAAATCAAACCAAAGAACAGCTTTAGGACAAGCTGTAATATAACCACGATGGATGAACTTCAAGTTCCGATGGCCAAACTCGCCGGAATGCCAAGAACAAGTCGATCGCGTTTGTCGGGGAAGTTAGGGCTCCAGAGAGTGAAATCGCGATATGAAGGAGTGAAGAATCAATTTATTCAGTGAAACGGGAAAAACAATATATATTAAGACCTCTTGGACCGGTTTGAGGGCGGTCCAGGGCGGTTCAGGCCAAACGAACCCATCATCGAATTCATCACTCAATCGGGTCGAACCGCGGGCACATGATCCGGGTTTCGATAGGCTGGGTCGGGTCGAAGTGTAATATGCACAAAACATCACAATATGCATCCAAAATTTTGAGTACACATTTGGATGACGGAAGAATATAATTTTATATTTTTTAATTTTGATACCTATTTCTAATTAGGTAAATTTTAATATACCAAATTTTTAGAAGATTTCATCCTTGGTGTTTGCTTCTTTGCTTTTTAAGATATCAAACAAGAGCCAAAGAATAAGAAGAATCTAGCGAGAGACTTGCGAATATCCAAACAATATTCTTAATCAGCATCATAAAATGCTTTGAGAGTAGATGTTCCGTAGTATTGGAATAAGAGTTGAAAGTGGTGATGTTTCTTTCAAATATTTTAGCACTCGCTGGAGAGCCTTTCAATATAAAATAGTAAAATTATCCATTAATTAAGTTTCTGAATAGAGTAGCAAATATCAACATTTTCATAGTCAAATAAAGCATATTATCAATAAGCCTTCGATACATGCTTGGTTTAGAGATAATTTCTCCTTTGCTGTTGTTGTTTCCGTCCAATAACAAATGGAGTATTAGATTAATATATCTTCAACAAATCTCTATTGAAAAACAATCAGTCCAGGATCATATATTTGAATTTGCATGCCAAGAAATAAATTAACTTGGTATAGATCTTTGATAGTGAATTTATTGTGCAAAAACTGCCGGTTGTCATCAATGATCAACATATTTTTACCGGTTAAAGACTATGTCATTCACATACACAAGTAATAGATAACATTATTTTCCTTGTTGAGAGTGAAAAGGGGCAAATGAGTCAATGTAGTAATGGCCATGAACGAAATTATTTTTATACTATTTTTAACTAATTACTATAATTAAAATATTATTATTTTTTATAGTTCACACCAAAAATAAATATATACTTTCAAAAATAAACGGGGGAGTACCAATTAATTTATTTACTGCTCATAATTTTCAATAAATATATTCTATTTTATTTATTTTTAATATAAAAGTTATATAATATATCTCTTCCGTCCCAACTCAAAATACTTTTTTTTATAGCAAAAACACTTTGTATACAAATACCAAAATGACAATGGATCATATATTGAAAAATAAAATCAGCATTAAGTGTTGAATGCCTTCAAAACAATTATATCAATTTATATAATTTAATTGTATTATTAAATTTGATAATTTCTTAGTTATTCAGTACAAGTGCTGAAGAAAAAAATTCAGCCATGATCTCAATGTACCAAAATTTTCCACTTTTATAAAAATTATAAAAATATCATTACTTTACTTTGTAAGACAAAAAATGTTACACTATTTTAACACTTTCACTAAAATATTGAGTGTGTTTACCTGAGAGGTTTTGATTTTGAATAATAAAAGTTTGAATTGAAATAGTTGTTTCATGTGATATAAATATATATATTGACGTGATGTTTTGAATATAAAATTAGATTTTAGTGTAATAAAATAAATGAAAATTGATTGTTTGATTTGATATTTTTAAGAAAAAATAATAAAATAATAAAATTAAAGGTAAAATCTTACAAATAAATAGAGCTATTTATTTTTTAATTTTTTATTAAAAAAAAAAAAGATATAAACTCTTTGAAATGAGAGCAATGAAGTATATAGAATCAATAATATATATTTTCTACTTTAAATTAATAAATTAATATATCTACTCAAATATATATTTAATTATAATAGAAATAATCATATCTAAATACTAAAATAACTGTAGACTTTATTAAATTATTCATTACCTTTATACTTTTTAAAAAGATAAAAATTTTAAAATCATCTTGCACACTTTAAAATTTAGAGATTATTATTATGAGATGTTGACTAAGTTAACTTTTTTTTAAATTAATTTTTTTAATAAAAAATTATGTGAAAATTAATTTTTCAAACATTAAAGTTAATTGTTTGAAAAAAATTGTTTAATAAACTAAAAGGTACACGATAAATTATTTTCAAACACTCTCTAAATAACAAGTAACGCATGTACAATCAACCCTATACTGCATCCACTGTAAACCTGTTTTATTTTAAAATCTAGAGGTTTATGACAACAAATACATACATACTTTTTACAGACATTGACCTTATATGTCAAGACGATCGAACTTAACCACTTTATGCAGCTGCAACTTTCGAGCAGACATTGATGACGTCATCCAAAGGAGCATGGTCGCCTGTTCTTTCATCCTTCCTCGCATACACTACTTTCTTCCCTTTGAACACAAACATCCCTCCCTGCAAATAAAATCAAATCAAGTCCATAATAAGGCAAAACCATATTGTAATAAAAAAAAAAGAAAATCAAGAAAATTTTACATTACAACCTGCTGTAAGATACTGCTCATGTTTGGGGTGGCTTTGAGGGTGTAATTGCTCGTCGATTTCTTCAGCGCTCCGAGTCGGGCAGACAGCTCCACCTGTTTAGCGCTAAAACAAAGTTTACGCCGCAAGGATTCATCGACAATTAACAGGATAAGTTCGAGGAAATTAATGATTTAAATCACTTGCCGGATTGGCTAAGGTTCGGAGAAGACCATAATGCAATCCTAAAACTTCATATGCCTAAGAAAAGTCAGAAGGGTGTCTGAAATTAGTCCAGTTCTTAATGGTAATATGCATCAAACTTATGTGGCAAGGTCGACATTGTTAATTACCTTACGATCAGGATCGGCGTAGAGGGAATCCATCGGAAAAGGTAGCTAGCAGAGCATCACAAGATCATAGATATTAAGATATATATATATATATATATATTGGTCATTAAAATTCTTTTGAAAGACAAATGTAAAGAACACTGCATATGAAGTTACATTTGCATCCTCTTTGAGAGTGATTTATTCATATGTTTAGACTGTCTCACTTAGAAGCCCTTAAGCACATAGTATCCTTAGTTATAGACTCAATAAGTTGCTTATAATTCATCTTATCTTAGGGATTCATTTAGGGTTCTCAAAATTGAATCTAATCCGAAAAACTGAACCGTTCAACCTGAAAATTTTCAAGTTTGGATATCTGTGTTTTGGGTTTTTAAAAAACTTAGGTTGATTTGAATCCAAAACCAAAAAAAAAAAAAAAAAAGATTGGATAGAGTTTGGAGGTGGCGTGATAATCTGTAATATAAAAATTGGTAAACTGATATTTTAGTTCACCATTTTTATGGACTCTGTTTGAAAATAATCCTCTAAGTAAATTTTTTTCTAAAAGATGATTCTCCGGTACCGGACTCGCGACGTTGGCCCGCCGTTGCTAACGTGGCGCTGACGCGGCTAACATATCATCTCAGCGTCAGTAACACGTGAAAAATTGTTTTTATTTTTTACTTCATCCGTCCTGATCTAAAGGTAAGTATTCTTATATTTGTATAAATTTTTTTGCAAGCATGTCCTTATAATAATATTATAAGCCACTAATAAAAATATTTCTTGTCATTTTCCCTTAATTTGTACTACGTTTTCATATATTAATTAATACTTAAATATTAACACTCAAAAATTAAATGAGACCTTAAGCCGAATAGAACAATTTTTTTTTTATTTCATAAAATTTTTTTGTAAACTTTTTTTTTTAGTATCATACCTCGCCCTTTATTATTATTTTTAGAACTATAAATAGACCATGTCTATAAATAGTTCCGCAAGTATTTTTTTTTTTTACTAAAGTGATCCTCTAATGTGTCACCGATGTGGTGATAACATATCAGCTGTGTCAGCGCCACGTCAGCAACAATGGACGAACGTGGTTCGTTCGGATTATCTGATGACCTAATATAAAATTAAATTGATCTGAACCCGATCCAAAAAATTCATGCTGTGTTCGAGTTTAAAGTTTCGGATTGAAAATTGAATTTAGATCGTGTTCGAATTAATAGTTTTTTTTGTTATACCCATAACTTAATCCGACACAAACACATATTCGTAAATAAGAATTGACACTCCTAGATTCATTGATATGCTGCTATTTAAATTCAAATTAAAGCTATCCATCTCCCAAATTTTTCTTGGAGGAAAACATGTGTAGTTAAAAACAAGTTATTATCTCTCCAGGGTAAAAAAAAAATTAAAAATGGTTACCCCATGAGCAAGAAGCTTAGCCTTATCAGGAGTTCCAACACCAACAGCAACCACCTTAACTCCCCACGAATCCAATTTCTCCTTCACTTCTTTCAGCGCTAAGGCAAGCTCCCAACTAATCGATCGATTAATTGAACGAATCGTTTCATATATATATACAAACATACATCAATACATATATGGAACAAACTAACAAACAATCCTTAATTATTACCTACAGAAGCACCCAAAGTGTCTCAAAAGTGCAACCACAGCCACGCCCTGCTCCAATTAAGAACAAATTATTTTAAATTGGATTGGAGTTCCATCCAGTTATTATACCTTGTCTGAAACCCCAAATAGTCCTCAGATCAGTCTCAGTCATATACCTCCTGCTGATCCCATAGATCCTTAACCTTGACTTGCTCGCCGCCGGCGGTGAAGATGGTAACTTCCCCGAGCGCATCTGCTAGGTGCTCATCGGACACGGCGGCCTCGGCCATGAGCGAAGGACGGCTGTGCAGCAACTGTGCAGTATTTGGCGATGAGGGAAATAGGGATTTTGTGGAGTCGGAGATAGGGTAGGGTAGGTTAGGGTAGATCAAACTTCATTTTCACCATTAATGATGGCGGCCTACTCCTCCTCAAGGATATTTTCAGTACCAAGTTCTACAGCGGGCCGGATCATACCCATTGTTGGCTGTGTTGACTTTTTATTTTAGTCCACGAGTCATATCTTATTTAGAGCAGAAGCAATGGGTTGAAGATCGCCGTGGTATGACATGAGGTTGTCTCTTCCACTTTGTTTCAAAAAACTGCTTGCAGCAGCCTTCGTTTTCACGCAAAAAACATTACACATGCAGCCGTGTTTTATATCTACAAAACATTACACATACGCTTTTAACCCAACAATTATTTTGCTATTTGAACACGGTCATGTTTAATATACACGGTCATGAATTTTTAAAAACACGACCGTGTCTTTGACCAGGCGAGCAACTGCGCACCTTTCCAAAATTTTCAGGGACGGCCTGGATATTAAGGTTTGACACTGCGGACCATTGTTGCTGCTTATTGAGCATATACAATGGTGCAGGAATTAAATTGCCTGGTTTTGTGTCATCTGATCTGACACATTATTCTTAAATGTTACTATGTTCTAAAAACTTGTACAATTAATATTGTAATATTAGAGGTAATGAATAAACTTGGGCTGCCTGTTACCTGCACCAAGCCTTGCTCAAGTTATCCTTATTTTTATTTTATTTATATATATATATATAAAAGCCTGTATCAGAATTGATAGGTATCTAAAATAACATCAGTGCATATTCTCTCAGGATGACAACCAAGACCAATTTTGCAGGCTTCAACTTCTAAGACCCCTTTTTACAGAATAAGAGCGTATTTTGTTACAGAAATTTTAGAATTTTTTACCATTATAAATTCTTTTAAAAATATTAAAGTAAATTTTTATTTTGTATTTTTAATGCTTCCTCAAACTGTTAGGGTAATTCAGCCATTATTCATATATCCGTAAACGGGAATCCCAACACCCGTCAATATTTTCGAACCGGGCATGAAAATCCAGCCTAGATTCGAACACGGTTCCATTAAAACTGGGCCATTTTTTCGGATTTTTTATTTTTTAAACTTAACTTAATATCAACAAAATCACTAACACATACCTTTATTTTTCAGTATATTTATAAAATTATATTCAGTTTAAAAATTGTCGTGCCAAACATTGCCTAATCTTATTGGGCTCGGACGCGGCCCGGTTTATATTCGTGCAGGACCGGGTACAAGCCGAAATTGTCAAGCCTATTTTTTTAGGCACAAACACTGTTTTTTAGTGTCAAGTTCGGATCGAATTTTTGAATTGGACAATGAGTTGCTGCGAATTAGAGCGAGAAGTAAAGTTGGCTAAACTAATAATATGAAGTTAAAAGCAAGTAATGAGCAAATGTGTGGCTTGCTAGCTCAAATAACATGAGAGAAAGACTGTCATTCTTTTTCCAATATTACATATGAAAAATAAAAATAAGGTGGCTATGCAACATGTAAATATACGATGATATGCTGGATGCAATAGAGTGACTATATAAATGACATTCAATGCTCGATCTCGATCAACCAACAAGCTATCCCAAATTACTTTCCTGGTCTATAGGAAATTACGGAAAGATAAATTAATTTCCAATTATTGAGCTAATATTTAATTGATAAGATGAAATTATTTTTATGATCAGAGAGCCGTTCTCGTTGACACTCGTGACTGATAAATTAATTTTTAAATATTGAGCTAATATTTAATTGATTTCGCGAGCTGCAATCGCGATACAGTTGATTGTTGACTTCACGATTTATTTCGCAATTTGCACGGCTTTTTTGCAATCGGAAAAACTTCAAGGGCCAAACCTACAAAAAAGTTATTATTTTCTTAGAATGAATAATTAGTTAATTTTCTAAGCAAAATTAAAATCCATCATTAAATAAAAGCAAAACTTAAATAACAAGCCATAAATAAAACATACTACAAATAAAAGTACAACTAAATAAAAACTAACAAAAAATAACAATAAAACTAAAGAAGGGAAGCTGAACATATTTTAACCAAATAAATTAGCAAAATAGTCAACTTTAATTATTTAATTAGCTAATTATTAACTTAGATTTAATATAAAATTAAAAATGTCATTAAATTAAATATAGATATGGCAAGAATCACATAATTTAATATATAACATAAAAAAAACCCAACAGATCGGGTGCTGAAATTTATCTATATATTTTTATGAATTATATTAATTAATGATATAAATTAAAATTAATTAAAATCTTAAGTGTTTAGTACTGCTAAATAAAAAAGATTTCAGCTGCATAAAAATTACAAATAAAACTAAAACTATACGTAAATTAATTTTAAAAGCTAATAAAATATTAGGAAAGCCAACAATTAATTATATATATTTATACAAAAAATATGGTACAAAATGACGTTATTAATGGAGAAAGAGAACTAAACAAGAAGATCAACTATACTAGTGCATGCTTTTTCTCCGAGCCAATAAAGAGATTGTAGCAAATTTTTATTATAAAATATGGTTAGAAAATCAAAAGCAACAACAATAACAATGTACAAAGCATATTGGCGACCGAGCAATTGTCCAATACCGGGCCCAAGGCCACCATATTGACTGACCACTCTAGTAAATGCAGACTCATTCGTAGGAATGTCAACTGGGCGGATTCGGAATGCCCCGGAACCCGTCCAGCTATAAAATATTAAGTCTTGTTGACAGATGTAGCTAAATACACTCAAGCAACCAATTATATTACTAGTTCATTTATGATATAATTCATTAAGTAGATTTTGTTTTGTTTTGGTGTACCAGAAGTTTGTTACTTTGTGTACTGTGTTGGTAGTGGTCCTTATTTTTCCTATTATTGGTGAATTTTGTCCTTGAATATTCCTTGTATTTTGGCTATAAAAGCCCCCGTAATGTAATCTTCCAAATCAATGAAATAGATTCATTCTTCAAGCCACTTTCTTTACACTCTGCTTTTGGTATTTTTCACATCATGGTATCAGAGCATGAGTAATGATCAGTGCTCATCATGTCTTTCAACAATGAGCCTAGTGATTTAATTTTATCCCCTCAAGAACCTTCAAATGCAGCTATTCGTGCAGCAGCAGAAGCAGCAGCGACGATGGCTGCTCAAGCTCTGGTTTCACCCCAGAGCTCTCTTCCCAAATCATTACAATTTACCAGTGGAAATCAACCACACCTCACCGTCTCAAACATTCCTCTTAAAGGAAATAACTATTTTACCTGGTCACATAAAGTATGGAATGCACTCATGGCCAAAGGTAAAAGTGACTTCTTAACAGGGAAACAACATAAGCCAAAAGAAGGAGAACCAGTGTATGAAGTGTGGTTAGAAGTTGATGCTTTGGTCCGCACATGGATCATCAACTCAATGAACCCAGATTTGCAAGGAGCTTTTATCTTTATGGCAACATCAAAAGATTTTGGGAAAGCCTCAAAGAAAAATACGGTCAGTCCAATGGTAGCCTTATCTATCAATTAGAAAGATCTCTCACATCTATTAAACAAGGTGAGGATTCTATAGCCACGTATGCAACCAAGTTACAGGAGCTTTGGCAAGAGCTTTTAACAGTTGACCTTCCTTATGAATGCACCTGTGGAGCTCACTGCACCTGTGGTCTTTATAAAAAATTGATGAATATAATGGATAGAGATATTGTTATACAATTTTTGACAGGATTGAATGATAGCTATGAAGGTGCAAAGGGACAAATCTTAATGATGGACCATTTGCCCTCCATGAGCAAAGCATATTCCCTAATAGTTCAATTTGAAAAGCAAAAGGAGATTCATGTGACAACAGAACTCAATGCCTTCAGTATATCAACCAAAGCTGGTTCACATTCTAAGCTTTTTGTTGAAGAAAAAAAACAACAAGTTGAGAAAAGGAATATGATTTGTGACTACTGTAAAAAGAAGGGACATGGAAGGTATACCTGTTTTTATTTGTATGGAGTTCCTGCCTGGTTTAAAGAATTGAAAGACAGGAGAACTTCCACAGCAAATTGTGCCACAACAACTGTTGAAACAAAAGAATTCAAATGGAAAAGTTTGGGTGAACTACCAGATGGAAAGGGTAGCAAGGTTGGACCTGATATTGAAGGTTTGATTCGAGCTGAAGTGCAAAGGATCATGAAGCAAAAATATGAAGTAAATGTTGTCAATCAAACCAACTCCAATTTTGAATACTCACGTACATTTTTTTGTGTTTCAGCTGCATGTGTAAGTGATTGTTCTTGGTTGATTGATAGTGGGGCCTCATGCCATATTTGCAAGAATCCATCTATGTTCACTACCCTTCAACCTCGTCACACTAAAACCCAAATCTACCTGCCCAATGGATCTTGGTTAACCGTTGAATATGCTGGCTCATTCACTCTTGCATCAACCATAGTTTTGCCTTTGGTTTACTTTCTTCCCACCTTCAAATTTAATCTCTTTTGTGTTAGTAGTCTCCTTAAACATACTAACTACACTCTTATCTTCTCTTCTACTACTTGTTTTATACAGGACCAGAGATCTAAAGTAACTTTGGCAACTGGACACCAAGAACATAACCTATATATCCTACTTGATTCTTCTAATCATGTTAACTCTCTTGTTAACTCTTCCACAGTGGATTGCATTATTTGGCATAATAGACTTGGTCATTCCTCCATTGAAAGTTTGAAACACTTATCTTTTGTTCCTGTATGTGATTACAGGCCATGTGATACTTGTCACAAAGCCAAACAAACAAAACTTTCCTTTAATAAAAGTCATTCTTGTGCCAATGTTTCCTTTGAGCTTGTCCATATGCATACCTGGGGACCTTATTGAATTCCCACTTTAAATGGTTGTTATTATTTTCTAACTATTTTTTATGACCATACTAGAGCTATCTGGACCTATCTTTTGCCTGATAAACAGCAATTGAGTGAAATCATTGAAAATTTCATTCACTATGTGCAAAATCAGTTTGATTGTAATATTAAAACAATCAGGACTGATAATGGTTCTGAGTTTCTTAACTCCCGATGCACATTACTTTACAATAAAAATGACATTATCCATCAATACTCCTGCCCCCACACCCCTCAACAAAATGGTTGTGTAGAGATTAAACATAAGCACTTAATTCAAGTGACTCGTGCTCTTCTTTTCCATGCCTCCTTACCAACAAAGTTTTGGGGTGATGCCTTATTACATGTCACCTATCTTCTAAACAGAACTCCATCATCTGTGTTGGATTGGGACTCACCTTATTAGAATCTTCACAAAGCCAAACCTGATTACAATCACCTTAGGCTGTTTGGATGTTTATGTTATGTTTCTAACCCATCACCTAACAAACACAAACTTGAAACCCAAGCTTTCAAATGCATATTTCTTGGTTATCCAGTTGGCCAAAAGGGGTTCAAGCTCTTTGATCTTGAAAACCAGAAGAGACTTGTAGCTAGGAATGTGATCTTTTATGAACATATCTTCCCTCGGTCATCCTCAACTCCTCTAAATCACTTCAATGTGTCTGATGTCTCTGATACATCCTACTATTCATCTGATCCTCAACTCTTCACTTATGATCAAACATTAGTTCCAATTAGTTTTAACTCTCAACCAACTTCCCAATCATCTCCAAATCAAACAACCATCCCCCTTGTCTCACCTGGTCAAATAAATATTACAGAGGTAGAATCCTTTAATGATGTTGTTGTTGATCAAGAAAA
Source organism: Andrographis paniculata (assembly GCF_009805555.1). NCBI lineage: Eukaryota > Viridiplantae > Streptophyta > Magnoliopsida > Lamiales > Acanthaceae > Andrographis > Andrographis paniculata. Next base: position 4,283,430 of record NW_026137624.1, read on the forward strand.
TTTCAGTCCACCTCACAGTAATCCCAGTCTCTTAAACAACTTACCCCCAAGACAAAGAAAATCACCTTCTTGGCTTAAGGACTATGTCTTGCCAATTACCTTGAAACACTCTAATAATACCAATGATGCTTCCTTGCAAATATGGAATGTTGTGTCCTCTATCAATGAACAAAAACCAACAACTTATACTCAAGCTCAACAAGACAAGGATTGGGTAGATGCTATGAATGCAGAATTGCATGCTCTTGAAAAGAACAACACATGGGAAGTGACTGATCTTCCCAAAGGCATTAAACCAATAGCATATAAGTGGATTTTCAGAATCAAGAGAAAGCTTATGGTAGTGTTGATCGACAAAAAGCTCGTTTAGTAGCAAAAGGGTATCTACAAGCTCATGGCCAAGACTACACTGACTCATTTGCTCCAGTTGCTAAGGTAGTTACTGTTAGAATTTTATTGACAGTAGCTTCTCTTCGACATTGGGATGTTCATCAATTGGACATTAACAATGCCTTTCCACATGGACACTTAGATGAGCTCTTGTGTATGATCCCTCCTCAAGGATACAATGCTCCAATTGGACATGTGTGCAAATTGAACAAGGCTATCTATGGTTTAAAGCAACCTCCAAGACAATGGTATAAAGAGTTTGCTTCAAAAGTTCTGAAGTATGGTTTTCATTAATCCTCTCATGATCATTGTCTTTTCACTCTTAATAAGGGAAATGATGTTACCCTGTTACTTGTGTATGTGGATGGCATACTCTTAACTGGTAACAATAAAGTGATCATTGATGACATCAAGCAGTTCTTTCACAAGGAATTCACCATCAAAGATCTAGGACAAGCTAATTTATTTCTCGGTATGCAAATTCAAAGATCTGATTCTGGACTGATCGTTTCCCAACAGAGGTTCTTTGAAGACATATTATCGGAGGCTAGATTAACTACAACCAAGTCTTGTGATACTTCTTTTGTGGTTGGATGGAAACTACAACGTAGCAAAAGAGAAATTCTCTCTAAGCCAAACATGTATCGAAGGCTTGTTGGTAAGTTGTTTTATTTGACTATGACAAGGCCAGATATTTGCTACTCTGTTCAACAACTTACTCAATTCATGGATAATCCTACTGTTTTACATTGGAAGGCTCTTCAGCGAGTGCTAAAATACTTAAAAGGGACATCACACTTTCAACTCTTATTCCTATCTCAAGGAACATCTACTCTCAAAGCTTTTTGTGATGCTGATTGGGGATGTTGCTTGGATTCTCGCAAGTCTCTAACTGGATTCTGCTTATTCCTTGGCTCGTGTTTAATATCTTGGAAAACAAAGAAGCAAACAACAGTGGCCAAATCCTCAGCTGAAGCTAAGTATAGGGCTATTGCTGCTACTGTCTCTGAAGTCTTGTGAGTGACACATCTCCTTAGAGATTTCCAGGTTCATGTTGATCTTCCTGTTCCTATATTTTCTGATAATCAATCAGCGATTCACATGACTAAAAATCTTGTTTACCACGAGCGCACTAAACACATAGACATTGATTGTCATTTCATCCGTGATCATCATACAAAAGGATCCATTAATTTGCAATTCATTTATTCCTCTCAGCAATTGGCAGATGTTTTTACTAAAAGGATTCCTGTCGACATCCTTCAGCGCATGTGTGTCAAGCTCAACTTGGGATATCTATCCCAAATTGAGCTTGAGGGGAGCATGTTGACAGATATAGCTAAATACACTCAAGAAACCAATTATATCATTTGTTCATTTGTGATATAATTCATTAAGTGGATTTTGTTTTGTTTTGGTGTACCAGAAATTTGTTACTCTGTGTACTGTTTTGGTAGTGGTCCTTATTTTGCCTATTAGTGGTGAATTTTATCCTTGAATATTCCTTGTATTTTGGCTATAAAAGCCTTCAGAATGTAATCTTCCAAATCGATGAAATAGATTCATTCTTCAAGCCACTTTCTTTACACTCTGCTTTTGGTATTTTTCACATCAAGTCTCAAGACCCATTTTGTTTCGTCTCAAACCCTCTGAATTTGGAGCCCACTGTCAAATTCAGTATTTTAAATAAAATATAATTTATTTTAATAATTTAAAACTAAAAAAAGTAAGTGTTAAAACATTAAAAATAATTTAGTTCTAAGAACAAAAATAATCAAATATTGACTATTGGGGACAGACGATGTAAAATTTTAGTTAAAAAATAAGAATAATCAAATGTTGGCAGTAGTACGCAGTGATAGCAATCGGCGGCAGGTAATTAGGCCATGGCAGTAGTCCTGGTTATAATGAAAAATGAGGAAGAAACAAATGCGAAAACAAAATTGATTTAGAAATAAGAATTCTAATTTATATTTAATTTTTTATAATAAACATGTAATATAAATTATATTATATAAATATGTATTAATTCAAATAATTATTAAAATATCCGAGTTCGAGTTCTAGTCCGAGGTGGGACGGGTTTTTAGTAAAATCCGTAATCCGCCCCGAACTCGGCTGAGTTTAACACTTAAAACCCACAACCTGTCCTGAGGCATATTATTTAAATTCGAACCCGCCCCATTAATAGCAGGTCCGGGGCTAACCCATCTCATTTGTCATCCCTATAGTCATTTACTTAACTTTTTATAATTGACTTTATCATTCAATTAATAATTTTATGCATATATGATGGATGCACTAATTAAATACTCTCTATATCTCACTTAAATGTATAATTTTGAAGTTTTCTAGTAGATTAAAAAAATAATACTTTCAGTTTGCAATATTTAGCCCATTTGGATCAGCACGGTGTTTAAACATATGAATATTTTATTGAAAAAAATAAAAAAAATAAAAAGACAGTTGAGAATATTTTTGAAAATTTAGTAAGTAATTAAAGAATACAAAGAAATAATGTAATAAAGTTAATAGTGTTTGTTATAAATAAGTGTTGAACAAAGATTAATAATTAAATATTAATTTTTTTATTTTTCAAATATATTAATGAGATAAATTTAAGGGACGGACGGAAAGGAAAGTGAGAATAAATATGTCAGACGGAATAGTAGTATTTTTTTTTATTAATGAATATGTATAAAATAATTGTACGTATAATGATATATCTGTAATTTGAGTAAAAATAAAATTAAACAATTGGAATTTAGATTTAAAATCGAGTTGAAAAAAAAAAAAAACCTGTTTGATTAATATTAATCAGGTCACCAATAAGTGCAACATCATTTATGATATGGTGCTGGGTGACGATCAAACAATTCAATCACTTTAATTTGATTACTTTAGTTTTATATTAATTTAAAAATAATTATTAATAGAATATTTTTTTAAAAGAAAAGATAAAAAAAATAATTATAAATGTGATATTATCGTAGAAATTTGTTATTGACAAACTATCCTAAGTGTAAATTATGATAAAATCTTCTAATTGCTTATGTTTAGACAAAAAATAAAAAATAAAAAAATAAAAATTATTGGTTCTAGAACATGTCTGCCCTATTCCCGCCTCAGCCTCACTCCAAAACTCATCCATCTTTAAGGGGGTGTTTGGCAAATAGCTTATTGAACAGTTTTTAGCTGTTTGATCAGTCAAAAAACTAATTTAGGTGTTTGGTAAATTAGCTTTTTGAAATAGCTTTTTGGACCCAAAAAGCTAATTTCTGAAAAGCTAATTTACCCAGCGTTTTGAAATAGTTTTTTCTGTAAAAATTTTTTATTCCTAATATGCCCTTAAAATTTTATTATACATTTTACACAAATAAATATATTTTAATTATTTATTAATTATATTAGAATATTTTATTATATTATAGTTTTACTTTTATAAATTTAAAATAATTAATTTTTATATAAAAATTATTTTAATTGTAAAATATATAAATTTATTAAAATCAACATAAAATAAAAAATATAAATATTAATAATTTATTTTTTTATTAAAATTACATTATATAAATTTTATACTAAAAATAAATTAAATAAATTAAATTTATTGAAAATTATAAATATAATGAACTAATCGATAACTAACATAATAAATATATACACGAAAAATTTATTATTTTATATTTTACATCATTTTTAATAAAAAAAAATAAACTATTTATATATTTTAATAAAAATATATTATTTTTTAAATCTAACTATAATAAAAATAAATACTTTTATAACACTTTTGCAATTTTCAATAACTAATAACAAAAAAATAATTTAAACGTTCTAAACTCAAAAGAACATAATTGAATATATTAGAAACAAGAATAAAATAGAAATGTCCTCGATTGTCATTTTACGTATAAACAGCTAATATCAAACAGTTGTTTTACCAAACATTTTAATACAAACAACTAATCGAATCAGCTAGTCAAACCAGCTAATTGAATCACCTAACAGCTATCAGCTAATTGCCAAACACGCCCTAAATCTTTTAGGTTTGGAGCTAATCCAAAAAATCTATGATGTTTTGTAAAATATATTGATGTAAGGATTTATAGGCTCAAAGTTGCTCAGGTCCATTGATATAAAATAAAATTTAAAATATTATATTTTTAAATTTTAGAAGGCCTAGTTTTATTTTTTGTACAAGATCCCAAAATATTTTTTAATTTTAGAAAGCTTAATTTATTAGAAGTCATAACATAATTTACAAATAATAAAATTATAGTAATATTAAAAAGTAAATGTAAGAATAAAAAATTGCTAATTTATCTATTATTACTTGAAAAATCTTGTTCTTCGAGCATTTCTTGAAACAAATTCATCAATCAAATCTTCGTAACCAATTGTATCCACATATAAGTCATAACCATGAATGTCACATTTATCACCAATTTTAAGTTTATTTCATAAATTTATACAACAAGACTTTAAACTTGAATAATTCAATTAACGCAAATTTTCGGAAAAAAAAAATAAAAACCAAATATATTTGTATATTGTTAATATTGTTCAAATCTTGTTTCAAGAGAGAACATTGTTCGACCAACAATACAATTTTTTTATATTTTTATAAATAATTTATTATATAATTTTAGCATATTTACTTTAATATTTACTTATATATAAAAAATTATTATATATTAACATATATATATTAATGGGCCTGCAAATCAGAAATTATAATCTTTTATTTTTTTAATAAAAAATTTGTTTACAATTTTAATATATCCATTATTAATTTACAATAACATTATATATATATATTTATGGTGCTCCTATAAATTAAGGGTCTTGTGCGGTCGCTCATAGAGCACGTGCTAATAGGCGACTCTGGTTGGGATGAATCTTTAGACCACCCATCACTTCATGTATAGTCTATTCATTGTTTCACCTGAATTTTTGTTTCTTTAATTATATGCAATTGTGATGCCCGGTGATGCCCGGAGTCGAACAGGCATTAAGCCAACTTATGTGTATGGATAAGCCGAAGTTGGGCCGTTCGAGATGTAATAAAGATTAAATAGATTGAATATGTTATTTATTTTAATAATGTGCACGTTTTTTTTTACAATGTCTATGTTGATCTTCTCGCCTTACAGCAACGTAAGCTAATAAAAAAATTTAACATATTTTTTATTAATATAGTAAAAAAATATAATATATACATATATTTACACAATATATAACTAACACGCTTTCACATATCTAATATAAAAATACTTCAAACAAAAATACCAAAACACACTCTGAATTTGTTTACTATATGATTTTTCGGCAAAATAGCATAAAACCTTTATGTGATTTTTGAAATTTGTCAAAACTCTCTGGTCCCAAAATTCCTATACTTACTAGTAGTTCCAAAAAAAATATTGCATAAAAAAATTCACTCCGTTAGTATTTAACAGCGATTGCAACACGCGTTCAAATACAACTGCTCTCCGGATTGTACTTCCACATTGTAGTGTAGTAATCATCAAGTTTGTTGTATTATTCAATCGTGTTCACCTTAACACGAGAAATACTAACGGTTGTGCTACCCTTTATCAACGATCGCATTTAGGGCACGCGAATTGTAATTATGGTTAAGTACTAACATAAATGATATTCATGCAATATTTTAAAAACCAAGAGCAGGTAATATAAAATTTTAGAACTAGAAAGAATTTTCAGCAAATTGTAAAAATTACAAAGGAATTTCATTTTATTTTTCTTATTTTTTAATGTAGTAATAAATATACAATATTCTCTTTCCAAATATCATATTAAATCATTATTCAAATACATATACAAAACATTACTACAAAGAAAACTCACCACATCATAGTTAATTGGTTTGGATTTTGAGTTGGGATTTGAATAGTAAAAATTTGAATTTAATAGTTGTATAAAGTGATATAAATAGGTGTTGATGTGATGTTTTGAATGTAAAATTGATTTTTAGTATAATATAAAAAATGAAAAATAAGTGTTTGATTTGATATTTTTTAAAGAAAAAAAATGAGATAAACAGTGAAAACCTAATTCAATCTCCCAAATAAACACACCCTGAATAAATTTATTTATTTAACAAAATAATAAGTTTTCTTATCCACTGGAAAGCGCACAAGTATGTTATATAATTTATGTAATTATTTTTAAATATTTTTAACTAATTTACTATGTAATTCTTATCATAGTAAAAATATTATTTATTCTTATAAAATATTATTATCATGCAATTATTTTAATTCAAAAATTTATAATTTTCAACTCCAAACATGACTCCACAACCTATAAAAAAAAAGTTCTCATTGAATATATAAACATTAGAGAGGTTTACAAACCTCTTTGTATTGATGTTAAGTATTAAAAATTGTATTAATAATAAAATATATATTTTTATGTTAAATTATTAATGTTTTACGGATAAAATATATATTATATATTTTGTGTTTATATATATATTTATATTATAATTTTTTTAATAATATTTATAAAAAATCATTCCACACAAATATACTAAGCGAACAATTAAATTTGATATAGTTAAATTTTTTGACACCATAGTAACAATTTAAGTAATTCTATATTGATGTTTTCGACGTATTAGTCAACAAGTGTGTGTTCACTTGTGTTTTTGGATGATGTATTTTTACTTTAAATATGAAAAATTATACCGTTAATATAAAAAAATATGAATAATATTTGCTTAGAATTATTGATTATTTTATTAAGTTGATAAAATATATATTAGATATTGTGTTAAAATATTTATATAATATATTTTTTAATAATATTTTATAAAAAATTATGCAATTGAAAAAAAAAAAAAAAAAAAAGAGTGAATAAACCCAAATATTATGCCTAGTTCAATAATATAGTTTTAAAATAAATTTAGCACATAATTTAGACTCTTTATTGACCAGTCATGGATTGAAATTTCTTTGCCCAAAAGCTACAAAACCACCTTTAAATTCTAGTTGGAAACTATTTAGATAAAGCAAATGCCTGAATCAATTAATTCTCAATTTTTAAGAATAAAGTATATATCCATTACATGTTTCTTTTTTTTCTTTTTTTTTTTTAATTTAAGAAAAATAAAGTACTATATATATACAACCAAAAGCAAACATACTTTAAATAATATTAATTAAATTAGGAACAAATAATAGAGGTGATTATATGATGATGCATGGCTAGCTGTAAATCAATAAATTAGGTATTGTTTACCATATATATTTTCAAAAATATTTTTATCTATGCCGGGAGTTCATCCAGCGCACTTTCGGATAGCGACTGCGAATTTTCACGTTATCAAAAAATATATATATATCTTATTTATTAAAATTTCTTTTTGAAATATATATATACAACGAGTCAAATATATTTTTTATTCAAAATATTAGGTTTTTTTTTTTCTGTAAAATTGTTTGAAGTACTCTCTCTATCCTATAATAAATTATCTATTTTTTCATTTTAGTCCGTCTCATGACAAAGTATTCATTTCTTTTTTAGTAAATGTACTATCTACTTAACATTACAAATACCCTTACGACTTACAATATATTACACAAATGTCATTACATTTATATCACATAATACTAATAAGGTTATTTTAGTCATTTCTACTTTATTCCTACTGCATTCCAATATAATACTAATATTTCTAAAACCCCGTGCAAAAAGCAAATTGATACATAGTTATAGAACGGAGGAAGTAATATTTTTTATATGGAGTATAGAAAATTGTGTATATAATATAAAAATAACGTGTATGTGTAATATATTAATTATTTTGGAGAAATATGAAGATGTTTCTTTGATAAAAACAAACAAACCAATTATATACTAAACATATCTATATCTTACCAGATACTCCATCCATTTCACGTTAATAGTTCATGTTGCCGTTTTAGTTCGTCTCACATTTCATATTTCATTTCTTTTTTTTTTTTGAAAATAATTATGCATTTTCATCGCATTTTAAATTTTCTAATATACAATTTTGTTAATCTTGATTAGACTTTATAACTATTAGTATTATACCGAAATTATTTTTACTAATATATTTTTTTCATTATTTACAAATCATACAATGTTTAATTAAATTCTTGTATCTACAATGTACATGAAACGAGAGGTGGAACGAATGAAGTACTTATTTTTAATTTAATTTTTTATTATTTTCTAATCAATATTCTAAAATCCCAAAAAACTTTCAAATTATACGTAATGGCACACTTTGGATATATGCATTATGTTATATGCTTACATTAAAGCAAGAAGAAGATACCAATCAAATTCAACAATGTGGAATATCCATCGGCACCTTAAAAAGGACTAATGATGTTTTTTTGTTACTTTAATAATACTTAATGTCCTTAATTTAATTATTATGGAATTTAATGACGTGTAATTATTGGCTTTTTCTTTTATGGCTTTTATTAGGGTTAGGTCTTCTCACCCCCACTTTACCTATCCAATTTTAATAATAACATTGATAATTAATAATAATTATAAAAGTAATCATCATTATTATTATAATAATAGTAATTCATTGGATTATATTGTTGTTGATACTTATTCGTATGCAAAGTTAATAGTTAAAAGTTTTTTAAATTTTTATTTTTATATTTTTTTACTAATTTCATTTTTATTAAAAAAATATTTTTTAGTATCGTATGTGATTTCATTTATTATTTTAAGACCATATGTAAACCCTATATTTATTGTAAATTTCTAATTGTTTACTTGTGAGAAAATTACAATAAATATCTCGTACTTATGACCAATTATCACTCTTGTCTTTTATTTGTCACCCTGGAAAAATATATCTTACAAGTATCATTTTTTGTGATTTCTTGTTCTACGTAACACAATTCGACTCGCATTAAAACAACCATGAACTTAACACGTTGCTAGAGGACAAAAATTATGAAAAAAAAAAATGGCACATGGGATATATATATATTTTGTCATGGTGATGATTAAAAGGTAAAATTGATAATTGTTCAATATTGGGTCTAAATTGGTTTATGCTCATTTCATATGAACTATGTGAACTTTGTTCAATTCCTTGTCTACAAATTCATTTATATATTTTTTTAAAGTTTAGGATTTTTTTAGGGCTCAAAATAAACTCAGTTTCAAAAAAAAAAATTGTGAGTAGGTTCGTTTGGTTGTTTCGCTTGAACTATGCAAATTTCGTCTAATTGCGAGTTTAAAAATGAATTCACGTCTCGTTCGGGTCGTTTTAGATATACCATGCAAGTTATATTCAATTCAGATTCTAAAAATAAATTTATATTTTTTTTGTGTTTATAGTTTTTAAGACTCTAAACAACATCAGATGGACAAAACAATATTGTTAGTTGGTTAGTTTAGTCATTTTAGATGAAACATGTGAATTTCCTTCCATTCCAAGTCTAAATTTTGTGTTTTTTTTATGAATGTATTTTTAACAATAGATATTAAAAAATATGTCAAACAAAATAATAGTGTGTATTGAATTATTTACTTTTTTGAATGAATGGAGTACAATCTATATTATATATTAGGTTAATATGCATATTATATATATTTTAAAATATCTATGAAGAATTGTGCCACCTAAAATTAATTTAGGTGAACAAACTTAAAGAAACGAATCCAATGATTTTCCAGATTATTACTATTGTAATATAAATTAAAAATATACTCCCGGCCTCCCACGAAGGATGAACCCTTTTATTAAGGATATGATATTTTAGATAGTGTAGATTAGTAAATTATTAATAATATATTTTGATATTATTTTATTCTTTTTTACATGAGTAGATTTGTTAGTATTTTAAATATATTTAGCATTATCATTCAATAAACTCTATATATAATATGAATATCGAGTAAAATTTTATATAATATATATTTATTTATTATTACCACAAATTAGTTTTATAAAAAAATAGAGAATTTTAAAAGTAGATAAAAATATTTGTTAATTGATGATAGAGATAAAAATAAAACAGTTTTTGAGTGGAATGAGTCATTTGTGGCCAGAGGGAAAGAGTATATATTTTGTTTCATTATCTTTTTTGTGTGTTTTAAAAATAGTATTAGTTTTATTGTTTTTTATTATTTCATCTTTTGGAGATATTTTTATAAATTATATTTATAAGTTATATAAAAATTTTATAGATATTAGAACATATATAATGAATTCACTATGGATGACTTCTCTTCTGCTACAGAAGCCAATATTGAAAAATTAATGTACAACAAAGTATCTTTAGAGACGGCTGTTACCAAAAAGTCCAAACGAAATTTGGTGAAGCAAAGGTAACACAAAAGGGTTTGATTGTTTAGGGTTTTGGTTTGAATTTTTTTTTTTTTTTTTATATGTATATATCTCAGATATAAAGAATTGTATAAATAACAATAATAGATATTTTTACGTTGAATATTGTTGTATTTTTATTTTAATATGTCAAACAACAATATCAACAACTTAAATGCACAAAAACAAAGAAAACTTAACAAAATTTAAAACAACATCAAGTATAAGAAAACATGGTGATTAAATTGAACATTTCGTGTCTATTTCAAATTCCAACCACAAAGATGATCGATACTCTTTCCGCATATGACTCCGCTAATCGATGGCAGCCAGCGGTGCTTTCTCCGGCGGACAAACCTAGGCGGCGGCGCAGTGGCAACGCACCAGCAACTGCAGCGACTTCTTCTTCCAGTGACTCCCAAGCGACTCAACAAGAGTGATTTGGGAAACTTTTGACGGCTCAGACTACAATCTAATGACTCACATAGGACTAACTCAACCCCCTCTAAACAAAACCCCGAACCTACAGACTTGATTTATGAACCTTAACCGATATCCCCAAAAACTTACAAAGAACACCCAAATGAACAACTTATCTGAAAGAATCGAACTAGAAAATGAGATATAAGGGCCCTAGTTCAGGTTAGGGCTTTAAAACCCGATCGGGTTAAAAGGTTTGAGTTGCGAGTTAAACTTGGGTTTGGGCCAAATTTCAAGAAATATTAATTTTTTGTAAAATAATGAAATATAATATATTATATTTATTAAAGATTGTGTAAAAAATAATTGAAAGAACAAATTCCTTTCCAAAATTTTCATGCGTCAGAAAACAGTAGGTTTAGAGAAACAAAAAAACTATGAGTGTGTTTCTTCAACTCTAATTTTTTATTTTTACACCGTTTGCACGGTAAAAACCCCAAAATTGGGGTGTTCCCCCGTCGGGCCGGCTGGTGCAGCTTTTACTTTTTTTAAAAAAAATATATAAATATAATTTAATTTTTATTATAATTATAGGGTAAAAATATATATACAATATATATGTCATTTTGTAGAGAATAAAATTTTTTATAATACAAATAAATATAAATTTAAATATATATATGTTTGGTATAATATAAATTCATAATCAAATCATACAATATAAACTTTATCAATTAAATTTAATACATATTTATATTATTTTATTCATTATCCATAGAATCAATACACATCAAAACTCTTCAAACTCCAACCAAACCTAAATACAAAAGAAACATAAAAATTCAAACTCATCTCAAAATTCAAATAAAAACCAAACTCAAACCCAAATTTCTCCAAACCCCCCCCTAAAGAAACACACCCTATATTAGCTATTGTGTAATCCAAAAAATTTAATATGTTTCTTTAGTAGAGTTTCTCCAAATTTTATTATTTGAACTCTGCATTTTTCGAAAAAAAATATATTTTTTTCTCTTGCAAAACATCCTATCAAACATTATTTTTATATCAAATCTAAACCAATTTTTTTCCAAACTCACAAAAGAAACGCACCCAATTGCCTGAATTTTATTGATACGCCTAGACGCGTAACCTTCTATAAGCTTTTTTAAGAAGAGTCCATTGTATATGCTCTTACATAAATTAAAAATAATTGTAACAAAATCAATTTGTGACTAATGTAGTATATAATAAATGGAATGTAGCCCCTAGTCTCCACGTACACAATTATTTGGTTGGGTTACTTTTGTTGCTCCACTATCAACATACGTTAATGTTTTACATTATTAATTAACATCCATATGTACGTACACAACTTTGAGTTATTATTAATATCGTCCTCCTTCTGTCCCATATTTATATATCAATTTATTTTTTGCATGGAGTTTTTAAAATATTAGTATTATATTAGGGTAAAGTAAAAATAAAGGTAAAAAGACTAAATTAACTCTACTAGTATTGTATGATATAAAAGTAACGACATTTGTGTAATATATTGTAAATTGAAAGGGTATTTGTAATGTTAGGCAGATAGTACAATTACTAAAAAGAAAATTGATATTTTATTATTGGACGGACCAAAATGACAAAATAGATAGATTGTTAAGGAACAGATGAAGTATATATTAACTTGTGAGATCATATCTTTCTACTTAATGTAAGGTATAATAACTTGTAAATCATGTCAATTAAGTAAATGATACTGGAAATATGTGACATGTTTGACAAAGAAAATATCAGCAAAATTTGAACTAATAACTTCATGGTCATAAGTAACTCTACCGTCCTTAGGGGCCGATATTGTATAGTATTGTGTATATATATGTATATATATATTATGTACCGATAGATAGCGATCAATTTCGATTTATTAATTAATCCATGAATCAATTAATCAAATTCTTATTTGTTATGCCTACATTGAAACCCTCTAACCAAATAAATTAAATAAGAACAACATGCAAGAAAAAACCAAATGATCAATAATAATAATAATAATAAATAAATAATATGTTGGAGAAAAAGGAGAATGTCGATGAGAATTTGTACCAAATTTGGAACATAATTACTTTAATTACACATCCATATATAATTCACTCTTTAATTAATAAAATTATCCCTCAAAAGCAGCACAAAAGGGCTTTAGGGTTTCGTCTAAAATTTTATTGATTTAAATAAATTTCATGTAATTAAAGAGTGGTGTTTAAATTGTCCTCCATTATAGTTATTATTTAGTGGCACTATTGCAGATGAGGAGTTCAATTGCTGCTGAAGCTCCCGGACCAGCAGGACCTGCCGGATGTCCCACAGCCGACGCCGGAGCGCCGCCGCCTCCGACCGGAGATGCTCGTTCTCGACTCGGACTATTAGGTTCTGCTGCGCCATAAACCGGACTCGAACCGTACGTTCCCGGTTCTCGAACCGGAGCCCGTTCAATAGGCTCCGCAGGTTCTCCAGATGCTTCTGTTTTCTCATCCGAGACCGCCGAGCCGACAACCGGTTCGATATCATGCGCCGCCGCTTCCGTTCGTCTATAACCGAGACCGAGTCCGGACCGGGCGTAACGGTTAAGGAATCGCAGGGCGGTTCGTCGGAACCGGAGTTGGAACTGACGGGTTCTGTGGAGGATTGTGGGGTGAAGACAGCCGGTTCTTCGTCGACCGGGAAGAGAACCGGCGGATCAAACGGTTCCCACTGCGGGAACCCGGTTTGGAAGGGGCTACCGAGCGGTGACTCGGGGAAAAACATCGCCGGAAAACCGGTTCGGAGGGGTGGGTTGGAAGGAGAGAAGAGGAAAAGGGAAGGAACGAAGGAGGGGAGGCCGGTATTTAAAAGGCGAACCAGTAGGGGCATTTTGGGGATTTCACAGTAAGTGACTTTTGAGTCAGCGAGCACTTATGGCGGTGGGGCAGAGGTGGCTAGCTTTTTCAAATAGTCCCTGCTGACATCATCAAGTGGGTCCCATTTCAATCTTAGTCAAGAAGGAATAGGACAGGGTGGGATCTGTGTACACGTGTCGTCATAGTATTGGCATGACGTGTTGAGAGCCGATGGCTTTGAAAGAAGGAATAGGACAGGGTGGGATCTGTGTATACCCCACCGGGTATGTTTCGTTAAACGAGTTTCCCAAATTTTATTATTTGAATTTTATAATTTTTAAAAAATATATATTATTTTTTTCACAAAATATTTTATTAAATATTATTTTTATATTAAATTCAAATAAATATTTTTAAATTTATCAAAAAAAACACACCATCGGTCTCCATGTAGGAGAAAATATATATTTATATATATATTATATATCTATGAAAAAGTGTTTATTTTGAGATTTTGATTTTGAATAGTAAAATTTTGAATTGAAATAGTTGTTTAATATGATATAAATATGTATTGATGTGCTATTTTGAATATAAGATTAGATTTTAGTGTAATAAAATAAATAAAAAATTGAATGTTTGATTTGATAATTTTGGAGGAAAAAGAAAATTAGAATAGTAAAATTTTGGGTAAAATCTTAAAAGTAAACAGAATAGACATTAAAAATATTCTTATATTTGTATAATTTTTTTGTACAAATGTTATTATATTAGTATTATAAGACACAAATGAAAATATTTTTGCAATTTTTTACTCCCTCAAGATTTGTCTTTGTTTTTCCATTTTCGTCCGACCCAAAACAATTGTCTTGTTTCCTTATTTAGTAGCCGTGGTCCCCATTTTATAACAAAATTATTCCTAATTTTCCATACTACCCCTAATTATTACTCTAACATACTCTTTAAAATCCTTCAAAAAAGCAAGGGCATTTTAGTCATTTATATTATACTTTATACCAATTTTTAATTAAATATTATTATTCCTTAATTCTCGTGCCAACTTTCAATAAGACACTTCTTTTGGGACTGAGGGAGTATTAATTTGTATATATTAATTAATTATCAACATGCATAAAGTAAACGTAATCTTTAAAGTCGGACGGAGATAATATATTTAATTTGATATTTGTAAAAGAAAAAAAATACTAACATAATATTTTAACAAAAGTTAAAATAATGCTAAAACTTCAAAATATTATACTCCCTTCGTCTCAATATAATAGTCTTGTTTACTATTTTTTTCCGTCCCAAAATAATAATCTCATTTCCATAAATATTCATCATAAAATTATTCCTACTTTTTTATTATTATTACATAAATATCACTACTTTTTACACTAATACACTCACAAAGATAATAAACTCTTTTACTCATTTTTTTTTACTGACTATCAATATTCTTTAAATTCTGTATTCAGCCCAAATAATACTATAATTTTAAAATGGAGGGAGTATCTTTAAATTGTGATTTTTTTAAATATAGAGTTAGTTTGAGAATTTAAGAAAATGGTTAATTAGACTAAACTATCATGTCATATTTAATGCTTATGTTCAGTCTCCATTCTAAATTTGGTTGAAATGCAAGACCAACTTTTATGCATATAATTATCTGATATGTTATTTTTTTCATTATAATTTATAACATTATTTTTATTTTTTATTTTTCATTTATTCTCTTCTATTTCAACTGTTACCTCATTCACATGAGATGAAACCTTTTTCACTTATCCATCGACTCTCTTGTTGCAATATCAAATAGTAATACTAAAATATTTTTAATTTTTACATAAATTAAAAATATAATATTACACGTATACATAAAATATAAAGGATAAAAAAAAATCAAAATGATCTTATACAGTTCTACTAACAAATAAAAAATTATTATTTATTAATCTATTATAAAAATCCAAATGCATTTTCGTTCGGTATAGAAACTTATTTAATCCTGAATCACTGAGCTCACAATCAAGATTATGGAATCATAATTTCAGATAAATAAAAATAAATTCTTATTACACAAAAAAAAAAAAAAAAAAAAAACAAACAAACATTTACTCCAATATGAAAATGCTTCTTTGTCATCTATAATATCAGCTTCACTTCTCATATGAGTTTGGGCTATTCTTTCTTCCCAAAGCCAACAAGGGAAGAGACAAAAGTGTGTGGTGATGCTCGCATTCGAAAGAAACTTTTGAATACTCGATAAACTTAAATTTAAGTAATCTAATTTATAAATAAGACCAAATTAATCTAAATAAATCTTACTAAATCTAAAATTGAAATATCTAAGATATTTCAACAGGCTATGCATGGTAGTTTTAGGTGAAAAAAATTGCTCTTGAGATCCTCTGTCCTAAAAATAAACCTTATCCCATTATGTCCACACACATAATATGTATACATATACGTGTATATATAATATATACTCACTATGTGTGAAAAAATTGAAAGTGTTGTTAGGTGGGGGAAATTGAGAGATTTTTGGGCTTGGGAGAGGAAAAAAAATTTTAAAATTGACTTTAGTTCAAAAGTAAAATTTATGTGCTTTTCAGCGGCCAAAGTACCAAAATTGCAATTTTATATAAAATGAAAAATATATTTTGCTATTGAAAAAGAAATTAAAAATAAGAGTGATACCGAGTATATATGCTGAATATAATTCACATTTATTTTCAAATTTTTACTGTTTATAATAATATTCAAAATCCAAATACTTTTAAAATATATCTAAATAAACACTTAAATATTTATTCTAATTAAAAAAAAATTAAAATCCAAATCATGAATTGAATAGTCGATTATATATATATATATATATATATGTAAACGCTAGAAACATCGCGATGAAGGCTGCAAGGATAGCTTAATTAAGAGAGAAGCCAATTTTCAAATGAAGAGCATGAGGCCGACCAGGCAAAGTATATACATATAATAATAATAATAATAATAATAATAATAATAATAATATTATGTAATTTAATTGAATCAGATTATATATATATATATATATATATATAAACATGCATCTGGCGGCGCGTTACTCGGTGTGGGTGCTTTGTCCCATAAATTATCAATGGGAAGGGTTTGTTCTTTTAATTATTTTGTTTTTCAACACAATTTTTAATATATATAATATATTTTATTTTGTTCCGTAACACATATTATGCAATATTTTTAAAATAAAAATAATTAATATATTTTATCTCTTTATACTCACTCAAATAAAAAAATAAATATACACTCTACTCTCTCATCACATTATATAATTTTAATTTTATTCTATCCACTTAAATTTTTGTGTCGAAAACCAAATATTGCTTCTTATATGAGACGGATGGAGTATTATATTTTATCATCTCAAAATAAAAAAATCAGCATTCAATATAAAACCTTCTTTTTTATATATTACTTACACAATTTCATATATCTCACATAAAAATATACATCTAACCAAAATATTAAACATACAAACTCTTTCGAAATAATTATATATATATTTTTTATTTTTATATTAAAATTTTTAATCATTTACATTTTTCTTACTTCTACTTTCATAAATAATATTTCCTCCGTTCGGTAAAATTAGAGCATTTGTGTTAACACAAAGATTAAAAAAATTGAATAATTTTATGAAAAAATGATAAAAGTAAAAAAGTAGTTTGATGAGATATTTTTGAAATTTTAGTTTGAAATTTAAAAAAAAAAAAAAATAAAGAGAGAATGTAACAAAATATAGTCATATTTTTTGTAAATAAATGTTAAATAAATAAAGAATAATAGTTAAATATTTTTCGACTTTGCCAAAATTAGTAATATGATAAATTTAGCGGACAAACTAACAAAAAAAAAGGAAAGTATGAATAAATTTAACGGAATGAAAGATAAATTAATTTATCATTATCTTATCTGAAAAGTACGTTTATTTGTTAAAAAAACGGTAGATAGTTCCAATTAATTTGGATGTTAATGGTCAACTAAGTAAGCAAAAGAAGTGATCAAATTTAAAACATAAAGTGACCATGACTAAGCAGAGGCTATCTAATGTAAAAAACGATCAGTCATACAAAATAGTCACAACAAGGACGACAAGTTGTTCAAAGCAATATAATAACCAGCCGCCATACATAACAAAAGGTGAATAGAAACACATCAAGACAATAGACATAGATGCGCCAAGTAGCTGAAGGAGACGATGGCGAGACCATAGCCTCAGTAGGAAATTCCGAGGAAAAGTCCTCGCCTCGGAAAGTTAAGGCCAATACTCCTGATAGATTTTATAGACTAGTTATTTACTGTTTTGCCTACATCCGCCTTATTCCCAACTAATTTCTAGTTCCCTTGTGACGGCAAAGTCGAATCAATTCTAGTCGGCACAACACTAGCATCAATGTGGGCACGCAGCTCTACACGGATTGCAAACCATTTTTCCGAGATTTCATGCCATTCTTCATCTAGTTTGGCCAAATCTTTGTGTGCCATATCAGAATTATGCTCAAATAAAAGGTGACATTGACGTAGTTCCCACGACTCAGGATCCAATCGACGAGCCTCATCATATAATTCAGTTTTTACTGCAACCAGGTTCTGAATCTCTTTCTCTATAAGTTCTTTGGCTGAGCCAATTTCCCTCAGTCGTTTTTGTATTTTAGCAACCTCATTTTCCAGTTTGAGGCGTTCCGTTTCCAACGAAGCAACATGTAACTGATGAGCCTTTTCACGGCGATTGGCGTCCATAAAGGTTGTTGCATAATCTTTCTTCTGCATAATCACCCTGTTGAATGTGTACCGGAGGTGGAGTCTAATGCATGGAAGTGCTTTCCAAAGATTCCTTCCTGAGTCACGGTAACGATGCAAAAATATGTGTAACAACCAAGCAAATAGCAATATGAGGTAAAATATGAGGGATCACTGGTGGTTGCAAATATGAAACTTTCTTGCGTTGCGTTTTCAACATTTTCGTCTGTTAAAGAGAGGGGGCGAGAAAGACTAAAAAATAAAGTAATATTTGACTAGAGGATGGAATATAATTTTTACCACAATATCCATAGTCTTTTCAATTGAACGTTTGTTGCCTCCGGAATCCAATTAAGCCAAAGTGGGCTCAGCATCGATTACTATCTTTTTGTTATCACCAGAGGCATTATCTGGATTTAGACGCATCCGCTGACGTGCTGAAGCTTGGGCAGCCACCGAGGAGGACTTTGGAGCCAATTCTTAGGAACAACTTGTGACCCTATAAAAAAAACCGATCAACTTGGATATCCACATCATTTCAGATCATAAAAGAGAATTATACAAGTCATGACTGGAATTTTGACCATTTATACCTTTATGTGGATCGATTGTCACTCTTGAGATGGGCGCCCAATAATTTGATCAACTTGGTCCTATCTACGTCAAATCCGAGCTTGCAGCATATAGAACGCCATTAATCTACATAAGTCGGACTGCTCCCTAGGTTGTAATAAAAAAAAAAAAAAAAAGTGAAGGAAGATGTTCGAAAAATGTCAAAAAACATTCACCAAGTCTTAGCAACCTCTTCATTGACTACTCCGTTCATAGGGGCTGAGAGTTTAATAGGTGTGCCAGTTGTCGGAATTTCCTGCCACAAACCAAATTGGCGTGCAAGAAACTGAGGGCGGTAAGCTTAATTGGTCGTAGGATTATATCGTAAATTTTGAAAGAGACGACTAAATATGGCTTGAGTAACCAGACAATAATTCTATCAGGACATGGATAGCAGATCTGGGAAAGATATTTCTCTTATCAGTACAAGAAGCCAAGTTTGGGAAATACAACCGTGGCCAAAGTCCAAGAAACCATATCAGGCCAACCATACTCTTATCTCTTAGTCCTTTCGATGGGGCCTTCGCAAGATATTCATTAATCCTTCGATAAAATAGACCAAGGAAGTAGGAGGCCAAATCAACGGTCTCCCCGTTTGATATCACAGTCGTAAGATAACCTACTTCTTTAGGAATGTTATTTGATAACAAACAAGCAAAATATCAGGCAAACCAAAACATAATTAAAGTTTGGTTCTCCTTCTCAAATACTTCGCCGTCATTTTTATGGTTAGCCGCAAGATACTACATCAACAAAGTCCGACTCCCATACTCGGAATCCAAAGAAATCGGTTGATATAAAGATATAAGGGTAAACTGTTTTTTTTAGTCCCGTAACTGGAACCCTTATCATTTTAGTCCCGTAAGTGGAGTCTGTCGCAAACTAGTCCCATAAGTGAAACATTTTTGCTGTTTTAGTCCTCCGGCGCCGGAGACGCCCGCGTGGCTCGCCGGAGGTGACGTGTCCGCCAGGTGTCCCGCCAAGTCAGCAACACCTGGCGGACACGTGGATTTATTTATTTATTTTCATTATTTTATTTTTTTAATTGGACCAAATAAAAAAACTTAAAAATACAAATAAAATTAAAAATAAATTAAAAATAAGTTTTTAAAAAAATTAAAAATTAAAAAAAAAATAAAAAATCCACGTGTCCGCCAGGTCAGCGACACCTGGCGGACATGTCACCTCCGGCGAGCCACGCGGGCATCTCCGGCGCCAGAGGACTAAAACATCGAAAAGTTTTCACTTATGGGACTAGTTTGCGACAGGCTCTACTTACGGGACTAAAATAATAAGGGAGTCCAGTTACGGAACTAAAATAATAAGGGGGTCCAGTTACGGAACTAAAAAAACAGTTTACCCAAGATATAAATAGTATCGGAAGTTGTACACCTTCCGTTGGCAAGCCTAATATAGCTACAACATCCAATACTGTCAGAGCCAATGCGCCGAATAGAAACACGAACATGTTCATATGAGTATTCCAGAAACCCAACAAAACTTTGATCATGTCTACCTCAACAACCACCGGTTTTGTACACAAAAGGATCACATCGTGAATCCCCTAATCCCTCAATTTATTACCAAAAATACAGTTCTACTTTATCTACCTATTGATCAAAACCTAAATTCGATGGTGTAATACGAAAGATTTTCAAAGAAAAAACACTTGGATCAAACCAAGATTAGGTAAAAGGAAGTTTACCTCCACTCAAAATATAGGTTTCCTCCATAGACAAATTAGTTTTCTCGGGGGCCAAAGGAAACAAGCCAAATCGTCTCTCTCCCAAGGAAGTAACAGTTGTCGGCCATGGCTTCGGTGAGGGAACTTCCAGAGATCGAGTTTGAGAGGAAACAAAGGCTCTTTTCCGGCGAGGTTTTGGCGATTTTTCATCGGCATCACCCCCCACCCCCCATAAGAATAGTATGATTTGTTTGAAGAATCATAGGACATAACGGCTAGACCCTAAAAAATATGATATCGGAGTTGAATAAAGGAAAACCGGGCAAAACATCATAGAACGTAAACATAGAAAATACCTTTGATATAACGGCGCCTTTTCTGCGACGCTCTTCGGTCGATTCTATGTTCCCCAAGGAAACCTTAGAAATATAAAATAAATAATAGATTTAAAAGAAATTAAACTGAAAAAGGATCAATGCAAGTACAAAAAATACCTTTTTAGAAGTGGAAACCTTCTTCCGGAGATGATGTTCGACCGCGCCAACCAATTTTTGATTGAACCCTAGGGGAGAAAGGCTAATTAAAATAAGGAGAAAATGCACGACTTGGGCAACAATGATCTTGGCGGTGAGAGTGCTTTGATCGGGATAACGGAGACTAAAATGTAGAAGGAAGGTATAACCGATGAACGGAGGATGGTTCGATGGATTGATGGTGGAACGATTAAGAAAACGTTTTTATGAACTTTTTCTATTTCCAAATTAACTTCCCTCGGAAGCTTTAAGAGAGAGAAAAAAGCTAGTGACAGTGGTTTTAAGGTAAAGTTGATTCTGGAAATCAAAATGTGTATTCCCAAGTTCAACTAGACGTCTCCAAAGAATCAAATGTCAAATGTTGAGATAAATTAAAACTGTGTACAAAGCATTGATCAAGTAACCATTTTAAATATATATATCGGCCATATACGAAATCAATACTTTTGTGGGGGCAATTTGTTATTCCAAAATTATTTTGAAATATTTGGGTTCGACCAAAGAAAAGAGAGCTCGGCCAATTGACCCAGACAAAAAATAAGTAGAAATTCAAAATTGAAGTGGCCCAACCGAAAGCCCAAACCAAGGTCGCGGCCCAAACAAAATAATATCTAGATAAAAATAATTTTTGGATAATGATGAGATTTGGATAAAGTAAAATTTTAGTTGCTTAGATTTGGTGAAATTTAGGATGTATTTGTTTAGTATATTAGTTTGAAGTATTTTTTATGTGAAGTATGATAAATTATATTGATAATATAAAAAATAATATTTTGTATTGAATTGTTGACATTTCGTAAGAGAATAAATGATATATAATATTTATATTATGTGGATGAGTATATGTGTATATGTTATATTTTTTTATTAATATTCATCGAAACTTATTGTAAATGATTAGGATTAATGATCGAGTAACAAACATAAACGTAAAGAAGACACAAATTTATGTGGTTTATCAATAACGTGTTGGCTATGTCCACTGGCAGAAACGGAAAACAGATTTACTGAGGACGACTAGGTTATACAGATATCGATTTCTAATACAAATACCTAGATTGTATATCTCTAACTATATTAAAATAAATTAAGAGAATACATCAAACATGTTCAATTTAATACGAACTCAAAGGCCCAATACTACATACCGTCGGGCCGGGGGCCACTCCGCGCCCTTGGACCCCAGGCAAGGAGAATTCGCCGCTCGAACTCCCAGGCAAGCGAGATCCCATAAAAACTCAGCAAAGTGACAAATTATATTTAAAGCATATCAACAAAAATTATGTTGTTTGAGTGAACAAACTAGATGAAAAAAATTGTATATGATTAATTACACCTTTATATAAATTCATTTATAAAAGATTATGTTGATTTTTTTGATGTATTGAATTGGTAAAAGTTTCAAAAAAATTTTCCAGACACTTTGTTTTATTGCTCATTATAGTTTAACTTCAAAAATATCTTGTGTTGCTCGACTATGACAGAACCATAACACAAAAGAGGTCACATTTAAGCTCACAAAAATTATAAATGTGTAAGAATGATGGAATAAAACATTATTAAGAAAAGTGAAAATGATAAGTGTTTTCAAGTAATGACTTGGAAGAAGATGAGAATGAAGCCGAAGTTCTACTCAAAATAAATATTCTCTCAGTTCCAACTCAATATACTAATTTTACTATTTTCGTCTGTTCCACTTAAAAATATTTATTTTCTATTATAGTAAAAGTAATTTATATATAAATACCAAAATACACTAATTAATATACTACACATTTTCGAAAAAATTACAACATATTTTCCAAAAAAATTAATAAATTTTATGCACATTTATTATTTTATATTATCTATAAAATTCTATATACTCCACGTAGAAAAATTTCTTCCAAATCAAAATACAAAACAAACACATTTGCTATCCCCAATATAAAAGTTACATATATGGTAAACATAACGTAAAATTATTCATGTCTCTCCCCCTCCCTCATTTAAAAAATATTTTATTTTTATCCATATTATTTATCTTTTTTTTTCCGATATATATTATGATATATATTATGCTATGATGTTGTAAATATAAATTTTGATCTATTTTCTCTATTATTCAAATTTATTTTCATTCTTTTTATAAAATATAAAAGAAATGATAATAGATTTAATTGACGAAGATAGTATTACTTTCAGTATTTTATATTTTTGATCTATTTAAATAATCAATAAATTAGTCATTGGGGTTTAAATTCTACATAATTTAATTATAAAATGACACATTACAATAAATAAATATTCTCCCTTCGCTAAAAAAATTATATTTAGTTTTTGCATCATTGTATTTAATATTAAAAATATTTTTATATTTGTATAATTTTTTATACAAATATCATTATATTTATAATATAAGACACAAGTATTTTTTTTCTTTTTTCTTTTAGTTTATACTATATTTTGATATAATGATTAATATTCAAATATCATCACGAAAAAAAACAAATGTATCTCTTTTAGCGGAATGAAATGAGTATATTAATTATAATATGTGCAAAGTCAAACTGATTATTCAATAGTTTAAATATATAAAATAGGAAAAATTATTCATAACTCTCCAGTGCTTTCGAAATTCAGGGCAAATCTCTCATGTATTTTAATATTGCATTACGCCCCTTATACTTTGAAAATCGTTACGTAAAACCTTTTTTTACAATTTTTGTATGATGAAAAAATGATTTCTTACCTATATTTTTTTGCATGGTGGGAATTTAATGCAATGTTTTTTTAAAATATAATAGGACGCATGTAATGTTTAAAGTATATAAGTGTGTTTGTTTGGAGGTTTAGATTTTGAGTTGAGATTTGAATAATAAAAATTTTGAATTTGAATAATTATATGATGTGATATAAATAGGTGTTAATGTGATGTTTTGAATGTAAAATTAATTATTAGTATAATATAAAAAAATGATGAATAGTGTATTTAAAATCCAATCCCCAGTTTAAATTTCGAAATCATAAAAAAGTTATAAACACTTTTTCCAATAAAATATTTAAAACAAATAATCATACTATAGAATAATAATTATGTTTGGCACCGCCAAAGCTCGAAACAGCCCAAATTGGCCAAACTACTGTTACACTACGGGTGTGTTTGTTTGAGGATTTGGATTTTGTGTTGAGATTTAAATAGTGAAAATTTTGAATTTGAATAGTTATATGATGTGATATAAATAAGTGTTGATGTAATATTTTGAATATAAAATTAATTTTTAGTATAATATAAAAAATAAAAAATAAATATTTAATTTAATATTTTTTTTAGAAAAAAATGAGATGAATAATATATTTAAAATTCAATCCCCTACGTAAAAACACCCTACGTCTTATGTGCAATTGTATACATAATACTTTCTTGACCCGATTCAAGCTGGACCGTTATACATAATCAACTAAAATTAAAATTAAAAGTACAAAAATAAAAATAAAAATAAAAATAAAAAATTTTGGATTGAGATTGGCTCGGATCTAACGATTAAAATGTAATAATAATTTCATATTTGTCAATAACTAACGGTGAAAATTCAAAATTTTCTAAATATTAAAAATAAAATATAAATAAATAAATGCTCCATACGTCCCACGTGTGTGAAACATTTGAATTTTATCATCAGAATTTAAGTGAATAGTACTTCCTTCGCCTCAAAACTATAGTCTGAGTTATGTTTGACACGAGATTTAAAAAATATTAAAATTATATTGACAGTGGGTAAAAAGTACGGGTAAAAAGACTTTTTTGTCATTGTGAGTGTATTAGTGTAAAAAATAGTGGCAATTGTGTAATAATAATAAAAAAGTAAGAGTAGTTTTATAGTGATATGATTATTTATGGAAATGAGACTATTGTTTTAGGACGGACAAAAATGATAAACATGACTATTATATTGGGACGGAGGGAGTATTAAGTAGAATAATGAAAAATTAAGTATTTTGATGAGAGAAATGTATTTTTTTTTTAATTATTATTTGAATGATATAACTAATGAAATAAAATGTAATTAATTATCTCTTATTTTACAAATATTGCAAAATATGTACGACATACTAAAATGAAAAATATTGCTAAGTACGCAAAATGGAAGATATACAATTTAATCTATAAAAGTAATAGTCTTAGTACGTGTTTCTTTTGTCAAATTTTTTCAAATTTTATAATTTAAATTCATATTTTTTGAAAAAAGTAATAAAATTTTTCTTATAAAATATCTTATCAAATACTAATTTAATATTAAATCTAGAGAAAAAAATTTCAAACTCATTGAAAAAAACATATTAAATTTTTATATATATACATATTATTGTTGAAGGGTATTTGCTTTTTTATATCAAATAAAAAAAAAACCATTATTCGACATGTATGATTTTCAATAAAAATGTATTATTTATTTTTACAAAACATCAAGTTAAAATACTATTTTAGCTTAAAATAAAATCTAACAACAATGATGTTAATTCAATATATAAATAGTATTTCTTAATACCAAAACTAACTTGTTTTTCTTGGCATCATCCTCCATGAATTTTTTCAAGAAAATGTAATAAATAATTAATCCAAGAAAGTAGTATCTTTCTAAAAACAATAATGAAAACAAGATCTTGAACTAATAATCCATATTTAGAGTTCAACTTCCTTTCCCCTATTAGGGTTTTCAATTATGTGCTCATGCTCTTAACTTTTTTTTTTTTACATTATATATATATTGCTAAAAAAAAATCATGTAAAAGAAATACTCTCTGCGTTTCATAAATATAATATTGATATTATATTGGTAGTGGATAAAAAATATGGATAAAAATTTTTTTTGCCCTTGTGAGTGTATTAGTGTAAAAAATAGTGGCAATTGTGTAATAAAAAATAAAAAAGTATGGGTAATTTTATGGTGATATGGTTATTTATGAAAATAAGACTATTATTTTGAGATCGACAAAAATGATAAACAAGACTATTATATTGAGACGGAGGGAGTACGATTTTCAACATTATTCTATACAAAACATAGTACACCAAATATTTTTACTCCACAAAACAAAATTGCATATTATAAACCCATTTTAATTCGTTTTACATAATTTGTCAATTTTTTCTATTTTGGTCAGTCTCACACAATTTGTTGTTTTTTTTATAATATAATTATACATTTTAATCTCATCTCAAAATTCATAATTTATAATATTTTTTATTATAATTAAACTATTTAGTCATCTTAATTTTATTTTTATCAATACACTTTTTAATTACTTACTAATTACATAATACTCCCTCCCTCCCATAGTCTCGGTTGTCTTTGGCACAAGATTTAAGAAATATTGATATTATATTGATAGTGGGTAAAAAGTACGGGTAAAAGAATTTTGTCATTGTGAGTATATTAGTGTAAAAGGTAGTGGCAATTGTGTAATAATAATGAAAAAATAATGGTAGTTTTATAGTGATATAATTATTTATGAAAATGAAACTATTATTTTAGAACAAGACAAAAAAAAAATTAATTAATTAATCATGAAATTTCAAATTTATATCTTCAACAAAAATAAACCCTAATCAAACAACAGCACTTGGTTCCATGGAAGCACCTGTTCCAGGACTCATCAGAACCGTCGAACACCACGCAATCGACGCCGGAGATAAATCAAACCCTAAGGGGCTCACTGCACCAAACGTATCAAATCCCAATTTCCTCAGGCGGAGAGGCGGCGGCGCCACCTCCTGCAATCTCATCGGAATAAACTCCTCCGCCCCGGTGAGCTTCTGAACAACCTCCTTGAAATCCACCGGATCCACCTTGTACACCTTCTGCGGCTTCGCCGGCATAGGAGCTATCGGCTTCTTCCTAATAACATTCTTCGCCGGAAACTTGCCGATCGAACGGAGCGCCGCTCGGTACGCCGGCGCCGGATTTCCGGCGGTTTTCAGTTTCCGGCGGTATTGATAATTGCCATAAAGATACGAAGAGTCCATCGTGAATATATATGGAATTGAAAATTGAATTGATTTTGAGAATATTTTGTAATATGCAGAAACCCTAGAATTTGGGGGAAATATAGATACATGTATATGTATATATAGTGCAGCGGAGACTGATGGATGGAAGATTTGAATTTCAACGGGAAAGGTCTTATAGGGAACGCCGGCGGTGGTGGCGCAAAAGTTTGACCAATAAATCCTCTTTTCAATTTTATTTATTTATTTATTTTTTTTTTTTCTTATAACCACCGATGAAGGATTTTTATTTCTTAGTTAATATATATTGTAAAAAAAAAACAATTTTTTTTTAAAAAGTATACTCCCTCCTTCCACCGTAAGGTTGTCGTCGTAAATTTTTGAATATTAGTATTATAATAGGTTGCAGTAAAAAAAGATAAAAATATTCTTATTAGTATTGTGTAATATAAAAGTAATGGCATTTGTGTAATATAGTGTAAATTGGAATGATATTTATTATATTAAGTAGGCAGTACAATTACTAGATTAGAAAATAATAACTTTATTTTGGGACGGACGAAAATGAAAAATAACAACCTTTTTCAATGGGACGGAAGGAGTATTAAATATCTATAACCAAATTATAGAGTATTTTTTATTTTAATATGAATGCATGAAATTACTTAATGAAATCTTTTTAATTTAAATTAAAGTATTAACAATACTTTCATCATCCTTGTAAATACACCTAATTATTTAAATATTATACGAATAAAAAAATATAAAAATGTTTTAAATAATTTGTTTAAATAAAATAAATAAATAATTGATTAACTAAAGTAATTTTTTTTTGGGAGATTAGTAGTGAACTAATATTTACAAATGTATATAATAAATGTTTGACCAATTATTTATTTGTTTGTTTGTCTATTCAAATAATTCTAACATTTAATTTCTTTTTATTTGTACTATAACACATGTATACTTTTCTTATAGATTGTTTTGTACATATAATTTAATTTAATACAAAAAAATTTTACACAATAAATAAAATATAAATATTTTATACATTTATAATAAACAAGGTAATATCTCTCCGTCCCAAAATTATATTCGAGTTGTGTTTGACACATGATTTAAGAAATATTAATATTATACTGGTAGTGGGTAAAAAGTACGAGTAAAATACTTTTTTGCTCTTGTGAATGTATTAGTGTAAAATGTAGTGACAATTATGTAATAATAATGAAAAAGTAAGGGTAATTTTACAGTGATATATTTATTTATGGAAATGAAACTATTGTTTTGAAACAGACAAAAATAGTAAATAATATTATTGTATTAGGACGGATGAAATATAATTTACAATACATCTATTTACAATAAATTGAGTATTATTTCAATTTAATTTTGTTTTTTTTTTTTTTTTTTTTTTTTATGTAAATAGTTTCAAACTTTAAATAAACAGTATAATGATGAATTATTGAAGATAAGAAGGGTTGGCAGTAAGAATGGCAAACGGATATCGGGTCGGATTCAGGTTCGGGTCAGCTTAAACGGGTTATAAAACCCTTGACCTGATCCTGATTCATTTAATTAAATGGGTTGATATTTGCAACCTTAATATGACCTTTTATTAATCGGGTCAACCTGAATCTGACTCATATAACCCGTTTAAATTTAAAATATTTAAATTTTAATTTAAAATTACAATTTATATTAACAAAATTTTTAAATGCATAATATATATATATATACATATTAAAGCAAAAAATTATTTATTCATATCATGAAACCGATATTCAAGAATTCGAATTAACAAAAATTACATAATAGTACACAACACAATCCTTTATTTTTTATTGTTTATTTTTATAAAATTGGCCATAAATATTGAATTGTATTGATAAAATTTAAAAAATATATTTAAATTTAAAATAATATTAATTAAACAAGTTAGACGGGTTATTTTCAGGTCGAAAATGTAGACCTTAACCTGACCTATTTAATTAAATGAGTTAAACGAGTTTGACTCAATTATTAATTGGGTCAAAAATCTCAACCCAAACCCAGCTATTTCAGGCCAAGTTCAAGTCGGATTATCAGATTGGGTTAATTTTTGTCGGCCTTAGTTGGCAGCAAGAGTTACTAGGCTAGGCTCTGTTTGGTTGAAAATGATAATTTACAGATTTGCGCTTTTGGTCAGAACATTGTATTGTGCGATGATGTACTAATAATATTGGCTGCACAGGTTCTATTATATTTCGAAAATTTTGCAAAATATCGACCTACGGTAACAACTGCATATTATATGATTAATTTTGTATTATATGAAATTGATAAATAATAAAAAAGAATTATTAAAAAAATAGCTCTTAAAAATATCATATCGTATGCATTTACTTGATAATTTTTTGAAGATTTACTATTATTATTATTATTATTATTATTATTATTATTTCTTACTTTTTTTTGTTCATATTTATTTTTATAGCATCATACAATTATTATGATATAATTTTTTTATTATTTTTTAGTCATTCTTTAATTTATTTATTATTTTTATATTATATATTATAAAATAAAAAATAAAAAAGGTGGTGGGGTGGGTGGAGGGGGGGTTTGAATTTAATATTAAAATTTGAATAGTAAAATATTTAAATTGGAATAATTGTATGATGTGATATAAACAAGTATTAATGCGATATTTTAAATATAAAATTAATTTTTAATATAATATAAAATAAATAAATAAATATTTGATTTGATATTTTAGAAAAATATATTTGGTATGAATAGTAAAAATTCTTCAAATACTTCAAACAAAATACTCTCTTCGTCCCGAAATTAAGTATCTATTTGTTTTTTGCACGTAGTTTTAGAAATATGAGTATTATATTGGGATATAATAGGAATAAAGTAGAAATGACTAAAATAACCTTATTAGTATGTGTGATATAAAGGTAATGACATTTGTGTAATATATTGTAAGTTATAAGGTATTTGTAATTTTAGGTAAATAGTACCGTTACTAAAAAAAAAAAATGAATATCTTGTTATGAGGCGGACTAAAATGAAAAAAATAAATTTTTTGATATGGGACGGATGGATTATTAAAAATGCAGATATTTGTTGACTACACGATGAACATGCTGAAGTAATTTGGTTTGTTTGGACGTGTTTTCCGGAGGGTTAATAATATTTTCCTGGTCTCAATGGAAAATATTTATTTTTTTTAATATTAAATAATAATAATATTTTAATGATTAATAAAAATAATTTTGACATTTTGTCATTGTAAATAAAAAAGAAAAGATAACTGAATATTGATTAATTTTACTATAATAGCATATACGTATTGACAGATAAAAATAATATATTAAGTTGAAAGGCAAATTGTACTTTTTATATTTGTTGTTAAGGTATAAACTTGTAAATTTGATCAATTAAATATGAAATATTCCTTCCATTCTCTAAAATTATATTATTATTATTTTTTAATTTATTTATACTAAATAATTTTATTCACTCATAATTTTATTACTATTAATTTTAACAAATAATAATCAATTTGGAATTACTGTTTCTATTTATGCTTAGATTCTTTTTTTTTTTAAATTCTTTAAAATATTTTTTATAATACATCTATTTTATTTTTTATATGTCCACTTTAACATTAAAATATCATTATTTTATTTTTTATTTTTTAAGTCCAATCAAGCATAATTTTACTGAATAGATGAAATATTTATTTATTTTCTCGGTAAATTTGAATTTTAATGTATATTATAAATGCTTAAAAAATTATATTACTCTAAAAAATGATCAAATGAACTTATTGTAGATGGAAAGAAAAAAAAAATTTAATTCAAATATAGACTGTTGTAATAAAAATAAACATTTTATTTAATATTTAAATTACAAATTAAACTTATGTTTCCTTGTATTTTCAAAATTAACTTTATATTTCATCAAATTTATTTCAAAAATTATTACATTCCAAATTTATTTTTATGTAAAATTTATTTCTACGTAAAAATATGACAATCAATATAAATATATATATATTATAAATAATTCATAAATCAAATATGTTAGTTTATTTAAAATTTAAATAAATCTCCAACCATTGTAAAAAATTAAATATGTTCTTGATATCTTATTTTTTTAAGAAAATAGTAGGTTGGTATCGTGGGAAGATAGTATTGCCGAACTCTGAAACCCTTGAGAGGATGTTGCCAAACTCTGAAACTCTTGAGAGGATGTTGCCAAACTTTGAAACCTAGATGACTTTGCCAAACCCTGGCTCTCAAATAGCAATGGTGTATTATAATTTTTCTGAGAGTATATTTAATAACCCGTATGTGAGAGTATTTATAATTAAAAAAAATTACCGTCCATCACGATTTTTTTGCCACTTCTCACTTATATTTTGAATGTGATAAACTTGGCCACAATTTAAAATTAGTTTAATTATATAAAATAATTCAAAAATAATTAAAATTTAATTATGATTAAACTAACAATATATATTATCTAAGACAACTTATTTTATTATTATTATCACATTAATTGTAAAGAAAATTCAAAACAAACATATTCGTATAAAGATATCTAGAATAAAGTTCGCAGGGTATGGTAGCAGCCGCCGGACAATTGTTAATTATGCAACGATTGTTATGGTGACGTGGCATTGTTAATATGAATAGGCAATAAATATGGTTGAGTTTAGAACTCATTATGTGGCAGCGGCGGCGCGCTGACTGCGACTTTTGGTTTTGGACATCGACGATCGTGCTATACGATAAGCTTATACTACATTCTCCTTTCAAAAATACATATATTTATTATTATTATTTATTTATTTTATTGATAAAATATATTATGTATGTTTACAAAAGTCGATATTTTCGTTATTTGGCCGAGCATGATGTTCTCATAATCATTATCTCAAGCGCGACCAAAGGATATGAATGACGAATTTTGCAAGCATTTATGATATATTTTGCCAACAAGATAAATAATGACAAAAATGATAATTTGATATGGGTAGATAATATTCTTTTTGTAATTTTCCCAAGAAAATTATATAAATTTAGTTGGACATGAACTAAAAAATTATGATATTTTAATATTCTCTCGTTCAATCTTTAAGGATTATATTTATCTTTTACGTTATTATACTTAACATTAAAAATATTATTACATTTGTATAAATTTTTGTACAAATATCATTCTATTTAGTATTATAAGAGACTAATATAAGTATTTTTGTCATTTTTTTTTAATTTTTACTATGTTTTGATATAATAATTAATACTAAAAAATTAATACGCAAAAAGTAAATATAGTCTTTAGAGTCGGACAGATGAACTATTGCAAAAAAATCAACACGCAAATATCTGGCGTATGCACTTCTCGAATGTTTTAAAGACACCCATGGTTTTTACGAAAGGCATGGTTGTGAGATTGCAAAATTGCTCGATTCCGGCAATAACCGGATAATACTGAGTAGGGACAATATTGAACAACTTCTTCACCATCTTTGTATCATCTAGCGTAGCTTCAAAGCTAGCGTACTTTTTCGACATTCCGCTCAGCTTTCTGACGTACTCCTTTAGTGTTTCCCCTTCTCTTATTCGCAATCCATCAAACTTGTTTTTTAGTATCTGCAATCGTGCTGCTTTAACACGGTCTGCTCCTATGAACTTCGTCTTAAGGCTATCCTAGACCTCTCTGGTCATCTTCTTCTGGGTGACCTGTTGATAAGCAAAAATTTGTGTTTAAAACTAAAACAGGAATTTATTATGAGTTTTGATGAGTGAAGTATGCATTATTGGACATGTTCAGATATATATAATGAAAATGAAGTTGTAGACTATGAATCGCATTATCACAATTATTTATGCTCCTTTTACTAGTGAATTTCTAGGTCGAACATAGGAATTTTAAGACACAAAATTTTAATCAAGAATTTGTACAAGTGAAGCGCAACGAAAAGCAGTAAGGCTTACCCGCTCGTGAGCGAGCTAGAGAGTTAAACTACGACTGAGTTTAAAGGAAAACTAGTAAGGGTGAACGGTTGATGGGGCATTTCAGTGGAGGTAGTATGCAAGCAATGGGTGCAGGGAGAGCGGTGGAGAGTGGATGCGAGCGGGTGAAGTGAAGCGGATTATATGTATATGGTTGTCAATAGATGAGCGGTAAGGAGGGTCAAATAATGTTGTGTTTGATCTGTATGTTATTAGATGTCTAGGTTCTTATGGATGCAATGAGCGAATGATGAAAGTGAGTAGGCGAAACATATATTTATAACACATAATGACAGGAGAAGTGAATGTAATTTTGCAAAACGATTAACACAAAAACTAACTTTGATGGTACTTGACCTTAAGGGATTTACAACAAGACTTCAATAATGCCTAGAATTATAACATTATAAGTAAAAAATTCTACTGTCACTAGAGATTTTTGTGACCCAATAGACTAGTGTCTATGCTTCATTAATTATCCTAATCCGTATCTCATTAGTGGCTTTACCATTCTATTACCTCTATTTTATCAAAATCGAATTCAGAACAACAAATAAATAGGTCGACAAGGCTCCCACGTACTTAGCTACATTGAACTACCTAGAATTTATTAATGAATACGACGCGAAACTAGGCTAAGATAGTCGATTCTTCTATGTTCTTCCACAGCAAAATAGAATTCTAGTCTTAACATTTTGACGCAAATGTGAAGCATGGATGAAAGTAAAAAATGAAGAAATCTTGATATTTCATTACTTACTAAAGAAAACAGTAAGGATCTACATTACGAAAGCAATAATCAAAGTTGTAAACAAAGTAGTAAACTATTCTAGATAGCAGTAAGGTGAGCGGCTAGAGGAAGAGAAATCTCAACTCCCCTGGCCATTCTTATACAGAGAACTTCCTTACAGGGTTGGAACTTTCGGAAAGCATAAAAATATCTGCAGAAAAGTAGTGTATATTGTGTATCATGTCGTGATATTTACAAAACGAATCTAGCCCCATTTATAAATCTATGGGATTAGCGGTTGCATAGTAGTTGAGCGGCAGTTGAAACTATTTGGGAAGTTAGGCGGTTAACGGCGGTTAATATGTTGAAGCAGTTCTACCGGCCATAACTTCTTGATTGCCGTTTCGCTCGCTTCAGAATGTAAGGCCACAGATCTTCCTCGCTTGCCTTGATGGTTGGAAGGCATCAGCGCAACTCAAGCGATGTTGTCGTCACTGGCTGGTAGTGGAATGACTGGACCGCTGAGAAATGAACACTTAGTGAATTTCTGGAGTAGTTCACCCTCGCTTCGCAGCGGTGGATGTCTGCTCGCTGGCGCTAGCGCAAGCGGTAAGAGCGTCGCTTGTCAAGACAAAGTGTCATCACTTGACTTTCAACACTTAGTTTTTTTGGACTAGAAACATCGCTTAAACATGCCAAAAATGTTAATAATCTCAACAGACGAGTTCCAGATAATACCAAGCGAATTAAATCAATAAAGTGTGCCAAAAATAAGATATTGTGATGATTATCACATAAAAATTCAAGTAATACACAGTTTTATCAAGCGAAAAATATGTTGTTATTTGGAGTTATCAAACCTTAACACGTTCAAGGTAGTCAAGTATTGTATAAGATCAGTGTCATGGTTGTGAATAGACTATATCTCAAATATAAGCAATTGATCATTAAGCATTCAAAACTTGTCAATCTAATTTAACATAAACGGAGTCATCCAGGCATAATTAACTTTGTTTGCTTAGCAGGGACTATTTTTTAAAATAAGGGAACCTTCAGCCGAAAGGTGCATAATTTTTTTATTTTCATCGCTCATTATATTCCGCGATGGGTCACAGAATTTCAAACAAATATTGTGTCTGCTCGTGACCTTATTTGATTTTCATTACACCTAGGCCTTTTTAGTCTCATTAATAATAGGTTCTCCCCGCTTTCCTTACATCGTTTCTCAAACCATATTTAAGAACTTCATTTTTCAGTGTCATTTCGTTTGAGCGAAGTCGATGGGAAAAAGTTCGCTTGCCCTACTTAGTATGGAAATAATTGAAACGAATGGGGCACTAACCTTTTTAAGTCATATCAGCGGGTATTTGGTCTAACTCAACATCCACATTATTGAATAAGGTAAAGAAGAAATTACTAAGTTCCGCGCTCGCAAGTTGTCTAACTCTACTTTAAAACATATCATAAGTCTAACGCAACGATGTATTAAAAGAATTTCAAGTAGAAACACATTCTTGCAGTAATAACCAAAAGTTTGTCGTGTCATTGATTATAAAAAGAAAATTTTGTACATACCTTGCCATTCTTTTCCACAAATTATGTAAAAGACAGAGAAAATATCCTAGTTCATTTGTCGCTGGGCTCTGAGGATCCACAACATGTCTAAGGAAGATTTTTGATCAGCTGCCGCACTAGTTCCTCCAGTCGTTGCTGCCTCCGGGCTGAGTCAAGCTGTTGCTCCATTAAGATTACATTCTATTGGGTTACAGCTGCAAACGCCTTTAAACTATCACTTTTTCCTTTCTCGAGGCTCTCCAACGGCTTTCCAAGATTTGTAGCTTGAGACTCCAGCCTTCCAACACGCGATTGTAGAGGAGCAATCACGGAGGTCTCAGCAGCCAGGCGGTTAGCCAAATTTTCGACATGATTTTCGTTCAGCGATTGCAGCAGAACATACTGGCTAAGCAGCGCCGCATCAAGGTCATCCAATCGTCTTTCTAGTGATTCAAACGCCGCGCGAGGGGCAGACGTGCTAGCCTCGGAGGGCGCTAGTGACTGTCGCTCGGATGCGGAACTGATGTCCACCGGCTCTGGCTCCTCCTTCACGAAATTGGGTGCTGGCTCAGGGGTGACATCCCTAAAAAATACTGATTGCCTCGCTGCCTCATACTCCCGTTGCACTGCTTTCTTTCGTTTCGAACTCTTTTATATTTTGCCGCTGGAGTTAGGTCAACGGCTTCCACCACATCAGCAGTTTGGCCAACACCTTCATCTTTCTCTTATTGTTTCGCTCGCACTACCGCTCTTGCTCCAACTTTTGTATTTCTACGAGCAGCCGAGCTTATCGCTCTTTAAATTGCCTTTCATCCTCATCTATCTCCTCATTGATAATGATTTTGTCAAATTTAACTGATGATGGAGTCGGAGCTTTTGCTGGTGTCAATGTCTTCATCGGTGTCTAAGGGTTGTATAGCATAGGTTCATCTTTCGATGTTGTTGGCTCTGCTGTTTTGAGAGACACCTGCAAAATAGATAGCGACGTTATTACTGCCTCAACCCTGACGGTTTCATCGACAATTTCAGCGGTTGTGGTTTAATCTATTATTATTTTCATTAAGTTATAATTATTTTCATTAATACACTTTTTATTATTTACTAATTATACAATACATAAAACTTTGTGCATAAACTAAATGGAACAATTAAGTTGGGACGAAGGAAGTGATTGATTATCCAAATAATTAATCAATTGAAAAAAAAATTAATTATAATCAACAACTCATTTGGTCCGTAGCATAATAAATTAAACAATTATTTAAATAACAAATTCATGTCTCTATTATTATTATAGGGAGTTGACTTTCATACCATAGAGCAGCCGAAGCCTTGTCATATAGAGTAGATGTAGAAATATTTGATTACTCTTTTTGTCCGAATCAAAGATATTTATTTGATTTTTGTACGCAAAATTTAGTTTTATTGCTATTTTATAGGTATATAAGTGTATTTTTTTTTAACTTTGACATTAATATCTTTTTATAGGAGGACAATTATGTCATTTAGAATATAAAAAATTCAAATTCTTCGACTAATATAAAAAAACGAAAAAATAAGATGTGAAAAAATATAAATTCCACATAATTTTACTAATCAAACATATGATAGGATTCCAAATCCTAAATATAATAAATCTCATGACATATAAATCTTATTGTGAAAGTCCATGAACCAAACAACCCCTAATAGTATTAAAATAATAATAATGTCTGTCGGACCTAGTTTGCAGGGTATTAGGTTCGGCCGAGGGTTTATCCAGTGCGCACTTTCGGATAGCGACTGCGGATTTCCACAACATCAAATAATAATAATAATAATAATAATAATAATAATAATAATAATAATAACAAAAATTAGAGGTATTTGATATTTAATTGTGTAATACTTTTACTAAAAAAAAAAAAAAAAGAAACATATATCTTTTACTTGAACATACAAAAATGACAAAAGACATTTGACTCTGACAAAGGAAGTATAATTCTATTGAGCTATAAAATTCATTATAGTGGTAACGGCACACAACATAAATACAGACAATATATATTTTAAAAAAAAAAAACATAAATACTCACTATACAAAATTGGACGGAGAATTCTACCTCACATTTTATTATTCATTAATATTTAAAAAACATAAATCAAATATTTAATTTTTTATTTTATTAAAATTAATTTTATATATTAGATATCTTATCAACTTTTATTTATATCATATCATACAATTATTCAAATTTATTTTTACTATTCGAAATTCAAAATTCAACCAAACACAATTAAAATTATATTAATAAAATACAAACATAACACAAGATTTCTTAGAGCATCAACACGGTTGATAGTTTGATCATAAGTCGTCTCACAATATAATATTAGACAAAAATAAAATAAATTTTCTTGCGATGGTTGAAAAATAATAATAATGTTATTATGCAAGATAATATATTAAATAATAATACAAAACTACAATAAATAATCAATAATCGAGTAGAGTCATACAAATTGGGAATAAAGTCGAGTCAATAATATTCTCCGCCCTCAAGACAAATTGCGTCCCCATAGTGCCTCTGGTGATGACATTTTTTCTCAAAAAACAAAAAGGCTTTCAACTCCAGCTTAAGAGGCACTACAATAAGTCGGAGCTCCTCCGACGAACAAAAATAAGAATGAAACCGAGCTTTAACAAAAAGCTTTGAAAGATTTGCCAAAAAAGTTGACTGGAAAAAGGAGGAGATGAGAGGAGAGAACTCAATGTTTGTTGGTTGGTTTCAGAATGAAGGGGAGACAATTTCTATAAACGTCTCTACTCGATGAAAATAGCATGAGATTAAAACGATCATAATCACGGTCTTAATTACCGATATAATCGGTGTCATAATTTACGTCAATTTCAAACATTGTGGTATTTTATGTTAATTTCAAACATTGTGTTTGAGATAGTCGTAATTTACGCTAATTTCAAATTTTTTGTTTGACATGATCGTAATTTACACTAACTTCAAACCTTTTGTTTGATGTTATAATAGACCTATCCTCCAGATAGAATTTTATTCGAATAGTTCTGCGACTTAAGTCATATACATGTGTTTAGCTTCGATCTGCACAATTTGATTTGTACAAAATTAGTCATACATTAACAAAGTCTCCTATCTAATATATAGAATATACTTAATCCAAATTAATCTAATTAATTGGGTTCACCGGCCCGTCGTATTTCACTCATCAATTAATTGATTCCATATATTCCAAATTTAGCTGATTCAAAATTAAATTTCATCTATTATCCAACGCAAACAACAACAACAAAAACAACAAATATTCATCAGAAAATATAAATTAAAAATATATATAATAATCCAACACTCAATTCTCTTAAATAACATACTGGGACAAAGTTTGTATCTTTTCTTTGGATTACTCGTGCTCCAAGGAGTAAGCAACAACGCATATATTTAGACACCAATATAGGAATCTCCTTAATCAATTGCTCTAAAATTTGAACAGTTAGGATCTTAATAGATAGAAAATATAGAATCGACATAACTTAATGAATTATATTGACAGTTTTCTAAAAAATTAAGAATGTACGATTACAAAATTAAAAAACATTCAAATACAAGGATGAAAAATATGATTGGCCCTGCATTCTTCCGATGCATCATATTAACAAATAGATGCTATAGAATAAGAAAAACAATCAAAAAATTGAAAATATAAAAATCGTTCCAAAATAGATCAAAGTATTATTACCTCCAAGTTACCATAAAATAATGTCTATCTCCTTTTGGTCCAGACCTCTAGTACTAAGCATATTGTTCTTAATTTTTAATCGTGCGCTCTTTAAATCTTAAATAAGGTTTTCTTTTATTAATTAACATCAATTGTAGCCATATTAGATTCTTCCAATTTCAAAAACTATAAATAAATCTAACTAACTCAAGGAGAGGAATTAGAACTCCGGTACAATAAAAATAGAATAATGATACGTGGTGAGCGTAGCCAAAAATTTATTCACGACGAGGGATGAAAGAGCAAGTACGCTTTGGGTTAATTGTGTCAATGACATGAAGCCTAAAGTTTATTATTAAGTACTTTTCTATTTTTTTTTTGTTTGATTATTTTTTTTTTATAAATTGTTAGATTGATCGGACCTAGGCCCATAGTAGTTTTTACCTACTATTTAAATATTATTTTAAGACATTATTAGTCATTCTGATTTCCTTCAGTTTTACGGCTTCAGCTTTGTTCGGGAAGAGTAGTCCTTCCTTAGTTATTAATAAAGTTTAATTTTTTGGTTCTTTTAAATTCTCGTTCTATCAAATTGATCCGACCAACGCATTCTATTGAAACCCAGAGCAGCAACGATATTTGTTCACCCCTACAGGCAAGAACAGATCCAAAAAAATGTGATTGAACGTTTGGTACATGATATGGTTGTTGCATGAATTATTCGTTCTATGCTTGTTGCATGAATTATCCGTCCCATCACTAGCCATTTTTCAAGTCCCATTTTACTGGTCAAAGTCATAGCTCCCACCACATATCACATAAAGTACATTGATTCTTGACTATTTCGATTTTTCAAAAAACTTCATCCTTATCCAACAATGCTTTTAACTTGCTTTTTTTTAATACACTTATCATCACTATGTGTTTTATTCGCTCGCAAACTCATTATCATATATAGATTTTAAAAAAAAAATGTTTCAAATTTATCCAAAAAAAGTTATTAAGTGAAGTACCAACTTAATGAGAATTAAATTGAGACCTTTAAAATAACAATTTTGAATCATGGATTTCTTATTAATATTGTCATTGTCATTGACATAAATATTCAAATACTCATTAAGAGTATTGATCTTCCTAAAATTGCATGAAAATTGATCATAAGAATTTTTTGACTAGTGTATAATTTTGTGTTAGTTTGTGGATTTAGATTTTGGGTTTGAATTTTTTAATAGTAAATGCGTGAATTTTAAAAGTTGTTTGATATAGTAGAAATATATATATTAATTTGATATTTTAAATATAAATTTAATTTTTTAGAGTAATATAAAACTAAGTGTTTGATTTGATTTTTTAAATAAAATAAAATAATTAATGAAAATTTTGTGAAAAATTCACAAGATAACACAATATCTTAACCATTTTCTTGAGAGGAAAAAAAAAACAAAAAAAGAAGACAATTATAATAAATTATTAAGATTTGCAAAAAGGAAGATTGAAGATAGAGTGTTTAAAGAAAGTAAAAAATAAAAAATTTGTTAGTATATATACTCCATCTGTCCAAGAATAAGGGTTTCATTTGACTTTTATGCACAGATTAAGAATAAGGGTTTCATTTGACTTTTATACACAGATTAATAAATTAGTATTTTATAAATATATAATGTAATAAAGTAGTATAATGTTCATTTAATTTTGACATTAAAGTAAAAGTAATATAAAAAATAGAATATTATGAGTATTTTGATATTTAATTGAGAATTATTTTTTTAAAAAAGATAAAAAAATAAAAAGTTTTGAGTTAGACGAACTAAAATGGTAAAATAAAAAATTTAGTATTGGACAGCGAGGATATTTTCAATTTTTTTACAATTTTTAATGTTTCTTATTTTAATTATTCAGCATCTCTCATTAAAAAGAATAATGATAATAATAACAAAAATACACACACATTTCCAATGTTTTGCTAGTGATAGAGTTTGTTTGGTTGTGGTTTAAAATTGATTGAAATAACTTATTAATTTGAGATTTTTTTTAAATGATATTTTGATATAATATTTTGTGAAAAAAATAATATATTGTTGTCCCGAAAATCAACTATGTTGATATTACACTTCAACAAATTCAGAGTTAGGTCTAACACGCAACATAATAGCTTTGTTCTGGAAATATAATTTATTGGACGTTCAGATAACGAGTGCAGAATGTGTAAATAGAGAAACATAGAAGTTTGTTTACCCAATTCGATCAAATAATACGTTTGGGGGTTCCAACCCAGGCTCCACTCCACTAGAAATTAGTAGAAGTATACACCTCAATACATCTCAATCATAATCTCTCAATGATCTCCATTAAGACAACAAACATACAAGTATTTCCAACTTGGTATAATGTAAGTTTCTTCGCAAAAGAACACTCACTAGGCCGCAACCAGTGTTTCTTGAATCACCACCAGAGAATTCTAAACGAAATGTAATTCGACTTCAATTCCAGTCTTCAAGCCTCTTTTAAAATTTTGTTATATTTATATGATATGTTCTCCAATCGGATCACGAACTCTGTATCTGCATTCAATTTCTGTCTTACTCGTATAAGGTATCTGGTATCACGAAATAATTTCTCAAATATTCTAATCAGATTCTCGCAGCTCTCTCTCTTTTTTCGTGTAGAAAATCTTGAAGAATTCTCTCTCTAATTCACTCGACATAACTTTTTTTTTTCGATTAACTTATAATCAGCTCTGAATAAAGTAACCACTTTTGTAACAACTTTAGTGCAATTATTTTGTTGAGAGCACCTTCCACGTAACAACTTCAATCAATTCCAATTCGCCCTTCCAGAAACGGTTTCTGAGTTGATATTCTGTCAATTAACTCTACGATTCGATTATTATACTCATCGTATAAAATATGTTCTGACTTTCAGGAAACTCCTTAGTCTGAGCATAGACTGATGCGATCATCTGACTGACCTTCGGATAATATCATCCAAAACTATAAATATGTCAACATTCTCAACATATATTTTTTATTAAAAATAATTTAGGAATAATATTGATTTCAATGTAAAATCACAACTAATAATAGTTAGACATAGAGTTAAACATAGAAGGATAATTTTAAAAATAAACACAAGACTTTAATTTTAAAATATTTTTATTCAATATTCAAGTAAGTATTTGGGTATCAACATTTCAATGTTGCAAAAATATGTTATTTATTACTCTTTTGATCGTGTAAAAATACACTCATTTTAGTTTGATTTTGGCATGTACTTTTTATGTGCATTGTAAATTTATATCTAATGTGTTATTTAGTATATATTAAGATGTTATCAACATAGCGCTGATTATATTTAATCAATACTATAAACGCAAGTAAGAATTTATATTGAAAATAATATTG
This sequence comes from Andrographis paniculata, assembly GCF_009805555.1. Lineage (NCBI taxonomy): Eukaryota > Viridiplantae > Streptophyta > Magnoliopsida > Lamiales > Acanthaceae > Andrographis > Andrographis paniculata. Next base: position 4,326,510 of record NW_026137624.1, read on the forward strand.
TTATACGACAGAAAGAATAATAAACAATGCATACTATTATATATATATATATTTTTTATGTTATATACTCCCCGTCTAAATACAATAGTCTTGTTTGCCATTTTTGTCTGTCCCAAAACAATAATCTCATTTTTCATAAATAACCATATCACCGTAAAACTATCCATACTTTTTTTATTATTATTACACAATTGCTATTATTTTTTACACTAATATACTCACAAGGACAAAAAAAAGTTATTTATCTTTACTTTTTATCATCTACCGGTATAATATCAATATTTTTTAAATCATGTGTTCAACACAATAAGACTATACGTTTGGTACAGAGGGAGTATTATATTTTCATGTGTCAGATGATTGAAACAATCAAAATATGATGCAAAGCATCGTTTTACATGACATTGACTCTTTCAACTCAAAAATATTCTAGTTTTTACATGCTTACAAAATCGATTTATCAAATATGAAAACTATTATTCATCAATTAATGTACAAACAATAAATATATTTATAAATAAGGGACATTGAATGTATTTTCTTTTTTCTTTATTTTTATTTTTATTATTATTTTTTTTTTTTTTGCTTTTTGGGGTGCAAATCATTTTATTGACAATATAATACTTTTTTGTTTTAAAATATTCTATTACTCCATCCGTCCCATGTAATATGGGTGTACTACTGTAGATACGGAAATTTAGGTAAAGTATAATTAGTAAGTAATTAAAAAGTGTATTAGTAAAAATAATTATTATTTAGTAAAAATAATTATAAATTAAGATTAAGATAAGTAAATAATTTAATTAAAATTAAGAAAATTATAAAATTTAAAATTTAAAATGCGATTAAAGTGCATAATTATATTTCCAAAAATATAAAAGACAATTTATGTGGGACTGACGAAAATAGAAAATAGAGACAAATTATGTGGGACGGATGGAGTATTATTATTTATGCAATATCTCTTATCCATTAAAGCCCAAATACCAACCATTAACGGCGCAAACTACTTATAGTTGGGCCATAATATGCAAATACCATTTATCGGCCCAATTATAAAAAAAATTACCATGGGTGTTTTTATATATATATATATATATATATAGAAAACGTATTTTCTCAACCATACATTTTTCAAAAAAAATAATTAATATATTGCATATACTAATTGTTTTTTTATTACATACACAATTTCATATACCTCGTATACAAAAGAAAAATTCTTCAAAATCATTTTACTAAACAAACACACCGTACATTGTTTCAAAGAGGAAGCAAAGAAGCCTACAAAATTATTTTATTTATATAATTGGTAGGTTTATACTCATTTATTAAATGATATTAACAACAATAATATTATTTTATCTAAAAAAAATATCATGTTTATTTTAATATATTCGAGCTCAATATAAATACAAATCTAATACAATAATATGAATTTGGAGGATAATTAATATAATATTTTCCCCATTATTATTTAATCATACTTAATGAAATGCCTAAATTACCTTTCATCAAGTGACAAGAATAAGATATAATATATTGCTAAAAAATAATTTATAATTTTGAAAATAAAATTAAATATATTTAATAAATATTAAAAAGAAACTATATCAAATTATATATATGTCATGATAAAATCAAAACTAAATTTTAATGTATTATTATATTATAAAAATATTATACATAAAGTATAATAAGATTATGAAAGATGTTTTGGATAAGAAAAAATAATAATACGATAAAATTAAGGGTAAATTGTTTTTTTAGTCCTGTAACTGGACCCCTTATCATTTTACTCCCGTAAGTGGAGCATGTCGTAAACTAGTCCTGTAAGTGAAAAATTTTCATTGTTTTAGTCCTCCGACGCCGGAGATGCCCGCGTGGCTCGCGCGGAGGTGACGTGTCCGCCAGGTCAGCGACACCTGGCAGACACGTATTTTTTTTTCATTTTTTTAAATTTTTTTAAAAACTTATTTTTAATTTATTTTAAATTTTATTTTTATTTTATTTATTTTTTTATTTGGTCCAATTAAAAAATTAAAAAAAATTAAAAAAAAAATAAATAAATAAATCCACGTGTCCGCCAGGTGTCATTGACCTGGCGGGACACCTGGTGGAAACGTCACCTCCGGCAAGCCACGCGGGCGTCTCCGGCGCCGGAGGACTAAAACAGCGAAAAACATTCGCTTATGGGACTAGTTTGCGACAGGCTCCACTTACAGGACTAAAATGATAAGGGGATCCAGTTACGGAACTAAAAAAATTTTACCCTAAAATTAAATAAAATAAGCACAATATAATTTTATCTAATATTTAATCAAATAAAATAAATATTAAATTAATTAATCTGTTTATTCTATTATTATTAAAATAATCATATGCATTATAATTCTCTCTTTAAAATAAAACCCACCCTTAGTATACATGCATTCTGTTACGAACCCCACACACAAGCATATACATATATATATATATATATATATACACATATAGATTATATCAATAAAGTTATTTATTTGATAATTCCCTAAAAAATACATCAACAAATTATAAAATGTATGTTTTATTTAGTTTAAATAAAAATATATATTTTCTGAAAATAATATTTTACATTAAAAATAAATTTTATATAATATATTTTTTCAAATTGGCACTCAACTTTATATCAAGACATCTTTACAACCAAGCAGACCATGAATGGATCCACACTATGTTAAACAATATTTGATTTTAATCAATTAAATCAACTTTGCAAATACAATCAATTAGATATAAAATACAAAAATAAAAATAAAAATTATTAAATTAAATCCCAATATTTATAGTGATAGATAATAAGTAGAAAAAATAGAAATAAAAATATTATACACGAATTGGACAAGACCCACCACGTGCGGTGATTGAATACGATTCTTTTCTATATTTATTATTTAGAAGTGCGTTCAATGCATCACCTGTCCAAATTTATTTTTTTTTATTTTTTTTATTTTTTTTTTGATGACGTCAGAATTCGCAGTCGCTACCCAAAAATGTATATCGGGTAAACCTTCCGTCGAACCTAATACTCTGCAAACCAGGCTCACACTAAGCGAATCATGTGTGACAAGTGACTTGAGGCCTCACGGTCACAACTCCAACCCCTACACCAACGGGTCATTCCTTACGAAACCTGTGCAAATTTATTATTGAATCAATATTATATATATATATAGGACAATTTTTAAAAATATATTTTAGACAATGTATTTAGGAGCGGAATATATATTGTAATTGAATATAATATTATATTGATATAAATTAAGTTGATTCAAAAATTAAATAAATAAATAAAGTGTTGTTGGAACATAAGTGGGTAAATTATTGAGGTACGGAAAAAAAAAGTTAATGTAATGACAAAAATTAGTGAAATTTTAAGTTTGTGAAAAAAGTAAATAAAAATTATATAAATGGGTAATATATATCATCTCGGTCCACTTCGAACAATCTCATTTACTTTTTGCGTGTTCATTTTTAAATATTAATTATTATATCAAAACATAATACAAATTAAAAAAAAAATTACAAAAATAGTTCTATTAGTGTTTTGTAATACTAATAGAAGAACATTTATACACAAAATTATACTCCCTCCGTCCACTTATAATGTATACATTTACTTTTGGAGCGGTGTTTAAGAAATAATAGTATTTTAATTATAATTAGTGGTTAAAAGTAGTGCAATGACATTTTTGCCCTTACTTTTTGTGTAAAAGTAATGATGTGATGTAAAGTAAGGTATTTGTAGAAAAAAGTAAGGTATTTAATGAAATGTTTACTTTGTAATTGGACGTCCCAAAATAGAAATATGTATACTTTCTAACTGGACCGAGGGAATATAAATATAAAGATATTTTTAATTGAGTAATAATTTGTATTAGTTTAAGCGTGATGAACGGTTCTTTTCTCGTGTTACTTGAATACGTTCTAGACTTATTGATTTTGTAAGTAGATATTGAAATAGAAATACTCCATCCGTCATTCAAATCTATGCTCGCCTTTTTTTTTGGGTTTTCATTGAAAAATATTCTCATTTCTTTTTTAAGTAAAAAATTATTATATTTTTGTATTTTTTTTACTATAAAAGGAAAAAATAACAATTATTACTCACTTTTATTAAAATTAATGTCCGATCAAATGAGCACACAATTTCATGACGATGGGAGAGTATTATATTGTAGCATATTAAATGAAGGAATTTAATATCTTGCATGACAACGACGGCCTGACTTGCAATAAAATTTCACTTGGAGTTAAGATCTTTGTAATATTTTCTAAATTATACTCTAAAATTTGAATCCACATAAAAGAACAATTAATTAAAAAATAATATATATAATAAGATGAATGAATATTGTTATTTCAAATTTGAAGCAAACCTATTTATTTCAACAAAAACTATTGCTACAAAAATTCTAAAAAATACATAGGAAAACTCATATCTTAACCACATAACATAGTAATAGTTTTCGTACAAGGCAGCCGTCAATCTTGATCCAGGGTCGGTCCTGACTTTCATAGAGTACGGGACAAAGTAAAAATTAGGGATCATTAAATATATATATATATAATTTTTTTTACATATAATAAAATATAAATAATAAAAAAAAATATTTTTTTTAGTATTTTTGTGCAAAAATATCAATAATAATAATAAGGGAAAATTGTTCATAATTTCCAAGTAGTTTTGATTTTTAGCATAAAAGTTCCATGTACTTTAAAAATTGTGTGGCGCTTGTTTATACTTTAACAAATGTTATATGAAACTCACACCATACAAGAAAAATATAGATGAGAAATTATCTTCTCATCGTAAAAAAAAATATATATATAAAATATTAATTTTGACAAATTTTTATAAATAATATTAATTTTGTCTAAACAATATTTATAAATAATATATTTTTTATCTATAATAAAATATAAACAATTGAATAAAATAAAATTTCTAACATTTTTATATGCAAAATATTACTAGTAGTATTAATTAATATTAACTTTATCTAATGCATAAAAAAAAATACTTTCAAGTTTTGAACTAAAAACTTCATAAATAGTACATACAACATGTAACAATCGGGCCATAATCCTCTATTAATATGTTAAAATTAAATAATATTTATATATAAATATTTTATATATAACATAAATATATAATGGACCCCTATTTAGATTGGACATTTGATGGACGCCCCTCTCGCCCGAGCCCAGGGCTAGCCCTGCCCTTGTGGCAAACTTCGTTAGAAGATTATTCCAATAATACAAATCCTGAATAAAAAAATAATATAAAAATATTTCAAGAGAATAACAATACTTTTATTTTATACAATTACATTAATTAAAAAAAAAAAAGAAAGAAAAACCTCAATTGTAAGAGATATGATGATAATCACTGCCTTCACCTTCAACATGCGATGATTGGATCTAAATATATGCACGATAGTAAATTATACGAAAAAATTACTAAATTAAAATATTTTAATGGAAACACATGTCATTCTTAAAGAAAATACTTCAAGTAATTTTGCGAATTTCATATAATAAATCGGCCCGTTATGATAATGAGATAGTATGTTTGGTATAAGATTAAGAGCTGCTATCTAAAATGAAGAAAGTTTGAAACAAAATTATATCAAAATTATTATAAATAAAATATGAGTTTATTTCTTCCTAAATGAACCTGATCCAGAGGGATTTGATAAGATTGCGAGGCAATACTACATTATATTTAGGCCTCATTAATGATTGACTCCATAAGAAATAAACATATTATAAATTTTTTGACTAAATAAAGATATTTACAATGTAGCAACAAATTTGCACATGGGTCTCAGCTAAACATTTATTTTCTCGAACTTTGGCTTTTTTTTTTTCCTTGAGTGTCGTTCTTTTAGACTATTTTTTGGTCTTTTACCTGAATGTATATTTGTCTTTTTCTTGATACTTTTCACATAAATATTATCTTCTTTGTTCATACCGACGTTATCAAACCTCTTCATAAATTATTTCTCATAATACTTTTTTGACTCTGTAATTGTTCACTCATTCTTTCAGTAGTATTCAACAATATATATCTGGAAAACTCATAAGATTTTTTACTTTCCGAAGCTATTTGTGCTAGTTTATTGCATAAGATACTAAAAATTTTATAGCGCAAGCTTAACTCTTTTTTGGGTTATCCATACTGTGATCTTTGACATGCATTTCACAATGCAAAACACTTACTCTCGCATTTTTTGTTCACTTTTTCATTTTATATAGATTCGGGATCTTCAAAATATTTTTTTTTAGGTTTTTCAGTCCACAAAAGTATAGTATCCCAAAAAAATCGAATTTCTTGCAGTTGGATGCAACTGTCTCATCTATTGAATCGTATTTGATAAAATAGTAACTCGAACTCTCAAGATAGCTAACCTAATATCTCTAATGGTTTCATGTGTTCTAATAATAGTTCCTACACAATCATACGCTTTTCTCATATCCTTCGGGAGTATTTTAAAAACTTTTGGGTTATACACACTTGCAGCATGTTTCAGGAGTTGAATTGACATTGAGAGTACAAGTGCACTTGTATTTGCTTTAATATCGGCCAGCAACTGTACATATCGACGAGATTTAATCAAATTTTCAAACTTTTTAAAAATACCCTCAAATTGTTTTTTGAACTGACCATTTTTTATTGACACTATTAATACTTTTATTGCATTGTATTATCGTACTATTAACAAAAAGAGTTAACGATTATATACCAAAGTCTTTTTTTTCATTTAAATTATTTTTTATCATCTCACCATAATTCATCCTATTTATGGAAAACTCATCCGCTTTGTAAAAATTGTAAATATATCTCCCAAAATTGTGCATAAAATTTTTATACTCAACAAAGACACCACCCAAATGTATGACAATATTTTGATAAATATACTGAATACATAACCTACAAAAACATAACAAATTAAGGATAAAAGTATTTTACGGAAAAGTAGCTGTATGTTACAAAATCACAATTTAAATGTATTGAATTATTTATATTTAAATAAAAAAACATATGATGAGTCTTATGCTACCTCGAAGCCAACGCATTTTCCATTATCTGATCTTGATCTGTCAAAATAGTAGTCGGTTTTTTTCCATACATAGTGCTAGCGAATGTGTCAAAAAACCACTGAAAGAAAGGAATAGTCTCGTCGTATAAAAATGATACGCCAAAAATCAATGTTTGTTTGTGGTGATTAACACCGAAAAACAAGGTCAACAAATGATTTCCTTAATCTTTCTATGCGTAGCGTCGAAAGAAACTACGTCTCCAAAATCAACAAAATATGCTCTCATTCTCCCATCATCCCAAAATAGATTTGTAATCATATAATTTTCATCAACTTAAATGGAATACGAGGAATTTGAGTCTCTACTTTGCATCATTTGTATATATCTACCACCACTCCATTATCTCTCACCTCCATGCACTTTGTCATTTTCGATCGCAACTAAATTTTAATGTCTTGTCTTGTAAATGCTAAGCTATCCCAATTACCGGCTTTCTTAACCATTAAATTATGTGAGACTTTTGGAGCAAATCTCATGTGTTCAGCTATATCAATTTGGAAAACATGGACATCATCTATCTCATATGCGATGAAAAAATCAATCTTTTAAAGACTAGTAAGTTGATAAGCGTGTTTAGAAATAATCTTATTATCTTTCAATCGAATTCTCATTATTTCTTTGCATTTGAATTTTGTTATTGCTTGTGGGGCTCTTAAATTGACATTTCTTTTATCTTTTCTCCTTGTACTTTAGGTACTACAATTTTCTTTAAAAAAATTTTATCATTTATGCTCGATTTCTATGTATTTTGTATTATTTCGTGCCAAAACTTGTTTTCATAGTATAAACTAAGTATAATTGATACATGTGTTTCTTAATTGTTAAACTTTGTTCTAATTTAAGATATTTTTTCAGGAGAAATGTGATAATTATAGGACTCACTATCATTTTTCATATTCGTAAATAACATACTTGAAAATCAAGACTTATTCATTGTTAACTTATCAATCTTTATTACCTATAGTAAAAGCGTTGAATCCAAAATACAAAATAATCATTTTATTATTTAGATTCTGCGTTTTTCGAAAAAAAATATTTTTTTCTCTTACAAAACATCCCATCAAACATTATTTTAATACCAAATTCAAACCAAAATTTTACCAAACCTATCAAAAGAAACATACCCCAAATAACAGAGGAACTGAACAAGTGATTACAAATACAAGAATATAACCCACAAACTGTGGGTTGTAAAACCGGCTATAGAAGAACGTAAGAAATCGCATTGAACCCAAGTTAGAGCCTAAAATGCGATGAATTGTAAAATTAGATTTCAAACTTGCGGGGTGAGCGCGTGGGCTTTCACCGAATAGACGATCGCAGTGGTGGTAGGAGCGGCTGGAAGAACGAACTTTCGAATTTGGGGAAGAACAAGAATTTTTATTTTTTTTTAAATAAAAATAAAATATAATAAATATTACCCGTCGTCATATTTTGAGTGGTTCGACCAAATGTCTTGAACCAGAAGATCCCATGCCCTCCCTCCATTTTTATATACTAATAATCATTTCAAAAGGCACTAGTACCCAACTCAAGATACCACTTTTTCTCTCAACTATCCATCCATTCATTCAGATTATAACCACTAAAACTCCTATCTATATATATATAATGCAGCATCCACTATTATTAAAGTGTGGGTCTCTCTCTCTCTCTCTCTCTCTCTCTCTCTCTCCACATATACACACACACGCACATGATCTATCTCTCTCTAGATATACATATACAGATATATATATATATATTATGATATGCTTCTTTCTTTCTGTAAATGCTCCTCTTCTTAGTTCTTCCTCTCAACTTTCTTTCTTTTCTGTTAATCTAAAAATATATATATATAATTCGCAGAGATGAACAGTAGCAGCACTAAATGGGCTAAGATGAAGATGAAGATGAAGATGAAGGAGGGCAAATTCGTCAAATTCATGAGATTGCCCCTCAAACTTCTCGCCAGGGCCCGGGACTTGTACGTCGGCAGCCTCACGGGCTGCGCCGGCCACGTGGCGTACGGAAACGCCGTCATTGGATGCCCCGCCCCGCACTTCTCCACCCTCCCCCGGGCCCGGAGCTTCAGCGCCTCCTCCAGAGACGACGACGATCTCAGGGAGCTCATCAGAATCGCATCCGCCCGGAACCTCGCCGGAAAATTTGAGGCTGAGATTTTCCGGGAGAAGGAACCGCCGTTGAGGCCCGGGATGCCTCGCAGCCGTACGATCGTGATCGGACGGATCGACGAGGAGAGGGTCTGTGAGTTTGGGGAAAACGACGTCGTAACCAGGAGTCGCAGCTACGCGGCTTCCAGGACCGGGTCCGGACCGGTCCGGTCTGCATTATTCGGGAATTAACGCTTTTATTAATTAATTTATTATTATTATATATATATAAAAGGATGATCATGGATTTGGTTTTGGTTTTTATTGCACTATTGACTTTGTGTAAGTTATGGTTTTGGTTTTGGTTTGATTTTATTGTTAAATTGTTCACATGGAAGATTTTTGCTAATTTGGTGAGTGTATTTTATGGACATTAGAGAAATTTGTATGGTGTTTTCCCACGGACAATACCTAATTACCTATTTAAAGTTAATTCCAATCTTCTTATAATAATCTAACACATGAAAGTTTGTAAATGAATTATCCATTTTTGTATATTTGCTGATTGAGAGTCCAGACCGAATTATTGTGATTCACATGCAATTAATTAATTTAAATTTGAATGAGGCGATGCCACCAAACATATATGGATCAAAGCCGTTCGTTAATGTAGACCGCATAGGATGGACGGCCTGGATTAAAACATACAGAATACAACCAAACCATTTCAATATTTACGATTCTTACCATTAATTTTATTTAAATTTTTGTCTCAATATAATCCAAATTTATAAATTTTGGTCTCAATATAAAAAATTCATCAATTTTAGTTCAATTATAAACAATTTTAATCAATTATTTATAATAGGACTAAATTAATAATTATTTTTATATTTGAATCAAAATTAATAAATTTGATTTAAATTGGAACCAAAATTAATTTTTTTCCTTAAATTTAAATATATTGAAAAAAAATATTAGATAATAGAAATTGGGGAAGGGTCAAAACCCTAAACCCCTTTTAAGATTCTGTTCTGCGCAGTTCGTTCTCGGTTGTCGCTCGAATTCAGCCATGGCGGAGATCAAATTCTCAGAGATGCGTGACTTGACGCGAATTGAAAGAATTGGGGCGCATTCGCACATCCGTGGTTTGGGTCTCGACAGCGCGCTGGAGGCTCGTTCCTCCTCCGAGGGCATGGTGGGACAGGCTTCGGCCCGAAAGGGTGCGGGTGTGATTGTGAAGATGATCCAGGAAGGCAAAATTGCTGGCAGGGCTGTGCTTCTCGCGGGCCAGCCTGGCACGGGGAAAACTGCGATTGCCATGGGAATGGCTAAATCCCTAGGAGAAGAAACTCCATTTGCGATGCTCGCAGGGAGCGAGTTGTTCTCCCTCGAGATGTCGAAAACCGAGGCGCTAATGCAGGCGTTCAGGAAAGCAATTGGGGTTAGAATCAAGGAAGAAACTGAGGTGATTGAAGGAGAAGTGGTGGAGCTACAGATTGACCGGCCGGCGGTAGCGGGAGCGGCTGCCAAGACCGGGAAATTGACTCTGAAGACGACGGAAATGGAGACGGTTTATGATTTGGGGGCGAAAATGATCGAAGCTTTGGGGAAGCAGAAAGTGCAGAGTGGTGATGTGATTGGTATTGATAAGGCGTCTGGGAAGATCACAAAGCTTGGGAGGTCTTTCTCTAGGTCTAGAGATTACGACGCCATGGGACCTCAGACGAAGTTCGTTCAGTGCCCTGATGGTGAGCTGCAAAAGAGGAAAGAAATTGTGCATTGCGTTACACTCCACGAGATCGATGTTATCAACAGCAGGTAGTGTTTCTTAATTGTTGCATTGTTCTTATACATCAGATTATGCTTCAAAGTTTTCCCCTAAATTGGATTTCTAGGGTTATCTGATTAATTACAATTTAATTGAGTATATCTGTTAATTGGGAGCTATTGAAGAATGGCTCATAGTTTTAGCTTTGCAAAGAGAAGATAAAGTTGTGCCTAACTAGCAGAGTACTTGCATAAATGTCTACATTTCGTATGTGCCGATTTTGAGATGCTATTCGTCGTAAATATTGAGATTTTGTGCCAATATACAGGTCTACTTGTAGAATCAGTTTATAGATGCTTCACAGTGAATACATTTGCAATTGGTTGTTTTAATTCCTCATTTGCATTTTATAGTTTCCATGGAAGTCTTATATCATTGATTTTGTCGATTTTTTTCTTTGGAAGGCTTTTTTTCCAAGTGCATGTCGATTTGATTGAAGAATATCTCATGAACTGTAGCAATACTTGATCCCTTCTTTGTGTCATTTGAGTCTTTTCGGCATTCTATTGTTTTGCCATACACACCAGCTGTTGAAATGATGTTTTCGAACATTGATTAGATTATCTTAGGGAATGGTACTATTTTTCGTAATATCTTGATACTGCATATGCCTGCATTTTAATTATTGCTTGCCATTTTTAATTTGTATCGTAATCTTGTTGAGGGTGTGCAGTTGGTTCTTGTCTTTAGACCATGCTAAAAATTGCTGATACACACATTCGTGCGTGTATATTATTCCGATGTGTTGGTTCCTTTCCCTTCTGCCTCTCATTTCTGAATTTTCTTAGATTTCATCGCGTCTTCCAAAACTTTGATATAAATGCTTATCACCTAAATACTCGAGGTTGCTCTATGAACATCTATTGCTTATCACCATGTTTCTGTGTCGGTTTCAATCCAATGTTCTCTGCAAATGCATACAATGGTTTGATGTTTCTGTGGATAGAAAGTATTGCCTGAAAAAAAAAATATTCCGATTGTTAGGTAATTTTACTTCTCCATTTAATTTGAGTTATTCGTCGTTTCCATGTCAGAACTCAGGGATTTCTGGCCCTATTCACTGGGGACACCGGCGAGATTCATTCTGAAGTAAGGGAACAAATCGACACCAAGGTAGCTGAGTGGAGGGAAGAAGGAAAAGCCGAAATAGTCCCCGGCGTACTTTTCATCGACGAAGTCCACATGCTCGACATCGAATGCTTTTCTTTCCTGAACCGCGCACTGGAGAACGACCTTGCGCCCATACTGGTCGTCGCCACCAACCGAGGAATCACCTCCATCAGAGGAACAAATTACCGATCCCCTCATGGCATTCCGATAGACTTTCTTGATCGATTGCTGATCATCTCCACGCAACCCTACACGTCGGACGACATTCGCAAGATCTTGGACATCAGATGCCAAGAGGAGGACGTGGAAATGACGGAGGACGCGAAGATACTCTTGACTAAGATCGGAGAAGACACGTCGTTGAGATACGCCATAAACCTCATCACATCCGCCGCGTTGGCGTGCCAAAAACGGAAGGGTAAGACGGTGGAGATGGAAGATGTTAGCCGGGTTTATGAGCTGTTTTACGACGTGAAGAGATCTACGCAGTATTTGATGGAGTATCAAAGCCTGTATATGTTCAGCGAAGTCCCGGCTGGAGTCGACGATGAAGACGGCGCTGCCGCCGCCGCTGGCGACGACAGTATGGTGTCCTGAATGGTTGCTGAATTTGGAGGTAGAATTGGGACATTCTGTTGGTTTTTCTGCAGATTTTTTATTTTCTTGGTTAAGTTATTTGTGTTGTGGTTTTAGATTAATTGATCTGTGACAATGTTATACTTATGTTTTGTGCTATGGTATGGTAACCAGAAAATTAAACTTTTGTTTATTTATGTGTTGTGATTTTTGTGAATGTTAAATTGAATTCCTGACTTAGAATAGGTATATAAATAAGTATTGATGTGATTTTTTAATATAAAATTAATTTTTAATACTCTTTTCGTCCCATGTACTTTGTCGGTTACAAGTGATACAGAGATGTGGGACGGACTGACAACGATAAGTGAAACTGAGGGAATATAATATAAAAAATAAAAAATAAATATTTGATTTGATATTTTTTTTTTTTGAGAAAATTTTTGTGTGAATAGTAAATTTCCCCCAAAATTCTTCAAACAAAACACACCTAAAAGGTTTGAATGAAAGTGGGAACTTAAGCAAAATTAATGAAAAAAACAGTTTAAAAAATAAACCGCCGTTGCCGGGGATCGAACCCGGGTCGTCCGCGTGACAGGCGGAAATACTCACCACTATACTACAACGACTTTGATGCTGTTTTTGGTATAATTTATCAATATAAATATTTAGTTTAGTATTTAAATACTCTCACGCTTGTTAAAGTGATAATCTAAATATATGATAAATGACGGGAAAGATTATATATAAACAGCTACTTTTTCAAACATACACACCCTCCGTCTCACTAAAAATATTTAATTAAATATGAAAATTTATGTAAAATATAATAAATAAAAAATTAAATATAATTTAATTAAAATTGATAAAATTATAAACTATGATTTTTAAAATACGTTTAAAGTATATAATTATATTTTCAAAAAAAGACATGATATTATGTGGAACGAATAAAAATAAAAAACAAAAATATACGCTTTATATAAGACAGATGGAGTAAAAGGTTTCAGATCATACTAAATTTATTTATCTATTTATTTATTTACATTAGATATGATTTATAAGGGAATTTTATCTAATGATAATTTTAATTATAAAATTTATAATGAGTAATTAATAGTGTTATTTTAAACACAAAACAATATTTCCAGTTCCATATTAGATGTTGAGCATGTTATTATTTAACTTTTTTCCTAGAAGATTGAAAGTGTTTTTAAAATACAACTAGTTTCAAAATGTAATATGGCTGTATTACCGTAGACACGGAAATTTAGATAAAGTATAATTAGTAAGTAATTAAGAAATATATTAGTAAAAATAATTATAGATTAAAATTAAAATAACTAAATAGTTTAATTAAGATTAAAAAAATTTAAATTTTAAATTTTAAAATATGATTAAAGTATATAATTAGTTTTTTTAAAAAAAAAAGAAAGGACAAATTATGTGGGACGAACGAAAATAGAAAATATGGACAAATTATGTGGGACGGAGGGAGTAATATATTACGAAATTTCATAGTATTTGTTTTTGCTGCTAATCCTTAAACTTTTCAACTGTCGTATTAAAAAAAAAAAAAAAATTGATTGATATTAATTTTTGTTTAAATAGTTATATACATATATATATATTTCATAATTTTGTGAATTTTATCTACTAAATTAAAGAGACAAAAAATTATACTGTATAAAATTTCATTTTGGTAGTTTTCAAAAATTATACTCCCTCTGTCCCGAAACTAAATAGCTATTTGTTTTTTGCACATAGTTTTAAAATTATTAGTATTTATTGGGATGTAGTAGGAATAAAGTAGAAATGACTAAAATAACGTTATTAGTATATGTGATATAAAAGTGACTAAAATAACCTTATTAGTATATGTGATATAAAAGTAATGATATTTGTGTAATATATTGTAAGTTGTAAGGGTATTTGTAAAGTTAGGTAGATAGTACAGTTACTAAAAACATAAATGGATACTTTGTTATGGAACGGAAGAAGTAATTTAGTCAACTTTAATTATATTTCATCTGTCCTACGAAAATACATTAAGAACGGAAGGAAGGAGTATAAATTGACAAAAATGAAATTATATTCATATTTTAAAATATAATAATTTAATCAATTATGATACCATAAATTTATCCTATAATTTAGGCAATAGTAATATGCTCTATTTACATGAATTATGGATCATTAATTAAGGAACTTTACTTAATCAAATATTTTATTTTTTTCAAAATTTTAAACCCAACCTATCGATAATTTACATGAATTATGGATCATTAATTTTATGTTTATAAATAAAATTGATTAATTTTATTTTAGTTCAACAAATTATAGCATTTTAATATAATCATTCATTATTTTTCAATTGAATAATTCTTCAAAAATATTATTAAAAAATATATAAATATACAATATATGTTATTCAGTCATAAAAAATTAACGATTTAACCCAAAATATTATTTTCTATATTAGCAGCACAATTCTTCATATCATATACGGAAAATCAATTCATATAAAAACATTGAGTAAAAACTGATAATATATTAAAATATTACATAAAATATATTATATAATTGTCAACATTATTTCGGTATGTGTTGTATATGCTAATTGATTTACATATTTATAATTTTAAAATAAAATAAAATAAAATAAATCTAATTAAAAAAAAATACTCATATTATTCAATAACATTTAAAAAAAAAAAACCAAAAATTGCGTTAAAGCAAGGTGTTTTATTATAGTATGTATAACATATTATATAATTATATACAACATATATATTACATAATCATCCATATTATTTACTTATATGGCTGAACAATTACATTTTTTTCAAACATCGATGATGTGTACTGATTTACATTTATCCTTAAGAATGAGTTTTATATTACAAACAATAAACCCTTAAACAAGTGTAGCTAATGAAATATCTTAAAGAATTTCCATTTTGCTGAAAAAAGTATATTTTTTTTATCATTTTTTCCGTCTCATAAAAAATATAACTTTGTTATTATAATAAAAGTTTGTTATTATAATAAAAGTAATCACACATTAGTATCAGAATACTTTTAAATTTTATATAAATTACAAATATACAATAGCACATACGCCCTCCGACCCATAATAGGGTATTCATCTACTATTTGTGTCATTATACTTAACATTAAAAATATCCTTATATTTATATAATTTTTTGAATAAATGTCATTATATTAATATTATAAAACACTAATATAAATATTTTTTTGTCATTTTTCCCTTAATTTGTACGAATGTTGGGATTGATGGTTCTTTTACATCCAGACTTAAAAATATGAAAAGGACAACAAAACGTTGGCTCGAAACGTTCAAAGGAGGCTGCGAAAAAGATTTAGTCACACTTGAAGCTGAAATCGAGACCTTGGAGCATGACCTAGAATCCTCTTCTCCTGATGATACAAAAGAACAACAGCTATGGGATAAAAAGACCCTTCTATGGCGTATCTTCTATTTTGAAGAGAGTACTTGGAGACAAAAGTTTAGAGAGAGATGGATTCGAGAAGGCGATCGCAACACCAGATATTTTCATTTACTTACAAGGAGACAGCAAATTCGCAATCAGATAGCATGAATCCACTGGCACGAAGAATCATGGAAAGATCTCGACCAAATCAAAGCAGTGGTGGTAAGATTTTTTAAGGAGCACTTTAAGGCTAAACCCGATATATGGCCAAAAGTGTAAAACCTTAGGCTTAGGAGTACTCTCCCAAGAACAACAAGATAAGCTTGATAGACCCATTGATGCTGAGGAGATTTGAGAAACAGTTAAGGATTGCCCCGACAATAAAGCTTCGGGTTCGGATGGTTTTAATTTCAACTTCATCGAGAGATTTTGGCATAAGGTGGGGAATGATGTAACACTTATGGTGACCAATCTTCAAAATTCTACCAGGACTCCACCAGGTTTTGGAGCAGCTTTTATCATCCTAATTCCCAAAAAAGAGAGTCTAGTAACATTTGAGGACTATCGACCGTTCACACTTCTCGGGTGTGTATATAAGATTTTCACAAAAATTCTTAGTCTTCGGATTAAAGAGGTTATCAATGATATCATTGGCAATCAACAATTGTCATTCATAAAAGGAAGACCAATTCTCGATGGCATTTTGATAGCATCGGAAACCATTCAAGCAGCAAGAAGATCGGAGCTAAATGGTTTTGTCATAAAGGTTGATATTTTCAAAGCATATGACTGTATCTCACGGAAAACACTTGATAATGTGCTCGAGGCTATGAAATTTGGTGAGAAATGGAGGAGGTGGACGATGTTGTGCCTACAGTCAGCCTCGGCAGCGGTGTTAATTAATGGTTCGTCATCAGACTTCTTCCCAATCCGAAAAGGGGTTAGACAAGGTGATCCTTTGGTTCCACACCTTTTTCTCTTGGTAGATGAAGTTCTTAATGCCCTTATTTCCCGAGCAATTGACATTGGGAAACTCAAAGGTATGAAGGTGGGTTCCAGAGGAGTGACGATAAGCCATATTTAATATGCAGATGACACAATCTTCTTCATAGAAGGATGAGAGGAAATTTTGTGGGTCCTGAAGAGAATTCTTCGGATTTTTGGTATTTGCGCTGGGCTTAAAATCAATTACAACAAAAGTAATATTTATGGAGTGAATGTGGATGATCAAATGATGACCAGAGCTATTGAGATTCTTGGTTGTCATGATAGCGCTTGGCCTTGTAAATATCTTGAAATCCCAATTGGAGGAAGATGCAATGAAAAAGAAGTATGGAAACCAATCTTAGACAAACTGCAAGGTCTTCTCAGTCACTGGAAACAAAAAACACTTTCTCAGGCAGGGTGGGCCTGCCTAATTCTAGTTGTATGTCAAACGATCCCGTCATACTTCCTATCAATTTTCTATATTCCTGTAGGGATATCGAACAAGATAGAGATGATGTTTCATAGATTCTTCTAGGGGAACAAAGGAGGAAAAAATAAACTAAGATTGATTATGTGGAATGAACTGCAGGTGCCACGGGAGATGGGAGGCCTCGGACTGGATAACATCATTCATACCAATCTTGCATCACTCTACAAATGGAAGTGGTGATTCCAAGAACCAGGGAATCTTTGGAAACTTCTCATTGAAGATCTTGACACCGGAAGACGAATGATTGCTTCATCTTTAATCCCTACATCTAGACCGGCGCAACCAAGTAATTCAATTTGGGGAAGAATAAAAATTTTGGGAAGATATTTTGTTGAAGGACTTAAACCTTAACTCCCTCTTCCCGAGAATGTATGCGCTCTTGCGCAATAAATAAGGATTTGTCGTTTCTTATGGAGATTGAGAAGAAAATATTTGGATTTGGAATATTCAACTCCGCAGAAATTTATTTGATTAGGAGATTGAGATGTGGGATGTATTTATTCAATATCTAAACAGCTGCATCCTTTATCTGAATGCGATTGATAAGGTTGTCTGGACTGAATCAGTAGACGGAAGATATACAGTTAAAAAGTCAGATATCCATTTTATTGGGCTCAAAATAGTACATGGAATCTGAAATGGATATGGAGCAGTGTGGCCTCCCCAATAGCTCTGTGTCTTATCTGGAGAGTAATTAAGAGAGGTATCCCGGTTCGAGCAGAATTATATAGGTGACGTGTTGTCCGTTCTATGGTACGACTATGGAGACAATTGACCATATATTTCTTTTATGTGATCTAGCATCTCAAATATGGACTAAACTTATTTGATGGTTCGGTATACATTGGATGTCTCATGGGAGTATGGTATAACTAAATCCATCAATGGAGAGTACTCATCCGATGTAAATCCAAAAAACTCATTTGGGAAACATCTCTATTTTTGGCCATCTGGTGTCTTTGGCGATCCCGGAATGAACTGATCTTCCAAGGTAAATCGGTTACAAGGCATGGATTGGTTCATAGGATCAGATAGAATATGTGGAAATGGACCCATGCGAAATACACAAGGGAAACATCCAACATTCCGCTCATTAGTGATTATCTTGCTCATATCCATATTCAACCAAAAAGAAATAGAGTTCTGATTCGTCGAGATGTTGCTTGGGTTCCGCCAACAATTGGTATGTGGAAGATTAATGTTGACGGATCAACTTTAGGCAAACCTGGAGATGCTGGTGTTGGCGTTGTGATACGTGAATATAAGGGCCACATAATTCACATACTCTCAAAATACATTGGGGTCGCGGACTCTAATACTGCGGAGCTTGAAGCCTTGAAACATATTTTACAAACCATTGGGCGATCGATGATTGGCTTTCCTATCCCACAGACTATCATAGAGAGCGATTCAACTACAGTGATTGCTTGGATTAACAATAAGTGTGGGTATCCTTGGCGACTTGATCGAGAGGTACAAGAAATTCTTAATTTTATCAATCATTCTAATGGAATCATGATTTGTCATATTGTACGTGAGCGTAACTTCTTAGCTGACAGCTTGGCTAAGAGAGGTTCTCAACGTAATACAGACCTCTCAGTGTGGCTATAGATTTACATATATCTCGGGGTGTTGGCTGCTATCATTCACGCTTTGTGCTGCAAGATGATTTTTTTGGTGGAGGCCTACTAGCTAAGAAAGTAAGTTGTGGCCTTAATGTATGTTTTCGTTACACAGATTGATTGTCTGTTAAGTGTTATTATTATTATTTTTTTATTTTTATTTGATCGGCGGTTAAGTGTTATATGATCAAGTGTGACGGTGGAAAATTGGTGGTGGTATAATGCTAAAGATTTTGGTTAATAGGTGAAATGTTCTTTATTTTAGTTATTAGCTATAATTAGCTTTGGGTTTAGTCACTGCATAAGTGCATCATGTAATAGTGTTTATGGGCAATATAATTCATCTGCTTTTAAAAAAAATATTCAAAAATCAACCCGTAAAAAGTAAATGAATACTTAGTTACAAAACGAAAATAGTATAATTTATGTATATAAATTATAAAGAGCAAAAATATCAAAATTATCTTACACTTCTAACCAATAAAATATTATCATTTTTTAAACTACTACAAAATCCTAAAAACTCATTTGAATTGGAACGGATGAAATATTATTTTGTTAATATATCTACATCATATTTATTAATTAACCATATTATCTCATCTTGATTAAATAAATTTCTGTTAATAAATAATATACTATATTTTTTTTTCATATTTTGGAAGTGATCTGTTCAAATATAACATATTTATTTAATATTATTATTTTTTAATTAAAATGTTATTTAATAAAAAAAAATTACTTTTAAACTATCCTTGAGTAATATTAATTACATAATTTAAATTTAAATTGATTTTATATCATTATTCTTCGAATAAGCTCTTGACTAAATCCTATAGTCCAACTTACAAATAATTTTTTTATTATAAATATGAAAAATATTGATCTAATTTTTATTTATTTCAGTACTATATTTGAAGCAATCCCTTTTTACTTTTTTAAGATAGGCAGTTTTTAAAAAGAGTGACAAAATCATTTATGTTAAATAAATTAAAAGAGTAGTTGTTCATTTAATTATTTTGGTATTTATTATTTTCTTAAAAAGGAGAATTTTTAGTCACACGATTGGGATGACAATAAATCTTTTTAAGGACCACTTATGGCAAGTTTGCATCTCTTCTTTTGTATTTTTAATTTTAATACTATGTCCGTCCAAAAAAATATTCATTTGTTTTTTCACCTAATTTTAAAAATATTAGTATTATATTAGAATATAGTAGGAATAAAGTAAAAATTACTAAAATAACATTGTCAGTATGTGTGATATAAAAATAATGACATTTGTTTAATATATTATAAGTTGTAAGGATATTTGTAATGTTAGGTAGATAGTACAGTTACTAAAAAAGAAAATAGATACTTTGTTATGAAACGGACTAAAATAGAAAAATAGATACTTTGTTATAGGACGGAGAGAGTATTTAAATTATTAAATTTATTACTAACTATAAGTATAATTAGTAGATAATAAAGAATGTATTAGTGAAAATAAATAACCTATAATATAAATCATTATAGATTGAAATTAAGATGACTAATTAGTTTAATTAAAATTAAAAAAATAAATTTAAAATTTTAAAATTAGATTAAGATACTTAATCATTTTTCAAAAAAAAAAAAGTAACATGAGATGTGGAACAATCAGAAACGGCAACATGGACATGGTAGATGAGACGGAGAGAGTGTAATTTTTTTAAAAAAATATATTTAATATTAGTTCTTTATATATAATATTACCCTTAACAATTATTTTTTACTTTAAAAATATTAATATCAATTATTTATTTTTAGAAAAAAAAACAAAAACAAACACATGTTTCCTTTTGCAGCATTAAATGTGCTTTGATAGAAAAGCATATCTCAGTACAATTGGTAAGGCGGTTAGTTGGATCAAATAGTATTAAAAAATTAGAAATTTAATATAATTTTTTTAAAAAATAAAATAAAATAAAATAAGTGTAAATAAATAGTAATAAAAATTTTAAAAATACATGTATAAAAGGAGTCTAAATAACTATTTTATAATTTTATCGTAAAAATTTAGAATAATAATTTGTCAGGTTTTACATCTAATTTTACTACTTTAATTTTTTTTTCTAAAAACATCAAATCAAACACCTAATTTTTATTTATTTTATTACACTAAAATCTAATTTTACATTCAAAACATCACGTCAATACATATTTATATCACATCAAACAACTATTTCAATTCAAAATTTTACTATTCAAAATCAAAACCCAAAACTTAAACCTCACAAGTAAACACACCCGGAGTTGTTTTATTTGAATAAAGGGTAAACTGTTTTTTTTAAATACCGTAAGTGGATCCCTTATCATTTTAGTCTCGTAAGTGGAGTATGTCGCAAACTAGTCTCGTAAGTGAAAATTTTTTGTTGTTTTAGTCCTCCGGCACCGGAGAGCCCGCGTGGCTCGCCGGAATCCACGTGTCCGCCATATGTCCTGCCAAGTTAGCGACACTGGGCGACCCGTAGATTTTATTTATTTATTTATTTTCAATTGAACCAAATAAAAAATAAAAAAAAAACAAATAAAATTAAAAATAAATTTAAAAAAAATTTAAAAAATGAAAAAATAAAATAAAATAAAATCCACTTGTCCGCCAGAGGTGTCGCGCTAGGTCAGCTCATAAAAATAAAAGGCGAGCCACGCGGGCGTCTCTGGTACTAGAGGACTAAAACAGCGAAAATTTTTCACTTATGGAATTAGTTTGCAACAAGCTCTACTTACGGGACTAAAATGATAAGAGGTTCAATTACGGAATTAAAAAAACAGTCTACCATTGAATAAATTGTTAACAATAATCATTTATTTAATATTGATTTCAACTAATGATTATGCTGATAATTGTATTTTTTTAAAAAAATATATATTTCAAATAATTGTAAATCACACGAGACCTTTTGTTTTAAAATATATGTAATAAAATACTAGTTTTCTAATTATTATTTTATTAGTACCCGTTAAGGTGTCAAATTACGATAGATACGAAAAGTTAAATAAAATATAATTAATATTTATTAATAAAAATAATTATAAATTAATTTAAATTTTGATTAAAATGCATAATTATATTTTTAAAAAATAAAAGAACAAATTATATGAGATAAAAAAAATAAAAAATTAATACTTTGTGTGTATATTGACATGAAATTCAATGATTTGGGCAACAAACTTTGCTTTCCTTCATTTAATTCCCTTTCGTTATATTAAAGTCTTGTTTGCTTTTTGGGGTAAGGATGTAAAGACTTTGGTCCATATTTATCTAAAAGTTGTGCATCAATTTATACTTAATTTAATTAAATTAAATTATAAATTATATTATTATCTTCTATTAGCATTTGTATTATGTTTGAAAACTTTAAAAATTGTATAGTAAACAATTAAAAGAGAACAAAGATCACCATAGTTTTTATAGTTTATTTTATATTTTATTTTTATAATTAAAAAAAAAAATACTCCCTCCGTCCCGCGAAAGATGGAGTTTTTTTGTTAGGGACACCCTATTTTAAGTAATGTAGGTTATTAAGTTATTAATACTAAGTTAAGATAATATTTTATTATATTTTTATATACGTAGTGTTGTTGGTATTTTAAATTTTTTAGAATTATATCTCAATAAAATATATGCAATATGAATATCATTTTATAGACAATAAAATTTTATATAATACAAATGAATGAAAAATTATATTTATTTATTTACCATTACCATAAATTAGTTTTATAAAAAAAATGAAGTGTAAGATGGTAGAAATTTAATTAAATTAATTTATATTTGTTAAGCATGTTTAAGATTGATAAACTTATCAAAAATGGAAATGAGTCATTTTTTGTAGGATATACCAAAAAGAAAATTGGGTCATCTGTACTGGAACGGAAGGAGTACCTCATTGTATTAAAAAAAAAAAACAGAGCTTTTATTTATTTATTTATACCTTGTGTATTATTGCATGATGGTGATGGAAATTTGACTGAATAAAATTTTAAGATAGTTTAATCATATATGCTATCAAATGTAGAGAGTCATGAATTTAATTTGATACTTGAAACATATAACAAACTTCAATGCAACGCAACAGTTTCTTACCTGCTTTACAAAATAATAAAAGGTCAATTCTTCGTACTATATTTTTATTTTTTTAAAAAATATTTTATTTTAAAAATAAAACTACTCAAAATATTTTTTTTATTGCTTTAATTAACGGATAAATAGATTTATATATAATTTAAAATTTTTATTTTCTAATAATTAACTTCACATTTATAAATATAAATATATAGTAAAAAAAAGTTGAATATTAATATAATTTGAATCCCTGCATTGCAACAAACTATCATACATACATAAGGTGTGTTTGTTCATAGGTTTGAGATTTTGAATTTGAATTTTTTAATAATAAAAAAATTGTATTTGAATAGTTGTTTGATACGATTTTTTAAGATAAAATAAATTATAATATAATATTAAAAAAATAAAATTATTTTATTTGATATTTTTGAAAAAACAAAATAAAATCTTAATAATAAAAACTTATTGTAAAATTTATAAAAGATCACAACCATAAATTGTTAAGTCAAATATATAATTCAACGCAATCCTATATATTTAAATCAATACAATTTACTCTATTTCAACAATACTTTATGTTAATCAAAATTAATATGATCAAAACCAAAATCGAAACCAAACACTCAAAATCCTACAAACATCGATGATCGATGGATTTCCGATTTTTTCTTTTTCTAGAATTAATTAAGAATAATCTCGATTACGCCGCCTATTACATGCGATTGCATCCTTTTTTATTACGATCACACTTTCTTCTTGTTCGTTGTTGTTGTCGTTGTTGTTGTTGTTATTATTATTATTATTATTATTGATTTTTTCCTTGATCTGATCACTTTTCTTCCTTTGCAGACGAAATACGCTCTTTAACCCATTGAGTAGCCTCCGGCCAAGATTCTTCTCGCCGGTCGCCGGAATCTCGTCGGACGGTGACGGAATTTCTCCGACGTTCTTGGAAGCGTCGCGATAACTCAAGGCGGATATAGAGCCGAGTTGGTTCCGACCGATTTTGTTGCTTTCTGAACCGAAGCGGGAGCTGGCGGACCGGGTTGAGTCGGTCCGGTTTTTAATACTTTCCGATTCCTTTATAAGCGTTCTCATCGCGCTGAGTTCTTTCTCCAGTGTTTGGATTCGCGTGTTGGTGGCGGTCATTATGCTTTTGAGCTGCGACACCTGTCGGAGGGCGGCGTCGCGCTGGAGGATTGCGCCGAGAGTTTGATTTTCTTTGCGGTGGTTCTGGTGGTCGGCGGCGGTGATAATGGAGGCGCGTGTGTTTAACTGCTCCACGAACATAGCTTGGACGACGAATCGGAGAGGCATCCTTGGATTCTGAACTGCGTGCATCAGAAATTTTGGAGATAGAATGCTGCAATCGATGTAGTTGCACATTTTGATCTTCTGTTCGTCGGAGACTCCTCCGATGTTCGCCTGAATCGACGTTTTAGATCGTCTGAATTAGCGATTATTTGAGACAGATTGTGGAATTGATAACCGGAATTGATTGATTACGTACCTTCAGATGAGCGTCGACGATTCTGTAGACGAGATCGTGAGAGTTGGTTAATCGTCGACTAACCGCCTCCAAAATCAACTGCAGATCTCCGATCTGCAACCGCTTAGCCTCATCCAACCACCGGAAATCGCCGTCGGCTTCCGCCGTCAAGCTCAACGCCTGGATGCATCTGCTAACGAGAGACGCCGCAGTCTCCGCCTCCGGTAGATAATCGAAGCACGACTCGAGGATAATCGACGCGCAGTCGCTGTTACCACCGGAAATTACACCGGAAAAATACGCCTCCGACTTCTGCACCAAATTTTCATCACCGGTTTCGGTAACCTCTGTCATTCCGAGCAACTCCGCCGCCGTGCGAAGCGCCGCGACGTTCCTCGGAGTTATGACGACGACGTCTCCGTAACAGAAATCCGCCACCAAAGAGAACGTCTCCGCCGTAATGTTTAACGGCGGCGAGAGAGTTATTTCAGAGAATTCATGACTCAGCTGTCGTTTCAAAAAGGTACTTCTCGCCATTAATATTTCCTGTGAATCACAGTAAATGCACCATCACTTTTCATTGCTGTTGAAAACCACACTTCATTGCACATTTACTTAGGCTAACGAATCATCCAGAAATGCAATTCCGAAAAAACTCACTGAAGAACAGAGAAAATAATAACCTAGATCGAAATTCTAGCTAGTGTAGAGAACGTTACAAACCTTGTGAAGTCCGAAGGAAGAGTCCTGGACATGAATCACAACATCCGGAGGATAATCATGCTTTCTATCCAGCGATAAATAATTCCTAGAGAAAATTCAACAAAACAGATCTGAATTTCAGCGAAAAAAAACTAGGAAATTAAGTGCATATACGTTCACATAGATATACATTCACATAGATACACACCATGGTTGAAGCCTGGAAAATCGAGAATGAGAAGGAGTCGAATTAGGCAAAGAGGCTAATTCGAGTGATTGAATGCTAGAACACGAAACTTGATCATCTTCCTCATATTCATCTTCATCTTCTTCGTCTTCTTCATAAATTGTTCCTGCAACGCCCAATCCATTCCACTCCGGATCTCCTAAATCCATGGCTACTGCTGCTTCTGTGTTATTGAAGAGTTGGGGATTTTGGGTGAGAGAGAAATGAATTTATAGAGTGAGAGTGAATTGTGAATAGTAAACAGAATTGATAAGAGTTTCCTTCCTTTTCCTTGTAAATGGAGAGAGAGAGACTTATAACTTATAAGGATTCCTATTTACTGAGTTGGTGCATTTATTGCGGGCATGTGGACAATCATAAATGAGATTATTGAATTCATTCCTAGCGCATATCCTTCTCCAATTCAAATTAACAATGCAAATTTGCTTATAATATTACTCTAAACCACATAAAATCCTTTATATTTTATTTATTATACAAAAAAATTTTATTATTATGTTCAAATAGATATAAAATTATTTTTTTATTAATACGAAATATTTTAAATAATTTTATTTAAATAAATAATTAATATCTCATTTAATAATATTTTTTTTAAAAAAAAATAGGTAATTGTAAATTAAAAAAACTATTAAAACAATTATTTATTTCATTCAAAAAATATTATTTAAAATACTTTATTTTTTTTATAATCGTATAAAATTTGTATTATTAAGTGTGCATTATCTTTAAAGATGATGTTTTGTATCTATTTTAATTTAACACAGATCAATTTTACACAATAAATAAAATAATAAATATTTTTATATTTTTATTAAAATACACGAGACTATTATATAATTTACCATATAATCTATTCATAATTTTGAAAGTTTGCAATGTATTCTTTCATAATTTAGAAATTACACGGATTTCATTATATGTTTTTTTTAAAAAAATATTATACAAAATTTCTATAAAATGTATTAAACTCGTGAATTTTATTTTAAAAAATATTATACATAATATCCTAAAAATATATCATACAATTTTTAAAACACAAAGGATCGTCGTTCTTGTTTCTAAATTACAATGAAAAAAACATAATATAAAATTTTCAAATTACAAATAAGACTATAAGAAAATTTTCAAATTGATAGTTTTTTTTTTCATTATATAATTTGATAAAATTTTCTCTAAAAATAATTTATTCGAACACTTATTTTTAAAATAAAAGATATTTCATTCAACAACTGTTCGGTTGTAAGACTTTTACAAAATTTTACTATTCATCCCATTTTTTCCCCTCGAAAATATCGAATCAAACACCTATTTTTCATTTTTTATATTATACTAAAAATAAATTTTACATTCAAAACATCACATCAACACCTATTTATATCACATCATGCAACTATTCAAATTCAAAATTTTTACTATTCAAATTCCAACTCAAAATCCAAACCCCCAAACAAACACACCCTAAAAAAACACGTTAATATATATATATATATAAATCAACAGTACAATATTATATTGTATAAATATAAAAAAATGTAACACATAAATTAATAATCCATGGCAATATTCAGACTGCCTATATTACTTTTGATTTCAATAATAATAATAAAAAAAGTTCATACAACATATTTTGTGTTTATAAATTTTACTTAATTTTAATAATCATTGTCCTAATCATTGGTCATTAAAAAAACAGTCAACTATTTGGTAGAGTACTGGTTATAGTTATTAATTAGAATATTTCAATTGAATTCCGTAAGTTAATTATAATAATGAGTTGATGTTATTAACATGTTCAAATAATTATTGAATTAAATGAATAGATAAGATAATTTATATATATATATTATTTTTAAAATATGATGAGACAAAAATACAAGCAGAATTCACATACAAATTTGACTAAAATTCATAATATTATAATATTATTATATCTATGGTAGTTGGGCCTCTTTGGTATGTGCTTTGATTTAAATTATTCAAATTAATTTTTAAATAATATATTATTATGATATTCTATGGAAAATAAAATTATCATATTTTTATTAAAAATGGAGTAAATTATATAATTCTTACACACAAAAAATAATAATAATAATAATAATAAAAAGATATCAGGTCGGTTAGTCTTCGGTTCGTTAGTCCGGTCGGTTAGTTTGCGGTCGGATAGTCAGGTCGGTTGGTTAGCGGGTCGGATGGTTCATAGGTCGGAAAGTCTATGGGTCGGAAGGTTTGCGGTCGGATAGTCAGGTCGGTTGGTTAGCGGGTCGGATGGTTTGCGGGTCGGAAAGTCTGCAAGTCGGTTGGTCAGCAGGTCGAATAGGCAGGTCGGTTAGTCAGCAGTCTGCGGTCGGATAAGCAAGTCGGTTGGTACGTGGTCGGACCAAGTAAAGTCGGCTGCCCACTTAAGTGAACAGTAGTTTGGTCGCTTGATGGGGGCGGCCAAGGAGTCTTTTGGTCCAACGACTAGTTAGTCGTTGGATTAGTCGGTTGCTCTAACTGATCAAGCGACGGTTCCAAGCGTTTCTTTTGGGCGGTTGATGGCGGTTGCTGTAACTGACCAGGCAACGGTTCCGAGCGTTTTTCAAAGAATATTTAAGGATTTGGATTTTTCTGGAGAAGGCATCTTCAATCAACTTCAACAAAGCAAAGTCAGATTCGGGATCACCGCTTTAAATTTTCAGCATTTAATTTCCAGTTATTTCTTTTCATGTACTGTACAGTGTTTAGAGATACCTAATCTCATACATTAATTATTCAAGTTTAAAGATATTTTCCATATCTTTGAATTTTAGTTTCTGTTTGTTGAAAAAATACATCATCAACAACAACAACAACAACAACAACAACAACAATAATAATAATAATTGAATTCGAGTCCAAAAAAGGAAGAATCCAATATTGTACAAGTAATACTAATATGTTAGGTTCGGCGAAAAATTTATCCAAAGCGTACTCGACGAGTAACAGCTGCAGATTCTCAAGTTATATAAAAATAAAAAAATAAAAAAAATATAGAGTTCCGTAATGTCTAATCATAAAATTATAAGTTCAAATACTCGACATTTTCAAATTTTGTCTGCGAAGTTAGGCAGGTTAAAAAATAGAAAATAAAAAATATGTAGAGTGTTTGTTTGTAAGGTTTTGATTTTAGATTTAAATTTTAAATAATAAAATTATAAATTAAAATTATTTGATATGATATTTTAAATATAAAATTATAAATAAAAATTAGATGTTTAATCTTATTTTTTGGAGAAATAATTTTAAAATAGTAAAAATAAAATCAAACTCTCATAAACAAGCACACCCATAATATTGGTTCAAATTAGATTATGAAATGTTTAATTTTATTTCCATTTTCATTCAGATCCTATTACACTATTATACCCTGCTATGAAATTATAAATAATAGTATATAAGAAATTTAATAATTATGTTGTTAGATAGGAATTTATAATAATACTTTAAAAAACTAAAAACTTCTAATTTTAGCAATATTTTGGTGCCCTTAAATATTTAATGAACAAGTTGTTTTAATTTGAATTCAAATTCAATATATCTATAATAAACAATTTAGGTTTATTCATTTTGTGATTTTGGATGAATTTATTTTTTAAATTAAGTATGAAAAATAATATTAATAATAATTTTTAAAGAGAATAAAAAAATGTATATTATATATTATGTTAATATATATATATTATATTTTATAATATTTATAGAGAATTGTACTATAAAAAAATAGTGAGTGAATAAACTCAAATAAGTTTAGAAAATATATATAGATTTTTATTTACTATGTATCAAATCTCATTTTTTTACTACTAATTTTCATAATTTTGTTTTAGAAATATATATTTTTATCTTCTTATAAAATATCAATAGTATTTAAATTAAATTCAAAACTCAAAACAAACTACAAAAGGAAATGAAATGTTTTAAAATTGGAAGTGGATATGGATCTGAAAGGGACAAAAATAATGGCGTAATTTAGATAACTAAAAGTTAATTATTCTACAGTGAAGCCTAGAGCTGGCAATGAGTCGGGTCGGGTTTCGGTAGGACTAGATTTTTAAACGGGTCAAACTGTGCAACTCGAATCCAACTCGTTTATTTGAACAAGTCAGAAGACTCGACCCGTTGTGACACCCTGATCCGCAAACCACGTAAAATCGAACGTGTCGGGATCGTAGACTGGTCCTACAGGTCAATATGAGTCATTTCAGGACGCTTCTATCCTCACTGACGTGCACCCTGGAAGATTTCCCAAGGGTCACCCATCCTAAAAAAATCCAGAGTAAACACGAAAGTTATTTCAGTAGGGCTTTCAAAAAAAAATATGCACATTGTTGATATGAGTAGTCTATTCAATCTATTTAACTTATAATCAACTTCGAATGGCCTAATACTGCCTCATCTACATACGGAATTTGGCCAAGCAACGGCTCAACTCCGGAGTATCACACCCGTTCAACCAAAAAATAATTTGTTAACACATTTAATAATTTTTAAAATGGGTTAGATGACCCAAACCCGATCCGACTAACACATAATCGACCTGTTTATTCATTTAAAAAATTTTAAAAATTAAATTTACATAAATCTAACTATAATAAAATAATCAATCCTCTCAAAAAACTAAATATCACTAAGTAAATAAAAAATATTCCTACAAGCATACACAATAAATAGTAAAAACTATTAAAGATAATATATTTAGATTATGTTAATTTAAATTAATATTTTTTTGAAAATACATATATAATAAATATATTAATTGATATTCATATATTATGAATAGGTTGTCGTGTCGGGTTTGGGTTGAAGGCATCAACCATAATTCGATATGTTATAAAGCTATGCTTTGTTGACTACATTTCAAATCGGTTCATGTGATACACAC
Organism: Andrographis paniculata; assembly: GCF_009805555.1. Lineage (NCBI taxonomy): Eukaryota > Viridiplantae > Streptophyta > Magnoliopsida > Lamiales > Acanthaceae > Andrographis > Andrographis paniculata. The sequence continues at coordinate 4,357,257 of NW_026137624.1, forward strand.
TTTTTCTCACTCTAAAAGCCCTAACATCTCTCCAGAAGCGATCCCGATGGGATTATGATTGATTGCACATTCGATTTCCGGCGATTTTGTCTGGCAAGTTTAGAGATGCTATTTCCCTTAATGATGTGCGACTTGATCCTTGAAGTTTCTGTTGGGTATGTGTGTGAAAGAGGAGAAAAAATAAGGAAATGAAATGTTTGTGTCCCACATGGGAACATAAACAAACTCACCCCACTATATTAACATATCACTCCATTAAGTAGTAAATGACAAAATTGGGTTGGGTTTGGGCTCTATGGCTTGGGCTTGGGCTTGTGGTTGGGCCTATGCTTTATATATAATATATCTATATATCAAAGATAGGTCTTGGGCTTTGGGGCCGAGGGGCTTGTGGGCTACGTGGGCCAAAATCAATAAATTAAATACAATTTTTCACTTTCGAAATATAATTTTGAATTTTGAATTTGAATGATAATTAACTAATTCAAGTCAATTATTGAATAAATAGAGTTTGTTAATACATGCGTTAGTCGGATGTAACAACATGCCTCCTCACAATGGAAATTCACACCATCAACAAAATCCTATATTAATTCTATAAAAATGACAATTTTCTTTTTAGCAAAATCTCTCTTTGAAAATTTTTTCTCTCGTAGGATTTTCATAAACCAAAAAGTTTTATCTGCAATCAAAATATCCTTCGGAAAATCTCTCTGTTTCTTAATTCGGTTTGCGGAATCTGCAATTCCATTCAATTCGTTCTATCTTACGAGGCGATCGGTGGCAGTCGAATTCGCTTCAAGGAAATCGCGTCTCACGCGAGGCTCGAATTTATCTGAATCTGATATTCGAGATCGTTACCAGATTTGGTGATTTGATTTTGTCGCTACATCTCTGATTCGTTATTAATATTCCAAACAATTTCTACGATTAGATTGTTCGATTTATGCCATTTTTATATGTTCGTGGTGTGACTTTGTTTGCGATTATGTTAGGCTTAGATTCGGCGATGTTTCCTTAGATTAGAGTTCGGGTTTGCGTGTATGTTGCGTTTTCGAGGCGTGTCATTTGTGGTTGAGCTTGTTTGTGTGTCGTCGGTGTTTTTGTTGGATTTACTGGGGTTACTGAGTCCAAACTGTTTGCTTCCGGAATTAATGAAAGATTTTGTAAGTTTTTCGCTAGATGTTGAATGTTCTTGTGTGAAAATAGGTTGTCGATCTTGATTTTTAGCATTACAAGTGGTATTGGAGCTTTATAAGTGTCTTGTTCTATGTTTTTTTAAAAAAATTGAAACGAATTCTTATTCTTTATTTTTCGAAAGATTGAAACCATTTTTTATGTTCTTTGTTTTTCAAAAGCTTATAATCGAGTTCTTGTTCTTTGTTTTTTGACAATCTTGAAATTGTGTTCGGTGAGAGAACAACTTGTTCTTATACTTGTAAAACCCATAAAGTTTTTGTATATATGTTTTCAAGTTAGGCCCAATTTTGCTTTTGTGGGTCGAGATGTAATGTTTAATGAAAATGAACTGCCTTATTTGAAAAATAATGTCCCAAATAAAACAAAATGAACATCTAGTGATTTAGACAAAGCCTCAAATGATGAGGAGCAAAATTACACTAATGATAAAAATTTTATTATTGAAATTGAAATAACTCCAGCAAATTCAGATCCAGAAAATGATTCTGGAAATTCTAGAACTTGTCCGGGCTTGATTCAAATTCTAAATTTTTTAAAATATGTTCAAAACTGTTTTAAATTCTGAAAGTCTGCAAAAATCAGTCCAATTCAAGGATAAATATTGATTTTTCTAATTCGGAATAAAATATAGAAAACGGTCAAAAATAAGAATTAGAAAATAATCAATTGATTAGGGATAGGACTAGGAGGATAATTAGGCAACTATCTAAGTTTTATGATTGTGATGTTACTTTGTTGAGCTTTGGAGTATTGGAATTTTTGGATGTTAATGAACCAAAAACTCATAGTGAGACAATGAAATTAAAATATAAAATTGAATTAGTTAAGGTAATGAATGAAGAGATTAATTTAAAGGATAATAACACATGCGAGTTAGTCCTTAAATTACCTAATGGATCTGTAGTTGAATGTAAATAGTTTTACGAAGTAAAACAAAAAGATAATGAGATTAGATTTAAAATCATATTAGTTGCTAAATGGTACACAAAAAAAGAAGAGTAAACTATAATAAAATTGATAGTTAAGTACACTACGATTAGGCTCATGCTAGCTCCAATTGCATACTTTGATTGAGAATTAAAAAAATTAGACGTTAAGCTTGCTTTTTTACATGGTAACTTGTATAAAAAGATTTACATGCGACAATTGGAAGATTTTATAAATGAAAATAAAAGAGAACATGTATATCTTTTGAAAAAATCGCTTTATGGGTTGAAATAATCCCCTAGGCAATCGAACATAAAGGTTGATGAGTGTATGGAGTCATTAAAGTTTGTTCGAAGCCAATTTGATTCTTGTCTTTATTTGAAAATAGGTTGTGATTGCCCTGTTTTCTTACTTATATATATTGATGACATGCTTTTGGTGAGTAATAACTTGGATACTATCAGCAATGTGATAAGTGCCTTAACAAGAATTTTAAAATGAAGAATTACAAGGGATGCGAAAATAATATTAGGCATGAACATAATTAGAGATAGAAGAACTATGTGCTATATTTGAATCAATCATCTTACATTAGGAAATTCTTGAAAAAGTTTTCTATGAATGATGCAAAATCTTCTAGCGTGCCTTTAGCGTCGAAGATAGTTTTAACTGAAGATCAAAATTCAAAATTTGAAAGTAACTTAAATTATATGAAAAATGACCCATATTCTAATGCTATAGGGCCGATTATGTACTTGATGGTATGCACTAGATCGTATCTAACTTATGCGGTGAATAGTTTAAATCGATATATGTCTAACCCCGGTGTTAAACATTGGAATGCACTTAAGTGTGTACTTAGATATTTTTTTTTAGGCTTAGTGTTTGGTAGACATGTAAATGACATAAAATTGATTGGCTATGTTGATTCTAACTATGAAAATAATATGAATACTAGGAAGTCTACTACTTCATACTTGTTTACGTTATCTGGATCTTGTATTAGTTAAAAATCTTCACAACAACATATTATGGCTCTATCTACGATGGAGTCGGAAAATATTGCAATAACCAAAGCCTTAAAAGAAGCTCTATGATTAAAAGGTCTTTTAAATAAATTAAAATACTTGCATAATGATATAACAGTTTTTTCGGATAGCCAATCGGATATACAACTATGTAAAAACTCCATTTTTCATGATCGTACTAAATACATAGATGTTCTCTTTCATTTTATACATAATGTAATGTCTAGAGGCCTAGTAATACTTGAAAAGACACCTGCCGAAGTCAAAACTGCTTATATCTCCCATGTGGTTTGGAAACTTAGCGCCGTTTCCCCTTGTACTTTAAAAACGGCGTAGTACTCCTTTGTGTTTTCAAAAACCTCGCACACTCTCCCCTTTGATCAGTTTGACCTAACGACGTTAAATATCTGTTGTAATGGACCGTTATACCCTTCCCTTAAATAACTCACTTAACACTCCTTCATCACTTCTCTCTCCTTTGCTTCTCTCCTATCCTTCTCCACCCACACCTCTCCACCATTGCTATGCCCGACTCGAAGTTCTTCTTCCACCCACAAGAAAATCAATTACAGGTTTGAACACTAATCCAACGGCGGCGTTCTCATCAAAAAGTTCATCAATTTTTCATAGAAAAAGGTAGCAACGAACCTAAATTCTTGTAAGTCACCGAGTTCGATCGATTTTGAATGACTTTTGTGTTAGGGCTAGGGCTTTTCGGCGTTTTTCTCATATTACGTCCAATTACAAAATTAATTGATTATGTTAATTGAATATTTATTTTTTGTCTGGTTGCTGTTGGATAGTGTTTGAGGGTGGGGTGGACATATTCTAATGTCGAAAAACACATGAAAAAAAAAATTAAGGGAAACGAAGCCAAGGAAGAAGGTGGAAACGAAAACATCACATCTATTTTGTAAACACCTACCTGGAAATCGAAAATCAGTGGTTGACCAGCGTCGATGAGGGGATTCGGGGTGTTCTAGGTTTGCTTCGGTTGTGTTAGATCGATTGATAAAGAATGGTTGTACTTAATGAGAGTAGAAGGGTAAATTAGGGAATTTGGGTAGTTAAGATAAGCAACAACAAGTCTATTTGCTTACTCCACGCGTTTATTCCACCTTCCGTTAACTTTTGCTGTTTGGGGGATTAGGCGCAAAGTTTTTGAAAACACAAATGGGTACTACGCCATTTTTAAAGTACAAGGGGAAACGGCGCCGACTTTCCAAACCACATAGGGGATATAAGCAGTTTTGCCCCTTCCAAATATAACTTTGCGGACATGGGAACAAAAGTTGTATCGATTACAAAATTTGATTTGTGTAGAAAAACAGTATACATGATACCTTTTATTAGAAATTATTTTGAAATTGTAAAAATCCGGAACTTTTATTTAATTATTTTTTTTAATTGTTAAAGTTTAAATTTTTGTATGATGCTTTAAAACTTTTAATTTCTGAACTTTGTTAATAAGTCTGTACGTATAAACGACTAGAAGTAATGTCGGTTCAAACAGTGATGACACCTTATAGTACACAATCTTTCATGCCAAAAAAGAAGGAGATTTGTGATTAATTTTAGGCAAATGATGTTTGATGTCCAATACACACACAATCGACCCGCCCAATTGAAGCTTGGACCCATAACCCGCTAACCTGACCCGGTTTGAGTGAGATACATTATTAGTTGTCTGATCTTGTAATTTAATTGTGTCCCTTGCATCTAATTACCTGATATGTTATAAGGCTATGTTCTGTTGATTGCAGTTCAGATAAGTTCACGTGATACACACTTTTTTTTTCACTCTGAAAAGCCCCAACTTCTCTCTCGATACGATCCCAACGTGATTCTGATCAATTGCCCATGTGATTTTCCGGAAACTTTGTCTGGAAAGTTTATAGATGCTCTTCCCCATAACGATACGCGACTTGATCCTTGAAGTTTCTACGAATTGATTGTTTGATTTATACCATTTTTATACATTCGTGGTGTAACTTGTCTGCGATGATGTTAGAGTTAGATTCGACGATGTTTCCTTAGATTATGGTTCGGGTTTACGTGTATGTTGTATTTTCGAGGCGTGCCATTTGTAGTTGGGCTTGGTTGTGTGTCGTCGGTGTTTTTGTTGGATTAACTGGGGTTTCTGAGTCCAAACTGCTTGCTTCTAAAATTAATGAAAAATTCTGTAAGTTTTTCGCTAGATATTAAATATTCTTGTGTAGACATAAGTTATCTATCCTGATTTTTAGCATTTTAAATTTTTTAAATTTAACTTGTGAGGTTTGACCAACCGTGGATAAAAATAAATAATATATATTAGTTGATTTTGAATAACGAATAAGCATACGTCGTCACATAAATTGTGTAAATTTTCAATTAGAAAATATCAATAGATGAATTTAGGAACTAAATAAAATAAAATATGAATTAATTGAAAAATAACTTACTTTAATATATTAACTAATTTTAAATTTTAATACAAGGAAGATATAATATATATATATATATATTTGGTGATGCTAATTGAGTCAAAGACTCAAATCATTAACAATATATAAAATGAAAGTATGCTAACATATATTTTTATATAGTATAATATATATTGATATTATAACAAATTATATATTTTATTATAACAATATATATGTTTACTTTTATTACATATATTAATTGAATATATATATATTTAATTTCATTAATTAATTATTTACTTATTTGCATGAATTCACGTTGATTATTAATTTCACTATAATAAATTGCATAATAAGATATTGTATATATATATACTTATAATCTTAATAAATCAATTATATATTACTTTTGTTCGAAAATTGAATGCGTTTGGTTAGTAACGCTGCTATTTAAGGTCATTTGGTGGGGTGAGGCAACGATGTTTGCCTCACCCACCTCTTATTTATTAATATATATTTAATTTCTTTCTAATGTGCATATATGCTATAAAAAATAATTGAAAAAGATATAAAAAATGCTAAAATTTAAATTTTATTTGTATAATTTTTAATAAAAATATTTTTTTCCATTCATACTTGGAATAATTCTACCATTTCTACTAGTAGCCGTTTTAGTCTGGGACGGAACTATACTAGGCCCCAAACCAAATTTTTTATGATTTTTTTAGTATTAAAAATATTAATTTTTATGTATTTATATACAGTTTTTCCTCCCCCTCAAACTATCTAAATTCATATATAATTTTGTCATTATTATTTATTTAGATTTATTAGCTAAATATTAAATAAATTATAACATTTTGTCCCCCGGGATTTAGATGCTACTTTCATCACTATTTTTAGTGCTAGTTGGATGTAAAGTAATGATTTTTGTGCAACGTTGAAAAGGTATGTACTGAGATCGTTCAAATTGTTACAATAGCATATGATTTGAAATTGATTCTAAACAAACTTATTTCTCCAAGTAGTGCTAATTTCTCCCTTTTTAGGCAAAACAAAAACCTTAAGATTCAGTAGTGGAAACTCGATCCATTTCCTAATATACTATATTCTTCCTTTGGTCGACCAAATCATGATATCGAAGGATAGGACCTTGAGACCTATTTTCCAATATTCACATTTTGCCTCGTTAAAACATTATTTAAATAAAAATAAAATAAAATATTTAAATTCAAATAAAAATCAAATACTTTCTTTATTATTTAAAAATTAATATCAATTTCTTATTTAGTTATAAAAATATTTTCGTTTTCTATTTTAGTAAAATAAAGAATTTTTATTTTTATTTTTATCCATATTTATTAAAATTTGTGCCCAATCCAATGGACATAATTTTCGATGATAATCTTATTATTATTATTATTATTTTAAAATGAAAATTTCTTTTAATAAAAACTGTATTATTTGTCAATTTCAAACAATAACAAAAGAATAAAAAGAGTTACAATATATAGTCGCGCAATAGTTGCTCTTTATCAATGTTTGTAAAGACTTTCAAGAAAAATATATTGTGTATATCATTATAATATGTTGACCGAGGATTAGCTCTGACTAACACCATAAATAAACTATATTATTTTAAAATATTATAAAATTAGTCACCACAAAGTTCTAGTTTTGCCGTTGTTTAAGATAATATAATTTAATAAATTAATAATAGTATATTATGATATTTTTTTTTTATGTGAATCGTGTTGTTGATATTTTGAAAATAAGAATTACTATATGATTAAATTTTTTAAAATATGTTTAAATATTTTTAAACATTATATCTCAATGAAATATACTATAATATGGATAAAGATAATAAAATTATATATAATGGTATAAATAAATAAAAAATATATTTATTCATTATTTTTACACAAAAAAATATATATATATTTACACACATTATTTGTACTATACTTTAATAAAATAAAAATAAAAAGATTATTAATATACGGAGTAAATACATTTTATATAATAATAATAATAATAATAATAATAATAATAATGTAAGATTTGAACACAAGAAAACAAGGATCGAGCCAAGTTATTAAAACTTAAATATAATTTGAATTATATGGAAAAAATTATTTAATTGGAAGCACAAGTTCTAATCAAATCATGAATTTTAAATTATATATATTTATTAAATATTTGTAAAATGAAATTTGTTATGTATTTTTTATTATTAGGCTTTGAGATGACTTCCCAACCCAAAGACGAATCTATAGCGGTTAGGCTTATTAATGGGCCTATTGTGAAGCACAGCTTGATTGGTATTTTTAGGTGGTTGGGCTGACTGACGGCCCACATAATTAAACATTTTTATTAAGTTTGAATATGAAAAATTAAAATAAATACAAAATCATGGAAATGCGGGGGATCGAACCCCGTGCCTCTCGCATGCAAAGCGAGCGCTCTACCATTTGAGCTATATCCCCACTTGTTTTGTATTTTAAATTTTATGATATATATTAAATACTAATTTATATTGTAGGTTGAATTTTTTCCTATTTACTATCTTATATTTTCAGAATTTGATTTTACATTCGTTTTTTTTTTTTTTTTTCTCAATGATTATTATTAAGAAAATGTTACATCCAACGATTATTTCCAATGCAAAATATTGTAATAAGCTATTATATATTTTAAAAAATTTAAAACCAAAACCCACCAGAAATAAAAAAAAAATACACATAGGTGAGATTGTTTGGGAGTTTGGATTTTGAGTCAAGATATGAATACTAAAAATTTTGAATTTTAATAGTTGTATAATGTGATATAAATAGGCGTTGATCTGAGGTTTTGAATGTAAAATTAATTTTTAGTATAACATAAAAAAAATAAAAAATAGGTGTTTGATTTGATTTTTTTTAGAGAAAAAAATTGGATGAATAATATATTTAAAATTCAATCCCAAAAAACACACCCTTGAAAATAGCAATTTATAAAATAAAAAGGCAAAAGAATACATCCTCATTTTGAACTTTGATATTGGCTTATTAAAAAAAAAAAAAAAAAAGGGAAAACTTTAATAATATTGTTTAATAATTTTTCTAGTAAAACCAATTCCATAGATATAGTCAATTTTTTTATAGTTTACTTTTCGATTTTCTATTTGGTAAAATTGTAAAATCTAAATAAATAGAGAACTGATAATTGGATTTAGATTGAGAATGGTTAAAATTTTAAAGTATAATAATTATACAATATAATATAAATAAATATTAATATACCATTTTATAAGTAAAAATAAATTTATATAAAAATACAAAATAATATCAATACTTTTTAAAAAAAAAAATTAAATCAAAACACTAAACAAAAAAACCTATATATAAAATTAATAAAAAATATTATGTAGATAATATAAAAATAATAAATGTGTATATTATATTAATTTCTTTTTTAGAAGTATGTAAAAAGTTTTGGGTAAAGTAACAAACCCTTAATTTAGTTTAAAATGTTCATTTTATAATTATCACAACTTTTTAATAAAAATATACTCTATATATACTTTTATAAAATATTACATCCATTTTATATTAATATTGAAATACAACAAAAATTCAAACTTTAAAATAATATTATTTTCGTCGACTCACAAAATATATAAATTTCTATTTTGGTATATCAAATTACAAAGTAATCATTTAAAAAATATTTTATTTTTTTTTACAAATATTTCATACTTTACCATTACATAATTACTTTTAACACAAAAAAATAAGGATAACATTATCTTTACACTACTTTTAATTACGCACTACAATTAAAATATTAATATTATTTCTTAAACTCTACGGAAAAAGTAAATATATACTTCATCCGTCAACTAAAAATAGCCAATTTGGGTCCAGCACGGAGTTTAAAGAAAGATAAATATTTTATTTTATTTTTTTGGATGATGTGGGAACCCGCAGCCGCTACCCGAAAGTGTGCACTGGGTAAACCTTCGGCCGAATCTAATACCGTGCAAACCAGGCCCGACGGGAAAGTCACACTAAGCGAATCATGTGTGGCAGGTGACCTGAGGCGTCGGGGGTTTAAACCCATGACCTTACAGTCACAACTCCAATCCCTACACCACTCGGTCATCCTTTACAGGACAAAAATAAATATTTTATTGAAAAAGTGATAGGTAGTTTGGGGTATTTTTGAAAATTTAGTTAGAAATGAAAGTAAATGAAGAGAGAATGTAATAAAGTTAGTGATATTTGTTGTAAATAAATGTTGAATGAAGGATAATAATTAAATATTGAAGGAAGGATAATAATTAAATATTGATTTGTTAACATTGTCAAAATTAATAATACAATAAATTTAGCGAACGAACTAAAAAAAAGTGAAAATAAAAGTACAAAAGTTTATTTACTTCAGGCAAAAAATTCAATCCCCTGGAAAACAGTTGGGTGCAATCGAAGCCGTCGGTCGCATATGTGTTGAGGATTTTGATACGAAGTGGCGGCCTTCTTAACACATTTCGGGGTTTGGATTTTGAATTGGAATTTGAATAGTAAAAATTTTGAATTTGAATTGTTGTATAATGTGATATAAATAGACGTTGATTGATGTAATGTTTTAAATGTAAAATTGATTTTTAGTATAATATAAAAAATAAAAAATAAAAAATAAAAAATAGATGTTTGATATGATATTTTTGAGAAAAAAAAAATTGGATAAATAAGTGTAAATCCAATCCAATCCCCCGAACAAACACAGCCTTGAAGTAACCGCAATCATCGTCAATCATCTTCGTCTCCAAATTGAATCTCTAGATTGATTAATATTTCGTTATTTGCTTTTCTTTGTACCTTTTAACACATTATAATAAATTCACTACAAAAATAATTATATAATTGGTAATTTTATTCGATAAAATAGTTATATCCCTAGTCAAATAGGAACATACCATGATTAATATTATTATTAATACCAATTTTCTATTTTAATTTTCTTTTAATAGCTAATTAATATAATAATATTATAATTCAATATTATTTTATATAAAACCTAATAATTTAATACCCCCTCCATCCCATTGGAAAGATGTCATTTGTTTTTTGCACGTAGATTTTTAAATATTAGTATTATATTGGATTGTAGTAAAAAAAAAAAAAAATATCCCTATTAATATGGTGTAATATAAAAATAATGACATTTGTGTAATATAATGTAAGTTGAAATGGTATTTATTATGTTAGGTAGTACAATTACTAAATTAAAAATGGTAACCTTGTTTTGGGACGGACGAAAATATAAAATGATAACCTTTCAATGGGACGGAGGGAGTATAATAATTCATTAATATATATTTTATACTATCTTCGTCCCACATATAATGTCACACTTTTGAAAAATATTATACACTTTAATTATATTTTAATCATAGGAGCACCTAGAACAATTTGGACATGCAAAGGGGCAGAAAGACATGTGTCACATTATATCTTGCCAAAAATATCAAATAATTTTGACAAATTTCAGTAAATTTGATATAGTCCTAGGAGATTTTTTTGTTTTAACTTATTTATTTTGAAATGTTTATTATTTTAACTTTACAATATAAATATTCTTTTAAAAAAATACTCCCTCCATCCCTAATTTATCTATCCATTTGTTTTTTGCACGGAATTTTAGAAATATTAGTATTATATTAGGATAAAGTAGAAATAAAGGTAAAAGAAAGGCTAAATTAACCCTATTACTATTGTATGATATAAAGGTAATGACATTTGTATAATATATTGTAAATTAGAATGGCATTTGTAATGTTAAGTAGATAGTACACTTACTAAAAAAAGAAACGGATACTTTGTTATGAGACGGACCAAAATAGAAAAATAGATAGATTGTTAGGGGACGGAGGGATGGACGTGTTACTTCTAACAAGAAATTTTCATGTTTATCAATTAATTTATTTAAAAAATAATATATAGACAATCATATAATATATTTTATCTACTTATTAAATTCAATATAAAAATATTGTTTTTTTATATTATACTCGAACTCGAGACCTAGCCTAGGCTCTGATACCATGTCGGATGCTAATGACCGTCTCACCGAAAAGCTCAAACTTATTAGGGAAACTAACACATTACTTACATATCCCGCAAACGGGAGTCCCAAACATAGAAACCGTACACAATTTTCGATCTATTTAATTCGACAAGCCATTAAAAAATATTTTTCAAAAGGACAACAATATTCTTTCATATAAAATATGAAAAATAAAATAAAATAAACATTATTTATTGCAAATGAAATGAGATGAAGCGACTTTATCTATTGCCACGAAACTTCCGGGCAAAAGGCAAAAGTGAATGGCAAGTAAATATTCTTTCTTTAACGCTCCGCCCCGTGTGCGGACCGCGTTAACGACCAAGGATAGAACAGACAACCTTAAAGGGAGTCCATCTTTCTATAATACTATATTTATTCAAATTATTATTATATTAAAACTTTGAGTGCAATTTTTTGAATAAGTTTGAAAAAATATTAGTTTATTAAAATAATATTTGACATGATGTTTTTGTAAAAAAAATATATATACTCCCTCCATCTCTTGACAATATATACATTTTTTTATTTTCATATAACAAAGTATTTATTTTATTTTTTAGTAACTATACCGTCTACCTAACATTACAAATATCCTTCTAATTTACAATATATTACACATGTTATTACTTTTATATCATACCATACTAGTAAGGGCAATTTAGCCTTTTTACTTTTATTTCTACTACTACGTTATAATATAATACTAATATTTCCAAAACTCCGTGCAAAAAGTAAATGGATATATAGATATGGGATGGAGGGAGTATTTCGGAAGCAAAATTTGAATAGTAAAATTTTTAAAAACTAACGAGAAAAAATCTACACCACATCTAATACATATTCAACATCAAACACATTTTTCAATACTTCAAAAATTTTCAAACTTCCAAAACCAGTCCCCGCATGTATTTATGGAAATTTTATCAAATTTCTACTATTTATCAATATTTTTCTCTAAAAAATATCAAATCAAACACCTATTTTTTAATTTTTTTTATATTTAAAATATCACATCAATACGTGTTTATATCACATAATACAATTATTTTAATTTAAATTTTTTACTATCAAATCCCAAACCAAAGTCAATACCTCCAAACAAACAAACCCATTGTTTCATTAGCATGAAACACTTTTTATAGGAACGTTTCTTTTGCCAAATTTCTCCAAAACTTTAATTTTTGAAAATATTATATATATATATATATATTCTCTTACAAAACATCTTATCAAACAAAAAACACACTAACCCCACCCCACCCCAAGTTGACCCATCCAAAGTCGTCCAAATAGCTACTTCCATTGTGTATCTAACTGTCACGTATGTATGAATTATTACTACTCTGAACTGAGGGATAGAATAGAACGAACATACCGCGTCTGATCTAAATCTATAAAAGGCAGATGCTTTCATATGCACTTTCTTATGCAAATACTTGGAAACTTACCTACTACTATCCTATCCTATCCCATGTGCTTTTTTCTCTCCTTTATAAATTACTGATACCAATACCAATGAGCAAGATTGAGATACCAGACATATAATAGATAAACAAGACAGGGAAATGGTGAACTTACTCAGTGACAAATGGGAGCTGAAGTCGAAGCACTCGACTACGGAGGCGCTGCAGCGCTGGCGCGATCTCTGCGTCTTCGTGAAAAACCCCAAGCGACGGTTCAGATTCACCGCCAATCTATCCATGCGGCATCAGGCCGCAGCTATGCAAAACACCATTCAGGTTACATAAATTTATATACATATATATATATATTGCCTCTAAAAGTTTCCTCAGACCGATTCGAACACAATTTAATTTTGAATCATAGAAACAGTATTAAATTTTGAATTGAAATAGTTGTGATGTTTGATTTTGAATAGTAAAATTTTGAATTGAAATAGTTGTTTGATGTGATATAAATATATATTGATGTTGATGTGATATTTTGAATGTAAAATTAAATTTTAGTTTAATAAAATAAATAAAAAATTGAGTATTTGATTTGATATTTTTGGAAAAAAAAATTAAAATAGTAAAATTAAGAATAAAATCTTACAAATAAACACACTGATGGTTAAACATTAGATATGATTTCAACATCTTTTAATAAATAAGAATGGATATAGTAAACATAAAATTAAATAAGGCCTGCATCAAGTAAATTACATCGAGGTCCGTTGCTGACCTTTTTTTTTTTTTTTTTTAAAGACCGAGGCAAAATTGAAATAGTAAGCCATTAAATATTTTTTTTATATTAATATAATAATAAAAATGATTTTATACATTTTTCTAATGTAAATGTAGAAGTAAAATTAATTTTTATATATATAAAAAGATCAAAATATAAAAATAAAATTAATGTGACATTTTTTTAAGTATAAAATTAATTTTTAGTATAATATAAAAAATTAAGTATATATTTGATTTAATGTTTTTAATCTTTTTTTTTTTTTTATAAATAGTCAAAATTTTTAAAAGAAAAATTTCAAACAAAAGTGTTTATTTAACATTTATATAATACACAATTTTTTAAAAATATTACCAAAAAATATAATAAAATATACAAATTTAAATATATAAACATAAAAATATAAATATAAAAAACATACATAATTTTACATAATTCACAACAAAATATATAAAATCATACAATTAAATAAACAAACTAAAACATACAAATAAATAATATAAAAATAATATAAAAATAATTTATTTAAAAAATAAATATAAAATATTTTTTTATTTAAAAATTAATTTTATGTATTCTATATAAAAAGAAAATTAAAATAATAATATTATATATTTAATGGGCCCTGCCGCATTATGTTTCTATTGTAATCTCAGGAAAACATGAGAATAGCAGTTCTTGTGTCGAAAGCAGCATTTTACTTCGTAAATCCCTCACAACCAAATGAGTACAACATACCTAAAGAAGTCGAAGCTGCCGGTTTCCGGATTTGTGCAGACGAAGTAGGATCCATAGTGGAGAAACATGACATCAAGAAGCTCAAATATCATGGAGGGGTAACCGGCCTAGCCGGAAAGCTTGCCACAGACGTCGTCAATGGCATTTCCACTGATGGCGAAGCACTGACCTGCAGGCAGGAGATATTTGGGATTAATAAATTTGAAGAAAGAGAGGCTAAGGGCTATTGGGTGTTCGTATGGGAAGCGCTTCACGATATGACTCTAATGATCCTCATTGTGTGCGCTTTAGTCTCTCTGGTTGTCGGCATAGCAACAGAAGGATGGCCGGAGGGCGCTCATGATGGTCTCGGGATCGTCGCGAGCATATTGCTCGTGGTGATTGTCACTGCCACAAGTGATTATAGACAGTCATTACAGTTCATGGATTTGGATAAAGAAAAGAAGAAAATCTCTATTCAAGTGGTGAGGGATGGTTACCGGCAGAAGATGTCCATCTACGAGCTGCTACCGGGAGACATCGTGCATCTTGCTATCGGAGATCAAGTACCTGCCGATGGACTTTTCCTGTCGGGATTTTCAGTTCTGATTGACGAATCGAGTCTGACAGGAGAAAGTGAGCCGATCCTGGTGAATGCAGAATATCCTTTTCTGATGTCGGGAACCAAGGTCCAAGATGGTTCTTGCAAGATGATGGTTACCACTGTCGGGATGAGAACACAGTGGGGGAAACTGTTGGCCACGCTCAGCGAAGGAGGAGAAGACGAAACTCCACTTCAAGTTAAATTAAATGGTGTGGCGACCTTTATTGGAAAGATCGGCATTGTCTTTGCTCTTGTGACATTTGCTGTTTTAGTGCAGCGGATCTTCGCGAGCAAATGGCAAGCAGGGATGATGCTGAGCTGGTCGGGAGATGATGCGTTGGAACTGTTGGAGTATTTCGCCATTGCTGTCACCATTGTTGTTGTGGCAGTACCTGAAGGGCTCCCTCTAGCTGTGACCTTGAGCCTTGCATTCGCCATGAAGAAAATGATGAATGACAAAGCACTCGTGCGCCACTTGGCGGCGTGTGAGACTATGGGATCAGCGACGAGCATCTGCAGCGACAAAACTGGGACACTAACAACAAATCATATGACAGTGGTGAAATCATGTGTTTGCATGAAAGTGAAGGAGCTGACCGAACCTGAGAGTGGTTCTACTCTGCACTCCGAGCTTCCGAAATCTGTTGTTGAGATACTGATGCAATCTATCTTCAACAACACTGCAGGAGAAGTGGTGGTTAACAAGGATGGGAAGCGCGAAATTCTGGGAACGCCGACTGAGGCAGCTATTTTGGAGTTTGGTATGTCGTTGGGAGGGAACTTCCATGTCGAACGGCGAAAATCTAAACTGGTGAAAGTGGAGCCGTTTAACTCGACAAAGAAGCGAATGGGAGTCGTGTTGGAGCTTCATGGAGGAGGTTTGAGGGCTCACACCAAAGGTGCCTCGGAGATAATTCTTGCTGCCTGTAACAAGTTCATCAATTCAAATGGTGAAATTGTTCCCCTTGATGAAAATTCTTTCAACCATTTGAAGGGAACTATCGAGCAGTTTGCCTGTGAGGCTCTTAGAACTCTTTGCCTTGCTTATATGGACCTTGAAAACGGCTTCTGTGGAGACGACATTCCAGCCTCAGGATACACTTGTATAGGAATTGTGGGAATCAAAGATCCTGTACGTCCTGGAGTGAGGGAATCAGTTGCACTTTGCCGATCAGCTGGAATTACTATCAGAATGGTTACTGGAGACAACATTCACACTGCAAAAGCTATCGCTAGAGAATGTGGTATACTCACTGATGATGGTGTAGCCATAGAAGGTCCAGACTTTCGTGAGAAGAGCTTGGAGGAATTGCACGAGTTGATTCCGAAGATCCAGGTGCCTAACAGAACATATGTTTTAGAGAAATCACTCTACATGCCTTAATGATATTATCATTATTTACCATGCCTTGTAATGTTTTCCCGCACTCAGGTGATGGCGCGTTCTTCCCCATTGGATAAGCATACGTTGGTGAAGCACCTGCGAACCACGTTCAATGAAGTTGTTGCTGTGACTGGTGATGGGACCAATGATGCTCCAGCACTTCATGAAGCAGATATTGGACTTGCTATGGGAATCGCCGGCACTGAGGTAGAATTCTCACCATTTTCATTTCTTAGAGACCTGTACTAGTACTGAATACAATATAAATATCCATGATTATGCCATTTCTCAAATGTAAAGCATATAAAAGAGGTTTGAGGTAGATAAAATACAACGAAGAGTAGGGAAGTCGATCCATACCTCTTTTTTAAAATGGAACTTCTATTTGTAATGGAAATCAGGTAGCCAAAGAGAGCGCTGATGTTATTATTCTCGATGACAACTTCTCCACAATTGCGACTGTAGCAAAATGGGGGCGCTCAGTCTACGTAAACATCCAAAAGTTTGTGCAGTTCCAGCTTACTGTTAACATTGTTGCATTGGTGGTGAACTTCTCCTCAGCTTGTTTAACTGGTACGAGGCCTTCTTGCACTCAGAATTTTTATCATACTCTTCCTCTTTTACCATTTAATTTATTCTCCTCCAAATAATTTGTGTAAATCCGATCATTGTACTTTCAGGCAGTGCTCCCCTAACTGCTGTTCAGCTTCTGTGGGTCAACATGATTATGGATACGCTTGGTGCACTTGCATTAGCAACTGAGCCTCCAAACGAGGAACTAATGAAGAAACCACCTGTTGGAAGGAAAGGAAACTTCATCAGTTCTGTGATGTGGAGGAACATCTTGGGACAATCCTTTTACCAATTTCTTGTGTTAGGGTCACTACAAGCTTATGGAAAAACATATTTCGGACTTTATGGCATCCCTGACAGTGACTTGGTCCTTAACACAATAATCTTCAATACATTTGTCTTCTGCCAGGTGATTTTCTTGGCGTACCATGTTTACTTAATTGTCTCTTGATCTTGACAAATGAGCATTTAGCTAAAGAATGCTCAACAAATCAGATTATGAAAAAACTATTGTCCATACAACATGATTAAATCCAAATGCAACAGATAATCAAAACAGAGAAGATCATCAGAGTAATGTACCTTGTTAGCTTTTCTGGAATTCATATAAATACTTTCTCTTCATCCTTGCAGCTCTTCAATGAAGTGAATTCCCGGGAAATGCAGAAAATAAACGTGCTCAAAGGAATCTTAAACAGCTATGTATTTGTGTCGGTTCTTGGTTCCACAGTCCTCTTCCAGATAATAATTGTCGAATTCCTTGGGACATTTGCAAACACGACACCTCTAACACTGACGCAGTGGCTCGCCAGCATATTTATTGGATTCTTAAGCATGCCGATTGCTGCAGCCTTGAAGAGATATTTCCCCTTGTCCAATTGATGATGCTTTTGTGAAACATCCTTAGCTCGAAGCAGCCCTGATATTTTGGAAGCTTTGGTCTATATAATTCCGACAGAAGCAGAGCTCTGAGCTAAAATCAAAACCAAAAATCAAGTCATCTTTAGTCACAACAAGGGTCCATCAGGCAAAATGTCTTCACTGCATCATTCCTGTAGATAGCTTCGATTCCATGGAGATTTTATTTGATGTATAGATAGACAGCTATTCACCTGTGTTCTTTTTGCATAGTAAATATACTATTGTGCATCCTTTAACAACTATCCCTGTCCACAGTTTTTCAGAAGCTCAATGCACTTCTTACTTAAGTGTTGATGTTATACTTTGTGGAAGCAGGTTGATACATGAAATACATATAGATGATACGAAATGGCAAACCATGAATGACGAGCATATATTGATTTACGAAAGTTGAAATCATCAGCAGAGTTAATTTCCAAGAGAAGCCTTTCAGGTTTCGCAAAGCAATTTGTCATCAGAATCCTCTCCGGTGATAGCTCATGTTGCCAAATTAAACGCATCTTGACGTGATCGCAGCTAGAATCGAGGAGCATCATAGTTTATGCTCACGTTTCCAGCGATTAATACACCGTAAATTAAAATACAGTCACACCGAGATGTGCACAAAACCGAAAAATAAATATATTTATAAAGTGCGGACTTCTTATATGCAGAAATCGGTAACTGATGAAGTCAATTAATAATTAGGTTGTAATCTCACATTTAGACAACAATCTTACTTTTCATATCTCATCGGGAGAGTAACGGCATAAACAAGCAGTTTTTCAGGAGGGATTGCGGCATAAGTTTGAACAACACAAAACACTCTGTCAATTTATAGATCCGAATCGGACAGCACTAGTGGACCAGATTAGATTTATTTGTTTTATTTTATCTTAATTATTTCAACACATCTGATCCTGAACTGCTTAGGGTTAAATTCCAACAATGGTGATACGTTGACATGCTGTTAATTGATGTGATTCCCAAAAGTGAATGAATTTATGCATTAAGAATTTAACAGTGTGAATTGTTCAACTTATATTTCCTCCTGCCAGCAAAAAAATCGTATATATTTATTTTTTATTCAGAATTTAAGAAGTAATACTTTTTGTGTAAAAATAGTGATGAGATGGTAAAATAGAAGTATTTTTAAATAAATAAATAAAGTATTTCTTAAATGATTATTTTGTGATTGAATAACTCAAAATAAAAATGTGAACGAAAATAATGCTTCTTCTGTCCACAAACTAATGTCCTATTTTTCTATCTGGGACGTCCAACAACTATGGTCTATTTCATTTTTTAAACACAAATTTTACATTTTTACTCTTAATTTATTTATTACTTTTAATTTCTACTGTACGACATATTTGTCGATTCATAATAAAAAGACAATCACGCAAATATACTTTAGAACAATAGAAATTAGATGGAGGGAATACTTTTTTTTTGGTACGCTATAAGTATGTCATTATTTTTTATTAATTTTCGTTAAATTAATTTATAATCTATTTATATATACAATTTTATTGTTTCCGCTTTAACAAATAATAATTAATTTATTATTATTTTATTTATTAATTGTTGTTATATTTACTTAAACAAAATGAATAAATAATTAACTCGGATATAGAATATAAGCGAAAAATGAAAATGCACACAAATAAATAAATAAATAAATAAATGTTGATATATGTGACTACTGGTCCATCATTATCTATTCATACTACAACCTAACTATATTGTTTTGTTTGCATAATATATACCCCGTCACACATAATTTATCCCTATTTTTTATTTTTTATTTTCGTCCGTCCCACATAATTTATCTTTTTTTTTTTTGGAAAATTAATTATACACTTTAATCATATTTTAAAATTTAAAATTTAATTTTTTTTAATCTTAATTAAACTGTTTAGTTATCTTAATCTTAATTTATAAATATTTTTACTAATTCATTTCTTAATTGCTTACTAATTATACTTTACCTAAATTCTCGTGTCTACAGTAATAGACTCATATTACATGGGACGGAGGGAGTATTTTTTTTTCATTTCGTCATTATTTTCAATATATATTACGGACATAATTTTTTATATCATATATGTGGTGTGCATCTTCCATTTAATACACATGAACAACTAGTCTATATTAGATTTCTTTCAATTCTTCATTAGATTTGGCGGGAGGAGGTATCATCGCAATTTTACATTATCATATCCATAATTTATTATTTTTATTTTCCTCAAAACCATTAAATAAAGATTTAAAATAATAAAATAATTATTTACATCGCATCAAAATTTTATTATTTCCAAACCTTTCATACAACCTAGGATCAATGTCTCCATTCAATAAAAATATATCTGATTTAATAATTATTTTATTCAAAAATAAAAAAAATAAAATAAAATCAAACATTCCTAAACCACTAGAAGTTGAGGGGGAAGAAGTGTTTAAATTCCTTATCAAACAAACCCCTAAATTAAAAACACATCTCATCAAATAACAATTTTACATAAAAAAAAAAAAAAAAGTAAAAAAAAATAAAAAAATAAAAAAAAATCCAAATCATGATGACAAACACCTGAAACTAAAGAAATATGATTTAAATAAAAATTAGCAGAATTAGTGTGGTGGGTGATTTATAATCGCAATATTACATGTTCAAAAACACCCAAGTCCAATGTGACTTACTAGCTATAATACTCTCTACTCTCTCCGTCTCACACCCATATAAGGTGTCTATTTGTCTTTTCATTTTTTCTAAATAAAATTATACATTTTAATCGTAATTTATAATTTTGTTAATTTTAATTAAACTAGTTAGTTATTTAATTTTGATTTATAATTAATTTTATTGTACAATAATTATTTTTACGAATATATTTTTTAATTATTTACTAATTATATTTTACCTCAATTCTAATATTTCCCGTGATCTAGACACTTTTTTTGAGATGGAGGAAGTACAAGTAGAACTGTTAACGATCCGAGTCGAGCCGAGCCAAATTTTAAATGTTCGTTAACGTTCATGAACAAGGCTCGGACTAGTTCGTTAAGCTTTCGAGCTCGTTCGTAGTGTTCGAGCTCGGCTCGATAAGAATTTTTGTTGTTTGAGCTCGTGTTCGTGTTCGGCTCGTTTAGGCTTCGATTAAGCTCGTTCGAGTTCGTTCGAGCTCGTTTGTTTTATTTTTTAAAATTTATATATAAATTATAAAAAAAATTTAAAATTATCTTATTTATATATTTTAAATTAATATTTTATTTATTTATAAATTATAATTTTATATGTCTATATAATATTTATAATAAATATATTATTTAAACGAACGTTCGCGAACAAAGTTCGGGCTCGTTCGTTAACCAAACGAGCCTGTTCATGTTGTTCGACTCGGCTCGTTAACATTCGCGAACGAGCTTTAACCGAGTCGAACCGAGCCGATTAACGGCTCTAAGTACAAGCTTAGCATTATTAAAAATAATAAAACAAATAAACACTCTCCAGAAATTCTCAATAGCACATTTGCATTGTTGTGTTGTGAGTAATCTACTAAGCCCACTTTCTTTTATATATATAAAGCACAAATCCGCAGTCAAGATCCGCAATGACGAGTGCGCTTTGGATAAATTTCCTAACAAACCTAATAATATATAAATTAGGTCTGATAAGACAAATTACATTAAGTGAACCATGCTTAACGGACAAATTCTGAAGGCGTCAAAGATTTAAAATTCACGACTAGTCAGAAGTCCATAGTCGTGAAACTCATGAGCTTATAGTAAAAAATCCATCCCGCACACTAGTATGCTATTCCTTACTAAGCTAACTTTCTTAATTAATTGTGTGAACTTTTCTTATTAAAAAGGGGGGGAATGACAGCAGATGAATCATGAAAAAGCAAACACCTGCAGGGAAGTGAGTGACATTCTTATTTAGGATACCCCACGCCCATATACATATATATATATATATATAGAGTGAGAGAGAGATATGTATAGAGTGAGAGTGTACAGAAAATGCAATAAGTGCAGGACCACAAAGTATCACAAGAAGACCTAGAAACGAGATGCAGACTGCAGAATGAGACCATCTTTATTTAATGCAGATCAGATGAAAAATATTTATATATATATATGAAACAAATGAATTCCCATACACAATACAATACAGACTGGCCAAGCTTTTCACTCAACCATGTGAACAATCAAAGGATGGATAGATAGATAGATAGATAGGACCCCTGCAATACTGTTGTAATTTCCCACACACACACAATCATGCATCTCTAATCTAATATGTTATCTCTCTATCACAAAAATTCATTCCAAATTCCAATTCTCATGGAGGATGTGTGTTTTCTTGTTTGTACCTATGCTCTCTCTCTCTCTCTCACAACTTGTGATCGCACAGGTGATGTAAGAATGTAATGGAGCCACCACACTCATATATAAACAAATCAAATTTAATGAAAGAAAGAAAGAAATCAAAATATGTGGTACCCTCATCCTTGGCTCTTCCATGAATGATTATGAACAACCTTAGGAGCTCCTCGGACCCCATTTCTGGGGTGGGGTGTGGATGCATAGAGTGGTGCCGGGGCTCGGGGAGCTTCCGAGAGTCGGCCTTAAGACAACAAGACCATAGCAATAATCGTAAGTAAATATTATTAAGTCTTTAACATTGATGTAAACATTCAACTTAAAATGGCTTTCTAAAATGGCCCAAATGTAACACAGTTATATCACTATCACATATTATCATACATACATAAGTGCAGTTCTCATTTCCCATTTCCCATCCATTGCCTTTTTGAAATACATAGAAAGAAAGCATCTCCTTCAAGTGTGCAAGAATTTTGCACCAAATCAAAAAATAAAAAACATGATATTTATATAAAGGGAAATCATGAAAAATAATACCAACAATTTTCAATAAAGTGAGAAAGCACTAGTAGCATATCCATAAATACCTACACTAGTTAAAAAATGACACTCCTGCAGGCTTTTAATGGAGCCTTTGGACATTTCCTTGGCTCTCACTCCCTTACCAACTGGCTTTTGTACTTTAGTCATCTTCTTACTCATCACTTGTAGCCTAAAGGTATTCTTTTCTTTATTTATGCAAATCCCACTTTTTTTCACTATTAATTTGGTTTGGTTTGTCACTGCCTAAGACCCTTTCTCAATGTTGCTGTTAATTAATCCCCCCCCCCCCAAAAAAAAAAAAAAAAAAAAATTTATAGTATATAGGTTTTTAAGCAACACATATAAAATGTGAACTTTCACTACAAAACTCTTAAAGAAATCAATCAATGGTGGCATCAAAGTAAAAATGATTTATCCAAACAATCTTCAAAAAAGCTCACTCACATTATTATGACTTGTTAATTCTCTTCACCAGACAACGCCGGCCTCCATCGTCAAAGTTGAGCCTTCTTTTGGCGCTATCTCGAGATGTGATCTTCGAATCATCAATTGAAAGGGATGACGACGAAGTTTGATAAATAATAGGTTCAAAGGTCCTCAATGTCATAATTTCTTGAAAGATAGTGTAGCAAGAGATTGTTTGTTCCTGTTAAGATGAATTCAAGATAGCGATTATCAATGACAGATAAGGCGGACGAGTATTATTAAAATTGTCGAATTTACTACTCTATCTATGGAGAAATCGCCAACTATATAAAGCAAGGGAGCTCACTTTTTCCCGGGACCCCCATGATGGGATTGCCTCCATCTTATTCTCCAATGTAATTTTGTTTAATCGACAATCATAAGATGCTAAAACTGCTGCTGCTGCAATAATTGACGGCCGGTGTTCGCCAACATTATGCTCTGCATCAAACAATCTGTTAATTTTGAAATACAGCTTCTTTGATTCGAATCTAACTACAAAAGAACTATTTCTAAATCTACATTACCTTCCATTACTGCCAACACTAAGTCTGAAGCTAAATTCGCATGCTCATTGCTAATAGATTTGCCGCACAGCTTGAAGATGAAATACTTCAGGTACGTATAAGGCGTAACGTAGCTCATTTTCCAGTCGAGAGCATTAAGAACAAGTAATTCCATCCTCTGGACTGTATTACCTCTAAATTGATACTCATCAACATGATATTCAGTTAATGACCTTACTTCACATTCCTCCATTTTTGCAGCTAGTGATAAACAAGCAATCGATAACAATTGAATCTTCCATGATTTCCAATCCTATCAACATCAACAACATTTCCAAATCACACATGAGCATAAACGACACAAAATTCCATTCTAAATCAGAGATTTCATAACAACAAACAATTTTTGCGCCAACCTAAAGAACACCAAATTATTCGATTCGTACTTACACTAAACCTCCTTTTGGTTAAAAACCTGTCGAAATAAATCGCCGAAAGATACGCAGTTCGACGCTGGTATCCGAAAACCGCTCTCGTCTGCAAACACAAAACGTAACAACATCAAAAACCACAATCGCATCGGAAAACCTACCGATTAACTAATTAACACAACATACTTCCAGAATCCATTTAATAGCGTCGGAACGGGCGCGTTTCAACCAATTTCCTTCACCACTGGCCGCAATTTCACCCCCGGCGGGACGAAAATCGGCCTCTCTTTCCAATAACATTTCGATGAACTCGCAATCGGATTCCGAAACAGAACAGAACTCCAAGCATTCATTCTGCTCGCAACGCGAGACGTTCAGCGATGATTCATCCTCTTTACACAGCAGATTCGGCAGCGAACCTTCGGTTTCCATGTTCGACGCCTCTCTTCCGCACCGAAAAAACACTCTCCGCAGAGCAAAATACAAATTGGCAATGCGAAATCGCGGCGAGTACAGATTCAGTAAACGGATTTTCTTGCACGAAGAAAGAGATTCTGAGGAAATTTTGACTATGGAAAGAAGCAAAAAAAAAACTCACAGTGCCGAAGAAACCGAGCAGCGATTTCACTGCCGCCAAATTTAGCGGATGAGATATAAAAGGTCCCACTATTTTTCGGGTCCTTTTATCCGAGCTCCAGGGACTTCAGCACCCGACTAATTCAATCTTCACTATATGTATCGATCTGGCGTTCGGAATCCATGGTGCTCATAAGCATTTAATATATTTTATCCGGTTTTCTGCTAAATAAATATTAATATTTTTGTAAAATATCAGTCAACTAAATTTAAATATTACGTAGGGATTCATGTATTAAATTACGCAATTCTCAATCAATTTTGTGAAATTATATTTTATAAGAATCTTGGAAAAATAAATATTATGAAATTTAGTTTTCTAAATTAGAAAATATGAAATTGATTTCCTACCTTTTTAAGATATGATTTTGAATACATTATACAAATATATGAATGAATTAATACTACAGCCGTCAGGCTCTTATGTCTCATTTATTTCTTGTGTATTAATCTTTCAATAATAATTATTATATCAAAATATAGAACAAGAAAAAATTGCAAATATATTTATTGATATATTATAATACTAATAAAATTATATTTGTAAAAAAAAATTATATATATATAAAAATATTTTTAATGTTAAATATAACGATACAAAATATAAATAAGACTTTAAAGACATTGGATGAAGTATTTTTTAAAAATTATATATGAATTATATGTTTTATTTAATTAGACATGATTTAAAAGTAATTATTAAATTCTCAATTTCCAATATCATGTGGTGAGTACAACATTAAATATATTTTTTTGAACCCATTTACTATGAGTTTATTGAAATATAAACATTTTAATTTAATTCAAACGCGTAAATATGACAGTCCAAAAAGTTTAAATATATTTTCTATTTATATCTTCCACCTACCACATTAAATTATACTTTATCCGTCTTAATATAATCCAATAGTCTGGTTTATCAATCTTTTTCATCTCAAGACAATAGTTTTGTTTACATAAATAATCATATCATCATAAAACTACATCTACTTTTTTATTTTTATTACACAATTGTCACTAATTTTTACACTAATACACTCACGAGTGCAAAAAAAAATTTTTGTATATTTTTTATCCACTATCAATATAACATCAATATTTTTTAAATTTCGTATCCAATCCAATTAAAACTATATTTATGGTACGGTAGAGTATATTATAGTATCTATGAAATAATTCTCATAAATATAATTGTTATATTTAAAAAAGGAATATATTTTGCATTGACGGTCAAGATTCTTTGCATAATCATGACTTGAATCCCCTGTATTTTACTTTCGATTTTTAATTATAATTGTTCGCTTCTTAATATAATAGTGTTATTTTTTTACATATATTATTATATTTATTTGTTGTAAAAAAAATAAAAATCTGTAATATAAAAATAATAATATTTATCTTAATATATTTGTTTTGTTCTCTCAATACTATTATTTTAATTGCAATTTCTAAAAATAATAATAAACAGTATAAAATATTTTTTTATAAAAGTAAAAAAAAAAATAAAAACCTTCAAGTATTTGTTACAAAAAAGTCAAAAAAGGTACATATTCAACTTAAAAATAATACTCGCTCCGTCTCATATACCGGTGTCTGCTACACCGTAGACACGGTATTTTAGGAGGGGGTGTAATTAGTAGATAATTAAGAATATATTTGTAAAAATAATTATTTTATAATATAAATAATTATAAATTAAGATTAAAATAACTAATTAGTTTAATTAAAATTAAAAAAATAAAATTTGGAAATTTAAAATGAGATTAAAGTGTGTAATCATTTTTCAAAAAAAGAAAGTGACATGGTACGTGGAACGGACAGAAACGGCAACGTGGACATGGTATCTGGGACGGAGGAAGTAGTATATTTTATATATTATATTTATGATAGTTGTCTTATTTAAAAGATTCGTAGGATTTTTATCTTATTTAGACGATTTGTATATCACTATAAATATGTACGTAGTTTTATTATTAAAATAGAAAATCTCAATTACTTATTCTAACATAGTATCATAGTCAAATTCTCTCAGGTACATGTATGACCCGTTATATCCCGTATGTATTATTATATTTATTGATGTATCTGATTCTATCCACAGTGATGTTATTTCATGCCGTCTCAGTCTATACTACTTTCATCTTCACTTACAGAGTTTTGTTTTCGAATCTAACATCGTCAAGAGTCCTGTTTTCGACTCTAACTCTATTGAGAGCGAGTAAATTCTGTTTTCGACTTTAACTCTGTTGTGAGCGAGCGAGTCATGTTTTTTACTCTAGCTCTATTAAGAGTGAGTGAGTGAGTGAGTGAGTGAATGAGTCTTGTTTTCAACAAATTGACTAACGAAAATAAGATTTAATGCTAAATTAAGAATATAGCATGTGTCATAAGATATAGGGAAATGAAAAATACGAAACCGGCGTGAATAATATGCAAAAAAGTATAATTGACAATATGTATAGGTGGTAATATAAAAACAAAAGACATAGAAGACAAATAATCAAAATTGATATACCAATGAGAAATACTTGGGATATTGGACATAACAAAATTGAATGAATAAGTTATTTGAGGATGACTTCTAAGTCCCCGAATGGAGTAAGAAGAGTGTTGAGACTCATCAATAGTAGTAATTATGACGGAAGAAATAGCAATCGAGGAAGACCCAAGAATCTCATGATATCTGAAAGTAAAACTACTTGAAAATCTGAAGCAGGACTTAACTGAATACTCAGATCTAGTAGGACAATCCAAAAAAATATGGCCTCGTAAGTGGCCGATGTGAGACTGAATCTTAAGACATGTGACAAAAGTATGGTTAGGGTTCCAAAAATTTCAATATTTTCAAAAGTAGATGATCAAGACGGATGAGACGGAACAAAGCAATAGTAGGATAAGACAGTATTAATGCATAGTAAGAACTCAAGGTTTTATGTAACTAAAATCGAATCTCCTCAAATATTAGGCTAGGGATGATAATATCGTAGAGGTGCATGAATAGCCTCATACTCAACGTGATGAGTTATCAAGATTTGAATATTTCAAGTTGTTCTTGGTTGATCTTTGCCTGTCGAAGGCGATATCAAATAAGCTAAACTTGTGCAAGAAACTTATTTACTAACTGACTAAGTTATTTTCGGATATGACTCAAAATCCTCCAAAACTAATGTTCTCTTTATCCGCCAAAATTAGTTATATACTTTCTTTATAAGTAGGAGTAGTAGTGAATAAGGCCTATCGTATAAAAACAAACTGCATAGAAATATTGCATAACCAATTAAGAATTTAGTGTTTCTTATTGTCTCAATATTCTAATTTAGTAACATAATCCTCGATCTCCTGAGAAATATGATTTACGTACATAAAACAAGGTAAAGTGACAGGTGGCATAACATCATATCACAATATGCAATAATCTTTTACCAATTAAAAAAAATTTCATAAATTGCATCCAAATATTTTTATTATACAAATAATAATAATAATAATAATAATAATAATAGAAGAGTGCACATCCATACAATCTATTAAACAAACAATCGAAATTAATAAGTACGATCTTATATATATGCCTTGATAATCTTCTAAATATAAAATAAATTTTTAATATTATATGAAAAATTAAAATGAATGGTTTAATTTAATATTATTAAAAAAATAATACCACTTATTCATAACATATTAAATACATATTTTTCATTCAATTTTTTACTTTTTTTTTTTTAAATGCATTTATATATATTTTAGAAGTATTATAAAATTTCATTTAAGTTTCCCAAAAATAAATTAATAGACAATAAATTTACGTTGAGAAAAGAATAATTTTTTTATAATATTTTAAATAAAAATATATATTATACTATCTTCGTCCAACTTTAAGGGTCTCATTCACTTTTCGCGTGTTGATATTTGAATATTAATTGTAATATGTAGTACAAATTAAAAAATTGTAAAAATACTTTCATTAGTATCTTATAATACTAATAGAAAGATCATTTGTTAAAAAAAATTATGCAAATATAATGATATTTTTAATGTTAAGTACAATGACACAAAAAAAAGTAAACGAGACCCTTGGAGCTGGACCGAGGAAGTATTATTTTATTTTAATTAAAACTATTGATAAATAATTAGAATTGGTTCACTTAATATTTTTGAATAAATTTATTTAGAGGCAAAATTTGGAGAAATCGAAATTTTTGAACTCATAATCTCATGATCACGAGTTAATCTCGCATTACCAAATCACCATTTATGGTTTAGAGAAATAAATTTTAATATATAATAATAAAAAGTATAATTTTGAGATAGAAATAAACATAATCTAATATTTTAATTCAGAAATTTATAATTATTTTGTAAAAATAATTACAAATCCAGATGGAAACAAATCCTTAAAATCTACACGTGAATATGATGGGCGGGCCATGACGAGGTGGCAATATCATGCTTTAAACGCTCCATTCCAATAATAATTTCACACATTAATTACCGCATTTTTTAATTACCATTTTAAAATATTTCAAGAAAATGGGCCACTTGGGTCTCACTTTATACCAAAAAATAAAAAATAAATAAAAAATAAAAAATTAAAGGATTAAAAGAGTACGTTGACTTTGACTTTTATAATTGTTTAATAAATATATATTTTTTATATTAGGTATTGAAAATTATATTGATAATATAAAAATTAATATTGTGTGTTGAATTATTAATTTTTGTAGATGAATATATATTATATATATTGTGTTAAAATGTATATATATTTTCTCTGTCCCGCAAGAAGAGTATCGTTTATTTTTTTGACATAATATTTTTTAATATTAATACTACCTCCGTCCACCGCCAATCTATCCATTTGCATTTGGCGTCATTATTTTTAACATTAAAAATATTCTTATATTTGTATAATTTTTTGTACAGATGTCATTACATTAGTATTATAAGACACCAATAGAAATATTTTTGTCATTTTTCCTTGATTTGTACTATGTTTTGATATAATAATTAATATCCAAAAATTAACATGCAAAAAGTAAACAGATAGATTGCTGGTGGACGGAGGTAGTATTATATTGGTATGTAGTACAAATCAATGAAAATATACCCCTATTAATATTGTGTAATATAAAAATAATATGATTTGTGTACTAAATTGTAAATTTAATAATATTTATTATATTAAATAAATAGTACAATTACGAAAATGACGTTCTTGTTTTTTGATGAGCATAAATAAAAAAATAGCACACTTTTTTTTTTTGGACGAAGATAGTATTATATATTTTTTTTAATATTTATTAAAAATCGTGATACTTAAAAAAAAAAATTGGATGAATAAACATATTTTAACATATTTTAAAAAAATAAAATTGGCGCTATTAATTAGTAATAGTATTACTTTTTTAAAAAAAAGTTCACATATAATATATATTATATATAAATTACATATTAAAAAGATATATTTTACAATATATCACATTTAATATCTGTCTATGTTAAATAATTTTTTTTTTATAATTGTTCATATTTTTTTATTTCTAAAACATTCCGGATGTGATTGTGATTTGAATGAATAATTATTTTATATAATGTAAATATATATCGGTGTAATTTTCTAAATATAAAATTATTTTTTGTATAATATAAAAATAAATATTTGATTTAATATTTTAAAATATAATTTATAAAATAGTGAAAATCCTAAAAGAAAAACACCTTAACCTTGTTTTCTATGATTTTTAATGTGCTTTTACTGTGCAAACTCCAATATGAAAAACCAACTATACTATTAAGATTTGTTAGAGAAAAAACAATTATAGTTTTCTATTTTGGCATATAAAATGAAATAAGTTGTAGCTGTTATCGGAGTTTGGCATCAAATCAAAATAAAAATTCTACACAAATAGTGAGAAAAAAAAGTGTATTCTTTTTTTATTCGAGTTCTTCCATCTCTTTCCATCTTGGAGAAGACATTGGAGTTTCCATGAAATTGTGAAACTGATCAAAAGAAAGAGGAACAAAATAGCCAATCCGATATAGTGATCAACTCGTAAGCAAATTTACTCTCAACTAAATAATTTGTCTGCTAGAATTATTACCGCGGTATAACGTCTAATTTTATATGTTTGGCTAAATAGGAAAAGTAAGAGGAGAGACTAGTTTCTTGCATAAATTATTTGGTGTCTTGAGTTATTGTAAATCGGGTGATAGAAACGTCTTTATGTCGTAGGAATCTAATTAAACAGTTAACTTTCTTATTCAATTGTTGTACTTTTTTTTTTTTTTTTTTTTTTTATGTAATAGGAACATGCTGCTACAACTTTCGAATATGTATTGGATAAACTTTCGAGCCAAGCATAATATCAAGCAAACCATTTTAAGTGAGTAAGCCACATTTAAAAATAATAATAATAATAATAATAATAATAATGTAGTAACTCGCAAGGCTACTTTTCGAATACTCTAATTGAACTTAATAGCCTGAAAACTACACTATCAAAATAAGTTATACTAATCGAACTATGTGTGACAGACAAAATTTAGAGACGTTAAAAGTTTAAACACATAATTTTACGATTATTAAGTTCACTCCACACCACTAGATTATTTTTATCTAACGAATGTCATACTCCATCCGTCTCATAACAAAGTTTCAATTTTTTTATTTTACTCCGTTCCATAACAAAGTATCTATTATTTTTTTAGTAAATGTACTATCTACTTAACATTACAAATACCCTTACAACTTACAATATATTACACAAATGTCACTACCTTTATATCACACGTACTAATAAGATTATTTTAGTTATTTCTACTTTATTCCTATTACATCCCAATAAATACTAATAATTTTAAAACTACGTGCAAAGTAAATAAATATCAAAGTTATGGGACATAGAAAGTATATCTTTTTTTTTTTTTAATTGAAAAACAAGTCGATGGATTTTTTTTATGACTTGCGAATCGCAACCGCTACTAAAATTAGTTGTGGGGGTCGGTTAGGTTTGTGTAAATGATCATAAGTTATTGATGAGAGATGAAATGAGATGAGTTGTATTTATGTTTTATTTCTTTTTCATTTATGTTATGATTTGCAAGTATGGATAATTAATTGAGTTTACATATTATGGTTACGCTTGCACATAATTTGATAATTATATTATCCTTATTCATGCAAATAAAGTTCGATTTTCTTTCTAATATGCACTAGTTGTACGGAAATAATTGTTGTATTGTGAAGCTCAAGTTAAAGCTTACTGTAAATTCTATTTTTCGAGCACAGTGCCGCTAATAATTTTATTCTATCAAAAGAAAACTTATTATAATTTAATAATTGTGTTATCATTAAAAATTATAGTGTTCCATTCGAAATTTAAAATTGCATCATTATTTCAAATTTTAGATGGATTATTTAAAATTTAAAATTTAAAATTTCACCAATACTCAAATAATAATTATTCAACCCAATTAAGGAAATGAGGGTGTAGTTTAAGGGCCCTTGACCTTTTGATCATAAAATAAAATAAGTATATATACACACATAAGAATTGTAAGGTAAATTTCGGATATTATTTTGAAAAATAATAATAATGATAATAATAATGATAATAATAAGAAAACAGCATTAAAAATTTATTCAAAATCTTGCAATTCCCTCTTCCCTCCCTAACTACGCACTATCATCGTCCTCATCATCATCACCGTCGTCGTCGTCGGAGCTCCGATCATTCCTCAGACTGTACCTACTGAGCACCGGCAGCGGCGCATTCGCCGATATCCTGAACGACCTCCCCGCCCCCACCGCCGCCCTGTCCTGCTCCATCTTCCCCACGTCCTTACACACCCCGTCCAGCACCCCCAGAAAATCCCTCACGATCACAAATATCCTCAGCGGCTGCGCCTCCTGCCGCGCCGCCGCCGCCGCCGCCGTGTCGCCGTGAAAGTAATGCGTCACTTCCTTCACCAACGACGCCGCCTTCCTCTCCTCCGCCTTCACCTTACAAATCTCATCCGCCGCCTCCTCCATAAACTCCCTCATCTCCCCAAAAAACCTCCCGCCGCCGCCGGCGACGGCGACGGCGCCGCCGTCGTGCTCCAGCACGCGCCGCACCTTCTGCAGCCCCGATTCGAGCTTCGACACGTATCCACTCAGCACGTCGGCGTCCATTCCGGCAGCCTTTTTAACGTTTCCGAGCTCGTTGCTCAGCCCCGCCACCACTTGCAGCCCCTGTTTCTTGAAATCGTCTTCGTCGATTCCGATTCCGATTTCGATTCCTTCCGACCGCACAATCTCCCGGACGACAAAATGGAGCAACGTCGTCTTCCCGTCGGTTCCTTTGATCTCCACGAGCTTAAGCAATGTATCCAATTTGAAAGCCTTGGCGTCGCCGCGATACGTTCCGTTGTTCATCCGATTGCCCGTCGTTAGCACCGCTTCGAGGAGTTTGAGGAAAAGTCGACTACTCTTCAATTCTTCGCTCGCCTCCTACGTCGATTTCGCATTTCGAATCGTTAAAAATAATCATTTTACCTAAAAACTTAAGTCAGTAGACAATGTATTTAAGGATTATATTACCTGAAAACGCCGTGGATCCTCTGTCCCAAAAATAAATCCTATCCCCTATCCCCACACACATAATATGTATACACAGTGTGTGTATGTATGTATACACATATGTGTATGAAGATAGAGGGATAGAGTATGTTAATGGGATAGAAAAATGCATCATTGATTACATATTATATAGTCTGCTGACAATGTTTGAAATAATCATTTTACTTAAAAACTTAAGTCAATAGACAATGTGTTTAATGACTATATTACCTGAAAACTTAAGTTAAAAAAAAAAAAAAAACATAATTAGTTACATATTATATAGTATGCTGCCGACGTTAAAAATAATCATTTCACCTAAAATGTTAAGTCGGTGAAGAATGTATTTTTAATGATTATAATATCTGAAAACTTAAGTTAGTAAAAACAAAATGCATCATTAATTACATATTATACAGTCTGCTGACAATGGTTGAGTAATAAGTCGAAGATTCGATGTTGTGGTAACTAAGAAGTACCTCTAATGTTTGAAAAGACTTCCTTAGGTATTTAACTTCCGCGTCGAAATTTGCTCGGTAAAGCATCGCTTCGACTCTTTGGAACGCGAAGGGGATGTCGAGTATGGCCTTGAGGAACCTCTCGGCCGGCCCTAATTTCGAGCCTTCATCGTTGTATTGCTTGAGTTTGTTCTCTTCCTCTTTCGTTGGTGCCATTTTCACTAGTGTCTCGAGCAACTCGGGGCCTAATCCGTCGGGATTTCCTGCAAATCATGTCGTTTATTACATTTGTGCTCGTAATAAGTTGTATTCGATTCCACATTGTTACCGTCTAAAAGCGCTTCGCAGACTTCCTCTCTTGTCACGTTGAGCGCGCGTAATAGTATCGCGATGTTTTGCGATTTCTTTGGATCGAGCACTCTGTTCTCGGCGTTGTAAGAAGGGAGGATGAACTTCCGGGATGGTTTCTTCGGCGCCGAATTCTCGGAATTGCATCCGAATAGAGACTCCATCGCATCCTCGTTCAATCTACGATGAAATTTATTCGAGGTTAGAACATGTTCTGGAGATCGATAGCGATTTCTCGGCCATGGAATCGATTAGTTATTACCGGAACGAGCTCGACTTGAATTGGTCCCATACCGTTCCCGTCTCCGACGGGGTTCGGACTTTGTCCCAATGTAGAGCCCGTAGTTTTGGCCTCGATTCGTCGATGGATTCCTCAACGTTATCGTTAAGTGATATCTTTTTCAACGCTACCGGAATCGGTGTTTTTCCTTTAGGTATCGAGATTTGTGGAGGCGGCGGCGGTGGCGGCGGCGGTGGTAGTGGAGGCAGAGGAAGTGGCGGCAGCGGTGGTGGATTATCATCGTTGCTTATCGATCGGAGCTTCTCCCGATCGAGCGGCGGTGGCGGCGACGAAAATTGGGGCGGTTTCGGAGTGTACATTAGTGTGTTGCCGGACTGCAACGACCTCCGGGACGGTTGCGGCGGCGACGGCGAGGGCAGCCATGGCTGCTTAACCGGTGGCATTACCGTCACCGACTTCGTTACGTCCGGCGACGACAGCAGCGATGACGAGGATGATGAAAAACGAGACCTCGGTGAAGTTCTCTTTGAATGAGGCACGGAATGAATCATCCGATTTTCCGACTTCGGAGGATCGATCTTTTCTCCGGCGGCATTGTCGCTCAAGTAGCTGCGCCGCGGGCTCGGCGACATATTCTGCTTTGGGTTGTACCCCGACGCGTCGTCATGGTTCTCGTCGTCAGACGAGGACATTGGTGGCGGCGGCGGCGGAAGCTTTGGGAACGGCGGCAGCGTCGGGAGGTGATTGACATTCGATTTGTTGTCCGAGGTAGTTGCAGCTGTGTCGTTGGATGGTATTACCGTTTCGACGCAGAGTAAACTCGAGGGCGGCATTCTCGATTCCTCGTTGATTTGCGAACTTCCGGCGATGTGTTTCCGGGAGTCGTCGATATGTTTCTTCCGATTCTTGTACAAGTAGAAGATCAGTATCGATAGCATTGCCAGTGTGAGCCCGGCCGATGCAACGGCGACTAGTACTTCCTTTCGGGATTTCGATTTCGGCGCAGTCGCCGGATTCTTCGCCGCCTCCGCCGCAGCGGCGGCGGTTTCCGGTAGCGGCGGTGGCTGAGGAGGGCTCTGCTCCGGCTGCGGGAACTCATGTGAGAATGGCTGATCTTGGTACGGAATATCGGAAAAATCCGGCGGAGGCGCCGAGTAGATTTCGAAATCCGGCGGCGGCGGCGGAGTCGTCGAAGTTACCGGAAACAATGGCTGATGTAGAACTCTTCGTTTTCTCTCCTCCGCGGCGGCGGATTCCGGCGAGAGGAACACCGCTAATACAACGACGGAGATGACAAGGCCATCGGCGAGGCGGCGGCGGCGCGCCGGAGCTCTCATTTTAATGAGAATGTTGATTCATAGAGGTTTTGGAGGTGGTCCTAAAATGGTGTGTGGTCCGGTCCGGTTCTTACGGGGAAGGAGACAAGCTCAGTTACACTTACAGTTAGAACAATATGGTGCTTTACATTTTTATCAAGTGATTAGATGAGGACAGCATATATGCTTTCATTTCTTACCTTTTCCTAAAGCTGATGGAAATAGGCTCAGCACATTTATTTATTTATTTAAATTTTCTGTTACTGGGTTGTTATTTATTTTATTTTATTTATATTTATATATTGGGTACGATAAGACGATAGTTTTTCACGTTAGGCATCGGAAGATTGCTTGGTGTTGATGGATTGGGACACATTCTTCAAATCTTCTTTAACTTAAGGGCCAAAATCAAATTGTGCCTTTCGTGTTGTTGGTATAAATTGAAAAGTTAAAGGCATGGGACAAGACAACTTAGGAAAGTACATTTTATTTTATTTTTTATTTTTTAATTAATTAAATTTTAACTTTGAATGGTATATAGTATTTCCCCTGCCCTATGAAAAAATACATTAAAATTTTTATAATAAATAAAAAAAATAATAGTATTTCATTAGTTAGTAAAAGTAAGATAATTTTGATATTTTTGTTTTGTACTATATATATATGTTAAAATTAAAATATATTTTGGTATTAAGCATGTTATTATTTTTTAATAGAACAAACAAAAATTATAAAAATAATAATTTTAATTAAAACGAATGAATATTATTTTAAATTAGTATGTACATATATATATATATGTTTATGATGCGAGAACTTTTAATTGTCACGCACTGTATAAATTTATTTAGTAGATTTTTGGTTACAAGTTAGCATTAAAATGTAAAATTAATGAATTGTGTGTAGCTTGTGTAAGTTTATAGGTTATGTTTGTTTGTATGTTTTTACCTTGTTTCTTATTGTTTATTTAAAAAATTATTTAGAAAACCTTAAATTAAATATATATTTTTATTTTTTTATATTTATTAAAAATTATATTATATGCAAAAATATCATATACTACATATTTATATCACATTAAAAAATTATTTTAATTAAAAATTTTACTATTTAATCCCATAAACAAACATAATCATCGTAATTTTATTTAAAATATAAATAAAAAATTCAACACACTCAAAGATGGCAATTTTTCACATTATAAAAATAATTCAATATAATAATTAAATATCTTCTATTAACTAGCTACTTGAGTTTAGATTTAAATTACAAATTTCTTTATAATTTTTTTTTTTAAAAAAAATATATATATATATCAATAAATGGAGCTTAAATAAGTTTTTAATTTATTCCATCCTAATTAACAACGAAAACTGTTTTTAAATCTTGTAACTTATTGATCAACATTTTAGTCATATAACTGACTTAGTTCCACAACTAAAGCTTGTATAAAAATTATTCTCTAAGTTACTTTTTTGTCACAATTGTTCCTTGAGCGCCGAGATGCGCACATAGTACCCACTGACATGCCGGGCACACTTGAACATTGGATAGACGTCATCCGACAGACAAGTGAATTTTTTTTTTTTTTTACTCCTATAACTGACCCTCGTTAGTAGTTTAGCTCCATAAGTGACTTTTGTTTTGCATCTATCTGGCATACGCGTGTCCTTCGATGTGCCAGACGAATGCCACGTGCACATCTCGGGCGGAATGACCAAGTGTGCCAAAATACACTTACAAGGTGATTTATAAATAAATTATTATATCTCTTTTTTTTTTTTTTGATAATATTGCAATTGAAAGAATATTATCATAATTATATATATAAATTCATCATTAATGGTAATAATTTTTATAATTAATTAAATAAATTAAAAAATTATGAATATGTCTCTTAAATATAATTTATTATTATTATTAATTAATAATATTAAAAAAATCTTATTATATTTTCTTTTTTTTTTTTTTTGGATAATATTGCAAATGAATGAACATTATCATAATTATATATTTAAATTCATCATTAATGGTAATAATATTTATAATTACTTAAATGAATTAAAAGTTCATAATGAATTATATTTCATAATTCTAATCTCTTATAAATTTACATACACATTTTTATCATTACTTACTCCATTGCACATTCCACTCAAATTCAAGTATTTTAGTATTTCACGACGTCATCATTCTCTCTTGCACATCCCACTTAAATTCAAGTATTTTAGTATTTTACGACGTCATCATTCTCTCTTGCACATCCTGTAAGAATCAAAGTATTTTAATATTGCACGGCGTAAACGACGAATTACACTAAAACAGGTTATGAATATTTGATTATATTTTTTAATATGTATTTTTTTCTAAATATATTAACGTGTTGTGTAAGATACCTTCACGATTTATACATATATATTTTTTATTACAACAAACTGATTATTACTTTTGAATCGATGTTCTATATCTAATCTAATATTCACTTTTTATATATATATATAGATGGATACCGAAAGAGCTATAAAAAAATTAGCTCGGTTAAGATGAATAAAATCAATTTGTCTTAAACAAAATACGCGACATCCAATTTTAAATTTGGATCAATTACTACAAAATATTGATAGACAATGTGAGGGAATATATCAATTTTGAATATGTCATATAACTAACATATTTCCTTTATTCATCTTAACTGAGCTAATTTTTTCATAGCTCTTTTGGTATCCATCTATGTGTATAATGGATATTAGATTAGATATAGAACATTGATTCAAAAGCAATAATAAATTTGCTAGAAGAAAAAATAATTATATCGTGAAGGTATCTTGCACAACACGTTAATATATTTAGGAAAAATACATATATTAGAAAATAGAAAAAAAAATCATAACCTGTTTTAGTGTAATTCATCGTTTATCACCGTACAATGTTCAAATACTTTGATTCTTACAGGATGGGCAAAGAGAGGATGATGACACCGTGAAATAATAAAATACTTGAATTCTAGTCGGAAAATACTTGAATTCTAGTTTGATGTGCAATGGAGTAAGTATGATAAAAATGTGTACATAAATTTATAAGAGATTAGAATTATAAAATATAATTTATTATGAACTTTAAATTTATTTAATTAATTATAAACATTATTGCCATTGATGAATTTAAATATATAATTATGATAATGTTCATTCATTTTCAATATTATCCAAAAAAAAAAAGGAAATATAATAATATACTTTTAATATTATTAATTAAAAATATAATAATAATAATAATAACAACAACAATAATAATAATAATAATAATAAAAGTTATATTTAAGAAACTTATTGATATGTTTTAATTTATTTAATTAATTATAAAAATTATTACCATTAATGATGAATTTAAATATATATAATTATGATAATGTTCATTCATTTGCAATATTATCTAAAAAAATATTAGGAAATGTAATAATATACTTTTAATATTATTAATTAATTAATTAATTAATTAATAATAATAATAATAATAATAATAATAAAAGTTATATTTAAGAAACTTATTGATATGTTTTAATTTATTTAATTAATTATAAAAATTATTACCATTAATGATGAATTTAAATATATAATTATGATAATGTTCATTTAGTTGCAATATTATCCAAAAAAATTAAGGAAATATAAAAAATTATTTTTAATATTATTAATTACAAATGTAATAATAATAAAAAATTATATTTAAGACACCTATTGATATGTTAAACTATATTTCAAAATTATTAAATTTTTGTTACCATTAATTATAATTTTATTAATTATGATATAAACTACTTAATAACATCTACTATATATTTATTTTATTAAAAAAATAAAAAAACTGATAAAAAAAAATATATGATCAAGTGGACCCACTAATATCTTTTTTTTATATATATATATACAGACTAGTGTAATAAAAATTCGATCTCAACAAACTTACCAAGTGTGTTTGTTTTGGGTCTGGATTTTGAGTTGAGATTTGAATAGTAAAAATTTTGAATTTGAATAGTTGTATGATGTGATATAAATAGATGTTGATGTGATATTTTGAATGTAAAATTGAATTTTAGTATAATATAAAAAGTGAAAAATAGGTATTTGATTTGATGTTTTTGGGCGGAAAAAATATGATAGAATAGTGTATTTAAAATCTAATCCCCAAACAAACACACCCGATTATTCCATGGTAAGCACAAATAATTTTTAAATTTATGCCTCTAAACTCCAAACAATACTATTAGTTATATTTTTACTAAATACTTAAACCAGCACATAAACTTAATATGATACAAGAACCAAAGAACATAAGGGTTCCAGTTTCTGATTAGATATTGAATCCGATAAAATTGATCTCATATATATCATTACCTCAAACATAACATAAATACTCACTCCGTCCCGGTGCAAGGTTGCCGTTTAGTTTTTGCACGTAGATTTTTTAATATTAATATTATAATGGGTTGTAGTGAAAGACGAAAATACCTCTATTAGTATCGTGTAATATAAAAGTAATGTCATTTATGTAATATAGTGTAAGTTGAAGGATATTTATTATGTTAGGTATGTAGTACATTTACTAAATTAGGAAATAGTAACCTTGTTTTGAAATTGACGAAAATGAAAAATGATACTGTTTCAATTAAACGGGTGTACAAGAATTAATCAATGCACCCAAACACAATAGTTATGAATAAACAACACCCAAATTTAGCAACAAAGCTGTAGATAAATTCCTTGAGATCACTACTTTAAATATAAACCATTAAAATGATTTCAAGTGATTATTATCAAATAATAGAAAACCTTTAAGATTACATGGGAACAAATTAGTATAATGATTTATAAGATAAACTCATTGTATATTTAAAATCTGACTAAAGATTAATATCACCGGTCTATTAATCCATTGATCTTACATTAACATTTCTACCAAAATAAATTGTCCACGTTCTCTATATCCACACCTGAATTTGGTAAAAAATTTACCGGGAATAAATAGCAAGCCAACAATATTAGCATTTAATCTCAATTCTCAAAGACTCGAAAGACAACAAATTGTAAATTGTAATAAGTTTTGAGCCTATGAACATTGAATAGTTTTAGAATTCACATACAAATTACTTTGATTAGAAACACAAATATTGTCGTTACACCTTACAAGAAACCGCAACCATGAACTGAACAACCAAAAAAATAAACACAAAAAATATATAGCCGAGACATTATAGAAATTGTAAAATTTAGGTATTCACATGCATATTACCCATACTAGCTCTATGTTTGCATTTCTTTATCCCTTCATGACACCTATTGTATTCTCCAACTTACCTTAAACTTAATCTTTGTTGGTCAATTAGTTGATCAAGATCTCACCGTGATATTTTCTCTTATGTTGTGCAGGTTTAAGATACACATACCAGTAGGATCCTCAGGAAGCTTATTTGAGTTTGAGTACTTCAACTACCTCGCTCCTCCATATTTGCCGCCACCACATCTACACCATCCTGTCATTAATGACATTTCTGTCTCAGACATGTGTTATTCAATAAACTCAAGTCTTTGATTAATAATGGTCTTTTAGGTTCTGTTAGTTTTTAGTCTTCTAATTGTATGGATTGTTTGTTGGGGAAATAACATGTTTTGTCGTGTCCTAATAGTTCTTCCATTGCAGATAAATCGTTTTTATTAATTCACTCTGATATTGAGGGACCTTCATATGTTGTCTCTATGAATAGTTTTCATTACTTTGTCATTTATATTGATGACTATTCACACTTTACATGGACTTTTTTATGCGACAATATTCCAAACTCTCCTCTATTTATATGGAATTTGCTCAAATGATATATAGACTCATTTTTCCTCCACCATCAAAACTCTTCGCACAAGGAACGCTCTTGAGTATACAAATTCGTTCTTTTTGTTTTCCTCTTTGCTCATGGTACCGTTGTCCAACGATCCTTTCTATACACTTCTCAAAAAAATGATCATGCTAAACATAAACATCGCCATATCCTAGATACAGTCCGCACTATTCTCTTATTTACCTCTTGTCGTGATCATTTTGGGGGAGGGAACCGCACTTACTGTTGTCTACACTATAAATCGTTTCGCTTCCTCTTTCATGGATAATGTCAGTCTTTTGAGAAATTAGTTAATCAACCTCTTGATTATAGTCTTTTTCTTCCTTTCGGTTGTGTCAGCTTTGTCCTTCTCCATCCTCATGAACACACCAAGTTAGAATCCGCACACGTCTGTGTTGTTTCTTGGGTTATGGGGTAGAGTCTAAGGGTTATCGTTATTGGGAACCTATTTCCAATAGGTTACATATTTTTTTTTATCATGTTACATTTTGGGAACATACTAAATTTGTTCCCTATCTCAAATTTGAGTTTCCTTTGTTGTACGTCTTTTCTTCACTTTGTCCTCACCCTCTCTATTTTCTTTTGATGACGTGGCTCCACTTCCCGCTCCATCATATTGCTTGCAACAACGTTTCTTTGTCCCCAATTTCTTCTGCTGATCAGACTGTCGATGGTTTTATCAAACCCCATCTTCCAAGTCATTTCCAATCGTTCTTGAACAAATACAAGCTAGTTTCCATAGTTTCACTTTGAGTTTGAGGATGAATGTTCATATATTATATTCGTGGATATAGGTTGGCCCATGATCCAACATGTATATATATGAAGATGTAACTCTAATTATTCTTCGAGAAATTCAGTTTATTTCGATTACTCTAACATTTAGTTTCTATGTTGAAAA
The DNA here is from genome assembly GCF_009805555.1 of Andrographis paniculata. Classification (NCBI taxonomy): domain Eukaryota; kingdom Viridiplantae; phylum Streptophyta; class Magnoliopsida; order Lamiales; family Acanthaceae; genus Andrographis; species Andrographis paniculata. Next base: position 4,400,022 of record NW_026137624.1, read on the forward strand.
TTTTTAAGCAACAAAAGTTCGAAAGAAAGCGAATATTTTCAGGATATTGATCAAGGTGAGAATTTTTCAGATTCTGGAAGGGATAAATTTTAGATTGCTAGCGCGATCATTAGTTTCAAGTTTGTTGAGACGAATGATCCAAGGCTATAATTTAAGATTTTTTTTACGTGAATTATCCGACGTGATGATTTTAGATTATTTGTCTCTATTTCTTGAGCACGATGTTTTTTATAATTCCATCTTGATGCCATAAAATTTCAAGAGTTTTGATGCGACTCCTTCAATTATAGGTTTTTCATAATAATAATAATAATAATAAAGAATAATAAATAAATAAATAATACTCCTTTCGTTCCAAACAAGGTGCTACATTTAAGTTGGGCACAGGATTTTAGGTGAAAAGTATTGAGTAAGATAATTGAATAATTAGGTGATGTTTGGAGAAAGAAGTATATATTTTATTTTTTTTATTAGGGTGATGCGATGAGATAAAATGTTGAGATATAAATTAAATAATTAATTATTTCCTATTTTAAAAATATTGCAGAATATTTGAAACATATTAAAAAATATATTATAAAGTGTTTAGAACAAAGAGAGTACTATTCTTCCAAAACCGAAAGAGTAATAAAATGCATTAAAAAAAAATAAAAATCATACCTTAGCCTGGTTCTGAGAAAAGAACTTGAGACATTCTCCATGCCCAAGAGACCATCGTCAGACATGCGAGAGCCAATCTTATACAAGCTATTATGTACTATTTTTTGAATGTTTGTGTCAGAAATTGAATCACAAATTGAGACATGTTTTGCCATTACCTGTTCCTTGATAACTTATTCGATTAACTGATTTGACTAATTAAATTTATTACTTACTTTATATTAAAATATTTAATAAAATAGATATTTGATATTAATTGTTTATATATAAAATTATAATTAAAAATATTTTATTTTTAAAATATTTAATTGCATCGTTTTGGTTAGTTTTTTCGTCTTTATTTTACTATGATTTAAAATTTTACAAATAAAATAATTTACCTATGAAAAATAATAGGTCTGTTTACCCAATTTATTTTTTTTTTGATAACAAATTTTCTATAAATATTACAAAATATAATATTCCTTCCGTCCCATTAAAAGGTTGTCATTTTTCATTTTCGTATGTCATATTTCATAATTTAGTAATTGTACTATATATCTAACATAATAAATACTCTTCCAATTTACACTATATTACACAAATGTCATTACTTTTATATTACACAATACTAATAGGGGCATTTTCGTCTTTTTTCACTGCAACCCATTATAATACTAATATTAAAAAATCTACGTGCAAAAAGTAAACGACAATCTTACACCGGGACACAAAATATATATATTAACACAATATATAATATATATTATATTTATTCACAAAAACTCAATAATTCAATCCAAAATATTATTTTTTATATTACCGACGTAATTTCACATACCTAATATAAAAAAATGAACAACCCCAATAATTTCAATTACTTTAATCTTATAAAAGTAAATTTATAAGTTATTAGAAACAAATATTAAAATAATAAACAAATACCACAATAAAAAAATATATTAATACATGTCAAATGAATGTTTAATTTTTAAGGATAAAATAAAAATACAAAATTAAAGTAAAAAAAATTATTCTAAAATGTTGAAATATACTAATGTTTCAAAAATTAATTTTTTAGGACCAATAAATTATTTCAAAAATCTAGATTTTGAAATATTTAGATTAATATTTTGATTGATCAAACAACTCTAATCTATTTAAAAATATTAAAAGTTCTTAAAATAGTTTGTGCTTTATATTTTGGTGGAATAAATTATAGGATCCAAAATAAAAAATAAAAAAACCAACATCAAGCACATATTCTAAACAACCTCTAAAACCATTTTATATGCTCTCAAGTGGGTATTGGAACTATTCACATTCATTTATTTATATTTCTTTAAAAATATATTATGTTCAACATAATATTTAAATTTCATTCCGATTTTTTTTTTTTTTTTTTTTTTTTATCAAGGGTGTATTTCTTTTGATGAGTTTGGAAAAAAATTAGTCTGAATTTGGTATGAAAATAATATTTGATGAAATATTTTGTGAGATGAAAATATGTATTTTTTTCGAAAAATGCAGAGTTCAAATAGTAAAATCGGAGAAACTCGGCTAAAGAAATATACCCCAAATTTATTTTAGCTTTAAAGGAAAACATCAAAAATAAAATAAAATAAGTAAAAATAACCCATTGGGCTGTTGGGCTTTGAATTAAGACATATTGGATAAGTTATAAATGACACAATATATCAAATTGGGCTAATTTTTCAAAACTTACAACAATTTGATAAGATATAGTTTAGTGTTTTAAATTTTTACAACAAGAATGAGATTAAATGTATTTGATAATATAAAAATATTAATATTTTATGTTAATTGTTATTTTTTTGAAAATATAAGATATATTATATAAATTGGAAATTATATCAATAAAAAATTATTTAAATGAACAAAATCATTGAGATATACGGACAATTCACCATGAAAAGTAATAATTCATATATATTATGATACATTTTTAATATTTTATGTCTATTATATATATATATATATATGTACACATTAAAAAATAATAATAATAAAAATAAATCAAAAAAATTGTATATTTAACTTTTGAAATTGGAGCTAATCTGAATGGTTATGTGCTTATTGTTATTATTTATAATCGAAATTCAAAATATTTAAGACAAACTCAAATAAATAAATAGATAAACACGTATAGAAAATATTTATAATGGAGATGAATAAGAGCTTGTCAAATTATTCAATAATATATATATATATATAAATTATTGTGGAAATATATTCTAATGAATTGAATGATGAATTTATTAAAAACATACGCTACACGAAATTATTAATTATGTAACGAGATTTTTTTCGTTCCTAAATTCATTTTTTCTGTTACTAATGATATTAGAGACGGAATTAGAGATAGAATTATGGTAGTTACGTGAATTTTAGGAACGAAATTCCGTTGCAAATATACTATTTTATTTTATTTTTTTTTGTAGTGATATCAATTGTCGTTGTTAGTCAAATACGACTTTAAGCATTTCTTTTTTTTTTTTTTTTCGTTATTGCGTGAAATATCAAAACATGATTTTGATTTGATGGTCATATCATTTTCACTTTTATTGTCTTTCTAATTGGTCAAGAAAGGCAAGGAAATATATCATAGTCTATATAACAAATTGGTTGCTTGTTTTTGACCATTTTAAATTAAGATAAACTTGCCAATAATTCCACCGGATTTCGAAATTTAGCGTAAATCCTCATTTACTTTAAATATTGTATGAAGCTCTTTCATATTTTAAAAAATTTTGCATGAAACCCCCGTAGTTTCGAAACTTAGTGTAAATTTTTATTTTTCTTAAAAAAATTGCATAATGTCTTCTTATACTTTAAAAAATATTGTATGAAACCCTCCGTCATGAAAAAAAATATTGGTAGAAAATCACCTCCCCATCACACAACGGAGGTTTAATGGGAGTGGAGTTTCTTGCAACGTTTTTTAAAGTATAAGGGAGTGTCATGTCCCGTAGTTTCGAAACTTAGTGTAAACTTTTACTTTTTTAAAAAAAATTGCATAACGTCTTCTTATACTTTCAAAAATATTGTATGAAACCCTCCGCCATGAAAAAAATATTGGTAGAAAATCACCTCCCCATCACACAACGGAGGTTTAATGAGGGTGAAGTTTCTTGCACGTTTTTTTAAGTATAAGGAAGTGTCATGCAATTTTTAAATATAAAAAAATTTTACGCAAAATTTCTAAACCACATGAAGTTTTGAGCAATTTTACCTTAAATTAATAATAATTGGAATTAGCGTAGTAGTAGTAATAATAATAATAATAATAATAATATATTTGCATTCAACTAAATACGTCAAACTTTGGTATAAGCAATCATTTCTAATGAATATGTAAGTTTACATTACTTTAAATTAATGATAGCCTCTGTTCTTTTTTTCTTTTTATTTTTATTTTTTTATATTTTTTTAAAGTCTAATTTTAGTGTTTTTATTATATAATTAACCCGACTTTATATAAAAATATATTATTATTTTATTATGTCAAATGTATTAATTCAATAAAACATTAAAATTTCTAAAAGAGCATAGATCTACTCAGTTTGTTCATTTAGTATTTTTAAGTGAAACCATTTCATAAATATTATTTATCAATATACTACTTTCATTTGACTCTAAGGGTCTTATTTATTTTTTGCGTGTTGATATTTGAATATTAATTATTATATCAAAACGTAGTACAAATTAAGAAAAAAATTACAAAAATATCTCTATTAGTGTTTTATAATGCTAATAGAAGAACACTTATACAAAAAATTATACAAATATAAGAATATTTTTAATGTTAAGTGCAATAACGCAAAAATATAAATGTGACCCTTAGAATCGAACGGAAGGAGTATAATATATAAACATTAACATAATATATATTTTGTTTATTCATACAAAACAAATAATTCAACACAAAATACTCCCTCTCCCCCTCTCCCCCAAAAGTAAATTATCATTTGTTTTTTGTACGTAGTTTTAGAAATATTAGTATTATATTGGAATATAGTAGGGATAAAGTAGAAATGACTAAAATAATCTTATTAGTATGTGTGATATAAAGATAATGACATTTGTGTAATATATTGTAAGTTGTAAGAGTATTTGTAATGTTAGGTAGATATTACTAAAAAAAAAGAAATTGATACTTTGTTATGAGACGGACTAAAATAAAAAAATAAATATTTTATTATGGGACAAAGAGAGTATTATTTTTTATATTATCAATACAATTAATCATATTTAATATATAAAAAAAAATTATCTACGTTGTTTTGATTATTTATTTGTATAATTTAAAAATAAAAAATGAGTTGGAATAATCCATTGATGATACTATTATTCCACAAGAGATATTCATATCCTCTTGACAATAACCGCTGTCAATTTATGCATTAATTTTTTGTAATGTTAATGTTATTTGTTATCTGATTTTTATAAAAATTATAAAAATAAATGATTAATTAATTAATTATTTATTTATTTATTAAAAAAATTATTCAAGATATTTTTCAATTTTTATTTGTACAAAATTTTCCTAATTTAGGTCTTTATTTAGAACCTAACATTAGTTTTAGACAAAGAGAATGTTTTGTGCAAATTTTACATTAACACAACGAAGTTTCACGAAATAAATAAAAAATAGGGTGTTTTGTGCAATTTTTTTTTTTTTTGATCGGAATGTTTTGTGCATTTTTATTAAAACAATGGAGTGTTATATAATTTCTAATCGGTACTTAAGATTATATGTTTAAATCTCTTCAATGTCACTTTTGTCTGGATATTGAATTATTCACACAACACAAAAAAATAAAATAAAATAAAATAATAATAATAATAATAATAATAATAATTGAGTAATCATAAAATTAATAGTGAAGTTGAAATTTCAATACTCAATCTCCTCACCCCTTATATTTCCAAATATTATTCAATTTCGTTCTATAATGTCACATAATATATATCGTTGAATTTCAAATTCCAATAACCAGAAAAATAAATTCTTTTTATATTTAAATACTATACACTTGGAATAAATAAAAAGTAAATCATTGGTAAAAATAAATGAAAAGGTAATTAAATAATTAAATATAACCTTTGCATAAGTATCACAATGTCAGAAGACAAATCCTCCCCAACTATTATTTTTATTATTATTATTATTATTATTATTATTATTATTATATCTCCACTCAACACTTTTTATTTAAAATTCTTTGAGTTGTTTTATAAATCTGGTAAAAATAAATGAAAAGGTAACTTTACAATTGCAAAGAGTTTGGTTTAATACTTTAAGGGCACGTGAATTGGTATATTTGTTATTATTATTATTATTATTTTTTGGCTATTTGAGTGTGAGTGGGTTTGTTTAATATATATAGTTTTAAGTATTTTTATCGTAAATATAAATAAACCTGTGTGTTTTTGTTGACTTTGTATATATATATATATATATATATTTATATTTTTGGATTTTTATTATTATTGTTATATACTTCACTTGTCTGTGTTTAATGATCACATTTATCTTTTGTGTTATTGTAATTAATATTAAAAATATTTTTATAATTTTCTTTTTTACAAATTTCCTTCTATTAGTATTACATGACAAACACTAATGAAAATATTTTTAAATTTTTTTCTTAATTTGTACTACGTTTTGATATAATAATTTATATTCAAATATCAGCACAAAATAAATGAAAGTCTTAAAACCGGACATAGCTAGTATATTATATTTTTTCGGTAATATATTGGAGAATTCTTATACAATAAGTGAACACACTATTCTTTTTAAATTTATTATTTTTATTTGTTAGTATGCAATTTTAGTATTTCTAATAAGATAATATTCAATCTAAAAAAATTAAAAGATCATTTATACTTTGAGATTATTTTTTTTTAATTTATTATAAAACTTAATATAAATAATATTTTAAATAAAAGTAATTGATTGAAAAATAAAATAATAATAATAATAATAACGCTCTAATTTTGATGTGAATTAGTGGACTAATTAATAAGTATTATGCTAATAACCTTTTGCGTGCAAAGCCTGACAAAATGGTCCTTTTACTTTTGAGTTTGCTCCTTTTCATTCTCATAATTTATGGGTATCCCAACACTAATACTATATTATTGTAATCCCAACTTTAACTAATATTTTTGTATTTTAGTGGTTCGTGACACTTTATTTATTTTAATGTAAAATGAATTTAATAATTTTGATATAAATAGGCGAGATTCATACCTACTAGAAATAAAATTGAGTAATTTTGATTGGATTGGTTTTAGTTTGAATTTAAGATTTTTGTCTTTAACTTTTGTTTAAATCATAGAATGAATATACAACCGATTAACTTGATTTAAACAAGAAAATAACAATGAAAAATCAAAGAACTCTTAAGAAAAATCAAGTAGAACAAACCAAGCAAATGTTTATCTTATCACAAACATTTTGAGTTAACAAAGTTCAAACCCATAAATCAAATAAATCCAAATAACCCAAACGGCTCCTATCCCCTCACAAACGTCAATGTATAACTCATTTTCAAAGTAAACTTCAAGTTTAGTCGATTTACAATTGACGATATTATACACATCACTCACAAAATCGCTTACGGAAGGAAAAATACAACCACCGACGATGAAAAATACAATATAGTTTACACGGGCAATCGACAGGAAGTTCTCGAGCCTCACAAGATTGGGGGCCAAGAACCAACAAACCTAAACTATAGAGAGGAATCACAGAAGATAAGAAATGAGAAGAAAATGCTTATGAAAGAAAATAATAGAGATAAAAATAAAATTGATGAAACATATATCTACGCAAGAAAAAATCAATTTTGTAACAAAACCTTTTTGTCTTTAAATCTACTTTTTCCGTTACTAATAACATTAGAGACGGAATTAGGAATAGAATTACGTTAGCTACGTGAACTTTAGGGACGGAATTCCGTTACAAATATATTATTTTTTTGTAGTGGAATGGCTAAGATGAAATCCCTCGATTGCACGGTCACAAATCAACATCGCAATAGATCAGGTCTAGGTGAATTGGACCATAAAAATTAGATTAAATATTGGATATTGAACTTTAGATTTTCTTTAGGCCCCAATTTAAGTCATAGGTGAATAAAAAAATAAATAAATATAACAACTACCCACCTAATTTTGGTTACAGTTATATTAAAAACTCATGCATGGTAGAAATCATTGGCAGATCTACAGCAGTGCAAGGGTTGCAGGCCCCTCGCCCCCACCCCACCCTTTATTTAGTATTATATGGAGTATTTTTTTAAAAATATATGTATATATAATATAAAAATAATGAAATTAGAATTTGTTTGATTTTAATTAATAGATCAAACTTATTACAATATTATTTAAGTGAAAAAATAAAAAATAGTCTCATTGAAACAAAATAATCAATTTTAGTCTTAATATAAAAATTAATCAATTTTAGTTTATTTATAAATATTTTTACTCAATTTTAGTCTCACCGTTAAGAACTTACGAAAAATGCTAACATGTACATAACAGAACATGATGTGGCGGTGATTTAGACGTAACACAACCATGTCTACTAAAGCATGGTCGTGTATACATAATCAGAATGGTCTCACCATACACACGACCGTGTTTAATAAAGAACACGGCCATGTATCCTACGGGAATATGACGTTCGAAGTTTTCGTCGATGTCATCCCAATCCCGAACAGAAGGTGACAAAGGCAATGTTTATTACGTACTCCTGGCGGCCGTTGTTCTCCTCATAGGCGCCGGGGAGGCAGCCGCTGAGGGTGTCAAGGCTGCCCTAAGCCTACTTCACCGTCGAACCTCCTACGCCACTGCTGGCTCCTGCAACTTTAGCGCTTGCCTATGGCGCTGCTTGTCTCCGACGTCGACGTTTTCTCCCCCTTCTCTCTTGGTGACCATCGTCGCCTTCCCTGTAGATCCGGAAATCGACTTCCACTTCCTCCTAAGCTTCGCCATCGACGTCAACCTTTCCGGAAACCCTTAGAAATGCATCTTCTTGCCGTACTGGTCGGATACCCTGACTCCGGCCGCTGTCAATCCCTCCACCCCAACATATAGTCTTGGCCAGTCTCTCTGGCTGGAGTCTCGCCGGAAAAATCCTCTTTTGGGACCCAACCGTCGTCCACCTCTGGATCTCCAACGCCTTTTCTTCCCTGAAATCGTTTGTCCGGAGATACCACCTTGACGGCATCACAGTCAACTACGAAAGATTCCTCCGGAACCACCACAATGCCACTGCCACCTTTGCGTGCTGCGTCGGGGAGCTGATAACAATTCTGAAGAAGCATACCGTAATGGTGACGATCGCGCCGTTCTACTTGACAATGACGATGATGTAATAGACTACATAAATTACAAATTTTATACGGACAAGGTGAGGCGGGCGGAGACGGGAACGGAAAGCTTCTGGCAACGAACGAGGTGAATGGGCGAGGAATACAAGGAGACAAGTTCTCCGTGACGCTCTGAGGATGTTATAGGACAATGAGTTTGTCATTGATGGGGCAATGATATCTCCGTAAACGTTTCCATATCTTACGGCTTTTAACAAAGTTTATTGAAAAAAAAATCAAAAATCAAAAAATTATAAATCAAAATAGAAAAAAAAATACGGCCATATTTTATACGGCTGTGTTTTGTCCATATCACCTGCCACATTGCCCCGTTAAGTCCATGTTAGCAATTTTCGTTAAAAATTTAACGGTTATTGATAAGAATTATTTATAATGGGACTAAAATTGATGATTTTTTTTTTTTATATTGAGACCAAAATTAATACATTTTAATTATATTGAGACTAGTATTGATTTATTCCCTAATACTCCTTACTAGAACTTCAAGTGATACAATTTGAATTTGCTCTCACGAAGTAACACAAGGCAAATTTAGTACTTAAAAGGGCGACTTATGATCTACTATTAGAACTTCGAGTATTTTCTAGGTAATATGACAAACACTTATCTTTTAAAATATTTTAACTCATAAAATAGTAATTCAAACTGTAGAACACTGTTTCAACTTTCAACATTATATAAATTAGGATGACATCAAACACAATGTCATTTATGTATTCTTATTTAGAAGATTCTCTTTCATTGTAGGAACTCAACTAAAGTAAAAGATATATATATTTTTTACGAATAATAAATGTATATACACTCTTAAATCTAGCGTTAATATCTGAGTACTTTATTCACATAACTACATGTATTATATTTATATCTTGTTTTATTTTTTTACATAAATATATACGAATTTTAAATACTCTAAATATGTATACTTATGTCCGTGTAACCTCAACTCGGGAAACCGATTGTTTTAGGAACTATATAATTAATTGTGATACTTTTATTAGGATAATATTTTCACCCATTCATGGAGAGTATCCAAATGTGAAATGTACACATTTGCAAGAATTTAGCAGAGAACGCCTTCACACATACATATTAAGTGTCCATTCTCACTTGTGGATAGTAAACTAAATGACAATGAGTTGGTTAAAATACTAACCATTATTAGTCTACCTGAGTGTTGCTATGAAATTTGATATGTTAATACAACATAAAATCCTCTACACAAAAAAACACAACGCGAATGTACTTCTTACTTGAAATGGCGAATTGTAATCTATTATTGGGACTTAGAGTGTATTCAACATATTAGGTCAATTATTCATCTTCAAAATAATTGAGACAATAAAACATAAAATGAAGACACTCGCAGACTCAAGTAAAATATGTTCGATAGTATTTTATAAAATGATAACTAGGTTGAAAAATCAAGTACTCTATCACGTCTCCGATGTACTTTTTTTTTTTTTAATTTCAGTGTATTATTTTTCCCGACATGTGTACTTGGACTCCATTTTCATATGTTTACAAAATTTAACCTTAGGACATATGAGGGTAATCGTGCACCTATCATTCATCTTAATGCTCGTGATCACTAGAGTATTATCCATAGTTTTTTTATGAGAATAAATATTCATTTTAACACTACCTTATTGTCATTTAGAAAAATTAAACAAAAGTATATTACAATTTTTAGGTGGGTAATACGTTGTAAGCCCACGTGCTCTGTGACTTCAATTATATACTCCCACAAATCCAATATTTACAATGACAGACATTTTGTATATACCTTTATTAGCATTCAAGCAACTTTGTAATCAACAATTCATTTATAAATGACTATCGTCATATACCCGTACTTTTTATTCGTGTACTATGGTACAAAAAATTCACAAACAAGTTTTAATACACTTTCGGTCTTATTATTGTATATTTACCTATAATATTAGGTAATATCCAACACGCCAAAAGTAATTATAAGGAAACTATATTGACAACAAATGATTGATGTACATCCTATCAAAATAAAAATTACTACGTTAAATGTTCTATGATACCCATTCGTTGCAACTTTGTCGGTTGCATGTGAAACAGATACACTAACCGTATTTCCATAATTGTTTTACCTGCTAGAATTTATAAATATTTAGGATATATAAATCTAATCCTATTATACAAAAGAATCATAGAAGCACAACATCACCCAACACTAATTTTTCCAAAAACGAACATATGGTCCAGGAACGTTTTAAGGGGTATCAATAATAAATTGACAACAAAAAAAGTAAACATGCCATCATTCTCGTCTACTGCTATAGTACTTAATAAACATTCTTTGTATTTATTTTTTATATGCGTTCTATCAAGTTTATAAGGTTCTGCAACTCCTCAAAACTCAAGTCTTTTGCAATAACACTCAACTTACAAGTGTGTTGCATATTGCAAGTAAAGAAGCCAGAGGTATAATCAAGAACCTGATAGAATGCATAAATACATCAAGCACAACTCTTGTCGATGCACACTGCAATAGATTCAATTGCATCATTCTTTTGGTATTTGAAAACTTTTTGAGTTGCATTAATAATTCTTCAGCAACTTTCTATGTGTGTCAACATATACATCTCTCGATTAAGCCATAAAAATAAACATGTTTATATATACATGAAAATATGATAGCAACAACCATTAATTTTAAAAAGATTCAAATATTTTTCCTTGCAAACTGATAGGAGTAATTAGAACACGTCGTTACAAAATTACAAATCACATGCCATAATGTAATGTAAACAAGGTTGTCTACAACTTACAACCAACCAAATAAGCAAAATGGTGAATATTGCTAATCCACCTCCCATTTAACTTCAAAAAATATGAAATTATACTCCTTTTAAATACAGACCAAATAAATTGTTGAATAATCATTTTAAAAATATATTTATATGACATGTGTGTTCATTACTCATGTCTTCGTATCCAATGTTTTCTTCATTTGTCAACATATGTGTTACAAAAATTTTGGTGAGACATTGTTCACAGTATAACATTTTTAGTTATAATACATTGTGCAATTAGATATGATTGAATTTATTAAAGTATGTGTATATGATGATCATTACTACTTAAATAAAAAAATATATAATTTATGAAGTGACTAACTAAACTAATTTATACAAGAGCAATTTGTTAAGAATTTTGCTTCTAAAAGCATATAATTATCTCATAGCTGTGATAAGATCATCATTTGGTCTCATTTGAATTTTGTTATAGGGTATCGTGCTTTGACTAACAATTTCAATTGTCAAAAGAGAAATTCATAAAATTCATAAAAAAAAAAGAAAAGAATTCATCAATCATGAAACCTAAGTAATGTATGATAATCATGTAAATGTCAATAAAAGAAATTAGAAAAAAAAAGGTAAAAAAAAGTAGAAATCAAATTATATCAATGATATCTTTAAACTCTTCATCTTCTATTGAAACATAACAATCGTACGCATAAATTAATAATTTTTCGTCATTATCTTCAATAATTTTACCAAACCAACAATCTTACTACATAAAATAGTAAACTCATATATGTATTTATAGAATTTTATTAATACAGTAAATCTTGCACAATGACGGATAGCAACACACTTTCAATGGTTCATATTCTTCTTTCATTCTTACAATTGATAAAAAAAATTTCCTAAATAAAATACATTGCTTCACGTTAAAACAAATTCATCACATTGAAAACAAGAAAAAGGCTTCGAACAACGTTTACACAAAATAACTATTTCATGTGTAACCCAAAATTTATCCATTCGAAACAGAGTTACTAACATTGCAAAAATTTCGACGTCAATACTTGTCAGAGATGGAGGGCAAAATCGTACGATGGCGGAACTTACAGGGGGAGAAATTAATTTTTGAGAGCGTTGCAAATTGTTCCACCGAACGACGGTGTCAATTTTCGGATGGCAGACTTCTTCTTCGCCAGATTTTAGCTCTCATTTCGGCGCAATTTTTAACAAACGCTTTTTTTTTTTTTTTTTTTTTTTATGGAGGAGATAAAAGATCAAGATAGGTAGAGAGTAGAGATGAAGTAAAATGAAAATTGAGGGAATGCAATATGACTTATTAGTAATTTTGACAAATGTCAACTTAATCATATAAAAGGGGAATTATATATACCCGACGCATATAGAAAAAGGTAATTTGATTTACAATTATATTTGAAATTTAAAGAAATATGTTCAATTACATATGGTATTAAATGGGTTATGCCAATATCTCATAGAAAAGGAATTACACATCGAATTATAACTATTGAACTCTTTAATAGAATGGATACTTAAAATATATATATATATATATCCTTGTCCATAATTAACAAAAGTTAATTCTGTGATAATTCAACAATACACTAAAAAATTATATTGAATATTGAGTCTAAAATTATAATTGAATATCATAAAGTCTAAATCAAAATTATATTTTTTCTTAGTTATTTTGGAAATAAAATAAGGAATCATTACATAAAATAGAATGATAGCTTGTGTGGTTAAAAATCTATTTTTGAATGGAATTTTCATTCAAAATATGGTTTTGTGAGTCTATTAATTTGCCGTTATATATATTAATTGAGTTAGATCAGCACTATATTAATTTGACTAAATTAGTACGAAATCAACAAGATAGAGAACACATATTTGACAACACATAATACTATAATATATATTATATATTTTCACAGCATATAATAAAATTTCGTAACAGGATATATTATTGGTTTTGAATTCATAAGCATATATATAGGTGGATGTAAGTGGGGGCAAGACTCCTTCCCCCAACCCCCCCTTTTGATTTTTTATTTTTATTTTATAATATATATTATAAAAAAAATAATAATAATAAGTTAAAAAATTGCTAAAAATTTATGAATATTTATTTAAGAAACTTAAAATTTAATTTTAAATTTTGAAAAATAAAAAATTTAAATCATAGTAATTAAAAAAAAAAAAACCTTCAAAAAAATTCCAATCATATGCATAAGAGATGATTTTTTTAAAGAGCAATTTTTTAATAATTTATTTTACTATTTATCAATTTTATATAATACAAAAATTAATCTTGTAATATGTAATTGTTGTTGTAGGTAGATATTTTGCAAGATTTTCAAAATATGATAGTTTCATTGATAAAATTATTGAATAACAAATAGATTATATTCTTTTCGAAGTTTGAAAAAAATTAACCCCCTCATCCCGATCTGGCTCCGCCTTTGTATATTTACAATGCAATAAAATATATAAAATGCAAAACAAACGTTTTTATATGACAATGTTATGTTATGCTATATATGTATACCGCCATTAATTTGACATAGCCTTAATTTACACAAATATTTTAAAAACTTTTGGTATTATTCATCTACAATAAATTTTATCTTTTAAAAAAAAAATTAAATCAAATATATGTTTTATGTCACAAATTATTAACTTTTTTTTTTCTTTTTATTTTTAATTTATTTTTTTTAAAACTTCCAAAATTTCTGTCTAAATGTAACCTTATCCCCCAACCAAACACTTAAATTTAGTGTGTTTGTATTTTATAGGTTTTGTTTTCGTTATTTTTTAAATGACATAATAATTGAATATGACTGTTGTGGTGCAAATTCAAGTCCTAGATTGGAAGAAGAAAATTACACTTTATAAGTCCCAAATGAACGCCTTTAGGAGAATATTCAAAAATAAATCCTATAAATTCGTGCGAATTCAGCCTAAAGCGGACAATATCGTACTAGTGTTCAGTTGACCTAGTCCCAACAATGACATTATATATATATAAATACAATTGATATAAAATTAAAATTGCTAAAAGAATAGTGTAGATCATGTATATTATTCTGAGATCAGAGAATTGAATCCTTTCCAAACAGCATTCAAACAAATTCTTTAAAGATATATATTATTTTTATTGTCTACTCAAAAACAACCCGACAAATTATGATAGACAGAATCTTGGTGAAGGTCGTGATGCAAATTCATGTCTTTTTTTTTTTTTAATTAATTAACTAATTATTTATATTCACCATTTATCATCTTGATCGAAGCACTGCATGCTCTTTAAATTAAATGACAAACTGTCACAAATTTAGAGGAAAAATAAAAAAAAAATAAAAACTTAAATTAATAAAGTAGACCAGAAATCATAGTGCAAGATTTCGACATTATTGAAAATAAATAAATTAAACACAGCATGTGATGGAGAAAGAATAAGAGAAAAGGAATGTGGCCACAATTTGTCCACTAGGGTTAAAGGGGACTTTCCCTCCAATTGTCTCTTTGTTTATTTTTTTTTATTTTTTTTATTTATATAAATTAATGTTTTTGGTCTAACCAAAATGATAAGATAAAAAAATGGCACACGTGTTGTCGCTTCCGGGACAATATATGTGTCGTTGATTGATAGAGAGCTATACAATTTAGCTCTACTATCTAATTTAATAATAATAATAATAATAATAATAATAATAATAATAATAATAATACTAATAATAATAGATGTTGATCTAATATATGTGTCTATATGTGTCGTTGGTCTAATTCAAATTAAAATTTATCAATTTTTAGTTTTATATTAGCTGACAGCCGAGTTGGAAAACTAAAAAAACAACCTACAACATGGTCATATTCAAAACACGGCTGTGAACATGACCATATTAAGAAATAAGAATATAGTTGTAAACATGGATAATAACATGGTTATATTTCGAGTACGAACAGAAACACGATCGTGTTCAGAATATGATTGTGAACAAATGTATAACATGATTATTCATGGGTTGAGAAATGTAAATTTTGAAACCTATTTGCAGTTTGAGCGCGTGTAGATAAAAAATAGTAAAATAAAGATGATTGAGGGGGTTGAGACGCAAAGTTTATGAAATCACAAGAGAGTTTGACGCAATTTTAAAAATATGAAGAATTTACTGCAATTTTTTCGTAAAACCGTAAGTGAATTTTGTGAAATTTTGCATTTTATTTAAGTAAAACTTTTGCTCCATTTGTACATTCTCAATGTATTCGTTTTTTATTTTTAATTGTATTTTTTTAGTTGAGTAGACAATCATTCTATATTTTATACAATATTATATACAAAAAATGCTATTAAAAAGTAAATGAGTACAAGAGTAAAATATATTTTTATCATACTATTGTGCTATTACTGATAAAAGTATACATACTTTAAAATTTACATGCAAAAAATAAACGATTATATTTACTACTGACTGAGGTAAAATTATAAATTGATTTTATTCTATTCAGTGGATTGACATGTCTTCAAGCGAAAATTATGCAATATTCATGTTGTCAAAATATAAAATATATGGTCTTATTTTTCTTAAAATAATATCATAGTAACTAATATACAAACGAAAAATACAAATATAAATCATACTCACTTAATAATATTACTATTTGATAAAAAAAAAAAAAAAAATCACTGCTGTTGTTTTTAATTATTCATTTTATCTGTAATAAATTCATAATATATATGTATATATAAATATCTTATGAAATCCAGATTTTAAAATAAAATAAAATATTTTATTATAAATATCTTTTTTTTTTTTCACTTAATTATATATCCTTTTGTTTCTTTTAACTACAAACTTTTCAAATTTTCTTGTGGAATTTCTACTATAGTTTTACTATTCAATTTTGCTTTTTTCCCCCAAAAGATTAAAAATCAAATATTTAAATTATTTATTATATTATATTAAAATTTATTTTACGTTCAAAATATTGTATCAATAGATATTTATAACACGACCAAATAACTATTTTAATTCAAATTTTACTATTTAAAATTAAAACCTAAAACCAAAATCCCACACATAAACACAAATCAAGATAATATATAAGTATTTTTTTATTATTAATTAAATATTTTCAAAATAAAATTTTGTATTGAATATAAATTAAATTATTTTTTTAGTAAGATTACATGATAAAAGAGTTTATATAAAAAATAATAAAGAGATAGTCACGAGGAATTTGGGTTAAAGATATTTAAAATGACTTTATTAAATTCATTTGTTTCGTTTGGGAATATAATTGATTTTAAATCTACAACCTCAATGTTGTTTTTTTGGCATGTCTTGTTATAAATGTTAAAAATAAAATAAAATACAATATATATATACTTTATTTATAAAGAAAATTAATAATTTAATATAAAATATTATTTATTATATTATTCGCACGATTTTCATATCTAACGTGAAAAATACTTTTATAAAAAAATATATATAAAGTGAATAAACCCAAAAAATTAATTATGAGTTTTATCAATCTAATTTAATATTTTAAAGGTCATTTCAAGGTATTTGGTGCCATTAAATTGTACTTTTTTGCCACGGTGTCTCATTTATGATATAAAAATTTAAGAGGAGTATAATATAAAAATATATTAGTGAATTATTGTATAATAAAAATAATTTTATATTAATATAACTAATTAGTTTGATTAAAATTAAAAATTTTAAAATAAGATTAAAACGTATAATTTTTTATCAGAAAAATAACAGAACATAAACCTACGAAAACAGAAACATAGACACAGTAAATGAGACTGACCAAGTATACTTATTATAACTACAATATCATTCAAATTCGATTATAACAATTATAATTTAAATTCATTCATTTACAATCTATTGTAAAATCCAACTATCCAAACATACGACACCAACAATTTAGACTTTATTAAATTATTTTCTAGAACAATTTAATGTATTTTTAGATTATTTCGAAAAAAATAAAAATAAAAATATAATTAAAATTTCAAATACATTAAATAAAAATAAAATAAAATAACTAACGCAAATATATGAATCATTATTGTATAGTAAAAGTGTCAATTGTGATCTTCATAAAACAAACTATATTTTATATATATATATATATAAAATTAGTCATTATCTTAGCCCTACACAGATTTTTATCAAAAAGCAATCATAATTACACCAATGAATCAAAATCTGTATGTATATATTTGTGAGAGTGTGTGTGTGATTGAGTCCTAACATACATGAAAGTAAGCATCGGTGGTCACTCACTCATGACCACCCATGTGACCCCATATGATTCCTCAATATTGTATTCCTTTCCTTGCTGCCATTTCCACTTTTTATTCACCTCCAGAAAAGAATTCACAATCTTTACTTTACCCAATGAATTATTATGATCAAATTTCTCGGAATTTAAAATTTTCGGATACCGTTGGATGCCATTATTATCGAAGTACGAGAGTGATTAAAAAAGGGTTGGATCAGTCGTTTTCTCTGGTTAGAAAAAAAGGAAGGCGAGGAAATTGCATATGTACTGTTCGACGAAATGTCCAGCAGAAAAAAAAAAAAGATTATATATGTGTGTGTGGAGATAAAAAGTGTGGAACAGTGTCAGCTTGGCGTGCCAAACAGTATACTGATTGAAAAGATAGAGGAGGGAGAGGTGGGGTGGGGTGGGGTTGGGGGGTCCTGCTTGGCTAGAAGCGAAAGGAAGGAACAACCCCCACGGAAGAGAATTAGGGTTATACAAAAAGTGGGTCAGCCAAGTTCAATTTTTTTTTCTTTTTTTTTTTTTTGCAGTTTTAATTTGTGTGTGTGTAAAGCTGCTGCGTGTTGGGAGTATTTTAATTTGATAATTATAATATATATATATTTTGTATGGGAAATTGGTTTGATTCATGGTATAGAAAGGAAAGGGAGGAGGGAGAGAGCGAGAAAAGGGGGCAGGGCAATGCATAGGTGGTGGGGCGGTGGTGCAGATTCTAAAGGGATAGATTAGATGAGACTGAGAACATTCTGAGCTCTGCCTTTTTGTGAAAACATGGTGTTGCAATGGTGGCTGGCAAAGATCAGGGACAACTCATCTTTCTCATATCTGGATTGATCGATGTGTATGTATTTTGCAGGTGGATCCCTCTTTCTTAGATTTTTCTTGCTTGGATGTTTTTTTTTTTGTTCCTCAAAGGGATAGTACAGTGTGTGTGTGTATTTAGTGGTCTTCTTTTTCCACTGTTTGTGCAGTGTCCAAATTGAGCATTGATTCCCCGTGTAGGGTGGGGGGGTGGGTTTGGGTGTGGGTGTGGGTGTGAAGAAGCTTTGGCTGATTCCCATTGACTTGATGTTCTTGGAAGTTTTTGTGCCTTCCAATCTTTGGTGAGTGTTTTTGGAGTATTTTTGTGTGTTTTTTTTTTCAAAAGTTTCTTTTCCTTCTTCTGCTTCTGCTTCACTGATGTTTCATTTTTGTCCATTTATGCCTTTGGAATTGCTTGCTGGTTCTTGGCTACTGAATATGTGCTGTTAGCCATTTTGTGCATTAGGGTTTATCTTCAATTTTTGGGAATTTTTCTTTGTTTGATTCCTCCTGACTTGGGGTCGAGGTTATTTATAGTTAGATTAGCCTTTAATTTTTTATCACTTCTTGGTTTGTGCACTTCTTGATGTGTATAGTTTTGGGGAATTCGTGATTTGCTTTGGACAGGTTTGATCAATTTCAATTTCTGTAAGAAATTTGTTTAAGCTTTTTGAGTAATGGTGGACACCTGTTGTTCTTGATTTCTGAAACACTTTTGTTTTTTTGTTTTTTTTTTTTTTTTTTTTTTTTTTTTTTTTTATGGTGTAGGAAAGCCAAGAAGAATTCGTGTTTTGAAAAGCATATTTGATCTTCGAACTTCGGTTGTTTTGTTGCCATTGAAGATTGGAAAAATAACAATTTGTGTCTGGAAATGAAGTTTATGAAATTAGGATCGAAGCCCGATCAGTTTCAGACTGAAGGGGATAATATCAGGTCAGCTACACTCTATGATTTGCCTTGTGATGCTTTATTGTATTGAATTCGACGCATTTGTTGCCTGTTTTTGTTAAATCTTCGTTACTTTAATTAATCTAGAATGTAGTTTTTTTTAGTTGTGTAGTTCTTTCGATACATCGAAAGATTTAGGACATTAACTATGCTTATAATGTCCAAATTTGAGATTGAATTATGGCTGCTGATATATATATGTGTGTGTGTGTGTTCTTGCGTTGTTTTATGTTATTGAATTCGGCGTATTTGATGCCTTTTTGTCTTTAAATCTTCGATACTTCGATTAATCTAGAATGTAGTTTTTCTTGTTTTGTGTATACATCGATAGATTTAGGACACAAACTATGCTTCGAATGTCCAAATTTGAGATAGAATTATGGCCGCGGATCACATACATATAGATTGTGTTCTTATGTTGTTTAATGTTATTGAATTCGACATATTTGATGCCTTTTTCTTTAAATCTTCGAATGTAGAATGTCCGAATTTGAGCATATTGCGCGCATTTATTTTTCACTCGAAGTTTTAGATGAACGCATTTTTTGTAGGTATGTAGCGACAGATTTGGCGACCGACATGATCATCACCGTCGGGGACGTCAAATTTTATCTTCACAAGGTATCGCGATTACGACTTATTCAAAACGACGAAATCTTTTAGTACTTTTGTATTGACATGAATCATTTTACAGTTTCCTCTTCTCTCCAAGAGCCCACATCTCCAGAAGCTAGTTGCCAATTCGAGCGACGACGCTGACAGCGACGTCACCGTAAACGATATCCCGGGTGGACCCGCTGCATTCGAGATATGCGCCAAATTCTGTTACGGTATGGTCGTGACTCTCAACGCTTACAACGTCGTGGCGGCACGATGCGCAGCGGAATACCTGGAAATGTACGAGACCGTCGAGAAAGGGAACCTGATATACAAAATCGACGTCTTTCTGACGTCGAGCGTTTTCCGGAGCTGGAAAGACTCCATAATCGTGCTCCAGACGACGAAATCGTTTCTCCCTTGGTCCGAGGAACTGAAGATCGTCGGCCACTGTATTGATTCGATCGCTTCCCGAGCTTGCACCGACCCGTCGAAAGTCGACTGGTCTTATACTTACAATCGGAAGAAGCTCCCGTCCGAGAACGGGGAAGATTCGCATTGGAACGGCGTTAAGAAACAACTTACCGTACCGACCGACTGGTGGGTCGAAGACCTCTGCGAACTTCCGATCGATATGTATAAGAGGATTATTACGACGATACGGTCGAAAGGAAAGGTATCCGCCGAAGTCGTCGGCGAATCGTTACGGGCGTATGCGTTGAAGAGGCTTCCGGGCTTCGGCGACGGCGGGATACAAGGTAACGATGCTGCGAGATTCCGTTACTTGGTCGAGACGATCATGTATTTGCTTCCGCGAGAAAAAAGTTCGGTCCCGTGTAGTTTCTTGCTGAAGCTATTACAAGCGTCGACGATTTTGGAATGCGGCGAGACAGGGAGGCACGAGCTTGTCCGAAAAATCTCCCGGCAGCTCGACGAGGCGACCATCGGCGACTTTCTGATTTGGTTGCCGACTGGCGAGGCGACACCGTACGATATAGACGTCGTGCACGATATGGTCGAGGGGTTCGTAACGCAGGAAAGTTTCGATGGCGACGGCGGTGGCGGCGATCGTCCCGAAGCGTCGAAAATTAAGGTGGCGAGATTGGTCGATGGGTACCTAGCCGAAGCCGCTCGGGATGCATCTTTGCCGTTGTCGAAATTTGTCGCTCTAGCTGAAATGGTTTCGTCTTTTCCAAGACCGAGTCACGACGGAATCTACCGTGCGATCGACATGTTTCTAAAGGTTCATTTTTTTTCGATTCGATTCCAAGCTATTTCTCAATTCCTTTTCTTACGTTCGTTGTTGACGAGATTGCTTATTACAGGAACATCCGGAGCTGACAAAGAGCGAGAAAAAGAGAATATGTCGATTAATGGATTCGCGGAAGCTCTCGCCAGATGCGTGCGCGCACGCCGTGCAGAACGAGAGGCTACCGTTACGCGTCGTCGTGCAGGTTCTTTTCTTCGAGCAAGCTCGAGCGGCGGCATCGTCGGGGAATAATACGCCGAATGTGCCCCCCCGGTTGCTCCCGGGGGGGTCGTGCGGGAGCTCGAGGTCGGCGACGACGAATTCGGACGAGGATTGGGACGGGGACCTGACGTCGGGCGAGCTGAAGGATTCGAAAGGCGAGATGGCGGCGCGGAACAAAGGTCGGGGAAACGACGGCGGCAATCGATTGAGCTCGGAGAAGGATACGCCGACGAAGGTGAAGAAAATGCTGTCGAAACTCTGGTCGGGAAAAGATCGTGGGGAGAACAACAGCGGCTCCGACACGTCGGAGAGCCCGGCGTCGACCAGTGCTGACGAAACGGCGGCGGCGGTGGCCGGCAAGAACATGCCGGTGGGGAGAGGTCAGAAGAAGCTGATGCAGAACAAGTGAGGGAGGAGAGGCCTTGTTTATCGGGTCGGGCCGGGTAATTGGAGCGGGCAGGTTTAGGTTGCATGCAGTGGGGAAGGCTGGAATCAAAGCCAAAGTTTTGGGTTGGGTCGGGTCGGGTTATATTGATGGCTGTCTGCCTGCTGCTGCTGTTCTTCTCCGAAATTGGAAAATTTGTTAGGAATTAATTATTAGAAAGTTTGCTTTGAGGTTTGTATGTTAATTGATTACTAGTTCATCTTTTTGTCATTTTTTTCTTTTTTTTTTGCTTTTATTATTATTATTATTTACAATTCTATGTTGTAATAGTCGTTAGCTGACTACATTTTAAGCCCAATTAGTGAAACTTTACAATATTAAATTTTGATATTTACTAACTTGTATCGATATTTATAATATTAATAAGATAGTACAATTATAAAAAAATAAAAATAAAAATGGACTGATCAAATGAATAAATGGTCGAAGGAGAGAGGGATTATATATATATATATATATATCAAAATAGGATATTATTATTGCTATTATTAATAATGAAATAAAAGAGCTTTTTGTAAATAGACAATACAAAACTGAATAGATTCGAATAGTAATAATCTAATATAATATAAAATACTAAAAAATTTGTTTTAACCTATAAATTCAAATAATGCTAACCTGATTTAAGATAATAAAATTGTTAGCACATTTTCAGGACTATTTGCTATCTCATACTTTCAAGGGTTCTGAGAAATGCAAAAACATATTTGTGTTTTATTGCTTCTTTTAAAGCTGTCCTTTCATTATCTTTAAAAATAGATGAAAATGTATTATATGTGTATACATTGTTAATGAAAATATCTAATAAATTCTAATATATTCCTGACAATACATATCAAAATTCCTCACATTATAAATCACAGCTCTAGTATATATATATATATATATGTGTGTGTGTATATGAAACACACTACAATCAAATCCAAATAACAATATATATATACACATTTCCAATAGTGAACCTAAATTGCACTTTAGGAAAATCCAACAACAAACTTATCTTCTAGGCAAAAAGAAAATCCCATAAATTCTGCCAACAATAGACAAATATCAAGCAAAATCAAACAAGTGTGCTACACACTTTGAGATAGATACATACATACATACATACATATATATATATATTTATGTTGCTAAAATTTGAAAATATATGATTCTCTACTTCATTAGTTCACTGGCAAACCAAGATCTTCATTTGCAGAAAAGTAAAGCAAACATTTATGATCTCTTACACAGGTAAAAAGGACAACAAGACCATTGAATCGCCGACAAGAAGGTATAAAGTTTCATTCAGAAATTTAAACATGTAGGGGGATCACATTTCGGCACAACTCAATGGGTAACATAATAGCCAGTAAGTGCATATTACCGGGGATGAAAAATGAATAGGGATCGATGATATCGAAGGAATGTAATAAGTCTCATTACCCACGGTTTCTGCGGACTTCTGCATTCCTTACTGGGTGGAAATAAGGATGGGCCTGCATACACACACACCATCAATAAACTGAATCAAATGCATATTAAAAATGTGATTAAACATTTGAAATCAATTTAAAATGATGAATTGAGTCTAGAGGATTAGTGTTACAGCAAATATGGACAGTCTTGGATTTCGTGAAAAACTTTGCACAAATTTATGGAAGTGAGAGTAAGGTTGAAGTTTTACCATTGCTTCCTTTGCAGTAGGTCTTTCTTGATGATCATATCGCAGCAATTTGTCAACAAAGTCAATTGCCTGTAAAAGATTAAAAAACAAATAGATATTAATCTGTACTCTTTCGACAAATTCTGCATTTGAGCTGTTTGCAAGTAGCATATACCTCTGGAACAGCCCGGTGTTGATTTTCGGCATTAATAAACTTTGTCCATGGTTTTCTGCTGTGTCTGGATTGGCATGCCAGGAAGGAAAATGAAAACTAGCAATAAAACAAAAAATAGTGAAGGAAAAAGACTCCTAGAATTTGATACCTTCCGACAAGAGCAGCAAGATGCGGATCCAATTCCAAACGGTACTTGTTCAAATAAGCATTCAATTCTTCTGTACCCAATACCTGCCCGTAAATATATGATTACCACACTTTAGATTTATATGATGTTCGACGTAGTCACGTGGAATAAAGATAATTAACATGAAAAAAGTTAGATGCATATATTAAGATGTAACTGACAGACATAGATATACCAGCTGTGTAGTGGTACTATTGAATCATTATAAGTAGTGTTTCATAATACCTTTGCAATCTTGACGAGTTGATCATAATTATCATGTCCATAGAAGAAAGGTTCCTTGCGAAATATCTGTAGAGGACAAGCCCACCGAATAAACATCATTGTGGTAGTACTACTTGGTCATATCTTGGAGAGCATCAAAATTATAAACTATCTTTTAACTGCACATAGTTGACACTATGCTCTTAATTTTTATTTTTTTCTTTCTAAATATTACATCATATAGGATCTACTCAAAATCTTGTATTTCTGTATTTCTCTAAATTTGATATAAAATTAATTTAAATTAATCATAAATAAATATTTAGATCTTTATATATTTCTATTATATAAAATTTTAATATAACTACAAAATGATATCTATATTATATATTTTATTAAAATATAATTTTAAAAATATTTAAACACATTTTAATTTTTTTAATCATATATATTACATCATAAATCAAATATTGATTAAATAAATCAGTCCAACTTAAAACCCAACAAGCAACAAAACACACACTCACCTACAATTTCACAAAGACTTTATATGCATCGCATTAAACCCAACTCCTAACCAAACACACATAAACCTACAATCTCACAAAGAATTTATATACATTACATATATCTGGTGGTCAATAATCACTGTAGAAAATATTCCACATAATAGCAATTAGCAAGATAAATTTTTTTCCCAATTTTCTTTAATTATGTTTCAGGGTGACTATACCTGCTATTAATAAAATGAAGACACACCAACCGCTCAATTCATGTTTTATAAACACAAAAAGTACATGAAGCACTTCGAAGGAGCAAATTCATCATTGTCACTATGCTGAGGAAAGCTTATATAGAACATAAACACATGGCTTCAAGGACAGTAAAAGTAAACACGCACCATTCCAGCAAACATACAGCCCAGGCTCCACATGTCCAAGGAGTAATCATAGTCTTGCAGATCAACAAGCAGCTCAGGGCCCTTAAAATATCTGCACAAGGGAAATTAATCTACGAATAGCGCACATTAAGCAATAGAATCAACTCAACTTATAGCATCAACTTGCCATTCAATCGACGTCTTCTGCTGGAAAAATGACTATTAGGCTGTTTACTTGGATGAATTAATTAATCCTTGTGTATAAACATATCACCAAGGAATTAAATTAGTGGATGGAGCCTTAGTCTTACACTCTAATCTGGAAATAATACAGAGGGTATTCTTAAGATCAACTTGTTATATTAGATTCCAAATTACAATCCCTTGTATTTTTTACACATAAGTCAAAAGAATGCATGAGCTATTGAGCCACGGACAACATCATCGTTCAAGGTTTTAAGGAATAGTTTTGATGTGGTTGCACCCCAAAGGGGGGAACCTCTGGTTCCTTTTGCATGCCTTATTAGAAAAACAAAAGCCTAACCGTAAGAAAAGATTGATTTTCTTAGAAACAAAATAAAAGATTAATCTATTTTAGAGTGATATTCCATGGTAAAAATGAAAATGTAATCAGTTATATTAAAATTCGAACCTAACAATACAAAAAGTTCAAATAAGAAATATATCACACTCTGACACACATATATCATACACAGAGAGATAAGTGACTCCTCATATATGGAAAATAGTATTTAATTATTGTTTCCAATACCAATGAAAATAAGGATGCGAAGTACAAGCCTGAGTCTTCAACATAAAAAATAACAAAACAAAAGAAAAATATTTCTTTAACCTTGGTGTGAAACAAGACAAAAATAAAAGAAGAAATGCTCAACCATAATAATAACTTCCTGAGACGACTTCATTTCAGCTTAAAAAATGAACAGGTATTATCCTAACGGCATAGTCAACTAAAATTGCATGAAGTTCAGATCACTACACATGGAGAAGCCTTAAAAATACTACCATATTAATTACAAACCTCAAATCTAGTATGAGGATAGTTATTTGTAGAAACAAAGTAGAAGCAACAATTGAAAGCTAATGTTAAGGATAGATGACAAACCTAGAAGCAACACGAACATTATACTCTTTCCCAGGATGGTAGAACTCAGCAAGTCCCCAGTCTATCAGGCGAAGTTTACGTTGTTCATGATCTATCATTACATTGTGAGGCTTAACATCACGATGCATGATACCTTGAGAATGGCAATAATCTAAAGCCTACATATGAAAGTGAAGAACACAGCATTCAATATCAGACAAACAAAATGATATCGCCTCAAATGTGACTTCCAAGACACCTAATAGGTTTAATAGTGATTTACACTAAACAAGGAAGAGCAAAATCTTGGTTCCTTTGAAGCAACAATAACAAAATAATCACACTAGATCATTTTATCACTAAAAGGAATAGCACTTGTGGAAATTCCTAATCCAAGTTTTTCCTCGTTCATTTATTTTGTCCGGAAATCATCTGAGCCGGATGTAAATTTGAAATTTCGGACTTCAGGCTGTTAGCAAATGCATGGAATAGAATTGATCAAGCTGAACAATTTGTCCGGGTAGAATCTATGACCTCTATGTTCACTTCCTAATTATTAGGACACCAATGCCTCATCACCAGGTCACACACAGAAAAATATAAAAATAAAAATAAAAATTCATGATGTAAACTTATACTTTGTATTCTGAAACAGATATGAAAAACTACAAAAGTCCTACAAGGTAAAGGAAACTGGTGGAAAAGACTTGCCTTCAATAGTTCATAGATGTAGTATCTGATATCAAAATCCGAAAGTGTGGGGTACAACACTTTGAAGTCGGTGTTGTTTACATGCTCAAATATAAGACTAGGAGTCTTTGATTGTTGATCTCTTACAATGTCAAGCAACTTCACAATATTTGGTCCACCACATAGATTCTGTAAAATCTTAATCTCTCTCTTGATCTGCAAGAGGAATGGCCTTACACTATCAGTCATCAACTATAAAATCATCGAATATAAAGAAATACAATTGAAATTACTTGGAAAATAGAAATAAAAAAAGAATTGTCATTCACAGCATCAATAAAGTTGTTGGTCTGTTTTCTGCACATATTCCGATTTTTAAGGCACCCACATGAAGGTCTCTTTTGAGGTATAGATGAAGAAACACTAAAGAGACTGAGATATCTAAACATAACCACCTCAAAGCATATTTAATCTTGATACAGACTTATAGCATAAAACGGCTTTGTAGACATCTGCCTTACAAAAATGACATACCTTGGAGCCTTAATACAAAACCCCATAGACTGAAACTCTGAATCTCATAAAAAGGGATGCCACGATATACATAAACTGGTTGAACAAATAAAAGGTCACAAATTCAAGAGCTCCTTGCTTACTTCAGCACTTAACAACACTCTTAACATGCCAAACAACATCAAAACATCATATGAACTTTTTATCCCCCCAAATCCTGTACTGGTTGCCCCAATTTCTACGAAAGCTAGCCTCTTGAAGGCAAAATGCAAGGAGATGAATTATCGCCACAATTAGAGATTTATCAGAAGGGACAATATAGCATATGGAAAAGTATAATTTCATCGAAAAGTTCAGTTATACAACGTGAATACCTACTATTCTGCATCTGTATCTTCTATCAAAATTTAACTCAACCAAACTCCCCAACATGAATTGGTCACATACATTTCGTTCCAGAAATGTACAATAATAACATACAGATAGAAGGTAAATAACCATGTCTCAACAAACCATAAAACTAATAGAAAATTGAAAAATGAAGACCTTTTTCTTCTTGACAGGTTTAAGGATTTTGATAACGCATTTCTCGTTGTTGGTGGTATGAATTCCCTCGAAAACCTCGCTGTACTTCCCCCGACCCACCTTCCTGACCACCTCATAATCATCCTGCTCACTGCAGCAACCAATCAAAACTGAAAAACAAACAAACAGAAGCACAAACCCTAAAAAGCACAAGCAATCAACAAAACGCCCTAATTAAGTACCCCCATTGAACAGTGAGGGACTCATAGTCCCAATACTCCCTGGGGCGAAGAACATTGACGTCGGAGTAGACGCGCGCCTTGGACGGCGCCCCCGGCCGCCTAATTGCCTTCCCGATCTTCTGCGCCATCGTTTCCGGCACCGTCGAAGATGGACGGTGGCTAATTGAAGAAAACTGCTGCTGCGGCTGCAGAGGGCGACGATGCTGCTGCGGCGGCGGCAGTGGCGGGTCGTTCTGGAGTAGGTTCTGCTGCCGGGGAAGGGAGGCGACGCGGCGGAGTTGGGAAATCGGAGAGCTGCGGTGGTGGCGGAAAGAAACGATGAATTGGAGAGGCCTTACGGCCATCAAATGGAAAAGACAAAGGCTTAATATAAAGTGCGTGTATTGTATTGTATCGTATTGTAATTCTTCTTCGCTTGCGGGAGTCCCCCAAATCGACAGCCCTCTTTTCTTTTTCACACTTTGTCTCTCTCAAACGACGTCGTTTGGATACCTGTATAGCACACCCCCCCCCCTCCTTTTTATTATTTTTTATTTTTTTTAATAGTGATAAAATAATAAAAGAAATTCTAACATTAACGAGTGGGGTTCTTACAAAGTTATCCTGAACTCTTTCTTCTTCTTTCTTTTTTTTTTTTTTTCAAATATTAAGTTAAAATCAAATATTTTAAATTATAATTTTGGTTGGGATTTCATTTCAGCAAGTTTTTATTTAAAAATTGCTAATTTTATTTTAATTTTTCCTTTTAATTTCAACGTGGATCAACTTAACTACAATAAATGTATTTGGTTTCTACTTGAAACCAACCACAATCACCACTATTAATTTTATATTGTTATTAATAAAAATATATTCTTATCCCAAATCTATTTTCGTTCATTTTATATCATTTTTTATTTTCCTTTTCTTTAAAAAAAATATATATATAATTATATATTTTAATTATATTTTAAATTTTTTTAATTTATGATTTTTTTATTATAATTAAACTATTTAGTTATATTAATCTTAATCTATAATTATTTTTATTAAATCATAATTATATAATTATTTTTATTAAATCATAATTATATTTACTAATAATTTTTTAATTACTTACTAATTATGTAAAATTGTGTAAATAATATAATAGTGTGTGTAATATATTAATATTTTTGAAAAAATATATTAAATAATTTAGTTGGAAGAAGAAATATTTAAATATTTCAACTTGCTATCGTAGCCATCGCCCAGATCTATCACATATAAGCAAATACATTAAATTTTTTCACCACCAAAAATTAAAATATCTTAATAGGCTTAATACATAAAACCTACAAGACTTGCAAAATTATTAGATATAAGAATTTTCCTTAGCCGGGATCAGAGTTAGAGAAGAATTTTGAATATCTTTTGTATCTATAAAAGAGACATAAAATTTATTAATACATTGTACAAGTATAAATAATTTTAAATTAAAATTACTTAAACATAATAGTAATAGTAATTAATTCTCTTACTTAGTTCGATTTTTTCAATTTCTATGTAAAAATTTTAGATCATTATCAGTTAGATCCTTATAGAAGCTCATCTAATCGGTTTTCAATCAATCACTATTGCACACTAATACTTCTACAATTTAAAACTTAAATTACTTTGAAAAGGATCTACAACTCGTTTACCCAAATTAAAAGTTGACTCACTAGTCACGATTGAATTTGAAATTGCAAAAATATCTTTAGCAATAGTTGAAAAAATAAAGTATTTAGTTTCATTTTCATTCTACCATTTCAATAGATTGAAACACGGATTAAATTGTTTCTCAATATCATCGGTTAGATATTTAACAACTTCATTAGAGATCTCTTCAAGATGATTTTTTTTTTTTTTATTTTGTGCATTCACACATTCAATTCATCACAAAGACCACAACAATTATCGTCGTCGGTAAAAATCATCTCCACTATTGCACTCTATCTCCAAATTATGTCTCCCACAGTTGAAGTTTTATTCATTCCTCTATACTCTTGTTCACAAAAATTATAAAAAAAAAATTTAACCGTATTAACAACTTCTCGGATATTTTGAGAAGATCCTATTAATATTTTAATGTTCTCTTTAACCATCTGAAGTTTGTTTATTGGATCCACAATATTTGCAATAAAAATTAAGTTTGTTCGTTTGTGGATTTTAGTTTTTTATTTTGGATTTTTGAATAGTAAAAAGTTAGATTTTGAATAGTTTGTTTGATATGATATAAATAGAGTTTAATTGATGTTTTGAATGTAAAATAAATTTATAGTATAATATATAAAAAGAAAAATAATTGTTTGATGTGATATTTTTGGAGAAAAAAAAAAGAATCTGAATAGTAAAAACATAGGGTAAAATTACAAAAGAACACAACCTTCAGAATTAATGTTATTTCAACTCCCCCAATACTTATTAAATTTCAGTTTTATTGAACTTTGTAGTTTTGTAAGTGTTGAATTGAAATATCATTGGAAATTTTTCAATTTCAATCTATAATACAACCAATGATTGATAAATCAATTGTAAAATAGAAGTTTTTAATGCACTCAGTTCTAAAATGACATCGTAGAACTTCTTTAAAAAAATATATAAAAGCTTTTGCATTGTTGCAATCTTCGTTGTTCATTCATCTTAATCTTTCTTATAGTATACATATATATATATTTTATTTTTTTCATAAAAATATTTCATAAAAGGTGCTCATTCTTCCACCATGATATCAAACATCCTTTATACTTCAATGAAATATCAAATATTTTACTTAGTTTTGATATCGAAAAGTATTGTTGATGTGCTATAAAAATTAGTTAGAACCGATAATTCCCTAAATTTATTTAATCTTGAATGTGAAGAATGCATAAAATCAACTCCATATTGATGAATTTAATCGATGCATTAAGCTTTATCAAATCATCCTTAACAATTAAGTTAAGAATATGAGATAGAACGCCTCAAATGCAAGCATTTTCATTCAAACATCAACATATTTTTTATTTTCAATTTTCTTTTCACATAATCAATACTAGTATCACTATGAGAGGCATTACCAACTACTATTGATAAAACTTTTTCTATACCATACTCTCTCAAATAAATTTCAACCATTTTTTCAATTTCTTTCCTAAAATGACAAATAATTTTTTTAAATCTAATGATTCTCTTATGCAATTTTCATTACTATTTATAAAGTAAGCAGTGATTGCCATATAATTTATAAAGTAAGCAGTGATTGTCATATAATTTATGTTTTGAATGAATGCTCAGTATCAATTGTGATGCTCACTATTTATAATTAATTGTAAGTTTTAGTTTATATTTTTTCTTTTAAGAATAAATAGTAAACCATGAACACAACATTTCATCGATTGGAAAGCCTAAATATTAATTGTAACTAATGCATAATATTTATGAATTTCTTCTCTTCGGCTTGAAATGATACTTCATCACAAATCACATACTCCACAAGCTTCGATGCACTTCTTTTTTGAAACAATTAAATATATATATTATATATTACTATTTACAATAAATAAATTAAATAATATAAAATATGTTACTATTGACAATAAGAAAAAAAAAGTTTAATACACATATTTTTTTTATTAAATGAATGTGAAACTAACGAACTTTCTTGTTCTATCCCTAGAGAATCATTCGTCAAAACACATTATTTTTCTTCATTTTCATATCCTTCACATAATACATTTTCATCAAATAGTTTTTTCAACCGATTTGGAGTTTCATAAGTAAAGAAAACCTCAACTTTACAATATTTATATATCCCGATTGATTGCTAACTTCCATCGTTTAATGTTCAAATTCTTTTTTTTCACAAAGCAATTAATATTGACTCCTTTGTTTAGGAGCAATAAGGGTTTTGTTAAATCACCTCTTCTCTCTTACGGTTTAAGTACTCATAAGGTATCTCAATATTTGTAATTGGTAAAGAACCTAAAAAAAAATCATATTTCATTCTAAAAAAAAGATTAATAAATAATGCAACTAAAAAAATATATGAATTATTAGTAAACAAAAGATTAATCACAAAGCAAACAAAAATAATAGCAAGTTCTGACATTTTTCTAATAATGTTTCTTTCAAGCTTACAATGTCAAACTTGAAGCAAATAAAAACAAATATAACAATGATCTAACATATAAATAACAAATTAACAATGATACTATCATATTACATTTTCATTATATAATGTTAGACTACCAATCTACTAGTTATAAATTGAATACATTTATTTATGTAACTACACTTGTATATAGATACAATGTATTAATACGTATCATGGTTCATGAATGATTTCAAAAATTAAAAAATGTGCAATATTATTCTTATTTTTCAATGACATAAATTAAACACAAGCCTCATCCCTTTCTAATTTTTTATTTTGCATAATGCGCTATTTTTATTATTTTCTATTTACTAATCCCTCACTCATATTGTAATAAAAAGAAATATAAATGAAACGGTTTATGAACTAAGGATTCAAAAACAAAAAATGAGAAAGAAAGAAATATAAACCAAAAAATATATGAACAGATTGCGTATGACTGTGAGGCAGGAGAAGGTGCCAAACGACTTGTGGCAATTGGAGTGTGGGTGGGGGAGGGTGACCGGTGACAATCTCAGATAAAGCGATTTCGGATGGGGATGAAATGGTATGCGATTTGAAATTTTAACTTTGAATGTTAAGTGTTGTGCAGAAGATACAATAACAGATCGATATTATAATTAATTTCTTCATCCCTATACTTACCTAGCTAGTGTGTGTAGATATTCATATATTTTAACATATAAACTATGATACTATTGAGATTATATTCCAAATAGACTATAATTTAGATTTATTGTTTAATTTATGTGGTTGAAGTTAATATTTGGATTTAAAGTTAATATTGAAAATATATTTGTATGAAACTAAAAATATTTTGTCTTCATTCGATGATGTTAAAAATTCAAAATAAGTCTATGAATGCAAGAAAGATATATTAATTTTAAAGTTGAATTTTCTGATATGTGAAGCATGTGAATTAAATGAGAAAATTTAAAATGTAAGACAATAGATAATCTAAGTTGGATGAATTGCTTTCTCTTGTTGCTGATCTTTTAGAAAATGAAATATTAAAACTAAAACTATTTCGAGATGAAATTATTCATACTGAAAAAGTATTTTAAAATGAATAAATTTTTAATATATTAATTCAATTTTAATATAGTTATTTATTTTTTAGATTAATAAGATTTTATTTATAAGTTTTCTATGAAGCTGCAATTAATAAATCCTACTTATATGGACAATTTTTCAATATACAACGAGGTTTTGTTATCTGTTTATTTGTAGTATTAGTTATATTTATATTATTATTAGTTATAGTTTGTTATGTAGAATAATAAGTTCGTCGATTGAAAATGAAGTTTTCTTATTTAGCATTTGATAAGATTTGTTGTTTATTTTAATTTAGTGGTTACTATTTTTAGTTTTTATTGTTTATGTCGCTTATAGTTTACTGTATTGTCTAAATTTCATTATTTATGACTTTTAATTTAATATAAGAGGTTTGATATTTTTTAAAATATCAATCCTATATTCCTTGTGAAGATTTGTGTTGTTAAATTGGTTGACATGTGTTGTTAAATTGGTTGACATTGAGATTCTTGTGAAAATATACTCTACGGATCAGATGGTGCTCAATAGTTCAAAACTAATTATCTATATTTATATTAATTGTATTATTTAATTATATTAATTAAAAATGATTAATTATAAATTATTAAGCAAGTTGCTGAATTAAAATTTATCAACACTTGATCTATGCTGGTGAAAAATACAATAAATGAGCAAATACAGTTTTATGTTGTGTTTTATAAACAGAATTTGTTGATATGATATATTTTTTAATTTCTAAAATTTTCTTAGATTTTTTAATGGATTGAGTCAATGGTCTAATGTTAAAAAAATTATTGATTCAGGAGCTAAAATAAGAAAAGTAATGCAATTATATAGTTTAAATATTTTATATTATATTTTATAATATTTCATAGCAGATTTTTTGAGACATGGTGTATGCTAAGAACAACTTATAATTAAATTTAAAAATTAAGACTTAGACAATAACATGGTAATCAATTTTTTGTCCTTATCTTTAATCGTTTTTCTTTAATTTTGTAAAATTTGTTTGTAAAATTTATTACTAACCAACATAGTTTTTAAATTTTCTTTCTATTAATACTAATATTTCTTTAATTTTGTAAAATTTGTCTGTAAAATTTATTACTAACCAACATAGTTTTTAAATTTTCTTTCTATTAGTACTAATATTTCAATAAACACCATAATGGTCACAATTATTGACCGAGAAAGAAGTGTCAACATTTGACTGTCATAGCTTTAATCTTTTTCTTCAATTTTTATGCTCGATCGATTCTTGTGATGGGCAGCGAAGATGGTGGCGGTGGTTCATCTTTTTTGCTTCTTTGTTTTTCTTTATTTTTTTTTATGTCTAATATCCATTCAAATTCGTATTTTTTTTTCTTCTCTATATTTCTATAGATTTTGATGTGTTCTCCGTTTTGATGTTTTAATTTTTTCCTGTGGATCATCACGAATTGACGTGTTGATTCAATTTCACCCCATTTTTCCTGCGGATTTGAGTGTAGAGTGGAGATTGAGATAAAGACAGCTGGTCAGGAGCTAGTGCCGGTAGCTATTGTAGCGGGGATGGTCGGAGTGCTGCCGTTGACATTTTTGTTCCGAAATTTAGGTTCCACTCACGGATGAGGGATTTGTGAGGTACTATTTGAGAAAAAAAAGCCCGTGGGAAGTTTTTTAGGTTTCAAGCGGTTATTAGATGGATGTCTACAAATCTTGAGCTTTGAAATTTGTTGGTAACCACACCACGTCAACGACTTTTTTCTTTTTAACTTTTCTTAGGTTTAATTTTTATTTTTGTCTTGTGATTTTACTGCTTTTGTTGATAATTGTTATCTCTGAATGTACATCATTTCTTTGTAGATTATCCTTGATTTCAAAGGGTTTTACATAATTTTATTGAAAGTTTTTGTCGGTTTTGAACTTTGTTTCAATTTTCTTGCTTGTTTATCTATGTTTAAGTCTAATTTTTTTTTTTTTTTTTTGTCATGTGTTGGTTTGTGATTTCTACCGTGGAAATTTGGAAATTGGACCTCCATGAATAACTATGAATTGTGGATTGAAGTTAAAGAAATTTGTGTATTTTTTATTTCTTTGGCATTATGATTTAAAAAAAATAAAATGATGCAAAGTTGATATTTTGATTTTTTTGTTTTTGAATCATCATGTGTTTGGTTTGATATATACATCTTATTAATTAATGTCACCGTATCTATCTCTCTATAGTTTTCATATTATTATTATAAATATTATTGCATTAGGTTGGCAGAATGCATACATTACGTACGAGTTGGTCAATCTCTGACGGAGGCTAAGTGGTGGATAGACTACGATTAATTAATTAAGTCGTCTAACATAATATTTAAATATATATTGCCCAGAACTATTGTTGAAAATTGCTCTCATGTATGTATGTATATATTTATAAGTATAATATGTGTAGGTATGTCGAATTGTAGTATTTATTAGGAAGGCATAGCAGGTAAGCAAATAAGTGCAGTCGATTTGCCATTTGACAGCATGTTCATCAGATCGTTCAGTCCACTGAGAAAAATAAATAAAGGGGAGGGAAGTCTGGCTTCCAAGTCTTGCAATTCTTGCTAGCAATCCTCCATCTCCCTCTCTCTCTCTCAATTAGACAATCATCCGCACAATTTATATTTCCCTTATTTTTTTTATCGCCTCGCCCATGTTCGGTGATCCGATTACGTGTTTTTTTTTTTTGTTATTTTTTCTTCCTATTTTTCACATCTTTACAATGGTTTTGTTAGGAAAACATATGTGATTTTGTTCTTTTCTCATCTGATTTGAGTCGATACAAGATAATTTATACTGTAATTTGAAGTTTTTGTGCTTTTGAATTTGGGTTATTGAATCTCGATTGTGTTGCTGCAACTGTAATATTGACGGTGCTAAGTCTTTTAAAAAGTACTTTGTATTTGTTAAAACAAATAGTTGTAAAATTGTTGTTGACATTGGGAAAAAATACTTTATATTTGTTCAAACAAGTAGTTGTAAAATTGTTGTTGGCTTTAGGACGAATTATTCACCTATCATTCATTTTTTTTAGTTCCAAAAATTAATGTCTCAAAAGAGTGACGATGATTCTGACTAATATTCTCCATCTCTATTTTATTTTCCAAAAATTTGGAGCGACAAAAGAGTTATGTTAGTCAATAACATACTATTAAATTTTAGTGAAGTTTCTCGATTACTTTTATTAGAAACTAAATACTTTAGTTTTTTTATAATGAGTGAATGAATAGTCAGTAAAAAATTGTATGGATAAATAAATGAATGAATAGAGTATTCAAATAAATAACACAAACTTCATATATATATATATAACGGATAGTCAAAACATCAAAATAAAACAAGCAAACCTCACATTGGAGATATTGTTTCAAAACACTAAGAAAATTGCAATAAAAACAATCATTATTCATAAAGTAAGAAAATTATTTGAAGAAAATCTTAAACATTAATTTCATCCGTATATTATAATTCAAATGGTAGAAAGAAAAACTGCAATGATAATTTTTATATTTTGAACATTAGCTATTATAACTCATAATATCAACATATATTAAAAATTGAAAAACAAATAATCCTTAGTATCATCATTGTTCATAAATTAAAATTCGATAATCGTCTGCAAAAATTCAGAAAAAAAAAAATGATTATTCAAAACTAAATAATTATATGGAATAGAAGTATCCATCTAATTATTTTTGTAATATTTTATAATTTGAAATTTAAAATTAAATAATTCTGTAACAGTAATAATTTCTTACGTGTCAATTTCATTAATTTATGAATAGTTTAAAGATAAGTTATAAGTTTGGAATATATAAAGATTCAAATTTATAAAAAAATCATCTTAACAATTATATATAATTCTTTCATATGTATTACCTCCTAATTATCTATGTAACTATATACACGTTGCATCCATAAAGAAAAATGAATAAAGACAAAAAAAAAATAATAAACATCAAATATAATTTTATTTAATAGCTCAAATTCAGTCTTTACTATGTGGAAACAACTTCAATTCTTCTGTTCAACTTGTCATTCAGTTTCCTCATTTTAGTTTTACTTTAGTTTAGTTTTTTCAGTTTTTTCTTGTCTTGAGTTTTTTTTTTTTTTTTTTTTTTTTATCAAAATAGCAAAAAATTCTCCCTGTGTTTCTTGAATTTGCTGAAAACCCTTCAAACTGTGGTTGCATTTCACGCGCTCAAACTGCAATTTTTTGGACATAAATTGATATACCAGTGCTTAAAATTACAAAAATATCATCAAATATTAATAAACTCATTCTATCTCTGCTTCACCATTTTCATCATTTTCTTCCTATTTTTTCTTATTTCTTCTTCGTTCGATTATTTTAATCTGTTATCTTAAAAACAATAAGGGGAAATGGAGCTCCGGCGGTTGTGTAATTGAGAGTCTTTTGGTAGCGCGTTTATTTAATTCTTTAATTTTGGGGAAAGAATTCAGTAATTTTTCCTAGACGAAGGTTTCTCCAGCGCCGAGGAATAGCAACATCACTGTGCAATACGACGTCACTTTAGTGGTGGCTCAGGCGAACATCTGCCGGCAAAAGAAGCTGAAACGACCGTCGTGAGGTCTTTTGTGGTTGTGGAGGATATTTAAAGATTTGGATCGAGATCCGTAGTTTGGTTTGTTTCTACTGTAACTTACATTAGATAAAAAATAGATTTGTTCTTGTACAGTAATTGCGAATTCCTTTCGCCCTTGACATGTTTCGCTTTCATCCTTAATTTCTGAAATAAATAGCAAAATTCATCTTTGTTATGGTGATTAATATATTAAATTTTACTATGTAAAGAAAACAACAACAACAACAACAACAACAATAATAATAATAATAATAATAATAAATAACAAAAAAAAAAACAACAAACTACCCATTGCTCTTGGAATTTCACGGGTCTTCTCAGATTTATTGGAATTCTATTTCCAACTTTAATTCACCTTTTTTTTCGATAAATTATTTTCTAAATCTCTACTGTTACAAATATATTTTTTTGTTTTTTATATTTAGCCTAAAAAGAGTAAATATACTAAAAAATTAGTTATTTTTCTCAGATTTTAAGAGTTTATTTTTACTATTTTTTAGGTTAAATATAAGAAAAATATATATTTGTAATTTTAGTGATTCATCAATTGAGATTCTAAAATTTATTCGAAGTTTGGGCGCATTTAGGTCAAATACCGTAAAATAAGGACCACCGAGGGAATTAGACGCAGAGTTTAAGAAACCACGAGAGAGTTTGATGCAGTTTTAGAAGTATGGAGGATTTGGCACAATTACGTGAAACTACGGATGGATTTTGTGCAATTTAGCCTAATTAATATTAAAAAATCAAACAAAGAAAGTAAATGAGACCCTTAGAGCCGGATTGATATAGTATTTTTGTTCTCAACTAATTTTACACACATATATATATATATATATATATAGTCTTGTGTTGTATTTCAATTAAATTTTCCACAATGGAATAGAATATTTCATTGTTGCCTATCTTAACTCCAATCCGACCTGAATGATATTACTATATTTATTATGTAAGTATGTATATATTGTATTTGTAAATAATAGTACTCTCTTCGTCCCACATATTATATCACATTTTTATTTTTGTTCGTCTCGAAACAAGATATTATTTTATAATTTAATAATTGTACTACATACTTAACATAATTAATATCCTTACAATTTCCAATATATTACTAAAATATCATTATTTTTATATCACAGAATCTAATAAAAATATTTTTGTCTTTTTTATTATAAACCAATATAATATTAATATTAAAAAACCTACGTGCATAAATCAAAATGGTGTTGATTTCATGGCACGGAGGTAGTATTTTATTTTTTAATTAAATGTTAAATAAATTTATCTTATATTTATTTTATTTAATTGTACGTAAAATCTTATAACTTTTTTCTTTTTAATATATAATATATTCTTTCGGTCTCAAATCAAATAAGTCTTTTGAGGTTTTATAGTATATTAAAAAATAATATTATTTTATTAATTAATAAAAATATGTAACAATTTTTTATATTTTTATCATTCGACTTTATGTATAAAGTAATTGTACGTATAATGGTATATTTGTAATTTAAGTAAAAATTAAAAGATATTTTGGTATTACTGTACCATCACCTTTTTCCTTTTTAGTAGGAAAAAAATATTTTAAAATGGGATAAAAAAAAATTGATAAAAAAAGTAAAAGGATAGAAAGGATTATAAGTTTAAATTCCAACGGCTTCAGGTCTACACTTATATCGATATACATAAATGAACATAACAATAATTATGATCTAACTTTAAAAAACGTAGGATATGTTTCTTTAGATGGATTTGAAAAAAATTTGATAAACATTGGATATGTTTCTTTAGATGAATTTGAAAAAAAATTGATTTGAGTTTAATATTAAAATAATGTATGTTATGAAAGAAAAAATTATATTTTTTTTCAAAAAAACGCATAGACCAAATAATAAAAATTTGAAATTTTGGCCAAAAGAAACATACCCTACGGCTCATTGCCATTTCCATTTCCATTCCCCCGAACAACAAATTTGCTAAACCTTCTCGAAATCGAACTTACAAATGACTTCCAATGCACAACACCAACTTCATTACACGACTTCTCCTTCTCCATCTCCTTCAACCTTCTCTTCATCTCCACAACCTCCATTCTCAGCTCCCGGTTTTCCAGTCGCAACGCCTCGTCCGTCGCAAGACGAGGACCGGGGGAACCAAGAACCTCATCATCCAACCATTCCCGAGAATGTCGTCGCTCATGACAAATCAATCGAACGATCGTTTCGACGGGAAGCCGGTCGTTGGTCTCCGCATGAGCTCGAGGTTCGGGCGAAAGCTTTTCGAAATCGACTGCATTGCACACCTTCTTCCTTTCCGTATCGCTCAATGCCGGGTGAGCCTGTAAGATCAAGAACACGTCGTAAAATTTATATCGAATAAAAACTCGACAAGAAAAAATCGAACAACCTTAAAGTAGGCGTCGATGGCTCCATAGATCCCGTCTTGTCTCCACCGGTGCTGGCGAGGGATAACCTCGGCGAGACTGACGAACTCTAAAACCGATAAATTGGGATCGGAAGCAACGTGGGTAAGGTAATTCTCCATTAGCCGGGTTGCTTGTTCGATCGCGCTTGGCGAAGGCGGAAAATGAAAGCCCTTTTCATTCGGTTTTACATAGAATTCCAAAAAATCGAGCATTATTCGCTTCGCTGTCTCGATATCGAACAATGTGTCATCGGTAATCGAATTCGCAGGAAATAGTAAGTCTTCGAGCGAAGCGTTGTCGAGCTGCGTTGCGATTCTTTTCTCCAAGTCGAGCCGGCAAGCGACGGTTGTTTCTACGAACATTGCAGCTCTAAGCAGCGTCGAAAGGAACGTGACAGGAACCGTGTTCCGATCCCTCGGAAGAAGGCTTACTATAGTTTCCAAAACAACCCTTTTCTCATGCGAGTATTTACGATCGTTCTCGTTGTTTTTAGCCTCGCCGGACACTTCCTGCAACGGTAAGAATCAGAGAAAATAGACGATTCATTCCATTTTTAATCGACAATACTCACCAAGTCTCGTAGAGATTCCCGAGCATAGAGCATTAGCACAAGAATGAGCGCGCGCTCGTTTAACCCCCTCGCGATCATCGCGACGACAATCCTCCGGAAGAAATCGATTCGTAAAACAATCAAACATTTGGCCCACGACTTTGCGCCGGATGAAGCCATGTCTTCCATGCCGACAAATTGGCTGACTTGGCATGCCAAGAACGCGACCGTGTCCACGCACCGGCTCACGAGATTTACCCTCTCCGCCATCGGAATAAACCTTTCAGAAGAATGCAAAACCGACACCGCCCCTGTTAGACTCTTCAAAACTTCGTCGTTTACAAATTCCTCAGTTCGAACAATCAAATTCCCCGGTCCGTATTCCTCCGTCATCTCGAGAAATTCAGCCACACATCTAACCATTGCAGCGTTATCTACGGCGATCGAAAAGCTTATCCCGTAGCAAAATTTGGCGGCAAATTCGAACCCGGCAGCCCCGCCGGGGACGTCGGGGATATCAAGAACAGAACAATCAACAACACCGGAGGATTGCGTGACTAGCTTCCTTATATATCCACATTTCGAAACTAAAGGAAACTGATCAAATTCGTGTACAGAGTCATCAATCAATCAACACTTGAAGTTATTAACTATGGATTGCTAGAAAACAAAATTTGAAAGATATGCCATGGAAGCAGTTATTTGAGTTCTACCTTGTGCAGAGCAAATGAAGTTCCCCCGACGTTGACGGTGATGTCGCTAGGGATTTCGAGAGAAAGAATCCTGACAGAAAACATCGAGAGGATATTCAATTTGAAAATTTCGTGAAATTAGGTATTTCGCAGAAAGCAATTTTGTGAAAAATTTAAAGGAAAAAGCAAACCATTCGCTAGTCCTCTTCATGGCGTCGGAGAGCAGTTCCTTTCTGCAGGACATTTCCAAAGCACTCCGATTCCGATCAGAGTCGATCTCTGCCATTTCAATAATTGGAGCTCACTCTCAGCTCATTAATGGACACTATAACGTGAATTGAGGAGGCGAAAGTACAATAATAAATATTCCTGTATCGAATTCCACTTTCATGGCCACGCTCTAGAAAACAACCGGTTCTGACCGCGTTCTTCTCTATCAAATCAAAGGACAGGTATGAACAGTTTGCAGATGACGACAACGACAGTTCCTCCATCCAACAAAATTAGGGCAAAAAATTCGAATCCAATGAAATCAAATATTACGTACCTTGGAAATTGTTTGGACATTAGATTAATCACGCTGGCTGTTCATCGTCGGAGAGGAGATGATTCAATTGGTGTTGGTGGAGATTCGATCGAAGAGAGCAATTTCCATTATTGGGAGGAACTGTGATTAATGGATTTGTTGTGACGCTCATAACTGTTTGCTTTGCTCCACGTACTAATTCAATTTGGGAATAAAATTTCAACTATAAATATGCAGTTGCTACATTAATTTTATTTCAATCATAATTTAATTTTTTACTATTATTCTTCAAATATTCGATTTTTTCTATTATTTTAAACCATTTCTTTTTAAT
This sequence comes from Andrographis paniculata, assembly GCF_009805555.1. Lineage (NCBI taxonomy): Eukaryota > Viridiplantae > Streptophyta > Magnoliopsida > Lamiales > Acanthaceae > Andrographis > Andrographis paniculata. The sequence goes on from NW_026137624.1 coordinate 4,442,971, forward strand.
TTAGAAAAATAAAAAATAATTTTAAAAATTTTTTAAAAAAATTATAAAAAAAAAAAAAGAAGCAACGCCAATTTTTTGGCGTTGCACAGCACACGATTTGGCATCGGTTGTCTCCATTGTTAAGGTGTGTATGTTTTGATGGGTTTTGAAAAATTTTAGTTTGAATTAAGTATGGTGTGTTTGTTTGGGATTAGATTTTAAATACACTATTTATTTCTTTTTTTTTCTAAAAAACTTCAAATTAAATACCTATTTTTTATTTTTTTATATTATACTATAAATTAATTTTACATTCAAAATATCACATCAATATCTATTTATATCACATCATACAACTATTCAAATTCAAAATTTTTACTATTCAAATCCCAACTCAAATCCAAACCTCCGAAACAAACACACCCTATATATAAAAATATTTTATAAAAAAAAAATATATACTTTTTTTTAAAAAATACATAGTTCAAATAATATAAAATTTAATTTGGAATGGACAGAAATACACCGTAACATTACTTTTTTTCTTTCCAAAAAGAAAATATAAATTTCATAAATTTTTCAATATTAATATTATATATATATATGATACAAATACATATAAAATAATAAAAATATTTGGCTTGCATAAATTAATAACGGACCTATTGTGGTGTTAACGAGGCCAATAAGGGTTTGTTTGTTTGGGGATTGGATTGGATTTACACCATTCATCCAATTTTTTTTTTCTAAAAAATATCAAATCAAATATCTATTTTTTATTTTTTATATTATACTAAAAATCAATTTTATATTCAAAATATCACATCAACACCTATTTATATCACATCATACAACTATTCAAATTCCAATAAAAAAATCCAAACCCCCAAACAAACACGAGTAAATAAGAGCTAGTGGTATTTTTTACTTAAAAAAAAATAAAAATAAATTTACATGACAATTAAAAAAAAAAATGCAAATAAATTTGAATTTGAGAGAAAATATATAGTTAGTGCATTAACATGTCAAATATGCTTATATAACATAAACTATGAAGATTACTATAATGGAGTATTAACAAGTTGCATTATAATATATATATATATTTTTTATAGTCGCTACCTGAAAGTAGGCATTAGATAAATCTCTGACTGGACCTAATACCCTGCAAATTAGGTCTTACAAACAAGTTACACTGGGCAAATCATATGTGGCAGGTGACCTGAAGGCATCGGAGCTTATAATACTCTGCATTATAATATATTTTACTAATATAAATTGTGTATGATCGGTCTATAATGTACCAATGTGTAATATGTGCTTAGGTTAATATTGATATATTATGTGAACTATTTATCTTTGAATTCAGCTTATATATTAAATTTATATTATATAATATAAATTATATACTCTCTCCATCCCAAACACTGCGCAATATTTGGAGGGAGAAATAATTATTTATTTTTTTTATTTGAGTAATGTGATATGATAAAGTGAAGTGTATATTAATATATGTATAAAAATATTATTAATTATTTTTAAATTTGAAAATGTTGCAGTGAGTTTGGGACAAATAAAAAAAAATATTGTAGAATGTTTGAGACGAAGAGAGTATTATTTAAATATTATCTGATAATATTTAAAACTTACCTCAATGCTACTAACGACAAAGCCATCAATCTTTTACATATAGATTTTATTATTAAAATTTTAAATTGAAATAATATGATATAAATAAATGTTTAAGTTAATATTTTAAATTATTATTTTTAATAATTAAATGTATATATATGGTTTTATATGGTTTTATGAAAAACAAACAAACAAATTAATAGGGTAAGACCAAAATCAAACGTTAATAAGATAAAGCATCATATTTTCAGCTTTTTAACTTAATGATAAAATGTACTCTATTCGCTATGCAAACGTGTGCTTATTTGATCGAACACGAGTTTTTAATAAAAATGAATAATAATGATTATTTTTTTCTTTTATAGTAAAAAATAAAAAAATATATTATTTTTTTACTTAAAAAAAACGAGAATATTTTTTAATAATAAAAAAAAAACAAAAAAAAACATATATTTGAATGATGAAAGGTAATATTTATAAAAAAAAATAAGTAATAATTGGAGTTTGATAGAGACTATTCTCAATATCGCATATCATATGGATTAGATTTTATTTTATTTCAGTGGACTACCTAACACTGAATGAATTAATTACCAGGGAACACAATTAATGGATGTTCAAGTCTTGTCACATTTGGGGCATGTTTTTGTTTTTGTTTTTGTTTTTGTTTTTTTTTTTTTTTTCCTTTTTCAAATATATGCATATATCTTTAATAAGAGTGTATGTACAAAATAATAAATAAGACCTTTTGATAATTCTTTCTTTTTTTTTTTGGCATGAAATGTAATTATAAATAGTACTACTTCTGTGTCCTGCTCTTCGGGTCTCATTTATTTTTTCGTATTTATTTTTGAATATTAATTATTATATGAAAACATAGTAAAATTAAAAAAAAAATGACAAAAATACTTCTATCGGTGTCTTATAATACTATTAGAATGATATTTGTGAAAAATTACAAACATATAAGGATATTTTTAATGTTAACTACAATGACACAAAAAGATAAATGAGACCCCTAGAGCCGGAGGGGGAGAGTAGTATTTTTTCGGTGAATTTAATTCAGACCAAATCGCATTTTTCTATTTTGACCAATATTTTTTTTTTCCGACGTTCATAAACTGATCTAAGTTCAAAATTTTCGTCATTTTTCATTAGATTAAATGCTACATTATATACAAAGATATTATCTATAATTTTATATAAATATTTTTAGATGAAAATAATTATTTGATTAAATATTTTATATGAATCACTACTAGGAAAATTGTTGATAATTGCGGAAATTTGTTGCAAATTTTAATCCGTGACAATTAAAAGTCACGTAAAATAATTTCGTGACAAATTTATGTTACAACTTTTTTGCTTTGACTATTCCGTAAGTAATATTTGCAGAAAAAACTACAAACAAGTTTCCGTGACTATTTAAAATAACGGTTTATGTAACGAAAATGTCCAAGATATTTCTATTCCGTGTCTTTTGACTATTTCGTCATAAAAGTTGACACTAAATTGTTTCTTAACTATTTCAAGTTGCGAAAAAAATAACCAAAATATTTGCAACATTTTAAATTATTACAGATATTGTCGTAGTATAATTTTCGTGATTTAGAATCAAATGTCACAACATAAGTAACGAAAACAACTATAAATTTTTCTTATTATCGTTCGTAAATATTCAAAATAATAACAAAATAATAAAATCATCTTCAATATCTTTATTCAATATCGTTCGTAGCTATTCAATTTTTTGTTAAAAATTCATGATGATATATTAAATAAATATGTATTTATTGTTAAAAGATAAATTTATAATCAATAATATTTATATAGTTAAAATATAATAACAAACAAAAATTAATACTTAGATAGCTAAATTGGCATGACACGTCATGTAAGTATTTAATAACTATACAAGGTCACTAGTTCGAAACCCTTCGACTTGCAGATTAAATTAAAAAATAACTATAAGGTCCTTGGTTCAAAAATATTGTAGTACGAAGTAATTCCAAAAAAAAATAATCGTGTATGGTTGCATTGAACAAAAATTATAATATAATTATATTTTTTAAAAAAAATATAAAGTCACGGAATTGTTACAACTTTCGTTAATATAAAGTCACAGAGGTGTAATAGTATTATTTTGTAACTTATTGTCACGAAAATGTCACTATTATAAAATATTTACGAAATTTTGTTGCAGCTTCTGTTGCTATATAAAGTCACGGATATGTTATGATATTATTCTATAACTTATAGTCACAGAAATGTCACCACTTAAGAAAAAGTCACCAGCAAAATTCTACGGAAATGGTTCCATATATTTTTTCGTGACTTTTGTAAAAAGTCACCAATTTGTATTAAAATCGTGATTGTTTTTTTTACCGCACTATAGCCTAATTTTCTGGTGTAATGATGAATGAATTTTTTAAAATTATTACAATTAAATAACAAATTTTATTTCAAATAGAATGAATTTTAAAGGAGAAAATATATAAACTATATCTATATATAAAAGATATCGATAAGTCCCGCGATTCCAAAACTTTTATTTTATTATTATTTTTATTTTTTATTAATTTTAAAATTAATCTTTTAAATTTGTATTTAATGGTGATATAATAGTAATTAATGAAATTGAAAATGAGTTGTAATATTTTCAATTTTCATTCTTTTTAATAATTTAAAAATTAATTTAACATTTTTTTAATTATTTAATTTCATAATTAATAGTAAGTATATTAGCAATTAATAAAATTTAAAATAGGTTCTTATATTTTCTAATTTTTTTTAAAAAAATATTAATAATTTTAAAATTTATACCGTACATAGACCTTTGATGCATATGGGTTAAAAAAAAAAATCAATGTATAAATTCTAGTCCTATTCTCATTCTGCTATTCTTTTTAATAGCGGGTTTTTTCGAATTAGATCCGAATAATTCTCAACGAGTCCATAAGAAGTTATCCTATTTTTTTAACCGAGTCCGAAGAGAGACCAAAGATCTTGAGCGACCGAACCGGCAGAACAACTCAAAAGATAAAGAAATATCGTTAATTTTTTCATATTCGTTTCAAGTTCGAAGTACCATTCGTAGAAATAAGAATCTCCTTCGTAAATTGAGATACTGATGCAAGTTTTCCGTTCTGAATCAGATAGATTCATATGTGAAAGAGGTTGACAATAAGTTCTTTTAAAATTGACTATTTATCTCTTTCTCATATGATCAAGATTTCCTAAGAACTTAACGAGTTTGATTCCAATGACTTCAGAGTTTTTGTCTTTACTGACACATTCAACGAGTTCCATGTCAGAGTCTTTGCCGAATTTATTCTAATTCAATAAGCATTCTCAATATTACGTCTTGGAAAGGACTCGAACTTTGACGCTCTATAGCACTAGATTTTGAGTCTTGCGTGTCTACCATATATTAATTTTTTTTATTTTTTATTGATTTTAATTTAAAATAAAATTATATTTAAATTTATTTATTGTATTTTATGAGTTTTGTAAATTTTGAGTTTAAATTTTTTTATGACTATGTAAAAAGATATTCGATATACTAAATAAAATTTAATTATCATATAATAATAAAATTAAATTTTATATAACTAGCTTATAATATATGCTATTCGCAAATATTTTAATGTGATATAACATATTATTTGTTTTTGACAAAAATATACATTTAAATTGAAAACTTTTAGATAAAAAATTTAAAAATATATTTAATTACAAATTTTATAATAATATTTATATATTAAATAATAATATTTATATATTAAATAAAAAAATTTAATTTAAAATAATCTATAATAACATTAAAATAAGTATAAATATTATACGTAATAAATCATTATTATACTTTAAAAAAAAATACTCTGAATATTTAACTATAATTTTTAATAACAGTTATTTAATTTTTATTTAAAATAAAAGTAGCAAAAATAAAGTAACTATAAAATATTTTTAATTAGAAAATTAATTAATAAATTAAATTATTCATTATATTTATACTCAAATCTAATTTAATATTTTTATATTGTTTTATTTCTACTTCAATTATTGCAAAAATCAATATCATTAGTTATGAAAAATATCATTAATTAATATAAAAGTTAATAAAATTATATTGATAGAAAATAATATCAAAATATATAAAAAAAATAAAGAAATAAAGTTACTGAAATAAAAACAAAATAAAAGTAGAAAGTATTTTTCTTAAAACTCACTCTAAATTTGTATATAAATTCTCTAAAATATTCTATAGTATGAGAAGAATTTATAAAGTTAAAAATCACAATAAAAGAATGATCTACAAAGTTAAAAAAAAAAAAAAATGTATTACAAAAAAAGTAAAATATTTTAGTTAATATGTGGAGATTATCGGATAAATCGATGAACAAAATGAATTACTTAATATAAGTACTTTCAAATTTTTTTTTTATAGAACATACTTAAATATTTATACTACTAGTTCTTTCTTCACGAGCAAAAAAATAATAATAATAATAATAAATAAATCGTAATATATAAATTTTTAGATATTAGTTTTTTGAGTAACTGTGATCTCCACAATTTAATACAAATATTCATATATATATATATATATTTATCTATTTATCATTATTATATTATTACTTTTATATTTTAAAAAGTAAATATAAAACTATTATTCTTATTTATTTTATATTAGATAATTAAATTTTTTAAATATAATTAATAAAATTTAAAAATAAATTATTAAAAATTAATAAAAAATCATAATTATATTAATATGACATATTTTTTAATATTTTTTTCTTTTTACAATTTATAAGAACTTTTAATTTATTTACATTCAAACAAAATTTGTCCGCAGTCAGTATAACAATTGCTCCAGATTTAAGTTTGTTCACAAACATCATCATTCCAATTGGTTGCACATTTTGTGGAGATCGAAATCATGGATTTTGCAATTAGGATTCTTCATTAATGATCACCAGGTTGGATTATTCCGATAACTTTTTGGAGTTTACTCTTGGGTAGAATTCGTCATCCTCATACATAGTTTAATCCAATTCGTTAATCGTAGGGCGACGCACATTCCATTGCTTTGATCCATTATTCTGATATCGACGCCGTTGAGATCTTCGTGTTTTGTGGCCAGAGACGGAGTTACATGGAAACTTGGGGTCCACCCATGCCTTTGAGTCTCCACGATGGCAGGATTGGCCGCAGCTGGATAAAGAAAAGAAAGGGAGAATCAAGTGGAAAAAGCTACAGAAATGGAAGATGAAGAAGTAGGCGAAGAAGATGATAATGCAGTGATAAGTAAAGTATACTAAAAGCGAAATGGAAGAATTAAGATTAAAAAAAAGAAATGAAGAAGAAGGAAGAGAAAAAAAAAAAAACAAACGTGGATATGAAATAGATATCACAGTACAATGAGGGGAATGATTTTCAAAATTTAATCATATTCGTATAATATAATTAAAATTATTTTATATTATTAATTTTTATATAAGAACAATAATAGTAGATATAATTTTTAATGTTATAAAATGAATAAAAATGTAATATTATTACTTTTATATTTTTATTATACAATTTTTTTTTATATAATTATATCTTATTTAAATTATATTATTATAAAAAAATAGGATGTTTAAAATATATAATTAACTTAATAAGATTTAATATATTTGTTCAATATACTGAGTGTGTGTTTACTTAGTTTTAATTTTTAGTTTAATATATTTTCTTACATGAAATATTGTAAATTGTGTCAATAATATAAAAAATAATTTAAATTAAATTATTAATTTTTTTTAAAAGAATAACATAAATTATACATATTGAGAATTGTATCTATAAAAAATTTATCAAATAAACATATTCATTAACCCTTTCTACTTTTAGCCACCAAGTCGAGCACTCTAGCTCCGTCATTGGTTGTGGCTTTCTCCGTCCATTAACTTTAGTAATAGCCGATGTTAAAGTTTGGTAACAGCCTATTATAAATTATGAAATTTAATTCCGCCATAAATATTTATTTGAATTTTTTTTTTTTATTTTGCATGCAAAATTTATACATGCATATGTCATATATATATATATATAGATATGTATCATATATCATATAATAATACAAATTCATTTATATAAAAAAATTGAAAAAAAAAATACAAAATAAAAAATACAGAATTGTTAGATCCACCGATATCCTATATTAGATAAGAATATATGCATAATTCAAATTTCCTATAAAAAAAAATAGTTAACAAATTTTAATATTAATATAAAACAATTCGTTTACTTTCAATATAAATATTGTGAATATAGTTTTTAATATTATATTTTATAAAATATATTATTAAGTATATTATATATTGATAATTGTTATTAAATTATTAATTATTTAATATTAATATAATTGTATGCATTAAAATTTAAATCCCTAAACTAAAATTAAATATCATATATATTGGAAGAAAATAAAATTTTGATATAATAAATGTGTGATATTTAACTATGCACATAGGTTAATTTTTGTACAATAAATATCAACCATTAATGTCGGCTTAAAATGGAAGATATCGTACAAATATTACATGCATAAATAGAGTTATAATAAATTTGACAACAAAATAAATTAATCTCGTAAATAAACGAAGTATTTAAATTAATATCTTCCGATAAAGGAAATAATATAAAGATCTTTGTGAGAAAAGAAAGACACAACCAAATTTTTTACGAATGGAAAACGATATCCGATGGAAAATGAAAGACTATAAAATATTCATGTTGGCCAAGGGTAAGTCTCTCTTAATTCTTTACAATGTTCTTCATTTGACGCCGAAGTTCATTTGAATACTTGCGCAAGGGTAGGTCTCTTTTAATTCTTTACAATGTTCTACATTGTTCTTCGTATCATTCGAAGCGTTATTCGTCGAAAAGTCACCGATTTGGACAAATGATCCAATATTGGTTGAAAAATCGATAAAGTTAACGTTTTTCGTCGTATGCCCAAGCCAGAGGAAGAATCAAAGCTCCAAAAGCCGTTGAAAGATCCGTCAAGCCAAAGACAAGCCTCCAAAGTTTCTTTCAAAGCTTCAAGGCGTTCATTCCGTTCTTCGTTAAAAGTATCAACCCGGCCCCTCTTTGATCCAAAAGTCAAATAAATATGCTGCCAAAAGCGATATGGAGTGTTAAATCCACTTTCTCAAAGATCAAAACATCGGATCGTGAAAAGAAGATATCAAATCCAAAGCAACGATCAAATTGTCTGCATGGAGACCAAAGCCCTCCAAAGTACGGCAAAGTCAAACTGGAGTACAAAAATCATCTCCATAAAGATCAAAGTCTTTAGTGAAAAGTTTTTACTTACAGGACTATTTTCAGACGAGATTTACTTAAAGTCTTAAAAGGAAGTTAGATATAGAACTAAAAAAACAGTTTACATATTAAGGAGATAGTCATTAACATAATATAAAAGCGGAGGTTCGTGTTTGAGTTTCACATTGTTCCTTCACAAAAATTATCCACATATAAGATTCTTGTGGTGTAAATTTACTTTATATTGTAGTGTGTTGACATACATGTTCGTGATATTTATGAATTGAAGACAATAAAAAGATTGGACCTTAAATATATATGTTTTATATTATTATAATTATAGAAAGTAAAATCAAATATTTAAAAATTTAAGATTTAGTAATAAAATTATATTTTATGATCAAAATATAATTAATTTGTTTTGTTGTGTTCTCTTATTTTGGGATTTTTTGCGTTTTTAGGAATAATAAAAATTAGTTAACTTAATTTATATAAATTGATGTAATATTGTAAATAAAAATAAATTATTAATAAAAGTGAATTTATACAAATTCAATATATATATATATATATGTTAAAATTCTATAATTTTAAATAAATTCTCTAATATATTTTATTTTTCAAAAGCTTATTCTAATAAATAGTATCATTAAAGACACTTATTAGTAAAAAAAAATAATATTATCTATATATTTTGAAAATTAATAAATTAAATAGTAAAAAAAGTAAAATAAATAAATAAATACATAATTACTCAAATTAATAAATAAAAAATTTAAATTAATATAAAAATAATTTATTCTAAAAGTAAATATTTTTACGTAAAATCTTTAATACAACATTTTTATAAAATTTTATATGTTTGCTTCCACAAAGATTTCCTCTTTTAGCGATGACACCCTTTTAACAAGAGGCCGAGAATTTGTGTTGTGATAATATATTTTACATTCAAAATATATATCGATAACTATTCATTGACCGTAATATTGACAATTATATTTTATAAATATAACATGTTACTCTAAAATGAATATTAATATGCAACGTATTTACTATTATCGTGTAATAATAAAAACAATTTGCCGATAATTATTTCTTTTGAACTGACTTTTTAAAGTACTGTATTTTTTTAATTAAAATTATTGTTGTATTCCTAATAATAAATAGGAATGTTAAATAGGGAGGGTCAAACCCGGAGTTGTTTTTAAAGGGGCGAGTTCGAGTCTAAAAATATATTTTGGATGGATTGTGAATTTTAAGTATTAAACTCAATTGGGTTTGGGACGGAAATACGAGATTTACAAAAAAACCGTTTACCTCATACTCGAATTCGGATATTTTTGATAATTATTAAAATAAATATATATTTAAATAATTAATAAAAAAATTAAACATAAAACTAAACCATAATTCCTAAATCAAATTTGTCTTTCATTTTATTTTTTTACAATTCTCTTCGTAATCGAGACTATTGTTGTGGCTTCGCTCGCTGTTGACTGCCATTACTGCAGACAACCATTAATATTTGATTATTCTTGCTTTTGGAACTATAATTTTTTTGATGTTTTAATATTTTTTTAGTATTAAATTGTTAAAATAAAATATATTATTTTCCGTTGATTTTAAAAAAAAAAGAATTTATCAGGTTAATCTTTAATCCTTCTGGTTCAGAGCACGGCGGATCTAAAGTCTAATATTTTCTAAAGGGCGAGTCCAGAGACTTGCATACTTATCCCAAACTCGCTGGTTGTTATCCCTAATAATAATAATTAATCTATATATTATATTTGAACTAAAATTTAAAAATATAATTGTATTTTTATTTTTAATGTATATATTATATATAAATTATATTTAAAATACCAAAATTTAAAATATAAATATTTATTTATACTAAAAAATTAAAATCATTAGATCTATTTTATATAATTCTAAAATAAATCATAAAAGTAATATTAAATTATAATTTTACTTTTAATTTATATATTTTTCGTAAATCAAGATATTAAAATACTACTAATTCATCAAATTACAAATATATAAATATATTATATTTGATAATCTAACATTTAATAAATTATAAAAATTTATTATTGGTCTGCCCGGTCCATATTGGGTTTGCCCGTCAGCATAACTGCCCAGCCCCAATTTTGAGTTCCTTGCGGCATCATCATCGTTCCAATTGGTTATGAATTTTGCAATTAGGGTTTTTCATTATCATTCGTCATCTCTGGTCATGCAGATTAAGGTTTGATTAATGGATAAGTTTTTTTTGGACTTGGATAGAATTCGTTACGTGTGGGTCCTTCTCTTCTTCTTCATCCCATTAATTTCGCTGCGAATATCCCCTACCAAAATTCCTATTCTCCCTCTTCATAAATACTTTAATCAATTCGTCCACTGTGGGACTACGCACATTCCTCTTTGATCCATTCTTCATCAGATATGGATGTCGTTGAGATCTTCCTGATCTGCGTTGTAGCTTCCTCTGTTTTGGTTTTCCTCATTCTCGATCACTTAGATTCCGTACAAAACCGCAGCAAATGCTGCGTGCCCGGCGAAATTGAATCGGAAATTGGAAAAGAAGTCACCGCCGGACATGGAGATTTTCAGAAATTCGATGAAAAAACTGTGGTTGCAGAAAAAGTCGAAGAAGAAGAAGAAGCAGTAAAAAGGGGAGATTCTACTGAAAACAGGGGCGGTTGCGCGAAATTAGGGTTTCGCAGTGAAGAAGAAGGGGAAATTGGGGATGATTGGGAAGGGATAGAGAGTACTGAATTGGAGCAGATATTTGGAAAGGCAATGGCGTTTGTGAACTGCAACAGCAATGGCGATCATCGATTATCATCCGCCATGGATATGGACCTCTACGCCCTTCAACAAGTTGCTCTTCAAGGTCCCTGCCATGGATCACAGCCTATGGCATTGAACCTCAACGCTCGTTCCAAATGGTAATTCATCGACGCCATTGATGATCCGAAATTACCAATCGAATGCATTGTTTAATTTGTTATGTTGATTGATGAATGAGCTTTGAGTTTTGAGTTTTGTGCAATGTCAGGAAAGCATGGCAGAGGCTCGGCGACATGAGCCGGGAAGGCGCGATGGAGAAGTACATTGAAACTCTGTCCGAAGCAATTCCTCAATGGAAGGTTTGATCGATTTATTCATTTTTGTTTGAAAGAATCCGAAAGTTCATTGGATTTTAACTTGGTTGAATATCGTTGTTTATGAATAGGAAGAAGTCGGCGAGGCAGCTTCTGCTCGAGCTTTCGGAGGCGTAAGTTGAGGTAAAAAGGCCCTTTTGTTAATGTATATTTTTTTCGTACATTGAAGATGTTTGATCATAGTTTTGGTCGAAAAAAGTTGCTTTAGTATGTCGTAATCGTGCATCAATTTGGGGGTTACGAAGGTTTTTTGTTTTTGCAAATTGGATGTTTAAAGAACTCTAAATTTCCTTTTTTTTTTTTTTTTTTTTTTTCTTAATTTTGCTTTTTTTTGTTTGGATTTATTGATAAGAAAATTTATGCATGATTATTATTGGATAGGAATTTAGGTATAGATCTCTTTATTAGAAAATTTGTTTTATTGTATTGTTTAATTAACTTCCCATTCGACATTGTGTTATATTTAATGAAGCACTTGTAATTTGGAGTAAAGTATATATAAAAAAGAAATTAATTTTCATGTTGATCGAGTCAAATCAATATAATACTTATTTGATCAAATTAATACATTTTATCAAAGCAGTGCATGATTAGGCATATTCTAACAGTATATAATATAATTTCACAGCTATATTATATCATTAATTTCGGTTTAATAAATATATTTATACAATATAATATAAACCGTACAATAGATATTTCTATATAAGACTAAATTTGACCAAATTCGCATCCACCCTGTATGTATATATATATATATCATTTGTTACGAAGGACTTTGTGTAATTTAGTACTAAATTTGGTATTGGTATAACTATTAGGAGTGAGCATTGGTCGGATCAAATTGAAAAAATCGATTAATTGATTTGGTTCACTACAAAATCAAATTCATAAATTTCTATTTCGATTTGGTTATGATTTTCAACTTTTAATTTTGGTTAATTGAAAAAAATCTTAACTTTTAAAAATAATAAAAAGATTAGATTTTAATAAATAATATATATTATAATTTTGATTGTATATTGAAAATATATATGAATAAATAAAAGTTCGGTTTACTCTGTTTTAAACCGAACTGAACTAGTTTGGTTTGTTTTATTTGATTTCGAAAAACTTTGGTTCGATTTCAATTTCAATTTTTATATATTGAAAACCGATCATTATTGAAACTTTGGGTCAGTTTGAACTGAAGACTGAATGCACACCACTAACAATTGTATTGTATAAAAATTGCTGAGTATTTGCTAATTAAGACTAAATAATACATATTGATAGTTGTTTAATCTATTTCTTTTGAGCAACATAAGTTTATGAAATATTACATTATATAGTTAATTAATTTGATTAGTTGATTTAATAATTATAATACAATATATTGTTTTAAATATTTTTTATTTAATAAAATATTGAAATTAATTTTTTTTTATCCTAACTTTTTAATATTGAATATATTATAGCGGCGGTTAAGATGTTGATTTGGTCAAATCAATATAAAGTAATAATATCATACTGTACTATTAAACTAGCCTATGGCGGGTAATTATAGAAATTGTGATATTAATTTAATTTTATATTTTAAATAATAAATTTTATTTTGACAATAAAACTTTGTATAAAGATAACAAAATTAATTTATCTAAAAAATAAATTATAAATAAAAATACTGTAACTAAAACCAAATAAAGAATATTAAGTAAGTGAATTAAAATTTCATAAATATATACTTCAATTTAAACCAAAACATAATAGAAATAAAAAATAATTATTCATAATCACTCTTAAATTAAAAATTAAAATAAATTTGAAATAAGTTTGTTGTTAGTTAGGATTCAGTTGAAAACAATGTTCAAACTTAAGTTAGATTTAAAATATTTATTTACAATGTTATTAAATGAAATATTACAATAAATTTTGAAATAAATTCATATTATTGATAAAAAAAAACAAAAAATAAAAAACAAAAACAAATAGACTAAAAAAAGTAAAAATAAATATTGCAGATTATTAAATAATAAAAATTATAAATTACAAAATCCATTCTTAAAAGTAAAGTAAAATATAAGTTCGATTAAAACTATTTATTAAAAAATCATATTAGATAAAAACAAAAGACTCGAAATTTGAATATAATTTTAATTTTCAACAAAAAAAGAACTTATTAAAATAATAATATTCTAAACCAAATTAATTAGAAAAAATAAGTATAGAATAAAAATAAATAAGAATTGATTAGTAAAAAATAAAAATAACAAAAAACAAATAAAAACATACATACAAAATAAAAATGAAAGTACTAAAATTAAAATATAGTAATTTTATAAATTAGGAAAAAAATATTTTAATAAAATATTCAAAACCAAATTAATTAAATAATAATGAATAAAAAATTGATTAGTAGCAAATAAAAATAATACAATGTATAATTAAAACATACATAGATAATAAGAATAAAAGTAATAACTAAAAAAATATTTATATATATATATTAAAAGTTACCATAATTTTCTTTATGATTTTTATAAATATTCTTTCAAATTAGAAAATTACAAATTTAAACTTAATCTAAAATATTGAAAAATATACTATAATATAATAATTGAAATCAAATCAATTAGAAAAAATAAATATTCAATAAGAATGAAATATATTTTATTATTAGAAAATAAGAATAATAGACATTATAAATTTAAATATAATTTAAAATATTGAAAAATATGCATAATATAATAATTGAAATCAAATCAATTATTAGTAGAAAATAAGAATAACACAATAGATAATTTTAAAAAATCTATATACAATAATAATTGAGTATTAGAATATTATTTTTAGAAACTAAATAAAATAGTAAGTACATACATAATAAAAATGAAAAATATGTATACAATAACAATGAAGTATTAGAATTACTCGAAACTAAATAAATTTGTAAATAAATATAATAAGAATAAAAAAGAATCGATTACTAAAAAAAAATTAAAATTAATTTAATAATATTATTATACATAATAAAATAAAATAAATAAATAAAAAGACAAAAAAATACTATACTTGATTTTTTTTTCTACTTTTTTTTCTTTTTTTCTTTCTTTTTTTTTTTTGAGATTTTATATATATATATATAGTATGGATTAAAAAATTAATTAGTGAACAATTTTGTATAATTTAAAATTTATAAGTCAAACAAAACAAATTTATTATAAAATTTTCACTAAAGAAGGATAAAAAATTATATACATATATAAAAGAGATAATGATAGTTTACACGTGGAAAATTATTCACTTCTTTTGGACGATAACAAATTATATGCGTATAGTAAAATACAAAAAAAAAATAATTACGTGAAAACTTCCAGTTAAAAAAATAAAAAATTAGGCGTTAATATATAAAATATAAGAATATTTAAGAATACATATAAAATGCTCAATCATCATTAAATCAACCAACAAAAACCAAATATTTAAGAAAAATAAAGATAAAAAACAAACCTGAAAACTTTGTCATTTTGGTCGAACTATATGTATCCAATCAATAATCCAAACATTTGAAAAAGTAACGAATTACGAACACTTTTGAAAATTTCTGATTGATCCGACGGTCAATGAAGTGGGATCACCGTTTTTACGAAACTGTGCAGTGTTGGACGAGAATCTCATAATAATTTTTGTTAGGACGATTTTGGCTTAATCTCTTAGGTATATATAGAAATACAAAACCCTAATTTTATACATATTTTTGTTATTTATTATCTCGATAAATCTGAATTTGGTTAGATTAGTTGTAATCCTAACAAAATTTTAACTAATTATCCAAACTTATTATTTAAAAAAAAATTCCAAAATTATGAGAGTGCACGAATTAAAGTGCCTTGTGCTATATATATATAAATATATGATATATGATTAGTATACCATATTTACTGATGGAAAAAATATTGAGTTATCAAAATAGCATGCATTTAAAAAAAATTCAGTATACCTAAAATTTCCGTATGATTAGATAACTATATCGAACTAACTATATCGAATTTTTTTCGTACGGTAACAATATATAGTTTGATATTTTTAGTATATATCGAAAATAAAAGAAATTTCAATACTTCAGTATATAACGAATTTTTGGTACGATATCAATATATATTTTTAATATACCGAAAAATTTGTTACCATATATAGTACAATCAAGTATATTTTTATATAATATACAATTAGGTATCATAGTATAATATTTTATCCGAAAATACCGAAATTAAAATAATTTTATAATTTTAGGAAAATGTTAAAAAATTAATTATTTTTGTATCAATATACCAAATAATTATCGATATAATATCAAAACTGTATATAATATTTTCAGTATATAATTCCGAAAATGCTAAAATTATATATAAAGTTCAGTACAATGAAATTTGATATTTTCTACTCTTACTTATTGATGATAATAATAATGAATTTTATTTTTATCTTTTTGAAGCAAAAAAAGAAAAAAAAAATTCAAAATCAAATCTCAGTGTTAATTAATTTTTCCAACTATAAAAATATCAAATTTTTTTTTAAGTTACATTAAAAATTAATTTAAAATTGTAAAGATAACGCCTAATTCAAAATACTAATAGGCATAATAATAAAGTAACGGTACTCAATTTTTTATTATTTTACAAAAAATTCCTTAAAACATATTAAATTTAATATTTTTATATTTATATTAAATTTAAATTAATTTTATATTTAAAAATATCAAAATAATACTTATTTATATTACACAAATAATTATTTTAACCTAAAAATTTTACAATTCAAATAGAGGGAATTGTTGACGATGCTGAATGTTGTACTTTAGCAATGTTTACCAAAGAATTCGATTACATGCACTCGACAATGATTCTTAAAGATATACTTGAAAGGAAGAAGGCTATTAGAGTAAGAAGTTCAATTTCAATGGACAATATTTCAATATAGGTTTTTATTATTCAGATTATTCTTTCTCTCCAAAATATCAAATTAAATAATTATTTTTTTATTATACTATAAATTTATTTTGTATTTAAAACATCACATCAAACTAATATTTAAATTTAACTTTTTACTGTT
Source organism: Andrographis paniculata (assembly GCF_009805555.1). NCBI lineage: Eukaryota > Viridiplantae > Streptophyta > Magnoliopsida > Lamiales > Acanthaceae > Andrographis > Andrographis paniculata. Next base: position 4,460,157 of record NW_026137624.1, read on the forward strand.
CATAAATCCAAGCCCAAAACCCCAAAACCCACAAACAAACATGTTACTTTTTTGACATGGTGGTGTGGGGGTTGGACGTGTAACCGTGAGGTCATGGGTTCAAACCCCCGACGCCTCAGGTCACCTGCCACACATGGTTCGTTTAATGTGACTTGTCTGTTGGGCCTAGTTTGCAGGATATTAGGTTCGACGGAATTTACCCAATGCGCACTTTCGGGTAGCGGTTAATAAAGTATAAAACCATGATGAAAGAAGCAAAGAAGGTTATAAGCCTAGTAGGAAGACTCATGTATCTCGTGCACACTCGAGCGGATCTTGCATATACAGTAGGGTTAATTTCAAGGTTCATGCACAACCTTACAATGCAACATTTTTGTTGGGGACTCTCCGTTTTCAGATAAATAAATAATAGTTGTGTTTTCTAACAGTTTGAACTTTCAGATGAGACGGTCATTTTGCATCCGACATGGTATCAAAGTCTGGCTAAGTTTCGAGTTTGAGCCCACCGTTCCCATCTGCGGCCTATGCATGTGCAAAAGAATATGTACTGATTGACTACGTCTAACGGTGGTTAAAGAAGTTTTAGTGATTTAGATCATAAGCAATCTCAAGCCACAATATTATTTTGTGACAATGTTAAAGCAATGGCCATGGCAAATAATCTAACTAGGCATGAGAATTTAAATGAAGGGGGCATATTGAGAATGATCTAAATCGACCATTAAATTCATAATTAATTAAGTAGATCACATATATAACAACAACAAAAAAAAAAAAAAAAAGAAAAAGTAATGGGTTTTAATAAAAGGGAAGGGTTACGACATTGTATCGATATTTCAAATTAGCACACATAAAATATAAAAATAATACATATCTTTGTTATGCACAACATATATTGTTTATAATAAAAACATATGTTGTTTGTCATAATTATAGCACATATTATATAAGAGTATGTGTTGAGCTACAATCAATTGATGCATACGCTCTGTTTATATTATATTAATATAAATGATATACTGTCGTAGTAATATCGCGTGTAAGTAATTAATCAAATAAATAATTTCCTTAATTTCTTAAGCTTTTCTATTCCTCCCCGTTCTATGACATTTATGTACTATTTAATACCCATTTGTTCATGAATAAAGTATGCACCATATTTTAAAGTCAATCGACTGTCTTTTGCTTTGCTATCTCTTTCAAAGATATATATATTGCAATTTTCAATTTTCTCTTTTTGTTTTGCTGTGTTTTGAAATTAATTTAAATTTTTTATTTAAATAATATTTTAATATTATGTTTTTGAAAAAATAAATAATTTATTTTTATTAAAAATTGTAACAAATAAATAGTATAAATTTTGATTTAAAATATTAAAAAAAAACAAACCTAATAAATTTTTTTATTTTTTTTTTTTATTTTAAGTAATTATGAAATACAATTGCAACTTTTAAATTATAAAATGCACAACAATCATAGCAATTAAGTACTCCCTCCTCCCTCCTCTGATGACTCAGTTAGTATTTTAGATATTGTAGATTAATAATTTATTAATAATAAATTATATATTATTTTATTATTTTTAATATGAATAGTATTATTAGTATTTTAATATTATATCTCAATAAAATAAATTTTGAATATCATTTTGTAGATAATAAAATTTTATATAATACAAATAAATAAATAAATACTTATTTATTTATAATTAACATAAAATTAATTTTATAAAAAATAAAGAGTTTAAATATAGATAAAACTATTTTTTTTATTGAGAATATAGAAATAAAGAGTTTTGAGGATTTTAATTAAGTTAATATATATTTATTAAATATGTTTAAGATGAATAAATTTATTAAAAATAGAAAATAGTCATCACTTAAAAAATATATATATATATATAATATGGTCAGCTAGATTATTCCAACGTTTAGGATTTTTGAAATTTCCAACATAATTTTATAATTATTACTTTTTACATTCGACAAATTTAGTCTAATTGATATGTTCTTTTATCTATCTAATCTTATTTGGTATATTTTTATTTTTAGTAAATTATAATTATTTAAACATATTTAACAAATATAAATTAATTTAGGTCAGTTTGAATTGATTTAAAAATAAATAAAACAAGCAATTTGATTATGTTTTTTTATATAAAAGCATTTTTTTTAAAAAAAAAAGTAAAAATAAAAATAAACTGTTTGAATATGATATAGTTGAAAATGCTTTTAAATTGTTAAAATTATCAAATAAAATATTTTAATGTAAATATATATTTTTTTTATTAAATTTTCTAATTTATTTTAAAATTTTGTAAATTATATTTAAGAATTTTAAAATATCTAGCTTAATTGAAAATATATGTATTAAATTCTATGCATAAATTATAATTTAATTTAAATATAATTTAAAACAAGAAATTTTATTTCATATATTAAATTATCTATTATATAATTAAAATTTATATTTATAAAATTTGATACATCAATTATAATAAATTTTTTTAAAAAAATAATTAATTTTTCTCTCTTGAATATTTAACTGGCTAATTCATTTTTATTCATACTTTCTGCGTACTATTATTATAATATTAATATTTTTTAAATTTCGAAGACAAATTAGCCTATTCTTCCAATGGAGGAATTAATTTTCTATATATTTAAAAAAAACATTACTTTCTTTTTATAAAGGTAATTGTATTAATCATGAATAAATATATAGATTTTTATTTATTTGTATTCTTTCTGCAAAATCATATACTATTATTGAGATATAAAAATTTTAAAATATTTAAAAATATATTTTAATTTACTTTTAATATAATATTTTAATTATTTAATTATTATTTAAAAAATATCTACCAATATCATTTATATAAAATAATATTATAACACATTAACTCACTCAACTAATGGGTTACTTTAAATATTGTATCATTAAGCAAACACGTGAGATTAAAAATAGAGGTGGCAATATCGGACGGCCTGATTTTTCCGTGCCACGACCATTAGACAATACTTCACATTTTGATATATATGCATTCATTAATATATTTATAAAAATTATTTATTTTAACTATATTTAAATTATAAAATCAGGCCGGGTCAGACACGGTCCGATTTAGGATCTCAAGCACAGTCCGATTTATTATCGTATCCGGTTAGATACAGTTCGAAAATTTTCAAATTTATTATTGTAGATCTAAGTACAATTTTTTCATGCCAAAATTGAATTAGAATTTCGGGCTGTGTCTATTTTTGCCGGCTGTAATGACTATCTAAATGGATAATACTTCCTCTCTCTACTTTGAAGGTTTACATTTGTTTTTTTTTCATGTTGGTTTTTAAATATTAATTATTGTATCAAAATGTAATACAAATCAAGAAAAAATGATAAATATTTTTATTGGTGTCTTATAATACTAATAAAACTATGTTTATAAAAAAAAAAAAAAAAAAAAAAAAAAAAAAATTATATAAATATAAAAATATTTTTTACATTAAATACATACAATGATAGTATGAGAGACAAGAACAGGAGGCAAAACCCGTGGAGGCATGCCTATAGAGCGTGTTACGCTACCCACCACACATTGACATTCACATTCACAATCTCTGAAGTCTTTCTTATCCGACTAATGTAATTTCTTAGAATTCGATCGATCTGAGGAATCATGCTTCCAATGAGTTATAATCTGTATTGTTCGATTCTGACCCCCACCCCCACCCCCACCCCCGCCCCCAATTCCAATTTATTATTGTGCACTACCACTACCACTAATTTCTTCAGAGCTACACCGTCTCCTCGCCGGAATCGGAATCGGAATCTCCGCCGAAGGATCGCCGTCGTTAGGGCGGCGCTCCAAGACCAGACTGGCGGAGGAGGAGGCAGCACGCCTGGTCAGAGCTGGGATCCGGGACTCGAAGTCCAGGTCCCCTTTGAGCAACGACCGGTCCGTCGTCGGTAGACAGTTGATTTAATTTATGTAAACGTAAATTGTTTCTTTAATTGGTGTTTGAATTAAGTAAAGCTAAAAGCAGCACAGGTAAATGAGTATTCGTCGCTCAAGGACGGGACCTTGTATTCCTGGGCTGATTTAGGTCCCGGATCATTCTTCCTGCGCGTTGGGGGACTCTGGCTCCTCACCTTCACGGTCCTGGGACTCCCTATCGCCGCCGCAAGCTTCAGCCCTGCCAAGGTACTTAATTAGTTAATTCTTTGTAATTAAGAAATTGGATTTGCTTTTTTAATTAATTAATTAATTAATTAATTGTGTAGGATCCTCTAAGGTTTGTGCTGGCTGCTGGAACAGGAACTCTTTTTCTTGTCTCACTGATTGTCCTAAGGATTTACTTGGTAACAAACAAACAAACAAACATCGTACTAATTAATATATTATGAATTCAACTAATTATGAACAAGAGATTGATCATGATCATGATCATCGATCATCCATCAATAAATGTGCACTTATTACCAATCAAGTGATAGATCATTTTGATTGATGATATGCAAATATATATATATATATATATAGGGATGGAGTTATGTCGGGGACAGATTGTTGTCGGCCGTCGTACCGTACGAGGAAACCGGATGGTATGACGGCCAAATGTGGGTGAAGCCTCCCGAGATTCTTGCCCGTGATCGATTACTCGGCTCTTACAAGGTATAACTAACTCTGTTCGTATAAAATATTATAATCAATAACTATTAATTGTTTTTTTTTAAAAAAAAATATCAAATTAAATACAATCATTTTGAAATTTTAAAAATTATAATTGTATTGTTACCATAATAGGGTTGTCGATTCATATTTTGCATATGTATTATGTTAATATAATAATATATATTTTGTGTTGGGATTATTCATATTATGTATTACACTTTCTGTCTTTTCATGTCTGTGTGTTTTTTTTCTTTTTTTTGTCTAGATAAATATGCATATTTCATTTATAGCAAATAATTTTATACATATCTTAATTTATACATTTTAATATTACAACCACAATTACTTACGTATTCAATTTATCAAAAAAATTCTTTCACCGATATAAGATTATATTCATTAAAATTTATGTTCAATCTAAACGAGCGAATATTTCGTGGACAGAGGAGTATCATATACTATATTGATTAGTATCCATTCATAAATTGTATTTATATTAGGTTAACATTTACCTTGTATTGTCTGTCTATATCTATGTGATATCGCTAAGCCAACAATTGTGTTCCATGATTAATTTGTGTAGGTGAAACCAGTCGTTAAAATGTTGAAACAAACTTTAGTCGGGACAGGGGCACTTCTTGTAACATCCGTAGCATTGTTCTTTTTCGCTACACCAGTTGAGGATTTTGTTCGAAATACATTTGTTAACGGAGACAATCCGTCTGAGATTCCGGTCAGCGGAAAATTCAAATTGCGGTAAGAATTTGACAAAAAAATATACTTAAAGAAGATGGAGACATAAAAAATAAAAAATAAAAATGTTATATATACATATATATATATGTGAATTTAATTTGATTTCTCTCATTTTTTTGATTAATTTAACTAGGAAAGAGGAACTATTAAGATTGCCTGGCGAGATTATGACCGACGATGATCTGGCGGCAGCGGCAGCTGAAGCAGCCGGCGGCCGGCCGGTCTATTGCACGGACCGATTCTACCGTGCTATGGCGGGAGGGCAATACTGCAAATGGGAAGATTTGCTTAAGTGATTGATATAAAAGTCAAAATATATTTTAGCTAAATAATATGAAATATCGTAAAGTATGTAATTTTTAAAAAAAAATCACAAAGAACACATTGTAATAAAACATCTTATTTTTTTCAACATAAAATATTACTTTTTAATATAATCGACATAATTCTTCATAAAAAAAAAAAAAAAGAATCCGACTAAAACCAAAACACTAAAAAATTACATCCAAATCAAATTCAAGCTTTCTCCTCACCATGAAATATTAGGTATAGATAAAGTCCCAATTGCAAATATAATTAAACCTGTCAATTTTTTTTTTTGGATGACGTCGGAATCCGCAGCCGTTACCCGAAAGTGCACACTGGGTAAAACCCCCAACCGCTACCCGAAAGTGCACACTGGGTAAAACCCCCAGCCGAACTTAATACCTTGTCAATATATTTTTTTTTTTCTAGATGACGTAGGAATCCGCAGCCGCTACCTGAAAGTGCACACTGGATAAACCCTCGGCCGAACTTAATGCCCTGTCAATATTTTCGAACGGTGTGAATGTAACCTCCAAGTTTCCTTACTTCAATTTTAGCACTAATATCAAATCAATATTTTTGGGGTCATCAATTTCAGGGTTTCTTAAAATTCTCACTAAATAAATATGCAATATTGATATCAAAACTTTAATGATGAGCAAACTCAATAAAAACATGTCTAAGTGTGGTGTTACAAAGCATGAGAGATTGATTTAGAACAAATGACTTTTCAAAAGCATGATTCACTCAATCAAGATATCAACATTTTTTTTTTTTTCTAAACAGTAAGTTTCTATATTTGAACTTTGTATTTTAAAATATATATATATATATAATTTTTCTTCTCATAAAATATCTCATCGTAAATATAATATCTTACTACTCCAATTGAAGATTTTCCCATCGAGAAAAATGAACCCCGAACAAACTCAATTTTTTTTTATGCATTCAATTAAATCATTTCATTTCATAGACGTATTGGCAACAAAAAAAAAATGTTAGAATATAATACTCTCTCGCTACGTTTCAATTTAAAGTATATTTATTTTACCATTTTTGTTTATGTAACTTCAAAATATCAAGTAAACATATACTAATGCTAAAATACATTTTAATTTTTATTTAAATTACAAACATATCATTATACATACAATTACTTTATACAAAGAAAAAAAATATAAAAAATTACATTACATACTTTTATTAACTAATAAAAATACTATTATTTTTTAATATATTACAAAAACCTAATCTATTTGATTTGGGATGAAGAGGGTATTGTTTAAAAGCAAAATATTTTATTATTGAACAAAAATAAATATAATAAGACAAAAACACACGTATGTTGTTAGTTGTCTGAACTTTGGGTTTGAATTTTGAATAATAAAAATTTAAATTTAAATATTTGTGTAATATTTCATAAATGGTGTTGATCCGATGTCATTTACGTTTGAAAAACAATTAATAAATAGTAAAATTCGAAACAAAATTTCCCAACCAACCACACCTTTGAATACATCACCAGATCGACATGATATCTACCACAGCCCGATAAAGTTTATTAATGGGCTTTCTATTTAAGCCCAAAAAGCCCAATAAGTCCATTATTATTATTATTATTATTATTATTATTATATGAAGAATATGGTTTATGATATTTTGGGTATCTTAAGGACGTAGATTTTGTGTGAGGGTGACATGTCAGAAACCATCACGGAAAACATGAGTTACACTAAATTCTAAATTAAAATATCACCAACTTGCTTATTTTAAATTTTGACAGATGCAAATTCAAAGTTGGTCCATGTCCCATTCTAAACTTGGATTTATAAATTTTAAATTTATGTCACCCTTGAATTGAATAAAATATAATAAGCACTGTCGATATAATTGAAACTATTTTATTGTAATTTTTGTGGTATAAATGGTTTTATTGAAAATACTTACAAAGCAATTGTAGATTGTTCGAGACTTGGTCAACTTAATACTACTATTATATTGTCCGCTCGCTTTGAACTGAGCCCCCACAGATTTTTTATTGGATATTCTCCAAAATGCCTCGTACTAGTGGAGTTCACTTGGGACTTATAAAGTGTGAAATTTTTTTCACAACTTTCGATGTGGGACTTGGATTTGCACCCCAACAAAACTAAAACCAAATTTTTTTCAAATTTATCTAAAGAAACATACCCTGTTCAAACATTTTAAAAATGTTTGTTTGGAGGTTTGGATTTTAAGTTGTGATTTGAATAGTAAAAATTTTGAATTTGAATAGTTGTATGATGTGATATAAATAGGTGTTGATTTGATGTTTTGAATGTAAAATTGATTTTTAGTATAATATAAAAAATGGAAAATAAGTGTTTGATTTGATATTTTTTAGGGAAAAAAAATTGAATGAATAGTAGAAAAAAATCCAATCCCTCAAACAAACACACCCGTAACTATATGTATATTATTATTATAAAAGGTTAATATATTATCCTTAATATACCAATATTCTAATAATAAAATAATAAATATTGTTACAATTAACAATAGATAACGTTGGTTGTAAAAAATAAAAATACTATCCGTAATATAATAATATATTTGTAAGTAATCAATAAAATATTTTTTGATCAATATATATATGTGGACCACATATGAACAAATTATATGTATTCACCAAATTTGTCATATTGTATTGTATATTTTCGTCTCATGAGTATGATGTATTGTCTTGATCTTTTCTAATTTGATATATATTTTTGGATGAATCAATTTGATCTTATTTCAAATTGTTGTCTTATTTATACTTTGCTTTGTTGCAACAATATTTCATATATTGAATATGACACGAGTTCTTTAATCCTAACCGCAAAGCTTCCTATGCATACTTACAAAGTCACAATAAAAACTGGATGCAATATCTGATTTTGTGAATTTTATTGCATGTCAATCTATGAAGCATGTCTATATTAAATACTAAAAAAAATTAAAACAATTTATTTTTTGTTTAATTCTAAAATGCTTTTACACAAATAGTAAAATATTGAGTTATGTATTTAAGTTAATCAAATATAGTGTTGTGTAACATAATATGATTATATGAAATGCTTCTCATGTATACGTAAATGCTAAACTCAACTGAAAGGGATGCTAATTTATTTTAATTAACAATAATTTGGATAATTTAATTCAAATATGATTGCTAATACATATCGATAAAAATTATTAACATATCAAACGAGATTCTAATAGTTTTCCTACCCTGTAAATCTTAGAAAAATTATAAAAATAATTAGTTTAACGCAATTTTATAAATTATTATCCAAATTTGACTAAAAAAACAAAAAGTCAATAAATCGATTCCGGTAAATCAAATGAGGTATTGGTGATTTAAACTTCATCATCCAGATTTCGCTTACATAATTGAACAATTTTGAATGCATATTCTGGTATTGGCGAAGGAGATGAAATATTTGAAGTTTTAATTTCTTTAATGTCTCTGTTGCTTCTTGAAAAAATAATTGAGATTGGAATAACGACAAATAAATTTTGTTCGTCTCCATCGATCTTGTTTATAAATTTTGTTGGAGTATATTTTTCTACATAATTTTGAAAATACAGTAGGAGGAAGAATAAAAAAGGCAAAAGACGGTTAGATAAATTAATAGTATGTAAATCACTCTTAAACACTTAAGTTAATACAAGTCTTTAGATTAATTTTTATAATCAAATGACTAATAATCAATCACCATGATGTTGAACGTTGTCTATCAGCATCGGATCCTGCCTCATGGATTTTATATATTATATATTTTTTATAATATATATAGGAAATTGTACTTATAAAAAAACCAACGGAACAAATCCAAGGTGTTCATTTAAATAATTTTTTGATATAATTTTTAATAAACATAAGTATATTTTTTAAAGAAAAATTAATAATTTAATATAAAATATTAATTTTTTATATTATAAAAGATACATGAAACTAAAATAATAAACAAACAACCGTATTATTATTATTATTATTATTATTATTATTATTATTATTATCTGCGAAATTGAATATGCCTTTTAACTTTGGAAATATACATATTATGACCAAATCAAAGGGCATGTTATCATTGTCATTATTATTATTATTATTATTATTATTATTATTAACATAATTAGATTAGTAAATAAAAAATATATACACAGTACTTAATTTTAATTAATATAATATATTGAGATAAGTGAACTATAGGTGTATTTATTTTGTACAGTATTTCTTTTTATGAATGTTTTTTTTTTCTTTCTTTTAACAGTAGGTATGTCAAATCGTATTAAAAATATAAAAAAATTAATATTTTATATTAAATTATTAATTTTTTTTAAAAAAGTATAATATATATTATATTACATTTTTAATAATATTTTTATAAGAAATCTTATTATTTAAAAATAGATTGGGTGAGGAAATTTTTACATGCTAACAATGGTGGAATCAGTTTCTAAATTCAAAAGAATATAAGGTCCAAACTTTTAACGATTTGTTTTATCTTTTTCGATTTTTTTTATAAAAAAATAAAAATAATAATAATAAATCTTAAAATATTGAGCATAAATTAGCATAATTATATTTAAAAAATAAAAATAAAAATTTAATTCATTCTTTAAAAAAAAATAATTGGGGCTGGAGTTGTTGTGGCCGGCCCCAAGCCTCTCCATGTAAATCTACAACTTAGGACATATTAAATTTTTTAAGGTTAATTGTATGAATATCTTTGTTGAGTTGAAATTAATCGTAATATATGTTGTTTAATTTTATTTTATATAATTTATGAGCTATTGTCATGTTTTTGTTAATTTATATTATATCAATATAAATTTATTTATTTATATTTATACCATTTCAAAGGCTGACTAATGATATTTATTCAGCATATCAATGTGTTAATATTAATTAATATTAATATAAGACAACACACATCGTTGGATTGGTTGACTTGTGTCTGAAACCAAAAATAAAAATATGTTAAATATTTTTGTTACTTTTTTGTTCAACAAAATCAAGTGTGATTTCTTCGGATAATAAAATCAAAACAATGGGTTATTTGTGTATATAAATTATTTAATTTATTCTTTTTCAAAATAACTATCTCGACATACTTATTTAGATAAAATAAATAAACAAAAGTTAAATTATTACTAATTTTTTTTATCAAAAATACTCTATTTTTTATTAAAATATTAATTAAAATAAAACGGCTCAGCAGCCGGATTAAGAAAGAATCAATAATTTTCATTCCAATTAATTAAGTATTTCTTCACTTTGGTGGTTCGTTTTTTACTGACCACTTTTCGAGTCTATCTTCTCTATTGTCCGCCCCTCTACTGGCCTACCCTATAAAAACCCTACCCCCATTTTCCATTTCTCCCTCAGCTCAATTCTCTCTCAATCCGCCATAGCCATGGAGGAAACCGCCGCCGCCGGCGAAGTTTACTACGCATTCCTCAATTCCGCGCCGGAAAATGACAGAGGAGACTGCGACGACGGAGACGAAGCTCTTTCTCTCTGCGATCTCCCGCTCATCGACCAATCCAGGATGCTAATCGACGGCGAAGAGATTAAATCTACACAACCAGATGAATCTCAAGAGGAATTCGATTTCTGCTCCGTTCCGAAGGAATCAGAAATGTGCGCCGCCGACGAACTCTTCTTCCGCGGCCAGATTCTGCCGCTCCGCCACTCGGTAAGCTCTGTATGCGAATTATCGATCTTCAATCGCTCAATTTCTCGTTCGAGATCTGTAGACTGTCTAGATTCCGCCGGAGGATTAATTTCTAGCAGAAGCAGCAGTATCAGCAGCCGTCGCTCCTCAAGCAGCAGCAGCGGTAGCGGAAGCTCCGCCGCCGCCGATGATAAGCACCGGAAACCTCCTCTAAACCTCTTCCATTCACATCCAAGTCCGTCGCCAAAACTACCACCAATTTTCCGAACCACCGCCGCCACCACCACCACCACCAAATCCTCCGCCTGGAGCATTTTCCGGCGCGGATTGATCGCAACTCCTCCGAAAATCTCACTTCACAACGCCAAATCTCGCACAACCAACAAAACCTCCGGCAACCGCTGCGGCGGCGGAAGCGATAAGAAGAAACAGAGGAGCAATTTCCTAAGCGGTTGCGACTGTTTGTTGGATGCAGTTGATACAGTTCCTTCTAAAGTCGTGGTTATGAAAAGAAGCGCGAACGACGAGCAACACGAGATCCGTACAATGACGGAGAAGACGACGAAAAAGCGCGTTTCTGAAAATCGCACTTCAGAATGGCTAAAGTTGCTAACTGTAGAAAGCTCACCGGACGTAACTGCACCGAACGGAACCGTAGACGCAAAAGGAGAAGAAAGGATTTAACTGTACGTTCTTTATATATATATGCCCTTTTTGTTATGTGGTTGTTATTTTAGTGTAATTATCAATTAGGTAAAGTTTTAATTGTCGAATCAATTCGAATTTATGCATGCGACAAAATTAGTGATTCGGAAATCTTTATGTGAATCTTGTTAATAATATTGGCAAATCCAATTTTGTACACATTTATCATTATAAATAAATACTATAGCGTTACTTTTGTCACAGTTTTCATGCTTTGTTGAATTTTAATTTTTTAAAAAGAGCATCGAAATTGAAATTATGTGCTATCAAGATAATTTATCGAATTAGAAAGTAATCATTTCATTAAATATCATACTCCTTTTGTCCAAGTAGAAAGTATATATTTACTCTATTCGTCCCAATACAATAGTCTTATTTACCATTTTTGTTCGTCTCAATACAATAGTCTTATTTTTATAAATAACCATAAAATTATCCCTACTTTTTCATTTTTATTACATAATTATCACTACTTTTTCATTTTTATTACACAATTACCACTACTTTTTACGCTAATACATTCACAAGGGCATTCCTTAAATTTCGTGTTCAACTTAATTATTTTAATTATAGTGGATAAGTGTAATGACATCTTCGCTATTACTTTTTTATATAAAAGTAATGATGTGGTGTAAAATAAAGGTATTTGTGGAAAAAAAAAAGGGGGGGGGTTATTTTAGTAAAATAATTATTTTGTAATTGAACGTAGCAAAATAAGAATATGTATATTTTCTAGTTGGACAGATGAAGCATTTTTTTTTCTTCATAAATACCCTTATTTTATCGTTACATTATTACTTTTATATAAAAATATATATATATTATTTTTAACTATTTATTACAATTAAAATAAAATTTTGCATCAAAAATAAATATATAGAATATTACTCTCTATGATCTAGTGAAGATAAGTACAAAAATACAAAATATCGTTCGTCCAATTTATTACCACCAGAAAAAATATCATAAATAAAAATGAAGACAAATAAATAAAAGTTGCGGATACGTACTTTAATTTGATTTGGTGTTATATTTTGAATAAAAATAAAAATAAATATTTAACATTCTCTATTTATCTTTCATTGTTACTTATTGGATAAATTGATGAGTAGTAGTACTGTTTTTTAAATTGGAGTAATATAATGTGATATAAATAAGGAGTAATAAATAGATTTTATTTTGTTGAATTCAAATACATTCAAAATCCTGTAAAAAATATGTATTGCCCAATTGAAATTCAAATTATAAAATTCAAATCGTATGAAAAATTCAAAATTATATGACAACTAAAAAAATCAAATTTTTTTATTTAATAAATCTATTAATAAACAAATAAGGTACGTTACATCAAGATACAAACACAAGACAAGATTATCTATATTTAAATACTTAGAAAAAATTATTTTTGGTAATTTGTAAATCAAAATAATCAATTTTGATCTTATTAAACAATTGTTATAAATTTAATCTTATTCAAAATAGAATTAATTAATATTAATTAATTTTGATCCCATAACACGGTATAAAATGATTTAAAATTGTAGCATACAAATAGCAGTTCGCAGAAGGAGAATCAAATTGAACAATCATCTATCCGTAAAGGATATAATAGTCCCCCCTAGGAGACTGGGGACGTCAATTTGTAATTTTTGGGTCGTATTGGTTCAGGCTGAGCCATGGGATAATACAAAAATTGTCAATTGGAATTCGACTCGAACTAAAAATTTGATCTGAAATCCTAGATTCGAACACAATATGAATTCTTTCATGTCGAATATATGTTGACTTGAATTAGTTTCAGGTCACCCGAACAAACCCGAGACGGAACAGACCCGAAAATTAAAAAAAAAGAATTAAATTAGCCTAAAAAGGATTATTTTTATTTTAGTTTTTATATTAAATTAAAATAATAATAATAAATAATTTCAGGTCAACTCGAAAGCCGAAATCCGACGTGATTTTTATATCTCGGGTTATCAGGTCAACCCGAAACTTGACTCGAACACGACATAAATTTTTTTGTTTCAGATTCTGGTCGACCCGATTATTTGCAAATCCGAACCTGAAAAATTTCAGATAATAAGGGTTTGATTTTTCGGTCGGGTTTAATATAGCAGAGAATGGTAAGATAGGAAAGGGTTAGAAGACTAGCGCATTTAACCATTCATCTGTTACGGATAATTAAGAACCCGCATCCCACAATTTTTATCACCATTGCAACCTTAAAAAATGTCTTTGTAGTAGGGTACTTTAAACCTTAATATCCTCAATATAGGATCTAGGGTAACCATACTTAGGGGGGGATCCAACCAACAAGCTAATGAACAAACCAAAAACTCAAGAACTCACAAAAAATCTCCTGTATTAAGAAATTTTCTATATTTAATATTTTTTCCGTCCCAACACAATAATCTTGTTTACCATTTTTGTCCCTATCAAAACAATAATCTCATTTGCATAAATAATCATATCACCGTAAAATTATCCCTACCTTTTTATTATTATTATACAATTGCCACTACTTTTTACATTAATATATTCACAAGGGCAAAAAAGTCATTTATCATTACTTTTTACCAACTATCAAAATATAATCAATATTCCTTAAATCTCGTGTCCAACACACAATAAGACTATATTTTTGGGACATAAGGAGTTTTCTTTTCCTCTCTGAAAAGTGTGTTTTCACCATATTTAAATTATTATTTTTTATTTTTTATATACTTGTATTATTGTAACTGATGAATTACATATATTTTGTTACATAAATTTTATTTTAATCTAAAATTACAGTACTAACTCTATAAAAGTTCTAATTTTACTTTTATAAAAGATATTCAAATTATATTAAAATATTATGTATCTTAATATCCATGCCCTTTGTATTAGGTTTATGTTATTTTAGATTAGTTCGAGATTATGTATCTATTTTGTCTATATTACACTTGTAAATAAGTCTCTAATTTTATTATTAATAATATATAATTATGAAATTTTGTCAAATATAACATGTATTACAACCAGGGCGTAACTATGTGAGGGCAAGGGGGCTCCCTCCTCCCCTACCCCACCCCTTGATTATTCTCACTTTTTATTTTTTATTATAATTTATATAATTTTTAAATAATATATAGTAAAAATATATATATAAAAAAAATTATACTAAATTTTTTTTTTATGATCTAATATCATGAATTTTTTAGTACGTTAATAATATATAATTTGATATTTTTAATATATACTAAAATAATTTCGGCATTTTAGTATTCGACATATCGATATATATAAATAATTTAATATATTGATATCAAAATTATTATTTTAAATTTTAGTATTTTGGTGTAAAATGGTATATATCGAGATACTGTATCAAAATTTTAGTATGGTATCAATAAATATATTTATCATACTGATTTTTCGGTATATTGAATTTTTGAAAAAAAAAAAAATAACCCCTCTTCATTCGGGTTTTGGTTCCACCACTGATTACAACCATTGTTTTCCTGATACACTCAACCAGAAATATACCCGAAAGGCGTCCTCAATTTGAGATTCTCGTTGCTATGAAATTTGTTTTATTTTTTAATAAAGTCTTATGTTTTTCCTTCGATTGTTTGCATGATTCCGAAATCGTTTTTTTCTAACTCCAGTGAGAGTTATAATTTCGACTCTAACAACATTTAGGACTCTACTCAGACGCTAACGGCATTAAGAGCCCTATCTCCGACTTGAACTCTATTGTGAGCTCTGCTTCCGGCTCTGATCTAATAAAAAAAATTGGCTACATCATCTTCGATTAGTGTTGAAACTTTTAAGTTAGTTTTTATAATACCACTTTAAACTTGAGAGAGATGTTGAAATATATTTTTTATATTTATATGGTGTGTATTACACTTATAAATAGGTCATAATTTTATTAATAATAATATACAATTCGAAAATTCTATCAAAATGTAATATCTCGAAAAAGAAAGGCAAACTTATAGCCTTGGCTCATAAAGAATCCATTCATTGAAGAAACTCTCACACGAAAGAATAAACTAAACGGAAACAATTTTCGACCAAAAAAATAAAAAAATCTTGGATCAATGAAAAGAATTTCACACACGCGATGCTACTCTTTGCTACACTCAACACTTAAAATAATATGTAGGGATATATCATATATGTATATATTGGAGATTGCGACTTACATGAATGGACCGATGGGTCATACTATAGAACGAGCCAATAAAATGTCATTTTTTATTTATCCTTCGTCTGATTTTATCGTATTTTATCCCTCACTCACAAATATATGTTAGTCCAAAATAATATCACATATAAACACGCAATCACATACAGGCTTCTATAGTATTGAATATTGTCGTCTCACATTGAAAATTTGTGGAAACTCCTATTTTGATATAAGAGTGAAGGATTATTTCATTTAATATCAATTGGTTTTAAATTTAAATTTTGAATCTCCTTCTTAATATAGTATTAGAGTCATTGTGTCCGTATTAGGTGATGGAGATGAAACCGCTTTAATATTCATGGATAAGTTTGATCGAGTTCGTGCATTAAAGGTGAAGATTTAAGTATTGTTGGACTTTTACTCAATTATATTTATTTAGTTTCATGTGGGCTTGCAAATAAGTTGGGCTATAAGCCTTTTTAGAACTATTTAAACCTAGTTTTTGGTACTGGAAGACAGTTTTTGGGATTAATAATATTTTGAGATTTTTCCTTGAATTCTCACCTAGTATACGTAGTATCACAGGGAACTCTGTTATCTCCATCTCAGTGTTATTGTTATTGCGTTTCCGCTATGTCATTAGGTATTGATCTTGTTTATGATTTCGAGATAATATCATCTCGAGGGAAAGTGTCGAATATTGTTCTCCCAAAAAATTAATAAATTGAATACATTCACAAAACAATAATACAAATTCAACTCAAGAAATCAATCACATATATCGACAAACTAAATTCACAAGCATAAAACATGTTTAAACATAGGTTCAACACATATATTTATAGTAATTACAAGGTGTATTCCAAAATATTATAACACAAAATTAAAACAGTACAAAATTATAATTATACCAAAATTTAAATTATGAAAATTGTAACTATACAAAAATAATGACAACTTATAATCGAATGTTTATTGTATAGATGACCTTATATTGAATAAAAATAAATATTACGAAATTATAATATAAATTTCTGTCAATAAAAAAATAAAATAAAATAGATATTGTTAACAACTTCTTCAATTTTATCTCATAAAATAGGTGAAATTTATTATATATTACTTAAAATTGCATTCCTACTGTACCTATTAATATTGCATAAATATACACGTTGTGAATTTTTAATATAGTTGTCTATTCATAAGAAATATTAATATATATGATGTTGATAATTTTTTTAATATTATCTATAAAAAAAAAAAAAAAAAAAAAAGAAGAAGAAGAAAAAAGTGATGTTTATCTTCAAAAGTCATCTGCATAATAGGTATATGATTCTTAATTATTGCTATTTTTTAATGGAGAGAGTATTTAATCGATGCAAATGCTAACACACACACAAAAATTATACAATATATAATATATCGGATTTTAATAAAAATATGTGATATAATTTACTTACTTAAATTTATTAACTTATCTAATCCTTGTATGGTTGGTATTGGAGTCTTTAGATAGATATGGATCAAAGTTCAAACCATGCAAGATATTTTTTTTTTTTTTTTAATGACGTAAAAATCCGTAGTCACTACCCGAAAATGCAACCTCATACAAAATCTTATTTGAATCATCAGTATAACGTTTTTCTATGAAATATATATATATATATTATTTACATAGTAAAATTTTTTTCCCTAAACAATTAACTTTGCAAACGATAATAGAACTCATAAGAATGATCATACATGATTTTTAACAAACTATACAATATTCATAAAGTCATGCAAATATCATTGAGTCAATGAAAAGTTCTGCTCGTTTGCATTCATTAAAATAATTTGGCTCTATTTACACACTTAAAATATAAATAAATAAAAAAATCATTTCAAATGTTTATGCTATTTCGTAAAACATCGTATCAAAAATTCATAAACTTTTAAAACTCATGTATGAACGAAAGTATTATATTTTAACAGTGAAGTTGAAAATTAAGGATTTATTCATCAAAGTAATTTATTTCAATATAATCCTTCTTTTGTCCCAAACATTCTGTAACATTTCCTTTTTTGTTTGTTTCAAACTCATTGCAATATTTCCAAATTTAGAAATAATTAATAATATTTATATATACTTCATTTTATCCCACCACATCACTCAAATAAAAAAATTAATAAATAATCATTTCTCTCTCCAATTACATTACTTAATATTCAAATTATCTCAAATTACCATATTTAATACTCCTCATCTAAATTCTCGTACCAAATCCAAATGTCGCACAGTGCTTGGGACGGAGAGAATAATATTTATGTTCTATTCTCCACAAAAAATCAACTATTCAACCCAAATTATTATTTTTTATATTCCTATTTCACATTCCTCAAACCAAGAAAAAGATCTCAAACTAAAGAACTGAACAAAGAAAATTTCAAAAAAGAGAAAATCAAAATATATTGCGGAATTGAAGTGACGCGCACCATTTCCACGTTCAATAATAACAATAATAATAAATCGGTAAGGAATAGCCTAGTGGTATGGGAATAAACTTTAAATTCCGATGCATTCGAGTCTTGTCTACCACACATAGTTTGTCTAGTATGACTTGCCTTATTGGACTTAGTTTGCAGGCTACTAAGTTCGGCCGAGGGTTTACCAAAAGCGCACCCGAAGGATAACGACTGCGAATTCCCACGTTGTGACTTGTTTTGCTAAATCTAGTTTTAAGCTATTAAATTTGATTGAAAGTTTAAATAATAATAACAATAACAACAATACATGGGTCCGAAACCCCACGGCTTTAAGATTTACCCAGAGCAGGCTCTTCCTACGTTGTGACTTGTTTTGCTAAATCTAGTTTTAAGCTATTAAATTTGATTGAAAGTTTAAATAATAATAACAATAACAACAATACATGGGTCCGAAACCCCACGGCTTTAAGATTTACCCAGAGCAGGCTCTTCCTACGTTGTGACTTGTTTTGCTAAATCTAGTTTTAAGCTATTAAATTTGATTGAAAGTTTAAATAATAATAACAATAACAACAATACATGGGTCCGAAACCCCACGGCTTTAAGATTTACCCAGAGCAGGCTCTTCCCACGTTGTGACTTGTTTTGCTAAATCTAGTTTTAAGCTATTAAATTTGATTGAAAGTTTAAATAATAATAACAATAACAACAATACATGGGTCCGAAACCCCACGGCTTTAAGATTTACCCAGAGCAGGCTCTTCCTACGTCATAAAAATAAAATAAAATAAAATAACAGGGTGACCAAATAGCGTGAGGGGGTGAACCATCATCACAATTCTACAAGTTAAAAAATTACAAAGATGACTTTGAATCCTCCTGTATAACATCTGTGCTCAAGTGCACAACTAAGAGAAACTAGAATGGTGCTGTTATTCAAAAGCTTAGGAGTTCTATTATAGCATGCCCTTTCCTAAGTCGAACACGAAAATGAAAATCATAAATCCACAAGCGACCCAAATCTGCAAGCAACTATCTATATAAACCGGTACTAATTCAATCCTTTACAAGTACACATTTTGATCCTTTGTTGCAACATCACAAACAGTCAGCATGATCGAGCACACAACATTATATATTGCATCTGTTCATCTACGAGTAAATTTAGACCAGAAATAGACGACAAAAAACAGTACGAGTGCAAAAAGAATGACCTGCATGACATGGTTTGACCCTTCTTTAATGATACTCTTGTTTAGTCTCCTCATGTTGTTCTTCACCCCTGCTTGAGCTTTAATCAACGTCATTTGCTGTTACATGTAAAAGACCCGTGTCGTGTCAAATCATGTATATAAAATTTAAACCCTGGCGTGCACAAGGCATGAGTTCCATGGGATGAAAATGACAAAATTACTTGTGGTTCTTCACGTTTTAGGACAATTAAGTTATTCGCCAGCTTATGATTAGCAGGAGAATTGAATCACCACAAGACTGAAATGTACGAAACTTTATATAAAGAGATTGCCTCAGTGTAAAGTAGGGCTAAACGAGTCTGGATTATTTCGGCTAAAATGAAAAAGAGTCTGCACTCGACTGCAAAATCTAACAGAATTATTTACATGCTGTAGTGGCAAATATCTCACAAAAGACAGACATTGTGTCTCAAATCAGAAGCTAATTTCTCAAAATCATATGCATTAATAGATTTTCTGGGGGAAATGGTTGAGTAGACAGTTCAAATACTCAAGATAACAGTCAATTGATTTTCGTACCAGATCGTTGAGGAAATTATTTTGGAACTTTGCTTCTGTCTCAATTTCTTGAGCTACCTGCAGAATTCCATGAGAATTCAAAGTCAAAAGTAGAAATGCTGTACAAATTATAGCACGAGGAGACTCTTTCCGACAATCTACAAATTCAAATCCCCTGCTATATTCGGTTTATATTAGTATATCATTTTGATCCATAAAAATACAAAAACTAAAAGTAACCATCAAACACCGACACTCTAAAGCAAAAATGTCAGTTTGTTGCTATACAAGCATTAAATTTCAGAATTTTATGCAGTTGCAATCAAATTATCAAATATACAAGCCCACGTGTTATACTCCACAATATAGTATATGTTGTAACATTAAGATTCGCAATATCATATACATATGTATGAAAACAAGCCAACTAAAAAGAAAGATGCTATTCATTATTGCTGTCCCAAAGCATGTGCATTCTGCCTCAACAACTGTAGCCCAAAGTCAGCCAATGTTTGTTTTACCAAAAAAAGAACTTCAATAAAAGGCAATGCAATGAATTTGTGAATGTGTATAGGAGCATGCATGCCATAATAAAATAACTTAAATGACATAAATAATTACTATTATACTCAACCAAGGTAATTTACATTTTACAGAAGCAACCACGGCGGCAATCTGGAAAAGACAAACACCAAGGATTGGGGGTGGGGGCTTAAATTTATCTCAGATCCGGCTTTTAAGAATTATCAGATGATTAAATAAAAGTCAAGGTATTGATGTTCACAAGGAAAAATCATATTTGAATTTCATGGGTATAAAATAGCATGATGATAAAACCCACCGCTGAGTTTCTGAAAAGTCAAGAACAGCCATAGAAAAAGAACTTAATGGTCCCAAATCATTATTTTGAATAATTTTATAACTGACATCAGGCAGAAATCCCGGCAGCTTCTGCGAAGAGTTCACCAAGTACCGGAGCCTCAGTTTCAACTAAAATTTAGTATTTTCATATGAACATATTATTGACTTGTTAATCATAATAAAAGTGAAGTAGTTAAACACAAATTGAGATGTTAGGAGGCGGATGGATAGTTGGGCCAATCTATTCACTAAAGAATATGCAAGATCTATGACTAAATAATTCTATAAGTCTACAGCTAAGATATCCACAGGAAATGTCAAATACACAATAGAAAAATGCATAATATGGCAGAAAGAAAATGCAGCAAATGTTATTTCTTATTAAAACACACACACTAGACAGTGAGTTCATAAAACAATACTAGAAAATATTCATATGACATGAGCAAAAACTATTAACAAATTCTGTAAGCATAAAAATTCAGAAAGCCTAATAGAAAGAAACAATTTTCAATTATCCACTAGTTGTATCAAACTTTTAACCAATAATAAGCTTGCACAAATTTAACGGATCATGAACTTCTTCAGATCATAATGCTTTTGTATTAAGCAAACTACTGCAGCATGTTTCTTAGAATTATGGCTCAAAGATAGAAGTGGTCATGCAAAATAATCACACACAACAGCAAAATTCATAGAAGATTGTTTAGCCTGGCCTAAGCTACTAACCCAGAAATTAGAAAATTATCAGAATGAGTGACTAACTACACACAATCATTCCTTAATTACCAGTACATTTATTCATCATTATGTTAACAGAATTTTCCAACACAAAGGGTCCCCCACTAAAATCAGCTAAAACGTTTAATTCTCATGCAAAAGGTTAAAAACACAAAATGAATTTTATTTGCCGACAAAGTTTTAGCAAGAACTTTGATGAAAAAAGATTGAAATGTCCCCTTCTTCAAGCAATTAAAACATTTAGAGATTCGATTTAGTCCCCCCAATAAAGCATCAGGCTATTTCCAAATCCTCCAAGACTCATATCAGACTTGACCTATGCAACAAAATTCAAAGGATACACACACCCAAAGAGCAGAAGATTATACTATTCATAGAATTATAATTACACTGAAGATATTCTTGGATCAACCTTTCCATGGAAAACCAGAAACAATTATAAAAATAAAACCAAACAAACAGATAAACCCTTACATCTCGAAGTTTTCGAACTTGGCTCCGCAGTCCAGAGACCTCATCTTCGAAGTCAGTGTGCATCGGATCGATTCGTAACTGAATTTCATCGGAACTGCCACCGTATGCCGCTGGTCTCGTGCTTAACCCATCCCTGTTTCAATCACGAAGTACCAATGAGATGCACCGCTAAAATTATCCATTACAGCTAAAACATTAATAAAAGATAATTACATGGTATATCACTGAAATACCTTGATCTGAAAGGGGCGGCCATTGCAGAAGAGGCTGGAATTTCTATCTGCTGAAGAGCTAGAATCATGTATTGAGCGTGGTGTTTTTTTAAGGAAAATTGTAAAAGATCGGGTAAAAAACTGAAGTAAGAAAACCCTGTATCGCAATCAATATAAAATTAAACTGACATTCAACAACGAGATTTTACTTAGAACTTGCTCTACAAACCAATTATCAAGTCAACAATCGAGACTGAACTATAACGCTCATCAATTTTTAAACCCTAATACAATTTCGCGAAAAGCTACGTCGAATTCCTCAAATCAGAACAAAAACCGTCAGTCCATAACAATTAGCCAGAGATAAGATAAAATCCTCAATCAAATCCCCCCAAAAAATATAAAACTAAAACAATAAATTAAAACGAAATTAGAAGCAGAAATCCTATCAAAACAAGATCTATTGAGGAAAGTGACAATCCAGGGCTTGCGTTGGCCTTCACCTGTTTCCGACGGTATATGCGTGTTTCCGTCCGAATCGAGCTTCAATCTGGTCAATCGGCCAATGAGGACGAAGGCAAAGCTGGAGGTCGAGGAAAATGAAGAAGATGTCGGCCGACGAGGACGATGGACGAAGACGAAGTCGACAGGCGGGAGTTGGATTAGATTAGGATCTTATTTTATGATATAATTTTAAGTTAAACGGGCTTTTCAAGTGACCATCATTTTAGAAGTTTAATAAGGGTGTGTTTGTCGGGGGAATAAGATTTAAATCACTATTCAAGCTTATTTTTCTCTCCCTAAAAACATCAAATCAAGACAGTTATTTTTTATTTTTATATTAAATTAAAAATTAATTTTATATTAAAAATATTACATCAATATTTATTTATATCATATTATATAACTATTCAAATTCAAAATTTTTACTGTTCAAATTTCAATTCAAAATCCAAACCCCAAACACACACCCTAAGTAAATTTTTTTAATTCTTTTATTTTTTGTTAAAATAATCTTTTGGTGCCACCTCGTCGGATCATCCCGTTGATGACATGGCGTTAATACGGCTGACGTGGTGATATATGGAATTAAAATAATAGTTCATCAATATATTATATAAAGAAGATTTTAAAAGAAAAAATTTCACTAAATAGCGTGACATCTATACAGTGATGATATGTCATCTATATGGTGTTGATATGCCAGTCATGTCAGCGTCTTGTCTGTAACGGTGGGCCAGCGTTGCGAATTGACGCCAAATGATCATTTTAACGAAAAAAAATTACATTTTAGGCAACTTCTACCTAAAGTCCTAAAATAATAAACGATTACGATACGAGACAAAAAAACAGTATAGTAAAAATTGACTAAATTTAGACTTTATTTAAAAAAAAAGATATTTTTACAATTTTTAATAAGTATTTTATTGAAATAATGTTATATTAAATATTAATTGTTATTATTTTTAAATATATTTAAAATTCTAAAAATTATTTAAACAAAAATTTATTTCATTGAAAATTAAAATGTGTTGAATTGTGAGAGTTTGGTTTTGAGTTTTGATTTTGAATTGAAATCGTGATTTGATGTGATATTTTGAATGTAAAATTAAATTTTTGTGTAATAAAATAAATAAAAATTGGATGTTTGATTTGATGTTTTTGAAAAAAAAATGAATAGTAAAATTAAATGTAAAATCTTACAAATATACAGGGGAATTCATATAATAAAATTGACAGTCTTAAAGCATTTCCAACTCACTCGGTAAAAATAGTAAAATTGTTATTTTTGCATGGTCGTGTTCTCTTTGTTCAGCATGCAATTTTGAAATTATCACATTATACAATTATTCAAATACAAAATTTTTATTATTAAATTTCAAATTAAAACTCAAACTCTCAAACAAACATACCCCAATGAATCACACATTACTAAATCTTTTTACTATTCTAATATATTTTCTTTGTCTTGCTTTTCACATCTTAATAACTCTTTTTTTAATCTATAATGTATGTGGTCACCACCTAATTACTACTTCATACTTGTACTTATATTTACCAAAATTACATCATACATTTTATTTTTTACCCCAGTAAACATAAGGGTTGTGTTTGTTCAGTGAAATGATTGGAAAGAATTATTTTATGTAAAATATAAAAATTGTGTAAAAAATATAAAAATAATAAATATGTATAGTATATTAATTTTTTTGAAAAATCTTGTATGAGAAAAAGATAAAAAAGAACACACCCTTCTTGATTTATTACAAAAAAACCAAATAAAACATTTTAGATGGAAAAGTTATTTTTTATGTTTATATGTGACCCTTATCATTTTAAGATCACAACTAAAAAATTTATGTGATTAATCTTACAATTAAAAAAAGGTTGGCAAAAAGGATTCTTATGCACTATTCGAATATTCGAATATCGTATGGATGACAAATGAAAAATAATTTACATTTTTTTAATTATAAAACTAATTCAATACAAAGTCTAATTATGATCGTAAAATGATCTTTATGTCCACTTGTCATCTATGTAATTTTCGGAATGTCACGATGGTAGCACACTAGCAACTCTGTCACTGGATAATTATTTCTGTCAAATTTATTTAGTTGTATAATTAATCCAATATAAAATATAGATATGATCCTAAAATAATAATGAACTAATTTATATGTGACGGCTGAATCTGTGCAATTTTCATTATTTGCACGAATTAAGCAACAAATTAAACAAAGTGCAACTTATAGAATATCGAATAATAATAATAATAATAATTTATGCACTCTTTTCTCTCTCTCTCTACATTTGTTCCAGTCAAGTTCTTCTCACGAATTGCACAACACAATTCAGTTTCATTAGCAGATTTTAAGAAAAATTTCATTATTGCTACAGTGCATTGAGCACGAAAAAAGAGACTTTGATATCGCAACAAATAGCGAGCAAAAACAACCAAAGTAGAAACCAAATATGCGCTATTAGCAAGTTTGTTGCACCAAAATTTGCACGAATTAAGCAACAAATTGAACAAAATGCAACTTATAAAATATCGATAATTTTATGTATATCTTATATATAAGAATTTGTCTCGATTACAAGAATCAAAGCATAACGATAATAAGTGGCATTAGAAACCTCAAGATAAAAGTTTTGTCGAAAATTTTTTAAGCCTAGATTATGTATGCTTCATTGCCCTCTTTTCTATTATTCATTTACTCATTCTTCTATAATAATTATACATCACATACTATAATTTTCAATGTATAACAGCAGTAACTGACATTAAAATAATTTCAGAAAAAAATAACTCAACATCGAATACAATATGTGTAACTTTAACAGTTTTCACAGACATTTCTGAACTCGTAATGTGCCATCAAATGTAGCTTCAACAACAATAATTTTATTTTCCGATAAAAAAAAATAGTAATTTCATTATAAGGAAAATTCAAATAAAAGAGAAAAATTGAATATGAAAAAAAGATTTGCTTGGGGATGAAAACATAGTGTTCTTTCCATTCAATTATACTCCCTCCTCCCCATAACAAAGTATTCATTTTTTCATTTTAGTCCGTCTCATAACAAAGTATCCATTTCCTTTTTAGTAACGATACTATCTACTTAACATTACAAATACCCTTACAACTTACAATATATTACACAAATGTCATTACCTTTATATCACACATACTAATAAGGTTATTTTAGTTATTTTTACTTTATTCCTACTATATCCCAATATAATACTAATATTTCTAAAACTCCGTGCAAAAAACAAACGAATACTTAGTTATGAGACCGATGAAGTAATATAAATTTATAATCAAATCATACTACTGTTAATTTTATCAATTAAATTTAATACATATTTATATTATTATATTATTATCTATCAAATCAATATATATCAAAACTCTCAAAACTCAAATCAAACCTAAACACAAAAGAAACAAATAAACTCAAATTTATTCTAAAATTCAAATAAAAACCAAATTCTAACTCAAATTTCTCCAAACCGACCTAAAGAAACACACCCATAAAAATAAACTTATGTCATATACTCCCTCCGTCCTATAAATAAATATTCATTTGCTTTTTATACGTAGTTTTAGAAATATTAGTATTATATTGGGATATAGTAGGAATAAAGTAAAAATTACTAAAATAACTTTACTAGTACGTGTGATATAAATATAATGACATTTGTGTAATATATTGTAAATTGTAAGGGTATTTGTAATGTTACGTAGATATAGTACAGTTGCTAAAAAAAAGAAATGAATATTTTGTTATGAGACGGACTAAAATAGAAAAATAAATTCTTTATTTTGGGAGGGATGGAGTATATATATATATATATATATAAACTATTAAAATGCCTAAAAGAAAACTCGTAACCGATTGCGAAGGAGCTGACAAAAGCATTCGAAAATATTATTAGTATTATGATCGATGACATAATTGATGAGCCATGATACAAAATAATTTGTCCTTTATTTCATAATGTTTTTTCTTTTTCCTTTTTTTGGTTATATATATAAATATATATATATATATATATTTGTGCATACTTGTAAAACAAGCCTTATATTAGCAAAATCAATTTAAAAAAAAAAGGTTTAACGGCATTAGTGTCGTGTCGAGTCCTTTTCTTTTGTTTAGTAAACTTGTGCCTAAAGCTATCATCTCAACTTTAGAACAAGTTTAATTAATTCGCCGATGGTATTATTCTATCAATTATTTTTATTTTTTATTTTTTATTTTCTAAAATCATAAAATTATGACACCTAATTTTATTTAATATATTACAAAATTTTAATTTTCATTTAAAATATGGCAATAAGTATTTATTTATATTATATCAAATAATATTTTAATTTAATTTCTTAATAGTTTGAAAATTAGAATTCATATTCAAAACATAGTATGTTGTATTTAGGGAGTGTTTAACAATTAGTTGATAATTGTTAGTTGATTTAATTAGTTGTTAGTTGATTCAATTAGTTGTATAAATTCATGGGCAACATATAGTCGAATCAATTGACAGTCAAGCTCAATATGCTTATATGCTTATAAAAAGTACCATTATATGTCATATTTATAATACTCTAACTATTGTGGTGAAGAACGGTAGAAAACAATTGAGGTACATTAAGATCAATGAGTAACGGATGCAACGACAATATTTTTTTATGTAGAGTTATCAAGGGTATGATTCTTAGACTCATCACTCGATTGATGAACCAAAGTATGTATATTATTGTGTTAGAAGATGATAAATCGCCAAAAAAGAAGCAAAACTCAGTAGTGGAACAACAATCGGTAGGGTCACCAACCTAAACAACAGTAGAGTAATCGTTAAATGTCAATAAAAAATGAGCCGAGAAGTGTAATTATAGGGGAGAGTACTAAGGATATGTAACACTAATGAGAAGTCTTTGGAACAACCATGAATTGACACATAATATGAATCGTATGATGAGTGACAATGAAATAAATCAAACTTTCAATAAGTTGGCAATAGAACATAGAAACTTCGAGAAGAGAACCGTCGCGAGAAATGAGCCGAAGATCACAAACATGTGGTGTAGATATTGTTTGACAGTCAGTGAGACCAACTCGGAAGATAAGATGAGATGAATAAAAACATCAGAATTGTTAAAGACTTCAAGTCCCAAAAAATTGCAAAGTGAATCCAAACTTTTCATATCAAGCTACTAACATAGAAACGTATATTGATCAGAAATACCATAAGCATCCACTCCTCTGATGAGTGTATCATCAACATAAGGCAGCATAACAATCCTTAAAGACAACGGATTAAAAAACAATTCAGAATCGTGATCACTCGTAGTAAAATCAAACTTTAACAAGACAAAGCTAAAAACTACATACCAAGCATGGAATATTTATTCAACGCATATAAAGTTCACCCTAAACAACAATCTTACAAGAGGACAAGAAATCTAGAGAAAAAGTCATATAAACTTTCTTAAAAAGAATTACATGCAAAAATATATTTTTGACATTAAAAATAAAAAGACCGATAATTTTAATATGTATTGGATTAAAAGTTAAAATCTTAAGACTTGTAAAAGTATTTCAGGCCTATAGGATCTGTCAGATCTTATTGGGTATAAGATCAGATCCAGGTATAATCAGTTATGTTGGAATATAAAATTGAAATTGAAATTTTTTATTTCAATTATAAGAATATATATATTTATAATAACTTACAAATCTATTAAATAAGAAAATTACCATAAATATAATATATATTCCAAATATATCTTAACACATCTCCTCAAAATCAAGTTAAAATCGAACCAATTTGAGTTTGTTTGAAAATAGACTAAAAATGATGTAGTCGGAATCATCTATTGAATCAAAATCGAAAGCAGGACTCTCAATGACGTTATAGTTGAAAATAAGACTATCAACCTTGTTAGAGTCGGAAATAAAGTTCTCAATGTTGTTGGAATCAGAAACATAATTCAACATTGTTAGATTGGAAAACAAAATTCTGTTAGTGAATATTGAAGTAATAGTAGCAACGTGGTGCAGACATATACATCAAAATTTATATAAATATAATAGGGTCATGGGTGTACCCGGAGTGAATTTGACTCTGATATATTTATAATAGTCCACAAATCTCTTAAATAAAGCAACTACTATAACTATAATCTCTTAGATCCGATTCAAATCTTGGGATCTAATTATCTTTATTTAGGCCGAGTCTTGAGTTTGGATGGACTCGGCTCATCGTCATCTCTAATAGCTATTACTTATCAATACAGACTTTTCAAAAAATATTAAATTAAATATATAATATTTTTTATTATTTTTTAAAAAATAATTAAAACTCTAAACTAATTTAAAATTCCAATCTAAACGGATCTATTTTTTATAGTAATATTTCAATAATAGATAGATATATATATATATATATATAGTATTGGTACACAAAGGGACAATGTTACATACATATATTACAAGTAGATGTAACGCAATGCAATAATGGCCCATACATTGTCGGTGTGGTGTGGTCGGGCCTGCCGATGCCGATGCCCCTCCAGCTAAAATTAGCAAGGCTCCCGTAACCCTCATCGCCGCTTCCAGACACGTGTCCTTATCCTATTTGTCTGTTACCCACCGGCCCCACGCACTACCCATTCCAGCTGTCACCATTTCTTGCTCCTCCTAATACTCCAAGACAATAATACACCGTCACACCCTTCGCACCGCACCAATATTATTACTCTGTAATTTAAAAAAAATTAAATTTCAATTAATGAATAAATTCACTTCTTTGTCACCATAATTTTATGCGAATCAAAAAAAAATGTTTTCTGTTTTACTGTTGTTTCGAAAACGTGTCGTGAAAGTTACGTGCGATGTTGATGTATTTATTCCTCTAAATGCGACTTAGCTGTGTTTCATGGAAAGGAATTGCGATTCCTTCCGACACCAGTCTTATTGGGCCTTTTTTTTTTTTTTTAATTAATTTTTCTAAATTTTACTAATCATGTCCATGTAAGATTATCGTTTACCTTTTATAGGTAAATTTTTTAATATTAGTATTATAATAAATTATAATAAAAAGACAAAAATACATTTATTGGTATTGTGTAATATAAAAGTAATGATATTTGTGTAATATAGTGTAAATTAAAAAAGTATTTATTATGTTAAATAGATAGTATAGTTACTAAATTGAAAAATAGTAACTTTGTTTTGAAACGGATGAAAATAAAAAATAACAATTTTTTAATAATACGAATAAAGTATTTAAATTTTACGTTTTTCGAAAAAATATATTTATATTTCATTATATTATTTTAATATCAAATTTAAACTAAATTTTTCGGGGAAAAACCAAAAGAAACACACTTATTATTAACCCATTTCAATTTATTTATCTATTTACGATAATAATTACACAAATTATTATTATGGCCGTAAATATATATTTATTTATTTATGTTGTAATGGCTACGCTACATTTTTAATTTTGATTTAATTTTATTAAGATGGTACACGTGGCGAGATCGCGGACGATCACATGCCAAGTGGACCCCAATCCAGTCTGTTAAACTCACACATTTTTGTTCCGTCTCTCGCGTGGGTCCCACGCGCGGGCGGCCTTCTTCTCTGGGTTTTTTCGCTATTTATTTCGCACGCTGTTGCGGGAAGTTTCTACTCACATATTTACGCTGCATTGCTGCGATTTCGATCGGCCGTCGATATGGATCGGAGAAATGCATTTTTTGTAGTGTTCGTTTGCATCGTCGCCGTTACCGTCGGCGGTCAGTCGCCGGCGTCGGCTCCGGCGAAGGCTCCTGCCGCATCTACTGGCTCAACTCCGCCGCCTACTGCTTCACCGCCTACAACGGCTGCTCCTCCGACTAAAGCTGCTTCGCCGGCGCCGGTGTCGAGTCCTCCCGCCGGAGTTCCTCCTACGCCGGTCTCTACTCCCCCCGCCGTCGCACCGGTTTTACCCCCGCCGGCGGCAACTCCACCGGTTTCAGCTCCGGTTATTCCTCCGCCGACCGCACCGGTTACCTCGCCGGTGAGCTCACCACCGACACCTGCACCTGTTCAGTCTCCGCCGTCTCCCGCACCGACAGTCGCGACTCCTCCGGCGGCGTCTTCGCCGCCGGTACAGGCGCCGGCGCCGGCTTCAGTTCCGCCATCTGAGGCGCCGGCTGGGGCACCACCGGTTCAGGCTCCTGCTCCAGCTCCGGCTCTGCTCGGTCCACCCGCGCCGCCGACCGAAGCTCCCGGACCGGCCGGTTCGGACTCTATTTCTCCGGCTCCGTCGCTCAGCGATCAGGTTCGCATTTTCTCTCTGCTACATTCTAACGTAATTATGCATCTATTCTCTAAGGTGCGCCGGATCTGCTGTTGGTTTCCAGATCTGGAATCTTCCGGCAATATCTTCGCATTTTTAGATAAATATTCAGCACGATCTCCACATCTGCTTCACTAAAAAAGGACAATGCAAAAACAAATCACCTGTCGGTTTTTCCAGATCTCTAACCCTAACCACATTCTCACCACCTCGTACAATGTTCGCCTCACCGACTCAGTGCATTCTAGCTCCGTTCTGCTATAATGCGCCGAGTTCGGTCAGCGCACAATAGCACTATCGTCACGTGACGACCTCGTGCCAGCTGCAGTCCGCTTTCCGACACAGTTTACATTTCCTGTCTTGGCTATAACAACAGTACAGTTTCTCATATGCATTTTAGACTGTAGTTAAATCCGCACCGTAGAGAACTCGTCCGTATTAGGACACAGCGAATCCTGCTGACCTCTCCGGTGCGGTGCGGTACAGTGAGAGTCAAAATGAATTTATTAATAATAATCCACATAGTTAGATCACTAAAAATTGTTAATTTATTGATGCTTAGATACTAAACTTGTTTAAATATTGCTGATACTCTGTAGATTTATTTTTTACTCGCTTGCTAGATTTGATTTGTATGTAGGGACAATGAATAATTAAATAATTAGGGAAATAATTAGTATTATGAGCTAGTACAGCTGGAATATTGAATTTTGGAAAAATGGTTTACCTACCAAACAGGGCCTTACAAATTTGTGTATGTGCAGAGTGGGGCAGACGCATTGATGGGAGGTCAGAAGGTGGTGAGTATGGCAATTGGAGGGGCACTGTTTGGATGGCTATTGTTGTTTTAGGGCATGAGATTTTTATTATTTTATTTATTTTGGCTGGAAAAAAAATCTCATAAATGTGCCTTAGCTTGTGGGCCCCATCGACACTATTATTATATTATTATTATTGATTTGGTTGGATGGATAGTCAGAATTATTATATTTATATTTATATTTATATTTATGTATTTGGTCTTTTGTGGATATGTGTTTTGAAGATGAGATTTTTGAGGGGCAGATCTGTTACCTGTTGTTAATTTTTATTTTTTTTTTCAATTTATTTTATTTTATCTGTATTGCTTTTTTTTTTTTTTTGTCCCTACTTTGTGATATTTAAATTCCATTGATTGATTTATGGATTTTGAGCATTTAAAGGGTGGCGATGATTGCGGTTACCTTTTGTTGTGGGATTTATTGAATTGAAGAAAAATAAAAGTAGTGTGCAAGAAGCATAAGAGTAATAATATTTAAAAATATAATATATAATGTATACAAAATAGCAAAATTATGAAATACATAAAAGTAAAATAAAATTACCCAAAAGTTAAAAGTACTACTGCTATATTAAACTACATTCTTTTTTAACTTTTTTATATGTTACAATAAAAAAAAATTAAATTAAATTAACTCAGGGGTTGTTTCTTTAACATAACTTTTTTTAAAAAATTAATATATTATACTCTTTCTGTTTCAATACAATAGTTTTGTTTATCATTTTTATTCGTCTCAAAACAATAGTTTTATTTTCATAAATAATTATATCCATTGTAAAATTATCTTTATTTTATTATTATTATTACACAATTGCTATTACTTTTTACACTAATACATTCACAAGGGTAAAAAAGTCTTTTATCCGTACATTTTTACCCACTCTTGTGTCAAATACAACCTAAACTATAGTTCGGAACGGAGGGAGTATATATTTATTATTTTTATATTATTTATACAATTCTCTATATTTCGTATCAAAATAATTTTTCAAACCAAAACACATAACAAATACCACCTATATGTTTGTTATTTTGAAATTGTAAGATTAATACTGCCTCCGTCACTCTATTTATATTTATTTTTTTCATATTGATCTTTTAAATATTATTTATTATATCAAAACATAGTACAAATTAAAAATAATAATAATAAAAATAGTTATATTAGTGTCTTATAATACTAATAGAATGACGTTTATATATAAAAAAAATTATAAAAATATAAGGATATTTTTAATGTTAAATAGAATGACACAAAATATAAATATAAATTTATTAAATGGACGAAATAAATATTATTTATCTGTAAAAATTTCAATAAAAATATAATATTTTTTCACAAAATATTATATGAAAATATTATTTTAAATTTAAATTTAAATTAATATTTTATTTCAAATCGATTTCAGAATACAAATAATAATGAATAACTCATCATAATAACGAAATATTTTGAAAATTATATAAATTACTTAATATGGTGAAAAAAAAAAAATAATATAGAAAACATGAGTACATAAATTAATTGTGGTATATTTGTGAATAAATTTCATATTTTGTGATATAAAATAAAAGTATTTCAAAAAAAGAGAATGAATTAATAACATGAGAGAATTTGGAATAAATTAAACATTTAAATAGTTATAGTACATTTGCAAATAAATAGAATATTAAATTATATCAATTAAAAAGTATGCCAAAGAAAAAATATATATATACATATTATAAATAATAATGGAATATTTTTGTTAAAAAAAAGAATTAAATAGACAAAAAATACCTCAAATGTAGAATGGAAATTCACCTTGAGTTGTGAATATATTCTTTTTACCTTTTCAAATTTGTTATTATTATTGTATTTTTATTTCTCATATTTATATATCCATTTGTTTTTTATATGGAATTTTAAAAATATTAATATTATATTGAGATAAAATATAAATAAAAGTAAAAAGACTAAATTAATCGTATTAGTATGGTATAATATAAAGGTAATGACATTTGTGTAATATATTGTAAATTGAAAGGGTATTTGTATTGTTAGGTAGATAGTACAATTATTAAAAAAGAAATTAATATCTTTATTATGAGACAGATAAAAAAGAAAAATAGATAGATTGTTAAAGAGAGTAGTTAATAAAAAATTTATTTAAAAAAAAAAATACATTTGTTGAAACTTGAAAGAGTAGTGGTGTTTGTCGCATTGATGAGAGGGGTAGAGAGGCAACGGTCAATGGCATTGTATTGGTAGGGTATGTTGGTTGTCTTTCATTTAAATTAAATTTGTAATAATGGAAATGTAAATAGAAATCAATCAATTTATTACTCTCTCATTCCCATATAATTTGTCCCTATTTTTATTTTCGTCTGTTCCACATAACTTGTCGTTTCTATTTTTGGAAATATAATTATCGCATTTTTAATTATAATTTTCTTAATTTTAATTAAACTATTTACTTATTTTAATTTTAATCTATAATTATTTTTACTAATATATTTTTTAATTATTTACTAATTATACTTTACCTTCTCATATTTACTGTAATAGGTCCCATATTTTTATGGGACAGAGGGAGTATTTAGGTAGTGGTAAATAAATGGCAATATATATTTATAATTTATTTGGACTTGCGAGGATTGGTTGGTTACTTCATAATAATTAATACTCCACTATCTATTCATTAAATCAATAATATTTATTATGTATGATTTCTAATAAAAATACATTATATTTACTCATATAATATTAAACCAAATGAAGTATTATTTAAATAAAATTAAAATCAATATTTGATTTCAAATCAATTTATATGTTAGTAAAGAAATACTATTATCTTCGTCTCACAAGTAAGTGTTCGTTTGTTTTTTATACGGAGTATAAAGTATATTAATATTATATTGATATGTAATAGGAATAAAATAGAAATGACTAAAATAATTTTATTAGTATTGTGTGATATAACGATAATGACATTTGTGTAATATATTGTAAGTTGTAGGGGTATTTTGTAATGTTAGTTAGATAATACAATTATTAAAAAAAAAAATTGATACTTTGTTATAAAATGAATCAAAATGGAAAAATTGATAGTTTGTTATGAGAATGATGGAGTATTCTTTTCGTCCATTTTAACAGTATATATTTATTTTTAGTGTGGAGTTTAAAAAATAATACTCCCTCCGTCCCAAAACTATACTCTGGATTGTGTTTGATACGAGATTTAAGGAATATTGATATTATTTTAGTAGTGGATAAAAAGTACGGGTAAAAGACTTTTTTGCCATTGTGAGTGTATTAGTGTAAAAAAGTAGTGACAATTATGTAATAATAATAAAAAAATAATGGTAGTTTTATAGTTATATAGTTATTTATGAAAATAAGACTATTGTTTTGGGAAGGATAAAAATAGTAAACAGGACTATTGTATTGGGATGGAGGGAGTAGTATTTTAATTATAATGGGTAATTAAAAATAATGTAAAATAATTTTTTTCTTACTTTTTGGTATAAAAGTAATAATGCTATAATAAATTAAGAATATTTAAAAAAAAAAAAAAAGGATCTATAGTTACTAAAACAATAGTTACTTTATAATTAAACAATTTAAAATAAAAATGTAAATATTTTGTGAATAGAAGCAGAAAGTAATACTCCGTTCATCTCATATTTATCTATCAATTTGATTTTTGCACGAAATTTAAGAAATATTAGTATTATATTATGATGTACTAGAAATAAAGGTTAAAAAAACCAAATTAAACTTATTAGTATTATATGATAGAAATACAATGATATTTATGTAATATATTTTAAATTAAAAAGGTATTTGTAATATTAGGTATATAATACAATCACTAAAAATATAAATAAATGTTTTGTTATTGGACGAATTAGAATAAAAAAATAAATAATTTATTAAGAGACGGATGAAATATTTAATATACAGGGCATAATATGTAAATTTTAAAATTCTATGGAAATAATAAAGTATAAGGATCCATTTCTAATAATAAGTAATGTTTGTTGAGGTTTTAAATGACAAAATATATATTGTTACTGATAAAATATATATATTCTCCGTCCCTTTTATAATACAAATACAATGATATTTTTCGAATAAATTATTTAAATATAAAGATATTTTTAATATTAAGTACAATGACACAAAAACTAAATGACAACCTTCTTGCGAGACGGAGGGAGTATATACTCTTTCTATTCGAGTCAAATGTCTCATTTCATTTTTATATACGGATTTAGGTATATTAATGTAAAATTTATTTTATTATTAATATTATCCGAATTAAAAAAACAAGGAATGAAAAAGGGCGAATTTTGGTATTTAATTTGAAGATATTTTATGACGAAAGTAAACATATATTTTTTATTTGGACGGATAAAAATAATAAAATAGATACATTTGATTCGAACGAAGTACTATTTTTATGTCATTTAAATTTATATTTAATTTTATTTTTAAATCATTATAAAAAAAATACTCTTTTTTTTTTCCGGTAAAGAAACATAGTACTCTTTGTCCCAACAAGGAAGACCCATTTGGTCAGAGATAAGGTATTTTAGATAGTGTAGATTAATAAGTTATGATATTAATAATATTGTTGATATTTTAAATATTTTTAAAATTATATCTCAATAAAATATATGCAATATGAATATTATTTCGTAGATAACAAAATTTTATATAATACAAATAAATAAAAAAATATATTTATAATTATTTATAATGAACTTAAAATTAATACTATAAAAAATGAGAAGTTTTAAATATAATATAAATATTTATTTATTAAAGAGATATACAGACAAAAAAGTTTTGAGTTGGTCCTACATAAAAAGTTAAATATTTAATTAAATTATTTATGTTTCTTAAATATATTTAAGACGATAAATTTACTAAAAATAAAAAATAATCATTAATGAATAATATGTGGCGGGGTGAATAAAATATTAATTTATATTCTTATTATATAAAAAAAATATTAATTCATACTAATTCTCATTAAAATATGCATTTGTATATTTGAGCACAAAAATAAATAGAAGTGGTAGTACTTTGATTTCCTTTGACATCTAATTATCTTTCTTTTTTAAAAAAATAAAAATATTATAAAAAAATATATATACTACTGTTTTTCTTAGTAATTAAATCATAATATATATATTTTTTAACGACAAAAATAAAGAAAAATATTTTATTCCTCTAAGATAATTATGTCATTTTTTTTAATAGTTTTTAAATTTATACATAATTTATAATAGTAAATAACTTTATCAACATATAAATTTCTTATTCTTACTTCCACATATATATATATATATTTCTACTTTAACAAATAATATTCCACCGTCTTACATATCATGATATACTTTTTAATTTCGTCCGTCACATATATTATATTACCTTTTTTTTAATTAGTATTATATACTTTAATTATATTTTAAATTTTTAATATATATATTAATTTTAAATATGCTATTGAATTATTTTTATCTTAATTTATAATTAAGTGTATTATATTGTAATTATTTTATTAATATATTTTAAATTATTTATTAATCATATCCTTTCTAAATTTACGCTCCTACAATAATCATGCTATAATATGCTGCGGGATTGAGGGAGTAACAAATTTATCATCATTTTTTCTATCTACCCAATTATTTATTATTAATTATTTAATACATTTTTTAATTATATTTATTTTACTTTTTAACTACTAGGATATTATGGAATAATTAATTTGATAAATATTTTTATTATTCCAGTTAAAAGCATATATATTTTTATTTTTAGCTATTCAATTACAAAATAATTATTTAAAAATTTAATTTTTTTTATAAATATATCTATTTTATAATCACATAATTACTTTTACTGGTTTACACCAAACAACAACAACATTATCTTTATATATATTTAAACTACCTATTATAATTAAAATACTTATCATTTTTATTAATTTTGTACAAAAAGATAAATATACTCTCTCCGTCTCATATCTATATATTTATTTGCTTTTTGCACTTTTAGAAATATTAGTATTATATTGGGATAAAATCAAAATAAAGATAAAAAGACTAAATTAACCATATTAGTATTATATTGGGATAAAATCAAAATAAAGATAAAATGACTAAATTAACCCTATTAGTATTGTATGATATAAATATAATGACATTTGTGTAATATATTGTAAATTAGAAAGGTATTTGTAATGTTAGGTAGACAATACAATTATTCAAAAAAAATTGATACTTTATTATAGGATACACCAAAATGAAAAATAGATAAATTATTAAGGGACGGAGGATATATGTTAAATTTGATGGAAATAATAGAATATACATATATATATATATGCGCGTCAAAAATAGAAGAATATAAGTATTTTTTAAACTTTGAAAAAAAAAAAAATTAAATTAGATGAAAGTAATAGAATATATATATATATATCTAGTGCCAAAAATATAAGAATATAATTGGACGAACGAGATAAATCAATCTACTTTTTCAAAAAAAAATAAAAATAGTATATTGTAGATATTTTTTATTTATTATTTTTTATATTATATACTCCTCAGTCTCAGCAGATTATTTTTTATTTCTGTCTGTTTCAAAGTAGGGGTATTATTTCTTATTTTTAGAACTTATACTACATATTTAATATAATAAATATTTTTACAATTTATAATAAATTACACAAATTTCATTATTTTTATATTACATAATACAAAAATAAGTGTACTTTTATCATTTTAACTACAAATCAATATAATACTAATATTTAAAAATTTATATATAAAAAATAAATATTATTCATTATGATACCAAAGTGGTACATAATTTCTTATATTCTCCGTCCTTTAACAAAGTATTTATTTTTGCATTTTAGTCTGTTCCATAACAAAGTATCTATTTCTTTTTTAGTAATTGTATTATCTACCTAACATTACAAATACCTTTACAACTTAGAATATATTACACAAATGTCATAACTTTTATATCATACTCCCTCCGTCCCCAATCTATCTATCCATTTTGTTTATGCACGAGATTTTGGGAATATTAATATTATATTGGGATAAAGTATAAATAAAGGTAAAAATACTAAATTAACCATATTAGTATTGTATGATATAAAAGTAATGACATTTGTGTAATATATTGTAAATTAGAAGGGTATTTGTAATGTTAGGTAGATAGTACAATTACTAAAAAAAAAAAAAGGAAATGAATACTTTGTTATGAGACGGACCAAAATAGAAAAATAGATAGATTGTTAAGGGATGGAGGGAATATAATACTAATAATGTTATTTTAATTATTTTTACTTTATTTTTATTATATCTCAATATAATACTAATATTTTTAAAATTTTGCGTAAAAAACAATCATAGTTATGAGATATAGGTTATTTCACTTTTTTTTACAAAATAAATTAAAGACACTTAATTGGGGAACATAGACACAGGTTAAGGTATAGATATAGGGCCTTATTTAGTCTATCTCTTTCTCGGAAATCACACATCACATGCATCGATATTGTCAAAAATATATATATAAAATAAATAAATAAATAAAAATAAAATCTTGCATTGCTATTGTTTTTAGATTATTTTAGAAATAATATTTTCAATAAAATTAAACATTAGATTTAATAAATTTTAGTAAAAAAAAAAAAAAAAAAAAGGGTAAATTAACACTTTTTTGTATTAATAAAACATTCTATATTTTATTTATTGCGGAAACTCTCTTGTATTAATGTAAAGTTTGCATGAAATACTTTTATTGTCTAAAATTTATGTTTAGTTTTAAATAAATACCTAAATTACGCAAGTTTTGTACAAATTAAAAACATAAAATATCTTAAATAATTTTTTTGAATAAAATAAATAAATAAATAATTGATCAATCATTTATATTTATAGTTTTTATAAAAATGAGATAACAATTTATCTCTAAAAACTATAAAATGAAAGATTAATCAACTATTTATTTAATTATTTTATTCAAAAAAATATTTAAGATATTTTGTGTTTTTTATTTGTATAAAACTTGCGTTATTTAGGTCTTTATCGAGAATCAAATATCAATTTTGGACAAAGAGAGTGTTCCGTGTAAATTTTACGCTATCAATTTTGGACAAATAGAGTGTTTCGTGCAAAATTTACGCAATAAATAAAATACAAGTGTTTTGTGCATTTTTACTAAAATACAAGGGGGTGTGATATAATTTACCCAAAAATAAATGGGTTTGATATTTTGTCTCTCATTTGTTTACTGGGTTGGTTATATATACAAACAATATATATTAGTATTACATACAACACATGTTATATATAATAAATATATATATACAAATATATCACGTGATAAAATCAATTGTTGTGTGTTGTATGAGACTATATCATGTGTTATTAGTTTATGTGTTGTATTTGTATTATATTAACATATACAATGCGTTGTCTGTAGTAATACTGTGTGTTGTCTGTAGTAATATTGTGTATTGTTGAGACTATAGCATGTGTGTTTTATTCCAGGGTGTCAAAAGTAAACCCGATCCGAAAAATCGAACCTGTTCGACCTGAAATTTTTCAGGTTTGTTTTGGATTTTTCGGGTTTGAAAAAAATCGGGTCGACCCGAACCTGAAACGAAAAAAATTCGTGTCGTGTTCGGGTCGTGTTTCGGGTTGACCTGATAACTTGAAATATAAAAATCGGATTAGGTTTTGAGTTTCGTGTTTCGGGTTGACTTGAAATTTTTATTATTATTATTTTAATTTATAGTAATATTGATATTATTTTAAATATTAAATAATATAAAAATAAAAATAAAAATTATAGTATTTTTTAGGTCAATTTAATTTTTTTAAAAAAATTTCGGGTTTGTTTCGCGTCGGGTTCGTATCGGGTTTGTTCGGGTTTTGGATGACCTGAAACTAATTCAGGTCAACCTGAACCTGACCTGAAAGAATTTGTGTCGTGTTCGGGTCTAGGGTTTCAGGTCAGATTTCGGGTTCGGGTCGGGTTCGAATTGACAGTTTTTTTGTTATCCCCATGGCTCAACCTGACACGAACACGATCCAAAAATACGAATTGACACAATTTATTCATATATTGTATTTGTATTATATTAATATATATTATACTATTTATTATAATATTATGTGTTATCTAATAGCACACGATGTATTGTTATAATACAATGCTCAATTTTAGCCGCCACTTGTCTCTTGTATTTACTCTCCTTTTATAGCCACCTATCCTCACCTATATATATATACACATATGTATGTTAGAAAAACAAATATGGAAAGAGTCCATTTTCAATAATCAGTCATGTTTCGCACACGCCCAAATATGTTGCATTGTCTCTGAATTTGGTTTACACAATTTAATACTACTTCCGTTCCAGAACTATAGTATGAGTTGGGTTTGACACGAAATTTAAAAAATATTGATATTATATTTGTAATAAGTAAAAAGTACGGGTAAAATATTTTTTTACCTTTGTGAATATATTAATGTAAAAAGTAGCGGCAATTATATAATAATAATGAAAAAATATGAATAATTTTATAATGATATATGATTATTTATGAAAATGAAATTAATGTTTTTCGATGAATAAAAATAATAAATAAAACTATTGTAATAATACAGAGTGAGTAGTAGAAAGACATTGAATCATAGATAGTTTAGTACTATTACATATTAATGCTATCATGTGGGAAAGTAATTAACCAAAAGGTCTTACAATATTCACAAATCGAAGTTTGATTAGCAATTATTTTCAAATTTTATATTAAAAAATATATACTTCTTTCGAAAATATATATATATATTTCCTCCGTCCTTTATTAAAGGATATTTTGGAATTTTGTAGTTAATATAAAAATAATAATATTTGATTAATTAATAGAAGTATATAAATTTTTGACATTTATTCTAGTGTAAGATTTTATATTTTTATTTTTAAATAGGAAAGAATACAATGATACAAATGAAAATGATAAAAAAATATATTTTGAATTGAGATCGAAGAAATATAATTTTATAAAAAATAAAAATAAAGTATTATAAAAAAATTATTAATAAATTAATTAAAAATGGTAAGACAAGTAGAAAAAAAAATATAATTTTAAATATTACTAAATCCATAAAACAATGTATATAAAATTAAATATATTAAATTGAAAAAATAAATATTATATAGCTCGGCCGACTATTTCCATTTTTAATTATTGCTATGCTTTGAACAAGGGCGTGTTTAGTTTTGAACACGGCAGTGTTGGTATAAATATGAAACAACACGCTCGTGCTATAATTAAGACGGTC
The DNA here is from genome assembly GCF_009805555.1 of Andrographis paniculata. Classification (NCBI taxonomy): domain Eukaryota; kingdom Viridiplantae; phylum Streptophyta; class Magnoliopsida; order Lamiales; family Acanthaceae; genus Andrographis; species Andrographis paniculata. Next base: position 4,503,023 of record NW_026137624.1, read on the forward strand.
GTATTTATTCCATATCACTTACCACATCAGTTTTCGTTATGGCCACATCAGCCATTTTCGTTGAAGTTTAAACGGTGGGACAAAAAATGATAATTTATTTTTTTTGTATGAGATCAATTTTGATAATTATTTTTGAATGGACCAAGAATGAAAAAAATAGATTTGATTGTGATCAAAATTGATGGAATATTGACATGAATAGCCTATTCACGTACCCTAAGGGTGTGTTTGTTTGGGAGTTTGAATTTTAAGTTGAAATTTGAATAGTAAAAAATTTGAATTATAATAGTTGTATAATATGATATAAATAGTCGTTAATGTGATATTTTGAATGTAAATATTTTTATTAATATAATATAAAAAAATAAAAAATAAGTATTTAATTTGATATTTTTTAGAAAAAAAAAAAATTGATGAATAATAAAATTTGAGAATTTTCTCCAAACGAACACACCCTTAAATCTCTTTTCAATTTTGAATTGCCTAATATCGGTTTATTTATACACATGAAAATTGACCCAACTTTGGGGTCATTCATTTTCAAATCACTCCAGAACAAATTCCTTGTGAGCACTGGAAAACAAAAAAAATGTACACATTACCACAAAGCCTATCAAATTTACTTAAACTCTGTTCAATCTTGAATAGTCTAATATTGCTACATAAAATTATATCATATTCTTTACATTGAATTATATATATACTGTCAAAACATGTACTAATGAATATGGTGTCTGCCTTATACATATATATAGGAGGCACAGCCTCCGCCGGCCGGAGACCTCTCCTAGCTTCCGTCGCTACCCGAGAAGGTCCCGACCGACGACAATCAACAGCAAGATGCCCCAACGTCCAACAAGAAGCACAATATCGAGGGAGCCTCTCATATATCTCTCTCTGCGCTATCCTGGCATCCCCCAAATCAATAAAAAATCTGTCGATCAACGACTGTGACACATCAATCTCAATGCATGGGAGCACCTGTCTCTCCTAGCCGTCGGAGCATCAACTAGCAAAGGTTTCCCTAGCCTCAATGCTACCACAAAGAGCATGTTCCGGTGATACATATGTAACGGTAACTGTGGGAAAGTCACCTACACCAGGACAATAGAAGGATCCTCCGTGGCCTTAGACTCTAGCGTCCACTTAAAGACGCGCATTGGTGCCCCGCACACCATCCAAAGGCCACGGATCAACAGACGAATATAATCACGTCTATCCATCGGACGAATGTGAATATGTCTATGACATAAACGATAAAGCTCATGCTGCCCCACTAATCGAAATCTAGAAAATGCATCAACTAAAGCATGCCATGACGAATAACCTATCGGGAACCTCCCGACTAGAACATGCTTCCAAGAGGGATCACATCAACCCGATATGTATATATATATATATAAATAAAAACATAAGTCAACAAAAATAAAAATTTATCACTCTCTATAATACTTTCATAAATCCTCATATTTCACAGCAAAATCACTAAAAATTACTAAACCCTAAACAAACAAAGTACTTGCAAACATAGGAACATGTGTTTGGTTTGTATTTCAAACACACATCTATTTAGTTTGCACGGTTCCCAACCTTTCACAAAACACTATATTATCCCGAAAGAAGAGTAACGTTTGCACGTAAATTTTTGAATATTAGTGTTATATTGTTTATAATAAAAAAGACAAAAATGCCCTTATTAGATTATGTGATGTAAAAATAATTGTAGAGTTACTAAATAAGAAAATGACAAAAATAGAAAATAATATCCTTCTTATGAGACAGAGAGTGTATCAAAATTCTATGTAAAACAAACAATAAAATTCTAATATGATTAAAGACAAAAGTAAATGCAGCAAAATATTTAATTTATAAAGACAGCAGTAATGTTACAAGTGTGCAGTTCAAGGATCATCATGCAAACACAATCAAGAACCTATATAAATATATATATATATATGTATGTATACATAAAATTTAAACGACCACTGCAACTACTACCTCAACTCAAGAATAAAATCAAATTTAGAGATAACAAAGTTCAGCAGCCATAAAAAGTGGTGGAGAATTATTATCATCAGCCCCCAAAATTGATCGATCAAACTCCAATTTCTCCATCAAAATATATATATATATATATATAATCACTAAATGCATAAACCAGCAGCAAAATTCAAACTTGTTTGCAAATAGTAAAAACTTACCTAATTTGATTCACAATGCGAATCAATCGTCGACTTCGGCTCTGATCTCCTTGACAAGCTCGTCTTTGTATTCCTCGAACGAACCCGGGAATGTCTCCACAGTGCCGTTCTCGACTACCCATATCTCACTCCTCTCTTCATCTTCGCAGACGCGCGAAATCAGCCTTGAATCATGGCTGACGAGCACAACTCCCCCCGTGAACTCATCGAGAGCATCTGCCAGTGCATCTATACTTTGCATATCCAAATGATTCGTGGGCTCGTCTAATAACAGAATGTGCGGCTTCGACATCGATATGGAAGTGAAAACCACGCGGGCTTTCTGTCCACCGGAAAGTTTTAAGATTGGAGTTAAGTGGTTGTGGCTAGGAAGTCCAAATTTACCGAGCTTTGCTCGTACAGCTTCTTGCTTGCTGAGTCCTTCTTGATCAGGATGCAATCGTAGCAGATATTGAACGGGAGTTTCGTCCATTGTCAGTAGATCTACAAAGTGTTGCGAGTATCTTCCGATTCTCAATTTCTGGCTTCTCCTGACCTCACCCTCGGTGGGAGTTAAATCGCCGGCAAGAAGGTTGAGTAGGGTCGACTTCCCGGCACCATTTGGCCCAACAATGGCAACGCGTGTGCCCATATCAATGCCAACATCCACATTCGAGAGCTTGAAATCAGGGCGATTAGGGTAGCTGAAGGTGACTTCGATCAGCTGAAGAAGTGGCGGAGTTAACTCTGTGGGTTCAGGGAAATGAAACTCGACAGTGTAGTCTCTCCATTTCTGAGGAGCCTCCTGCACGGGCTCGTCGTCATCGACTTTGTTCTTACCCTTATTTTTCGAGGCTTCTTTAGCTGCGGCGAATTTGGCTCTGTCCTTGACCTTTTCTTGCTGTGCTCGGTTCCCGGATCTCGCTGCAGCCTTTACCTGCTTGCTGTAAACCTCAAACTTCTTGTTCATTTCTTTCCGGCGCTGCTCATATCCACTTTCGAAATCATCGAAATTCCCACGGTAGAAATGGAGTTTCAGATCATGGAGATGGATGATCTCATTGCATACGGTGTTGAGAAAATCTCGATCGTGAGAAACTACAACCAGAGTTTTCTTCCACCGGCATAAGTATTCTTCCAACCACAGAACAGCTCGGAGATCGAGATGATTGGTAGGTTCGTCCAACAGCAACAACGTCGGCTGAACAAAAAGCGCCCTCGCCAGTGATATTCTCATCCTCCAACCACCACTAAACGACTTTGTTGGACGGCCCTGCATATCCTTCGTGAAACCCAAACCGGCAAGAATTTTCGACGCCTGAGCCTCAGCAGCATCTGATCCCATCAGCTGCAACTTTTCATACAATTCGGTGAGCTTCTCCCCCACATCATCCCCCTCATCATCGTCATTGTCGCCATTGGTGGCATTTGCAGCATCCTGCAAAGATGCAGCTTCTTGTCTAAGTTTAATGAGTTCTTCATTGGCAGCAACAACTGCTTCCAGAGCAGTTTTATCGTCGCCAACAACCTCCTGCTCGACTAAAAGTACATCAATGTTTTTAGGCACCGGGATCTTTCTCCAAGCAAGAAGCTTTAGCAGTGTAGACTTCCCCTTCCCATTCGGCCCAACAAGCCCATACCTTTTCCCATGAGAAATCTTTACTGATGCATTCTTCAAGAGTTCTTTCCCACGAGCAGCTACAGAAAAGTTATCTACCGTAATATCTTTCACATTAGCATCTGCATCGTTTTCTCCATCAAGAATGGAAGCCCGGCTACCGATCACAACAGTAAAGGCATCACGATCGTCTCTGAGGGCCTCCTTTTTGGCCAATTCTGCAGCTTGAGTAGCAAGAATATCCTTCTTTTCGCGTTTCTTTAACTCTTTACCAGTTGCACCAACATCAAGAGACTTAGCTGCACTTCTGCTCTGCCGCTCATTCAGCTTTTGTTCTTCTTCAGAATTTATCTCTTCATCTTCTTCATCAGAGGATGGAAGATCTATACCGTCGATATAGGATGAAGCTTTTGGTGCAGCTTTTGGCTTCGGTTTACTGGAAGTAGTGCTTGCTCCTTTCTTTGGCTTGTCCGGCTTCGCATCCATGCTTGCAAGCATTTCGGAGACGGACATCTTCTCTTTACTACTCTTGGCCTTAGTACCAGCATCATCTGCCTTCTTCTTTCCCATTGCTAGAGCTAATCAACCATAATTCAGTGTTAGAAGAATGAATTTGCAAACAAGATTAATCCAAAAATAAAAGCACAATCAATCATAAAAGCTGAACAGATTTCAAACAAAAACTCTAGTGGATCTACAATTAGTTGATCACGCTAATCCAACTTCGCCATATGATGACTATAGTAGCAAAAACACAGGATTTGCTTACAGTTCTTTGATAAAATTATTATTAATATTTTTCAAGCTAAATATTGGTTTGATTTAAGGTTAGAAATTAAATTAACTATTGAATTTTATTTTTTTGGAAGGAAAATTGAGATGAGGAAACAAAATTGAGATGAGGAAACAAAAAATTGGGGAAGAATCTGAAGTACAGAAACCCTATATATCAATCGACATAAAATTAAATTGACATTCAATGATGAGGTTTTACTTAGAACCTGCTCTACACATCAATTATCGAGAATGAACTAAAACGCTTCACAACCTTTTAAACCCTAATTCAATTTCGCAAAAAGCTCCCTACGTCGAAATCCCTAAATCAGAGCAAAATCCGTAAATCCATAACAATTAGCCAGAGAAAAGATGATATCCTCAATCAAATCCCCAAAAATAGATAATAATAAGCATAAATTCAAACAAAATCAGAAGAAAAATTCCTATCAAACAAGATCTATTGAGGAATTGCTTCGAGTCTTAAAATTTAACATTCCGATCATCAATCAGGTTAATCCCACGGCGGTCACCTGAGATCCCACACTTCCGTGCGGCGGTGGATATGAAATATTGGTAGATCTGTGCAGGAACCGAAAAACACGTTAAAGAGCGATAGAGAGACGGCGGAGATATGTTATAAAAGAAGGGTTTCCGTCTAGATCCGGTTCAGAACCGCCGGTTTGACAGTTCTCGAACCGCCTACTACAGTTCAAACCGAAACCGGGTCGGTTTCGAACCGAAACAGCGGTTCTGACTATTTGGAACGAGGCGGCGACTGGGAAGAAAAATGAGGGAAAAAGAAGTAATAAATGAAAAAATTGAGGAAGAACGAAAAATATACGGAAGGACACTTCAATCTCCCTTTAAATTATACTGTATATATTTTATTAAAATATAATGTTAAAAATATTTAAATATAATTTAATATTTTTAAAAATTATTAAATAATTAATTTATACTATATAAAGTCTATTACTCAAACAAAAAGATTTAAAATATAATATTAAAAATATTTAAATATAATTTAATATTTTTAAAAATTATTAAATAATTAATTTATACTATATAAAGTCTATTACTCAAACAAAAAGATTTATATTGAGACGGAAAAAATATTAAATTGTTACAAAAATAAATAATTATTAATAATATAGATATTACTTTATCTGTCCCACAAATCATGTCTATGTTGCTGTTTCCGTCCGTCCCACATACCATGTCACTTTATTTTTTGGAAAATGATTATACACTTTAATCTATTTTAAGCTTTTTAATTTTATTTTATTTTTTAAATTTTAATTAAGTTAATTAGTTATCTTAATCTTAATTTATAATAATTTATAATTATTTTTAAATAATAAATTTAGTAAGTAATTAAAGTATATTTTTTAAATTAAAATTATAAAATATTAGTATATTAAATAATAAGATAATTTAAAGTGAATATAATTATATTATAAAATTTACAAAATTTGAAATATAAATATACTCGGTTATTGACACGTGGCGACTTGCTCAGAATTGTGGTAAAAAATTACTGTGAGTTTCAGCTTGAACCGGAACCACCATAACTCGAATTGCTTTTTATGGCAAATATATTCTCTTTGTTTGCTAAAATTTTGTTACCTTTTGTTTTATTGTCCGATAAATTTGTGTTTATTCTATTAATAATAATGATTTTATTTATTTATAATTTTAGAACTCATTTTTTAATAAATAATAAATTATTTTTTATTTTTTATTTATTTCTCGGTCATTTTATAAAATTTTAATAATATTTTTATTTTATTTTTTAACTATTTATTTTAATATTAAAATAATATTATTTTTTAATATTTACATCGAAACAAAATTATATTATAGTTTCTTTGGAAAAGTAATTCAAATCAAAAACTGCCATCGAACCAGCTGGAGGATGTATTTTTATTACTCTATTTATCTACAAAAACTATTTTTTCTTTATAATTTTGTGAATAGATAGAATATATATATATTTTTTATAAGAAATGTTTATAGACCTGACTGCGTTAGACTTTCACCTAGTGAAGTTGAAGAAGGAAAAAGAAAAAAAAGTCACAGAAAGAAAAAAAATAAAATAAAAAAAAAAAGAAAAAAGATAAAAGATGTGTTGAGCAAAATTCTAATCATTTAGGATACAATTTATAATTTTTTTAATAATATAATCCATTCGTTTAGCAATAAAAATTACATTTTTTTTTTTATTATTTATTGCCTATGTATAAAAGTCAATATTTTCTTATATAGTAATTATCTACTTAATTATATATTATAAATACATTTTTAATCAACTACTTATATAAATATCATTTTATTACAAATAAACTAATATGAGTAAATTTGTCATTTAATTAATAAATATCATCAATTATAATTAAAATATAATATTCTTAATAATATTGTGCCAAAAGAAAAGTAACTCAAATCATTAATAAGTAAAATTATTATATATTACTCCTTGTCCTACAAATGCCTATATTTTTTTATACAAATTTTAAGGGTAGTCAGTAACTATGTTGATTACGGTTAATTAGCACTGCGCTTGATTAATTTTAATCTGTCGAATTATTTTTTAATCCAACTGTGGAAATGTGTGAGAAGAGTAAAATTGAAAAATTAGTTACAATTTCTGTAACTTTCCACCATTGTTGTACTTTCTTATTCTTTATCTTTATGTTTGTTGCTATTTTTCTTTTTAAAAAAGAATTGTTTAACAATTTATCATATTATTTGTTCTTTCTGCATATTATTTTAATTAAAATATTAATAAATATGCCTATATCAGTATACAATTAGTTTTAAAATTACTGTGATTAAATAAAAAGAGCATAAAATATATTTATCGAAAACATTATATTATTGTTTCCATAAGTGTTAAAAATATAATTCATCTCTTTGGGCCTAAATGGGTTATTGGGCTTGCCCACGTGTATATATATATATATATATTATCTTAATACTAATATCATAATATCTCACTCTCAAAATTCGTGCCCTAACTTTCTCTCTGCACACACAGTGCACGTCGCTGCCGCCTCACACACAGTGCATCGCCACCGCCTCGCCATCTTCCTCACACTTCTCATCACACACAGAGCACCTCACCATCATCACCATTCATTTATACTCTCTACACAATCGATTCACTCGCACGATATGCACGCGATTACTTAACTCACTTAACTCCGCTTTTACTTCGTTCGTACTCTAATCGATTTTCGCATCGATATTCCTTCACTTTCATCTTGTTGTTAACACTCACACTTGTTATTGTTAGATGTTCTATCATTCTTCTTTATTCTGCCGGTGCTCGGTTCGGTTTAATATGTTTGTGTGATTCGGTATATTATTGCTGGTGTACAGACCTCTGGAAAGCACCTAACGTGATCTAATTCACTGGATCACTCCTACTTAGGTTGTATCGGCTCTGTGGTTTGATTACTTGATACTTTCTGTTTGGTTGAGAACTTATATGTGTTCCTTTGAGGGCACAGTGACTTTCCTCTAGTTGATTCATGTGTTGCTTAGTATGTTTTTAGATCCCTTGTAATTGTGGCGTATTATTCATATATTTCGCCTATTGTGTACATCAGAATATTTGATGATTAACATGGTTCGGAGTGCAAGTGTTCCTCATTCTTTGAGATAAATTCTGTTTAAATTTGTATTGAGTTTGTTAACAATAAACTCCTCCTGTGCTCTTTAATACTCATTCCGTCCTAATTCAATTCATTATTTTTACTATTTTCGTCCATCTAACTTCAAAATATTTATTTATTATTTTTTTTAAAAAAATCATACATTAGTAATAAAAATACTCTTAGGGTGTGTTTGTTTGGGGGATTGGATTTAATATCCACTGTTCATCCCATTTTTTCTCCTAAAAAACATTAAATCAAACACTTATTTTTTTATTTTTTATAATATACTAAAAATTAATTTTACATTCAAAACATCGCATCAACACTTATTTATATCATATCATAGAACTATTTAAATTCAAAATTTTTACTATTAAAATCCCAACTCAAAATCCAAACCCCCAAACAAACACACCCTACTTAAATTATAAACATACCTGACAATGTTTGTCACACGCTGCAAAATTTAAATAAAATAAATTTACGTCAACGATAAAGATAAATGTAGTATAGCTGAATTTCAGTTGTTTCATATATATATATATATATATATATAACAAAATGGGAGTTTGGAAGTCAAGAATAAAAATAAAAATAACAAACTAAAAATTTACGGTTAAAAGATAAATTCAATAAAAATAAGCTTTCAGTCTAGAAATAAAATTGACAAAATAAATTAGTACACGTGTATAACCAACTCTTCCTTAATTTCTGGATAGTCAAGGTAAGCTGTTAACTGCTTCCCAAATTAGACTAGAACCCTAGTGAGCCACAAAAGATTTACTAGCCTAATCGTCTTACGAACTATAAGAGTCTAATTTAATTTTACAATTACCAATGCATAACTATTTAAAATTGATTATGTGATTTCCTAGTGGTGCATATCTTTAGTTGCTACTTTAACCAAATTAAAATGCAATTTCGAACGCCTAATTTAGTCTAAAAATTAATATTTAATATAATTAAAATACTTGGACACAATACCAAACTAAATCAAAGATTATTAAACATTAAAATAAAAAAACACAGAAATACTTAGGAACCAAGAAATAATATAAAATTAAAACATAGTCTAATATAAAAAATTCATACAAAGTTGTTTCTTTCATTCATAAACTAGAAAAATAAACTACTCGTTAATCATAGGAGGAAAAGTAAAGATAGAAAAGATAAACATCGTCTATGATTAATCGGATTAACGTAAAAAACTCAAAATCTTCTTGAAAAAAGATTTCTCTTTCTTTTCATTGCACGATTATTCCCTGAGACTGTTCTGCACTTGTTCTCCTTTCTGGCATGAAAAGTGGCACTCAAAACTCTACTTTCTTTTGTTTTTACCCTAATTTTATAACAATTGAGCTTTTGGGCATTTTTGTTCTTTTTTTTCTTCCGGTTCTACCAATATTATGATTTTTCTCATGCAAATCATAAAAAAATAATATATACACAAATTGGATATAATCTAATAAAAATCAATCAAATATCGCAAAAATATAAACATTTAACACATGTGGTTTCTGATTATCAATACCATTACATATACAATTATTCTATATATAAAGTCAAATGGCAAAAAAATCAAAAACTCTTACATATTTTTAGTAACTAATAAAATACTATTATTTATTAATTTACCAAAAAATCCCAAAAGTCCTCTTTGCCATATTACAACATATAGCAACATAAACCAACAACAACAACATATAGCAACATAAACCAACAACAACAACAAAATACACTCAACATATAAGTTTCAAATCCAAATTTGTCCACAGAGCTTATTATAAAACACATAAAACAAACAACAAAGGCGGCGACATACGACAAATTCGCTACCTGCAAAGAAGACATTAGGAAGGTAGGCAACTCAAAGGATGATTGAAGTGTCTTCAGGAGCATCAATCTAGACATTCTGAAAAAACTTCTTTCTTCTCTCAATTATACCATTTCTTCGATGGATAGAAACTCATGTCACACATCGAATATGTAACAAATTGCTTCCCATGGTACAAGACTTTGGAGAAATGAATGCAGTGTTGTCTCCTCCCCACAAGCACTTCAGTTATGATTTGGGAGTTCACAGGGTTTGCAAAGTAGGATAACTCACCTAAACCTTCAGCTAACTCCCAATACCATTTCGCAATGTTTAACTTGTATATAAGCGGTTCCTCAGAAGGATAGAAAGTGTAGATCATTTACATATCTCCCTCATACACAATCATGAACTTCTGTATTGCTGGCCCCGAATTTTGATCAATTTATGCACATCAATAATAAAAACTTAGATCTACAATCATACTGTAAAACTAATACCACAGACTGGTTGTTTGCTTTCATATTGGACTACCAATACACACAGTAATGCAGATAATGGTAAATGACACAAATAAGGTGTTAACCTAGTTCAACTGCACCAGCCTACATCTGGGGGCTCCAAACCAAGCGTAATCCACTATAAAAAAATATCGGAACATGAATGCATTATGTATGACAACAAGACTTGGATGCTGAGCAGATTGAGGGACATAGAGGATACCCTAAGCAGACTTTGTAATGTTGTAATATCCCAAATAATCTCTTTTATTAAGGCAATATAAAGTACCTTCATTGTAAGTTATCTGTTTGTAACCGAATTGCACAACCTCTTGTTGGACATCGTATTCATAGTTCGTCCATTCATTATCCGTAAGATGGAAAATGCAGATACAGATGGTGTTGCCCCAGTCTTGCGTTACTGAGAATATGACACAAGAAGGCGAAGTTGGCGTATCAGAAAATGCAGCCACTTCGTTGTTCCTATGCAATTTAGGTAAGCCTAAGCAAGTCTCCATTATAAGGGTGGAAGAGGAAATGGCGACGACTTATGAGGCAGAAATAGAGTATTCAATCATCTTTGCAATAGTAGACAACGCTGCTCTTCATTGCCGACACTTTTAAGGTAATTAAATTTGCGGTTAGTAGGGTTGTAGAATTCGCACAAATCGTGCGAATTTTGGATATACATAAGCCATGGATGCTTGTTTGTCTTCCTGACAGATAATGCAGCAAATAACCACTTTGTACAGACAATAGATGAGCGGATATTGCCTTTCAAGTTTATCCTAGAAAAAATCGATTCCAAGATCTCATATGGAAGCTTGCATTCTCCATCTAGTTTGCCTTCTAGACTTGCAACAATATTTTTACCCCGGATAGCCACATCAGATAATTTCGCTTTCTGCTACCTCTTTCTACCCATGATTCTGATGCTCCTGTAAAAACCTAACACGGACGCCCAACTCTCGGACACTACTGCAGCGATTGACGCTAATGAGGGTTTCCTAAAACCAATTGGTATTAGGTAGAGTGGCCTTCACCCTTATATGTTAAGAGAGTTTCCACATCATACCAAATGTGGGACATCTTCAACACTCCCCTATCGAGATGATAATCTCGAAAATCTAAACATAACAATACTTAATACAGGCACCATGACTCTTATACAATATTAAATGATGTAAATGACCGTTTCATCTAAAAGTTTAAGAGCTTTTAGGATACACACTATTAATTATTTATCTACAAATGAGAGTCATCCAACATCTCTCGTCTCTATTCGTAAAAGAGAATTGATTATACTTGTTTTTTGTAAGAGCACTATAATTGCATAATTAGAATATGAAATATATTTCTTAAAAAGCACATCATTATTGTTCGTATAGATTATTTTTGTACTTTTGCAAATCAAAATTTGTGCACTCGCCAAAAGTGAATTAATTATTATGTTATTTTTTATTATTATTTTTTTTTTAATCAGAGCACTATAATTGCATAATAAAAGTATAAAATATCATAAAACACCATTTTACTATTTACATATGTTCTTCTTGTGCTCTAACGAATAAGAGTATGTGCTTTTGATCTCATTAATAATAATATAATGATTATCCCACTTTGTGTTAAACTATATATAAAATTTAAGTCAATATATTTCGGTCTTTTTTCATTTTCAAGCGTCACTACACCTCCACATATATATAATATTTTCATTGCTATTATATATCACTACAAAAATATATTTAATTAGCTACAATATTTTTTAACTACGAAATATTTTCATAGTTAAAACATGCCTTTTAATTATAAAATTTAATTTTATCGCTAAAAACCATGTACTATCCTCTATAATTTCATAGTCATTTATAACTTAATGGTAACAAGCTAAAAAAATTGTTGTTAAAACTCTATTTAGAAAAATAATCTTTATTTATTTATTTTTAAAATGAAACTTTATTTTTGTAAAGTAAAAATTTTCTCTAATAAAAAAAACTTTCTAATAAATATTTTTTTTATCCAAATTCATTTAATTATTTTAAAAAGATACAATATATAGTTAATATATATAGAATTAGAATACAAACCCTAATCTAATTTCACACTTCTTCAATCTTTGTGCCGTTAGAGGATGAAAAAATATTTAATATAATACTTCAATATATTTTATCTTCATAATAATGTTTATTGTCTTCTTTCAATGAGAAGAGACGACGAACTCCGAATCAAGGACCAATTAGCCTTCGAGCGCTTTCCTTGCCTCTACAAAATCAACTAGCAGAAGTGATGGTGAGTTGCCAGAGAGGTAAACACAAACCCTAAATGTTTGTTTGGGGGTTGGGATTTTTGAGTTGGGATTTGAATAGTAAAAATTTTGAATTTGAACATTTGTATGACGTTGTATAAATAGGTGTTGATTTGATGTTTTGAATGTAAAATTGATTTTTTAGTATAATATAAAAAATAAAAAATAAGTATTTGATTTGATATTTTTGAGGAAAAAAATTGGATGAATAGTGTAAATCCAATCCAATCCAATCCCCGAAACAAACACACTAAATTAATTTCATTATACTGAGGTAATTTGAATATACTCACTAAGTTGAATTAATGATCTCTATGCGCCAATTAGATTGGGAAAATATGTTTGAATTAACTTCAAAGGTGTTTAACAAAACTCAACTTCAAAATTTATTTAAAAATTTAAATTCAAATTCAAATTTTGCGAAAATATGTTTCACTAATTATTTATATAATTTTTAAAATAAAAATTCATTCGAGTCGAAATAGTTTTTCTTGAACATAATTAAAATTAAAGTTTTGAAAAAAAAAAAAAAAACCATAAGCTGGCAATGTCGAATCAAATTTAAAAATTATAAATCAAAATTCTAACTTTTAAAAAACTGTAATTTTGATAAATCAAAACCAGCGGACTTTAAAACCCTCCTGACCAAAAAAAAAAAAAAAAAACAAACGAACAAAAAAATAGAAAGACCCAATTCTGTATATTCAGATTAGCAAACATTTATGGCCTTTAAAAAGACTCGTAATGGATACTTTGTTATAAAAAATACTAAAATGGAAAAATGAATAGTTTGTTGTGAAATAGTTTGAAATAATATTTATTTTTATATGACATTAAAAATTATGTAGATAATATAAAAATAATAAACATGTACATATTAATTCTCTTCAAGAAACGTGTTTGTTTTCTTACTAAAATAACACATCCTTCAATTTTAAATCAAAACTCGCCTGTCTCATTTCAATTGTCTCGTTTTTTTTGTCCGTCTACTTCAATTGACACGTTTATATTTTTAGTAAAATTTACTAAATCTACACATACTTAACAAATATAAATAAATTTAATTAACTTAATACTATATAACATAATAAATTACGTACCACCCACTTAAAACCCTTATATTTTTATCACTCTTTTCGAAAACAAATATATTTATATACATTTAAAACTTCTATATTTTTTATAATATCCCATATGTCCCATAACAAAGTATTTATTTTTCTATTTTAGTCCGTCCCATAACAAAGTATCCATTTTCTTTTTTAGTAATTGTACTATTTACCTAACATTATAAATACCCTTACAACTTACAAAATATTACACAAATGTCATTACTTTTATATCACACATACGGTTATTTTAGTCATTTCTACTTTATTTATGTTATATCCCAATATAATAATAATATTTCTAAAATTACGTGCAAAAAGCAAATGAATATTTACTTCTGGGACGGAAAGGGTATTAGTTTTATCTTAATTATAAATTAATAAATATATTTTTTATTTATTTGTATTATTTATAATATTGATTTTCTATAAAAATGATATACATATTACATATATTTGATTGAGATATAATATTTAAAATATTTAGACATATATTCTAAATTTATTTTAAGCATATATATTAAAACTACTAATAATATATTATTCATATTAAATATAATAAAATAATATTATAATTCAATATTATTAATTAATTAAATTTTTTACCTTTAAATATCGTCCTAATACAATGAGCCATTCAATTTGAGAGGGAGAGAGAGAGTTTTTTCTTTTTTTCATTATTTTATATTTCTAATTATAAAAATAAAAAATACATATTATACTAAAAGCTATATCTAAATCAAATCAAATAAAATTATTTTTACATAACGAAAAATTTATATTTTATTTATTGAAAAAATAAAATTTCGATATTATATATAATATATTTTTGTCTCAATTGAAAATAATATTTTTATTATTTTTGTTTATTCTTCAAAAGTATTATTTTCAATTATAGTATAAATAATCATATATTAATACCAAAATATTTTTTATATAAATTATAAATACATTATTCCAATACAATTAAATTATACATTTTTACTAATTTTTATTAATTAATAAGGTATTATTATCTTTTAATTTACTAAAAATCCAAAAAAGCTCCTTGAAATTGTGGGGGGATGAAGTATTATTTTTATATTTTAAAGACAATTTTCTGTATATATCACTAAAAGTAGTATTTAAAACTAAAAATTTCGGAAGAAACATAGTCTAACCGACCAGTAATTCTTTAGGGTGTGTTTGTTTGTTTATTTTAGTTTTTGGGTTTGGATTTTTAATAGTAAAAAATTAAATTTGAATAGTTATTTGATGTAATATAAATAGAGCTTGATACAATATTTTGAATGTAAAATAAATTTATAGTATAAAAAAATAATTATTATTTAATTTAATATTTTTTAAATAAAAAAACTAAATAATAAAAACACACAGTAAAATTAACAAAGGAACACAACTTTACGATTTTATGTCGAGCAAGTGCATTTCACTGCAGTAATTGAAAATTACATTAAATATAAAAGCGTAGTCTCTCTAAGATAAATTGTTCGTGTTATTATACTTATTGGAGTTTAAATAAAATATAATTAATAATTAATTAAAAAATATATTAATAAAAATAATTATAAATTAAAATAAAAATAATTTTTAATAATTTAATTAAAATTATAAATTTAAAATATAATTCAAATATATAAATATATTAAAAATATAGATTATGTAAAATGAACGGAAATAAAAAACTTATGAATCGAAAGTAAATAAATAAATACATGTGCAATCAATAGGGGATGATGGCACAAACATAGGTCGCTACCCCCGCATTTATTGACCTCTCTATGAATGAGGGCCAGTAGAAACACGACACGTGTCAGCGTAGTTCCATTCCTTTCCCGTGGATCGCGTAATCACCCGAAAAGTTGCTTAATCACTGCATCCAATCACCTTTTAATCTCATTCTCAGTCATCACTTACAAAAACTACGTCGTTTTAACATTCACAGTTTTGATCCGTTTACATAAAACCTTGGCTTAGCTATGGTGGTTGCTTGTCGGTGTTGTCTCGCTCCTTCTTCCTCTGCATCTACGTCTAAACAGAGCTCCTCACTCCACTCATGCTTCAGCCACACTCGCCGGAGCTCCAATTTCACCGGAAACCGCCCAATTTCGCCATGAACTCCGGCCAGTCTCAAATTTCTTCAAACCCTAGGTTATGGCTTTTAGGCCTTTTCCTCTTGATTCAATTTCTCTTCATTTATATCACACGCAATTCTCCGATCTGTTTCCCTGAACGCGCCACCGCCGCCGCCGGAGCCGCCGTTACAGAAAACGCTAATATACCTAATACGACGTCGCATCAGGATTGCCCCGCCGGAAAAGTGTACGTCTACAATCTCCCGCCGGAGTTCAACAAAGATCTCGTTCTCCACAACTGCTCCGATTTGAATCCGTGGAACTGGCAATGCGGAATCGCCACCAACCACGGCTTCGGCCGCCCCGCCGCCGAGCTCCGCCGCGTCCTGCCATGGAGCCTCGCCGGATCCTGGTACCGTACAAATCAATTCAGCCTGGAGGTGATTTTCCACCACCGGATCCTCAACTACAAATGCCGCACCCGGGACCCGGACTCCGCGGCGGCGTTCTACATCCCGTTCTACGCCGGACTCGCCGTCGGAAAACACTTATGGAACAACGACACCGCCCTCCGCGACCGCCGCGCAGCGGCGGCGCTCCGATGGCTAGCCCAACATAAACAGTGGCGCAAATCCAACGGCTCAGATCACTTCACCGCAATCGGACGGATCACATGGGACTTCCGGCGACTCACCGATCCCGACCAAATTTGGGGCTCAACGTTCCTGAACATGCCGGAGATGCAGAGAGTGACGCGGTTCATCATCGAGAAGTCGCCGGCCGACGACCACGACGTCGGAGTTCCGTACCCGACGGGATTCCACCCAAAGGACAGCAAAGCCCTAATCGAGTGGCAGAGGTACGCGCGTGGCCACAATCGCTCGAAGCTTTTCACCTTCATCGGGGCGACACGTGGCTGGGTGAGCAACGACTTCCGAGGAATCCTCCTCCGGCACTGTCTGAACGAATCATCGTGTCGGATGGTGGACTGCTCGGCGGCGGAGTGCTCGACGGACACGGCGGTGGTCGTGACGGCGTTTCTGGAGTCGGAGTTCTGCCTGCAGCCGATCGGGGACAGCTTCACCCGGCGGTCGGTTTTCGACTGTATGCTGGCCGGTTCGGTGCCGGTTTTTTTCTGGACCCGGACGGCTTACGAGCAGTACGAGGGGTTTTTGCCGGGCGAGGGGGAGGCGGAGAGCTACTCGGTTTTTATAGAGCACGAGGAGGTGCGAGCCGGGAACTGTACGGTCAAGGAGGTGCTGATGAGGTACGGTAAGGAGGAGATCGCGAGGAAGAGGGAGAAGATTGTGGAGTCGATTATTCCGAGGATTATTTATGGCTTCGGAGGGATTAAGGATGCCTTCGAGATTGCTGTGGATGGGGTTTTGGAGAGGATTAAGGAAGAAAGGGGATGGAATGATTTCTTGTGAGAAGAGGAATGAAGGATTTGAGGATTTAATTAATTAATTAATTGGGGGTTTGGGTAATGGGAAAGATTATTATTATTGTTATTATTATTATTATTATAGAGTTTTTAAAAGATACGGCGTGCGGTGGGTGGGGTTGGGGTGTAGCCTTTTTCGATTAATGCAATTTTAGATGCATTATTTTTGTATTTCCCTATAATATAATATAAGATGAGGTTTGGTGTTATATTAGGTTTGTTATTGTGTATAGTAGTATGCGAACAAGAACGATTTGTGTAAGTTTAAGTTTTTTAAAGTATGTTTCATTTTATGGGTTTGTGATATTAAAATAATTTTGCATTAATGATTAATTTGATATTAAAATAGTGTATAATTGAATGTTTTGTAATAAAAAAAATATTTTTTTGAAAAACAAAAAATCCAAATAATAAAAATTTGGAATTTAGAGCTAAAAGAAACAAATTAGATCATTAATGACTCTGTTGAGATTCTTGATCTTCCTGAACTTGGGTGATCTGCACAGATTCTCAACCAAAATAATTAGTGCGGGTAAAACCTGATGATTAAGAATGTAAAACAAAAATATGTATTAAGAATTGAAAAGAAAATAGATCAATCGGTAAAGTAGGCTCAGATCGTAGCCACTCTTTCGCCAACTCCAAGTTGTCCTACGAGGTAACCCACAAAGGTGTCGATTGCGGTGGTTCCTAACACGAAGTAACCCAAGAACCCTATAGCGTTCCTCGCACACGCAGTATCAGGACGGAAAAATAACGAAAGAAGTCGATAGGCTAAGGCAGTAGGATTGTCGCTCACATAATAGAACAGAATAGCGAACTCGTCACTCTCCCAAAATCCCAAACCCATATATATAGAGGAGAGGCGGATGGATAGAACCCAAAAGAGTAGGGAACAACCTTACCTTATCAACACCCATGGCGGACTCGATCAATTTCGAAGAAATAGGGATAGCATCGTGAATGACGGAACGGATAAGAGAAAGATTCAAAAAGATCGAACAGAATGGGGGAGAGATCGGTTTTGATTTAGGGAGATAAAGACAAACCGGGTCGGTTCGGGTTCGGGTCGGGTCGGATCTGGGTTTGGGTGTTGGTCGACGCTGAAACACACCAACAATCTCTACCTTGTTTCTAGTCGACCCTCGTGGTTACATTGGAGGGCAATCGAAAGTGGGAACATGCTATCATCATCGCCATTATTCCTGCAATCTTAACACGGAGTCAATTTTGTAGAGCATATATTAATCACAGAGAAATAATACATGCTATCAATGAAGAGCAGACACGGTTCTAATCCAATGTATCAAAATTTTACATATTTAAACATAACTGAAGCTTGGAAACAGGCAGAGATTTGGTTCCCATATCAGCATGATTAAATTGAGAAGGTATTTTTTTTCAAGCTTAACTGACCCCTTTGCAACCATGTCCCTTATAAAATGAAACATAACATCTATGTGTTTGGTTCTATCATGAAAAACAGGATTCTTGCATGATTGAATTCCAGACTGACTATCAAAATAGGCTGTCACATTGTCACGCAGTATTTCAATTTCAGAAAGCAAACCTTTTAGTCACAACACTTCCTTTAGTGCATCAGTTATCTCAACATATTCTGATTCAGTAGTAGATAGAACAACAATATGTTGAAGTTGTGATTTCCAACTCATGCATGAGCCACACAAAGTAAACACATAGGATGTTGTAGATTTTCTATTGTCTCTATAGTTCGCATAATTAGAGTCCACATAACCTTTCAATTTTACTCCTTCAACACATTTTCCTAATTTTAGCCCTAGGTTACTAGAACCACACAAATATCTAAATAACCACTTGACTGCATTCCAATGTTCAGTTCCAGGATTAGACATGAAACGATTCAAACAACTCACAGAATATGCAATATCAGGTCTAGTGCAAATCATCAAGTACATCACAGAGCCTATAGCATTCGAATATGGCACATCTTTCATATAATTCATATCAGATTCAGATTTAGGACATTGGTCTTTGCTTAGCATAAAATGAGAAGCTAGAGGCACATTAGTTGACTTTGCATTGGACATACAGAATCGTTTTAAGACTTTTTCAATATATGCAGATTGATTTAACAAAAGTGTAAAAGCAGCCCTATCTCTAATAATGTTCGTACCAAGAATATTCTTTGCATTACCCAAATATTTTATGTCAAACTTATTGCTCAAACAGTCATTAACATGCTTGATAGTATTCACACAAGGACTAATCAATAACATGTCATCCACATAAATAAGTAAGAAAACATGAACATCATTTGATCTCATAAAATACAAGCAATGGTCAAAATTACTTCTTGTGAATTTTAAAGATCTCATGCACTCATCGAATTTAATGTTCTACTGTCTAGGTGATTGTTTCAAACTATACAAAGATTTCTTCAGTAGACACACATGATCAGGCTTACCTTTATCTACAAAGCCATCAGGTTGTTTCATGTAAATTTTCTCACTTAGATCACCATGTAGGAAAACAGTTTTAACATCCATTTGTTTTAGTTCCCAATTAAAGTGAGCAACTAAGACAAGCATTATCCTAACAGCAGTATATTTAACCACATGTGAGAAAATTTCAGTGTAATCAATCCCTTCTTTTTGAGTGAATCCTTTTTCTACCAACCTAGCTTTAAATCTAACATTATCATTTTCATTTTTGACTTTAAAAATCCATTTGCAGTCAACAATAGAACAATTAGTTAGCCTAGGAACAAGAATCCACGTATTGTTAACATGCAATGAATTCATTTCATCATGCATTGCATTTAACCAATTTTCAGCATGTTTAAATTTAAAAGCTTCTTCATAGGACTTAGGTTCATTTCCATCTAATGTCTCGAACACACTAAAAGTATAAGAAGTCAAGTCGTATTCATCAAATTTAGACGGTTGCTTAGTAGTTCTCTTAGTCCTATCTCTCGTAAGTTGGTAGTTTTCTATGTTCTCATATTCTGATTCAGAATTTTCAGCATTTGGTAGGTCATTTTCAAGCAACTTATCATGAGAATCAAATTTGTCATGCAACTTTTCATAAATTTCCAATTTATTTGGCTCTACCTTATTTGGCTCTACCTCATTAGAAGTCAAATCTATTTCAGTATTTGGCACATTCAGACAGCATCTCATTTTCATTAAAGGTGACGTCTCTACTGATTAGTGCTTTGTAACCTGGTTCATCTTTTAACCATAGTCTATATCCTTTTACTCCTAAAGGATAACCTAAGAAAACACATTTTACAGCTCTAGGTTCAAGTTTATCACCTTTATATAAAGCATATGTTGTACACCCAAATACTTTCAAATTGGAAAAATCAAGTTTCTTACCCGACCATACAGATTCAGGACACTTACCCCCAAGTGGCACAGAGGGAGACCTATTAATTAAATATGCAACCGTTGTCACAGCTTCCCCCCAAAAACTCTCTGGAAGGCCCGAGGAGTTTAACATGCTCCTCACCCTTTCAATAAGAGTTCGATTCATTCGTTCCGCCACCCTATTTTGCCGGGGTGTATAGGGAACTGTCTTATGTCTAGTTATACCTGATTTAGCACATAATGAATCAAGCAAATTGTTGCAAAACTCAAGACCATTATATGTTCTCAAAAATTTAATGCGCTTACCTGTTTGATTTTCTATTAACTTTTTCCATGCTTGAAAAATTTCAAAAACATCTGATTTTTGTTCTAATAGAAAAATCCAAACTTTTCGTGAAAATTCATCAATTACCGATAGAAAATAACGACTCCCACCTTGAGTAGGAACAGGAGCAGGACCCCACATATCAGCATGCAAATATTCAAGCACATCCTTATATTTAGGCACTTTAGGGGCATGAGACAAATCAAATTTTACCCTATGTTGCTTACCATAAACGCACGAGTCACAAAAAGACACAGTAGTAATCTTATCATTTTCAAGAAAACCATTTTTCTTTAATATTTCAAGACCTTTATCACTAAGGTGACCTAATCGTCTATGGCACAATTCAGTTTTATCATTAACAACAGAATTCACATTTGGCATGCAATTTGGTTCAGCATAAGCAACGTATAAATTATTTTGTCTAACAACCTTAAATGCAACAAATGAACCTTTTAAGACTTTCATAATACCATTTCCCCATTTTCCTATTAATCCAATTTCATCTAGTGCAGCACATGAAATCAAGTTATTGCACAAATCAGGAACATGCCTAACATCCCTTAAGGTTAACACATAGCCAGAGTCGAACTTTAGACAAATATCACCTATACCAACAACTTTACAAAGTTTTTCATTTGTCATTGAAACACTAGCATGCGAAATAGACTTATAGTTTGAAAACAAGTTTTTCAAATGAGACATGTGAAAGGTACACACAGAATCAAACAACCACTCGTT
Organism: Andrographis paniculata; assembly: GCF_009805555.1. NCBI lineage: Eukaryota > Viridiplantae > Streptophyta > Magnoliopsida > Lamiales > Acanthaceae > Andrographis > Andrographis paniculata. The sequence continues at coordinate 4,524,919 of NW_026137624.1, forward strand.
AGCACATATAGTATTAACAGCAGCACAACTTCCTTTAACCATGAAAACATCTCCTGCATATTCATTTCCTATAGTCATATTAGCATGCTCATTTTGTTGGTTTCTAAAGTTCTTAGGATATGGACATTGCTTAGCATAATGGTTGGGTTCCCCACAGTTGTAACACTTTCTGTTCTTAGGCCTAGACTTAGATCTAGATCTCTCATTGCTCTTTCCCCTATTCTTTTGGTTTTCAGTATTTTTTCTAACTTGTGATCTACCCCTAGCAAACATCGCTTCATCACTAGCATGTTTATGACTTTTATTTGCATGCAAGTCAAGTTCTTTATTTTTTAATCCATTCATGACAATTTCAAGATTTATACTATCTCTACCATATTTGATAGCAGACTTAACATCTGAATAAGAGTCAGGAATTGCATTCAAGAGAACAATAGGGGTATATTCATCAATATTCTTGTCGCATGTTTGTTTTATATCTTGAACTAACTTTGTAAAAACATCTAAATTTTCATCAATGTTTCGATTCAAATCAAGTTTAAAATGGAAAAACTTTTCAAGTAAAAATAGTTTGTTTGGCAAAGATTTTTCCATGTAAAACTCTTCTAATCTTTCCTATAATTCTTTCGTAGAATCAAGTTTTCCTACATTTCTAATCACAAAATCAGATAAGTTCAAGATAATAAGAGAATAAGCACATTCATCTATTTCAGCATTTATCTCATCTGTCAATAACGTATTATAATCACCATCAATTGCTTTGGAAACTTTTTGAGTTACTAAAAGTCCTTTCATTTTTTGTTGCCAAATCGAAAAATCAATTTTTCCATCAAATGGTGCAATATTGAAAGATGACATAGACGACATATTAACGAATAATTCACACAGTTAATCATATATTCAACAATCACAAATACCCAAATATTATCTAACACATAGAAGTTCAAGGGTTAGCCATCCATTACCGATCTTGAGCAAATTTTACCAATTTCTGTTTGCACCTAGGATTGTAAATTCAACCCGCGTTCAGCTTTTAACCTAGCTCGGATACCAATGTTGAGATTCTCGATCTTCTTGAACGTAGGGTGATCTGCACAAATTCTCAACCAAAATAATTAGTGCGGATAAAACCTGATGATTAAGAATGTAAAACAAAAATATGTATTAAGGATTGAAAAGAAAATAGATCAATCGGTAAAGTAGGCTCAGATCGCAGTCACTCCTTTGCCAACTCCAAGTCGTCCTACGAGGTAACCCACAAAGCTGTCGATTGCGGTGGTTCCTAACACGAAGTAACCCAAAAACCCTATAACGTTCCTCGCACACGCAGTATCAGGACGGAAAAATAACGAAAGAAGTCGATAGGCTAGGGCAGTAGGATCGTCGCTCACATAACAGAACAGAATAGCGAACTCGTCACTCTTCACTCTCCCAAAATCCCAAACCCATATATATAGAGGAGAGACGGATGGATAGAACCCAAAAGACTAGGGAAGAAACCTTACCTTATCAACGCCCATGGCGGACTCGATCAATTTCGAAGAAATAGGGATAACATCGTCAATGACGGAACGGATGAGAGAAAGATTCAAAAAGATCGAACATAATGGGGGAGAGATCAGTTCTGATTTAAGGAGATAAAGACAAACCGGGTCGGTTCGGGTTCGGGTCGGACCAGGTCGAGTCGAATCTGGGTTTGAGTGTGGATCGACGCTGAAACACACCAACATATTCAAATAATTTACGATAATAAAAAATAATATAAACATTTGTTATATCCAATTAATCATTAATGCAAAATTTATCAAAGAAGTTTGTTAACTTATATAATTAAATTAGATTTAGTTTGACCAACCCAATGAAAATTATTATGGGTGTTTGTTTTGTGAGATTGTTGTAAAGGAAAAAAAAATTAGGAAGAATTATATAGAGAATGCAAAAATAATAAATGTGTACAGCGTATTAATTTCTTTTCAAAAAAATATAAAAAGAACAAAGTCTGCTGTAACTTAAATTTTGTATAAAATATTTATTATTTTTTTTGGAATTTTTCTTTTGGTAAAAGTAACCTAAAAAAGAAAATTTCTTTTTAGTAAATTTTGATTATTGCAAAGTTGTTTGGTATACTAAGACCATTTCCAACTCATTCCTTCATTTTTGCAGTAGCTACAGTCAAAATACAGTTGCTTTACAATAATTTTATTCCAACCATAAACTTCAATTTTTCACTCTAAAAAGTATATTTCCTGTATATTCCTCTTTTATACTCCCTCCGTCCCAAATAAGGTGCAACATTTGCTTTTGGCACGGGTTTTTAGGTGGGTAGTATTAAGTAGGATAATTTAGAAATTAGGTGATGTGATAGAGAGAAATATATATATATTTATTTATATGATGTGAGTGGATAAAGTTTGGGGTAGAGATTAAGTATAATTAATTATTTCCTATTTTGGAAATGTTGCAAGGTGTTTGAGACATAAATGTTGCAGTGTGTTTGGGACGGAGGGAGTATTATTTTATATACCTTTTTTATATTTATAAATTACACTCCAACGTTAATTTATTTTTTACAATATAACCCAAATATATATAATTACACATTATTTTTAAAAAACTATAGTATCACTTTTCGAAAGGTAAAATTATATATCACTTTTAAAAAAAAATAAAATTATACATTATTTTTAAAAAATAAAATTATATCACTTTCCAAAAAATAAAATTATACATAATTTTTCAAAAAAATAAAATTACATATTATTTTCTAAAAAAATAAAATTACATAATATATCCTAAAAAAATAACAAAAATATACAAACTCCACTCCAAAAATGGGTTGGATTTGCCCTAACCAAACTTGTTTTGAAACATGACAATATATTATGAATTTTGCAAAAAAACAGCAATGATTTAAGAATTATTTCACTATTTTGCAAACTACATTGTTTATAATTTATATGTTGTACTATTACTAATAGAAAAATGCCATCTATTTATTTTGAAAATGTTGTTAGAAGAGTTGATATGATGCAATATAAATTTTGTCTTATAATTAGTTTTGAAATGAGAATTTGCCGGAATTTGGAGTTCTTTTAAAAGTTATATTCATCCACATCGTGTTGGGATTCACCGTATTGTTGTTCATTTTGTTTCATAATGTTGCAAACTCCTTTTTATTTTTATTTTTAGTATATATATATTTTTTTCTTTCGATTGAGATAAATAAGTGTGAGTTTTTTTGTATCTTAGGTCACCTGCCACACATGGTTCGCCTAATGTAATTTTTTCGTCGGGTCTGATTAGCAAGATATTACGTTCGGTTGGGGGTTTACCCAATGTGCATTTTCGAGTAGCGGCTGCGGATTCCCACATAAAAAAAAAAAAAAAAATGGTGTTGATTAACTCTCTCGTTGAGGACCTCAACTATTTTCATAACATTTAATTATTAATTTATAATGATATTTATTATTTTTCTTTATTATTATTGAAAAAAAAAAAAGAATAGAAAAGAAAAAGCATGATTAAAGATAGGTATGGAAGGCCAGAAAGAATTGAAGGCTAGGGTAGCTTTCAAATTGTGACAATGTAACCACTGATAAATGGTATGGGACATAGTTATCAAAATAAATAAATAAATAAATAATAAATGGTATGGGACATATGAAATTCCCATCACACCCTCCCCGGACAAAATATAATTTTCATGCGACCAACTTGCATATATGATAAAATATAATAATTAAAATATGTTTTAGATGAATATGTTTTTAATATTAAAATATAATAAATTATATTCATAATATAAAAATATAATATATTTTTTTAAATTGTTAATTCAAACAGATAAAATTGTTAGTACATTATTTTGTTAATAATATAAAAAATAAATATTCAAACAAAACATTGTTTTTTATATAATTGTCAACATATTTTTTCTTTGAATTGTTAACTTTTTTTTAAAGTATATTATGTTAATGCGTATATTATAGTAATTTTTAATAATATTTATAAAAATTGTGTCACACAAAATTATGTATATATAATCTTTTACGTGATTGTATTATATATATATAACAAATTTTATTATTTATTAATTTTAATAATAAAAATGATATTTACAATATATAGTTACCGATATTTCTGTAGTTTGTTATTTTACAATATTTTCAAAATATGATTGTAAGTTTTTAAAGGGAAAATCATGAATTGTATATACCAAAAATAAAAATACATAAAGATATATATATATATATATACAAGCAAGCTTGTACCTAAACTAAAATATAACATAAATAATATATCTATATCTATATCTAACATCCCTAAAATTCAAGATGGAACAATAGAGACCAACTCGAGTTTGTCTAAAACTAAAAACAATCGGAAGTAGTTGGAAAGAAGAGATTTAGTGAAACTATTGGTTGTATGATCTGCGGAGGAGACCGAAACAAGATGGATAGTCCCATGTACGACATTCTAGCAAATGAAGTGACAGTCAAACTTAATATATTTGGTGCGCTCGCGAAATGTGTCATATGTGTTATTTTTATAGCACTCTGACTATCGCAGTTAAGAGTGGTAGAAGACAACTAAGGAACACCAAGATCAGTGAATAAGCGACAAAGCCACAAAAATTCTGATGTAGAATCAATAAGAGCACGGTATGCTGATTCAAGAAACCAAAGTCTGCTTCTTATTGCGCCAAGAGATGAGAGAATTACCTAGGAAGAAGCAGAAAGCAGTGGTTAAAAGATGATTGGTCGGGTTACCAGCCCAATACCATTAAGTGTCAATGATGAACGAGATGAGAAGTGCAAACCATGCAGTAGAGTACCTTTCATATAATGAAGAATGTGTAAGACGGCGGAGTGGTGAGAGGTCCTTTGAGCAACCATGAACTGACTCACAATATAAATTGCATAAGCGATATCATGCCGAGTGACAGTCAAATAGATTAGATTCTCAACAAGCTGATCATACGATATAGGGTCGTCAAGAAATGAGTCATCATGATGAGTGAGTCAAACGTTATAGGCAAAAGGTGTGAAAGCTATCTGAAAATCACTGAGACTAGCGAAAAAAATAAGATCAATGGCATACCAGGTCTGAGACAGATAGAAACCATCGAGAATCAAAGACCTCAAGTCCCAAAAATTAACGAATGAGACCCAAACTCTTCATCTTAAACTAATGATGGAGATATGTCTGTAGTTCAGAAATACCAGATGTATCATCCCCCTTGATGATCATGTCATCAACATAAAGAAAAATGATAATTATCCCTGAGAAAGAACGACGAATAAATAAACCAGAATTGTAACTGCATAGAGTAAAATCAAACTCCAAAAGTGCAGAGCTAAAAGTGGCATACCAGGCCCGAGAGACCTACCTCAACCCATATAAAGCGCAGTGTAAACGAAAAATCTTCTTAGAAGCGGGAAACTTGGAGGAGGATTCATGTAAATTTACTCAATAAGGAAGTCATGCAAGAATGTATTTTTAACATCTAACTGAAGAATAAACCAACGACGAATAGAAACAATAACAACGAGACAACGGACTATAGTGAGATTAGCATCTGGAGCAATGGAACCATCATTATTTTTTATTTTGAAAACCCACTTACACCCAATGAATGTCTTGTTAGAAGAAAAATCTACTAAGTCCTAAGTATGAGTCTTTTCTAGAACATGCAATTCTTCAGTTATAGCTTGTTGCCACAATAGATTAGCATTCATCACTTGAAAGGACCTAGACTCATTGTAAGATAAAATAACAAACTAAAAATGATAATCAATAAGGTGAGAGAGAGGTCTACTTACATGGGTGAAGCGACGGAGATCAGGAGAATACTCAGAAGGAGACATCGGCTCAGGAGACACGAGTAGATTGACTCAGGAGACGGTGACAAGGCAGACTATCAATGAGCTGCGGTGTAAAGGTAAAAGTGTTGGAAAAATTTCATGGGGAGAAGATGAAAAGAATGAAGAAGATGAGTTAAATGGTACGGTAAACTTGGATAGGGTTGAAAAAGAAGTGTGTTTCCAAAATATGATATGGTGAGATATACGGAACCTATTGGAGATTGGATCTCAACATCAATAGCTCTTGTGTTCGACTCTATAGCTTAAAAAGCAACATAAACATGCCCTAGATTGTAGTTTTGTCCGCTCATGAGAAGAAAGAAAAACAAAACATACACAACCAAAGAGACAGAACAAACTATAATAAAGAGATTAACCATATAAGCGCTCGAATGGACTGACATCATGAAGGACAGACGAGAGTAACCTATTAATAACATAAACAACAGTCAAAACTACTTTGTCCCAAAAGCGATCAAGACACTTAGCAGAAAGAAGAAAGGCGCAAGCAGTCTCCGTCGTCTACGCATTCTTTCATGTTTTCTTCCTTTGTTATTCAAATTTTTTATTCATAATTAAACATATTTATTTTTCTCCGTCTTCCTCTTCTTTTGCTTTCTTCAATATCTTCCTTCTATTGTTATTCAAATATCTATTTCTTTTATGTCTTCTTCCAATTATTCTTCAAATATTTGTTTCGTATCTAAAGATCTTCATCTTCCTCTATCATCATTCATCTCTCTCCATTTTCATCTTTCTTTCATATTTGTTTTATTTTATATTTTCTTGTGGTTATCTCCTCGTTTCTTTCATCATTCCTCGTTGAAATGATATATTTGTCCTAATGTATTATATCAGGTGTATTAGTTTATACTTTATCTATTTGAGTTATATGTAACTATTTTTCATTTTAATCTGTCCAACTTAAATGTGTTCGTTTTTTTAAAATAAAAGTATTTTTTTTACTTTACAAAAAATATTTCTATATTTATAAAGTATTACAAATAATATCATTAAAAAGTAAATGAGTTTAAAGGCAAAATTGTCTTTTTACTTTTTCATTGTACTATTAACCATAAAATACTAATATACTAAAAATTAGGTGTAAAAGCAAATATATACAACTCAAACGGGGAATATTTAATTATGTGTGTTGATTTTAAATATTGGTCTAACTATAATAGTAATGATTTTTTTTTTTTTAAAAAAAAAACAACTCAAATCTCAAAGTGCACAATTACAACTTCCTAAGAGCAGGGTCAATGGTCCTATTTCCCAAACCCTCGTCTGTGGTCTTAAGAGGAATTTTTCAGAAATTCGAAATAAATAACCTCTAACGACCCATTCTTTGACATTAAAATCTCGAGTTGGAGTCAAGGCCACCCGGTGCAGGCGAAAGGACGTCGATGAGGTGCATTTCTTGATTTTTCATTTCGTTCTCCTCTTCTCCCCGTTTTCCTCTTTTCCTCTTCTCCCCATCTTTTTTTCCCTTTGCTTCATCATCTCCCCGTAGATGCAAAAATCACTTGAGTATATATTCTAGGTTTATCCCGTCGTCGATTGTGGACTCCGATCATGAAGTATTTCCCATCATCGCAGAATCGATCGCATCGAAGGATTGAACCAAAGTACAATGAATACTGCTTAAATTATAATTTATCTGCACTAGAGAAGACTTCGTATATGCCACTTCTTGTTACGGAGAGTCGATTGAAAAGTGGTTTGGTCGATTTGGGGTTTGGGTGGATATACAAATTAGGGCTACTGCTATTGCGGGTACATGTTCCACTTGCGTCGGTTGTAATGTGTGTAGGGATGGCGTGGATCTGCAAATTATGATTATGGAATTGCAAATTAAAGTTATTTCTTTGTGTGGAGTGGTTTGTTCTGATGCGTTTGTGTAAGCTTTCTGTATGTGGTAACTCAAGTTTTCTTCATCAATAGAGCTTTTGATATCCATATATGCAGTTGAAGAATTACATTTGTTTTGATATACACATAGGGATGAATACAAAAAATATTTGATGTCTTTATTTTGTAATTGATTGATTGATTGGACATACAAGTGAAGTACAATAAAGTAGACTTTCGATTTTGTATGCAGTTAAGTTAATAGAATGACTTGTCCTACATTGCTTCCCTTTACTTGATGAAAATCACTTAACGTACTCCAAACTTAGCATTAGAACTTATGAAGTTGCATTCTTGTTATGTGCACATGATGAAAGTTAAGAAAAAATTTGGGGTAGAAAAATGTGGGAAGTGTTATAGTAGTTATACTTATATTCGGATGAGACTGTAGTCTCCACACAGTACTCTTAATGATTCAAGGTTTTAAAGTAACTACACTACGCTAATTACATTGTGTTTTCATCGTTTCTTTCAGTTGTATCAATAAGGATACGACCATAAGCTGAAGTGCGATAGAGATCAAGGCCTTGTAGGGATGTCTGAAATAAGCAATTGGTTTCAGCCTGAACCCCAAATAAAGAGCAAACATGATCAAAGTACACCAGATATGGCTACACAACAATCAGGTTTCCCGACTCATTTTAATATGAGCTTTGGTTTGTCTTTTTCCCGCGATGCAATTTTTTTCACAACATAGAGACCCGACATTCTACCAACAAATGTGAAACTTCACACATTTTGAAAGCTCATCGCAACTTCTTCTACACGAGACCCAGTCCTCTCAGGCCAGAAGTACTCATTTGACCACAAACCGTCAACTATTCTCAATTAAAACTCCTAGCCAGGTCAACTCCGCGCCCAGGCCCAAAAAAATAATAATCAACATACAAGTAAGAATTGGACTATAGATAAAGATGTAGAGTTGACCACGGCCCAATGCAATGTGTCAACAGATGCACGTGTCGTTGTTAACCAAAAAAAAAAATTAAGACTTTGGGATAGGGTATGTGAGAATTTTGCTCTCATGAGGGAAGAGAATCATGGAGTTCCCAGGTTTGAGAATAAAAGAACTCCAAGTGCATATGAAAATCGGATGCTTGAGATCATATCACAATGCAGTAAATGGATTGCAGTACAGACTCATGCCAAAGGACAACACTGGAGTGGGTGGAATTCAACTGATTTTGTAAGTTATTTGCAATCTTGATTATGTTATGACATTTTCAGTTGATATGTTTATATGATATTGGAAACTTTTATTGGGCCAGGAACAATATTGCGAAGAAATATACTCTGAAAAGCATTGGCGGACCTTCAAATGCGAGACGTGTTGGCGTATTTTAAAGGATCAACTGAAGTAGATGAAATTTCTATCTATGAATAAGATGCGCTCGGTTGAGCTGACAATTATACGTGAAAATGAAAAAGGTTGTGAGAGACGCTCCTTCCGGATGGAGGCTCAGGGGCAGTCACCCATGACACCAATTGAGACTACTGATCAAACCATGCAAGTAGATGTTGTGGGCTCCGATGCAATGCTTGGCCAAAATGAGTTAAGTGGGCCTACTTCGGTAGATATGGAGCGCCCAATTGGGTGTAAGAAAGTGAAGGCCAACCATAAAGTTAACAACCAACGTCAACATAGGATCAGACAGCATAAAGAGTCTCAAGCCTCCGTAACACGGAGTATCAGTGCCCGCCTCATGGCCCTTGATTCATCCCAGGTAGATAGGTGGTCTAAGATGGAGAAGATTGAATCAATAAGAGAGAAGCTTATAGAAGGGAGATCAAGCAAACAAGTATTTCTGATATGTCATTTCAAAATCTTTTTTGAAAAAAGTGATAGTTGATCATTCGTCCTCAATCACCTCTTTTGAATTCAGTTGTCATAAATCATTTGGCAATGATGGCAAGGAAAATTGTGCATGTAACTAGGGATATGGCGAAATTGGGCAAGGAAATGATAGTTGCGCTGCGTAACTGTCGTTTCCTGTCGCAACATGTATTTTCCATAACAACTATAATTGGATCTCCCCCCAGAAACTGATAACATTCTAATAACAAGGACTACAATAGCAAGGCTAAGAACATCAAACATTCAAATCAAGCATACGTTCATGACAAGTCTCCATTTTACATCGATACGCACTTAGTATGAGCAAATATCCATCGTACACCATAAATAAGCCTAACCCCGCACGTCTATAATCCCTAAACCATATAAACACAATCATAGAAATACACATTGCACTCAAAATACAAACACATAGACCACATAAATGCAATCATATAAATACACATTGCACTCAAAATACAAACATATAGATAAAGATTATTATAGAAATTACAATGTTGGCGATAATAAGGTATTCAAGCTTCTCGAGCAATTTTTCATGACTTTTTGCAAGTCTGTAAGGATAGAAAAAACGATCATTACTCATCTTGCCACGCCTTGACGTGGCACTAGACTCTCCATATTGAAATGATGTTTCCGTCTTTTTCTCGTAATCATCCTCGTGCTGTTCACTGTCAACATCTTCCCAACCTAGCCAATTGTCACAAGGGTTGCAATGGTAATACAATCGTCCCGGATTGTTTACACTTCTCGATCTATTTAAGGTGCCGTCCCTTCCACACACATCTCGGTCTTGCTATAACCTGGCTATATTCAAACATAATTCATCGATATTTGGTTCAACAATTTCAACATTATTTTCCATTATCGAACTAGATTGAACCCATGGAAGAAAATGTTCACATATGATAAGAAAACGGAAGATTTATGTGTTTGCCAACGCCCTATAGTAAAGAAACGAGTTTTCGAGAAGGAGACTGCATAAACTATAATTGCAAATATATCTATGTGGAGCCAATCACACAATTAAAACTAAAATACTTAATCAAAGACAAAAAAGCCCAACCATAATCAAATCTTCAAATTGATTGTAGTAGCAAGAAAAGAATTTTGAGGAAATGAGACTCAGAAAGAGTACTTACAGAAGCAAGGAGTATCACGAAACAATTACTCACCGGCATCTTGGAGATAGGAGCGTTTCCGGCGAAGTTGCCGGCGTTATCATTAAGGTTCTTGCAGGCGAGGACGACGCATTGCTAGGGCACCGTGGGAACGTATTTGTGTAAATATATATAAATAATAATATTTGAGAAAAAGAAAATTTGGGAGAGTGATTTTAGGTGAGTCACTGTAAATTTATTTTTAATCTCACATCCAAATGGACTTGGACATGTTGGACCTGGGCTACACGTTGAACAGAGGCACTGTATAGAGACACATGTTATTATCCCTGCTCTACTATCACAAATTCGAAATTAAATCTTTTTGGACAAGAGCAATACTATAATGAATGACTTATGGAAGTCTCCTTATTTCACCCAATAAAAATATGTAAAAATAAATAAATAAATAAATAAATAATAAATCTCTAAGTAAAAAAAAGGATAATAATTATAAAATCTCAAAGTACATTATGCTTCTTCGTCTCACTAAAAGTATTCATGTTAATGTAAATATAATAATTTACGTAAAATATAATTAATAAATAATTAAAAAACGAATTAATACAAATAATAATTATATAATAAAAATAATTATATACTAATATTAAGATAATTTAATAATTTAATTAGAATTTAAAAAAAAATAAATTTTAAATTTTAAAATACGATTAAAGTATATAATCATATTTAAAAAAATAATAACAATTATATGGCACGGACGAGAAAAAAATAATACTTTATGTAGGACAGATGAAGTATTAAGTATATGTAACATGTTTAATTTTAATTTCAAAGTAAAATTTATAATTATTCAATGTATATGCATTTTAATAAAAATATATTATTTTTTGAAATAAAATATTATATTAAACTTTAATAAAAATAAGTCTAAATTTAAAGCAAAATTGCATTTATTTAGTTTGTATCTAAATTTTTAATTTCGATTTCAATTTAAATAATTTTTAAATTAATACTTTGTAAAATCAACTCATACATTATTGCTATAACAAGATCCATTACAATCGTCTTCTTTATTTTTTTATAATTACATTTTTAATTTTTTCAATAATAAAATTAATTATTTTTATTAACTCAAGATATGAAACTTAATAGATTATAAAATTTATAAAACGTACAAATAATAATATTACAGTGAGTGTTAAAAATAATAATTTTAATATTAATCGGAATGAAAATAAAATAAAATAAAAGTAAATTAAAATAATTATTATATGCTCTAAGAATAATATAGATTAAATAGTAGAAAGTTTGATCTAGAGATCAAAATGAAACATTTGAGTAGGCTCCTAGCTCGAACAAAATACACTTATTATTATTATTATTATTATTTTTATTTTTTTTTTTTTATGACGTGCGAATTCGCAGGCGCTATCCGAAAGTGTGCAGGTAAACTCCGGTCGAACTTAATACCCTCTAAACCAGACACTTATTATTATTATTATTATTATTATTATTGTTATTATTAGATAGATTTGTCCATAATTCTCTTGTGGTTATGAAATTCAACTTAATTTTTTTTTAATTTAAAAATTGCATGGCTTCTCTTATACTTTAAAAAATTTTGTACAAAATTTCTTTTGGTTTCGAAATTCAGTATAATTTTAACTTTTACTTTAAAAATGGATTCTCCCCTTATTGAAACCCCAATCATGCAAAATATATAAATAAAAAATCATTTTTTCATAACACAAGTGAAGTTTTATGACGATATTATGTAATTTTTATATAACATCTTTTAAAATATAACAAAATATTATGTAATTTTTAAAATATAAAAAATATTTATATTGAATTTTAAAACTATAGAGAAGTTACATGCCATTTCATCATGTTATTAAAGAATGATTATACTATTTTTAAATTATGACGACCTTAAAAATGTAATTTTATATTTTCAATTAGATCAAAAAAAAAATATATATTTCTTCGAATATAAAAATAAAGAATGCGAGTAGGTCCCACGCTCACATGCCTAGAATCTAGGCTAATTCTCATACACACACTTCCGGTCAACCACCAGTCAACCATGCCCCTTTTCCTTCTATCATTTAATAATAATTATTTATCATTTACTAATTATTTTAACATACTAATTATTATTTTTAATATATAACAAGAAATTATATATAATTATTAGGAAAAAATTATTAATATTTCTATAGATTGTGTTTATATATGTATAGTATCAATTATATTTTTATGAACATAACAAAAAAAATTCTCACATGACAAATTTAGTATTAATCGTTAATTAGTCTTAAAAATATTTGTATTATTTTACAAAATATTTGTCAATATAATTAATTAATTATTCATTTTAATATTTTATACAAAATTATTAATTTTAGTAATTGTACTGTCTATCTAATATAATAAATACCCTTCAAACTTAAGTTATATTATACAAATATTATTATTTTTATATTACATAATATTAATAGGAGGAGTATTTTTGTTTTTTTCGCTACAATCAATTATACTACTAATACTATAAAATTTATAGGCTGAGGCATTATTATTATTATTATTATTATTATTATTATGTATCCAATTGAATCTTCTTCGCTCCTGTAAATCCTCCATCCGCCGGAGCTTCCATGGCCGCCTCTCCACTAACATCCTTATCATCCTATCTCGCGCTCTCCTTTCTCCTCCATCTTTCACTCACTTCCTCCGCCTCCGCCTACGCCTTACCGCAACGCTACTTCATCAACTGCGGCTCCGATTCCACAGTTACAGTCGGAAGCCAGAATTTCACAGGCGATGTGCATCCGGCGAACTCCTTGACGGCGCCGTCGTCGAGAAGCTCCATAACCGCCGGAGATCCGAACTCATCTGCGCCGGAGCTCTACCGAACCGCCAGAATTTTCACCAGAGCTTCGTCGTACGCCTTTCAAATCGACGACGAAGGAATCTATCTGGTACGCTTCCATTTTTCCCCTCTTTCTTCCTTCCAAAAACCATTCGATTATCGATTCAATGTCTCCGTCCCCGGAGCTCCGATTCTGTCCAATTTCACGGTCGCGAACAGGAATTTCACAAGCTCCCCGCCGATTGAGGAATTCCTGTTCAAAATCGCGCCGGGGAATTTCAGAGTCGAATTCGTGCCCTACGGCGAGGATTCATTTGCCTTCGTAAATGCAATCGAAGTGTTCATCGCTCCGCCTGAGCTAATTCCAGATAACGATGTCGAAATTCCTTCTGCAAATCGGAAATTGGAAGGTCGAAGCTACGCCGATCTGCGGAACGCCACTTTCCTGCACGTTATTCACCGGATCAACGTCGGAGGGGGAAAAATCACGCCGGAAAAGGACAATTTATTGAGGTTCTGGATTCCCGACGACGACGTCGGTTTCATGATCAACACCAACGCAGCTCAGAAAGCTCCTTACTACACCGGAAATCTCAATTTCAATTCCGGTAGTGGGTCTACCGAATTCATCGCTCCTCCCGAAGTTTACAGAACCGCCAAAGAGATGCGAATCACCGGCGAAGGTTTAGTGACCAATTTCAACGTCTCGTGGCGATTCGCCGTCCGGAGCACCGGCGCCGATCATCTTCTCCGGCTGCATTTCTGCGACTTCATACACCAAACAGACTATGAGGTCGTGAAGTTCAATCTCTACATCTACAACAGCTTCAGAGATGAAATCTATCCTTATTCGATCCGGAGCTCGGCGGCGTCGCCGTTCTATCTCGATTATTTGGTTACGTCCGACGCTTCGGGGTTCATGAACATCAGCATTGGCCCTTCGACCAATTCGGAGAATCAGAAATCAGCGTATCTCAACGGAGTCGAGATCATCGAGCTGATCGACAAAACCGGCTTATCTCCTCTGGAAGGTTCTAGTAGAATCCGGAAGGCTCTCTTTGTCGGATTGGGGATTGCCGGCGGCATTTCGGTGCTTGGATTCGCGATAATCGCCGTCTACTGTTGCGTTATCCGGAAGAAGAAATGGACTCCGGTCGAGGCTTTCGAGTGGCCGTTGATTCATTTCCACGGTGGAGGGAGTTCTTACACCCGGACGACGGTTAGGACAGTTAGCGACTCCCCGACGGTGGATCTCAACCTCGGATTAAGGATTTCCTTCGCCGATATCCTCGTCGCGACGAACAAATTCGACCCGAAATTGATCGTCGGGAAAGGCGGGTTCGGGAAGGTCTACCGGGGAATGCTATGGAACGGGATGAAAGTCGCCGTAAAACGGAGCCAGCCGGAGCACGGGCAAGGGGTGTTGGAATTTCAAACTGAGATCGTCGTTTTGTCGACAATCCGCCACCGTCATCTCGTCTCGCTCATCGGGTACTGCGACGAGCGGGACGAGATGATACTCGTATACGAGTTCATGGAAAAGGGTACTTTACGCGACCATTTATACGCGTCCGAAGACGGCGGCGAATCGGAATCGAGGCTATCGTGGGTCGATAGGCTCGACGTTTGCGTCGGGGCCGCAAAGGGTCTCTACTACCTCCACACGGGGTCGAAACGCGCGATAATCCACCGCGACATTAAGTCGACGAACATTTTGCTCGACGAGCACAACATCGCCAAGGTGGCAGATTTCGGGCTGTCCCACACCGGAGCTCCCGATGAGAGCCACGTCAGCACTCAGGTGAAGGGCAGCTTCGGGTACCTCGACCCAGAGTACTTCAAGTTCTCGCAGCTTACGCAGAAATCCGACGTGTACTCTTTCGGCGTCGTGCTTCTAGAAACGTTATGCGCGAGGCCGGCCGTAAACCCAGCGCTGCCACGCGAACAAGTGAATTTGGCGGACTGGGGGCTATCGAGGATCAGACAGGGCCAGCTGGATAAAATTGTCGATGCTCGGCTGGTTGGGACGATCAACGACGGCTGTCTGAGGAAGTTCGGGGAGACGGTGGAGAAGTGTCTGAAGGAGTGCGGTGCCGATAGGCCGAACATGGTCGACGTGTTGTGGGACTTGGAGTACTGTCTGCGGCTTCAGAATATGGGGACTCCTCCGGCAGCAGCGGGATCGTATGAATATAGCACAGCAACGGATGTTGCGATGGGGTTGGCGGTTCCGGTGTTGGGCCGCCTGGCTTCAGACACCATCGGTGACGATGAGGTGCCGGAGGAGTCGGGGGTTTTGTCGGAGCTGAGCCAGGTGGATGCTAAAGAGGTATTTTCTCAGCTGCGGCTTGGCGAAGCCAGATGAAACTATATATATGGCGGCAACTATAGTGCTACTTTAATTCAGCACTACTTGTGTTTTGTATGTTGTATTATTACAGAGAGCACATTATATATTAATATAATATAAATACAGTAAAGGTGTATTTATTTGGGGATTTTGATTTTGAGTTGGGATTTGAATAGTAAAAATTTTGAATTTGAATAGTTGTATAATGTGATATAAATAGGTGCTGATGTGATGTTTTGAATGTAAAATTGATTTTTAGTATAATATAAAAAATAAAAGTAGGTGTTTGATTTGATGTTTTTTTGGGGAAAAAATAGGATGAACTGTGTATTTAAAATCCAATCCCTCAAACAAACACACCCTATATGAATTAACAACTCATGTTATAATTTTAAGCACACACAATAGTATTTTATCACATGACATATTCTTATACATCACACATGTAATTATGAACAAATAACACATATCTTTATTACTGTAGGCATTAAAAATTAAATGCCTAAATTAAATTAAATATCAATATTTTGGAAGAAAATAAAATTTCAATAATATAAATATATAGTATTTAATTATACACATATGTTAATTTTTGCATAATAAATATCATTAATGCAAAAATCTGCTTAAAATGAAAGATATCATACAAATATTACTAACATAAATAGAGCCATAATAAATTTGGCAGCAAAATAAATTAATATTGTCAATAAAGAAAGTATATAAATTAATATCTTCAGAAAAAATGGCAATGATATAAAGATCTTGGCGAGAAAGGAAGGTGCACAATCAAATCCGTCAAGAATGAAAAAGAGCATCCGATAGAAAATGAAAGATTATAAAATCTTTCTATTAACCAATCAAAACGTGCCATGTGGCACCATTTAAAAAGAAAACCGAAGCCACCCATTCCCTATAAATAGGAGTCATGGCCAGTTCATTTGGACACACCGAAGTTATATCGAGGATTCAAGCAAAGAGGTAAGTCTCTAAACTCTCTCTGTTTTGTTCTTCATGTTTTTCGTGTCCTTCGAAACGTTTTTTATCGAAAGTCACTAATTTGGACAAATGATCCAATATTGGTTGACGAATTAATGAAGTTAACGTTCTTCGTCGTATTCCTAAACTGGATGAAGGATCAAAGCTCCCAAAGCCGTTGAAGAAGTTGTCAAAGCCAATGGAAGGTCTCCAAAGTTCCTTTTAAAGTTTCAAGATGTTCATCGCATTCTTCAACAAAACATCAACTTAGCCCTCTTCGATCTAAAAGTCAAAGTGACACACCGCCAAAAGTATTATGGAGCACCAAATCTATTTCTTCAAGGATCAAAGCTCCAAAAGCCGTTGAAGAATCCATCAAAGCAAAAGAAGAGCATCCAAAGTTCATCCCAAAGCTTCGAGGTGTTCATTGCGTTATTCACCAAAGTAACAACTCGGCCTTTTTCGATCCAAAAGTCAAAGGGACACGCTGTCAAAAGCGTTATGGAGCACCAAATCCACCTGCTCAAAGATCAAAGTCGTGGATCGTCCAAAAAAGATAAAAAATCCAAAGCTGATGATCAAATCACACGCACGGAGACCAAAGCTTTCCAAAAAGCGGCAAAGCCAAACCAAATATCAGAGCCTCGGATTGTCCAAATAAGACATCAAATCCAAAGTCAATTATCAAACCGCTCACACGGAGACCAAAGTTCTCCAAAAAGCGGCAAAAAAGCCAAACCAAAATCAAAGCCGTTGATCGTCCAAAGAAGACATCAAATCCAAAGCCGATGATCAAATCGCCCACACATAGACCGAAGATCTTCAAAAGGTGGAAAAGGCAAACCAAAAATTAAAGCTGCGGATCGTCCAAAGAAGATATTAAATCCATAGCTGATGGTCAAATCGCCAACACGGAGACCAAAGCCCTCCAAAAGGCAGCAAAGCCAAATCAAAGATCAAAGCCTCGGATTGTCCAAAAAAGACATCAAATCCAAAGCTGACGATCAAATTGCCAACACGGAGACCAAAACCCTCCAAAAGACGGTAAAACCAAATCAAAGATCAAAGTCTCAAATCGTCACAAAAAGACATCAAATCCAAAACTGACGATCAAATTACCTGCACGGAGAACAAAACCCTCCAAAGTACGGTAGAATCAAACCGAAGACCAAATCTCTTCGGATCAAAGAAGCCATAGAAAACCAAATTAAAAAATAAATCGAAGGAGAATCAAATGACACATTTAGAAAATATGACCCACTTTAAATTCAAATCAAATATAATTTGTACAAATTTTATGTTTATAAAAAAATAACACAATTTTTCGTCTACAATTACACATAACATATAATGTGTGTAATAAAAAGGTCATAACATATTATGTGTGTAATAAAAAGGTGTGGTGTTTGTATATATGCATGTACGTATACGAGGTTTGTTTGCACTTTTTGTAACGTATGCTTTGCTTCAAAATGTTGTTATAGTCTATTTTGTGATGATTCGATTTTGCCGGTGTTGCTTTGGTAATGCGCATTTATTGAGCTTTTTCTTGTAATATGATCGTTTCCTTCAATACTGTTGTTAGTACCATAAATGAAAATCATTCAGCATTACTTAAGTTTACATAAGCATCAAATGACAATAGTCCATTTGTGTATTTTAATTAACACAATATGTGATAAATTAATTAAATAGAGTTGCTATTTTTACTTTGGGTGGATAATTGGATGAATATTCTATTACTAAAAATAATATTTTTTCCGTAAAAAAAAATATGTTCATAAAAGTTGTATATGACTTTTTATAAATTTACAGTATTTAAAAAATATATAATAAATTGAGTATGTTATACTGGTGGCATAAATGTAAAAAAAGTAAAATATTGAAAAGCATAAGTTAAGTAGTGTGTTAAATTTATTTGCTATAAATTAAAATTACATATTTCTTGGGGACCCAAAAAATATATTTAAATTTGATGCGCAAAGACGAGTATATTACTTTTAATCTCTTTGATATGTTGTAATTTTCTATAAAAATAGATTATTTTGTTCCTCATAACATAACGTTCAATCACAGTTTAAATGTATACGCTCTATACGTTCAAATTGTGGCAATATTTGGCGGCAATTTCCATCAAGAAAGAGGACAGCTCCTCCGGCTTCGACATCATCACCATATGATCGGAGCCGTCTATCACTCTTACCTCGTCCGGCGGATTCTCTTCGATCAACCACCTCTGTATCTCTTCCTTCATCACCTTATCCTCAGGACAAACAATGTACGCTCTTCGGACACGGCCATAATTCTCGTCTGTAAGAGCAGTCTTTGTCGAAGGACTAAGAATTTCCTCGTAATGTGGCGCCGGTCTCACTAGTAGTCTTGCGAGTGTCAAATCCTGGATACGAGAAACATGGTAATAAACATTGACTATACCATAGATTCATTTTTACTGTGGCCTAACCATCACTTTCATGTAAATTACCTCCGGGGGCGAAAGGTTGTACATCATCGAAGCCATGAACTCCGGGCCGGGCCGAGCAATTGAAAGAGGTCGACCATCGATCCCTTGTCCGGAAGTGAACTCATTGTCCATCGGAGGACCGAATTGCTCTCTGAACTAATCAATCGATAAAATGAGAATGGTCAAGGTATTGATTGGGCTAGTCAGTATATGAAAATAGAACATACTAACATTCTATACCGTATGTATATGTCATACTTTGAGTGTTGAGATCAATTATGGTATTATATAAACATAAATATTGTGCTATCAATTTATTTAGATTCTTTTGTGGATTTTGTCACATCTTTTTACTATTCGGATTCATTTTTTCCTTCAAAAATAGCAAATCAAAACAATTTCCTTATATATATATATTATACTACATATTTATTTGACATTTAAAATATCACATCAACCTCTATTTATATCAAATTAAACAACTATTCACATTCGACTTTTTACTATTCAAAAATCCAAATCCAAATTTTCAAACCCACAAACAAACACAACCTAATCACATACTTACTTTACTACATTACAACTCGAGAATGATTAAAGTTCGTTATAATAATACACTATAGAAGATGATTAATCTCACCTAGATAGTTCAGACTAACCTATAATATTTGCACTAAACTCTATGTTATTCTATATTTAATCTAGCAAAGTAAACATGATACTAATTAATCTCGTTATTATATAATCTACTATTAAAATAAAATTACAAATTATTATCCTATCCTACGAAGTAAACAAACTCTTATCTGCATTGTGTTCACTAATTATAGTTGACACAGTAACAACGACACAAATAAACTACTAAAATCATTCAACTGTTGGATCCCATTTTTTGAAAATGAAAAAAAGTTTAAGGCTCATAGTGCAAGTAAATCTTAAATACGGTTTAAGCTTAATACCTTCTTGGTGATAGTCGAGACGTCAAGACTAGGACTGGGCATGGAGGCAGTAACAAAAACAGCTACAGCAACTTTTTCCGGGAACCTTTCTGTGGCCATGGAAATGTCGATGCCGCCCCTGCTGTGACCAACCAGTACGACTTTCTCGCCGGCAGGGAGACCTTCCATGAACTGAAATAAAGGTTCGACATAGTCCTCAATTGCTGGAATTTCTTCCACTCTCCGAGGGTCCCTCCCACAGCTTGCCAAGTCGAGCGCAGTTGCTGTGTGACCTCCGGATCTAAGCAGCGTAACAACCTTGTACCAACACCAAGCTCCATGGCCGCCCCCGTGTACCAGAACAAAATGGTGGCAATTCATGCTTGAAAAAAACATGTAATGTTATATAATACAGCTACATTGATTTACCATCAACAAGCAAAATGTCTCAGAATTGAGAATTGATAGCACAAACATCTTAACTGTTACATCTTATAAAATTTCACAATTGCATATTATTGATAATGAATCAGCTGCCTATAAATGAATATATCCAAATAATAACGAACTAATCTGAAGAACAGTAACAAAATATATTCAGTATTGAAGAAAATCTCAACATTAGTGATGATGCAGAAAGGCTAGAAGAAACTGAACAAAGCTAAACTAATTGAGTACTGAAATGCAACAGAACAACATATGCTATTATGCTGAAGAACTTGGTTCATAAATGAAGCCACAAAACATGGATGCTGAAGTGATAATAACGGTCAAATTCAAATCTAAAACTGTGTCCGCCATAACTTCAATAAAATTAGGATCTGGTTTCTAACTAAATATCAATGAAATTATAGGCAATTCTACAAGGATCTGAAACCATGAATTTTAGCGACACCTGCGCAACAGATTCTTAACAAATAGGTTCAAATTTCATCGCAGATTGAATTCCACAACTCAATAACAATCGAACTGCAAAATATAACCAATCAATTTGCTGCTCAGATTCACAGAAATCGAAAATGAAAGTGCAGTAGCAGAGCTGACCACAACGTGCAAACCATACTCAATTCGCAGAACAGAAGTTACAGAACAAAGATTTACCTCCAAAATAAACCCTAACCAAGTTCTGCCCAAGTAGTCACTCAAACACGAAGCAAATTACGAGCTTTGATTGTGATTACAATTTACAAATCTCAGTAAGAGCAACAAAGAACTAAATATGAATTAAGAGCTCTGTTCAAACAGACAAACTGACAAAAACAGGAAGGAAAATTCGAGATTAGATTAGAATTATCGCTTCAAAACATCATCGGGTGTGGAAATAGCAAGATTAGGGAAGGTTATAATATCTCCACTCCCGCCATAAACAACGCTCTCTTCGTTCTCCATCTGCCACGTGTCCCCAGCAAAGCTCGAAGAACTGCTATTTCCACTCGTCGGTCCTCCTTCCACACCACCATTAATGGGCCAATAGCTCCTCCCCAGCCCAAATCCCACATCCTCGAGCCCAAACCCGAACCCAAACCCGCCCAGCGAGAGTAAACCCGACCCGGATCCACCATTCAACAACGAAGTAAAGCTCCCGCTCGGCTTAGGTTCGCCGATGAAAGGCGGAGCGCCGCCGTGATCGGCGGCGATCGGAAACATAATCGGAGAAGCACCGGCCGGAAGATGTAGAAATTCGCGACGAGAGGAGGAGGAATAAACAGGCGCCACACCGGCGACGGTTGCAGGCGTCGTCGTCCCGACAGTACTGGTCCGAGACCGCTTGGCGTTCTTACGGCTGCCGCCGCCGACGGGGATGTCCCGGAGAGCGCCGCCGCGCGTCCAGTACCGGCGGCACGACTTGCAGAAGTGGCGCGGCTGGGAGAAGTTGTAGTTGTTGTAGTAGCAGAATTTGGTGTTGGTGGAATCGCATCGCGGGCAGGGCAGCTGCTCAGTCTCCGGCGCGGCGGCCGCGGCGGCTCGGCTCGGCTTTGTCACTTTCCTCTCCCTTGTATCCGTACCCATCGATCGTTCCTTACAAATTCCTCCAAAAACCAAAACCCTAATTTATATATAATGAAGAAAGGAAATTTGCAGAAGGTTGTGGATGAAAAATGTGGAAAGAACAATAGGGATTTTATTACAGAAGATGTTCGAAGAGATTCTATGGAGAAGATTTGTCTGTCCAACAGCTTTTGCAGATGTTTTTGTTTGAAAAACGTTGATGTATCAAGTCGGCTGGAAACAGGCTTTTGTTGGGAGTGTATTTTGAAAGGGCCCGGGATCTGTGGGTCTGGTTAATCCAGACCGTTGGTTGAGGTGGAGATTTATCTGGCGTTCGGGTCCCGGGTGTTTTTAATGATTTAGGTGAGTGTAGCCGTTTTAGGTGCTCTATGCTTCTTAGTATGGTTATTTTCGATAAATAGTTATTATTACTTTTCTTTATATCCCTCTGTTTTTTCATATATCTTTATCAAATATTAATATTATATTAGGGTGTGATATGAATAAAATAAAAAAAATTAAAATAATTTTAGTAATATTATGTAATGTAAATATAATAATATTTATATAATATATTACAAATTATAAATATATTTTTAATATTGGTATAAAATAAGTTATTAAAAAAAAATAGATAGATGGATTAAAATAAAAAAATAAATGAAGTGTTAAGAAAATATATTAACCCTCAGTCTCATAACAAACTATTTATTGTTTTATTTTATTTTGTTTTGTAATAAAGTATTCATTTTTTTTTTAGTAATTCTACTATTTACCTAACGTTAAAAATACTGTTACAACTTACAATATATTACACAAATGTCATTATATTTATATCACACAATAAGATTATTTCAATTATTTATACTTTATTCCTATTAAATTCCAATATAACATTAATATTTTCAAAATTTCATGAAAAAAATAAATAAATTTTATAACTTAATTATGGGAGGGAGGATTATTATTATTATTATTATTATTATTATTTGTGAATAAATAATTAAAGTGGGCTGCATTATGATTACAAACATAAGTAAATGTGTGTATGTATAACAATATATTTAACTGCCAATTATTGTGGTACAAAGTCATTATTAAAGTAGTTGCTCGTGTACTTCTAATTAATACGACACCGTAGGCATTCATTAATTAGCCATTAATTAATCATGCATTTTGTGGGCTGCTGTTGTATCTCTCGTTACTTCAAATGAATACTTTCCTCTGTCCCACCTACACTTTTATGTCCCACCTACACGTTTATGTTGCTGTTTTTGTCCGACTTACATTTTATGTTATTTTTTTTAAAAAAAAATAATTATGCATTTTAATTTTATTTTAAATTTTAAATTTAATTTAATTATAATTAAATTAATTAGTTATTTTAATTTTAATTTATAATAATTTATATTATAAATTAATTATTTTCACTAATATATTCTTAAGTATCTACTAATTATATTTATTTTAAATTCCCGTGTCTACTATAACCAAGACTTTCAATGTGAACCGAGAGAGTAATATTTATATTACTACATTAATAGCAATGTGATTTTATAACCTAACAGTGTTGCCCACTAATTTATAGTTTTGTTGTTTGTTTTGATTAACTCTTAATTTTATCCTATAATTAAGAGTATGTTAGATAAAAATGTTATAGAATCAATTAAAAGGTAAATATTAAATTACTTTGTCATATGATTATATAATTTATTTTAATAATTAATGTATTATAATCCAATTTTACAAGTAAACTATTCATTGTTTCCTTTGGACTTTTTAAGGTTTTTTTTAGCACTTTTCCATAAAATATTAAATTATTTTTTTTAATATCGTACTAAAATTAATTTTATATTCAAAATATCAAATTAACACATACTTATATTATATTAAATAATTATTTAAATTCAATATTTTATTTCAAGATTCAATTCTCAACCTAACATCCAAACAAACACTCATGTATTTATATTTTTAAATGTCGCTAAACATAATTTTAAATAATTTATAAATTATTTTAAATAAAAGTACATGAAAGCCAAATAGACTTTTTTTTTTTAATATAAAATTTAAAATAATGTGGTAATTTTAAGACAAAGTAAAAATTACCCCTGCATCTATTTGGGATTTTAATTTAGGTTTTGGATTTTAAAATAATCATTACGTCGTTTAATGATATTTTCATATCTTATGGCACATATTTCAATATAATATAAAAAAAAGTTATTTAATATTTTTTTCATTTCAAAATAAAATGACATTTTGTTCATTTTAACATGTCATATTTTACCTGATATATATATTCTTTTATATGTGATCAAATTTACTAGTACAAAATATATTTAATAATATAAATCAAGTTAATTAAGTTTATATATATATAATATCATAATTCATGTAATACTTACTCAAAATCTCTTTATTTATATTTTTTTATTAATAAACGAATATTTTTGTTTATATTACAAATTTTTATTTTTTATAAAATCATTTATGTTAATTATAAATAAATAAATAAATTTTTTATTTATTTATAATATATAAAATTCTATATTATACAAAATAATTTTTACATTACATATATTTTATTGAGATATAATTTTTAAAATATTTAAATATATATTAATTTTTTAATTATATATATTCATTTTTATTTTAAAATTACTAAAAATACAATTTACATAAAAAAAATTTCATAATTTATTATTATTTATCAATTAAATTTTATTATTATCTTAAATACCTGTCACACGTAAAAACATAAAAAGGATAATTGATTATGGAAAAAGTAGTACTTCTAAGATAAAAAAAAGTTGGTAAATAAGAAAAAAAATCTTGGAATTGTTTATTTTGCGAAATACTAATTTAAAAGAATATTGTTTTATATAAATTATAAAAAATTATCTAGATAGCATAAAAATAATAAATATGAATATTTTTATAAAAAATATGTTAATTAATTTTTTTTAAAAAAAGCATACCCTGAAATTTTTTTTAAAAAAAAACACGTCCAATGTTATAAGAGTATTTTTCTATCAAACTTTATAACAATATTCTTAAAAATAAAAATAAAAATATTTGAAACTTATTTTTACACGGTCTATTTTTAGTTTTAGTTTTAGTTACTCTCTCCGTTTCAATACAATAACTTTATTTACCATTTTTGTCTGTCTTAAAAACAATAGTCTTATTTTCATAAATAACTATATTACCATAATTATTTTTATTTTTATATTATTATTACACAATTGTCATTACTAATATACTTACAGAGAAAAAAAATTATTTATTCATACATTTTATTAATTATTAATATAATATTAATATTTTTTAAATTTTGTGTTCAACACAATAAGATTATACTTCTGAGATAAAGACCGATTTTTTTTTTTTTTTTTTTTTTTTTGTGTGGGCGTACAAAGGGGAGAGAGAAGATTTTGAATAAGAAGAGGAGGGAGAGACAGAATCATGGCTGTCGGGAAAGCGTGGGTGGAGCAATTATTGGCTGCTTCGCTCCCGTCATTTTCTCAGAATGCTCTTTACTCCCGGGCTCCACTTTCTTCATCTTGACCGTTGATTCCAAATCCGCGTCCAATCCAACGGTTAATAGAGAGCCATGTGGTACTAAGGTAGCACGCGGGAGGGCCCGGGCCTGGTCTTCAGTGAGTGCTGTCGGGTGACTGTGCTGTGCATGTGTGTACGGTGTTAAAGTCCGGGACCGGCTACTTTGACTGATATAAGTAATGTCTACACTCCTCGAATTCTTCTACCGTGTCCGTTTCAGTACTTTCACACTTGTTGCATGCTGTGTGTATGAGATGGAGTCCGGATCCACGGACTTTGAAGATCACTAAAGGACCGTTTGGTTCACGAATTGAGATTTTATAGAATTTAGATTTTGCAGTAAAATTTATATATACATAATTTATTTTATTTAGAATTTGAAATTATCATGTGTTTGATTAATAAAAAAATAACTGAGATTTATATTTCCTAAATCAAATTTGTTTTACAGATTAATTAAAATATTTAAATTTTCTATATTTTAATACACTGAAGTAACATTGTAGCTAAAATGGAGTGGAGTATTTTATGTATTTTTATTATTTTTTGGGTGTTTTGTGTAATTTTATTTTTTCAAAAGCAATACATATAATTTTTTGAAATAATATATAATTTTATTTTTTAAAATACATTATAATTATTTTTTAGAAAGTAACATGTGATTTATTTTTATTTTTGAAAAATAATATATAATTTATTTTTTAAAAAGTGATATATAATTTTATAAATAAAATATGAATTATGTATTTTTTAGTGATAATATAAAAAGAAATTAAAGTTGAATTAATTTATAATTCTGAAAAGTTATATAAAATAATACTCTATCCGTCCATTTACAAGGTTTACATTTACTTTTGGCGCAGTGTTTAAGAAATAATAGTATTTTAATTATAGTGAGTAGTTAAGAGTAGTGTAATGACATTTTTGCCCTTACCTTTTTGTGTAAAAGTAATGATGTGATATAAAGTAAGAGTATTTGTGGAAAAAAGTAGGGTATTTATTGAAATGTTAACTTTGTAATTGGACGTCACAAAATAGAAATATGTAAACATTGTAAGTGGACGGATGAAGTATAAAAGATGAATATATATAAGGAATATATTTTTTTAAAAGTAAAAATTAAAGTTTGTGGTTGGAGTAAAATTACTATAAATCAACTGCACTTTTACTGTAATTGGTTAAAAAATGAAATAATAGGTTGGAGATAGTCTAATTATCCGTCAATGAGTTTTATTTATTACGATAAATTAAACTTTACATTCATTTTATTTTTTGTGAACTTTATTTATTTTTTCACCAAATTAGGTGTGTTTTAATAAAAAAAATTAATACGGTTTTCAATTAATATTAAAAAATATAATATATAGATTTATACGAAATATATAATGTATAATCTCTACACTAGAAAAATACAACAATGTAACATAAAATATATTTTTTTTTACATTGCCGACACTTTTTTTATATCTAATATAACAAAAATATTTTAAAATAAAAATACAAAATTAATACACCAGTGACATAAATTTAAATTATTAATTTAGTTAAAATATCATTAGTGATATATTCTCTATGTCCGTCAAATTTATTTATTTATTTATTTATTTGTTCGTTAAATTTACCATGTTAGTATATTTGGTTACAAGTCAAAAAGTCAATAATAAATTATTACCTTTCTTTTAATACTTATTTAGAATAAATATCACTCAGGTTATTACATTCTCTTTCAATTATCTTTAATTTCTAATTAAAATTTCAAAAATATTATCAACTATCGTTTTACTTTTTTTTTTCAATAAAATAATTATTTTTTTAATCTTCTTGCCGAACTCAAATAAACTAAATTTTCCGAACGAAATGAGTAATTAAATATAAATAAAATTAATGATTATAAATAAATATATGTATTTGTAGTAGTATATTTAAATAAAATCTTATATTTTTATAGAACCAATAAAATACTCCCTCAATCCGGCTCTAAATGTCTCATATACCTTTTGCGTCATTATATTTAATATTAAAAATATTTTTATATTTGTATAATTTTTTTTGCACAAATGTCATTATAATAGTATTATAAGACACTAATAAAAATATTTTTGTCATTTTCCCTTGATATGTACTACGTTTTCATATAATAATTAATATTTAAAGATCATCACGCAAAACGTAAATGAGACCTTTAAAACGAATGTAGTATAATTTAAATATAAATATATATATATACATATACTATTAAAAAAAATTAATGATTTTCTAGTTGGATAGGAGGGTATAATGGTAAAATGTAATACTCCCTCCGTCCCAAAACTAAGTATCCATTTGCTTTTTGCACGTAATTTTAGAAATATTAGTATTATATTGTTATATAGTAGAAATAAATTAGAAATGACTAAAATAACCTTATTAGTATGTGTGATATAAAGGTAATAATATTTGTGTAATATATTGTAAGTCGTAAGGGTATTTGTAATGTTAGGTAGATAGTACAGTTACTAAAAAAGGAAATTGATACTTTGTTATGGGACGGGCTAAAGTGGAAAAATGAATACTTTGTTATGGGACGGAGGGAGTATGTAATAAGAATGAGAGTATAAAGTAATAGATGATACCATGTTACTGAAAAATCCTTTCATTTGCAGGATTTTAAAATTTCATTCACTTTAAAATCTATTATCTATTTTTAACCAAACATAGATTCCTTGGGATTTTCAAAATCCATATCTCATAAAATTCCACCAAGTTCATGAACCAAACATCGTCTATGGATCTGTTCATTTGATTTTGGCACACAAAAATTTAATTTAAATTTTTTTACGTAAATAATATCTAACAAGATATTTTATTAAATAAAAAATATTAACCAATCATGTTTTGCAGCAATGTTATCAAATGATGCTTGGCCTGGACATTATAGATATACTCATCTTAGTTTTGAAAACTTTGTGGTTGTAACAGCAAAAAGCTATGGTTATTGGATTTCTGTTGATCTTTATTCCTCGATACTATATGAAGAGCGTATTGTTGGAAAGCAAAGTTGTGATATGTTTCCAAAAGGAAAATCATATAGAGCAAAGGTGTTGTCAAGAATTTTACAGTCCGACATATATCGATCGATTAATCTGACTTCAAATGAAGGTAAATAATATGTCATTATCTTCATTGATGATTTGAGTAACAAAATTTGGTCCTATTTTTGCAAGAAAAATTGAAAGCATTAGAAGCATTCAATAACTACAAAGTAATGATTGAAAAAGAAACAGACTGTAGAATACAACTTCTAAAGAGTGGTCATGGTGAAGAGTACATCTTGCAGGAATATTCAGAATTTTGTGAAAGGCATAGCATTAAACGGCAACTAACAAAAACCTACCCGCCACAACAAAATGACATGTGTGAAAGGAAGAATCGCACAATTATAGACATGGTAAAAAGCTTCTTGCTGAAAGGTAAGGTTCCAGAAATGTTTTGGTCAGAAGCTGTTAAATGGAGTGTCCATGTTCTGAACAAAACTCTAACCTTAGTTATTCGAAATATAATGCCTCATAAAACATGGAGTGGGAGGAAATCATACATGAGCTATTTTAGAATTTATGGTTGCATTGTATAATACCAATATGTCGGATGCGAAATGAAGAAAGCTAGACGACAAAGTTGAAAAGTGTATATTTATTTGCATTAGTGATTATTCTTAAGCATACAAATTATATAATCCTAACAATAAGAAGATCACTATAATCCGAGATTTAACATTTGATGAAGAAAATCATTGGTAATGGAACACCGAAGGAACACAACACATGATCACATATGATGATTCCAAAACTGTGAAAGATGGATGATCTGAACCCACATAAAGTAAGCAACCATAATTTACAGAAAAACAACAAAACCCGCAAAAGAACAATCACATGTTGCCGATGATTCATTATCACCGTGAATTCACAAATGACCAACATGGGCGAAAGATTATGAAGTAACTGAGATTAATCAAGGTGATAGATCAATCAAATTTGAATCAAGGCAAAAATACATTGGTCTATCTTGCACTATTTGTTTACTGCGATCCTGTAAGCTTTGATGAAGCCATTCAATAACCAAAATAGAAGCAAACAATGGACAATGAAATTACAACTATAGAAAGAAACCGAACATATAAGTTAGTCGATCTTCTACTAGGCCAAAAAAACATTGATGTTAATTGGATTTACAAGACAAAGCTAAAAGATAATGGAGAAATTGATGAACACAAAACTCACTTGGTAGTAAAAGGATACGGCAACAATACAACATTGACTACAAAGAGGTGTTTGCTTCGATTGCAAGACATGATGCAATAAGAGTAATAGTGTCTTTGGTAACAAAAAACTTATGGCCAATCTTCGAATTGAATGTGAAATCAGCTTTCTTGTACCGAGATTTGAGGGGGGATGTATATGTTAAGCAACCCTTGGTAACATTAAAATAGGAGAAGAGTGCAAAAAGTTTACAAATTACACAAAACTTTATACAGATTGAAACAAGCTGCACGGGCATGGTATAGCCGTATTGAAGCATATTTCTTGAAGAAAGACTTTCTCAAATGTCCCTATAAAAATACATTATTTATAAAATTTGAGGATGGTGAAAAAATATTGGTGGTTTGCTTTCAAAAGGAGTGTAGATAAACAAAATTTTGACTTTTCATGGAAAGAAACAACTTGGAACAAGATAAGATTGATAGATACAAATCAAATGAAGAATCAAAACAATCATTAATTATTAATTGATAATATATATAAATATAAATTAAATCAAAGATCTTGTAGACGGCGGATATTAATGGGAGAGGTGTAACGAGCATCTCCATCCAACAGCAGCTTGGCAATAATAAGGTTGGCCGCCTCGCTGGGATGGTACGCATCCCAAAACACGTGTTTGTCCCTGTCCCCGCATGTGCTTGACGTGGGCCCGCATGGGATCAGTCTCGCCAACTCCCCACCCCCTTCGTTTGCGCAACAAGCCTTGCTCGCTGTACTAAATCCTATCCACACATATATTATTAAATTTAAATTTATACATAAGCTCCCTCTGTCCGATATAATTTGGACGTATTACTGTATACACGAGAATTTAGGTAAAGTGTGATTAGTAAATAATTAATAAGTGTATTACTAAAAATAATTATTGTATATTAAAAATAATTATAGATTAAAATTAAGATAACTAAATAGTTTAATTAAGATTAAAAAATTAAAAAATTTAAAATTTAAAATGTGATTAAAGTATATAATATGTGAAACGGACAAAAATAGAAAATAGAGACAAATAATGTGCGACGAAGAGAGTATTTATCAGATAGGATCTTCTATCCCTTTAACACATCCTATCCCCTGTCATATATACACACACGTATGTATTAGATACACTAATACATACACATACGTGTATATATACACATTATGTGTGTGGGAATAGAATTTATTTTTGGGACGGAAGATCCCGCAGGATTATTTATTGTGTACGAACCGTATTTTGCGTAGTCGGTGATGAGTTCCATGACAAGGTCATAAACATTAGCAAGGACAAAGGTTGCCCCTTCGAGATTCCAATTCATTTCGTCCAATAGGGATTTGAGTTTACGATTATACTGAAGCGCAAGTTTATTAGGCAAGTCGACGCACTCGTTTTGGCTCAATTGGTTGATCGTCTGTTGGTACGGAATGCATCCTATAGGCCCCACATTTCCCACTATGAACTTCCGACCATCAAGTGCGTAAAGCCTCTGCAAATTAATTAATCAAATTAATAGTCGATTAATTATTTAATATTAGTAGTATTTAATTAACTTAATTTAATTACGGTGAGTTGGGATCGGAGATGGTCGATCATGTCGGCGACGAAGTCGTCGGGGGTCTGCCGGATTCTTGCGCCGGCGGAGACGACCGGCAAGAGGTAATTGTTGAGGAAATCGTTGGAGCCGATAGTGACGGAAAAAATGGAATGCTTGTTGAGGTATTGGCGGGCCTTAGAAGCTCCCAACAGCTTGTAAATTTGTTTTCTTGTTATGTTGAAATAGTCGACTTGAATGTCCATCGAAAGTCTATTTACCTGTTATTTAAATTAATAAATATATTTTGAAATTAGTTGTTTTTTTTCTTTCTTTATTTATTTTTGTGTAAAAAATAGATAAAATGGATATTAATAAAATATTTTGAATACATTAATCCATAGTAAATGGAGTTTTTATTAAAAATATTGTAAAGCAATATCTTATATCTCGTCTCTTAATAATTTATCTATTTATTTTTTGAGAAATATTTATGTACAAAATATTTTTTTTACCGGTAAACTA
The DNA here is from genome assembly GCF_009805555.1 of Andrographis paniculata. Classification (NCBI taxonomy): domain Eukaryota; kingdom Viridiplantae; phylum Streptophyta; class Magnoliopsida; order Lamiales; family Acanthaceae; genus Andrographis; species Andrographis paniculata. The sequence continues at coordinate 4,557,159 of NW_026137624.1, forward strand.
TACTAATTTATTATTATTATTATTATTATTATTATTATTATTATTATTCAAACTTGTTTTCATCAAAAGATCGAATTATATTTTAATTTTTAACATCATCAAAATAACTTAAAACAAAAAAAAGCATATAGTCTATTTTTTCTTGTAGTGATATGAAATAAGCTTTACTAATATTACCTATATAGCAATTAAAGTCATTAATCCATCATTTTTTTTTCTCACTTCGATATAAATTTTATATATATATATTTATATTTATATCAAAATTATTATATTTTAAAAATAAATTTAAATAAAAATATATCAATATGAATACTATTATATAAAAAATAAAATTTTATATAAAATTAATAAATAATAAATAATAAAATATACAAAAGAATAAAAATACAAGATTTGAAGTTGCTCTATAGAAAAAATCTTTTTGAGGACCTAATATATATATATATTATTCCCCACCTACTCACGTAGTAGCATGAGAGCTCAATCGTTTGAATTATACTTTCTCCACAAAATAAAGTCGCTTATATTTGCTTACTCTTAATGTGTGCGTATTTAATTTTTATAAAAAGTTACGATAATTATATATATATATAAAAAAAACTTACAAATATACTTCCGGTGGCATTCAAGATTCCTCCTCCGCCGGAAGCATAATTAACACCGTATAGCACCGCCTTTCCGGTGGTGTTTGGAGCAAGAAACGGCATCGCATAACGGGGTTGTCCTAATCCCTCACCTAAATATAAAAGACAAATTGAAAAAAAAAACATATGCATACACAGTTAATAATTTAAAAATTCAAAACTTTTAAATAAAATAGTTGTTCGACCAGAAAATAAAAATAAAAATTATCCAACAAAAAATGCACACTAACCGACAATATCCCCTATGGTTCTCCCGTTGGTGAAGCGCCCGGTCGGGTTCCCTCCGGAAGCCTTGAAATCGATCCCATTGGGAGGAATATCGGCTTTGGACAAAGTTTGTAAATAGTTGTTGTTTCCGGCGTCGACCAACGAGTCTCCGAAAATATATGAGGCCCCTTTTGTCAAATCTATGTCATCTATTTGACACACCCCAATTGACCAAAGGTTAATCATCTTCACTAAAAGCAACATTAATCCAACATTGTAAGAATTGAAGTTAATGGCCATGGTTCTTGATCAAGTTCATCCACATGAACAAATGCCAATGTAGAATATATATATATATTTATATATGTATATATAGTTGGAAAGTTTTGGATGATTTGGGTTGGTGATTTTATTGGGGTTAGGTCATCCATATTTGGACAGCTTTGTTTCAATGTGCTTAATTGGGAAGAAGTGTTTTTTTGTTATAAGGAAATATTGGGGTTTATTGACTATTGTTTTAAGTTTTGACTGGTCTTGAACTATTTATTATTATTATTTTTTCTTTTCAAATATTTAAGTTAAATAATATTTTTAAAATTTAAAATATTAGTTTAAGAATTATTTTTTTTTCTTTCACAATATAATATCACATATATATATTTGTGTTATATTAAAATTTAGGGTAAACTGTCTTTTAGTTCAGTAACTGAACCCTTTTATTATTTTAGTCCGGTAAATGGAGCATGTCGCAAATTAGTCCCATAAGTGAAAAATTTTTGTTGTTTTAGTTCTCCGGCGCCGGAGACGCCCGCGTGGCTCGCCGGAGGTGACGTGTCCGCCAGGTGTCCCGCCAGATCAGCGCACCTGGCGGACACGTGGATTTATTTATATTTTTTTTAAAAATTTTTTTTAATTGTAACAAATAAAAAAATTAAAAAAATACAAATACAATTTAAAATAAGTTTAAAAAAATTTTAAAAAATGAAAAAAAATAAAAAAAATCTACGTGTTCGCTATGTCAGCGACACCTGGCGGACACGTCACCTTTGGCAAGCCACACGGGTATCTCCAGCGCTGGAGGACTAAAACAGCGAAAATTCTTCACTTGTGAGACTAGTTTGCGACATGCTCCACTTACGGAAGTAAAATGATAAGGGGGTCCAGTTACGGGACTAAAAAAACAGTTTACCCTAAAATTTAATTTGATTCGAATTTCTATCATTCTCAAATCAAATAATCAATCGCAAACCCTCAACTTAATTACTGTTTTTTTTTTTTTTTTAATCAATGAATCATATATAGGCTGTGTTTGATTTGTTTGTATTTTGTATTTACATAGTGAATTAATTGAACAATGTATAATGAAACAAAAAATTACTAAAAGAATAGAGGACTTTGTTCTTTTGAAGTTTAATTTAGTTTTTTCTTTAATATTGATTTAGATATGATATTTTATATAATATAATATATATATAATCAAAAATCCCGATAATTACATATAATTTTTTTTTTTTTTTTTAACTTACATGCAAAAGAACATACTTATAAAATTTATATTTTATCTTGCCACTGTGGCTTCAACAATATGGGCTCTGTTATTATTTTTTAAATTTTTTAGAAATATTAAAAAAATTAGGTATTTAATATGGTAATTAAAAAAATAATAAATTAATGTAATAGATATTTTTAAAAGCTATTCAATCAATAATAGTGTAAAAATGTACATGTATATATATAATTTTATATGTGATTAGGGAATGTTGCAGTGGCGAGTTGTGTTATATTATAATTTATAGGTGAGGTTGGTTGGTGAGTTGAAAATTTTAAATTAAAGTAAGTCTAATTAATTAAGTGGGAAGGTGATATAATGGTGAACTAAAATTTGTACACATCTTGCAACGTCAACATGCATTCTAATATTGTAATAATATTTACGTCTTTGACAACTCTCACGTGTTCGTCTCAGGGTTGGTTTGTTTGTTCCGAGGTTTGAATTTTGAGTTAGAATTTGAATAGTAAAAAATTTTAAATTGTAATTGCATGATGTGATATAATAGAATGTTTTGAATGTAAAATTAATTTTTAATATAATTTAAAATTATAACAAAATGAGTGTTTGATTTGATATTTTTTAAAGGAGAAATTTGATAAATAGTGAAAGTTGGGAAAAATTTCCCAAACAAACACACCCTACTGTATTATTTAGCAATTTGTTCGTCCCAAGATAATTGACCTTTATTTTATTGAGAATACAATATTTAAGAAAATGATATTTTATTAGTTAATAATAGCGAGTTATAATATTAATTTATTAATTTTTTTTAGAATATCATTTGAATATCAGTTGGAATGTTATATATTTTTTTTTTAAACAAAAAAATTACTCCCTCCGTCTCAAATACCGTGCAATATTTCCTTTTTAATATGTCTTAAACACCCTGCAACATTTCCAAAATAGGAAATAATTAATTATACCTAATCTCTACCCCACACTTTATCTCCTCACACCATCCAAATAAAAAAATAAAATATATATTTCTCTCTCAATCACATCGCCTAATTTCTAAATTATTATACTTAATACTACCCACCTAAAAATCCGTGCCAAAAATAAATATTGCACATTGTTTGGGATGAAGGGAATATTTTTTAAGAAATGATGATGATTGTATACTTTTACACAAAACTATTCTCAAAATGATAATTTTGATATATAAAATATTATTAAAATATTTCTAAATGTTTCTCGCCGATATAGATTAAGACAGGTTCAACGACTAGCATTGCTTTAATTTCTTGGGACATTGGACTTTGCAGGATTGTCTTCTCTGACTTCGATTGCGGCTACACGGCACTACTTTGTAGATTTTCCACATAAATCGAGAGGAAAACCGAGTGACGGATGCGCTATCGAAAGCACCTTGTTCTATCACGGATTTCTGGATCCTTAGCCCTTCAAAAATCCCAGCGGCGGCTTGTGGCTTTCTTCGGACGGATGCACCCGAGCTTTAAATTTTGGCGCTAGGTATTATAACTCGTTTTATTGTCTTGTTTAATCCTATTAGTTTTAGCATTTCCTTATTTAGGCTAGACTTAGACCTTTTAGCAGGTTGGACTGCTTGTACTTGACTGTATTGCTTGGAAGAACTACGTACGGCTTGATCCCCGTTTGTGGTACGTAGGTTGCTCATTTGGACTCAACTGGAAAAAAAAAAAAAAAAAAAAACTAAAAATCATAACCATTAAACAAACAAACAAATATATAAAAAAAAATTATAATAAGATTTGTTCTTTTTTATATATTTGAAATTAAAATTAATATTACTTACTATACATAATTTTTAATAAAAATGCATTATTATTTTCTTTTAAAAATATTATTTAAATTATTTTCTTTTAAAAAATATTATTTAAATAAAAATTCAAATCAATACTCCGTATCAAATTAATTTCAAACTACAACAAACAACCAAACACATTAAATACTACTACATGCATATATGTTAATTACTTAATTAGCACATGCATAGTAGAATGAGTTGTTTTTTGTCTTTCTTATTAATTTTTTATTAATTTTTTTAAGGTTTTGGATGAGTCTTAAAATGAAAACTTTTATCAAATGTAATAAATTTGCACAGAATGCATATAGTTTGTTTACTTTTTAAATATGACTTTTTATAAATATTATTAAAAATACAATATATATATATACATATTATATATTACTTATTAAAAATTTAATAATTCAATAAAAAAATATTATTTTTATATTATTTAAATAATTTTTCGTATTTAATATAGAAAACACATTCATTTGAAAATACAAAATGAACACATTGTAAAATAAAATATAAAAAATAAAAAATAAAAAGAAAAAAAAACTCAAGTAAAAGCCTAATACTTTTTTTAATCATTTACCATGCAATATCATATAATTTTTGCAAAAATATGATGACATTTATTAAGGGTGTGTTTGTTTGAGGGATTTGTTTAGATTTTTACTATTCATCCTAATTTTTTCTCCCCCAAAACATCAAATCAAACATCTATTTTTCATTTTTTATATTATACTAAAAATCAATTTTACATTCAAAACATCACATCAAACCCTATTTATATCACATCATACAACTATTCAAATTCAAAATTTTTACTATTCAAATCCCAATCCAAAATCCAAACCCCCAAACAAACACACCCATAGAGAATTTTGTAATTTTGCCGCTATTTATTTATAATAATTTTTTTATTAAAAAAATATCATATTAAATACTATTTTTATTATTTTAAATTTTTTTCAAAACTAAAACATCAAAAAATTTAGCTAAATGGAGCTATAGATTTTGTATAAAATATTAATTTCAACAACTATTTTACCAAAATACCAATACAACAAACACATAAAATCTATTTACTTAGAACTTGTATGTATGTTCATTATTTCACAATTTTGTGATTAACACACAATTCCAATAACAAATCTGTATTATTTGTCATTACTATTTCATTTTTATAAAAAAAAACTCATTTTCAGCATTATCAAACATTTTGAGCGAGATAATTTGTAACATTATTGTAAATAATAATCTCAAATGTTCTAAAAATGACCATAATGTTTAATCAAATACTTGAAAAGTCCATTAATCATGAATAAATAATGCTTTTGTGGCAAAACTCATTCAAAAAGTGAGATTGTCATACAATCATATGTATTTGTTGAGTGTTTAATAGTGTGAGTTCAAACAACATAATCTTAAGGTGTATTGGATATGATCTAAGGGTATTGATTTTGAGGACATTGTAATCATGTCTCATTCTAATATAATTAGTTTATTCCATATTACAACCTCAAATTCGAAAGCTATATTATATGTCAATATATTAATAAAGATGTTTGAAAAAATTATGTTTTCATACAAAAATTTGTGACCGTTATATTTACCATTGTTGAATGCTTGAACAATGATAAAATGTTTCATAAAAAAATATTGAAGACTTCAACATTACGAGACAGAAAAATACTAAAAAATGATATATTGAGTGCATCTAACCTAAGACATGCATTGCTTTATGGTAAGATACTTGCTTGGAAATTTTTTGTTTTGATTTTTTTTTTTGACAAATTTTCTCGATTTTATTTTGTAATATTTTCTATTTATTCTACTTCATATTTTTCGTACATGATGCATTGGAAGGATATTGGTGGTGGGTTTTATACTTGATGTTTAGACTAAAAATTAAATATATTGATATTGTGAGTGAATTATTTCATAGAAAGAAGTATACAAGAAGTTTGATAGTGGTAGTCCCAAATGCTAAGTCCTTGCGGGTATTTATTGTTGTCTGAAAATCTCTTTATAATTTTTATTTTATTTTTTTAAATTATTTATGCTATTTATTATATTTCTTAATTTGTTGTGATCTTTGTTATTTTATTGTAGCCCTCACCCTCATGTGTTAGCTCTATCCTCGTGTATTTTTAGAAACATATTTGTAGCTTTGTGAAAAATTATTTTGTATTACAATAGAAATGTAAATTATTTGATTTGACATAAGTAATTTTTTGATAATTCTATAAAAATTGAAGAGTGGTTCAAACTAGAGATTTGTAAACTTAAGAAAGAATATAAAAAATAAATTTAAGTGTACATCCAATTACTATTATGATAAATATGGAAAAACATTTCAAAATAAATTTTTAAAGCTCCCCACCTAAATGTTGAAGATAAAGATTTAAGAAATTTCAATATAGATAAAATATTGATAGATCCAGAGGCTGAGAACAATATCATTCTAAATAAACAAAAGTGTTTAAAAAAAACAATATAAAAAATCTTTAAATGATGAATCCATTGTTAAGAAGTTAAGGATTTGTGCCGATGAAAACTCACATGAGTCATTCTTTTCTTTTGGTCTTAATTTTGAAGAAAATCAAAATCCAACAGTCTCTTCTCCTCTCTACATCGAAAAAAATAAAAATTTCAGCTAAATATAAAACAATTCCAAATAGTTGTTTAGAAGTTATTGGATGAAGTTATTTTAGAACTATGAAACTTATTGCCGAATGAAAAAAAAATATATTGTGCTAATTAAGTTTACATCACATGCTAATACTTAACTACTTTTGTGCTATATATTTAAAACATAGTACACTTGTCCAAAACAAAGGGTGTTATATCATCGTTCAAATAATTGTTGAATAAGTTTATATTATGTGGTAAAATATACTTACTTTTATATGTTGAAATAATATGCATCATTTTTGAACAAGATATGATTGGTGATTTTCAAAATAAAGTACAACTATTTCTCATTTCTTGTAAATTTGATGCGAGTACATGAAGACGTTGTTAATTGGAAACTTAGTTGGGAGGATTTATTTGCTCATCAATATTTGTATATCCAAAAAGAGCAACTTTTGATAGTTATACATGTATTTCTCTAATTGCAAAACAACAACAATGACTTCATTAAAATAGCGAAGCATAGGTCACCACAATAGAGGTCTGAACAATATTTATCTCAACGGGCTACAGCTTCTCATGATGTTGTACAGGATATATTGATTACACGGTATATTTAGGTGGAGAGCAAAGCTGGTGTGAAAAAATGGACTTTGAGGATAAAAAATATTTAATGTCTCACCCGGTGCTTGTGTGAGTCCCTTGGTTACCTCGTCAAATAACAATTTACAGATAATAGAGGTGTAGAGCATGCGGAACTCAAGGTGCAACTAAAAAATGTGCTCTTAGAAGGTCAAGGGTCAGGCCCGATGTTGAAAGCTGCAAAGGAAATGGCTGCTCGGAAACTACTTCGATAGAAAATGTTCGATGCAAGAAAAGAGCACTGAGCAGTATCCCTACCCAATGCATCAATCCCACTGCTAGACATCTAACAGACATGGCCTTATTCGAAGGTGAGGTTGTAGAAGTATAAATCATCTTTTCATTTTCAGGAAATTCTTTCTCAATTTCCATCTCATCCGACAAGATGACGTCCTTTAATGGCAGATATTTCTTTCTTTGACCCTCATGCCAACAAATCTTTGTGGAATGACAAAAATAGGATTATCAAATCCTCTAAAAGCTTAACTTTTTCCTTCTCAATTTCCTTTTCAAAAACAAAATTCTCATTTTTCCACCCTTTATACAAGCTATTTATTTTTTTATTGCAGAAGAATTTTTCAAATAAGCATTTGTCCTTCGCATTCCTTGGTAGCAATAAATGGAATTCTGCAATATCCTGTCCAAATATCCAAACTATTCTATTTGGTTGTCAATATTGAATTCCTTCAATTGTGCTTATGCCCATCTCTTCAACATCCGATAAATCAACTATTTCACATTCAAGATACCAACTATTTTTGTGTGCTTTGCTTTCTCGGAAAACTTAGTACTTTTACTATAACTTTATCATTTTTTGTGTTTAGATTACTTCAAGCTTTTGATTTAAGGTGTTTGTTTATCATAATTTTGATTGTTGGAATTTAAGATCTTATGTGCATCAATTGTTCAGTCTTTTTATATATATATATATATAAATGAATGAAATTATATATTATGTTGAATAAATACATATATATATATAGGTGCTGACACCTTTTGTTACTTTTGAGTTAAACTTTTAAAGCACGAGTAACATATTATATTTGTAGTAAAGTAATATTATTGTACCGAATGAAATCATATTTTGTGTTATATTCCTTGTATAAATTTGCTTCTTTGTAACTATAATGTGTTGAAATGTAAAATTATTGTCCATAAATAAAAGGTTCTATTGTAATGTATTGTCTGTTTATTGTACTTCCATTGCAGTTTTATCTTTTTTTTTTTTTTTTTTTTTTCATGTTTGCATTACTTCAAGCTTTTGATTAATAATGTTTGCTACTCTTAAATTTATTACTGCATTGAATGTTAGATGCACAGCAACCGTTCGCTCTTTTGTCTGTTCTAGCTAAATAAAATTTTATATTATGTTGAGTAAATGCACAATATGTTCTAATATTTAGCCACTTTTTTACTGAATTTAAAAACAAGATAGTATATTAAATTTTTTGTAAAGTAATATTATTGTATCGAATAAAAATACATCTTGTGTTATATTCTCTGCATGAATTTTTTTTTTTAACTATATATGTGCTGAAACGTAATATTATTGTCCACAAATAAAAAAAGTGTCTATTATGATGTATTGTTTTTTTTTTTTTTTGCTTTTTTCCAGAGTTTTATCTTTTTTTAAAAAAAAATAAAAATTACTTCAACCTTTTTTTATTAATAGTGTTTGTTTCTCTTTAATTTTGATTTTTGCAATTAGAGACCTAATACGTACCAACTATACGTTGTTTTGTCTATTTTACCTGAATGAAAGTACATATTGTATTGAATAAATGCACATGTGGTAACACTTAGCTAAATTTGTGGTAAATTTGTAAAATAGAGTAACATATTATGTGTAGTATAATAATATTATTTTGTTAAATGAAAATACATCTTGTACTATTTTCTTCATATGAATTATTTTCTTTATAACTATACATATGTTGAAATATAACATTATTGTCCATAAAAAAAAAAAAATCGGCTATTATGCTATCCTGCATAATTTATTGTGCTACATTAATGAATAAAGTGCAATATAAATTCCTAAATCTTTGACAAATATTGTTGAATGAACCTATCAATTGTGTTGTTTATATTTGATTGGTTGTAATTGTATTATCAGAGAACAAGTTTAGTTAGACTACGAAATACCATAATTTTCAACAATCTCAACCTATTTTTTTCTGTGATTTAATTAACTCCAAGTTACATACTTATTATATACACATATGTAGACTTATCTACACCAATAAATTTCATCATCATCTTTTGTCTCTTATTGCACTCACGAGAAAATATCAATATAGACTAAACATACCTTACGTAGAGCCATAGATTCTAATATTTACCTAGATTGCACACACAACAATCTAGATATTGTTGAATGAACCTATCAATTGTGTTGTTTATATTTGATTGGTTGTAATTGTATTATCAGAGAACAAGTTTGGTTAGACTACAAAATACCATAATTTTCAACAATCTCAACCTATTTTTTTCTGTGATTTAACTAACTCCAAGTTACATACTTATTATATACACATATGTAGACTTATCTACACCAATAAATTTCATCATCATCTTTTGTCTCTTATTGCACTCACGAGAAAATATCAATATAGACTAAACATACCTTACGTAGAGCCATAGATTCTAATATTTACCTAGATTGCACACACAACAATCTAGATATTGTTGAATGAACCTATCAATTGTGTTGTTTATATTTGATTGGTTGTAATTGTATTATCAAAGAACAAGTTTGGTTAGACTACAAAATACCATAATTTTCAACAATCTCAACCTATTTTTTTCTGTGATTTAACTAACTCCAAGTTACATACTTATTATATACACATATGTAGACTTATCTACACCAATAAATTTCATCATCATCTTTTGTCTCTTATTGCACTCACGAGAAAATATCAATATAGACTAAACATACCTTACGTAGAGCCATAGATTCTAATATTTACCTAGATTGCACACACAACAATCTAGATATTGTTGAATGAACCTATCAATTGTGTTGTTTATATTTGATTGGTTGTAATTGTATTATCAAAGAACAAGTTTGGTTAGACTACAAAATACCATAATTTTCAACAATCTCAACCTATTTTTTTCTGTGATTTAACTAACTCCAAGTTACATACTTATTATATACACATATGTAGACTTATCTACACCAATAAATTTCATCATCATCTTTTGTCTCTTACTGCACTCACGAGAAAATATCAATATAGACTAAACATACCTTACGTAGAGCCATAGATTCTAATATTTACCTAGATTGCACACACAACAATCTACTATGTAATACACACAATTACTACAAAAACAAAAACACAAGCAAGATTAAACATATTTTAACACATAAACCTACATATTCTAATCAACCACATAAACTACTTTGCAATCCAGCAACACACATTGCATATTCACTAAGAAAAACAATTAGATATCGAATACAAAATTTAAAAATATTAATGTGCATTTACCAAAATGACTATAAACATTACTAATAATTGGATTATTTGTCAATCTAATACTTTGGGTACATTGGGAGTGAGCACGAAAATTTAAAAATATTAATATTATATTGATATTGAGTGTAAAAATATTTTTAAAAGATCAAAATATTTCTACTTTATATAATTGTTGTAAAAAATAAAGATAATTTTACAAAAGAGAGGAGAGTTAGCTAAAAAAAAAATAAAAATGGAGAATAGTATATAAAGTATTTTTCCAATTAAGTTTGTTGTGCAATAATTGGAAAGGAGAAATTGGGTTAGTTCACTTTATATTTTTTTTAGTGCAATGTGATTTCATATTAGCTACAAAGAATTATAATAGTAACATACTCTCTCTCCGTCCTAGAATTATAGTCTTAATTGAGTTGAGTACGAGATTTAAGGAATATTGATATTATATTGGTAGTTGGTAAATACGATAGATAAAATTTTTTTTGCCCTTGTGAGTGTATTAGTGTAAAAAGTAGTGACAATTGTGTAATAAAAATGAAAAAGTAGGAGTAGTTTTGTGGTCATATGGTTATTTATGAAAATAAGATTATTGTTTTGAGACGGACAAAAATGATAAACAAGACTATTGTATTGAGACGGAGAGAGTAAAAAATAATATTTTACGTTGAATGTTGACCATAAACAATATAATTTATAGAATTGTCGGATATAATGTTTTAAATAAAAACATATAACTTTAGTTTAAAACTTTAAACAAATAATATTTTAAATACAATGAAGTTTAGTTTTATTTTTCTTTTATTATTATATAACTTCTATAAATATATAGTATTATTTTATTATATAAACTGTTACATCTAAACTATTATTCAAATATAATGCAAGTTAAGTAAGAAAGGTTGTATGAAAACATAATAGATGCGCTCATTCAACAATTATTTTTACATGCTTTTCGATAATATATTCATATTTATACAATATATATATAATATACTATTATATTTATTTTAAAAATTTAATAGTCTAATACAAAATATTATTTTTTATATTATTAACATATTTTTATGCTTAAAATAAAACATATGTATTTAAAATAAAAAATATGTACACAAATACCTACTTCGAATAATACAAACCAAATAAAAGTAATTCAAAAAACAACCGTTTGTTGGGGGGTTTGAGGTTTAAATTTGAGTTTTAAATAATAAATATTTTAAATTTAAATATCTATTTGATATGATATAAATAGATATTAATTTATGATGTATTTCTTTTAAAAAAAATTTCAAACATTATTATTTGGACTCGAAATATATTTTTTAACCTTATAAAATATCTCATTAAATATTATTTTATTATTAAATTTAAATCAAAATTTTTCAAATTTTTACCAAGAAAAAATACACTAAATTTTGAATATAAAATTAATTATTAGCATAATATAAAAAATAAAACTTTAATTTTATATATATTTTTAAAAAAATTAATGAATAATAACTAGAGAATTATTAAAATCCAAATGATGGTCTAAAGGCCCAAACTAAAACTAAGATCCAAAAATTAAAAATAAAAATTAAGACCCAAACCCAATAACCCATAACCCAAATAGGATCCAAATAAAGAAGATGGAAATGGTGTCGAGAAGAAGACGTGAGAGACAGGCGCCGACGAGCGAGAGCAACGGCACCACCAGCGTACGACGAAGGCTTGGGCAAGAAAAGGCGAGTTCTGGTCGTGGAAGTCTTATTCCAGCGGCGACGCGCCGCTCGGAGATTCTGGATTGAGGCTGGTGTTGAGGCGCGCCCACGCTCATCTTCTCAGGCGAGCCAAGGGCAAGGAGAAGCTGGTTGTTGGTGAAGGCGTTAGTCTGTGGTGGTGTCGAGTCGCACAGAAGTGACCGGCGGCGAGCGAAGGTGACTGGTCCGGAGTTGATAGGTCCAGTCCGATAATGCTTGAATGAATCAGTGGGGAAACGGAATTTCTGTTGGATTCCAAGCTGGAAGGTTGGGGCTGTCTTGATTGATAATTTCTTTCGTTTATTCTTGATAGTTGCCTTAAGTGTGGTCATTTGTGTGGTGTGGTGGATGCTTTGTTGCATATTAATGATATTATTCTGAAGAAAACCTTGTCAGGTATGGTATTAAGTTTGAATTGCTGAATGGCCTTTTAGAAGTGAATTGGTTGTATTTTTATGGAATCGTTTTGAGATTGGTAACCATTTGGTGTGGGGTTTGTAACTTGAGAAAAATGTTATTGTCGTCCTGCTTTGTGAACTCCATAATTGTGTCTTTTCAATGACTGAACCTTTTGAACTATACAATAATCCTATTTGTGTTTAGTGAAGTGGGTTTCGAGAGGTGGTTTGGTAAAACTTTGGGCTTTGGAGTTTCCCAATCTTTCAACATTTCCCGTTTTCATGCATTTTTAAAGGTTAGTTCGAGTGCAGGGTTTAGACAGTTTCAAGAGTGGTTTTAAAATGCATTAACTTTATCTATGGATGTTTAGGGCTTAACTTGGTTATATTGTATTAAATGTCTGAAAATAAATTGTGTGCAGCTTTGCTACTATTTTCCGGATTGGTGATCGATAGATGTGGCTCTCAAGCAATGTGTGTGTGTATATAAGATATATATATATATATATATATATGTTGCTTATAAGCATGCTTAGGTATGATGCTTACTGTTTAAATATTGCATTGATATGTGAAATCATATGTTTGGGTTGCATTTTACGAAAATCTGATTGTCAAGTTAGATGGCCTTTGTTTCAGTTATTGGGTTGTATATTTAAAATGGGTCAACATTACGTATTCTTGCTACTATATCTTTTGAAGAGATTGAAAATTCCTTGAAGTTTTGGGTCTGTTTGCTGTGAAAAACCCACTATTTTAAGTGGTAGTTTTGTGAAAATCTGATAGAATGAAAATATAGAGTGGGTGTGCGTGCAGTGCACTTTCTTATTTTAAATGGAGCTTCCTTTTTTTTTTTTTTTTTTTTTTTAAATGCATATTGAATTTATGTTTGACACACATACACACTTAGGAGTTGTGGGTTGGCTTAGTTTTTGTTGTTATATTGATCACTATGTTATTTCATTTATCATTATGTTTGTGTTTTGGTTGTATGGGAGGGGAGCATCATTAATATTAGGGTCTGAAAGGATAATAAGACAACTGAAATGATAATAGTTGACAATCTAATATGTCCTTAGCCATAGGAATATTTGAGGAATCAGTTAGGCGTTCTAAGTTTGTATAGGCGTAGTTTCAATTATGGGTTTGATCCTTGTAAGTTATAGCAGTAATTTAGGAATTATATGTTAACCTTGATTTTGGGTTTGGGAGGGGTGGGGATGTAGAGGATCTGATTATATACTCTTTGGGTGATTTCTAGAGTGTGAAGACTCAATGAACAAACATGGGGTAAGGGTAGGACGGGGCTCCTCTGTTTGGTTGTTTTAAATGAGTTTGAGATTCATGTGCGTGAGTTTATTTGGTTTAAAAGTTTTTGTGTGTGTTAAAATTTCTTTAAATCAAACTTGGTGTGACTAGAATAACTTAATGTACTTATATAAGTTCTCCTCCCTTTTCAATTAAATCCTAAGACAAAAACATTTTATAACAGACATGTGGTTATATGATTCATCTAACTTACTCAGCTTATCGCCATTTATGTGTTATGTGGATTACACATTTTTAGGTTCACCGAGCATTTGGGATACTCTTGAGGGCGTGTTGGGATAAATGGTGAGAGTGAGAGAAACAACCTTGTATTAAATTATTAATTTCCTTGCATGTAATTATTTACTTACGCTTTCTAACTATAGGATGCATTTATTTACTATATATTAGCCTCAATGATGTGTTGAGAGGTCTTTTTGCAAGGAAAATGGGTCTTTTGGTAAGGTTTGGTTGTAATAATCTAGAGTGACAGACTAAGGTGTTACAGGTCTATACTACAGATGGTCTGGATTCATCTAGCTTTGGAAGTCCTGAGGGATCCTCAAGAATCACTGGATTTCAGCAATTGTAGCTCACAACTAATCTGTTCATCATCTGGATGTTCTTCTAGGTACTAATCATAATTCAAACTCACTATTTCAGATTTGTAGATTTTCAGACTGGTTCCAACGCCAAAAATCATGAAACTCTCAGTATGCATCAGTTCCAATTCCCATTTCTACTCCACATTGCCTCCAATAAATGATAACATGAAATTCCCCAAACTCAAACCAAAGCACTCTCTTAGACCCTCAGCCCTGTCAAACTGCTTGGACACCTCCTTCAGTATCAACCATGAATTCGAAGACGGAGAGCATCTGAAAACGCATTGCATAAACGGTTGTGGTGCCAAAAGTTTTGACCTCCCTATTGTGGTGCGCCACTCAGGGAAGGTTTCCAGGTGTGTGTGGGATGGGGAGGAATTGAAACTGGTCTGCGTGGACGGTGTTGATGGATCTTCTTTGGGGCAATTATCGTTTAATTTTGAGGATACAATTAGGAAATTGAATAGAGTTTGTGGGGATGCTGTGAGGAACTTCTTTCTGCCGAGGGTAGTAGGCCCAAATTATTTAGAGTATGTGAAGTGGAAGTTTCTGCACAGAGTTTTCAGCTCTGCACTTCAAGTTCTTGCTACTCAGGTACGGAGTTCAGAATTCTCCTTCCGATTTGGTTTGACAAATTTAAGCTTTTCGATTGAATTGGATTAAATTGGGAAGTGATGGATCATAGGAATGTGCTTGCGCATGATTATGTATGATCATTTGTTTTGGCATTACTAACCTTGTGTTTTGGTTCTATCATGTTTGAAATAATGTTTAGGCAATGTTTCGGGCAATAGGAATTGGCTATTTTCGATCACTTCCATCAGCTGCTGCGCTGAATTGGGTTTTGAAGGATGGGCTCGGCCGGCTGAGTAGGTGCATATACACTGCTTGCCTTGCTTCGGCATTTGATACCAATTTGAAGGTATGGCTTCTAGCCTTCCAGTCCTCTAGAACTATCTGCAATTTGTTCTCTTGTGCAAATAGATATATGTGTAACCTTTGTTATAGATGCCTTCCCCACTTTAAGCCGTAAATTTGTTGTCTTAGTTTTTTCCATTAGAGCATTTGTAATTGATTCATTTTGTTGTTTCTTTTCATGACCGAAGAGAGTTAGGTTCTCAACATCTGTACTGTTCAGCCTGAGCATTGGAGTTGAGTTGTTGACTCCCGTCTTTCCCCAATACTTCCTTCTTCTTGCGACAATAGCCAACATTGCCAAACAAATAAGCCTTGCTTGCCACATATCAACTGGCGTAAGTTCTTTAATATCCATGTTCTTTCTAAATTTTGTATTGTTTCATTTTCTTTTCCGTAGTTTATGAACTAGAACCACCTATCGTGTGCTTTCTGTTCTGTATAGTTTAGACACCCTGTGGCATTAATTTGATTTATCACATTTTATCAGTCTGCTGTTCACAGAAGTTTTGCCATAGCAGACAATCTCGGAGAAGTTTCAGCAAAGTCACAAGTATGTTGTGACATGACACTGGCTAGATTTCAAGTATTCTAATGAACTGCCAGTATTTTGAAATCTGATTGTCGTTTTTGGGTTTTCAGATTCAAACAGTATGCTTCGACAATATTGGGCTTATGCTTGCTGCTACCCTCAACATTTTGTTCCGTAACAATCAAAGGTTGCTAGTACACTTAGCTTAATCAAACACCCCATTTTTATAAAAAACGACATTGATTATAATTTCTGGCTCTCCTGTCCTGTGAAAGATTACTGGAAACTCTACCATTTTTTGTATACCCAATATTCTCGGCTTTGGACCTTTATGGGATTTATCGTGGGCTAAAGCACATCCACTTGCAGACATTGACTAAGGTCAGTTCTTAGAATTGTCATTATAATTCTTATATTGCCTGTATTGTTCAAATTCAAGGTCATTATAATTCATGTGAAATTTCATTTCATATATCAACGTGTACGCACTCATATGGTTAGGATGGAAATCTAGTCGGAAAAAAGGGTAAATATATAGTTTAGCCTGTGAGTAGGGTAGGAAACCTATTGGCCTGAATTTTCTTTAGCAATCCTTCAGAATTGACATGCGATTGACATGTAAATGAGTTATCTATAGTACATTATAACTGGGTTTCAAAATATAAATCGACCCAACTAAGCATGGACAAGTATTTTTAAGCTAAAATATAAAAGATAAATATCTATGTTTATTCTATTATCTATAATAATTAAATTACATAGTACAACAGATAAATATACCTAGTCAAAATGCACCTAGACTAATCACTAATAACAGGAGGCCTAATTTAACAGAAAACAATAAGAACTCTAATCCAGACATGGCTTTGCTTTTAAAATTTTAAATTTTTATTTTCGTCGACCCAATACTAAATCAAACTAGCAATTCCTGATCATATATATTAATTTTGAGTTAAACTCTTCATGTGGTTTTGTTTTTGGCTAAAAGTTACTATTCCCATATTCATTTCAATGAAGTGTCTCCTTTTTATTATTATGGTCTTATCCAGGATAGGCTTGAGGAAATAATATATATTTGGATTCATCAAGGACATGTCCCGTCACCGGCCGAAGTGAGTGAGAGGGAAGGCGTTGATTTCTTATGGAGGAAAGGTAATGTTTTCTTTGCAGTTAACGATGTTAATTTGTAAGTTTCCATAGGATCAAAAACATATTCTTAATGGAGCTTTGGATCAGGCAGGGAACTTCTGCCTATTAGAATTGGCTGCTTGAATCAAAATCAGAAAATTCCGAAGCCGACCATGATGATGTTGAGGTCCCTAAACGATCAAGATTTCTACTTCGTCTGTATTGAGAGGTTGCCTCATGATAGTGGGCTAAACGATGTACGTATGTTGTAAAATAATGGGCTGCAACACAATTTCTATTCAACAGTTTAAATGAATTTTAATCAATCTTTCGCCACTGATGCAATTGCAGGTCGGTATTCTTCTATGCGTACGGGAAGGAGCTGCAACATCTGAAGTTATTACGGGTTTATTGCAGGTAACCAAATGTTTATTCCTCTTCTTCGTGATCATTCTTACCGTTATGTTTCTAGAAGCAATTCAAGCATTGTCATGGAATACCTAGGCTTGTCGAATTCGCAATAGCCTCCTACCGGAAGGGCTTGTTTCGGCAGATTCAGTTGTTCGTCTGTGGCCAGAATTGATCGAAGAAAGCAAGAAAACCGCCGAGAATGATGCCCCGGTGCTGATCGAGACGATGTCGGGTTTGGGATGGGCTTGCAAAAATGTTCTGCTCACCACACAGGAGCAGGAAAGGTACAATTTTGTGCCTAATTGAAATTTAGATTCAGAAAAGTTGTATAGATAGAGATATAATGACCACTTAAGAATCTTCTTTAGGTTCAAAAATTTGATAGGGTCAGATGGATAGTGTCAAAAGTTTCAAAAAATATCAGGTAAATGCAGTAGGGCAGATATTGAATTTAATACAATAGCGAAATTACCCTTTTGTCCCTTCCAAATTCCAATTAACCATGCAAACGATCAATTCAATTTTTTCCCAATTCCATTCAATTTAATCCAACAGATTTGTCACTTGCCGAAACTCTCCGCCGGCCGCCGCCGGCACCGCCTCCACCCCGGTGGCCTCCGGCGCCATTGTCACCCGCCATATCTTCAGCGACTTATCGATCCCGCCGCTGTACACGGTGAACCGCCGGTCCCCCATTCCGCGCCAGTACCCGGCGTTCTCCTTCTCCTCGACGGCCAGGCACTTCACCGGACCGGTGTGGCCGATCAACACCGAGAGGCAGATGTGCCGGCCCTCGTCCCGCCGCCAGACGCAAATGTTGGTGTCGGCGGATCCGCTGAACACCAAATTCCCAGACGCTGCCAGGCACAGCACCGCCAGCTTGTGCCCCTTCAGCACCCCGCCATGGCAGAGCTCCCTCCGGCGCCTCCAGAAGTTGACGAGGCCATCCGACGAGCCGCTGTAAAGAAACCCGCCTGAGGAATGGTTGACGGCGAGCGCTGTGACGGCGCACTCCTGCTTGAGAAGCGTCCGCGTCGGGAAATGCTTGGTCCCCTTCCCCTGCGACTCCCGCCGCCACACCCTGACGGTGCCGTCTGCCGACCCGGTGAAAACGAGGCCGTTGAACCCGACGGCAATCGCGTTCACTGCATCGCCGTGTGCTCCGCCGACGGATTCCATGCACTTCGAATCGGCAACGCGCCAAACCTTAAACGTCCCATCCCATGACGCTGAGTAGAGCAGCGACCGGTCCTCGCTGAACGCGAGGCACGAGATTGCGTCGGCGTGCTGCGCCGCCGCTGCCGCCGCCACCGGGTTCTTGAAGCTGAAGGAGCTCTTTATCCGGGCCTTGAACGTCGGCAGCGACCCGACCCGTTTGTAGAGTCGCGGGTCCTTCCTGGAGGCTTTCCAGACGCGGATTTTGCCGTCCTGGTGGCCGGAGAAGATCCGGCCGCCGGAGATTATGATGGTCTTGACAAATCCGGAGCTGGATTTGAAGGTCGAGAATTCTTTCTGGTTCTTCCACACGCGGATGTTCTTGCTTTCGGAGCCGGTGTAGAGGAAGTCTCCGGCGGTGGCGAGGGAATAAATGTGGCCGTCTTCGCGGACGAGGGAGGCGACAAGGCCGGTGTAGGAGGAGGAGTCGGGGACGACGTGGGAGGACCAGGGGGATTTGCAGAGGGGGGAGGTGGAGAGGGTGGTGGAGGTCGGGGACGACGACGACGTGCACGACGCGACCGGAGAAGAGCGAAGCGGCGGGAGATCGTCGGAATTGTTAATATTTCTCCTTTGGGAATGGTGGTGGAGGATGAGGAGGTTGTTCAAGGTTTGTCTTCGCAAATCGGGCGGCGCCGCCGTGTTTTGGCTACCGCCGGTGTCGGAATTGGTGGTGGTGGTGGTGTTGTTGTTCATGGAATGGAATTTTTCAGGTAATGATGTGAGAATGATTAATTGGTGGGGAGGGAAGGGGTAGGGGAAGAGGAATTAGACGAATAGGGATTGTTGATGATGAATGGATGATGAATGAATGAATAAATAAATATTTGGAATTAGGAATGGACGATTAATTGGTGAATTATATATTTAATGGTGAAATTGGAGATGGACAAATATGTTGTTGCATGAGAATTTGGAAAGGGATGAATTAGGGTGTGTTTGTTTGGGAATTTAGATTTTGAGTTAGATTTAAATAGTAAAATATTTAAATAGTAGTTGATTTGATATTTTTTTGACGAAAAAAATTGAATGAATAATGGATTTGGAGTAAAACCCGTCAAACAAACACGTGTGTATATATTTTTTGGACAATATTAAAATGGGAGAAATATAGGTGAAAGGTTACTCTGTCGACTCCAATCGGCATATAAAAAATAGAGAGACAAATATATGATTTTAATTTAGGTCCAATTCGTATTGATCAAATTAAATCAGTACAAGTTAGTACAAATTATTAAGCGGATAATATGTATTTTAATAATAATAATAATATTGCACAACAAATTATATATATATATATATATGCATGCATTATCCGTATTGGCTGATTTATATAAAACAATATACTTTTATACATTATATTGTTATAAATAAAATAATTTCGACTTATATTTTTAGTAAAAATATATTAACTTTTAATAAAATATTTAAAAATCAATAAAAAATTTATTTCGCTCAAATAATATTACAAAATAGTTTCATAAATTTTAATTTTCAATAATAAAAATTTCATTATTAGTAAAATATTACAGGAATGGATTGGGCGGGGTAAGAGTAAGAGGGTGTTTTGGTTAACAAATTTTTTAAGAGTTTTTAGTTTATTTAAGAGTTTTTAGCTCTTTGACGAGTAAATCATCTAATTTTGGTGTTCGGTAAATTAGCATTTTCAAATAGCTTATTGGATCCTTCATATATTTTTTTTTTATTACACTATTTATTAATTATTTAGATATATTTTCTAATAACTTATAAATTCATATTTATAAATTTAAAATAATTATTCTTTTATATGTCAATTATCTTATTTGTAATTTTTTTAAAAAAAATTTTAGAATAAAGATAATATAAAAATATTAATATTATTGAATCAATTATATAGCATTTTTTATCACATAGTATTTTTTTTATTAAAAAACAAATATATTTATTTAGAATTATAAATTTAATGTAAATATATATTAATTAAAAATTAATTTAATAAGCTTGCATTAATTCTTTACAAAATATTTTTAAAATAAAAAAAACAAATATCTTACTAAAATTTTTATAATTTTTAAAATTAATAATAAAATTATAAAAAAGTCTACCCATCGAAAAAACTCAACTAAATATTTTGAAAATAAAATATAAAATGTCCTTAATTGTTATTTTACGTATAAACAACTAATATCAAACCGCTATTTTACCAAACACTTTAATACAAACAGTTAATCGAATTAGCTAATCAAATCAGCTAATCGAATCAGCTAACAGCTAACAACTAATCGAATCAACTTACAACTAACAACTATCAGCTAATTGTCAAACACATCCTACATACAATTTTTTGTTTTAAAAAAGTAAAACTATTATAAAATTCTACTAAACTATCCAAACATATATATATATAATTACAATATGTAAAGGTTATTTTATTTGTTCGATTTTTGGGCGAATTATCCATACCCGTCCGGTGCTAATCCGACCCATGCGATCCGGTCTTCCCAAAATCAAATCCCAAACGTCCATCCTAGGGCTTAAATCTAAATTATTTATCCGTTAATATATGTTGTTACTCCTCACCACAAAACACACATCTGTGTGTGTGCCGCTGAGTTTTTGTCTCACTTTGTCTCACCCGCACTATCTCTTATTCTCCCTCCTCCGTCCCATAACTATATATCCATTTGCTTTTTACATAAAGTTTTAGAAATATTAGTATTATATTGAGATATAATAAGAATAAAGTAGAAATAACTAAAATGACCTTATTAGTATTGTGTGATATAAAAGTAATGGTATTTGTGTAATATATTGGAAGTTGTAAGGATATTTGTAATATTACGTAGATAGTACATTTACTTAAAAAAAAGAATGAATACTTTGTTACGAGACAGACCAAAATAGAAAAATGAATATTTTGTTATGAGACGGAGATAGTATGTTTTTCTCCGGTGGTTCCGGTGATTTTTCACTGCGAAATTGAGATGTTCTTTCTTCTGTAATGTTCTATGGAGTATTTGTGAGGATTTTTACGGTTCGATTTTTCTGTTTCGTTCCGTTTCCGTTGCAAGAATTGAGTTTCATTTTTCGGTAGAAGGTACGTGTTGCCGGGATAATGTTGGCAGGCGCCAGAGTTGTTTGTCGCTGTTTTGGTCTTCTCTTAATAGGGGTTGATCTACTAAAATCTAAGGCATATAGTGTATTTTCGATTATGTTTTGATTTTTTTTGGATTTTGTTCTTCAATAAAGTTCTACTTAATTCATTTCAAATTTGTTTTCGACTTAGTTTTTTCGATCCAAAAATATAACATTATTCATATAATTATGATGTGTAAAGTTAATGTGAAAGTGTTGAAATAAATAAATATTAATATAAAATATTTGTAATGTGTAGCAAGTCCATAGATATTAAAAAAATAAATAAATACTTTGTATTTAGACAATAGTAAATATATATATATATATTAAAAAATATAACCTAAATTTAAAAAATAAAAGTTAAGAAAGAAAAAAGAAGCAAATTTGAATTAATAACATGGGATTAAACTTAAATTCGAACTCAAAATGAAATAAATGAAAGTAAAATATGTTCTTTTTCAAAATAATTGTATTAAATACCTATTAAAAAATTTTCATTCGTAATTTTATATAATATTTGTTCATGTTGGGGTGCAATCCAAATTCCATATCGGAAGTTGGGAAGAAAATTGCTCACTTTATAAGTCTCAAGTGAACTCCAGGTACGAGGCCTTTTGGAGAATATTCAAAAACAAATCCGTGCAGACTTAGCCTAAAGCGGACAATATCATATTAGTGTTGAGTTGACCCAATTTCAACCGTTCATATCAAATCAAATTAATTCAATAAATTTTTTTATTATTTTTAAATACTAAACACAAATCTAAAACTCGTATTCGTTATCCAATTGTGTGTGATCATTTGATCAGACACCAATTTTTTTTAAAAAATAGATAAAATAGTAATTTTTACTTTTTTTTATAAAGAAAATTTTTTAAAAAATGGTTTTTTTTTTTTTTAAGGGTGTGTTTGTTTGAAGGATTTTGGTGGATTTCCACTATTCATCCAATTTTTTCCCCCCAAAAACATCAAATCAAACACCTATTTTTCATTTTTTATATTATACTAAAAATCAATTTTACATTCAAAACATCACATCAAACCCTATTTATATCACATCATACAACTATTCAAATTCAAAATTTTTACTATTCAAATCCCAACTCAAAATTCAAACCCCCAAACAAACACACAAAAAGAAAAACGGAAACAAATTTAGATGATAATTAAAAAAAAAAAGAAAATAAGAATAGATTTGGATGAAAGAGGGAGCAACATTTTAAATTATTTAATTTATATAATATTTTGAATATAAAATTAATTTTTATTTTAGTATAACAATAAAATAGTTTATATATTTTTAATTAACTAATTAATATACTTAATTTAATTAGCAGTTTGTATTAAAGTATTTGGTAAAATAATTTTTTTATATTAGTTGTTAATATGTAAAATGACAAACGATAATATTTATATTGTATTTTAAAAGTATTCAACTGTACTATTTGGAGTTTAAAACTTTTGATAATTTTTATTATCGATTATCGAAAATTGTGAAAGTATTATTAATATACTTATTTTGCTGTTTTTAATTATTTTTGTAAAAATAATAATATTTTACTAAAAAAAATAATAATTTTTGTGTAGAAAATAACATAAAATATTAAAGAACAAATTTTTGGTATATGCATTTTAATTATGTTAATTATCAATTAATTTAATACAATTTCAATCAATTTAATCAATTTTATTTATTTACAATATAGAATTTATATTATAAATATATATAAATAAGTTAATAATATTTATATTTTTTTCTTAATTTAGTAAATTAATATAGTATTTTACAAAGAAAATAAAAAATATATAAAATTAATTAATAATTTCAATTACTATAAAGTTTAAAATGAAATTATAATTACCAAAAATATAAATATATTAAAATAATAAATAGGGAAAATAATTACTATTTAAGGACAATTATAGAATAAATATAATTAAAGTGAAATGTTGGATAGGATAGTTTTTCACGAACAGATTCAATAAGTTGTTTTAAAAAATTGATTTACCAAACACTAAAATTAACTTATTAACTGATCAAACAACTAAAAAGCTGTGAAATAAGTTAAAAACCGTTCAAAAAATTAATTATCAAACATCCTACTCGTATCCTCGATGAAACTTGTTTGTTTTATATTTTGATATTTTTATGTGAGGTATGAGAAATTATATGGATAATATAAGAACAAAGAATGTATATAATATATTAGAATTTTTGAAAAAATATATTAAATTTTTTTGTTGAAATAACAAAGCCAACCAAACAAATAAATCCACTAATCTTTATAAATGAAAAAACAAAAACTGCTATTTTGGATATTTTGTACTTAAAGAAAAATTTAACTAAAAGAAATCATTATTTTAAGATAAAATTTAAAATATTGATTATAACGGAAAACTTATAATTGAATCAAAGATTCCTCTAATTTCTCCAAATAATACATTAAAGATGACACAACTTAATTTCATTTCAAATTAAATGTGCCGAAGTAGGAGTACAATTTATTTTACTTTTTTTTAAAAAAAAAAAAAAAATTGATACGAAGCCACTCTAGAAAAATGATACGTAGGGTTGAACTTGTGACCATGAGATCATGGGTTCAAACTCCCGACTTTTTAGGTCATCTGCTATACATGGTTTGTTTAGTGTGACTTTTTTGTCTGACCTGGTTTGCAAGGCATTAGGTTCGACCGAGGGGTTTACCAGTACGCACTTTCGGATAGAAACTGCGGATTTCACGTCATAAAAAAATAATAATATATCATTATTTAGGTAAGAGAATTAAAATTAAAAAACCAATGATTTTTTAATCTTTATTTTCATTTCTCTTACAAGTGTAAATTTTTTTAAAAAAAACTTAAAAATTGAATAAACATGCATATATATAGGTCGTGTCCATTTCTCAAATTTTTTAACTATTTTTTTACCATTTAGTTTTTTAAAAATATGCTATTTTAATTTTATAAAATATCATATTCAAATTATTATTTTATAAAAAAAATAAAAATTACCAATTAAACACACTAACAATTAATATTTTTTGTTAAGAATTCACAATTCACAATTTTTTTATTTTTTATTTTTTTCTATTCATCGTCACATTTTTTCTTAATTGATAAATCTATCTCTTTATCTTTGACATTATATTCAGTATCTCCATCCATTATTTTTCAATGGAATAATTCATTATAAATATTATTAAAAAAATACAAATATATATACACTCATATAATATACTTTCTCCGTCCACAAACTAATGTCCTAATTTCCTATTTGGGACGTCCAACATTGTCCTATTTTTTTTTTAATACAAATTTTACATTTTTACCATTCATTCATTTATTACTTTTAATTTCTACCATACACTTAAGGGCAAATTTGTTCATTTATAACAAAAAGACAATCACCTAAAAAAATTGTGTAAATATACTTTAGGACAATAGAAAATAGACGGAGGAAGTATACATTATCTACCGTTAATAATTTAATATAAAATATTATTTTTAATATTACGAACGCAGTTCTCCATGCATACACAAAAAAAAAATAATTTATCTAAAAATGCTAAGTGAATGATCATTTATATATTTTTTTAGATTGCTATATTTATTTTTCATATTTTTAGCAATATGATTCTTAATATATATATATATAATTTTAACAAAAAAATATTTTTACATATAAATTCTTTCATATTTTAATAAATAAAAAAATTGATTCTTATTCTCTATTTTCTTTATTAATATTATTTTCAATGTAATTCTCTATGTCAAAACGTAACTTTTAAAATTTAAAAAAATACTAATAAATATTGTATTGGTTGACTAGAAAGATATGTTTAACCCAAACTCCACTATATTAGACTAAATCAACCTTTCTGGAAAGGCAGTCAAACACATTTAATCACTTTTTAATTTAATTTAAAAATCATCCATTACTGGCGAGGGTATGAATGTCATTTCACGTCTCCGCCATGGCCATGTTCTGCTGCGTATTTAGTGCACTGGATAAACCTCGCTCTGTTTCCCGGAATTTTCACACGCTTTTCCTTCGTCTTCCTCACCTGCGTCTGCGTGCGCTTCGACTGGTGCATCGGGTCAAAGGCCTTTTCTGCAACCACGGGGAAGGGATTGATGGCTGTTGGTTGGATCGTGGCGTGAATTTTGAATGGAAGCGATGGAGGAGCAATTACGAGAAGCGTTGAGGGGCATTTAATTTCCCCCAACCAACATCAACTGCACCTCTTTATTTCCTCCATTAATACTCTCGCTTCAAGTCAACCGTCTATCGTGTGTTGCAGATTAGTAACCCTATTTAATTGGTGTTTTTTTTGGTGTTGTGTTCTGTGTTCTGTTCCTGTGCTGTTCCCCCCCGTTGCCGCGTTCGTGCTGATGAAGTGAGAATTGTGGTATCGCCTGCATAAGATGTTTGCTCGTGTTCGCCGATTCATCATTGTTTTAGGTTTTGGACTTTTAGCACTCACGTCGCTCGCTGCTGCTGCGTGTAATCGAACTTGTGGCAGTTCACCCGTGCCATTTCCGTTTGGATTCACCGAAGGATGTGCAATCCGGTTGAACTGTACTAGAGATTTGAATTTGATGAAGATTGGGGAATTTACAGTTTTGAATTTAACGTCCGATCGGATTTTGGTAAGTGTTCCTCCAAATTGCACCCGTTCGATCGAAGATTTATCCTCGCTGATAGGCACGAACTACTCGCCGACGGTGAACAACGCTCTTCTGTTAGATCACTGCGTCAGGCCGATCAATGACTGCTTGTTTCCTGACAGACTGCTCAAGAGGTTAGGGATCGGAGTAGACGGTTGCATCGATTCCACCAATAATCAAACCATGAGTTGTTATATAGGAGATACTAACGACGATTCTGAGTTTTTGGACTATAAAAGGATGAAGACACTGAATTGCAGCGGCCTGATTTCGTCGGTAATGGTAGGTTTGATAGGGAATGCTAGTGTGAACACCACTGTTTCTGCTTCATTGGATTTCCGGATGATGGAGCTCAAATGGTGGGTAAATGAAAGCTTTCCCTGTGTTAGCAATGCCAACACAATTCGACACCACGTCAAAAATGCTACCCAAATCCGCTGTGAATGTAAAGTAGGTTACACCGGAGATGGTTTCGCCGACGGCGAGGGTTGCCGGCAAGGTGAGTCAGTGCATTCACTGTCATTATTTACCACTTGTATATTAAAGATTTCTTGCTTGTGTGTTAGTTAATTACATGGAAATTATGTAGAATTTGGGCATTCTTGAATTTGATCAATATGAACATGAAAAGTGATTTTAGGTTTATAGCAGCATGATAACGTGTGGGTGCAATGGACAAGACCTAAGATTTTTCTAGCAAGTATTGTTGACCTGTTTGGCACCATAGTTGTGGGACAGTGTGTTTGGTCAAGTTTATATTTAAGTTTTTAGTTACTGGGATTTATGATGTGGAAATTTCTGTAGTCTTGGGGAGAGTTGAAAGTTCATCTTACAGTTGAACAAGATTCAGAAGATAATATATAGATGGATAAAATGAAGTTTCAAGAATTGATTAAACTATTGCAAGGAGGGGAGTGTGTTCTTAACTTATTGGCAGTGAGATGATGTGATTGGTTTGAATCTTCCTCACATAATTTAGACTTTTTTTTTATTGGTAGGGTAGTAGTTGATGTAATATGACAAATGGATTGAGAGTATTTGGAAGGAGGGAGGAAGGCGACTTGTGTGAAGCTGCCTTCCTTGACTTTCTTTTTTCTAGGAATGGGTAATAGGGTGAGCATTTGATGAAAATATGACATGTTATTGGAATAAAAATTACATATAATTATTTATAATTCACTTGTGATTTGAAAAAGTTGTACTATGGCCTACTATGGTTTAGAATCCCCATCCCCATTCTGCTTCCACAATCCATTAAGTTTGGGCAAAGAATATTGCTCGGTTTCTAATCGATGACGACGGGGAATAGTGCAGTTTTTCGAAACTAGAGATGGGTTAGAAGCAATTTTGGTTAGGAACTATTTGCTAGTAAAACTAATTCTGTTATTTCATTGGACCTTCTGCTGTAAAATAGTTGGGGAAATATGAAGCCGAATATGGACATGATATTCATATGCTGGTATATGTGATCTTTTGATGCTTTAGATTGGGAAATACTGATTGGAATGTCACAAGAGATTGAAAGCTTTTGCAATTCAACTCTTATTATTATCTCCCATATATTTTGTTCATTCTTTCTTTTCGATTAGTCACACATAATTTATCTTTTTTCTTTTAAAAAAAATATATAATTATTCACTTTAATTACATTTTAAAAATTCATGATTTTTTTATTTTAATTAAATTATTTAGTCATCTTAATATTAATTTATAATTATTTTTATTATATCATAATTATTTTTTTAATATACTTCTTAATTATTTATTAATTAAATAATATTAAAAACTCTGTACCCAACTAATATGGACAAATTAGCTTGGAGGGAGGTAGTATAATTCATCGACTATGAATTTGAAACATAGCTTATGATACTGAAGAAAATATGTATAGAGAGAGATTGAAAATATATGGAAAACCAATGTCATCTTTTTGGGCAAAATCCCTAACCAAGTTTCTGCAATTTTGCTTCACTCATCTTTGACATGAATTGCATTCTAATGACTTATTTCAAATACTTCCAACCCAATGTATCTCAACCTTTTTATTTTCTTCAGTTAATGCTTCTGCACCAGCACCACAGCAGCTCAGCCCACAAAGGTCTAGCCATGGTAGAATTACAGCACTCATTGCAGGTACTTGCTGTTCTTATATCGAAAAAACCTATTCTTTCAAGTAGCATTGGAGTTACAGTTCATATATCTTCTATGGTGATCTTTGTAGGGATTACTGTTGGAGCCTCCATGTTGGCTACTCTGGCAGCCATCTGCTACTGTATCAGGCGACGCACCGAGCTTCTAAAGAGCCGGCTGAGCGCAAAGCGGCTGATAAGCGAAGCAGCCGGATGCTCGAGTGTCCCATATTATCCTTACAAGGAAATCGAGCGAGCAACGAATGGATTTTCCGAGAAACAGAGGTTGGGAACCGGCGCATACGGCACAGTTTACTCTGGGAAGCTCCACAACTTTGAGATGGTAGCGATCAAGAAGATAAAACACCGCGACCACGAGAGTGTTGAGCAGGTCATGAACGAAATCAAGCTCCTGTCCTCTGTGAGCCATCCAAACCTCGTCCGTCTTCTAGGCTGTTGCATTGAGAACGGTGAACAGATTCTTGTTTACGAGTACATGCCGAACGGCACCCTGTCTCAGCATCTACAGAGAGAGAGAGGCCCCGTCTTGCCATGGACGATACGTCTAACCATCGCAGCAGAAACCGCTCATGCAATCGCCCATCTTCACTCGGCGATCAATCCTCCGATATACCACAGAGACATCAAATCCAGCAACATTCTGTTGGATTACGAGTTCAAGTCGAAGGTCGCAGATTTCGGTCTTTCCAGATTCGGCATGGCGGACGACTCCCA
Organism: Andrographis paniculata; assembly: GCF_009805555.1. NCBI lineage: Eukaryota > Viridiplantae > Streptophyta > Magnoliopsida > Lamiales > Acanthaceae > Andrographis > Andrographis paniculata. Next base: position 4,587,003 of record NW_026137624.1, read on the forward strand.
TGTTTCGACGGCGCCGCAAGGTACGCCCGGCTACCTCGACCCTCAATACCACCAGAACTTCCACCTTTCGGATAAAAGTGACGTGTACAGCTTCGGCGTGGTTCTTGTCGAAATCATCACGGCGATGAAAGTCGTAGACTTTTCGCGACCGCACAGCGATATCAACCTGGCTGCGCTGGCAACAGACAGGATAGGAAAGGGTCGAGTCGACGAGATAATCGATCCATACCTGGAGCCACACAGAGACGCGTGGACACTCTCGTCGGTTCACAAACTGGCTGAGCTGGCGTTCCGATGCCTCGCCTTCCACAGGGACATGAGGCCGTCGATGATGGAAGTGGCGGACGAGCTGGAACAGATCCGGCTCAGCGGTTGGGCGCCGATGGAAGAGAATATCCACATGGGATCCTCCGTCGCCTCCTCTTGCTCGTCTCCGTACCAAGGGAGCGAGACGTCGTTCAACAATTCGACAAGTAAGCGCACAGGATTGGGTAGCCGGCGATTGATCGTTCCACAGAGAACGGTCGCGGATGAACTGCCTGTAACAGACGAGATGAAGGATTGTTCCCCTGTCTCCGTTCGGGATCCATGGCCGAGCGAGCAGAGCTCGCCGTCCGCCAACAGCTTACTCAGTAATATAGTCAGGTAACTATGTCTTCCACCTGTTTCTTAACGTTCATTTATTCCTTCTTGAGAGGTTTTCAAGGATGCTATGATAAGTGAAGTTTTGTGTGTGTGTCTATGTTTGTATGTACGTATGTATATATAATAGAAGTTCCTGCAATTATGGGCACATTTGAATAATATTCAATCTTTGAATACCATGATCATCTTCTTCATTAGCAAATGATAACTTTGAGTACTAGTTATTTCAGCCATGGCTTCTCGGATCGACAACCCGACTAACTTTCCGGGATTCGGCATTTGAAAACTGCCCAACGACACGAGCGTGAGGCACGGTTGCTTCACCCCGGGCAAGGGCGTCGACGTTTTCGAGAAGGTATTTAGTAGGGAGACGGCCTACGACGTACCCCTCCTCGTTCCCTTCCCGGTCGAGGAAGGCGAAATGAGGAATGCCTTCAACCCCAAACTCATCTAGCTCTTGTTCCCACTTTGTATTGTCGACATTCAACATCACAAAATTCACTTCCCCCCTAAACAACAACAACAACAACCAGCAATCATCAATTCAACATTGATGAACATCTTCAAGACGATGATGAAATTGAGGTGAATTGAAGATGTTAGAAACAGAAGATATAATAGGTATTATTGCTGTTTACTTGAATTTTTGCTCCACTTTGTAGACATCTGGTGCCAATTCTCTGCAAACTTCACACCAATCAGCATAGAACTCAACCACAGTTGGTTTTCCATTCGAGAGAGCCTAAGCACCAAAAACAAATCGATTGAAAACTGCTGTAGATCTATGGAAAACGAAGACGAAGACGAAGCAAGGACGAATAAATTTCAAACCTCCTCATAAGGCAATGCTGAAGCCGAGAGATCCTTCAACGACACACGGCCGCCGAACTCCAGTCGCGTCGACAGGAACAGTCCAACCGCTGCGGCGGTGGAAACCACCGCGATTCGCCGGTTGAAATTTTTGTCTGGATACTCCGGGAATCCGATTCCGGCCGGCGGAGCTGTGGTTGCATCTGAGTTTCCTTTGGCTTCGGAATCCGCCTCCTCCGGTAACTGCTTTTCCTGCACACGCGGTTTTCGTTTTGATTTGATACTATGGCTTCGCGAACCTTCGAATTATATAATTATAGCAGCGAAATTTGCATTACCTCCTCTGCTGCTGCGGATTCCACTGGATTCGGATTTGTCTGGCAAAAGATTCTGAATTGTCGGCGATTTTTTTTATTGTGGAAGTGGAAATTCACGAAGCGGTTCTTCTGTTGGTTTCGAGGCAGATCGGAAGAGGTTCGGAATCCGGGAAAGGTGACGGCGGCAGAAGCTGAATCCACCCGAGACATGGCGGCGCGGCCTCCTCCTCTGTTCTTCCTCCTCCTCCGTTGGTGTACTGAATGGTCAAAGGTACAACGGCTTTGTCTACGTGTACGCTTCCTCACCATTACTCTAATTATTGTATTTGCGGATAATAAAGAAAATATCTTTATAATTTATAATATTTTAATAGAAGACAGAAGAAAATAATACTCCTTCTGCGCCATCCCATTCCATTAAAAAATTGTTATTTTTAATCTTCATTTCAAAACAAAATTATTAACTACCTACTTAAAATAATAAATATTTTTTTAATTTATATAATATTATATGTCATTATTTTTATATATAAATATTATTATTTTTATATTATATAATAATAATAATAATAAGAGTATTTTTATTCTTTTTAGCTGTAATATAATATAATACTAATATTTAAATATGCATAAAGAGGAAGTAATAATTTTAAAGCAGCTGTTTGTTTGTTTGAAATTTGAATTTTAAGTTAAAATTTAAATAGTTAAAAATTTTAAATTATAATTGTGGTTCTAATGTGATGTTTTGAATGTAAAATTAATATTTAATACTCTCTGTCTCACGATAAAATATCTATTTTTTCATTTTAATTTGTCCAATAACAAAGTATTCATTTTATTTTAAAGTTTGTTTGTTTGAGGGTTTGGATTTTGAGTTGAAATTTGAATAGTTGTATGATGTGATATAAATAAGTGTTAATGTGATGTTGTGAATTTAAAATTAGTTTTTAGTATAATATAAAAAAATGAAAAATAAATGTTTGATTTGATATTTTTGGGGGAAAAAATTGGATGAATAATGTATTTAAAATACAATCCCCAAACAAACACATCCTTAGTAATTTCTATTTTATTTCTACTAAATTTCAATATAATACTAATATTATTAAAAGTTGCGACACGGACGGGAATGCATGCTACGAAAGATTAGGTCGTATGCAAGCAGATACTAATTATGGAATGAAAAGAATATAATATAAAATAAAAAATAAATATTTATTTTATATTTTTTAGAAAAAATTCTTTTGATAAATTAATAGATTTACGAGAAAATCTTTTAAACTAACACATCTTAGAAGTTTTTTTTAATAGAATATGCATTTGTTTTGTAAAATAATTTTTAAAAAATATTTTTTTTTATAGAAGTATGTGTTTGTTTTGTATAAAATATAAAAATAATAAATATAAGTGATATATTATATTATTCCTTCTTTCTCTGCTATACCGTAGATACGGTATTTTATAGAGGGATATAATTAATAGATAATTAAGAATGTATTAATGAAAATAATTATTTTATAATATAAATAATTATAAATTAATATTAAGATAATTAATTAGTTTAATTAAAATTAAAAAAATAAAAATAAATTAAAAAAGTTTAAAATGAGATTAAAGTGTGCAATAAATTTTTTTTTTAGAAAAAAATGATATGAAATATAAAAGTGACATAAACGACATTGTAGACATGATACGTGGACTGAGTGGAGTAGTAATAAGGAACAACACATCGTATCAAATACCAATCCCATCCCATCCATTTCTTAAAATTTTATTTTCTAAAGGATAAGTTTGTAGTTGCAAAAGTTCTGTGGTCACCGAAGGGACGGACGACGGCGGAGCAGAAGCGCAGAGGCGTTGAAGATGTTGGAGAACATAACAGCAAATGAAGTAGCTGGCTATGCAGTGGGCGCTCTTCTGCTTTCAGCCACCATTTCAGCTCCCAAAATCGATTCCTTCATTTCGGCCTCTCAACGCACGTCGGTGATGTTTTCCTTGTCAATTTCTTCTTTAACTGCACTCGAATCAATCCAGCTACTTATGCCACACCTGCTTAGCTAGCTCTTTACAGATTCGTTCTTAAACGTGAAATTGATTTTTAACGATGAAGCTTTGAAGAAAATGTTAGTCTAAAGCGCGTCATTTACTTAATTAATAGCTTTTGAATGATTTACACCACCAAAATTGATGAATCCACAAACTTCTTTATGGATTTGGAATTTAACAGTAGAAACTTGTTCACAATTCTAAAACTTGTGGTGATTAGCTTGAGTGCATAATTTTTGCCATTATGTTTTCTTTGAGTTCAAAACTGGAACCTTAAAGTTAAAGGTCCTTTTTCTACCTAATTTGATAAGTATTGTTATTGTTAATGTGTGCGGTTGGGGAGAATGATGTGATACTCATAAATGGAAGCAGGTCATTGGGGATGTGCAAAAGATGTGGTGATCTGAAGCTAATAGCATGCTCAAAATGCAAAGGGTCTGGGTTTATGAAGCCGACTGGAGGAGGAAGAGGAAGAGAGGCATTCAATTTGATTCCTATAATTGGTGATATCAAGATAAAGACTAAGACAAAGACAAAGACAAAAGCAAAGATCCCCTCCAAATCTGAATCTGCTTCAGGCTGCAGCAATTGTGGAGGAAATGGCCATTTTCCCTGCCATGAATGTACCGGTGCTTCTTAGGTTGGTTTATATTGAAATTGAACTTCCATTTATTATGGCCACCAAAGCAAAATTACTTGTAACCCACAGTTGATTTGAAAAGTTTTGCATTTTGATTTAGAAATTGCACGAAGCTCTCTCTTCAATTGCAAGAATCTCTTTTTGAAGAATTTTTGTGCAATGATTTTTAAAACATTAGAGAGTTTGGTGCAAATTTTAAGGGGTTAGATGTAATGTTTTTGAAATATAAGGAGTCTTATGCAGTTTTTAAATAAATGAGAAAATGGTACAGATTCTTCGAGCCAACTATAAACAATTTTGAATTGGTGATTTACGGTTTATTAAATATTGATGAAATAATTTATTGTGTATTTTCTGTGTTCCGAGGTAGAATTTATGTTGAATTCGTAATGTTTTGAATGTGAAATAAATGTGTAGTATAATATAAAAAAAAATTATTTGATTTAATATTTTTGAAAGAAAAAAAATATATAAATAGTAAAAATATATGTTAAAATTTACAGAAGAACAGAACTTAACTTTTCCGTTATGACATGGACTGATTGGGATTGTTCTAAGAATTTATTTGTTTTAGTGTTTTAATTTAAAGTATTTTTTATATTAAAATTTTACTTTCTTTAAAAACCTGTACTTTATATTCATTGTATATATGGTAAAAAAACTATAAAAATAACTTAATAATAATACGTATTGTAATCGATAAAAGCTTAAGAGTCAAGTCAAACAACGAGCAAACAATTGAATATATTTTTGATCGGATTGTTCATATAATTTATGTGTTCACTTTGTATTTTTTATATGAAATATCGACAATTATATCGGTAATATAATAAATTATTAGTCTCTTCATTGAGCGTTGTGAAATGATATGTGAACAAATTGAATATTTGAGTTAAATTGTTAATTTTTGTAACTAAATAAAATATATATGATTTGTATATTAATTATATCGGTAACATAATAGATGATATTCCATTCGTCCCAAAAGTATAGTCTTGTTATATTGGGCACGAGATTTAAGGAATATTGATATTATATCGGTAGTTGGTAAAAAGTAAGGATAAATAACTTTTTTGCTCTTGTAAGTATATTAGTAAAAAAAATAGTAACAAATGTGTGATAATAATGAAAAAGTAAGGATGGTTTTACGGTGATATGATTATTTATAGAAATGACACTATTGTTTTGAGACAGACAAAAATGATAAACAAGACTATTGTATTGGGACGGAGAGAGTATTGTATATTGAAATATTAGCTTCTTTTTTTTTTTTTTTAGTTGATAAAATATATGTTATATTAATATATATATATTAATTTTTAATAATATTTCAAAAAAAAAAGTCGTGTTATAAAAAACAAAAATTAACTCTATTATTAATTCACAACATACCAACATCTATCTCTCAATCTCAATTCAAAATATATTTTTACTATTTTCAACTACCAATTAGGTTGTCGTTTACTTTTTGCAAATAAATTTGTTAATATTTGGTTATAATGAAAAAGACAAAAATATCCTTACTAATATTGTGTAATAAAAAATAATGATATTTGTGTAATATATTATAAATAAAATGGATATTTATTATATTATGTATGTAGTATAATTACTAAATTAGAAAATTGTAACCTTATTTTGGAAATGACGAAAATAATAAATGTCAATATTTCAATTGGGCGGATAAAATATATTTTTTTTTATTTTTAAAAAAATAATCATATTATTAACTTTTTCTTAAATTTCAAATATACTTATTGAAAATTTTGATCATTCAAAATTTAACCGAGCAAGTCCCTCAAAGAGAGAGAGAGAGAGAAATTGGTGAGTGTTCCAATGGAATTTCAGGTGAGTTTCGAGAGTATTCTGGTGATCATATTGAGCACTTTTCAATGGCTGATTCCTGTGGGTGTCGAGGCTTGGAGTGACGACCCGACTTCCAATCTTAATGCGTGTTATGTTATCTCAGGCCATTCGCTCTGAGCCGAAAACCGCCATCCTTATGATGGAGAAAGAAGAAGGAAGAAGATCGTCAAGATTGGAGAAAATCGAATCGTCCGAGACTGCCGAAGAAGATGACCGGAGAAATCCTCGTCGGTAAAATTGCTTTGTGAAATGTCTAGACGTGCAAATCAAGTCACCAACGGGAAGGGAATATTTCAGTTCAATTCTCATTTCGATTAAGTAGGTGTTTCCTTTGTTTAATTTCATATAGGTGTTGGTTTATTATTAGTTTAATTTGGATTTTTTTTTTTTTCGAATTTGTTTTTGCTAATTCTTTATCGTATTTTTTATACGATATTTGTTCGAATAATTCAATTGATACAAGATATAAATTTATAGCAATACTATTACATATGCAACTATTTTATACATAAAGTTAAATGACAAAAATATCAAAAATTCTTATATACTTTAACTAATCAATAAAATACTATTATTATTTAATTTATTACAAAATTCCTTCGTTGGGATGGAGGGAGTAAGATATTAATTTTCAATCACTTTACGTTGCTATTGAAACGAAAATAATACTATATATATTATATATATATAGACACATAGTTTAAATATTAATATTAGTATTTTAATTATAGTGAATATAAAAATAATGTAAAGATAATTGTATTTTTACATTTTGATGTAAAAATAATAATATGATGGTAAAATAAAACTATTTTTAAAATGATTATCTTTTAATTAGACATTCCACAATAAAAATATGATACTTTACGAGTAGACGGATATAGTATTAGTTATGTGATATTAGTTAAATAAAAATAACAAATCATTTACTTCTTGCATATCGATATTTTAATATTAATTATTATATCAAAACGTAGTATAAAATTAAGAAAAAAATTGCAAAAGTATTTCAATTAATGCTTTATAATACTAATAGAATGATATTTGTACAAAAAATTATACAAATATAAGAATATTTTTAATATTAAGTACAATGATACAAAAGGTAAATATGATTTTAAAAGTGAGAATGAAAAGTATATATTTTGTTTTGAAATAGACAAAAAATCAGATATTTTTTTATGTCATTATTATTATTATTATTATAAATACTATAGTGAATGACCGAACGGGTCCCTATACTTTTGAGAGGTAAAATGCGGATTCATTTCCACCGATCTATGTAATTTTCTATTACTCTGGTCCAAACAACACCAACGTTAAAAAATGATAATAATAATAAAAAATAATACTTCATTTGTCCACAAACTAATGTCCTATTTTTCTATTTGGGACGTCCAACAACTATTATCCTATTTTTTTTTAAACATAAATTTTATATTTTTACCCCCCGTTTATTTATTACTTTTCATATCTACCATACAATTAAAGACAAATTTATCAATTCATAACAAAAAGATAATCACGTAAAAAACCATGCAAATATACTTTAGGACAATAAAAATTGGACGGAGGAAGTATTTTATCCGTCCCTCTGTTTTTTTTTACGGGTTTTTTTATAAATACTAATAAAAGTAAAAATACTAAACTAATGTATTAGTATTATATAATAAAAAAAGTAATGACATTTGTATAATATATTATAAATTAGAAGTATATTAAGCATACAATACAGTTACTAAAAAAACATATTTTATTATGAAAGAGACCAAAATAAAATAAAAAAAAATAGTTTGTTAAATAATAATAATATAATAATAGGAAAAGAATCATGGAAAGAGAAAAAATATAAGAGGCAAAATAAGGTAATAGCGTCGAGTTGAAATTCAAGAGAAATATTAGTATATATAATTATAAATATTTATTATTACACACCAAAAAAAAATAAAAAAATAAAAAATTTGAGTGCTGGGTAGTTGCCCCAAACCCCGAGTAAGTTCCGACTATGATTTATAATTATGTTTGCTAAAAAAATACAAAAAAAATACGTCAAAATATACTTTTATTTTAATATATAATTATATATTATAACTAATAAATATAAATAAAAAAAATATTGCAAACTTTTCGAAATTTTTTTATCCATACTAAATAAATAAGGTTTATATATGATTTTTGATATCATATCTTATGAAATATGATTACATCATATTTAGAGAAAATATTAAAAAGTTTGTTACGTGGAATGAAAAGTTTATTAATAGTCATAACCTTTCAACCCTAAAATTTACACACAAGTTCACATTCTCTTATCTTAATATTCTGATTTGTTTTCTCAGTCGGTTATCTTATTGTCTCTCTGTTGATCGAGGTATTCCTCAACCTGACTTCGTTTTCGTTTGTTGAGATATTTTAGATATTCAATTTTAGATTTAGTGGATTTAGATTTGAATTTAATCTTGATTATTTATATTTGAGTCTACCATGTCTGTTTTATGTTGCCTATATATAAACTTCTTGTTTTAATGATTGCAATATTCCTATTTTCATAATTTAATTATAATATGGTACTAGAGCCTTAGGTTTCGAATTCGAGTCTCATCGTCCCTCATTTGTTGTTGTCCACGGGCAAGTTTCGTTTGGTGGAAGAAACCTACTCCCCGTTTCTTAACAATCTATCCATTTTTCTATTTTTGTATGTCCATAACAAAGTATTTATTTATGTTTTTAGTAGTTTTACTTTCTATCAACATTAAAAATACCCTTGCAACTTACAATATATTACACAAATGTCATTACATTTATATCACACAATACTAATAAGATTATTTTAATTTTTTCTACTTTATTCATACCACCACGCTCCAATATAATACTAATATTTCTAAAACTCCGTACAAAAAATAAATGAATACGTAGATAATGGACGGATGAAATATTATATTTCATGTGAGTTCATTTAAAGTTTATATTTGGATTTTTTTTATTTTGACTTTAAAAATAATTTAATATAATATTTTATATAAAAATACCTTAATAGTAAAAAAAATCTGAAAAATCTCTCGAATAAACAAATTTTTTTAAAATAATAAATTTGAAAATTTTTTGAAAAAGAAAAATTGAGTATGCTTTTAGTTATATTTTGAATGTATTTTAAAAGTTTAAAATCTTTTTGTAAAAGTGAGTTTAAGTATGTATCTGCATATGTTTTTAAAGTATTTTGAAATATTTATTTGATTTGAAAATAATAAAAAATAAATTATTGGATTATAGGGCAAGTCGACAATCATATATAAGTAGTTAGCAGTGCCGAGCTTTGGAAAACAACAAAAATTGTAAATAATAATAATAATAATAATAATAATAATAATAAATTGTATACCAACAAAGGATGTGGGATGAAAAGATATATATATTTTAAAATGTATTCAGGAAAAAAATAAGGGTGTGTTTGTTTAGTGAAATTATTTGAAGAAGTATTTTTTTTTTTTTATGTGAGCTCTAAAAATTATATAAATAATATAAAAATAATAAGTATGAGTAATATTTTAATTTCTTTGAAAAAATGTATTTTTTTGAAATGGTGAAAAAATAAATCCTAAACTTTTTATTTTTGTTAATAATAATTTTATATTCTTTTGATATACAGATACAATAAGTTTCTACTACATTCTTTCCACCATAACTACAAATGGAAATTCTTCAAAATACTCGTCCCTACCAACAATACCTGCAAGAATTCCAATACTTCATTGTAATTGATTTCGAGGCCACTTGCGACAAGGGAAAGATCATTTATCCCCAAGAGATAATCGAATTCCCATCAGTAATTGTCAGCGGAGTCACTGGACAAAAACGGGGATGGTTTCAGAGATATGTCCGTCCAACTTACAATCCGATCCTCACTGATTTTTGCAAGGAGCTCACCGGAATAGAACAAACTCAGGTTCGAATACATCCAAATTATGTTTCATGTACTATTTATTTTGATCTTATTAATGTTTGATGATTTTTTTTCAGGTCGATGATGGAGTCACTTTGACCGAAGCTATATTCCAACACGACGAATGGCTCAAAACTATGGGAATAAGGAACACCAACTTCGTCATCGTGACATGGTCCGATTGTGATTGCGAAATAATGCTTGAATCTGAATGCAAATTCAAAAACATTTACAAGCCATTATATTTCAATAGGTATGCTTCTATAATCTCTAAATTCTTGATCTATTTTGTTTATTACTCTGATATAAATAGATATTAATTTGATATTTTGAATGTAAAATTGATTTTTAATATAATATAGAAAATAAAGAATAGATGTTTAATATGATATTTTTTAATAGAAAAATTAAAAATAGTAAAATCCTGAGTAATAACCCTCGTAATTTTTCGACAACTTTGTTCATATAGATGGATCAATTTGCAAGTTCCCTTTCACGACATCTTTGGTGGAGAAAAGTGCAACTTAAAGACGGCTGTCGAGAAAGCCGGCCTAACATGGGAAGGCCGTTGGCATTGTGGACTAGACGACGCGAAAAACACCGCACGGCTATTATCATTGATCATTAACAAAGGATACGAGTTTTCAATCACCGGCATGCTACCCTACGAGCCAAATGATACCGCCGCGCCTTTGTGCTACTGTCGAGTAAAAAGCATCAAATGATTGATTATGAGACCCGGGTCACAGCAAGGAAAACAATTCTTCGGATGCGGAAATTGGACTCCGACAAGAGGTGCTCAATGCCCATTCAGGAAATGGATTATTTATGTTTGATCGACTGTTTGGGACAAACTTAGTTATAATTTTTTTTTTTTTTTGTTTAAGAAGCTAGTTATAATTAGATCTCCATTGGATTGTTTTTATGTATTTCCTATGTTAATGAAGATTTTGATTTAAGAGCAAGAAAAGATTTAATTTGTCTATATGCACTACAGAGTATGATGTTTGATTTTGCCATTATGATAATGGACTTGGATGTAGAAATTTTTTGATAATGATCTACCATACATTATAGTTTTCCATTTATAAAATATCTATGCATTATATAAACATTATAATACTTCATGCTCTTTTATTTTTAGATCCCGACCCGAAAAAATATACGGTGCAATAAAATAGAAATAAAATTTGAGTGTACGACGAATTAATAAGTTGAAAGTTGAATTGAAAGTGATTTATTTAATTAATATTTAATTTATGATGTAATATATATAAGATTAAAAATATATATTTAATTATTTTAATAATTATATTTTAATAAAATATATACAATATGTATATTATTTTTTTAAAAAAGTTATATAATATCATGATTAATATAAATTAATTGCAAATAAATTGTGTGTTTTGAACGAATATAAATATATTTTATTTATTAAATAAGAAGGAAGAAGCCATTTCTGATTTACCATTTTCTAAAAAATTTTCAAAAAGTTATATCTAAATGAAGCTTATTCTTGGTCCATGTATATTTGCACATAAATCACGCCAATGGTGTAGTTTAGTACACATGCATACATATGAACTTTTGTAATGGCATAAAACTATAAAAGAGACTAAATATGCAGCAAAAGTAAAGAACTTATTGAGAATTACTCAAATTGCATAGATGAACACAGTCTTCCAATTTAAATGTTGTCAATTTATTCCCAGATCTTTGGATTTATCGAATGATACGTCGTATAAAAAATATACAATCTAATTAATTAACGAAATCGAATTCAAAATAAACCCAAATCGAAATGAAATGAAATTAACACAATTAAAAACAAAGGCATCATCGAAATTCTGAAATTGAACAATCAACGCACAAAGGGAGAACCAAAATGATAATTGAAATCAAGCGAGCATGACAGGAATTCAATTACTTCTCTATTCGTCGAGATCTATTGATGTCCAAACCACATGATTCCCAATCGGACAAGGAGATTGACGATGGCTTCACCGGTGGACAATTAAAAATCCAATTGTGAGTTAAATGTAATTATTAAGTTATTAGTCAGGTTAAGCCTATGTTAAGTGATTTATTAATTTTATTGGATTTAAATATATTTAGTAAGTGATCTGTGATATCAATTAATAACAAGGGATATAAATCACGGATGTGATCATTGTAGACGCAACATCCATTACTCTTTGTATCTTATCGTGGTAGTAACGGCAAAACTCTTAGCGATTTTTTCAAGAGGGCTCGAAGAACACAAAATCCTCCATTGTTTGCAGATCCGAATTCGATAGCGCTAATGGAATAAAGGTAGATCATGGACTTAGAGTTTAATTCCTAATAAGTTCTGACATACAGTTATCGGACGACGACGGCTCAACAATGCCAGCAGCGGCAGCTTCTCCCAACGAACAGCAGTGGTTGCTTTCTCTCTTCTGGCGAACCGGCAATATCGTTTACTCCAAACACGAACAGAAACAACTCCAGCGACATCAGAAAACTCCGACTCATACCGATTTGAATCTTCAATTCTCCGGCAAAGGGACGATATGTTTCAGCTCAGACCAGATGCGCGATATGGCCTATGGTAACCAATCCCGCAAGGTGGAGGTCAGCTCTTACCCAACCAAAATCGGCTATCGGAAAGGAAAGGGGTTCTCACTCACCGGAAAACCACTCGGAAATTCTCTCGGCTTCTCTCCCTCTCCCTCACACTCGAAATCGGAATACTTCCTGAATCCCAATTCAAATTATTTTTTCATAAAAAATTGTGTTACAAAAAATACAAACCGAACAAATTATGTAATATCACTACAAGAATATTATTTTTGTAACGAGGTTTTTTCATCCCTAAATCTATTTTTTCCGTCACTAATGACATTAGAGACCAAATTAGGAATAAAATTATGTTAGACGTACACTTTATGAACAGAATTCCGTTATAAATATACTATTTTTTTTGTAGTGAATACAAAGTTTCGAGTGTATTCTGGTGAGGATATCGAGCCCTTTTAACGGCCGATTCCGATGAGTGTCGAGGCTTGAGCTGACTTCCAACTTCCAACCTTGATTGCGTTGTTACCTCAGCCTATTTGCTGTGCCCCGAAAAACGCTGCCCCTTCGCTGGAGAAAGAAGAAGGAAGAAGATCGTCGGAAAATCGAAGCGTTCGGGACTGCCAAAGAAGATGACCGGAGCTGAGCTGTTCGGAGTCATGATCCCTGCCGCTGCCCAGCCCCGCCGTCAGTGTTCGACGATGTCCACAGGAGGAAGCAGCCGCGTCGTCGCCGGAGGAGGAGCTGTCCGCCGGAGGTGTCTGTCGGTGAAGAAATCGTCGTCGGTAAAATTGCTTTGTGAAATGTCTGGACGTGCAAATCAAGTCACGAACAGGAAGGGAAAATTTCAATTCAATTCTCATTTCGATTGAGGCGCTGTTTGTTTGCGTTTTATTAATCTCCCAAATATTCCAGATTCTGCCATTGTTTAATTTCACATCGGTATTGGTTTATTATTAGATTTATTTGAATTTGTAGCCGCTAATTTTTTATCGTATTTTTGTATATGAAGTTTGTTTAAATAATTTAATAATTCAATATATAAATTATAAAAATACTATTACACATATAATTATTCGTAATAAAAATATCAAACTACAAATTTCCGTTATTGAGGCAGAGGGAGTAAGGCATTAATTTTCAATCATTTTACATTATAAATAAAATTTGTTGAAACTATAGAAAAAAAGAATATATAGATATAAACGCGAAGTTTAAAAAATAATATTAGTACTTTAATCATATTGGATATAAAAATAATGTAAAAGTAATTTTTGTTTTACTTTTTATGATAAAATAATAATAAAATTAAAATATCTTTTAAATAATTATTTTGTTTTTCAATAACCTAAACAAAATATGATACCTTGTGAGCAGAGAGAAATAGTATTAATTATATGATATTAGTTAAATAATAAAAATATGTTTAATGTTTAATAAATAATGTAATTATTAAAAAATATATATACTTTATTTTAAAATGAATAAAACGCAGATATTTTTTTATGTCAATATTAATATTATTATTATTATTATTATTATTATTATTATTATTATTATAAATACCATAGTCAATAAAATCATATATTTTATAACTAATAAATATAAATTTAAAAAATATTGCAAACTTTTCCAAAAAAATTATTCATATTAAATAAATAAGGTTTAGATATGATTTTTGATATAATATCCTATTAACTATGATTATATTATATCTAGAGAAATTAAAAAAGTTTGTTACATAAAATGGAAAGTTTATAAATAGTCATAACCTTTCAACTCTAAACCATACACACAAACTTATATACTTTCATCTCAAGATTCTCTTATATTTTCTCTATTAGCTATCTTATTGTCTCTCTATTTATCAAGCTTCTGGTTGGCGGTTCTGCCGAGCACTATTGATCGTATTTCGGTCTGCGAAAAGAGGTAGATTATATTTGGATTTAGTTTTATTTATATACTAGATTATTTAGATTTTCTTTTCATTTCTTGGGATATTTTAGATATTCAATTTTACATTTATTAGATTAATATTTGGATTTAGTTTTATTTATATACTCCGTATGTCCCAAAACAATAGGAACATTTTGGATGGGCACGAGAATTAAGAAACAATAGTACTCTTTCGTCCCAAACAACCTGCAACATTTTCCTTTTGGTATGTCCCAAACACCCTGCAACATTTCTAAAAATAAGAAATAATTAATTATACTTAATATGTACCTCACACTTTATCCCCTCACGTCATCCAAATAAAATAATAAAATATACATTTATCTCTCCATCACATCACCTAATTTCTAAATCATTCTACTTAATACTACCCACCTACAAACTCGTGTCAAAAGCAAATGTTGCACCTTGTTTGCGACGGAGGGAGTATTATATTGATAGTGGGTGTAAAAGTGATATCTATGCTTTATGTAATTATTGTGAAAAAGTGTAGATAATTTTGTAAAAAGGTGAAAAGTTAGTTACCAAAAATGGAAATAAGACTATTGTTTTGGGACGGACGAAAATAGTAAAATTAAACTATTGTTTTAGAACGGAGAAAATATTAGATTATTTAGATTTGAGTCTATCGAATCTTGTTTTATGTTGTCTATCCCTTGCCCGCGAGAGAGCATGTTGGTTGACTCTCGTTTATACATAAATAAATAAATTGTGTGTAATTTTATATTTTTTTAATAATATTTATAGAAAATTATGCTATTCAAAAACATAAACAAACCTATTATATTTCATGTCAGTCCATTTAAAGTTTATATTTGGATTTTTATTTTGATTTTGACTTTAAAGAATAATTTAATATGATATATTTTATGTAAAAAAAAAATGGTAATAGTAAAAAAAAAATGGTAATAGTAAAAAAAATCTGAAAAATTTTCCAGGAAAAAAACCTTTTAAAAATAATAAAATTTATTTATCTTTTAAATAATAAAAGAATTTTAGAATGCTTTTAGTTATATTTTGAAAGTATTTTAAAAGTTTTAAAAAATTCAAAAATAGTAAAAATTTGAGTATATTCTTTAAAATATTTTGAAATATTTGTTTGATTTAAAAATAATAAAAAATAAATTATTTAATTTATAGGTCAAGTCGTCAATATATATAAGTAGTTTAGCAATATGCTGGAATAATTGAATCGTAGGGACACTTTGAAAAAAATAAAAATCGTAAATAATAATAATTAATTGTATACCAACAAAGGATATGCATCAGAAAATATATATAAATATTTTAATGCCCTTAAGGAAAAAAATAATAGGAGTATGTTTGTTATTTATTTGTGAAGTATAAAAAATTGTATAAATAATATAAAAATAATAAATATGCTTATTATTTTAATTTCTTTGAAAAAATTGTGTTTTTTGAAAAAGTGTAAAAAAACAAACCCTAAACTTTTCGTTTTTGTTAATAATAGTTTTATATTCTTTTGATATACAGATACAATAAGTTTCTACTACATTCTTTCCATCATAATTACAAATGGAAATTCTTCAAAATACTCATCCCTACCAACAATACCTGCAAGAATTCCAATACTTCATTGTAATTGATTTCGAGGCCACTTGCGATAAGGGAAAGATCATTTATCCCCAAGAGATAATTGAATTCCCATCCGTAGTTGTCAGCGGCGTCACTGGACAACCACAAGGATGGTTTCAGAGATATGTCCGTCCAACTTACAACCCGATCCTCACTGATTTTTGCAAAGAGCTCACTGGAATAGAACAAACTGAGGTTCTAATAGATCCAAACTCTATTTACTGTACTATTCACTTTGATCTCATTAATGTTTGTTGATTTTTTTTAGGTCGATTATGGAGTCACTTTGACCGAAGCTATATTCCAACACGACGAATGGCTCAAAACTATGGGAATAAGGAACACCAACTTCGCCATCGTGACATGGTCCAATTGTGATTGCCAAATAATGCTTGAATCCGAATGCAAATTCAAAAACATTTACAAGCCATTATATTTCAATAGGTATGCTTTATCCTCCCAACTAGTACTATATAATCTCTAAATTCTTGATCTATTTTGTTTATTATTTTGATATAAATAGATATTGATTTGATATTTTAAACTTAAAATTGATTTTTAATATAATATAGAAAATAAAGAATAGATGTTTAATATGATATTTTTTAATGGAAAAATTAAAGATAGTAAAATCTTGAGTAATAACCATCGTAATTTTTCGACAACTTTGTTCATGTAGATGGATCAATTTGCAAGTTCCCTTTCACGACATCTTTGGTGGAGAAAAGTGCAACTTAAAGACGGCTGTCGAGAAAGCCGGCCTAACATGGGAAGGCCGTTGGCATTGTGGACTAGACGATGCGAAAAACACTGCACGGCTATTATCATTGATCATTAACAAAGGATACGAGTTTTCAATCACCGGCATGCTACCCTACGAGCCAAATGATACCGCCGCGCCTTTGTGCTATTGTCAAGTAAAAAGCATCAAAGGATTGATTAGGAGACCCGGGTCACAGCAAGAAAAACAATTCTTCGGATGCGGAAATTGGACTCCGACAAGAGGTGCTCAATGTCCATTCAGGAAATGGATTATCAATGTTTGATCGACTGTTTGGGACAAACTTAGTTATATTTTTTTTTCTTTTTGTTTAAGAAATTAGTTATAATTAGATCTACATTGGATTGTTTTTATATATTTCTTATATTAATGAAGATTTTGATTTAGGAACAAGACAAGATTTAATTTGTCTATATACACTACAAAGTATGATGTTTGATTTTGCCATTTGGACTTGAATGTAGAAATTTTTTGTTAATGATCTACCGTATGCTATATTTTTCTATTTATAAAATATTTATGCCAAACAGTCGTAGTCATCGACCTATTTAAGACTGATAAACCCAATAAGTAGGAGAATAAAATCGATGAAGAAGATACACATTATAATACTTCATGCTCTTTTATTTTTAGGTCCCGTTGAATTGATTGTCAAAAAATATATATATATTTTTCTTTTAAAAAAAAAATAATAAAATTATAAGGTACTATTTGGTTTTTTTTTTTAATTTCAAAACGTAAATACTGATCAATTTAAATTAGTATTTCTTTATAATTATAATAATAATAATAAATATAATATAAAATAATTAATCTATATACTACATTTAAATTAAAATTTTAAAATATAAATTATTTTATGTTATGAGTATATTAAAATTTTAAATTATAATTGATATATTAAATTATAAAAAATATAGAAAATTTATGAAATTTTATAATAATTTGGAGAGTACAATTTTTTTAAAGTTAAATTTTAGTTAGATATAGAAAGTGAAATTGAGAGTTAAGTGCTCTCGAGAAGTAGAAACCGAATAGGAGAGACCAAGAGAGAGAGGGATGAATCGGTAAGTGTTCCGATGGAATTCCGGTGAGTTTCGAGAGTATTCCGGTAATGATATTGAGTACTTTCCAATAGTCGATTCCGGTGGGTGTCGAGGCTTGGAGTGACGAGCCAACTTCCAACCTTAATGCGTGGTTATCTCAGATCAATCGCTCTGAGCCGAAAACCGCGGTCCCTTTGAGGGAGAAAGAAGAATGAAGAAGATCGTCAAGATTGGAGAAAATCGAAGCGATTAGGACTGCCGAAGAAGATGACCGGAGAAATCGTCGCCGGTAAAATTGCTTTGTGAAATGTCTGAGGCGTGCAAATCAAGTCACGAACAGGAAGGGAATACTTCAATTCAATTCTCATTTCGATTGAGGCGCTGTTTGTTTGCGTTTTATTAATCTCCCAAATATTTCAGATTATGACTTTGTTTAATTTCATATCGGTGTTGGTTTATTATTAGTTTAATTTGGATTTTTTTTTTTTTTTTCGAATTTGCTTCCGTTAATTCTTTTATCGAATTTTTGTTTATGAAATTTGTTCCAATAATTCAATACCGAATATAAATTTACAGCAATACAATTACATATACAACTATTTTATAATAAAATCAAATGACTCAAATATAAAAAAATTTTATACACTTGAAAATAATAAAATATTATTATTTTTTAATAATAGAAAACTCTTTTAATCTGGAATGGATAAAAAACCAAATATTTTATATGTCATTGTGATTATTATTATTATTATTATTATAAATACTATTGTCAATGACCTGAACGGGGCCCTAAACTTTTGAGAGGCAAAATGGCGATTCATTTCCAACGATCTATGTCATTTTCTTCTATTACTCTAGTCACAACAACACCAACGTGAAAAATAATAATAATAATAATAATAATAATAATAATAATAATAATAATAATAATAAATAATGGGAACGAATGATGAAAAAAAAGAAAAAAATAAGAGGCAAAATAAGGTAATACTTGGTGTTGGAGTTTTGGAGAGACATATTAATATATAATTATATATATATATATTATTAAATAAAAAAATTAAAAAAGCTCATTGCGAGGCAGTTGTCCCAAACTCCGACTTAGTTATGACTATAATTATAGTTATGTGTACTAAAAACATACAAAAAAATATACGTTAAAATATACTTTATTTTAATAAATAATCATATATTATAATTAATAAATATAAATTAATATAGATATGACGTATATTAGATATGATTAGATATCTAGAAAAAAATCCAAAAAGTTTGTTACATAGAATGAAAAGTTTATATATAGTGAAAACCTTTGAACTTTAAACCTTACGTACTCTCATTTTAATATTCTTCTCTATTTTTTCAATAGGCTATCTTATTGTCTCTCTGTCTACCAAGCTGAAAAGAGGCATTCTTCAACTAGACTTCATCTTTCTTTTTAATTAGATAGAGTTAGAGACTTCTTCTTTCTTTGTTGAGATATTTAGACTTCTTATTCTTATCTCTGTCTACTAAAGTTGAAAAGAGGTATCCTTCAACTAGACTTCCTCTTCCTTTTTAATTAGATAGAGTTAGAGATTTTCTCTTCATTTTTTTTAATTAGATAGAGTTAGAGATTCTCAACTAAACATCCTCTTCTTTTTTTTTTAATTAGATAGAGTTAGAGACTTTCTCTTCCTTTTTTTTTTTTAATTAGATGGAGTTAGAGATTTCCTCTTCCTTTGTTGAGATATTTCGGTGACCTTAGGTATTCCTCAACTAGACTTTCTAGTCCTTCGTGGATTTGAATCCATGACCTCACAGTCACACGTCAAATCCCCACACCACCCGGTCATCTTTTACGAAAATGAGCATGCTTTTATTTATATTTTGAAAGTATTTTAAAAATTTTAAAAAATTTGAAAATAATAAAAATTTGAGTATGTGTCTGCGTCTGTGCATATTCTTAAAGTATTTTGAAATATTTGCATGCTTTAAAAATAATAAAAAATAAATTATTAAATCTATGTCAGACAATCAAATAAATAGTTAGCAGTACCGGAATTATTGAATCCCCTAGACACTCGGGAAAACAACAAAAATCGTAGAAAATAATAATAATAATAATAATAATAATAGTAAATGTATACCAACGAAGGATATGCCCTAAGAAGATATATATTGTAATGTGTTCAAGAAAAAATAATAAACTTTTTGTTTTTGCTTTTGTTAATATTAATTTTATATTTTTTTTTATATACAGATACAATAAGTTTTTACTATTTTTCGAAGTTTCAAGACCTCAATATCTCTACATGTTTATTCCACCGTAACTACAAATGGAAATTCTTCAAAATACTCATCCCTACCAACAATACCTGCAAGAATTTCAATACTTCATTGTAATTGATTTCGAGGCAACTTGTGATAAGGGAAAAATCATTTATCCCCAAGAGATAATTGAGTTCCCATCCATAGTTGTCAGCGGCGTCACTGGGCAAACACAGGGATGGTTTCAGAGATATGTCCGTCCAACCTACAACCCGATCCTCACTGATTTTTGCAAGGAGCTCACCGGAATAGAACAAACTGAGGTTCTAATAGATCCAAACTCTATTTACTGTACTATTCACTTTGATCTCATTAATGTTTGTTGACTTTTTTTTAGGTCGATTATGGAGTCACTTTGACCGAAGCTATATTCCAACACGACGAATGGCTCAAAACTATGGGAATAAGGAACACCAACTTCGCCATCGTGACATGGTCCGATTGTGATTGCGAAATAATGCTTGAATCTGAATGCAAATTCAAAAACATTTACAAGCCATTATATTTCAATAGGTATGTTTCTATAATCTCTAAATTCTTGATCTATTTTGTTTATTATTCTGATATAAATAGATATTAATTTGATATTTTGAACGTAAAATTGATTTTTAATATAATATAGAAAATAAAGAATAGATGTTTAATATGATATTTTTTAATGGAAAAATTAAAAATAGTAAAATCCTGAGTAATAACCCTCGTAATTTTTCGACAACTTTGTTTATATAGATGGATCAATTTGCAAATTCCCTTTCACGACATCTTTGGTGGAGAAAAGTGCAACTTAAAGACGGCCGTCGAGAAAGCCGGCCTAACATGGGAAGGCCGTTGGCATTGTGGACTAGACGACGCGAAAAACACCGCACGGCTATTATCATTGATCATTAACAAAGGATACGAGTTTTCAATCACCGGCATGCTACCCTACGAGCCAAATGATACCGCCGCGCCTTTGTGCTACTGTCGAGTAAAAAGCATCAAAGGATTGATTATGAGACACGGGTCACAGCAAGGAAAACAATTTTTCGGATGCGGAAATTGGACTCCGACAAGAGGTGCTCAATGCCCATTCAGGAAATGGATTATTTATGTTTGATCGACTGTTTGGGACAAACTTAGTTATAATTTTTTTTTTTTTTTTTTTTTTTTTTTTTTTTTTTTGTTTAAGAAGCTAGTTATAATTAGATCTACATTGGATTGTTTTTATGTATTTCCTATGTTAATGAAGATTTTGATTTAAGAGCAAGAAAAGATTTAATTTGTCTATATGCACTACAGAGTATGAAGTTTGATTTCGCCATTATGATAATGGACTTGGATGTAGAAATTTTTTGATAATGATCTACCATACGTTATAATTTTCCATTTATAAAATATCTATGCATTATATAGACATTATAATACTTCATGCTCTTTTATTTTTAGATCCCGGCCTGAAAAAATATACGGTGCAATAAAATGGAAATAAAATCTGAGTGTACAACGAATTAATGAGTTGAAAGTTGAATTAAAAGTGATTTATTTAATTAATATTTAATTTATGATGTAATATATATAAGATTAAAAATATATATTAAATTATTTTAATAATTATATTTTATTAAAATATATACCATATGTATATTTTTTTTTAAAAAAAATTATATAATATAAATAAATAAAAATATATAAAATTTTATTCATGATTAATATAAATTAATTGCGAATAAATTGAGTGTTTTGAATGAATATAAATATTATTGTTTTATTAAATAGGACTGAAGAAGGCATTTCTGATTTACCATTTCTAAAACGATTTTAAAAAACTTACGTCTAAATGAAGCTTATTCTTAGTCCATGTATATTTGCACATAAATCACGCCATTGGTGTGGTTAAAGAGAAGAGGATTCGTGCACGTACACATACATACAAATGAACATTTCTAATGGCATAAAACTATAAAAGAGATGAAATATGCAGCAAAAAGTAAAGAAAAGAACTAACCAGAGAAGTACTCAAATTGCATAGATGAACACGGCTTTCCATTCAGCTTTGCAAAAGGATGCTGCTTCTACACCGGGAGAGCTGCAAGAAATCGATTGTCAGTAAATTTTCATTACCCCACCTGATCAGAACACAAACACCGATAGAAATCCTATCGAGAACAAAGGATGGAATACCAGTGTAAAAATCTTCAAGGAGGTACCTTTCGCATTTCATCGGTACTCAAACCTTAAGTAATTAACCAAACTTCCGCCCGAGATTCTCAACCGTACATTAAAAGAAGGTTAATAAAAGAGCCAACAATTTGTGAAGAGCAAATATTCACTTTCAATGTTAAGATGAAAGTAGCCAGATCGGTATAGAGCAATTATTGAACAACCCGGAGCAAGAAAACAATGGCTATGTGATTCGGATGTAAGTATAAACATGTAAGGGGTTTAATAAGGTAATCGGAGTGTTCTTGGCTTCCATATATGGCGCATCACATAATTTTCATAGCAACTCTCCCACAGGCGCTTCATTGAGCCACAAGAAATGAATGAAGTCGTACAATTTCGCACTTACACTAACCTGCCCAGAGGATAATGTATAAAGGTGTGATGATGACTAAGGAATATAGAAGGTGCTTTTGGAGGGGTTGTAGGTCAAAAGATATTTAGCTTACCTTGTATGGTGTTGGATTCAATCTTCTCATGTGGTCAGGTCGCATCTGATCCAGTTGATCGATACACCGTTCTCTAATCAGTTCGAGGGATGGTAGCTCTTCTCTTGGTTTTCCTGAGAATAAAGAGGAGAATAAAACGACAAAGAAAAAAGCAATTTTGAATAATTTAGGGGTATCGAAAGCTGCTCAACATCTACAATGGATGTCATTTTACGGTAACAAGGTTTCTTGCTACACAATGAAAAGATCAGAATCTCTACCTGATTTTCCGGGCCAATAGCATTTCATAAGCTCCTCAACACGCTGTGGTATCACAAATGCTCTTTTGGATTCATTAAAAGGATGACGACACAAGATTCGCTCACCTACCTACACATGCAAAACAAGTAGATTTCACCAGGGCAGTACAAAACAATCCTATAAAATGCATATGGGGCTCACTATTATAAATATATAATTAAATAAAGCTAAATGAAGCATTGCAGCAGACTGCCTTAGAAATTTCCTTCACGAAATTTATAACAAGATTCTAGACATTCCGAACTGTTTACATGCTTACCATATCTTCTGTAAAAGGAACCAATCAATATTACCAAAGTCTTCAGATTTTAAGAAGTTACGAAATAAATCATCACACTAATGGGCTACATGCTAAAAGATAGATTATAGAAAAAGAAAACATAGGATTAAGAAAGTATAAAAATTTTAAAAATACCTTCGGAGGTGGTTCATTTTCCCCTGTCATAAGGTCCACGAGAGGGTAACTTTCCTTCCCATATAATCTGTAGCATCTTTTCTTGCATGGAATGGATACCTAAGAGAAAAGGATATGTAAAAAAGCACATAATAAAATTGTAAGTACTATGACGATGGTTAATCAAACCTTTGATACATCTTCAGAAAGTTTAATGCGAGGCTGATTATTTATTTCAACTAATTTGAAAACAACACCCAATGCAGGTTGGGCATAGCATGTAACCAAATGAGTTCCAATTCCAAATGCATCAACCTCGTGACCCTGACAAAAGAAGGTTTACAATATAACTGCAACTTTACAACATGAAATGCAGTAGTGATCAAAACATTATTCTTTCTTTTAGGTTCTGATTGCCAAATTAAGTGTTTCAGAGAATATGACAAGAAACAGCTGCTCCGGATGAAATTATTGAAGTCCAGACTATTTCGGACACTTAGGGTGTGTTTAGTGTTTACTATCCTTCATAGGATGAATATAAGATAATTGTGTTAAATGAAGGATAGTAAACCCCATCAGGCATCAAAGAAAAGAACTTGTTCTCCTTTAATCTCCAGGCCTTCTAAAACACAAAATCTTATACATATACATATATATAAAGTTGTTCATGTGGATATGTTCATAGTAAGTTGAGGTGAAAATTTTTAGAATGGCACTTTGGATTTCAGAAGCCTCTCACCAGAGAGAGAGAGAGAGAAGTGTTCCAAAGGATTTTCATCTGGTTTGTGGTTTGTGCTTCTAGTATGCCAACAAAAATCACATGAACTGTAATAAAAAAAAAATTAAAAATAGGTAAAACAAAGACTATAGCCTACAACGACAACAATAAGATGAATAAAAAAGTTCAGAGAAATTAATGCCATACTAACATTTAAGATTGATGATGTATAGAAAACAGCTGATTAATGCACTTACCTGTTTATTTAAAGCATCCAAAGTTTCTTCATTGAGGTCATTACTTGCTGTGATGCTTGTTTTTCCGAAGTTCGGTATTTCAAACTCCTTTTCGATATCCTGGAAAAACTTTCGAGTCTGACATGACAAGTACGCAAGATCACCTGAATCCAATCTAATACCAGTTGCTTTATAACTGCAAAAGGGCATTAAAAAACAAGGTATTATAATAGAGATAAATACAAGCTATATGTAGGAAGAAATTTTGGTTTTGTTGTAAACATTGTTGTATTTTCTTTCTGACTTGTGGGCTGATAGTTGAGGTGAACCAAAATCGAAAAAAACCAATCATATATAGTTGACCGAGAAAAGCATAAATATAAGAAATGTAACAAAAGCATTTATTTTGAAAAGTTACTTACATAGCACGAAAAGATAGTAATTGACATCTTGAACAAGGCTAAAGCAAATTGATTAGGGGGTACAGAACTTGCATAAGTATATACTACTGCATACATAGCCGACAGATCAAACATATAACAAAAAGACAAACATTAACAATGCAAGAATAAGCTTTCTAGACAAACCCCAATTCATTTAGAGCTAGAGCAACTGCACAAAAATTAGGAACACCGCTTCTCATAACCTGTTCAAATAAAGCATAGAACCTGAGTCAATGGAAAGAAAAACAGAAATCAAAAGGCAATGGAAATCGATCCACTTCAATAAAGTGAAACTTTTATCATAAAGTGGAACATGACAAGATATACGGACTACAATGTATTTGAGCACACTAGATTTGTTACAAATTACAATATGCATTAAATGCTAGAACAAACAATGCATGCTGCAACCGATAAAGTCTTCTGATATAACAGCATGGAATTTGGCATACAACAATTTCTGATTTCTGGAAACATTTGTGTTTTTCATATGAATAGTGATGAATTTTAGTTGATTTGTTCAAAAAACATGTGCAATTAATATGATAATCTATTTATTAGTTTGTGCGAGTTATGTGGTCTTTGCAACGATTACAGAAGCAAGCTCATGAATTATTTCTTATATCAGCAAGATGAAAAACACCAGGAACCGTTGCTCCAACTAAATATAACAGGTTTTATGCTATTCATGCTTATTAAACATAAGAATCAAGTTGAAACAAACATACAATGGCTAAATACATAATTAAATGCTAACTTACATCATAAGTATCGACAAGGGCCAAAAAATTGTTTGGGAAAGCCAAGGCATATGAGACAAAAGCTGCCAATTCACTTTGGTTTGTTTCACCAAAGTGATCACCTAATGAACGAGACCCCTGAACAAGTGCAAAAATTAAATAAGTGAGCATTAATGCAAACAAACACCTTAATGTATAAAATACAAGCATGTTTATGCATAATTCAAAAAAGCTTCTAAAGACTTGATGCTCCATGTATTCAACGACATTAAGAAACTTTCAAGAACTGTTGAGACATAGCTGAAACTAATGCACTAATACAACATGAATGAAAACCATTAAAAAGAAAAAGAAAGAAAGAACAGAAAGGTACAACACTGGATATTGCACAGCATTGGTTGTGAATCTTGCAAATCATGGATATAAATCTAACTAGCAGCCTACAGAAAACCCAACTTGACAACCATGCACTACTTTTCGCTATCATAAATGATTTTGAAAATTCCCAGGACTTTTATGTATCATAGCATTCATCCCATTGTGCTCATATTGCACAAACATAATTAATATCATTGTTGGAGTCTTATTTGGTTAAGCCTTGTGCCTTTACACAAGATGAGCATGCTCCTTACATAAAGCAACTATAGCAGAAAATACACTAAAATCATGCATTATCACGAAACAACGAAAATATTTGCATGAAATTATAGCCATGAACTCAAACTCATTACCTATTGCATCATGAATAGATTAAAATTTTATAATTCATCACTCAGAAAGTAAAGAGAATATCTACCAAACCTTTAAATCCCTTAACCATGTCTGCACCAAACTAACAAAGTCGGAGCAAATTTTTGACCTATCCTTGCTCAGAAGTGACTTCTCAGTAATCTCATCAGGGCTCTGGAGAATAATTTGACTTACTCAGATCATGTATATATATCAGAGAAATGACAGGTTAGAGAAAATTGAATAGAACAGCAATGCAAAATAGACACAATAAACTCTGCTCAATCAAAGCCAATCAGTTATGAAACCCATTCTTACCATTCCCAGATTCTAGAGAATAAAAATGCAAATACTTTGCCAAAAGAAATAAATAACCATACAAAAAGAAAGAATATTTTTCCATCGATATTGCTACTAAGTAAATAGGAAAGGTGCATGGAAGTCCGCATGCAAAACTAATCTTCTCCATAATGGTATCTAAATACTACAAATATAAAGACATATATAGACAGTTAGACACGCACCTATATGTATATATATTTCCAAATGATGATAACAGGAATGGAAGTACATAATCATAACCAATAGAAAGGGACCATATTCTGCTCATAACAAATGTCTCTAAAAATATAGCATCTTGCAAAATGCAGAACAAGGGAGAAAATTAAAAAATACGTGATAAAATGAAAAGCTAGCTTCTGGGAAACCAAACTTGGAATGCACATTGAGTGTATATACCATAAATGAGCTGACAAACGCATGAGAATGTGTTCCCCGAAGTGGTATTCCAAATAATTTTCCAGCAGCCACGTTGCTGTCAAAACCAAAAGCAAATATAAATGACCTTACTCTAGAATTTTCAGAATTAACAGGCAGCTAAATGCCAAGTGAAGAAAAGAAGAAATTGTAGACCAATATAGTTTCAATGTGGAAGAGGTATGTTTCGCAGTTTTTCTTCCAGTTAGTTATTTTCTATAGAGCTCATGTTATAGGTGTTATTCATCACAACGGATATTGATATAAGGAAATGGACCATCAAATATCAGAATCTATCAACTATGAATAGAAACGGCATTTTGATTTCACCAAAAACTCACCTTGTGGCATCAAATCCGCCCATATAGCAATACTTTGATGCTCCTATACCCCCATCAGGGCCCTGCAACAGCACAAGACATACATTCATTTATTATACTCTTATAAACTGAGAAATCAGCAGAGAACAAAATGAATAACTCAATACTTGTGCCCTCCTCAATCCAAATTCAAGAAGAAGCTTAGACTTCCCAGCAACAAAACGATGGCGTGCAGCATTTGTCGCTACTAAGGACGCATAATTTATGAGATTGACAAGAGGGGTTTCGAGGAGTTGAACCACCTTAACAGAAAAATTATCATTATAGTTATCAGGAATGAGTAATATTACTAATAAGATAGACAATATATATATATATTCTGGGTAAATAATACAGATCCAAAATGTGCCTCCAAGAGGTACTTACAGCTACTGGCCCCTCAATCCTCATCATAGGTATCTTGGGAAATACAACAAATCCCTCAGAAATCGCATGTATCTCCATATCCTTACAGTCCAATCCTCGAAGATAATCAAAGAAGCCATCCTAGAGCCAGACATTCATTAGCCAACATATCTGAACTTCAGTATGTCATGTAAACACATGATAACTTTAATGCAAGATTCCTAATCAACATTTCTCCGGATACAAAAATAGCACGCTTACGATCAAATACAAAGAGGTCCAATTTAATGCAAGTAGAATTGTGATAGGAAAAATGAGTTCCAATGTTATTTTTCATTTCATACTAGTGGTTTCATTGCGAATACCACTCACATATCTCATGCTTGACCTCCACACAAATAATCCATATGTTCCTCTCAGAAACTTGCACTCATGGAGATGAACTCAATGGAATGTAAGTATCCAACCAATACCTCACATGAAGGCGGCAACGACGCTTTTATAAAAGCAATTTCATCCTCATTAAATCTAAAGTTAGCAATTAATTTAATGCACTCCTCCAAACCAGCAAAGACTGTGTACTCCCCTCCGAAGGGATTTCTCCTAAAATACAAATCAAACCTGAAAAGAAAACATAAAGCTGCAAATAAGAGACTGATTCTCAATCCTCCATACTTTATTTTCTAACAAAATTGCTTAGTAGTTCCCTTAACTAATGATCTACTATTACTAATCTGAAGAGATATTACAATCCTGCGCCATAAATGAGGCTAATGAAGATCGATACAACTCATTTCATCAAAAATTTATAAACTTAAATTCTTTGAAATTACCAAAACAGTTTATTCCACATACAAATTACAATCAATCCAATAAGAAATGTAAGGAACAAAAACTTTACACTGCGTGTTCGTTGTGCTTGCCGGCTTTCCAGTAAGCATAGGCCATGGTGAACTGGTAAAGATCCGTCAATAAAGGCGTCACCATAGGATTCGTAGGCCTATCAATACCGTCATTTCTAGTCTCCCCCAACGGCGGCCCGTTCGCCGCCATACTGCTGCAATCCAAATCAAATTCACAAACACTGCAACAGCGTTTTCCGCATCAAAACGACACTACAAAACATCTCCGCATATCCATCTGGTGCATCGATTCATACAATAAACATACAATTTTTTTACTGTTTTCGTCCGTATAAATAAAATCAAAATTCTAAGTATGGGCGAAAAACCCAAACAGGTGATTGGGTGTAACCAAATCGGTTTTGAACTCGTCGAGCCCGAATCGAAACTGATGTTTATACTGTTTTCCTTATAATATTATTTTATTATTATTTTTCTTTGATGACGTAAATGATATAGCTGGCATTTCTTATAATATTATTTTATTATTATTTTTCTTTGATGATGTAAATGATATAGCTGGCATTTTTAAAATAAAAAAAATTGATTTATATAATTAAAAGTATTTAAAATATGTATTTAAATATTTTAAATAATATACTCTCTCCCTCACATTTAAATTAATTTTTTGTTTAGATTTTTAGATATTATAAATTAATTATTAAATAACTGTGTATAATAGAAGTATATTATATATTATTTAAAAATATTTAAAATTTGTATTCAAGTATTTTTAACATTATCTCTCAATTTGTAAATTTTTTCATTGAGGAATATTTTTATATCATTTTTATACAATAAATATGTATAATTGAAATGGAAATTAACATAATTTTTAAATGAAAATGGAATTTACAAAAAAAAATAAAATAAAAATAAAAATAAAATTCTTTCATCACTTAACAAATTATTAATTTTTTTATTTTGGTCAGTCTTATAAAAAATATTCTTCTTTATTTTAGTAATTGTATTATTTATCTAATATTAAAAATATTTTTATAATTTACAATATATTGTACAAATATCTTTATATTTATATCGTAAAATATTAATAAATTTATGTTTGTTACTCTTAAGTTGTATTACATATTAATATTAAGAATATATGTGTAAAAAGTAGTTTGACGATTCAAATTGATACTTACAATTTTTAAACTGTTATCATTAATTTTGAAATTACAATTAAAACCGTTAAATCGAAATCGAAACTATAATTCGAAAGGTTGGGTTTCAAATTCAATTTTTTAAGGTAAAATTGTTTATAACTTTTATGTAGTTTTGATAAAAGTTGCATTAAATTCTCGCTATGAAACTTTACTTGTGTGATGAGAATACGATTTTTTATCTATATTTTTTTTTGCATCGCTAAAGGTTTAATACAAAAATTTTTGAAAATATAAGGGATATAATAAAGTGAAAATTTACATTAAGTCTCGGAATTTTCTATAATATTTTTTAAAGTATAAAATAACGTAATGCAATTTTGAAATCGCAAGGGAAGTATAGGTAATTTTTTATTTTTATTTTTTAATGAAATAAAACCCATGGTGAAACCGGGGCAATTCGTTGGTTGACGGATTCTAACGTTTGACACCAGGTGCACTGCACCGGATCATTGGATTGTTGCCACTTGGCTAGATGGGCCCACACTAAAGCACAAACAACAATTTTTAAGCCCCGTTGGAATTGGCTTTTGGAAGAAGTTTTTGGCCTTGCTTTTGTAAAAAGCATTTTGTACTTATTTGCATTGATTTTTATCGAAAAGTAGAAGCAATTTTTTAAGCCGAAAAGATTGTTAAATGTATTTTTAACTCTATTATATCTAAATAATTTTTTGTGAAAAGATATTTTTATAATCATTCATCCAAACACAAAATTAAATTGCTTCTGCTTTTGCTTTTGACTTCTAACTTATTTTAGTAGTTGTTGGCTTCTGCTTCTGTAAAAAGCATTTGCACTTATCTGCATTGACTTATATCCAAAAATTGAAACAATTTTTTAAGCTGAAAAAACTGTTAAATGCATTTTTAACTATGTTACATCCAAATAATTTTTTATGAAAAAATACTTTTATAATCATTCATTCAAACACAAAATCGAATTGTTTCTACTTCTACTTTAAATTTTCAACTTATTTTTTTAAATCAATTCAAACGATCTTAAATCTAAGCAAATTTTGGTTAAACCTTTTATAACACATATGCGGCCGAGAAGACTTTTAGGGTGTGTTTGTTTGGGGGTTTGGATTTTGAGTTGGGATTCAAATAGTAAAATTTTTGAATTTGAATAGTTGTATGATGTAATATAAATAGGTGTTGATGTGATATTTTGAATGTAAAATTGATTTTTAGTATAATATAAAAAATAAAAAATAGGTATTTGATTTGATGTTTTTGAGAAAAAAATTTTGGATTAATAGTAGGATTTTGGTAAAATTCTTCAAACGAACAAACCCTCATTATTTAAAATTTAGGTGATGGACTGATGGGGTCACCACGTTAATATAATACTCTCTCCGTCCACAAACTAATATCTTATTTTTCTATTTGGGATGTCCAACAACTATTGTCCTATTTTCTTTTTTAAACACAAATTTTATATTTTTATCCTCCATTCATTTATTACTTTTAATATGTACCATACAATTAAGGGCAAATTTGTCAATTCATAAAAAAAACAATCACCTAAAAAATCGTGCAAATATACTTTAGGACAATAGAAATTGGACGGATGAGTATTATACTCCATTTTTTCCGATCAAATTCTTTATGTTTTCGCAATTTCTTATGCAATATTTGGCTTTTGAAACAAAATTTGAATTAAGTAGTATTAAGTAGAATAAATTAAAAATTAGGTGATGTGACTATAATAAATATTATCTCTGTTTCAACTAATTTGTCTTATTTAATTTAGGCATAGATTTTTAAGTATTGTGTAATTAGTAAGTAATTATAAATTAAGATTTTTAAGATGATTAAATAATTTTATTAAAATAAAATAATATAAATTATAAATTTTAAAATGTGATTAAAATGTATAATTATATTTTCGAAAAAAAAATGACAAATTATGTGGCACAGACGAAAATAAAAATAATTAACAAATTAAGTGGAACAAATAATATATATTTATTTTTAATTCGAATGATTTTTAATGAGATAAAATATAATTAATTATTTTTTACTTTAAAACTATTACAGTGTATGTATATATAGCATATACTAAAATAAAAAATATTGCAAATTATACACAGAACAAAGGGAGTAATACTTTAATATAAAATAAATAAAATAAATAAAAATACATTGGATATTACGATAGATATAATAAAGAATTAATAAAAACTAGTAAGATAAATAGAAAAAAATAATAAATTGATTAAAATATAAATAATAAAATTATAATTGAATTAAGTATTTGAATATATATATATATAATATAATTATTCTAAAAGGAGATAATATGAAGTTTTATATTATTAATAAGATTTGTTCTTTCATACACATGTTTTTTTAGTAAATTTTTTCAAATTTTACTATTTAAATTTTGCGTTTCTCGAAAATAATATATTATTTTCACTCACAAAATATCATATTCTATCGAATATTAATTTTATACCAAACTCCAACCAAATATATTTTCCAAACTCTAGCAACATACCTATATCATTTCTAAAAGTATAAATATTTTTTTAAAAAAAATATTAGGGTAAACTGTTTTTTAGTCCCGTAACTGAACCATTTTATTATTTTAGTCCCATAAATGGAGTATGTCGCCAACTAGTCCCATAAGTGAAAAATATTTGTTGTTTTAGTCCTCCGACGCCGGAGACGCCCGCATGGCTCGCCGGAGGCCACGTGTCCGTAAGGTTAGCGACACCTGGCGGACACGTGGATTTTATTTTTTATTTTTATTTTTAAATTTTTTAAATTTTTTTTAAAAATTTATTTTAAATTTATTTTTATTTAGTCCAATTAAAAAAAATTAAAAAGAAATTAAAATAATTATAAAAAATGAAAAAATAAAATAAAATCCACGTGTCCGCCATGTGTCGCTGACTTGGCGGGACACCTGATGGACACGTAGCTTCCGACGAGCCACGCGGGCGTCTCCGGCGCCGGAGAACTAAAACAACGAAAAATTTTCACTTATAGAACTAGTTTGCGACAGCTTCACTTACAGGACTAAAATGATAAGGGTCCAGTTACGAAACTAAAAAACAGTTTACCCAAAATATTACTGAGTTGGCCGTGATTTATTATAAGTAGTTTTTGTATATTTTAATCCAAAATTGTTATCTAACTCTCATTAGTGCCCAGCCCGGCAAATCCACTACTCAACCGTTCGATTAGAACATAATTCATAAGAAATTACAAATATATATATACTAGAACACGCTCTTGCGCGGTATACCGCGCGACTATTCTATAATGTAATATAGTGAAACATTATTTATTTGAAATATAAACTGTAAAAGAAAAATACAATTGAATTATTTGCGCTCAGGTCGGTTGGTCCTCGGTCGGTTGGTCTGGTCGGTTGGTCAGGTGGGTTGGTTAGCTGTCGGATAGGCAGGTCGGAAGGTCCTCGGTCGGTTGGTCTAGTCGGTTGGTCCTCGGTCGGTTGGTTAGCGGTGGGATAGACAAGTCGGAAGGTCCTCGGTCGGTTGGTCTGGTCGGATGGTTAGCGGTCGGACAGACAGGTCTGATGGTCAGTAGGTCGGACAAACAGGTCTGATGGTCTACGGTCGGATAAAGTAGGTCGGCTGGTCTGCGGTCGGATAGGCAAGTTAGCTGGTCTGCAGGCAGATAGATTGAGATAAGAAGGGTGATGCTGCATCTCTATGAGTTTTGAAATGTCAAAAATAGCAAGGATGCACAAAAAATAATAATAATAATAATAATAATAATAATAATAATAATAAGGATAGCAGAATCTTAAAGGAAGTTAGATACAAAGTCGGGTGGAAATGGAGAAAAATTTGCGCTCAGGTCGGTTGGTCAGGTTGGTCGGTCGGATGGTCAGGTGGGTTGGTTAGCGGTCGGATAGGCAGGTCGGAAGGTCCTCGGTCGGTTGGTCTGGTCGGTTGGTTAGCGGTGGGATAGGCAGGTCGGAAGGTCCTCGGTCAGTTGGTCCTCGGTCGGATGGTTAGCGGTCGGACAGACAGGTCTGATGATCTGCGGTCGGATAAAGTAGGTCGGCTGGTCTGCGGTCGGATAGGCAAGTCAGCTGGTCCGCAGAAGGATAGATTGAGATAAGAAGGGTGACCCTGCATCTCTTTATGAGTTTTGAAATGTCAAAAATAGCAAGGATATTTTAACTCTGATAATTGTTACGCACAAAAAATAATAATAATAATAAAATAAGGATAGCAGGATCTTAAAGGAAATTAGACATGAAGTCGGATGAAAAAGGAGAAAAATTTGTGCTTAAGTCGGTTGGTCAGGTCGGTTGGTCGGATGGTCAGATGGGTTAGTTAGCGGTCGGATAGGCAGGTCGGAAGGTCCTCGGTCGGATGATCAGGTCGGTTGTTTAGCGGTGGAATAGGCAGGTCGGAAGGTCCTTGGTCGGTTGGTCATCGGTCGGATGGTTAGCGGTCGGACAGACAGGTCTCATGGTCTGCGGTCGGATAAAGTAGGTCGGCTGGTCTGCGATCGGATAGGCAAGTCAGCTGGTCCGTAGGCGGATAGACTGAGATAAGAAGGGTTACCCTGCATCTCTTTATGAGTTTTGAAATGTCAAAAATAGTAAGGATATTTCAACTTTGATAATTGTTACGCACAAAAAATAATAATAATAAAAATAAAAATAAGGATAGCAGGATCTTAAAGGAAGTTAGACACGAAGTCGGGTGGAAAAGGAGAAAAATTTGCGCTCAGGTCGGAAGGTCCTCGGTCGGTTGGTCCTCGGTCGGATGATCAGGTCGGTTGGTTAGCGGTCGGATAGGCAGGTCGGAAGGTCCTCGGTCGGTTGGTTAGCGGTGGGATAGACAGGTCGGAACGTCCTCGGTCGGTTGGTCTTGTCGGATGGTTAGCGGTCGGACAGATAGGTCTGATGGTCAGTAGGTCGGACAAACAGGTCTGATGGTCTACGGTCGGATAAAGTAGGTCGGCTGGTCTGCGGTCGGATAGGCAAGTTAGCTGGTCCGCAGGCAGATAGATTGAGATAAGAAGGGTGACGCTGCATCTCTATGAGTTTTGAAATGTCAAAAATAGCAAGGATATTTCAACTTTGATAATTGTTACGCACAAAAAAAAATAAAAATAATAATAATAAAAATAAGGATAGCAGAATCTTAAAGGAAGTTAAATACAAAGTCGAGTGGAAATGGAGAAAAATTTGCGCTCAGGTCGATTGGTCAGGTTGGTCGGTCGGATGGTCAGGTGGGTTGGTTAGCGGTCGGATAGGCAGGTCAGAAGGTCCTCGGTCGGTTGGTCTGGTCGGTTGGTTAGCGGTGGGATAGGCAGGTCGGAAGGTCCTCGGTCAGTTGGTCCTCGGTCGGATGGTTAGCGGTCGGACAGACAGGTCTGATGATCTGCGGTCGGATAAAGTAGGTCGGCTGGTCTGCGGTCGGATAGGCAAGTCAGCTGGTCCGCAGAAGGATAGATTGAGATAAGAAGGGTGACCCTGCATCTCTTTATGAGTTTTGAAATGTCAAAAATAGCAAGGATATTTTAACTCTGATAATTGTTACGCACAAAAAATAATAATAATAATAAAATAAGGATAGCAGGATCTTAAAGGAAATTAGACATGAAGTCGGATGAAAAAGGAGAAAAATTTGTGCTTAAGTCGGTTGGTCAGGTCGGTTGGTCGGATGGTCAGATGGGTTGGTTAGCGGTCGGATAGGCAGGTCGGAAGGTCCTCGGTCGGATGATCAGGTCGGTTGTTTAGCGGTGGGATAGGCAGGTCGGAAGGTCCTTGGTCGGTTGGTCATTGGTCGGATGGTTAGCGGTCGAACAGACAGATCTCATGGTCTGCGGTCGGATAAAGTAGGTCGGCTGGTCTGCGATCGGATAGGCAAGTCAGCTGGTCCGTAGGCGGATAGACTGAGATAAGAAGGGTTACCCTGCATCTCTTTATGAGTTTTGAAATGTCAAAAATAGTAAGGATATTTCAACTTTGATAATTGTTACGCACAAAAAATAATAATAATAAAAATAAAAATAAGGATAGCAGGATCTTAAAGGAAGTTAGACACGAAGTCGGGTGGAAAAGGAGAAAAATTTGCGCTCAGGTCGGAAGGTCCTCGGTCGGTTGGTCCTCGGTCGGATGATCAGGTCGGTTGGTTAGCGGTCGGATAGGCAGGTCGGAAGGTCCTCGGTCGGTTGGTATGGTCGGCTGGTCCTCGGTAGGATGGTTAGCGGTCGGACAGACAGGTCTGATGGTGGTCTGCAGTCGGATAGGCAAGTCAGCTGGTCCGCAGGCGGATAGACAAGTCGCTTGGTGGGTGCGGCCAATGAGTCTTTTGGTCTACCGATTGGTCTCTGGATTGGTCGGTTGGGCTATTTGAGTTCTGGAACTGGTGGAGGCGTTTGGCAAGGCGGTTGATGTAACCGACCAGAAGACGTTCCAAAACGTTTCGTCTTGGGCGGTTGACGGCGGTTGCTGACGACGGTTCCAAAACGTCTTTTCAAGCCAGTACAAGGGTAGGTTAAGGGCTAAATTGTCATTTTGAAATGAGGGGCAAAATAGACTTTTCAAGTGGCAGATCCATACAAACTCGTATTTATAAGATATAATATATATCTCATCTCCCAAGCACCATGTGTCCCTTTTTCTTTTTTTTTTTTTTTTAATATTTGATTCTTTATTTTTCTTTTTATAATATAAAAATCCGTACTAATGAGAATTAGAGGAAAATAGAAGGCCAGGTTATACAATTCCTCTTTTGTTTTTTTCCTACGAAACAATGCTGGACCGCCGGTCCATAATCGGGAGCGGTTCGGTTCGAAAGGTGGGTTAAATAAATAAATATTTTATTTTTCAAATACATCTCAATAGGATCCGTGGCGCAATGGTAGCGCGTCTGACTCCAGATCAGAAGGTTGCGTGTTCGATTCACGTCGGGTTCAAAATCCCGATCCGAAACGGATTTTTTCTTTTTCCTTTTATAATTTTGAAAACGACGTCGTTTCGCTGATAACTTGTTTATTTTTATGTAGTTAGTTTCGAAACGACGTCGTTTCCCATTCCTCCCAAAAGTAGATTGCGTGCCCAATAAATTACCTTACCACGCGTCAATAGTGAAGAATGAGGAAAGATTGAACAGCGAAGCATGTGGGAAGTGATAACCGCTTTCTGCTTATGATTCTCGTATTTTTTAGCCACTGAAATAGTACACTTCCAATTTTTCATAATCTCGCAAATTCTCAATCAATGGATCCGCCGGAGACGCAGACGATTGGTGGCTCGGGAACGAACCAGAAGGCAATGGAAGACGACGAGCAAGACAAAGTTATCAACGAATGGTAAAGTAATTCCACTTTTTGCATTTCTGAATTTGAATAATTTCTTTCTGATTAAGATTTGTTTTGTTTTGGAATTGAATGGATACACTGCTGCACAGTTGCTCCTGTTTCTACGAGTGTACGGACACCTGCTTAGACTTCTTGTTCTGCGATTTCTGTTAGTTAGTTTGCTTGCTGGTGGCTTAATCAATGCTTGTATTTCACCTCACTTCAGTTCTGCTCGCCCAATTTCTGTCAATTTCTGTGATTGATTGTTGTTTAGAACAGTTACAATGGCAAAATTTAAAATTGTATTCAACCAAGCAATTTTTATTGGAGAACAGATTGAAGATGGTGAAATCTGGATAAGAACAATGAAAAAATAAAATATAAAAATTCGTGAGCCAAATGAAATATTTTAAGAAATATATATTTTTTTTTATTATTTTTTTTTTTACTGGAATCCACCAACGCTATCGAAGTGCACAAGGGATAAATTTTCAATTGAACTTAATATCCTGTAAATTTGTTTGTTTTATTGTAGTTGTAGTTTATACTCCCTCTCTCCCTCCCAATAGAGTTTGTCTAGTTTCTTTATTTAATAATTGTGGTCCTCACTTTATAACAAAATTATTCCTAATTTTCCAAAGTATCTCTAACTTTCTTTTTAAAATTATTTAAAAAGCAACGGTATTTTAGTCTCTTCTCTTAATTAAATGCTATTATTCTTTAATTATCGTGCCCACTCTCAACAAGACATCTTTTTTGGGACGGAATGAATATATTTTATTAGATTATTAAAATGGAACTTTTGTAATATCATTTTAAAATAGACTATATATCATAGTTTTTATTTTATTCATATGATTCGAATATAGTCTGCTTTATCAGTAGCTATATTCATAACATCGACATTGTTGTCATGGTTATATTTATGGTATTATACTTATATGCAATGAAATATTATTGTGAGAGATTCAATCTGGTTGTAATACAAATTCAAAAGATACTCCTTAATCGTCGTTGATTACAAAATGAAGAAAGATTTCAAATTAGATTTAGAAAATGAAAAAATTATATAATTTTGAGTGTGTAAATTTAACTCGACATTCTCACAGCGCAATCCCTCACAATCAACTTTATTGTTCATTACCTGATCATTGACCCTTTCAGTTGTCTTTATAAATACACCTTTCACAAATTCATACGTTTATTTACTTTCCGATGTTCTTGTAACTAGGTTATTGAAAAACATACTCATATTTTTACATTGAATACTTAAATCTTCTTTCAGGTCATCCGTGTCATGTTCAACGAAAATCATCCCACTATGCAAACCTCCTACTCTTGTACTATTTGTCTATCTCTTCATTACATTATAATAAGAAATTCTCAAAATATTATTTGTTGCAGAAATTTTAAGTCCATGGCAATATAGTATTCCGGAAAATTCAAATTTTTTACAATTACAATAAACAATGTCATCAGATTAGTTGTATGTAACAATATGATGGCTTAATCTTCCAAGATATTTGACTTAATATTTTATAACAGCCTGCGTACTACTAACAATCCCAACGCATCATAATTTTTTCCTAATTCATATTAGAAAATCTTAAATACTTTTAGGGTATACAAATTTGCATCATGTTTCAATATTTAAAAACGACAATATTCAATCAAATTTTCAAATTTTTTAAAAAAATTGATTTAAGTTGTTTATATGATTTTTTTTTTTTTTTTATGACGTGGAAACTCGCAGCCGCTACCCGAAAGTATGCACTGAGTAAACCTCCGATCGAACCTAATACCCTGCAAACCAAGCCCGACGGGAAAGTCCCTGAAACGTCGAAGGTTTGAATCTATTACCTCTCATTATGTTGTATAGTAGTTATATAAACACAAAAAGCAAAACCAATTAGCCCTTAATCTAGCAATCTTTCAATCAAATTTAAATATATTTTAGATGATATTTAATGTATTACAACAAAATATTATTAAATAGAATTGTAACATGCTCAAATCAAATATTAATTTTTTACTTTTTAAAAACTTTTAAATTTTCAAAAACCTCTATAAATTTCTATCTAAACAAACTCTAATTAGTTTTTTAGTTCGGATATTTAATGTAAAATGTTGAATTTGAATAGTTGGTTAATGTGATATAAATAGAGGTTGATATGATGTTTCGAATGTAAAATAAATTTGTAATATAATATAAAAATAAAATAAAAATTGTTTGATATAATATTTTTAGAAAAAAAAATTGAATAGTAAAAATCTGCGGGTAAAACCCACGAAAGAACACAATATTAAAAAATATTTTTTTTAAAAAAAAATATTGTAAAAAAAAAAGTCACATCTAAATCGGTTTCGGAGTCGTTAGGTGAAACCCAACTCGCTTCCATTTTATTACTCCATATCTAGGAATGTCAACGGGACGGGTTCGGGACGGATTTTACAGGCCCGGGACCCATCCCGCTATAAAATATTAGGACCCAAGACCTGTCCCGCCCTATTTCAATTCGGTCCCAGGACCCGTCCTGCCCCGAACCCGACAAACCCACTTTTTTTTTCTTTAAGAAAGAATAAAATAATTTTTTTAAAATAATTTAATACTAAAAAAAATATGCTTCGAAGTACCAAAAAATTATAGTTTTAGAAA
The DNA here is from genome assembly GCF_009805555.1 of Andrographis paniculata. Lineage (NCBI taxonomy): Eukaryota > Viridiplantae > Streptophyta > Magnoliopsida > Lamiales > Acanthaceae > Andrographis > Andrographis paniculata. The sequence goes on from NW_026137624.1 coordinate 4,627,227, forward strand.
TAAGAACAATTAAATATTGACGATAATCCGTAGTGATGACGGCCAGTAGTCCTGATTATAAAGAAAATTGTAGAAAAAAAAATACGAAGGTAAATTTGGTTTAATATTAAATTTTATTTTATATTTAAAATTTTTTAAATAAATAAATATATAATTTATATTATATAAAAATATAAATAAATTATAATAATTATTAAAATATTCGGGTTCAGATCCGAGTCTGGGGTAGAGCGGGTTTATAGTAAAATTCGTTATCCGATTCCGAATCCGATCAGATCTAAAATTCAAAATTAACAACCCGTCCCGAACTAAATTTTTTAGACTGCCCTAACCCGTCCGATTTGACATCGGTATCCATATCTTACAACAAAAATGGTTTGAAACTGATATAACAATGAAAGTAGAAGCCAACTCCGCTAAGGGTTGCGGCGTCGTCGTCTTCTTCAGGTACTAACTCAGGCCATCCTTGGCCCTGGACAAAAAGGACGTTCGCTTAGGCCTAATCTAAATTAAGGTTTATTATTTATTTATATTATATAAAAATTATTTATATATAAATATTATTTGATATATTGGTACAAGATCATGATTTAATAATGAAAAAATAACTTTTTATTTATATTTTTTTGTAAATTAAGTTTTATAAAGCGTTTTATTAAAATATAAAAGAATCTTACACAATTTTTAAAATTAAATTAAAATAATATTTTTTTAACTATAATAAAATTATAGTTAAAAAAATATTATATAGATATATATATATATATTTAAGACCTCGAACTTTTATTTCGCCTCGGCGCTCCGAAAGTTAGGAACTGCACGTACTAACTGCAGGTATTATCTCCCACAAGTACAAGTAATTCTTACCGTCAGATCAGTTCACGCGGTTTTAATTTCTTCTCATAAGTCACAATCGCAATTGCTGTGTTTCGGGAATTCGATAGGATCATCGGATTGTCCCCGCGATCAGCCGTTCTGCTCGATCGATTAATCCCAAAACCCTATCAATGGCGATCGAAAACCCCTCAAAAATCGACGGCAACGCGCTAGTCGCAATGTGCCTATCACGCGCGGGCGTAGATAGGATGTTCGGTGTGGTGGGAATCCCCGTGACGTCACTCGCTAACAAGGCGGTGGCGCTAGGCGTCCGATTCATCGCCTTCCACAACGAGCAGTCGGCCGGGTACGCCGCCTCGGCGTACGGCTACCTCACGCGCCGCCCAGGGGTTCTCCTCACCGTCTCCGGCCCCGGCTGCGTCCACGGCCTCGCCGGCCTATCCAACGCCGCCGCAAACGCTTGGCCTATGGTCATGATCTCCGGTTCCTCCGACCAGAGTTTCACCGGCCGCGGCGACTTTCAGGAGCTCGATCAAATCGCCGCCGCTAAGCCCTTCGCCAAATTCTCCGCCAAAGCGACGGACATAACCAAAATCCCCAAATCCGTCTTCAGCGTCATCGATTCGGCAGCTTCCGGCCGTCCCGGAGGGACCTATCTCGACCTCCCCTCCGATGTCCTCCATCAAACCATCGATGAGTCCGAGGCGGAGCAATTGATCGCCGAAGCCCTAAGTTATCGGAAAAATCAATTGATTCAAAATCCTAGGGTTTCCAATTCCACCACGATCCAAAAGGCTGTAGAATTACTGAAAACTTCCCAGAGACCTCTGATAGTGTTTGGAAAGGGAGCAGCTTATTCCAGAGCAGAAAATGAGCTCACAAAATTAATCGAAAGCACTGGAATTCCATTCCTGCCTACTCCCATGGGGAAAGGGCTGCTTCCCGACAGCCATGAACTCGCAGCCACAGCTGCAAGATCTCTAGCAATTGGGAAATGTGATGTAGCATTGGTGGTTGGAGCCAGGCTGAATTGGCTATTGCATTTTGGGGAGCCACCAAAGTGGTCGAAAGAGGTGAAGTTCATCCTCGTCGACATATCCGAAGAGGAGATTGAATTGAGGAAGCCATGTTTGGGGATAGTCGGGGATGCTAAAGAAGTCGTGGGGATGCTGCACAAGGAGATCAAAGATGATCCATTTTGCTTGGGGAAGACACATCCGTGGGTGGAGGCGCTAAGGGGGAAGAGTAATGAAAATCTGGCAAATATGGAGGCGCAGTTGGCGAAGGAAGTGGTGCCGTTTAATTTTCTTACGCCGATGAAGATTATAAGGGATGCAATTTTGGGGTTGGGTAGTCCTGCTCCCATACTGGTTTCCGAAGGGGCTAATACCATGGATCTCGGGCGAGCTGTTCTTGTGCAAATGGAGCCGCGGACTAGGTTGGATGCGGGAACTTGGGGGACAATGGGGGTTGGCCTTGGATACTGTATTGCTGCTGCTGTGGCATCGCCTGATCGATTGGTGGTGGCTGTGGAAGGGGACTCGGGGTTTGGATTCAGTGCCATGGAAGTTGAGGTACATTAGTTTCTTTGCTACAAAATGAAATATAAGGATCGTAATATATTATCGCCTTCTTTTAAAATAGTCTTGGTGATTTTGATAATTAGCTTTTATACCGTGGTTTGTTGGAGTCGTTGCTTGTGATGATATACTTAGTTATTAGAAATGTTGATGACGATTGGTGAGAATTGCGATAGAACTATTAGAAGAGGTAGTGTTATAACTTATACCCCCTCCGTCCGTCCGGCTCTAATAGCCACATTTACTTTTTGCATGTTTGATTTTTTAATATTAATTATTATATCAAAACGTAGTACAAATTAAGAGAAAAATGACAAAAACACTTCTATCGTCTTATAATACTACTCCCTCCGTTCCTTAACAAACTATCTATTTTTCTATTTTAGTCCGTTTCAAGTATGTATTTTCTTTCTTAGTAACTCTACTATCTACCTAACAGTAGACACTAAAAATATATGTCTAAAATCAATTAAATATCATGTATTTTGGAAGAAAATAAAATTCCAATAAAATAAATATATGGTATTTAATTATGCATATATGTTAATTTTGTACAATAAATATCAACCATTAATGCAAAAATCTGCCTAAAATGGAAGATATCGTACAAATATTATGTGCATAAATAGAGCCATAATAAATTTGACAGCAAAATAATTAATCTTGTCAATAAATGAAGTATATATATTAAATGATATAAAGATTTTGACGGTGCACAATCAAATCCGTCAAGAATGGAAAAGAGCATCCGATGGAAAATGAAAGGTTATAAAATCTTCCTATTAGCCAATCAAAATGCGCCATGTGGCACCATTAAAAAAGGAAGTCGAGGACACCCCTCTTCTATAAATAGGAGCCATGGCCAGTTCATTTGATACACCGAAGTTACATCGAAAATTCAAGCAAAGGGATAAGTCTCTAGACTCTCTCTGTGTATTGTTCTTCATGTTCTTTGTGTCCTTCGAACCGTTCATCGTTGAAAGTCACTGATTTGGACAAATGATCCAATATTGGTCGACGAATCGATGAAGTTAACGTTCTTCGTCGTATGCTCAAGCCGGAGGAAGGATTAAAGCTCCCAAAGTCGTTGAAGAATTCGTCAAAGCCAAGGAAGGTCTCCAAAGTTTCTCTCAAAGCTTTAAGATGTTCATCACGTTCTTCAACAAAGCATCAACTTCGATCCAAAAGTCAAAGGGATACGCCGCCAAAAGTGTTATGGAACACCAAATCCACCTCTTCAAGGATCAAAGCTCCAAAAGCCATTGAAGAGTCCATCAAAGCAAGGAAGAGCATCCAAAGTTCATCTCAAAGTTTCGAGATGTTCATCGCGTTATCACCAAAGCAACAACTCGGTCCTCTTCAATCCAAAAGTCAAAGGGACACGCTGCCAAAAACGTTATGGAGCACCAAATCCACCTCCTCAAAGAGCAAAGCTGCAGATAAGACATCAAATCCAAAGCTATGATCAAATCGCCCACATGGAGACCAAAGTCCTCCAAAAGCGGTAAAGCCAAAGCAAAGATCAAAGCCTAGGATCGTCTAAAGAAGACAACAAATCCAAAGTCGATGATCAAATCGCCTACGCGGAGACATCAAAACCCTCCAAAAGCGGCAAAGCTAAAGCAAAGATCAAAACCTCGGATCGTCTAAAGAAAACAACAAATCCAAAGCCGATGATCAAATCACCTACGCGGAGACCAAAGTCCTCTAAAAGCGGCAAAACCAAAGCAAATATCAAAGTCTCGAATCGTCTAAAGAAGACATCAAATCCAGAGCCAACAATCATATCGCCAACACGGAGACCAAAGCTCTCCAAAAGGCGGCAAAGTCAAATCAAAGATCAAAGCCTTGAATCGTCTAAAAAAGATATCAAATCCAAACCCGACGATCAAATCGCCTGCACGGAGACCAAAACTCTCCAAAAGCCGGCAAAGTCAAACCGAAGACCAAACCTCTTCGGATCAAAGAAGCCATCGAAAATTAAGTTGGAAAATAAATCGACCTGGAAGGAGGATCAAATGACTCATTTAGAGAATATGACCCACTTTAAATTCAAATCAAATATAATTTGTACAAATTTTGTATTTATTAAAAATAACACAATTTCTTGTCTACTCTAACATTACAAATATCCTTTTAATTTACAATATATATTACGCAAATGCTATTACCTTTATATCATACAATACTAATAAGGTTAGTTTAGTCTTTTTATATTTATTTCTACTATGTCAAATATAAGGGTTTTTTAATATCAAATACAACGACGTGAAAGGTAAATGTAAACTTTAGAGACGGACGAACGAAGTAATTGATTTTAGGGAAGGATGTGTCCTAGTGGAATAGAATCGATCCATTTAGTTAGATGAAGTCTTAAGACATCAATAAAATTGTATAGGAGCTTAGTCGAGCTAGCCTGTTCGGATCCATAAATAAATATATGAATTTGAATTTGAATTCGATTCATCTATTACATGTTTTGGAATTTAGTTCTCAGAAGTTACCTACATTTTACGTCGTCTTGGCATATATATATTGGGAATGCTACGCATAGCTATACGATTTGTTTCTTTGTATTGTGTATATGATTAACCGAAACAGAGCTTTGTGTAGACACTGGTGCGCTACCAATTACCCGTGGTCGTAATAGTGTTCAACAATGGCGGAGTATACGGCGGAGATCGTAGAAACCCGGAGGAAATCTCGGGGCCGTACAAGGACGATCCTGCGCCAACGTCTTTTGTTCCCGGCGCTGCTTACCACATCCTTCTGGAAGCTTTTGGAGGAAAAGGGTATCTTGCAGCGACTCCAGACGAGCTGAAATCTGCTCTCGCCGAGGCGTTTTCTGCTCGGAAACCTACTGTCATAAATGTTGTGATCGATCCTTTTGCCGGCGCCGAAAGCGGGAGAATGCAGCACAAGAACTGAACTGTGAAAGAAATTAATTGTATCTACAAATTGAGGTTTGTTTTGGCTCTGTGCTTTTTACATGATTATTGTTGTTTGTTTGATTGTTTTTGGTAATTATATTGGCTTTACCTGTGGACTGTACGGATTAAAATTTCCTCCTCCGGGAGTTACATCAATTTCGACATCTGAAAATCGATTTCCAATCCCGGCCGCCTAGAGGCGAACTAATGCCGCTGGTGTGCTCGTCTGTGCCGCATTCGAGATTGTCGCCGCGGGCAAAATCGAGTTGCAACAAATATGATTGTGTTTTTTTATAAATGGGCTAGTTCATGAGCTAAATGAACACGACCGTACACCTAGTATCTGGTCGTGTATACTCCAGAGTGTTGTGAATGGAAATACGGCCGTGTTTCACTAGACACGGCCGTGTTTGATCACTTTCACGAGAGATTCAGAGAGCGACTGTGCGCTTTTTTTAGGCCCCTCTAAGTTGTCCTTTGCCAAGTTGGAGGAAAAGGAGTGTAGTGTTATTTAATATGGTTGGCCTCAGGTCCTGCCACACTCACACATAATTCGCCTAGTGTGACTTCTTTGTTGAATTTGATTTGTTGGGTATTAGATTCAGTCGGAGATTTATCCAGTATGCACTTCGGTAACGATTGTTAGTTCCCATGTAAAAATAATTGTATTAGTATTTATGCAATTTAACTAAAAGTAAAAATATTTTGATTATGCACTTCGGTAACGATTGTTAGTTCCCACGTAAAAATAATTGTATTAGTATTTATGCAATTTAACTAAAAGTAAAAATATTTTGATATTAATATACTATTACTTTAGTAAAATAGGTAGAACTGTTGACGGTCCGAGCCGAGCCGAGCCGAGCCAAATTTTAAGTGTTCGTTAACGTTCGCGAATAAGGCTCGGGCTCGTTCGTTAAGCTTTCGAGCTCGGTTCGTTAAGAATTTTTGTTGTTTGAGCTCGTGTTCGTGTTCGACTCGTTTAGACTTGTTTAAACTCGTTCGAGTTTGTTCGAGCTCGTTTGTCTTATTTTTTTAAATTTATATATAAATTATAAAGAAAATTTAAAATTATTGTATTTATATATTTTAAATTAATATTTTATTTATTTATAAATTATGATTTTATATGTATATATAATATTTATAATAAATATATTATTTAAACGAACGTTCGCGAACAAAGCTTGGGCTCGTTCGTTAATCAAACGAGCCTGTTTATGTTGTTCGGCTTGGCTCGTTAACGTTCGCGAACGAGCTTTAACCGAGCCGAACCGAGCCACGAACGGTTCGGTTCGTTTAACAGTTCTAAAATATAGGAAATACTTTGAATTGAAACGTTTCCAAAATCTTACTCTATGCATCTTATCATCTTTTTTTAAATAAATGATTATTTATATTTTATTTTTTATAATACAGTAAAAATTATATTTATATTTAAAATATCATACAAATATGTATTTATGTCACTAACTGACCAATTAAATTTAAAACTTTACTATTTAAAATTAAAATCTAGAATTCAAGCCCTCCAAACATAAATAAGAAACAGACGGTTTGAAACGGCGTCGTATTGCGTGAAAATGCACGTGGCTTAATTGGACCAGCAACTATTAAGTGAGGTCGGGGAGTGCTGGTCCAACATGATAAGACGCCTTGTAATGATATTTCATACTTTTTCCATTTCAAATTCATTGCTAATTTTTCGATACAATTTTTTACACAGTAGTATAATTTTGATAGTTTTAAATTTTAAATTTTTTTATATAAAATATTAGATATATTGCATTTGAAATATGAATATATATATATATAAATAAAAATTGTTCAAATATTAGAATTTTCAATCTAATTAAAAATAATAGAAAAGGATGTGAAATACAAATAATATTTCATATTTATGTGTCTGTTTGTCGATTCCACAAATATCTTTTTCGACCTTTTTCTTGCTTTTATGTGTTTTTTTTGACTTTGAATTGCAATGTGAGACATTCACAACTATTCATAATCATTCAATTAGGAAAATTAAATGCAAAATGTTGATGATAACATGCACAATAAATAAATTGTAATTAAGATATAATAATTATTATTATAAAAAAATATATACATATTTTTCGATTAATATTACTAGTAAACATAATATATATACTCACATAATATATATATATATATATAACATATAGAATGCCCCCTCACAAAAATTAAAAATGCAAAAAAAATAAATTATTTTTTATTTTACCAATAAGTAATTTCTACTCTCTCTACGTTATACTTTGTCCGTCTCATATTTATATTAGTATTATATTGAGATAAAGTAGAAATAAAGGTAAATAGATTAAATGAACCCTATTAATATTGTATGATATAAATGTAATAACATTTGTGTAATATATTGTAAATTGGAAGGGTATTTGTAATGTTAGAAAGACAGTACAATTACAAATAAATACTTTGTTATGGGACGGACTAAAATAAAAAAATAGATAGATTGTTAAGAGACGGAGGAATATAAAACTAAAGATCGATTTCCGATCAAAAAAAAAACAAAAAAAAAAAGAGATGATTGGAATGTTCTGTAAAAAATACTCCCTCCGTCCAAGCTAAAAGTATACAAACTTTTGGCGCGGAGATTAAATAATAATAGTATTTTAATTATAGTGGGTAGGTAAAAGTAGTAAAATGACATTTTTGCCCTTACTTTTTTATATAAAAGTAATGATGTGATGTAAAATAGGGGTATTTATGGAAAAAATGAAGTATTTATGAAATGGTTACTTTGTAATTGGACGTCCCAAAATAGAAATATGTATACTTTCTAACTGGACAGAGGGAGTAATTTAACGATATGGAGTAAATTTGTGAGTGTAAAATTATGAATTCAAATAATATTCTTACTTTGGTATTAATATACATCATTTGATCTATCAAATAAAAAAAAAAAAAAAATACAAACATAAATTTCAAGTTATTATTTCGCAGACGAATTAAATTTTATTTTTAAATATTTGATATTATTCGTTAAAAAATCAGATCAATACTTTCATATCTAATAATAAATATTTTGTAGCTTCGTAGATAAGTCATGTATGTCTTCTTGTGATTAATTTTCCAAATGGCAGCTTAGATTTTCCATAATAATTTTATTTAACAATTCATGCATTTATTATTATTTTATAATTTTCTTGTGATGACTTATAAACAAGGACCGGGTGTCAATAGCGTATAATACCTGTATATATACATGTTTATACTCCATCCGTCCCATGTAATATGGGTGTATTACTGTAGATACGAAAAATTAGGTAAAATATAATTAGTAAGTAATTAAGAAGTATATTTGTAAAAATAATTATTATTTAGTAAAAATAATTATAGATTAAGATTAAGATAAGTAAATAGTTTAATTAAAATTAAGAAAATTATAAAATTTAAAATTTAAAATGCGATTAAAGTACATAATTATATTCCAAAAATAGAAAAAATAAGTTATGTGGGACGGACAAAAATAAAAAATAGGGACAAATTATATGGAAGTATAATCGATCATTATTATTATTATTATTATTATTATTATTATTGCTGCTGCTGCTGCGCCCCTTGCTTCCAATTTTTTATTTTTTAAAATGTGAAAAATATATTTACTGTCTTTTTTAATAAGTATTTGTTTTTTATTTAAATTTTTTAATATTAATATATAATAAAAAAAATTTTAAAAATGATAAAATAATTTTATTAGTACTGTGATACAAAGATAATGATATTTTGTAATACATTGTAAGTTGTAAGAATAAATTTAATACTCATTTCATCCCTGTTAAATTGTCCTAGCTTTAGGTATTGTATAATTAGTAAGTAATTAAGAAGTGTATCAGTGAAAAATAATTATGTTTTAATATAAATAATTATAAATTAAGATTAAGATAACTATAGTTTAATTAAAATATAAAAAAATATAAATTATGAATTTTAATATGTAATTAAAGTGTATAATTATATTTCAAAAAAAGAAACGACAGATAGGGACAAAAAAAATATTAAATAGGTAGGACAATTATTAACAATAAATTTGAGTAATTTGAGTATTTTATTGTAGAACAAACCAAAAGAAAAAAAATATGTTAAAAAATGAGAGAGTACTTTTTATATAATCATATTAAAATTATCTTTAATTATAGATTATAGATTTACTTTTATTTATTTTCTATTTTTTTTTCCTTTACCCATTCCTACTGTGTCAAAGAAAATCGAAAAAAATGACGTCAGATCGGTAATAATAAATTTACGATCAGTCCCCCAGAGTTCAAGAGCTGAAATTAGACCTCGAAATGGTCGATTTATGTCGAATTCGTGTTAGATTGAATACTTTAAATGAGTAAAATCACTAAATTCTAACACGATTTGTTTAATATCGTATCGGATTCGTATTGATCTATTTTTAATCGTATTGAATTCGTGTTGATCCGCATATATAATTTGATCAAAATATTTGATCCAAATCCAATTACTCCTATTTCTTATCGGGTTCTCGTATTATGTTAGTTTTTATCGGTTTTAGTATAACGTGTTTACTGAATTAAGTTGGATTATTTATAATTAAATTAATATACTGACTAATTATTAAATTAAAACTATTTTACATATGTAATAAATTTATACTAATATATAAAAATCGGATTGTCATGTTGAGAGCATCAACCTTAGCCCAACTCGTTTATTATCGTATCGGTTTCGTGTTAACCCATAACTTAATTTCTTGATCAAAACTTAATTATCTTGTGTCGGTTCGTACCGATTGCTGTGTCGAATTAGTTTTTGCGAGCTCTAATTGAAATCATGTGCCTATAATTGATGTGATATAGGTTTTTGTACGAACATATTTCGTGTGCGGAAATCAAATGGTAGCATACAGCGCGTAGATTATTATTACATTATAGCGGTGGAATCGGAGGTTGATGACATGGAGGCTATTTTTCGGAAAAAAATAAAAATAAAAATAAAAATAAAAATAAAAATAGGATCTAGTTATTATTGAATTATTTTATTAGTTGAGTTGTGATAATTAGAAATCGCATGCATTTTATATTCATATCATATGCGATATTTGGGTGATTTTGATTGGATTCTACCTAATTTATATGCGAATTGTTTATTTGCTGTGTGCAGAGGACAAATATTAAATTTGACATAATTGGCAGAAAAATGAAATAAAATTAATTAAAGGCCCAAAAGCCCATCTACAAAATAATTAGGCAAAAATCAAATAAGAAGAAAAAGACACGCCTATTTGACAAGAGAAAACGGCTAGGGCAGAACCGCAGCAGGAGACTGACGGATTCATAGATCGGAGCAAATTGACAGAGAAGATTTCTCCCTCCCACTATGACTTCGTCATTTTCTTTTATTATTTGTTATTTGATTATGGAGTAGATACTTTTCTGGTTTTAGGGGTGACAATATTTTGGTTCTTTTGTTTTGGATATTCTTGATTTTCTTTATAAAAGTTCTTTTTTATTATCAATATTTGTCTAATTCTGATAATAGGGTTTATGATTGTTAGATTGATTGAATATTTTGGTACCAATATTTAAATTAGTCTGATAATCTAAAGTCAATTCAGGTAGGATATCCGTAATTGTATTCACACTTGAATAGGTGATAACCGGGTTGAATAGTTCCTTCCCGGGGTTAGACAATCAAATCTAATTGCTCCTCCTAGGTAGTAATTGTTTCGAATATTACAATGCGGTTAGGCAATATTCTTATAGGCGCACCCAGGTTTATTTGCTTAATTAGGGGTAGTTAACGATCGTACCTTAATTACCTAGACACTGTAGGAAAAATTGGTTGTCAGAGCTTCTTGATAACTATAACTAATTTATTATACTTTAATAAGAATTAATTTTATTGAATTAATGATAGAACACAAGTGTCATAACTGCATCATCCCTTGGGCGCCAGACATTCCCTTGATAATCAGTTCCCCTTAATTTAATTGCTTTGTTATTTTATTTTAATTAGATAATAAAAGAAATTTCCTCATTTATTTACTATATTAGAACACGAAAGAGTGAATCACACAATCCCTGTTAAGACGATCACTTTCCCTATATTACATTAAATTGTGATCATGGAGTAGGTGAAATATTTGATTGACCGCGCAATACGTCAAATTGTCGTATTTTAAAAAATTTATAAAATAACAATCTACAAAAACTACATGTTAGAAATATTAATTTATGTATTTGAAACTGATAAATAGTAATAATTTTTTAATTAAAAATAATATACTCTTAAAAGATTTTCTTCTATCTACTTGTTTGAGATTTTTTTTTAAAATTTTTTTATATATATTATTACATCATATAATTATTCAATTTTAAAATTTTATTATTCTAAAAAATTAAATTTATAATTTAAATTTCCAAACAAACAAATTATATATATATAAATTTCTTAGCAATATTTTAGTCTACTTTAATTATTTTCTTATAAAACAAATACTTTTTATTTAAAAATTAATAAACAATACTTTACTTTAAGTAATACTAAAATTCTCTCAAAATACGTAGCATATGAGATTTAAAATAATAAAGTTGGCTAGCCCAAGCTACATCATTAATGTAGAGTGGATTATTAAAGGTGTGTTTGTTTTGGAAATGATCCCCAAATACACTATTTATCCTATTTTTTTCCTTCAAAAATATCAAATCAAATACCTATTTTTTATTTTTTATATTATACTAAAAATCAATTTTACATTTAAAACATCACATCAACACCTATTTATATCACATCATACAACTATTCAAATTCAAAAATTTTACTATTCAAATCCCAACTTAAAATCCAAACTCCCAAACAAATACACCCTGAAGTGTGTTTGATTTATGTTTAAAATACAAATCAATATTATTCAGTTTACTTTCAAATTCAAATCAAAATCAAACAAATTCAACGTGTTTACAAAATTTATTACAAATTCGTCACATTACCACTAGAGTCGGCAAAAATAGGTAAATCTTGAAAATTCAATTCGAACTCGGTGCTAAAAATTGTATTTGAATAAAAAAAAAAAAAAAAAAAAAAATAGTGTAAAAAAATTTTAGCCTGTTCTCGGCCTGACACGCCATGAATTGGACCTTGCCTAAGCCCACTAAGGTCAAACCGTGCAGGATCCTATTTTTTAAAAAAATAAATATATTTAAAATTATTAGTTTTATATCTACATTAACAAATAAATATATAAGAAAAAAAAAAAACACACACACACAAATATAATTAGGTAATGTATTTAATTCTTATATTTAAAATTTTATGAAATTATTTTAGATTTTTTCAAAAAGTAAATTAAAAAATAAAATTAGACCAGCCCAAAATTGATTATAATCATATATGAATTTTATTGAAATAATATATAAAGTGCCGAAATAACTAAGCTATGTTAAAAGTATTTTTACATTATTTAAGTTTTTCTAGAAAAAATATTAAATTTAATTTTTATAATTACTCTAAACATTATATTAATAATTTATTTTTATTCAAAAGGTCATATTTAATATTTATCTAATTTATATCAAATATTTATTTTATATTAATTCTTTTATTTTTCAATCAATTCAAAGTCTCGTACTATTCTTAAAACGTATATAAACACATCACACCTAACGTTTCCAACTATACAAATAGAATTAAATATTAAATGTAAGAAAAATATGGTGAACATTTTACTATTCCTAATAAATACTTAGAAAAATAAATGTGAGAACTGTTTACTTCTGATTATTTTTTGGAAAAAAAAATTATTTTAGTTCCAATATAATTAAAATTCATCAATTTTGGTCTAAATATAAAAATTTTATCAATTTTTGTCCAAATATAATTAAAACTCATCATTTTTTGTCATAATATAATTTTTTTTTTATCAATTTTAGTCACAATATAACCAAAACTTATCATTTTTTGTCTCAATATAATCAAGTATTATCTTTTTTGGTTCCACCATCAACAAACGGACGAAAAATATTGCAAAATTGTGCAATTTCTTCAAATATAAATATAAGATTTGATTTCTTTTCACGTCAACATTTTTCGTCGATTTGTTGACGATGTGGGACAAAAAAAGATAAGTTTTAATTATATTGAGACAAAAAAAAGATAAAGTTTGATTATATTGAGACAAAAAAATGATGAGTTTTGGTTATATTAGGACTAAAATTGATAAAAATTTTATATTGAAACTAAAAATTGATGAGTTTTGGTTATATTGAGATTAAAATTGATAAGATTTGTATATTATGACCAAAATTGATGAATTTTGGTTATATTGGGACCAAAAATAATTTTTTTCCTTATTTTTTTATTTTTATTTTATTTTATTTTTTAAATAGTGAACATTATGTGTTACAGAAAAAATAAATTATAAAATTAATAAATGTAAGATCTCAAAATAAACTAATTCCAAAACATTATTTTATTTAAAACCACAAGGATTAAAAAAGGATGTTCTTGCTTGTGTTTTGTAGAATTTTGTTTTTATTAATCTTTTTTTTTTTTTTTTTTTAATGTGGATTAATAGTTATATATTGAATAAAAATGACTATATTCTAAAATAACTAAACTGTATTGAAAAAGGGAACCGAGAAGAAGAAGAAAAAAAAAATAAAAAAGAAGCAAAATAAATATAGCTTAAATTAGTCAAATTAACAATTAATGTTTTACTTTTATTCAACAATATTAATTTAATTTTTGTAGGAAATAATTAGTTAGCCAACCAATTAATAATATATTTCAAATTAAAAATAGTATATATACATATATATGTGTGTGTGAGGGGGGGGGGGGAGGGTTATGAATTTCTTGCAAATGTGAGGCTTTTTATAAATTTTTTAGATAAATAAATTCTATAAATATGGACGTAATACAATCAATAATTCGCACAAAATGACATTAACATGACATAGAAGATGATGTATTAATATTATATTAAAATATAATTAATTCAAAGTCGAGACTTAGCCTAGGCTCTGATACCATATCGGATGCAGAAGGACCGTCTCATGTAAAAACTCGAACTTTTAAAAAATTATAGCCATTAATTATATATTTGCAAACAGGAGCCCCTAAACATATATTATATTATGTATTATATTATGTCGTAGAGCGCATAAAATATAATTTGATAGCAAATACGCTGAATGAATATAATATGCATTGTGTTGATTCTTAAATGTATATTTTAAAGATATATATATTTTTTTATATACGTTATTTATTTGTTGAATTTAATTGTTATATAATATCTATTTATATGTTGTATTTATACTTTATGAGTCGTTAGGTTTTTTTTTTTTTTTTTTTCTTATGTATTATTAGCATTGTACTGATTAATACCTTATCAGCATGGGAACAATAGTCCTATGTATATTATCTTATTTGTTTATAATGATTTTATTTACGTGCTACTTCAATAATAATTGATACTATTGATACTTCCTCCGTTCCAAAACTATGATTTGGGTTGTGTTAGACACAAAATTTAAGAAATATTGATATTATATTAGTAGTTGATAAAAAGTACGGGTAAAAAATATTTTTGCCCTAGTGAGTGTATTGGTGTAAAAAATAGTGGCAATTGTGTAATAATAATGAAAAAAGTAAAGGTAGTTTTATAGTAATATGATTATTTATGAAAATGAGACTATTGTTTTAGGACGGACAAAAATAGTAAACAAGATTATTGTATTGAGACGGAGAAAGTAAAAATAAAAATAAAAAAAAGACGATTCAGACTAAAATTCAGATATTGCGGCATTGAGGAGTTGTCTTTTCGGGGACGAATCCAAATAGTCATTTGATACACAAATTATTGTGAGTTTTTGGGTGAGTGATCGTGAATATTTGACTTAGTTTTAGCAAGGAAAATTACTATAAACTCAGAGGATTATTTGGCTAGTAAATTTTTCAGTGATTGATATCCTCATAGTAGAATTTCGATCAATAAATTGTCTTGTCATTTTACTTTTTGTTCGCAATTTTTTTCCGTCAAACAAAAATAACAACATGCACGTCACACTTGAAATTAAAGTTCATTTGTAGTATTAGTTAATTGTGTGTAATAGAAGTATATTTTAATAGTATATATGATTAAAAAAAATTAAAATATATGTTTAAATATTTTTAACATTATATTTCAATAAAATATATACTCCTTCGTCCACGGATAAAGTATACATTTACTTTTGGCGCGGTGTTTAAGAAATAATAGTATTTTAATTATAGTGGGTAGTTAAAAGTAGTGTAATGATATTTTTGCCCTTGTTATTTGGTATAAAAGTAATGATGTGATGTAAAGTAAGAATATTTGTGAAAAAAAGTGAGGTATTTAATGAAATGTTTACTTTGTCATTGGACGTCCCAAAATAGAAATGTGTATATTTTCCAGGTGGACAGAAGGAGTATAATATTTATTTATTTATCATTATCATATATTAATTTTATTAAAAAAAAATTGAAAATTTTTAAAGGCAAATAAATTAATTTTCTTTTAATATGTATTGTTTCAAGTTAATATTTTAAAATTTTAATTTAATAAAAATATTTTTTTTTCAATTTAAAATTATAAATACACTATTAGTTTTTTTTTTTTTTTAATGCAGTATATTTATTTTATTATAATAAATATATTCTTATCCCTACAAAAGTAAATGAATATATAATAACCAAAATCAATTCAATATAAATTTTAAGATTTTTTTTATATATATAGAGAGAGAGTAGAGAAATATGGGTGATGGTGACGAAGGTTCGATGTCGAGAAGTTCACCTAATCCACGATGAACAGAGTATTACATATTTATTATATATATATATATATATATATATATTTTATTGAATGGAGACAAAAGAGACAAATTTGTACACATGACTTCATTCAATTGACACGTGTCGTATATTTATTTATTTAATATTTCCTCTGACGTCAAATGTCGGCTTATTAATTTAGTTACACCTTCATTTCGTTGACATATATCACATTCCATTTTCACCATTATTTTGTGCATTATATATACCCACTAAAGTGTTAGTAATGTAAAATTAATCATAGGAAAAAAAACGCAAAAAAAATTATTGATATTTTAGAATAAATAAATTAAGAAATATTTTTCCACAAATCCTATAGAAACATCCTTAATTTTTTATTTTTTATTTTTAATTTGAATTTGAATTTGGAAAAGAACACAAATTTAAATTCAATTAGTATTCAATTTGACATAAATATATGTTTCATGTTTTATATTTTGAAAGAATAATTGACATTTTTTTTTTTTCAAAAAGGAAAAAAATAAATTGATGAATAATGCGAGATCAAAATTTGACCTTAGAAAATAGGGCTATGAGTTTTATTATTATTATTTGATGTTTTGAGGAATTAAATAGTTCATTTTTAAGAAAATTAATACTCCATCGGTCCATTTTCTAATGTCTTATTTGATATTTAAACATATTTTTAGACAATTAAGATTTTTGTAATAAAATGATAAATTTGCCCTTAATCTTGTATATAAAAAATGAAAGAGTAAATAAAGTAAGGGTAAAAGAGTAAATTTTGTGTATAAAAATAGAAAGAAGACAATAATTGTTGGACATTCCAAATAGGAAAATAGGACGTTAGTTTGTGGACGGAGGGAGTATTACATAGTAGATAAATATGAAAAAAGATCGTCTAATAAAATAAATGTGAAATAATGGACTGAGAATGATCCAACATGCGATCTTGTAAGGAATTTTACACCTAAAAAAAACTCAAAAAAGAATAATTAATCCTAAATAATGGTGAGTTGTTGGGATGAAAAGAGAGAATACTGGTTGATATGAAGCATCAATATTTTTTATTTAATATTTATATACAAATATTTCATTTAAATAAAGGTGTAGGAAATTATGGATATTTAAAAAATTTGAAAATAATAAATTTTTTAAAATTAACTACTATTTTATAAGATATTAAAATATTTTTAAATATTGTATAAAAAAACTAATTTTTTTGTTAAAATAATGCATAATATATTTGTGAAAATAAATAAACCCAATAACCATTTTATCAAAAAACTAAAACACATTAGTTAGGTGGTTATTATATTCGGTTGAGATTGAGGGTTTACCCAACTCACTCAGCCAGTGAATAACGACGGCAAATTCTTACGATATATAAAAAAATTATATAATAATAAAGTTGAAAGCACACACCAATTGCAAATCTTGGGTGTGTATGTTTTCTTTTAAATAATTTTTTTGTCCATCACTTTTAGTCTTGAACTTGTCCCTTCAAAATATTTTAATGTCTGATTTTAATTTGAGATGTTTAAAAACTCTTGCAGCTTTTTTATTTTAAATATAGATTTTCTTTAATTATTACTATAAATGTAATTTATAAAATAATTATAAATACAAGATACATTTTTTGTTATCTAAAATACTTTCTTCCTTTCCATGGTAGATATTAGCAACAATTTTCAAGCAGCAACCCAATTTGTATTAATTGGATAATCTAGCGTTGATGGTTACTGTAATCGATATTAGTTATTTTTTTAAAGAATGACATTGTTGGTTATAAAGAATTTGAAATTACACTAATTCATTCTTTCTTTAGGTTTGAGCAATGACGGATGACGTAATGGTAGCCATGGAGATGACGAGGTACGTAATATAAATGATTTATCATATTAAAAAAACAAATATTTTGAAATATCTTTAAATACAACTGTGTTCATGCAAATTAGCCTCAACTTAAGCCAACAACTACATGTAGTTTCAAACTATTTTAATACGAGTTTTGAGCGTAATTTTGCACTTAAGCAGTACTACCCTCAAACTAGTGATCCTTTATTCTACTCAACATGTGGAACTTTATGTCATATGGTATTTCATCTTAGCCTCCATACCACGAAAGTCAATCATCATAAGTCGTTGCATCACCATATAGCCTACTCCGTCCACCGATTTACAGTCAAGGTCTTTCGCATGTTCCTAATCTTGATAGGTCAGTAGAGATCAACCAATGCACAAGTAAAAATTGAAATATGGATGCGGATGTAGAGTTGACTAGAGCATGATGCAACGTGACAACCGATGCACGGGTTGGTGTTGGACAGAAGAAACAATGGTTATGGGAGCGTATATGTGAGCTTTCATTGTACTAATGAAGGAAAAAAAACATACGGTAGTAGACTTAAAAATAAAAAGACTTCTGAAGAATGTGAGAATCGGTGGATGAAGATCTAATCGCAATGTCATAAATGGTCTGGTGTACAAGTCCAAACACAACCATAGTATCGTAGCGGTTGGAGCACATCAAATTTTGTATGTCACTCATTTATTTTCATCATAGCTCTTAATTTTTAATATAAGTAAGATTTTATTTTTATTTTTATATTAATAGTAATCTTGTGATACGAACAATATTGTCAAGAAGTGTATCTTGAAAAATACAAAATGAGCTTTAAGTGCGAGTCATATTGGCATATCCTTACAGATTAACCAAAATGATTGGAATTTTTTGTTGAAAAGAAAGTCAAAATATCTGATTAATGTTCTGAGATTGAAAAGACACATATAAAGGAAACCCCTGCAAGTGGTAATGTTGATAAACACTCCCAAAAACCTTTGTTGAGTGAAGTACATTACAAATTGATCAAGATACAGATGGTAGAGGTCCGGCTTTGTCAAATTTAGGTGGCCCGACTGCGATTGATTTAGAATGTCCAGTTGGTGTTAAAAAAGGCCAAGGACGGTAATAAATCAAATAGTCAGAGGCAATATAAATTTAAAAGCTTGAAGAGTCTCAAATTTGGGTAACTAAAAGTATTATATTTGGTCTAATGAAGGCCGACTCCGGGAGCCGTGAAGGATGGTCAGCATCGGAGGCTATTGAAAGCAAAAGAGAACTAAAGAGAGATGAACACTATGATCGCTAGTTGATACTAGCTGAGAATGAGGCAATACAGTTATTTTTGTTAAATTCAATCACTGAAAACCCGCATGAATCCATTGATCATTTTTTTTTGTATCTCTGTTAGCATAAAGTAAAAATAGCTCGGGAAGCTACTTTTTTGGCCAAAGAGCTGGACATTATTGGCCAGAGGTTCATGGTGACATTGAAAAATCTTAAGATGCAAGATGTTATGCAATAAAAGAATAACTAGTGAAGAATTACTAAACCATTATAAAAATACATACAAATGTTTACAATTTTTTTTCTATGTTATATATGTCTAACTACTATTTTTATTTTTTTTGCGATGAATGAAACCTTGATTGTGAGTCAAGCGACGAGTTCAAAAGAAACAGTGGAATTTGGACCAAAGGCATGCAATGTGAAAGAAGAAAATGCATCTTCAATGACGAGGATATTGTTGAAGGTATCGAATGGTAAATCTTGGTCATATTCATCTTCAACAACCATGTTATGCAATATAATACTAGTAGTTATTACGTAGAGTAAGTTGGATGTTTTCCCCAGTCTAGCTGACATTTGCAAAATATGACATTTCTATTTCAAAACACCGAAATTCTGCTCAATATCCTTACATGCTTCTTGCAATGTCATGAAAGCTCACCCCTTCGCGATTATGGGGTTCCTTACCGCCTGCATGAATATCGCATACCTAAGATATATTTCGTCTGTCAAGTAGTAAGACATATTATAACGATTTCCATTCATCTCGTATTCTACTGAAGGTGTCGTACCGTTCATGTCTTTTTCTTTCTTAATTCGTATAAAAGCTACAGTTTGGACATGTGTAGAATGTAGATGTAATTTCACAAAGATAAATAAATATGAAATAAGATTAAAATTTAATTGAACTATAAATAGCACAACCTTAAAACTAATTAAAGTTGTTCAGAATACCTATTTCATGCGAAACTTCTTTAACTTTTGGGAAAAATTCATTATAAAACAACTATTTATCACACGAACTAGCTAGACCATTTTGTCGTAAAAGTTATTAATACTAGTTGGCTCAATTGACATTGTTCTTTGAAGCTTCAACCAATACATAAAATTTTCACAAAGTATAGATTGTACAGAAAATTAAATGGAATTTCTAGAATCCAGTTCATTGTAGATCTAATGATCTATGCGAAGTTGCATACAGTAGCAACAAAAAACAATCTTAGCGAAATGTTCATCCACAATGAACTTCACCAAAACAATAAGCTCCAGAAAAATACAAAAATGACAGTCTCAAAATTTGAATGAAAAATCACTTTCCCTAACAAGAAATTTAAACAATGTAAAAAATATTCGAAAAACTACAAAATTGACCCTTATACCTAGAAGAAATGTTTGAAGCCTATCGATGTCCTCACTGGACTTCTCCGTTGGACTTCAACTTCACGAAGAAGCAACCGGAGAACAAGCGATATATATCCCGATCTAGAAGACAAAATAAGCTTTTAAACCGATGTGAGAGGAAAAAGAATAGACTTGGTGAAAATTGGTAAAAAAATCTTTCCAGAATTAGAGTTGCCTGTGTGCATTTGGCCCCTTTCACCGTTGGATTCGCCCTCCAATTTTTTCTCTCTGTAGTTTCAAACGCGAATGTCGAAAGAGAAAATGAGACCGATGTGTCTATTTTTTAGAATTTATAATTTTAGCCTAGACACGTGTGCTCAATATATATTTTGAAGGGTTTTTTTTTTTTTTTTCACTCTAAACCGCTGTATTTATTTTTACGAGATATATAATAATATTTTATTATATATATAAATTGATAATATTGTTGTAATAATACGTAAAAATATATAAGTTTTTTTAAAAAAATAAATTAAGTGAAAAATATCATTACTAAAAAACAAATAATTTAATTTTAAATGAATAAAAAAGACAAAATGAATTAATTGATTTGAAACCAAGTATTTTTTCCATACACCAAATTTGTATTTGCTTTTTATTTTTTTCACATAAAACATGAATTTTCTATTTATAGCATATCTTTGAAATTTATATTTATTTACAAAAATATCTTAATTATTTACACATTCAATCTATCAATTTTTTTCACTTCATTAATTCATTAATATACCTTCCAAAAAATCTCATGCTTTATGTCACAATAAATAAATATTATATTATATTTATTAAAATTTATATATAATTCAAATGAATGTGTATTTGATGAACGAAGAAATATACTCAGTGGTGGACAACAAGATTACATACGTCCATGTGAAGCCCATAAATATGAATAACCCCACTATCATATAACTACTTTCTAATTATTTATTTCTTTCATTTAAATTATTTCATTCAATGTATAAGTGGAAATTGCACAATTTAAAAAGAAAAAAACAATAATATTACAAGGAAAATGACTTTGAAAGTCACATCATTGGCTTCCAATATAAATTCTTATTACATTCTTGCAACGGATGTCTAGTGATGTGACGATGAACTTAAAGATTCAAATTTTTACGTCTTTAGATTTTATTTATCACAAACTTATCTTGTCGGATCTAATTTATATGCTATTAAATTTAGCTGTAAATTCCAACGTAAAAAAAAAAAAAAAAAAAAAAAGAGCAAAATCTCAAAAATAAATTTGTGTTTGTAGGTTATTTTAAGGAGTTGGATTGGGTGCTGATTAGGTAAAATTTATTATCTATAAATAATAATTGAATAGTAGAAATTGTTAAAAAGTTCAAAATTAATGGATTCAAATTTCGTCAGATTTTAAATATATTCCATATATTTTTATATGTATATGAAATGGTAACTAGATACGTTCTAATTTCTTATATAATATTAAGAAATTTATGAATATCATAAATAACGTAATTTATATGGTTTTGACGGATATCTTCAAAATGAGAATATTGCAAAATGTTTTAAATAATTTGTGCTATACTTGACGGATATCAAGTATAGAAATTGAGAAAAGAAATGCGGTCAAATTATACTTAATTACACAAAAAATCTAAAATTAATTAAAATACAAATCCAATCATTTAATTTAATTTATTTACTTAAAAATTTCTGTTATATTTAGAGTTGTTTATTTTTTATTTTAAACAAAAATTTATATTACTAAATCAGTATATAATTATAAAAATATATTATTTTGTGTCACAAAATTTTATACTATTGAAAAAAATTTTAAATCAGATATTAAATTCAAATTAAAATCAAACAATTTTTTTTAATAATTTTCATATATTAATTTTATGAATAGTTTAATACTTTATCGCCTCGTCACAGATCACCTTTGTTTTTTTTTTTTTTTTTCTCAATATAAATTTACCCTTTCTCTCTTTGGTAAATTTAACAACCTTAAAACATATTTAATAAATATAAATCAATTTAATAAAATTTCACATATTTATAACTTATCTTTGATAAATAAACATTTTGATCTAAATTTAAAATTTTAAGTTTTTTTTCTATAAAACTAATTTATATTAATTATAGATAAATAAATATTTTTTTATTTATATTATCAAATTTTACTCTTTTACAAAATAATATTCAATTATATAGTTTTTTTTTTATTAAGATATAGTTTAAAATATTTAAATATATATTTTAAATTTCTTTTATTATATATATATATCAATTTTTATTTAAAAAAATACTAACAACGTCACTTTTTAAAAAAAAAGTAATAAAATAATATTATAATAGTTATAATTAATCTATTAAGCTAATTTTTGAGAATGAGATCATCCAACCCATAAACGGAGAGAATATTACATATTAATTACTTCGATTGTATAAGTAATTTTAAAAATTTAAACTGATAGGCCACATTAAATACGTCACAGATTTTGAGCATTTAGAGTCATTCTGCATTCAATATTTGAAAATAAAAAATATTATTTTTGTTTATTTCAAACTCACTGTAATGTTTTTAAATTTAGAAATAATTAATACTTCGTCCGTCCGTTCCAATACAATAATCATGTTTATCATTTTTGTCCGTTCCAAAACAATAGTTTCATTTCCATGAATAACCATATCACTATAAAATTATCCTTACTTTTTTTCATTATTATTACACAATTGCCACTATTTTTTATAATAATACACTCACAAGGGTTAAAAAGTTTTTTATCCATACTTTTTACTCACTATCAATATAATATCAATATTTTTTAAATTCCGTCAAACACAACTCAAATTATAGTTCTTGAACGGAAGGAGTAATATTTATATATATTAATATACATTTCACTTTATCCCATCAAATAACTCAAATAAAAAAAACAAATAATCAATTATCTCTCCAATCACATCACTAAGTATCCAAATTATCTCAAATTATCGTACTTAATGCTCTCCACTTAAATTCTCATGCCAAATACAAATGTTGCACAGTGTTTGAGACGAAGGGAGTACGTTTTAGAAGTGGAAATTTGAAATAAATTACACCTAAGTAAAAAAAATATTTGAGGAAATATTTTACGAAAATAATACTAATAATTAACAATATATAATTGTTCTTTAGTGTAATAGTATCTCTATATTACCCATGTGCATTTTCTGTGACAGCTGCGAATTCTAACATTATAAAAAAAAAATTGTCTCTATTTTATCATTTGAGTGTTTATAAATAATATGCTCATATTATATTCAGTAAATAAAATATATAAATTTTATTATGTTTATTATTATTTTTTATCTATTTATATAAATATCACTCATATTACACTCATTTATTTTAATCTAAAAATTATAATCTAATAAAATTTCAATTTTTTTTTTTAAATAATTTTATTAGGTTACTTGACACAACTGTTGCTTGTAAACAACAAAGATCTTTTATCAACTTTCCCTGACATGTGGCACTCATCTGTACACCCTGGACCACCAGGATTCATATATTTTTTTTCTTTATTTCAATTTTCAATTTAAAACGAAATTTCAATTTAATTTCCTTGCTGTTTATATATATATATATATATATACATTATTTTTATTTATGTTGATTTTTTCCCGTAGATTTGTTCAAATAATTTAAAACAATGATTACTATTTGTCAAAATATCAAATTAAAATTAAATTTTTTGCATATTGGCTTCAGTTTAAAAATTGACTATTATAGTTTGAATGATCAATTTATGTATATTCATTTTTAATAATTTTATTTTTAATTTTTAGTTATTCTAAATTTAAAATTTATAAAAAGAGGTAATAAAATTTGATTTTAATTTTATTTAGATATATACTTACTATTTATTTATACGATAAAAATCATATAAATAATAATTGGTTAGATTGTTACACTATAAAAATAAATTATAAAAATATTAATATACTATTAAATAATAAAATAATTTACATTATATAATGATACGATAAAAAATATATAAAATTTAAATAAAAATACTCCCTCCGTCCACAAATTAATTTTTTATTTTCTTATTTGGAACTTTGTATATTGTTATATTTCTTTTTTTTAAACACGAATTTTACATTTTTACCATTCATTTATTATTTATTATTATTTTTAATTTATACCAAAATTTGTCGATTTATAAAAAAAAAATAATTACTTTAAAAACCGTGCAAATATACTTTAAGACAATAGAAATTGGACGGAGGGAGTATATAAAAAAAATTAATTATTATTTTATTAATAATTATTTATTAGTACAATTTTAACCTACTTTAGACATCGACTGCCGCCGCAGTCAATTTTTTTTTTTTTTAAAAAAAGTATATAAATAATAGCTAACCGGCGGTCAACTCGTAAATCGGCGGGTTTGAGAAATACACAACCCGTCGGAATGACGGTTCAGTTCGAACCGATTGATTTGTACCGTAAACTCCGGTTCAAAACCGTCGGTTCAAACCGGATGGGCAAGTCTATTTTCACGAATAAAGTTTGGTCTGTGTTGGTTCACTTTTATATCGTCTTCTTTCTTCCTGCTCAGATCCTTTCTCGATTTCGTCTCTCCCGACGATTCTTTCTCAGTCGCTGCTTAGATTAATTCAAAGCTCTATTCATCTTCTTAATTCAAACTTTTGAAACCCTAGAATTTGAGTTGATCGAGTTGAGTTCCCAATTTTGGGGGAAAATTCGAAATGGGAGTTTGTACTTCGAAGCCCAAACCCTCTCCACAGCTCAATTACGATTCCTCGCCGGAGGGAGAACCGCCGGCGACGAACGGCGACGAAAATTCCAAAACCGTCGCTAATTTAGAGGATAATCGTAGGAGCGAAGAAAATCACAAAAAATCCCCATTCTTCCCGTTCTACAGCCCTAGTCCGGCGCATTACTTCTTCTCTAAGAAGTCTCCGGCGAGATCTCCAGCGCCGGGGAGCGGAACGCCGAGGAGGTTCTTCAAGCGGCCATTTCCGCCGCCGTCTCCGGCGAAGCACATCAAGGCGGTGCTGCGGCGGCGGCACGGCTCCGTGAAGCCGAACGAGGCGGCGATTCCGGAGGGGAAGGAGGTTGTGGAGACCGGCTTGGATAAGAGCTTCGGATTCTCCAAGAATTTCTACAGTAAGTATGAAATGGGGGAGGAGGTCGGGAGAGGACACTTTGGGTATACCTGTAAGGCTAAGTTCAAGAAGGGGGAGCTCAAGGGCCAGGACCTCGCTGTCAAGGTCATTCCCAAAGCTAAGGTATCGATAATCTCCCTCTTTACAGTTCATTCTTGTCTGAACTTGTTGGTTCCTGTCGTCGGAATTTCATCTGAGATCCTGATCTTCAATTGGCGTACGTTTATTTGTTGGGAAGATCTTGATTTTAAATCGATTTTCGATCCTGCTTAAGTTAGGGAGATTTTGATCAATTAGATGGTATGAATTATTACATTCAATTCTGTTGACTTCGATCATATGCAAATGGAGATTGAAGAAACTTGTAGATGTCCAATTGAAGATTCCATTAACGACTTTTAAGGAAAATTTCTTGTCCGAGCAATGCTGGCTCATGATTAGTATGATTTGAATAATTGGATTTGGATCGGCTTTTGTTGTTGTCTTTTTCTTACATTCGTTGCTGCCGGTGTTCTTGCTAGATGACCACTGCCATCGCAATAGAGGACGTTCGAAAAGAGGTGAAGATATTGAGAGCTTTGACCGGACATAACAATCTAATACAGTTTTACGACGCCTACGAAGATCAGGACAACGTCTATGTCGTGATGGAGTAGGTTTCGATTGCTTAATGTTGTCGCTTGTAATAATTTTCGAATATGTTTGGAGTGATCTTTGCTAAGGCTGTGGTTGTTGTCTTTTTGCAGGTTGTGTGAAGGAGGCGAGCTTTTGGATAGAATCTTGTCGAGGTAAAATCCTATACACGTCTTCCGAGCTAATCCTCGTTTGTTTTCATCAATTATTACCTAAATTGAAGCGCATTCATTACAGGGGCGGAAAGTTTCCCGAATGCGACGCGAAGAAAGTGATGATGCAAATACTGAATGTCGTCGCATTCTGCCATCTCCAAGGAGTCGTGCATCGGGATCTTAAACCAGAGGTACAAGCCATTCTATTCATTAATGTAGTATTCGGTAATAAATATTTTTTGGTTATTACAGTCAGTCTGTTCTAGATGTGTTGTATGAGAAATTGGGTTGGTAATATAAAAAATAATATTTTGTGTTGAATGGTTGGTTTTTTATGAGTGGATGATATATATATTATTAATGTGTGTGTCTATTTGTACTTTTTTAATAATATTTATGATAATTGTTCCATTGAAAAATACTGAGTGTAATAATTTATTTTGTTGTCGTGATCGAACTTTTTTTGTTTGGTGGTTCAGAATTTCTTGTTTACGACCAAAGAAGAAAACGAAAACTCGACTTTAAAGGCGATAGATTTTGGACTGTCTGATTTCGTCAAACCAGGTCTGTCCTTTATTGTCTTATTCTTTCGTGCGACCGCTGCAATAATTATAATTGTCGGGTTCTTTGCAGATGAACGGCTGAATGACATTGTCGGCAGCGCATATTATGTAGCGCCGGAAGTTCTACACAGGGCGTATAATACGGAGGCGGACGTTTGGAGTATTGGTGTTATAGCATACATATTGTTGTGCGGGAGTCGTCCCTTTTGGGCTCGAACCGAATCCGGGATTTTTCGAGCTGTAGTAAAAGCGGAACCGACGTACGAGGAACAACCTTGGCCAACTCTGTCTTCCGAGGCAAAAGATTTCGTCAAACGTCTTCTGAATAAGGATCCGCGGAAGCGATTGACGGCTGCTCAAGCCATGTGTAAGTGTTAAGTTTAGATATAGAAATTCGTAGCCGAGCATTGCTTGCCTAAAGATTTTCTTGCTTGCATTAGGTCATCCGTGGATCCGGAACACCATTGACGTCAAAGTCCCGTTGGATGTGTTGGTATTTAAACTTATGAAAGTTTATTTGCGGTCGTCTCCCCTTCGGAAAGCGGCTTTACGGGTGTGTATTTTTAACTTATAATGTATATATATATATATAATAGGCAAAATTGACCATAACTCTTTTGTGGTTTTGAAACTCAGCGTAAATATCTCATTTATTTTAAAAATTGCATGAAACTCCTATACTTTAAAAAATATTGCATGAAACTCCTCCGTGGTTTCGAAATTCAGTGTAAATCTCCGCTTTACTTTAAAAATTATATAGTGCCCCTTATACATTAAAAAATATTGCATGAAACCCTTCTGCCATGCAAAAATTATAGATAGAAAATCATATTCTCATCACAGGTTTCATAGTAGTGGGGTTTCATGCAACGTTTTTTAAATATAAAGGTGATAGGCAATTTTTAAAGTATAAGGAGATTTTAAACTGAATTTCGAAACCACATGAGCATTATGAACAATTTTACCTATAAAATAATTGCATATGTCGTATGCTCTAATTTATATGTATGTTGTGTTAATATATCTTGTGGAATGAGATCAATTGTAAGGTGCTGTATTTTTATTATGTAATATATATATCTTGTGTTGTCGGTTTATATTTTATATATTGTCGGTATATATTTTGTATGTTGTCGGCTGACAATTATAGTCCGTACCGTTAAATTTTCACACATATATATATATATATAGATTTGTTTGTTTTAATCTTGTTATGGTAATTTGTTCGATGTAGGCGTTGTCGAAAACATTGACAGAGGATGACATTTTTTACCTACGGGAGCAATTCACGCTGTTGGAGCCAAACAATAACGGGATGTTAAGCCTCGATAATATCAAAATGGTCGGTAGTCTTATACTCAACTTTTACGTTCTTTTTGTTAGAGCCAAAACTCTTACCGAATTCAGTCATTACCCGGTTTAGGCCTTGAAGAAAAACGCAACGGATGCCATGAACGAGTCTCGTGTTTTCGAGTTTCTTGCCACGGTGTGCTTCTTCTTCTCGATTAACTCCGTTTCGCCTTAGCATATTACGATAATGACCTAACATATTGTGTCCGATTCCAATGATGCATACAGCTGAGCGCGCTGCAGTACAGAAGGATCGATTTCGACGAATTCTGTGCGGCTGCGACGAGCGTTTATCAATTGGAAGCTCTCGACAGATGGGAACAGCACGCGCGATGCGCGTACGAGCTTTTCGACAAGGATGGGAACCGGACGATCATGGTTGAAGAATTAGCTTCGGTAAATCGACGCCGTTTTTAACCTACAAATATATTTTCCTTCTAGAAGTTACAAGAACCGATGAATTCAAACTTATTCCCGTTTCCCGTTTCCCGTTTTGTTGTCAGGAACTCGGCCTCAGCCCGTCTGTCCCGGTCCACGCCGTTCTCAACGACTGGATAAGACACACGGACGGAAAGCTAAGCTTCCTCGGATTTGTCAAGTTATTGCACGGAGTCTCCTCCCGATCCCTCGCCGCCAAAGTTCAATGATGCGATGATACATTGCAAACATCGTACTCTTACATCATCATCGTCCCTTGTTCTCAGCATTGTGCTGTGCAGACCATCGATATAAGAGATCCTCCCCAATGGAGTACCTTGTTTATAGGCACTCGATTTGATTCGATTCGGTTCGGTTAAGACGATTTGAGAGCATTGTTGAGTTCAACTGAGCTGGTGTGCAGTGTAAAGGAATGTCTTGTCGGATTGGTTTTTGGTCCGAGGGATTTACATAGGATATTCACACCCATATGTTATTACAGCATCCAATCTATATATATATATATATTTGTTCATATGTATGCATAACGTGTAATATATATATTTCGCTCTTTTTTTTTTCTTTTTTTTTTTTGTATAAACGTGGGAATTGGCGGCTGTTATGTTTTGAGTGCGCTTTCGATAAATCCAACTTACTTTCTTTTTCGTTTTTTTTCTTTTTTTTATGAATTGTCGCCTTTATATGTGTTTTCAAAGTATTTTAAAGCGTCTTTCTTTTGGGAATGAGTTTTTCAAACTTACCCACAGAAAGTATTTTAAAGCGTGTTGCAAGACAGAGGGTTTTGATTTTAATAATAAAATGTTGAATTTAAATAGTTATGTGATATGATATAAATATATATTTGATGTGATATTTTGAATGTAAAATTAGATTTGAGTGTAATAAAATAAATAAAAACGAAATGTTTCATTTGATATTTTTGAAAAAAAAATCAAAATAGGAAAATCAGGTGTAAACTCTACTAGTAAACACACTCAAAAGTATTTTTTTTGCTACGCTAGGATAACACTATGATTAGGAAGGAAAATAAAAATTCACTACAGAATATATCTCATTTTTTATTTCATATATTTATATTATTGCATTTATAATCTATTAAATCAATATACAATAAAATCTCTACAACCCAAAGAAAACATGTTAACCCAAATAAACACAATTTACTAAAATTATTTTAAATATCAAATCTAATAAAATTTGAGAATGATAAAGTTTCGATTATATATATATAGGGGGGAAAAATTAAAATTTGATCCCAATATAATAAATTATCAATTTTAGTCATATTACAAATAATTTTAATTAAATTTTATTTCATCATAAAAAAATTCACGGAAAAACAGATGGACTGAAGAGACTGGAGTTTAGGGACCAACATCTTCTTTCTTTACTGGAAACCAATATAAGAATCCTGTTCTATTGGAGGATTTCTCCAAATTTCTACTGTTTTCTAAATTGTTTTTCTATAAAAATATCAAGTTAAACCTCTATTGTATTTTTTATATTATATTAAAATTAATTTTACATTTAAAATATAAAATCAATACCTATTTATACATATTATACCACTATTTTATTTTAAATTTTTATATTCAAATTTCAAAACTAAAATCCAAATCTGCATCGATCAAATTATATGGGTATATTGTCAAAATGATCGAAAACCAAATATATATATATATATATATAATGACTTTCAAATTTCTTAATGCAAAAATTCTGAAAACATCCAAAATTTTAAAAATAAAAAACTCTATTTTTTTTTTTCTACTTCCGACGATGACGAAATAAATGTCATGATTTTTTATTTTTTATTTACGTAAAATAGTTCTAAAAACTTTTATAATTTTAATTAATAGTTCAACCATTTTTTACTGAACATATTTTTGGTATTTTTTGTCCAATTATAAAATATACATATTTCTATTTTGAGACGTCAGTTACAAAGTAAATATTTTATTAAATACTTCATTTTTTTTTTTTACAAATACCTTTATTTTACATCACATTATTATTTTTATAAAAAAAAAAAAACAAGGACAAAAAATTAATTTGTGTTTAATTTGTGTGAACGGATAGAGTAATATCTTAATTATCTATTTTGATATTATTCATAGAGTTTAAATCTATAGTAGAAAAAAAATAAATTTTAATCTAAATATAAAAAATTTATCAATTTTCACCTCAATATAAATTATTTCAATCAATTATAATCCTATAATTCAAAAATTATCTTAAATTGATGACATGGGTTCAACAGAAGTAATGCGAAGGAAACACAGCTGTGTACATTAGAACATGTCTCTGTTAACAAGCTAAAGATGGCCTTCTTGTACTTCGATTCAGCTTGAGTTTGTTTAATTATAATTTAAAATCAAATAAAATATAATATTAAGTTAAAAATATTATTTAAATAATATTTAATAAAAAATAATAATATAGTACTACTTTTTATTAAAAATTATATAAAAGGAATAATATTATTTTTAATTTAAAATGCTACTAAAAATTATTCATTTTAAACTAATGTTTGACTCTAGTCATTTGTTTTAAACCCATAATTTCTTTCCTTTTCTCTTCTTCGACTTCTTCGCTCGCCTGTTCTCCTTCTTCTTTCTTCCCCCTTCCTTCTCCTTCTACGTTGCGCCGCCGCCTTTCTCCCGGCGGAGACGAAGTCCGCCGCCGCCCCCGCTGGAACATCGGTGAGTTTGTTTTATTTTATTCTTCTTTTTTCTTTTAACTTCTGATTCTTTCTCTGCTTCTTCTCTTCTTTTTTTGAAGGAAATAGAGTTTATTTTAACAAATTTGTCATCTTTCTTAGCATTTATTTATTTTTTTCTCAGTTTCTTCCGCCTGTGGTCGCCCCCGCCGTCATTTCATTGTTCTTTGGTTGAGCGGGGTGGAATGTGTTTTTCGAATTCGTTTTAAACAAATTCGGTATAACCGGCCTACCGAAAATTGCACATATTGAATTTTCGGTATATACCGTACCGGTGTCCGTAGAAATCTTCACATAAAGCTGAAACAAAGCAGCGAATCTTCTAAAGAACAACCTTTTAAGGTAAAACAATCCTCGGTTCACTTCTTGTTGAATGCATAGGTGATTGTATTCTGTTTAGCTCAGTTATCTAGAGTGATTTTGGTAATTGATTGCATGGCTGTTAGACTTAGTTGTGGATAATCAGATGTTGAAAGTTGATTCTTTCATTAGTTGTGTTTCGTTTGGAGGGAGTATCTGTGTTTCAGCTCTTAACTACTTTAACTTGTTAAACAAATATATAGCTTAATAATGTTTCGTTTTGCAGTGTATGCAGCTATACAGTAAACAATAAAACGAAAAGATAAAAGGATGTACGAAGGTGTTGTGAGACAATCGATATTTGGATATTTGGGACAATGCATCAAAGGCATTAATAAAGAGCAGCTCAGGGATGCCATATGGAATGGTAATCCTTTTGTTGTTTTTGGCATTATTCTTGTTATCATTGTTGTTACCATTATTTTATGTAATTTGCACCACTTCCATTTTAATCCAGTTCCAAACGCATGGCTTTCCAGTGCGTTAGCCCCTGTGTGGGTATCCAGAGCTTTGATGGATTTGAAACAAGATCCTGTGTTGGCAATGAGGTTATTCAAGTGGGCTGAAACCCAGCCTGGGTTTCGACTTGCAGCGGAGAACTATTGTATCCTTGCTCAAATTTTATTCTGTTCAAGAATGTATGCTGATGCTCATAGTGTTCTAAAACAATTGGTTACGTTGCATAGAAGCAATAGAATAATTGCCGTACCAAATCCTTGTTGTTCCATATTTGATGTCTTATGGTTGACAAGGAATACATGTACACCTGGTTACGGAGTGTTCGACACATATTTTAGTGTTCTAGTTGAGTTAGAAATGCTTGAGGAAGCTATGGAGTGTTTCTTGAGGATGAGAAACTTCAAGGTTCTACCAAAAGCTCGTTCTTGTAATATTCTTTTGCATAAGTTCTCAAATGCCTCAAATGGAGCATTGGCAAAGAGATTTTTCAGTGATATGTTTGAGGCTGGAATAGCACCATCAGTTTATACTTACAACATAATGATTGGTATTTCATGTAAAGAAAGGGACTCGAAAGATGCAAGAAGCTTGTTTCAAAGGATGAAGGAAATGGGTATCCTTCCAGATATTGTTACTTATAATTCACTTATAGATGTTCATGGGAAGCTAGGGGAGTTGGATGAAGCGGTTTGCATATATGAAGAGATGAGAATAGCAGGGTGCTCTCCCGATATTTTTACATACAATACATTGGCTAATTGCTTTTGTAAATACGAAAATTTACCCATGGCATTCCATTTTCTTAGGGAGATGAAGGAAAAATCTATTAAACCTGATGTCGTAACTTATAGTACATTTGTTGATGCTTTTTGTAAAGAAGGAATGCTGGGGCATGCTATTAAGTTTTTTGTTGACATGAGGCGTGTTGGTTTGACACCTAATGAATATACTTATACTTCTTTGATTGATGCTAGCCTTAAGCTTGGAAATATTGATGATGGACTGAAGTTTGTAAAAGAAATGTTTGAAGCTGCTCTGAAGTTGAATATCGTCACCTATACAGCATTAATTGACGGCCTATGCAAAGGTGGGAAGATGCTGGAAGCAGAAGAAGTATTTGAGGCTATGCAGAAAGAGGGGATTGTTCCGAATGAGAAAACACTTACAGCTTTATTACATGGGTACCTTAAAGCTAAAAGGGTGAATGATGCTCTTAGGATTCGGGAGAAAATGAAGGAGAATAACATCCAACCAGATTTACTTGTTTATGGAACTATGATTTGGGGGCTTTGCAATAGTGGAAAGTTCGATGATGTGAATGAGTTGCTGGATGAAATGAAGCAGAATAATATAGAACTTAGTGCAGTGATATATTCGACACTCATTGATTGGTATTTCAAGGCAGGAAAAAGCTTAGAGGCTCAGAACCTACTTAAGGAAATGAAGGAACAAGGTATGGTTCCGACAATTGTGACTTATTGCATGCTTATTAGTGGCTTGTGCAGAGAGGGATATATTGAGGAGGCAACAACTTATTTTGATTATATGAAAAGTGCTAATTTGCAGCCTAACATCATTGTTTATACATCGCTGATTGATGGTTTTTGTAAAAATGAATGCCTTGACGATGCTGAGAAACTATTCCTAGAAATGTCTGAAAAGGGCATGATTCCGGACCAAATTTCTTATACATCTTTGGTTGGTGGATATATGAAGATCGGGCGCATTCAGGAAGCCTTGGAATTGGCAAAGCAAATGACAGAATCTGGTTTGAAATTTGATCTTGTTATGTACACAACTTTAATCTCTGGGCTTGTAAGATGGGATGAACTTCAGCAGGCAAGAGATTTGCTTGATGAGATGATCGAAAAAGGTGTTGAGCCAGATGAGATTGTGTATGCTTGTCTGATACGTAAGTATCATGCTCTCGGAAATAGGAAAGAAGTTGATTTTCTACTAAATGAAATGATGGAAAAATGCCGTGCTCCTATGAAAACCGAGCTGTTGCTGAATAAAATCTATAATCAAGTGGAGTGATTGCAAAGGTTCGTGCGCTTATTGTTTGGGAGCTTCTGGATGACTTCACAAACCTGAGTTGGCTTGAACGGACTATAAAGCATGGGAGTATGACCACACTCTCTCTGTGTATGGAGGTAAGCACTAAATTGTCATGAACTATACTTGCTTCTATTCATTTCATATATCATTTAATGTTATGGACTTAATTCCGAGTTCAACCTATCATAGTTTGATGGTATATTGTTAAAAGATGTATTGTTTCTTGCCTGCATATGGAAAGTAGCTTGAAGAACTGCTGAGTTTGTATTTTCTTGTTAAATTGTCATTATCTCGTCTTGTGTAGCTTTCTTTTGTGGAGATATGGTGGTGGTGTCAGCCACTTTTGCAAATGTCCATGGAAACTATTTGAGAAAGTTTTTCCTGGAAGCAACACAAGCTGTACTTTGCAACTGGGCTAAAAGTGCTGAGCAATACGATGAAATAGTCAAGTTTCTTTTATGGTTGCCAAGAATCTTGGTGGTGCTGTGCTGCCTTGGTGGCTTACGAGAATGTGATTGGTGCTAGGAGGGCATTATGCAGAATCATGTCTTCCATTGAGCAGAAATAGAGAGTCTGTATAAATGATAATCTGCGGGGATCAATCTTCTGTAATACTTTGGTAAGATTGAGGCTATGTAATAGAATTTTAAGGCTTCTCGGGAGCGATTTTTATTCCTTCTGCCTCATCCTCTGAGTCCAAGGTATCTATTTATTTATTTATTTATTTATTTTCGTGATTCTGCATGTAGGAGTTATAAAAATGTTTCTTGTGCAGAATGTTGCTGTGTCAGTGGATCAGGCTGGGGCTTGCAGTAAATTCTCTGTTTTCTGTTTGAGATACGTTACTCCCCAGACAGCACTTGCAAAACTCGCAAAAAAGGTATGCCAATATGGTCATTCGACATTAAATGTATTTTGAATTTGGACTGCCCGAATAACCATCGTTGCACTTTATCAGTGTATGATGTTACTGATTAAGTAACATTTCCTATGGGAATCAAAGTTCGTTTGGACCTTTTTCTTATATTTCAAATTTTTAACAAAGAAGATGAATACACTCATTTGTCTATCTATTTATTAATTTTATACCTTTCGTTATATTTCTGCTATGTTTCCAGCTCCATTTGTGTGTCTATTCACCAAGTCGGATTAGTCTTTTTCATGCCTTCGATGAAACAATTTGATCACCATAACAACTTATGACACTCTGGTTTTGTGTAGTGGTATGGTTGTGCTGATAACCAATATTTCATAGATAATATACATCAATTTATTCCAAGGACCCGAAAACAAGATAAATTTAGTAAATCCACCATCTATTGATAAAAGCCATTTGCTATGCCTAATAATGTATGTACTATATGACTGTTTTATTTTTCTGGTAACTAATCAGGATGATGCTGGGGATGTGATCTAGGGAATCAAGAAAGGCAACTGGACGATATTGATGAATATACTGCCAAGGTATTGCACATTTATAAATCCTTTGTATTTTTATCTATATTGTGAAATTATAATTGAAGGCCTAGGATGTGAAGGATTTTGCATCAACATGAAGCCTTTCTCTATTTGAATGTGCATAATATGAAGTATAGAATATACATTGCAACTCAGTTTCTACTATTATTTACTATCTTTAGATTTTGACTCTAGGATTAAGAATGAATGAACATGAGATATTAGAATGTCCATATAAATTATAATGCTTAAATATTTTATAAATGAAAACTATAAAGAATGGTAGAACATACCAAAGTGAATTGGCAGTTTTTGTCTCATATGCCTTGGCTTTTCCAAACAATTTTTTTGGCCCTTGTCGGCACTTAGTTAGCATTTAAATATGTATTTAGCCATTGTGTATTTGTTTCAACTTGATACTTATGTTTGGTAACCGTGAATTACTGCATAAAATTTTTGATGAAATGAGTTGTATTGATCTAAATTAGCCTCATTTATGGCGCAGGATTGTAATATCTCTGCAGATTAGTAATCGTAGATTGTTAGTTAAGGCAACTACTAAGCAATTTTGTTAGAAAACAGAGTATGGAGGATTGAAAATCAGTTTCTTATTTGCAGTGTTATGTTTTCTTTTCAGATTTGATTTGTATTTCAGGAGAAATCCCTTTCGGAGGGGAGTACATGGTTTGGAGGAGTGGATTAAATTAATTGCTAACTTTAGATTTACAGAGGATGAAATTGCTTTTATAAAGCGTCGTTGCCGCCTTCATGTGAGGTATTGGTTGTATACTTACTTTCCACTGTGTTCATCTCCATGAGTGCAAGTTTCTGAGAGAAACATACGATTATTTGTGTTGAGGTCAAGCATGAGATATGTGTGTGGTATTCGGAATGGAACACTAGTGTAAAACGAAAATTAAAATTGGAACTCATTTTTCCTATCATAATTCTACTTGCATTAAATTTGACCTCTTTGTATTTTATCGAAAGCATGTTATTTTTGTATCCGGAAAAATGTTGATTAGGAAATTTGCATTAAAGTTATCATGTGTTTACATGACAACTGTACTGAAAGTTCAGATATGTTGGCTGATGAATGTCTGGCTCTAGGATGGCTTTTTTGATTATCTTTGAGGATTGGATTGTGAGGATATGGAGATACATACAATTTCTGAAGGATATGTTGTATTTCCCAAGATACCTATGATGAGGATTGAGGGGCCAGTAACTCTAAGTACCTCTTGGACGGCACATTTTGGATCTGTATTATTTAACCCCAATACATATATATATATATACATATTGTCTATCTTATTAATAATATTTGTAATTCTTGGTAACTAACGACAGTTTTTCTGTTAAGGTGGTTCAACTCCTCGAAATTTCTCTTGTCAATCTCATAAATTATGCATCCTTAGTAGCGACAAATGCTGCACGCCATCGTTTCGTTGCTGAGAAGTCTAAGCTTCTTCTTGAATTTGGATTGCGGAGGGCACAAGTATTGAGTTATTTGTTTTATTCTCTGTAGATTTCTCATTTTATTAGAGTATAAATAAATGTTTGTCTTGTTCTGCTGCAGGGCCCTGATGGGGTATAGGAGCATCAAAATATTGCTAATAGGGCGGATTTGATGCCACAAGGTGATTTTTTGGTGAAATCAAAATGCTGTTTCTACTCATAATTTATAGATTCTGATATTTGATAGTCCATTTTCTTATATCAATATTCGTTGTGATGAATAACACCTGTAACATAAGCTCTATAGTATATGATAACTAACTGAAAGAAAAACTGCAAAACATACCTCTTCCACATCGAAACTATATTGGTTAACAATTTCTTCTTTTCTACTTGGCATTTAGCTGCCTGTTAATTCTGAAAATTCTAGAGTAAGGTCATTTATATTTGCTTTTGGTTTTGACAGCAACATGGCTCCTGGAAAATTATTTGGAATACCACTCCGGGGAACACATTCTCAGGCGTTTGTCAGCTCATTTATGGTATATACACTTACTGTGCATTCCAAGTTTGGTTTCCCAGAAGCTAGCTTTTCATTTTACCGTGTATTTTTTTATTTTCTCCCTTGTTCTGCATTTTGCAAGATGCTATATTTTTAGAGACATTTATTATGAGCAGAATATGGTCCCTTTCTATTGGTTATGATTATGTACTTCCATTCCTGTTATCATCATTTGGAAATATATACATTTCTCTATATGTGCCTTTATATTTGTAGTATTTGGATACCATTATGGAGAAGATTAGCTTTGCATGTCGACTTCCATGCACCTTCCTATTTTACTTTGTAGCAATATCGGAGGAAAAATATTCTCTTTTTTTTGGTATGGTTATTTATTTTTTTGGCAAAGTATTTGCTTTCTTATTCTCCAGAACATTGGAATGGTAAGAATGAGTTTCATAACTGATTGGCTTTGATTGAGCAGAGTTTATTGTCTATCTATTGCATTGTTGTTCTATTCAATTTTCTCTAACCTGTCCTTTCTCTGATATATATACATGATCTGAGTAAGTCAAATTATTCTCCAGAGCCCTGATGAGATTACTGAGAAGTCACTTCTGAGCAAGGATAGATCAAAAATTTGCTCCGACTTTGTTAGTTTGGTGCAGACATGGTTAAGGGACTTGAAGGTTTGGTAGATATTCTCTTTACTTTTTTAGTGATGAATTATAAAATTTGAATCTGTTCATGATGCAATAGGTAATGAGTTTGAGTTCATGGCTATTATTTCAAGTAGTACATGGTTGTCAAGTTGGGTTTTTTGTAGGCTGCTAGTTAGATATCCATGATTTTAAAAGATTCACAACCAATACTGTGCAATATCCAATGCTCTACCTGTTTTTTTTATATGGTTTTCATGCAATGATGTTGTATTAGTGTGCATTATTAGTTTCAGCTATGTCTCAACAGTTCTTGAAGGTTTCTTGAAAGCTTTTTACACTGGTATTCCATCATTTGTTCTCGATAGGATTTCTATCGGCGTATGTGTTTTGATCAGGTGGGGTAATGAAAATATACTGACGATCGATTTCTTGCAGCTCTCCCGGAGTAGAATTAGCCATTGCAGGTGCAGCATCCTTTTGCGAAGCTGTGTTCATCTTTGCGATTGATTTTTTTCAAGAATTCCATCTAAAGCAGCTGATTTTCCTCGGAAGATTAACTCGTTCCAGGTTGTCCGGATACTCTAAATTTCGAGCTCCCACACAGCAAGAACACTATTGTTTTTTAGAAGAACTCGCCATTGGACTATCAATTCCACAATACTTCTTGGTATCACCTAAATCATCTCGAACCATTGTAAAATTTCATTTCAAATAGCTGACATTGTAAATCACAATGTGGGTTTACTTGTGAGGTTTTGCTTCTTATTTATACTATGTCAATTTTGTTTTCCTTTCTAAAAATATTAAATCAAACATCTAATTTTTATTTATTTTATTACAATAAAATTTAATTTTATATTCAAAATATTATATTAATATATATTTATATTACATCAAATAATTATTTTAATTTAAAATTTTATTATTCAAAATCAAAATTCAAAACTAAAATCTCACAGGTAATAAAACCAAAATACAAATTAATACAAGGTTTGTTGTTTTTTTTTTTCCTTTGATTTTGATTTGAATAGTGATTTAGATGTGATGTTTTATATATATATATATTTATAAATTATATAAAAAAAATCATAATAATTATATGGTAGAAACGGGTGAGTTTGATTTGTGAGATTTTTGGGAAAAAAAAAATTTACGTGATTACGAAGGAACAAAGCGTAAGTCAAACCAAATTTAAAAAGTATGGCATTTTTTTCTTTTTTTTAAAAAATTCTATAATTGTTGATAAAAGGTAAATTTAATTATAAAGTATACATATTCTTTCTTTCTTAATATAAACCATAGAGCATAATCAAAGATTCTGTCCTTTTTTAAAAAAAAAATAAAAATAAAAATCATATATATACATATGTATGTATATTATAAATGAATAATTTTTAAATTCAAAAAAATTAGATTCATCAAATAAGCATCACCCAGGGCCATTCTCTCGACGGGCCATAAAGAGCTCCAATAATATATATATATATATATACTCCTATATATTAATATATATATTATTATTATTATATTTTGTAGCATGTATAAAATAAAATTTAAATAAAAATTTATTTTATAATTATTTTTTAAATAAATTATTTTTATATTAATTTTTAGATTATTTATTTGTATGTTTTAGTGTGTTTATTTAATGGTATGATTTTATATTTTTTGTGAATTATGTAAAATTAAAAAGATATGACATAGTAATATTTTTGTGTTCTTATTATTTTTATTTTTATGTTTATATGTTTAAATTTTTATATTTTATTATATTTTTTAGTAGTAGTTTTAAAAATTTGTGTATTATATAAACATTGAGTTTGTTTATTTAATCTAAATTTTCTAATTTTTACTATTAGAACTATGCGTTTCTCTCTCACAAACATTTCATCAAACATTATTTTAATATCAAATTCAAACCAAATTTTTCCCTAAACCAATCAAAAGAAACAAACCCTTAATAGATATTTTTGTTTGAAAATTTTCTTTTAAAGACTTTTGATTGTTTATAAAAATATTCTTTAAAAAATATTAAATCAAATATTTTTTTTAATTTTTTATGTTATACTAAATATGTCACATTAATTTTATATTTATATTTTGATCTTTTAATATATAAAAAATATTTTATTAATACATTTATATTAAAATATATTATTATTATTATTATATAAGAAATATATTTAAGGGTCCAATATTCTAATTTTGCCCCGGGCCTAATAAAGGTTAAGAACGGCCTGAGCATCAGAATATATACGGTTCTGCAAAACTGTTGAGATAAGTTCCCTGTGCCACCGTATTTTAATTTAATTACTAAATACATATATCTATATATTTATATTTCTTTTGATGGATTTGGGGAAAATTTGATTTAAATTGATACTAAAATAATGTAAAATGAGATATTTTAAGAAAGAAAAAAATATATTTTTTTTCGAAGTATGCAGAATCCAAATAGTTAAAAACCTAAAGTTTGAAGACAAAAGAAACACTATAAGATATTAATTTTGATCTCTTAATATTTGAAAGCAAATTTGAAGACATAGACATAGACAGGTAGATAATATAAAAATAATAAATATATTTAATATATTAATATTTTAAAAAAAATATAAAAAAATCAAAGAAAACACACAGAGTTTTAGAAATAGTAAAACATTAGATAAAAAATATATACTGTAAGTGTTTGGTGTGATATTGTAGAAAAAATAGAACTTTGTTTATACATAAATTTTTGAAAATTTTGATATTATTTGTCAACAATAATGGGTCTGTTCGCGCAACAATTTTTATGAATTGTGATTCTAAAATATAATATTTTATATTTTTATATAATTTTTTATATCACACAAATAAATAATTTAAAATAAAACTTAAACATTTAACAAAAAAATTAAAAAATTCATTCAATTAAAATAATATTATATTTTATATTTTCAATACAATTATTCGTACCACACCGTGAACATATATAATATATTCATTAAATATCACATAGGTGATTAGCAAGTAATTGATAATTTGTACAACCAATTTAACTAGATACGTGTTTGTTTGAGGTTTGGATTTTGAGTTAATATTTGAATAGTAAAAATTTTGAATTTGAATTGTTGTATGATGTGATATAAATAGAAATTGACGTGATATTTTGAATGTAAAATTGATTTTTAGTATAATATAAAAAATAAAAAATAGGTGTTTAATTTGTTATTTTTTGAAGAAAAAAAATTGGATGAATAGTATGTTTAAAATCCAAATCCGAACAAAAAACACCCTTAATTTCGCAATCGAATGTTCATTGAGCTATGGTAGATTTACGTGGCTACGTATGCACAAGTAGAGAGAGTTGTGTATTTATTTAGAATTTCCAAGCAATCATATTTCATTGGAACTAATAATACTTTTGCTTTCAAAATAAATAAATAAAACATCTAGTAAATATTAATATTTTTATTATTTTTAATATATATATATTTTTTAAATTTT
Organism: Andrographis paniculata; assembly: GCF_009805555.1. Lineage (NCBI taxonomy): Eukaryota > Viridiplantae > Streptophyta > Magnoliopsida > Lamiales > Acanthaceae > Andrographis > Andrographis paniculata. The sequence continues at coordinate 4,669,381 of NW_026137624.1, forward strand.
AAAACTTCATAAACTTTACTTTCTCACACTAAATTCATATTATTATTTTTTTAGTATTCCATTATATTTATATATGATTCATTTATAGTAAACAATTTTATCGATTCAAAATTTTATAATCCACACTTTAATGAATAATTATAAAATAGCCATTATTTCTTCTACTTACGATGTCATATTTTTATTAATTTTAATAATTTTTTTTATAATATCTCAATTTTATTATATATATATTATTTTAATATTAAAATATTATTATTTTTTAATTTTGATTCTCCGTGCCCAAACAAACTTACATAATTTATCGGGATGAAGGGAGAATTTTAAATGGAGCCTAAGGGTTTGTGTGGTTTTTATTTGAATTTAAAATTTGATTTAAATAATATATCGATATGGTTTTTAACAAGATAAAATAAATATTTATTTGTTAAAATAATTATCACTCCCTTGTTAAGAATAAATTTCTTATCTGATTTTTACATGTGAATTAAAATAAATTAATATATTATAGATATTTAAATATAATAAATGAGTGTAATGTTATTTTACCTTTAATATTAAAGTAAAAGTAGTGTGAAAAAAAATTTATTTAATTAATAGTTACCTTTATTAAAAAACAGAAAATTTTGAATTAGACAGAATAAAATGTTTTTAAATGAAAAAAAATAAAAAATTTACTCTTAGATAGAGCGAATATTAATAAATAGTAACAAAAATATTTGAAAATACAAGTTCCGGTAATTATGAGGGATGTTGTATTATGTGAAATGACAAACCTCTTTTTTAATCTATTTTTGGTATATGAACAACTCCGGGCTGACGCCATTTTGGAAAATCCGAAGTTAACCGATTTGCTTACTTTTGTTGTATTAAAATGCATCTCATACAAGTTGAAATGAGACAAACAAACTTGTCTCTTGAAAAGGACATGCATGAGAAGTCAATGGTTTGTCTCTCTCGTTTTGTACGATATTAATTGTCTCGTATCATATACACTATTTAAAATATGCATACAAATCATATTTGTCTTGGACTGCAGAGTGTGTATTATTTTTGGATGTAAATGTTTGAATCAGGTGATGTTCAAACACTTCATGAGCGTTGAGAGGTGCATTCATGGAGTTTTGAAGCTAATAAAAAGGAGTTCATGGAATCGAAATCGAAGTAGATAACCAACTAGTATGTCATCTTACTCTTAGTTTGACTGCTGGTCTACCGGAGTCGTTACCGAGTTGTAACAGTCAGTCCATTTGAGTTTATAAAACGATATGGAGTTTGGTTAGAGGATTGGTCGGATAAATTTTTTTGGTGTCTTGGATAGTATAAACCAAATGTTTGGTTTAATTAAAGACTCCTAGATTATAATCTCTCAGACGTAAATTTGAATATCGAATTGAGTAAACAAATAGCGTGTGATGTACCGTACAGTATTTAGAAATTTCTAATCTCATACGTTAATTAATATTTTTTATATTTTGAATTTTACTTTTGTTTGTTGAAAAAATACATCAACAACAATATTATATATATAATATTTAAGCACGGGGTTGAATGGCGTCGGCCCTGTAAGAATGGCCGACACCGGGGCTAGGTCCGTCAGGTAGCTTAAACCCCTCCATTTCCGCAGTCCGGGAGCTCAAGTCCTGGACATCCGGAATCCGGCTGCCCTTGGGGAAGAAATGTCCTACTCCGGGACTGTTTCCTTGGACGCCTGTCATTCCCGCCGCCGCCATCTGTCTCCGATCATTTATTACAGCAGCTGTTTTGAATCCGATGTCGTTCATGGGCCTTCCTTCCATCAATGCGGCCGCCGCCATAATTAGCACCGCCGCCACTAGCAGAAGGTTCTGGAAGACACCGACAGCCGCCATTGACAATGGACCGGACCGGACCGGACCGTAATTAATGTGATAATTAGCTGTAATAAATGGGAGAACGGGTATACGTCTGTGTGCACTATGTGTGTGAATTATGAGCCTGGGAATGCATTGTGAACGGCTATTTATAATGCAGATCAGGTGCCGAATAAAAATATTCAGCACCTATGCTGTCGGCTTAAAATTAATTATAATAATTATATTAACAATATAAATTAATAATACAAATTAAATATTAATTTTCTTAAGGCATTTAGCATCGATGTTAAAATATTTTTATCAGCCCATGATCCTTGGCCGCTATTTATAGATGGAATCCATCTTGACAGATGAAAATACAGTTTTGTTAATTAATACAAAGTATTTTTTATAAAAATTAAAAAGTATAAAGAAAATTAAAATAATCCTTTAAAACAATCAAAAAGTTAAAATATTTAATTTAAAATATTTTCTCCGTCCCATTGAAAGGTTACTATTTTTCATTTTCGTCCGTCCCAAAACAAGGTTACCATTTCCTAATTTAGTAATTGTACTGCCTACTTAACATAATAAATACTCTTTCAACTTACAATATATTATACAAATGTCATTACTTTTATTTAATTTAAAATATTTTCTCCGTTTTGAAAAAAAAAACTATTTTCACTAAAATAATAATACTCTTCTCATTTCAGGTGAAAAGTGTTCATTTTTTTAATGGGATGGAGGGGAGGGAGTACATAGTTATTGCTTTTTAAAAAAAATTGGACGGTTGAGATGAACAGCCGCAATTTGACCAAATACCAATCGACGGCCGAAATGCAAGAGTTTTTAAAATTAGATTTGATTTGCTACGCAGTGTAAAAATCAAATTAACTGCTCAAAAAAAGGGAATATTTAAAAGGGAGACTTAGTCTACACTTTCTGTCACTAGTGTAAAATTTACATTCAGTCTCTATTATTAAAAAGTTGATCTGTACTTTCCTTTTTTTAGTATTAATTTAAATTTAATTCCTATTGTTTTATTTTTTTATTAAATAGTATAGTTTAAATACGTTGTACCCCTAAAATATATTTAAATACTTTTAACATTTTTTTATATACTTATAGCACATTCCGCTCTACCTATACTACGTCTCATTCTATCTAAATTGTTCTACTAATTTACCTTTATTTACGTTTTGTGTACTTTTGTATGTGTACTTAAAATAATAATAATAATAATAATAATAATAATAAAAATTATAATTACGTTTTATTATGTGATGAAACAAAAAAAAAAAAAAAAAACAACTACATACTTCTCATATGCCAAAGAAAATCCTATATTCGTCATTCTCGTTCATGTACCACAATATATTGAAATTTTTCCTCTTTAACGCAATCGATCGCTCTTATTTCCCCTCAAATTTATTCATATTCATTGAGATTTCTAAATTTGCACTAATATTATTGTATTATCGGAATCTAATTATAAAATAAAATATACATAATGTAAAAATTACAATGTGACTAATTTATTGAAATACAATCCAAAATTATTACGTAGAATTTAAATAAAATCATGATATGTATATATATATATATGTATATATACATTCATTCAATCAATAGAAGTTACAAATTTATATTAAAAAAAATTGCAATATGAAATTAAATATATAGATTTTAAATACAACAATGATTATATATATCATTTTATCAATATTAGTTTACTTACTTTTTTAATTCTACCTATAAAATAAAAAAAATTGATATTAATAATTTATATTATTTAATACTCCATCCGTCCCAAAAGAGATGTCTTATTGGGTGTTGACACGGGAATTAAGAAATAATAGTATTTAATTGAAAGTGAGGTATAAAATATAATGTAAAAGATCAAAAAGTCCTTGCTTTTCGAAGGATTTTAAAAGTAGGTTAGTGTAATAATTATGGGTAGTTTGGAAAAATAGAAATAATTTTGTTATAAAGTGAAGACCACAGTTACTAAATAAAGGAAATAAGACAATTGTTTTTGGATGGACGAAAATGAAAAAACAAGACAACTATTTTGGGACGGAGGAAGTATAAAATATTACCTAAATATTATAAAAATATTATACATAATATAAACTTTATCATATGATTCAATATAATATTAGCACAATAAATATCTATCTATATATATATAATTATTCTATCAAATATTGAAAATCCTACGTGTAAGATACAATTTTTTTTTTTAAATATTAATACTAGTAATAAAATTTATTTATAGTATTTTATATATTTTAAATACTTACTATATATAAAGGTTAGAGTTCATTTGTTTTGTGTTTTGATTTGAAGGATTTTTTTTTTTTTATGTGAAATATAAAAAAATATATAGATATATAAACATCATGAGTGTGCGTAAATATATTAATTTTTGTAGAAAAATATGTTGAATTTTTTTCAAAAAACAAACAAATTCTTATTCTTATACTATAGAAAATAAAATTTATAAGAAAATAAAATTAAATAATTTTTCCTATCAAAGATTTATATTAAATATACAGGTCACAATTTTGTATAATTTTTTTTTTAAATCTTTACTAATATTTTTATTTTTTTATTCTAAAACGTGAAAATAAAATAAATATAAATATAATTTTATTAAAAAAAGTAAATTAACTTTTTAAAAGAACTAATAAGAACAGATAGTCAATTTTTTTTTTCTTATTCAACAATTCTAATTATAATAATACGCCTAAAAAGTAAATATATAAAAAATAACTTATTTAAATACACATTCTAAACAGTTATGCATATACCATTTTAACATTTATGCATATATCAGTTTAACATTCATGCATATACCCCACAGATAGAGATAGTGGTCTCACGGAGTACTTTAATTGTCTTCTTCGTTGGGAAATTGATTGATATCAACTACATTTTAAAATACCTACAGCTATATATATAATATTTAATTAACCACCAATTATACATTGATTACCGGTGTTTGTTCCTCGAGGATATTGTTGCATATGTGCACTAAAGATATACCATAGTGTAATTGTTATGTACTTGCAATGTAAAGTCATATGTTCCGCTAACCAGACAATATAAAGTCATATGCTCCGCTAACCAGAGGATATATGCTCTGGTTATATATAGTTGGAAAAATGGATCGTGTTTGGTTCAACATATTCAATTGCTCTTAGTAACCAGAGATAAATTCATCATTATTGTGTTCTCACGACTCCCTGACATGTAAGTAAAGAAAATAACACATGTTTACTATAGATGGCCAAACAAGTAAGAAGTGACGTTGTTAAGTTTGTTGGTTGTTACTCATGCATCACTACTCTCACAAATTGATTATTTTTTAAGACATATTGAGTAGTAATCCACACCGTAACACACACAACAACATTTAGTTCACCAAGGCTGAGAGAGGAAGTGTTCTCACCAAGTATGCGAATTGGTCCTCTCCATAAAAATGACTGAAATTAACTACACTTGAAGATACCTGATAATACACAAATAATACTTAAGAAACCATTATTTATACCTCGCATGTAGGTGTTTGTATCCAGATCATATTCTTATGTACCTACATAAAATATCGAGATACTCTAGGGCGGATCTTAACTACTTATAATAATAGTTTCATATGCTTCAGTAAAGAGTATATATGCTCCACTAACATGTGGTTGGAGAACAATAATTTTTTGTTTAAAATATTCATTTGTTGACGGTAACTAAGGATGCGTTCATTATCATAGTTTTCCTGTGACACCTCAAATTGTCAGAAAAGGTAAACAACACATATTTATTATGAATGGTTAACCAAGTAAAAAATTACTTGGATAGGTTGTATGATATATGTACTATTATAGTTCAACCTCAACTAGTAGATGTCTAATAAAGTCAGAAGTGACTAAATTGAATTATATTGGTTGTTAGAGTACATGATTGCTATCACAAATTGAAAATCTTTAGATCTATTACATATTAATTCACACCGTAGCACGCACAACAATTTTTTGTCAAGTGCATCTAAGCATAGGGTATGACTTGGCTAAACAGGTGAGTATTCTAGAGCATCTATGTTGTACTTCCAACCTGGTTATATCAGGTACACCAAAACAGTTCAAACCGTCGATTACGGTTTATCAAAATGTCAAATTGAAACCGAACCTTCTGAATGACGGTTTCGATTGCGGTTTAAAAAATTGACGGTTACGGTTTGAACCGCCGATTTATGTACATTCATTTTTAATTTTTTTTTTCCTTTTTAAGTTTTTCTAAATTTAAAAATTTATTCAAAAGTATTATTTTCGATTTTAATTTCATTCAGATATGTTTATTATTTATTATATAAAATCATATAAATAATAATCGCAAAGATTGTTACAACATAAAAATAATTAAAATAATAAATTTATTAAGTAATTAAATCAAATTAAATTTTAAATTAAAATAAACAAAATTAAATTTTAAGAAATTGATGTGTATTAGATAATAAGATAGTTTAAATTAAATATAATTGTATGATAAGAAATACAAAATCTAAAATATAAATAAACAAAATAATGTATATTATTATTATATAATTAATAATTATTTATTTTTATTAATATTAATATTATCTTTATTTTTATAACAATTTAATTATATATAGTAATTTTAATTACAAGTATATAATATACAATTTTAGCTCTGAACATCCACTCTCCACATTCCACCACAGCTACAATTGCAAAGGTTCGTTTTTCCTTCTCTCTCTCTCTTTTTTTTTTTTTTTTTTTTGTATTTTCTTCTTTTTCAATTTTTTTTTCTTCTTTCCTCCTGCTTCTTCTTCACTGTCGCCGCCCGCCCATAACATTCTATAATCCACAATCGCAGCTGGCGTGCATGTTTAAAATTAAAAAAAAAAAATAATGGCCGAACCGTCGGTTGAAACAGTAAACCGGCGGTTTGAACCAGCAGTTTGCACTTTGACAAATATATAAACCGTAACAAGAGGTTCGAAAACTGGTAAACCGGAGATTCGGAGCTACGTGGACAAATTTAAACAAAATGTGTTGTAAGTATATAAAATAAATTTGAAAGCATTTAAAGATATTCTAGAGGTACATTCAATTTTTACCGGAGAAAATCTAAAATAGGGACTAATATTAAATTAAATATATAAATGAGGGAGTGCAGACCAATTGTTTTAAAATAGGGACTGAATTATAATTAAATAATAGGGACTGAATTATAATTAAATAATAGGGACTGAATTATAATTAAATATTACCCGTAGGGAATGCAGACCAATTATCCGTATTTAAAAACAATAGTTTAGAGGTATTTTGTATGGATGTAAAAAATTTAAAATTTGGAACCACAGATAGCGACTGATTTTTTTCTGTGGTATTTTAGATGTAAATATATATAATATAATATAAGTCAATAGAAAGAAATGATTGTTACCAAAAAGCAAAGATACCTCAAACCCCATTTTCATTAAATTGTTTGACAATTTTAATGAATGTAATTGAATGAAATGAAATGAAAAGATTCTGTTTACATAAATATTTTAAAAACTTTTGACAGTACTATTTATTATTAAATATATTCTTTAAAAATATTAAATTTATTATTATTATTTTTTAAAATATTATAATTTCAAAACTATAGAAACTTTTATTTAAACTGATTATTTTTTTTTTCTAATGGAATATATTCTTATTTATTTATTTAAAAAAGGAGACAAACGTACTTCCAAATTTCTAATGGAATATATTCTTAGACAAACTTACTTCCTTAAAGTTTGGAACCCTTTTGTGATTAATGTCTGCGCCAATGATTTAAATGCTGCTTTTTTTTTTGTTCTTATGCTTACCATTCATTTCTATTAGTCCACACACATTTTGATAAATATTGTTTTATTAATATTATATTTATATACACCTCTGATTAATTGTCATAGCAGATTTTATTTTAACAATTTAGCAATTATAAAAATATGGTTTTTATAATATATCATATGTGTTGGTTTACTCTTAATTTGTAAATAAATACATAAATAATATGTATCATCATTTTAAATTTTTAGGTGAGTCGATCATTTACATTAATTAACATAATATCAGAACTCAAATTTTGAGTTTTGAAACCCTAGCTGCCGCCATTGTTCGCCATCAACCACCGTGATCCGGTCGACACCCCGGCACCGTTGGAACTTCATTGTCGTCGCCGGCAGACCACCGAAGTATAGCTTCCGTCCGCCGCTCATATGCCGCCGACGTAAATCGCGGCTTCCGGCCATCTCCGACGTTGTGGCATGGTTGGTTTGTCATCAGATTTTTATTTTGCTTCTGTTACTGGGTTGGATTACTCGGTCCGATTTCTTGGTTTGAATCCTGTTTTCGTGCTTCACATATCTTTTGCTATGGAGCGTATGAATGTTCACTCTCTTATCACTATTATCTTGTCCGAGGATAATTATGATATTTGGATGCATTCTATGAAAAAAATTTTGATTTGTAAGAAGTTATGAGATACTGTCACTGACGATATCTGACCACTTGTTCTTCCATCTACTCTTGTGAATGTTGATTCCACCTCTCGGGAGAATGCAGATTATATTGTTAAACTGGAAAATTGAGATAGTAAGAATCATTAAATTCTTAATTGGTTGTGCAATACCTTTGTACCTACTATTCAGGTACAATTAACTCATTTTGATAATGCAAATGAGATATGAGATTTTATTCCTGCAGGTTTTCAGACTACAAGTCTTGCTTATTATTATTCTTTGGATCACGTTGAACTCCATCCGACAATAACCTGGTTAGTTTGTTAATGAGTTTCTTGCTCAGGTTTAGTCTATTAGCTATCGTCTCCAACAAACACAGATTAGTCAGAACCATCTTGACCTTATTCAAATCTTGATGGCTCTTCGACCTGAATATAAGGTTGTTCGTGCATCACTTATACATTGACATCTATTGCCTACTCTTGATGTTACTATTCAGGAGATTATATTTGATGAGACCTGAATCTAGTTGGTTAAGACACCGAGTTTTGATTATGCTCTAGTTGTGTCTAGCTAGTCTCGATCTTCCTGTACTAGATGTTGAGTTTACAAGACTTCTAATTACACTTTTGCCACATGTCTGAAGACTGAGTGCCCAATCTGTCATTTATGTGGCCATATTGCTCCAACTTGTCCTATCATATTTCAACGTTCAAATAGTTTTGCTTCCGACATTCCGGTAGTTCTACTCTAAAAAATTTAGATAGTTCAGCTTCCGAACCTCGGGAGCCTTGTGGATCTTCTTCAACTGCATCTCCACTGGTTATGGCTGCTGCTACTAATAAGCTTCAATATTCGTCTTACACTCTTCAAGATATAAAAGTCATTCTCAAATAGATTATCCATTCCAATTGTGTTGTCTGCTACTCCAGGTACATCTACTTGGTATTTTGATTTTGGTTGTTGTTACCTCATGACTTCAAACTCTCATAACTTGTCTTGTATGTCACTTGTTTTTTATTTACCACCTATACATATTGTCAATAGTACTTCCATGCATATTACCCATACCAATCTTGCGCCCTCCTCTTTCCCATATCTTTCTTATACATATTACATTCCTGACTTAGCCGTAAATCTTATTGTTGAACACAAAAAAAGATGTGTAGGGTTTTCAAGAATGGACCTATTAAATTAGGTTAAGGGTTAATGTAGAGTTTAATGGGCTTGTTAAAAGTGGTAGGATCTCAAAAGGGAGTCCAAATATAAATCCGAGCGCTGTTAAGGAAAAGACTTCCTCGGGAGAAAACGGAGATCGGACGTGATCAGGTCGGGCGCGAGGATCGGACGTGATCAGGTCGGGCACGAAGATCGGACGTGATCAGGTCGGGCTCGGAGATCGGACGTGATCAGGTCGGGCTCGGAGGTCGGACGTGATAAGGTCGGGCACGGAGGTCGGACGCGATAAGGCGGGCATGGAGATCGGTCGTGATGAGGTCAAGCACGGAGATCGGACATAATCAGGTCGGGCACGGAGATCGGACGTGATCAGGTCGGGCTCGGAGGTCGGACGCGATAAGGTCGGGCATGGAGATCGGTCGTGATAAGGTCAAGCACGGAGATCGGACATAATTAGGTCGGGCACGGAGATCGGACGTGATCAGGTCGGGATCGGAGGTTGGACGCGATAAGGTCGGGCATGGAGATCGGTTGTGATAAGGTCGGACGTGATCAGGTCGAGCTCGGAGGTCAGACAAGATAAGGTTCGGGCACGGAGATCGGACGTGATAAGGTCGGGCACTAAGGTCGGACGTGATCAGGTCGGGATCAGAGGTCGAACTTGATAAGGTCGGGCACTGAGGTCAGACGTGATAAGGTCGGGCATTATATAGGTCAGACGAAATGAAGTTAGGCAAGGAGAGGACATATGAAGGAAATAATATGCATCTAGGTCGGATGGCATATAGGTCGGACAAGATGGAGTCGGACGAAGAGCTGATTGATGCGGAGGTCAAACAAGTGGAAGACAAGCACGAGGAGACGGGGCAGTAGGCGTGCAAGTCAGGCGAAAAGCAGTTTCTGACGGTTGAAGGAAGTTTCAACCGATGAGCGGGTACGAAGGCACGACTTGGTGGTGGCAGTTGACATGGGTTTTAAATAGGTCTGTTCATGACCTAAGAAACCATCTTCAATCGACATCAAATTCAAGAGAATTGCTTTTGGGGATCACCACTTTACTTTTCAGTCTGTAGTTTTTATTTCCCTAGTTTATCTATGTATCATACAGTGCCTAGGGATTCCTAATCTCAGGCATTTAATTTATCAAATTCGAAGATAATCTCTATTTTTGGATTTTACTTTTTTATTGTTGAAAAATTGCATCAACACTTATTTTTGTTGGTCAATTAGTAAAATAAGGTCTTATCTTTGCATTATCTTCTTGTGGTGTGTAGATTCAGGATTCTCAAACGAGTCAGCTTCTCGGGATAGGCTGCTAGACGGGTCAATTATTTGAGCTTGAGTCTCTTCGTACTTCTTGCACATATTCCCGCTCTTCATTGCGATAGTTAAAGTGCTATGAAGATGACCCATAATGATACGTTCCATGAGCGCATCAAGCTTATTGAGGTTGACTATCACTTCATTCAACAACATATCGACAATGGAGCTGTCCATCTTGTTCCAGTCTCTTCCGTAGATCAGACAATATATATCTTCACCAAGCCTTTTTTCCCTAGCCCAACCATTTCTGATTGCTTTTGAACAAACTCAAGTTTGTCTCTACTGTCTCATCTTGAGTTTGAGGGGGTGTTAGTTATAGATCTCTTCGGTATTATTTATCTTAGCTTAGACCCGAACCCATTTGTACATATATTTTTGCATACACTTATTTTGAGTAAATTGCAAAAAATATCCCACACTTATACCATATTATCACTTTCCTTACGCGCAATCACGCGCGGCCACGAGCGGTCAAAGGATAGAAATAGCGACTTTTGAAAACATGTGGGATATATTTTGCCAGAGAGATAAATACAGGACAAAAGTGATAATAAGGTATACGTGTGAGATATTTTTTGCAATTTTCCCCACTTATTTTTGGAGATAAAATAATTTCACAATTTTTTCAAATTCTAAGATGATATCAGAGTCGTAGGTCTCGAGTTCGAGTTCCACCATCCCCTATTTGTCGTCGCCCACGTGCAAGTTTTGTTTGGTGCATTTATCCCCCTTGCACGTGAAGGGACGCATTGGTTGAAGATTAAAGATATATAAAAGAGTTTATCACTGATGTGTATTATCAATTAATTTATATTATCCTATATTCTTAAGATAAATAAATATTAATCACTTACATAATTTTACTTTAGATCAAATAATATAGTTGGTGTCAATATGTTTTATGTTATCGTAAGTTTAATTTTTAACTTTTTCAACCTAGAAATATTAAAAGGATGTAGACCTTATAAAATGCTATTAATATAACATGTATTATCACCGATTCTTTTTACTTATTTACTTTCATTCAAGAAAGTTTACATATTACAAATAAATAAATAAAATTGTTATAAAAATGGTGGTAAATTAACCAATTATTATAAACCATTGGTCTATTAATATTTTTTACTCATTTTATTATTTTAGAACTTGAAATGATTCATGTCGGTCATAAATTCACTCCCAATACCACCAAGTCATTTTTTACGGGACGATGAACATACATATTTAATTATATCAATATTGTATCAAGGTTGCACATTAGCTTATTATTTTATATGCCTTGAAAGTAACTTGCATTTTTAATGTGATTTTTAATTGAACGGATTATTTTGCAGTTAAGTAAGTTAAAACACAAGTGTGATATTTGAAAGAAAATATGATACTTTTCTTATGTTAATAATTGGGTAATATCTTGTTTATTAATATTTTATTTTCTTTCTATTATCGTATGATTATTCATTAGCTTGGTCATAACATATTTTTATGATTTTTTACAAAATATCTATTTTTGGGTATATGGTAATTATTGTGATATTTGAGTTCATGTAGAATGTACAAATCTTATATAGGTTATTTGAATGTATATGCCTACAAATCTAGTGAATGTGCATTATGTTTTGCTATTTACTTTTTAATATGAATTCAAGTTATAATGTTAATATTTTTTTTTTGTAAGAAGTTTAAAATTAAATATATATTTCTTAAATAGAATTATAAATTATATTACAATAATTGAAAACTAGAAAATTTATATATTTAATTGTAGTGAATATTGTATGAAGATTACTAATTAGCTTATTATTTTGTGCCTAGAAAGATGTTTATATTTTTCTCAAATTGATTTTTACTTGGATTGTGGCAGTTTTACAGTTAAGTAAGTTATAATATTGTAGTATTTGCAATATATATATATATTAAATCATTATATAGTATTTGTAAAGAAAATATCACATCAACTGATGGTAATGAATAGATAATATATTTATTTTATATTATTTTTTAATAATTTATTGGCTAGCTTGTAATGTGCTTTTAAATTTAATATAAAATGTGTGATTATTTTGCCATTAAATAAGTTGAAACAAAATATGATTTCATTAAAATGTGTGTTTTTGCAATTAATATATTCATATTCTTATTATTTTTTTTTAAAAAAAAACATAATTTCTATTCATGCAATTTGTTTTGATTGAACCAAATTGTAAATACAATAATTACATTTCGGTCCCATCAAGCCAAATTGCAAAAACAAAATAAAATTGATACAAGCAAATTATTTTGTTTCATGAATTCATTGGTTTCTTCTTGTAACATATTTTCTATTTTAGGTGTAATATAATAAATCAATCTTTACTCCATGATTTATTTCAATTTACAGATTTCATATTTACACTATCTTCGACTTTGATTTCATTTCACGTTGTCACCACCGAGTGAGATTCGATTCGATTCATTATTGACTGTTGTTGTTGTTGGTGTTTACTTCCCTATCTAATTGTTTTCAACCATTATGAGGCAACTTCAACCGTCGGATCCGTTGCAAATCGTACAAATCGTTAACGTTAACGTCATGACCTGATTCCACTATTCCCCCACCGCAACCTGACCCTCCCGTCCCCCGCCGCGCTCCGCCCTTCTTCCTATCTTTAATAATAGTACTTCGATCTGTAGTGCGTAAGCTGCATCGGGAGCGGCATATGCGTTACTTTCTACAAAATCCTCTACTGCCCACCAGCAAAATCTACACCCTAAAAGTGATCTAAGGCAATCACGAATTCACCGTCCGCAATTAGATGCGCCATTGGCAGCTTGTTTAATGATTTGCACTCTTTATTTTATTAATATTATTACTATTATTATAATTTTTTACTTTTAATTCGGAGTTGTTGATTATGGATGAACGTCGAAAAAGTTTGATTTTTAAAATTTGAAATCGGTGGAAATTGTACTTTGTAGTATTTTTTTTCATAGTTGTAATTATTATTCCAAATTTGTAATGTCTCGATCCAATTTTTTATTTATTTATCTTTAGTTGTTTACTGTTATGAACCGGTGAATTGGAATCATTCATCTCTTCTTCTAATTTACCCTTTTTTTTTTTTTTTTTTTTTTTTTGGTAAACTAGATATAGTTTGAAAATCTATATTCTAAATTCTCACAAAATAAAATTGTGATTTCTATTATATGTTAAAAAATGTATTTCAAATAAATGTGTACAAATCTTTTACCAGTCATTTGAATGTATGACTATAAATCTAATTTATTTACTTTTTAACTTTAATTCAAGTTATAATGTTAAATCATTTTTTTAAAAGATGTTGAAAAACAAATATTTATCAATTTCTAAAATAGAACTAGAAATTATATTGCGGTAATGTGTTTTTAAGTTTAGTATAAAATATGTGGTTATTTTAAAATTAAATAAGTTAAAACAAAATATGATGTTTGCAAGAAAACATGACATTATTGCAATGGTAACAATTGAATAATATGTTATTCATTATTCTTTTATTTTATTTTTAAATAATCTCTTGACTATTTATTATATGATTCGTAGCATAATTTATATTTTTTTGCAAAATATTTGTTTATAGTGTGTTGTAATATTTTAGTATGTATCGAATTTGCTAAAATTTATATCGGTCATTTGAATGTATGCCTATATATTTAGTAAATATGGACTATATTTTGTTGTTTGATTCTAAGTTTAAAATCAAATATGATGTTAATTATTTTTTTGAAAAATGGTCAAAATTAATTATATATCAATTGTTAAATTGTAATTAAATATTATATCATGATAATAAGACCGAGCAACGCATATATTTATATACATATATCTATTGATAATGGTAGAATCAAGATTAAATATAATGATGAACCAATCTAATTATTATTTATATTTATTTGAGTTATCATGTTTTAAAAATAATGAAAAGTAATTTTGAATCAAATATCTAAATATTACTTCTAAATACAATATTATAATTTGTCAAAAAGGTTATTGTCTATCTTGTTGTACAAATTATTTTTCATAATTTTCATTAGAAAATAAAATAAAATAAAATCCTTTAGACATGTTGATATATCAACTTTTGAAGTATTTTATTTTCTTTCGATCATTCTTATTTAAATATTTTCAATATTATTGGGGATCCCAAAAAATATACATTTAACTTTTTTTTAAATGATATTTTATTGTATGTTCTATTGAAAATATATATTGTGGAAAAAAAAAAAACACATACACACACGAACAAAATTCCCAAAATTACCAGAATCCAATACATTCAATTCATGGTAGAACATAATTCAATGTGTCTCTTTTTTGTCCTTAATTAAATACATTTTTCATAATTTGAATTTTATATTCTCTTAAATTTTTTTTTCCCATTTTGCAAACAATTAAATTAAATAATTTTAAAAATAGAAATAAATCAAACATAAACTAGAAAAAACTAAAAATACTAAAAATTATTCAACTAGATTTATTGACTCAAAAAAAACAAATAAACAGAATATACATTAATTGACTCACATATCAAATACATGTTTTTAATTTGACAATTTTTTGCTATCTTCATTTCTTCTCTAAATTTCTGTCTCTATATGTACTTACATAATATATAATTATACATAGATTGGCTTAAATACACGATTAAGAAAAACTGTTCAAAAAAAGTAAAATTTTGAAGACAAGCCAACAAAAATAGGGGTTATGGAACCTTTATTGTCCTGTCGTAGTTATGCCCTTGTCTAATGGTTATATATTTTTAGATAAATTATATCTATTAACTATGTTTTGAAAATTCATTATTATATATATATATATATTAGATAAATTATATCTATTAGGCGTATTTTGAAATTTCATTATAATTATTATATATATATATATATTTTTAAGAGTAATTGTATATAATAATTTATTTTTATATCAATGTATTATTATATTTATGTAGATAAATATACTTGTTTTGCTAATTTTTAGTTTAATTTGCAAAAGAGAAATTTGTAAATGCAACAAATTGTTAATGTTAGATATATTTTCGGAATTTAAATTTAAGCTAATATTTTGATTATTGGCCTTAATTTTTTTCTTTAGTGGTGGAAAAAATTGCGTGCATGTCACGTCCCATATGATATTTTTGGTGTTGATGTGGATGCAGTTGAAGTTGAGGTGGAAGTTAAATGATATTTTTTCAACGATGTGGAAATATAATTTTAAAATTAAATTATTCTTGTAAAAAAATATTTTTATTTTATTTTTCAATTTGGCCCGAGTAAATTAAATCGCAAATACAATAATTACAATTTGGACTAATCAAGCCAATATTTTTTTTAAAAAAAAAATTGATACAAACAAACCACTTCGTTTCATGGATTCTATGATTTTTTCTTGTATCACATTTTATATTTTATGCAGAATATAATCTATCACTTTACTTCATAATTCATTTCAATTTTCAGATTATTCACACCATCTTCGATTTTAATTTCATTTCATACTGTCACCACTATGTGATCTTTGATTTCATTGTTGTTGGTGCTGACTTATTCTTTCAATTCCAATCTCTGTTGATTTTGTTGTTTTCAACAATTTATGAGACCACTTCAACCATAGGTGGTTACTGGATTCATTACAAATTGCGCAAATTGTCAATGTTGACGCCTTAACCTAACCCAAACATTCCCCCACCGCAACCCGACCGTCACCATCCTCCTCCCTTTACCACCGAGCTCCGCTCCTTCCTCCAATCTTTAATTATAGTACTTCGATATGGAGCATGTGAGCCGCATCGGGAGTGTCACCGGTGGTACTTTTACAAAATCATCCACTGTCCTACCAACAAAATTTATGCCTAACAGTGATCTAAGGCAACCACGAGTTCGCCGTCCGCAATCAGATATGCCACAATTGACATTCTTGTTGATCGATTTGCACTCTCTGTTTTTTTAAATTATTATTTTATTTTCAAATTCTAATTTGAAGTTGTTGATTAGAAATGAGCGTTTGGAGAAATCTGATTTTTGTAAATTGAGACGGGTGGGAAGTGGACTTTGTAATCTTTTCTAGGATTCTAATTATTATTGTAAATTTGTGAAGTCTTGATCCATTTTTTTATTTATCTTAAGTTATTTGTTGTTGTGAATTGGTGAATTAGAAACATTTGTAGTCTCTTTTAATTTACCACTCTCTTTTTTGGTAAGCTGCGTATACATTTTGAATTTTTACAAAATGAAATTGCGATTTCTATTATTTGTTTAGAAGTAAATTTCAAATGAAAGAGATTTTTGTTTGTTTGCTTTTATATATATATATGTATGTATAATTGTTCAATTGCTAACTATGAAATTTTGAAAAAAAAATAAAAACAAAAAAAAAATGATGTTTTAAAGAAAATGTGTGGGGAATGTGTACGGACATACCACCATTTGAAACAAAAAGGTTTGTTTGTGTTAAGTTTTTGTTTTTGCAATTTAGCCTAATTGCATCAACAAATAGATACTTCAACCATAAAATTTGAAGGTTTGCAAGTTGAAATTTTCAAGTTGTAGACATATAAAAAGAAAGAAATAAAAAATTTGAGAAAATTTTTTTTTTTTTGAAAAATCATCTGGAGATGAGTACGGAATTGATCATCAACCAATCAATTTAGAAAAACTACCATTCTCATAAAAGGGAGAATGTTGGACAATCCATCAGGAATCGCGGAAGAAAAAACTTACTTCAAATTCGAAGCAAACTAATCTGAAGTAGAATGTAGTCCACAAGGAGGCCATATAACAAAATACTGTATTTACGGTGGCTTGATGTAGCACATTGCTGATGAATACGATGTATTGCTTACTACCTCCATTATCAAAATCTATTCGCATTCTCTTTTGTAAATTATAAAAGGAATAAGAACAAATTTCAATGAATAATATAGTATAATTTAATACATGGAGGGGAAATTATTTGGCCCTCTAAAGTTTTTTTTTTTTTTTAAAAAAAAGATCAAACTTAGAAGGGAATAAATGCAAAAGAACATGCAATAAAAAATAGAATGTCATGTTAGTATACATTTCACAATATTATGAAGAAATTTGACATGGATGTTGCTAAGGTTATTCCAACACTCATTGGATTACATAAGAAATTGACTAGGGATGCTTCTGTTGAGAATAAAGATGATGGAGTGATCCGTATTGATTTAAAATTGAATTTGATTTAAATAATATTTTAATTTAATATTTTTCTAATAAAATCAATATATATTGATTGAGAAGAGTATTTTCTTTATTAAAAATAAAAACAAAACATACTTATTATTTTTCTGTATATAATAATTTCTCCCCTGTAAATTATCTAAAAAATAGTGAAATTGTGATTATACTTTGATAAATAAAAATAAAAATAAATGAGTAATTAATGAATACTACATAAACTAAAAATAAAATTATACTATTTAAATAAAGACAATATAAAATATATATGTATATATGTTTTTTTTGATAAGTTTGGTAAAATTTTGGTTTGAGTTTTGTATTAAAATAATATTTGATGAGATATTTTATGAGAGAAAAAAGTGTATTTTTTTTTTTCAACAGATACAGAATTCAAATAGTAAAATTTGAGAAATTTGAGGTAAAGAAATATTTAGTTATAATTGTTTTCTATGGAGAAAAACTATTAAAATAATACTTTATATAAAAATATTTTGTTGGTGTATAGTTATAATATTTATCAAAATTTAATTTCATACCGTATTATTTTTTACAAACAAATCAAATGGAGTATTAATTAGAGTTTAGACAGAATAAAAAAGAATATAATTTTTAATGCAATTCACTAGGAAACACACATATTCAATAATTATAATTATAATGATCCAAAGTTTTACCATTTTCAAATAATAATTTTATTTTCATAAATACTTATATATTCATATTCTTTCGTTATTATTATATAATACTGATTATTTTTTATACTAATACATCCACAATAGAAAAATCATTTATTTAATTTAAGACAATATACTACTCCCTCCGTCCTACATACTTTGTCCTTATTTTTTATTTTCGTCCGTCCCACATAATTTGTCCATTCATTTTTTGGAAATATAATTATACACTTTAATCTTATTTTAAATTTTAAATTTTATAATTTTTTAATTTTAATTAAACTATTTAGTTATCTTAATCTGAATCTACAATTATTTTTATTATACAGATAATTATTTTTACTAATATACTTATTAATTACTTACTAATCATACTTTACCTAAATTCTCGTATTTACAGTAATAGGCCCATAATTCATGGGACGGAGGGAGGGAGTATTATAATTAGAAGAAATTCCGAAGACTACTACAATAGTAAAAATAAAATTAAGTAATCCTGAATAACAATGAAATCGGTTTGACTGTAGAATGGGGTTTGGTTTTGGTCTTATTACCCTTTCACGAAAATATAGGCTTTCACTTCGGGAAGCGACACGAACCTTCTTCCTTCGCCCTTTTCTCCGCTCCTCGCTGTCGTAGCCTCCGCCGCCGCCGGCCGCAAGCTCCGCCGCTGCAAAGCTATCGATTGGAGTCTCTGCACTTCTTATTGTCAGCTCCACCTGCCCTAGCTCTGTTTCCGATAAATCCGGTTTGCTGCTGTCAAATCGGCTCGGCGGACTTCTCAACTAGTAGGGAATTGCATCGTTGACGCCATCGGAGAAGGCAATCCTTTTATTATTGAGTTATATTTTTCTTTAAGTTTACCTTTCTTTAGCTTTGTGCTGTGCTAGCTTACGCTTCCGATTAAGATCATTCTGTGTACGTGTGTGCTGTGTTGGTAGTGATTTTTTTTTGGGCAAATTCTGTGATTTGTGTGCGGAAAGAGGATGATGTCTATCCAGTTATGAGTTTTGACTGGTTTGACTTGGAAGTATTGCAATTTAGTTTCCAGATTCGAGGTTTTTGTTTCGCTTACTTTTTAGTGCAAGTGCGTTTGGTTTGTGATTCAGTGACTCTCTTCGGGTAATTTACTCTGTTTTTGTTTATATTTCGTTTTGTATTAACCTTATCAGCACTCTCGAATTTTCTTAAATGGCATGGTTTGTTAACATCTTCAGTATTGATTCATTCCCATTTCTGGATCAGTTTCATCCCCACTCCGGAAATTACAAATTTTATCTCAAAATTATGGGGTTTTCTTATTTTAGAAGATGCATATTCTCTGGGAACTAAGGAACTCTTGTTAATAGCACTGATATGTGTTAATTGAATTTTGCACTTTGATAATTTAGTTATGGATCTATTGTATGGAGTTTTTTGGCTGTGCATTGGTAGGCAAAAAGAAAAGACCTTCTGCGTTGCGTAAGTGCAAGTTGTAGAAGTGACAAGGGCAAAGTAAGCATTAAGTAGGAGATAGTTTTCATTATAAATCAATTTATCTTAGTTAGATATCTTCTGTTTAATAGCAACATTATGTTAATATGTAGACTTTTAGATTGCGTTTGGTTTGTGTTCGTGTTTTTTATTTGCATAGGGGTTTATGTGATATGTTGTGAGGGAACATTGCCTTTTTCTTGGGGAGCATGGGAATTGTATGATAACGAAACAGAAAAGGTTACTTAAAGAACAGAGCTCAGAGATTGCACTGTTTATATAATTAATGTAAGAAATCGTATCTTGCAATTGTTGTTAGCCCTTCTGTGAACAGTTAGTAACATCAGGAACAGTTATTGATGAATATATTTGTTCATGGTTGCATTATTAGAAGTGTCATTTCCGATTTCCTTCCTCGTTAATATTGTAACCATTCCTTCAACAAGAAGCTTGACATATTGTTTAGACCATTGACCTTAAATTTGGTCCTCATAATTATTCTAACATCAAGAATTTCCAGTGGAAAACTGTACATCTTCAGCAATTTTGCATGCCGAGTTGATGTCTGAGAATCCATTTCAGCTGTGTCATCTACTTTCAATGAATATCCTAGGACATTGCATATTCATCTGATGTAATAAAGATGAAGTGATGAAAAGAAAGAAAACAATAGCATTCAGGGTTTATGCTTTTATTGTCCGAGAGAAGTATTATGCCAATCAACATTGAGTCAAAAGCTTGCAGTATAGATAAATACATATTAGCTGTAGTCTTGCTTTGATGTTGTCGTTCTCTTTAGTTGAACAAATAAATCAATATTGAGCACATTTTTTAGGGAAGAGATCAGATTTTGTTGTGTTTATAGTTAGCTCTACTATATGCAGGGATTCTTGCAATGCATCGTGTTGGAAGTGCAGGAAATGCATCTAATTCAGTTCGCACTCGCAAGGAAAAGAGGCTGACATATGTATTAAATGATGCAGATAATTCAAAGGTGCTAATTCAAATGTTAATACCCTGTAATTCATGTTCGTTAATAAGGAGTTGGAGAAGGTGTGTGCTGATTTCATTTGTTAGAGTTTGATCATCATGCACATGGCACACCCATAAGTGAACTTCCTTGATTTTGTGTTTCTTGTTTTAACGATATATTGGGCACAACTGGTGAGTAAACTTCCTTCTTATTGTTTTGTGATGATAGCCGCAGTAGTTTATGAATCTGAATTGGATCCAATGAAATACTGTTATGGTTTGAATACTTATTATTTCTAAAATCTAGTGAAAGATAATGAACTTGTAAACTTGTGTATGTTGCACTGCCTTGGAGATCACACTTATTAACCATTCCTTGGTTATGCTTTGCCCCCAAGGAAACAATTGAATAATGCTTGTGAATCTTATTACAGATATTCATTAAATTTCAGTAAGGAGAGGGTTTTGACTAGTAGGGGCATCTGATGAAATTTGACCACACTCCTCTCTATATTGATTCTGAATCATCTACTACTGTTTTCAGTCATGCCCACAATTAAGTTTGTGATGAAAAGGTGGCTCTCTTTTATATAATCTTTCTAGAGGGCTGACGTTAACTTTGCATAAGGCAGCCAACACAAATTGCCTTTATTATTGCAATAAAGAACAGTAAATTTGGGCTGTAGTGTTTACAATGCTAAATGAACCTCTTTCAATAACTTACATGATATGCATATATTACAGAATAGAATGAATTTCATGGATTTTCTATCATTTAATTTTGCAGCACTGTGCGGGTGTAAACTGCTTGGCTGTATTGAAGTCATCTGGACAAGAGGGATGTGATTATCTCTTCACTGGTAGCCGTGATGGCACATTAAAGAGATGGACTTCATCTGGTGATCGTGCCACTTTCTCCGCTACATTTGAGTCCCATGTTGATTGGGTATATGTTACTCCCATTTTTTGCATGAAGTCTATTTTTTGTATCTTGCAGTGGTTATAGTGTGTTGATATATATGCATTACAATTTTACGTGCCACTTGATTTAAATTGTTGATGCATGGCACAATGGAGTTGGTTCAACCTTGTCTAATGGATTACTGATATAATTTTCAGATTATTGCGTACTAGAATTGAGGTGTTTTTCAGCAAAGGGTTGCTTATAAGAATATGGTGCATCTGGATTTTGTGCTTGCTTGAAACTGTCTATTCTATTATGTAGTAGTGACTTTCTAGTCAGTCTTTCTATCTCATGCACTTGTTGTCATTTTTGATGAAATTTGCTACTTTGCAGGTTAATGATGTTGTGCTTACAGGTGGTAACAGATTGGTTTCTTGCTCCTCAGATTCAAGTGTTAAGGTTCATGTTACTACACTTAATATGATGCCATTTAATCCACTATGCTCATGATTTGAACTTTTCTTGTAATTGGTGTTGTAAATAGGTATGGAATTGCTTGTCTGATGGAACATGTGTCAAGACATTTCGCCAACACGCAGATTATGTAACTTGCCTTGCTGCAGCGGAGAAAAATGTAATACTACTTCCTTAGTACCTAGTAGTATTCTAGTTTACCAAGGGTGTGTTTGTTTGGGAGTTTGGATTTTGAGTTGGGATTTGAATAGTAAAAATTTTGAATTTGAATAGTTGTATGATGTGATATAAATAGGTGTTGATGTGATGTTTTGAATGTAAAATTGATTTTTAGTATAATATAAAAAATAAAAAATAGGTGTTTGATTTGATGTTTTTTGGGGGAAAAAATTGGATGAATAGTGTAAATCCAATCCAATCCCCCAAACAAACACACCCTAAAAGTTATATTAAGTAGCGCTACTATTGCTTACAATGGTTCTCACTAGCCGAAGGCTCTTAAAGCAGAGGCTTAGCACCGTCAACTTGCATCATATAAAATGACACTATCTTGTAATTTTCTACATGTAAAGAAAAATGAGCGTGCTATATTTCTTTCCGTCTTGCACATAGTATTTTAAGCACTCCAAAAATTTACTTGTTTCTTCTATCCTTCCTCTTCTTATTGTCAATTTTCAATCTCTTAGTTCTTATAATCCTTTTCTCTCCGTTTATGTTCTAGTATACTATTATCTTTTTTCTCTCTTGAAATTGCTTGTTTACTAATTCCCTTGAAGAGCTGATTGAAGTATATTGCATATACATTATTTTATAATATCTTGTTTTTAACATTTGCATTAGATGTTTAATATATGTTGAGACAACTGGGTAGTAGTAAAGCTCATGCAAAATTGTAGAACTGCAGCGGCTTAAATTTCTAGTTAGCACACATCTTTATTTAGTTATTCTATTTTGTTGATAATTACTAATGATATGTTATAATTTAATTATATCATTCAATTGCTTTTGCCCACTTTATCCGGCCATGCACATCATCATTTATAAAAAATTCCATATTTGTAGACTAGCTTATGGTTGATATGTAAATGTAATTGTCATTGAAGTTTGTGTACACCCATTATAAATCTTCTCTATTGGCTCACTGCAGAGCAATGTCATTGCCTCTGGCGGACTTGGCGGTGAAGTTTTCATATGGGATCTTGAAGCTGCCCTTACTCCTGTTTCCAAGTCCAATGATACAAATGCAGATGATTGCTCAACTAGTACTAATGGCTTGGGACCTTTGCCAAGTACAGGTCTTCGGCCTATTAGCTCAAGCAATAACATTTCTGTACATGCTACTCAAGGTCAAGGCTATGTTCCTGTTTCAGCTAAAGGCCATAAAGAGTCGGTTTATGCACTAGCCACAAATGATCGCGGAACACTCCTTGTTTCTGGTGGAACTGAGAAAGTTTGTATTTGTTCTCTCTCGTTTTTCTCTTTCCTCTTCCTCCTTTTTTCTGTAACCCATCTTGGTTGTTACATATATAAATATAAATATTGGTAGGTTGTCCGTGTTTGGGATCCAAGAACTGGCTCGAAAACAATGAAGCTTAGAGGGCACACAGATAATATTAGAGCACTACTTTTGGATTCTACCGGAAGGTTTGTTTGACTGTTTCTATTAAGCATATCTTTGTTGGACTCTATTAACTTTATGAAGTAGTCATTTGATCGAGAAGTTTTCAAGTTAAGTTAGTGCTTATTGTATCAAGATGATATGTTCAATTTTTTGGATGCTTATTTAATCTGGTAATGGTTGCAATACAGCATATTTAACTAGAAAATCTTGGAACGATGAATTTTTGATTTGTCAATTGTCAACTTAATTTTATGATTTCCCTGACTTGTATGAAAATGGAACTGGGTATTTTTCATGTGATGAACTGTCTTTATGCATCCAATTTCTCCCAGTGATTATTTCTGCACTCAATTTATATGTATTCCATTAGTTTGTGAGTTGTGTGTCTCATGGAAACTAATATGAGATGCCTTTACCTTTTTTTTTTAGTGATGTTCTGTCTTTGGGTTATGTTTTTCCTCCTAAATCCTTTTAGGGAAATTTTCTTTGATATCCTTATCCTTTTTTTTTTTTTTTTTTTTTCTGTATTCCATGATGTAAATAAACAATGTTTTCTTCTTCTGCTTTGCAGATATTGTCTATCTGGGTCCTCTGATTCTATGATAAGGTATGCACTTATTACTTATAATTTTATGCCCCTGGATGTGCTATGGGCCATGAGTTGCCTCAACATGATTTTTAACTGTGTATTTATAATCTGCAATACTTGTTGTGCTAATTGTCATTGTCAACTTGGGGTGTGTTTATTTGTGGGATTTTGGTTTTAGGTTTTGATTTTGAATAGTAAAATTTTGAATTGAAATAATTGTTTGATGTGATGTTTTGAATGTAAAATTTAATTGGTGAAGTATTTTAATAATATCTTGCAAAGTATGAACCGCAGAATCTTAAGTCAGACTGAATTTGCCAAACCAGGTCCCCTTTTGTTTTTAAGACATCTGAATTTATTGTTTGGTAATATATTTATGGTTAGCTTTTGTAAATACTAATAATAATAATAATATTATTAAATAAATAAACATGCAAGATTTGAGCTGAGGGTCACTGTATGCGCTGTCCTGGTGAAATATTTTAGTGGTACACAAGTGTCATAATATTTCTAGCAGATATGTCATTATCATTAAAAGAAGAAAGGTAAATAGTTACTATCATATTGGTAACAGTTTTCTTTTTTTTTACAAAACTTATAGGTTGTGGGATCTTGCTCAGCAGCGATGCATTCATTCCTATGCTGTGCACACTGACTCTGTCTGGGCACTTGCCAGCACTCCTACATTTAGTCATGTTTATAGTGGTGGAAGAGATCGTTCTGTGAGTGCATCTCTACATCAAAATTGAAATGAAATATATGCAGCCGCTCCATTTTGCTGTTTTATTTCATCTGGAAGCTCACTCTTGTTTTTGTGCTTTTAGTTGTATTTGACAGATTTGGCAACAAGAGAAAGTGTATTAGTATGTACCGAAGAACAGCCTATACTGCAATTGGCTTTACATGATGATGGTGTATGGGTTGCCACAACAGATTCTACGGTACACAGATGGCCAGCAGAAGCACATAATCCAATGAAATTATTTGAAAGAGGGGGTTCGTTTTTAGCTGGCAATTTGTCATTTTCAAGGGCAAGGGTTTCGCTAGAAGGTTCTATGCCCGTGAGTTGAATATTCCAATTCTCATTGCTTTTTTGCACCGTGTTTTTTTTAACTTTAATTTATCTGAAACACAGTTTTGTTCGATCACCCATAATGTTTATTTTTATTTAATTTAAGCTATAGTTGGTTGATGTAACTTCTATTTTCTAATCTTACTAAATATCTGGCACAACAGTGCCTAGTTCCATCTGATTGCAGAAAGCAGGCAATCACTTTCACATTATTCTGCAATGCTTTATTTTTTTTTTCTGACATTGTTTTTCTTTGAGTAAGTTCTAATGGCCAAAGATCTGCATGCGGGCAATGTATTCCTTTTTATGATGCATTATCCTTCGTTTTGTTATAATATCTTAACTTAGAAGTTGCACTATCTTCATTAATGGATGCTTATGCCACTCTCTTAGGAAATTTATGAAATTATATTTGGATTAAGTGCTGAGTATGAAGATAACTAAAATTTAACTACAAAATTATAATAATATGTTCAATTAGTTACTGGGATAATTTTTGTTTTTCATTGTAAAAGATGAATGTTATTTCCTGCAGGTTCCTGTCTATAAAGCACCGTCTTGTAGCATTGATGGAGCTCCAGCTATAATGCAATATGAAATTTTAAATAATAGAAGACATGTGTTGACTAAGGTAAAACGGCATTACTTTCTGGTATTCCTTTGAGAATCTTATATTTTCCTTTATCTGATGCCTACCTCGTAAATTTTATGCATTAAATTGAGTTCCATCACATGTTTTCAAGGACACTTCGGGTACAGTGAAGCTATGGGAAATTACAAAAGGCATGGTTATTACAAACTATGGAGAGGTTAGTGATTCATTTTGATTTGATTTGATTCATATATGTTGTGTCTTCTTTGGTGGGTAGGACAGGGTTGTTTGATGATAACAACCATTTGTTGCATTGCTACAAAACTTTTAGTCATCTCCATCATCTGTTACCCTTGTTCTTTTTGGTTACAGGTTTCATTTGAGAAGAAGAAAGAAGAATTGTTTGAGATGGTACACATCACTATCTCAGCTATCATGTCATGTTTTTATCTGCATCATACAACTTATTTTGTCTCTCCAGGTAAGTATTCCTGCATGGTTCTCGGTTGATACAAGGCTTGGGAGCTTGTCAGTCCACTTAGACACACCTCAATGCTTTTCTGCTGAGATGTACTCAGCGGACCTTGACATTCATGGGAAACCTGAGGATGACAAGGTATTTACTATTGTAATTATCTCCGATGATCTTTGTGAGTCATTGAAGCTCAATTTCTGGTGCCTAGTATTGAATATATGTATGCTTACATGAGTGTACCCAGTTTTTATTCAAGAAATAATATTTTGCTTATTTTTTCACATTGAAAACCAAAGTTTCTGTAGTCTATATGCTCTGGTTGAGTGAAGTGTTGGTTCTGTTGCGCCTGTATTAGTTCGACGATCATGTTTTCTTTTGTATTTTGATTTAACTTGGTAAATTGATTTGAATGGAAGAATCTCTTTTCCCCCTTAAGCCTTCATTTTTATTGTCTATTTGTTTGTTTCATTGCAAATGAAATATAATTTGCATAATGATGTAGGTTAATTTGGCAAGGGAAACCCTGAAAGGACTATTGGCACATTGGTTAGTTAAAAGAAGGCAAAAAAGCGGATCTCAAACATCAAATAATGGAGAAATTCCATCAGGAAAAGAAATATCTTCCCGGACTTTGACTCTGTCTCGAGTAGAAGGAGATGGTTATGTGGAAAATGACTCGATGGTATACCCGCCCTTTAATTTTTCTGTCTCTTGCCCTCCTTCCATTGTTACTGAGGGCTCTCATGGGTGCCCTTGGCGAAAGAAAACCACTGAATTAGATGGTTCTGAAGATGAGAAGGACTTCCCTTGGTGGGTTCTTGATTGTGTGCTGAATAATCGCATGCCTCCAAGAGAAAACACCAAGTAAATTCCATGGCAACCTTTATTTTTGTTGTTTTTGCTTTAGTAATTTCATATTATTCTACTCCCCCAACAAATTTTAAATTTGTTAAAATAAAACATAAAAATAGTGGGGGAATTCATTAAGCTGAATGGACTTTGTTGATCAACTTCGTATTGATTTTTCCGAATATAGCTGAATCCAAGTGAAAATGAGCACAACTTTCACGAAATATGTTATCTGTCAACTGGTCTTGCCTTTTTATACATAATAATTTCATGTTTGCTTTGTTTCACATTCTATCCCTTCTCCTCTGGTTATTTAATTTTTATGAGAGTGATTTCATTTGAATATTATTTACTGCAGATGTAGCTTCTATTTGCATCCATGTGATGGTGCTACTGTGCAAATTATTACACAAGGAAAACTCAGTGCTCCTCGCATTCTGAGAATACATAAAGTAAGAATTTATTCTTCTGGTAGCTTAATGCTTGTTTTTAAGAAATAGCACTCATGTGGAGCTGGTTATTCGGGGCATCATTTGAAAAGGACAAGCAACACATGATGAGCTTAATCCATACTCAATCTTCAACTTTGTTTTACTAAGTTGCGATTGCGATCTATGAAAACATGTTTTTAAAAGTTCTTGCACATCTAAGAAGTAGCAGTACCCGCTCTATATTTCCTAAAGTACTAAAGGGAAATCAACTTTCAGACCTAAATGTCCGTAACAGTTGCAGAAAGAATTGTTGCTCTCCTCGAAATGAATCTCCTGAATAAGCATTATTCTATCTAGAAGATACTGTTGCTGCAGCCCTCAAATTTATGATTGTTCTAATTCCTTGTTATAGGTCATCAATTATATCATAGAGAAAATGGTTCTTGAGAAGCCATTGGATAGTTTGAGTGTTGATACTTTTGCTCCTGGAGGTCAGCTTTCACATCCTCTTATTGGAGATGGTTCACTACGCCCTGGGATGAAATCCGGTCAAAAACTCAAGCCTAATATCGAGATCCTTTGCAATAACCAGGCAAGTTCACATTATTTATTGATTTTTTTGTCTTTAATTAGATGTTCCATTTGATGAACAGAGAAGACAAGATGATTTCCTTTATTATTATACTACCTCAGTCCACTGTTAATCTACGTATTTATTTTTGCATGTTCTTTAAATATTAATTATTATATCAAAACGTAATACCAATCAAGGGAAAATAACAAAAATACTTCTATTAGTGTCTTAATACTAATGTTACGATATTTTGTACAAAAAAATTATACAAATATAAAAGATATTTTTAATGTTAAAAACAATGACTTCAAATACAAATGGGTAGATTGGCGGTGAATGGAGGTATTATTATTATTTTTGTTTCTTAGCTGTAAATGCTCAATTTTCTTGGATGTTCTCATGACTACCCTACCCTACTCCTTGTTTTTGAGACATGCTGGTTTTCCTTTTACACTTTTACCCTCTACATTGAAATGTGTCGGTAATTGAAAATTATTTACAGCTGTTTGTATTTCTTTTACATTCATTTGTGGTTCTCCAGGTATTATCTCCCGACATGAGCTTAGCCACGGTCCGGGCTTACATATGGAAAAAACCTGAAGATCTTATCCTTAACTACAGAATTGTGCAGAACAGATGATAGAATATTTTGTAAGGTGAAACTGCTTTCTTTCTTTTACGCTTAATTATTCGATTTAATTCCTATTACTATTAAAAGAACTGTCTTTGAGCACATGCTGTTCCTTTTGTCCCGGGCAGGAGTGTTGTACTGTGCTTGGTCGATCATGTGTAGGTTGCTTGTAAATAATCTTGAGTTGTGCATCCCCACATGCCGTTTGATGCAATCATGTGATCTGCCCTATACATTGGATTCGAATAAAAAAACATCATGGAAGAAACAAAAAAGGTCGAGCAACGTGGCGGCTGGGAATTTCGGACATCGAGTCGGGAGTTGAAGCCCCTTATTGTGAGTTTTCTTGAACTTTTGAAGCTTGAAGAAATTGATTGCATCATGAGGATTTTATTTTCGTTTATATTTTTTCTTCACAAAGGATGGATTGGATGATCCCTGAACTTACATTTAGCCAAAATGTTACAATACTGTTTCTGAAGGTGAATAGCTTTCTATATATCTATATCTATATATCTATATATATGTTATGGAATAATATGTTTTAACTCACTTCTGTTATTTAATTTATGACCTGTGTTGTTTGTTATTTGAACTTTAAAAATTTTGTAGTATCATCTATATCTCCAATATTTTCTTTTTATTATTATTTTGATTATTCAGGAATCATTTTAGAAATTGAAATCGGGATGATTTGGTGTGGTAATTTATTATGTAGAATTTGAGTGGGTATTTTTGAAGGGTTTCCCACCCACCCCACCACCTGAACTGACATTCTTGATGTAAAGTGGACTTTAATTGAATTGGTAGGAGACAAGAGAAGGGTCGTCGAAGAAAGGGTACAAAAAGTGAAACCTAGGATGTAAAAACACATTTAAATTAAATTTATTACAGGTGTGGCTGTGGATTGTGTGCATCTACTTCCTCTAACAGATATTTTTAATTTGATAGAGGCTTATTTCTAAGACTTGTCCAGTTCAATACGCTGTCGTTTTGTGTCCTGTCCTGTCCTGTCGTTCTCATCTCAGGGATTAATTGGACGCTATTATAATGTTTCCTCTGTCACAATATTTTGTCCTTTTCACCGTAGACAAGAGAATCTAGTCTCTATATTTTGTCCATTTTATCGTAGAAACGACAATTTAAGAGAGGTATAATTAATAAATAATTAAAAATATATTAGTAAAAATAATTACGACATAATAAAAATAATTATAGATTAACATAATTTATTAGTATAATTAAAATTAATTAAAATAAGATTAAAGTGTATAATTTTTTTTTAAAAAAATGACAAAATAAGTAGGACATGACCGAAATAGAAAGATGGATGTGAAAATGGGACGGATGGTGTACGTTTTTTCTTTTCATTTTTATTTTATTTTCAAATTTGTCTTCCATTCTTGTGTGATTGCAGTAATCTTGTTCTTTACTCTTTTTGTCGTTCAAATTGTTGTAATTTTTTTTGGAGGGGGGAGAGGAGTTTTATCAAAAAAAAGTGTATATTTTTATTTTTATTTTTTTATACTAAATTACTTAGTTTTGTATATTTTTTACTATAACATATTATTATTTTTATCCCTTTTTAAAAAAAAAAAAAAAAAATCATATCCAACCAAGAGAGAGTCCACGATTTTTATTCCAAGCAAAGGATGGATAATTGTTTGGTCGACACGTAAGATGGATGGATATGTGTAAGGAGTGACAATTTTACACAAAACAAACAAACAAACAAACAAATTGACCCAATAAATAATAACAACCACATTCATCATTCATTCATTTCAGATGTAACTTTAATACTGTTAAAGCAATCAAATCAAAGGGTTAGAAATATGACTATCAAAATTGAGTCAAAATACAAAATTTTCAAATTCTTCAGTAAGATATTTTTTACTCATTTTTCCAAAAAAAAAAAAAAAAAAAAAGTGTATATCACACGTATTCATTATTTTTATATTATCTACACAGCTCTTTATATCTTACATTCGAAAAAAATTCAAACCAAAATACAAAACAAACACACAAGGACATAATAAAATACATATACTATCTCCGTCTCATAACTAAGTATCCATTTACTTTTTGCGTGTTGATCTTTGAATATTAATTATTATATTAAAACGTATTACAAATCAAGGAAAAATTACAAAAATATTTCTATTAATGTCTTATAATACTAATATATTGACATTTGTATAAAAAATTATACAAATATAAAGATATTTTTAACATTAAGTACAATGACGTAAAAGGTAAATAAATACCTTGTTATGGGACTTGGGGAATATAATATATTAGTACTATATAATACTCCTTCCGTCTCATATCTACCTATCTAATTACTTTTTGAACGGAGTTTTAGGAATATTAGTATTATATTAGAATATAATAGAAATAAGATAAAAATGACTAAACTAGCCTTATTAGTATTGTATGATATAAAAATAATGACATTTGTATATTATATTTTAAATTAAAAGAGTATTTGTAATGTTAAGTAGACAGCACAATTACTATAAAAAAAAATAAATATTTTTTTATGAGACAAACCAAAATAGAAAACACATAAATTGTTAAGGGACAAATAAAGTATATATTAAGTAACATCCATATATTAATGGCTACATTACTTTATAAGATGGTGTATTCATTGGAGATTTTATTGTATTTTAAAAATTCTATAGATTTTTATGGATTTAAAAAATTCACGGAGTCTACACATTGTAAAATGTCACTATTTTTTACATTAATACACTCACAATGGCAAAAATATTTTTTACTCGTATTTTTTACCAATTATCAATATTCTTTAAATCGTTAAACCCAAATAACACAATAATTTTGAGACGAATAAAATATATCATATTTACCAGTATAGTGATGAATTATGTAATATACTCCACATATAAATTATTTTATTTATACTTTAATAAAATATTAAAAGGTTGTATATATATATATATATATATCTTTGTGTGTTATTTTTGGAATTTTGTATACGATATATATATATACATTCATCAAGAGTAATTGATTTTTTTAAAAAATCTCTATCAATTAATTATTTTCTTTAAAAAAATCATAAACATCTGTATAAACTGAGACTTATGTTTATCCAATAAAATATCAACAAATAGATAGATATTAGATTAATGTGATTTTTTAAATGTTAAACATAGAAAATTATGTTGGTAATATAAAAAAAAATATATATATATTTTGTATTGAATTATTAAATTTTTATTAAGTAGATAAAATATATATATTTATTATATTTGTATTTTTTATAATATTTATGAAAGATTGTATCATCAAAAAATAAAAAATAAAAAGTGAACAAATCCATGAATAGTCATGCTAGTATAATTATATTAAGTTATATTGTTATGATGTTTATTTGTCTCTTGAAAGTGTATGAATATTTTGAATTTGACTTTTTTTTTTTTTTTTTTAATAGAGAATGAGTTTTAAAATAATATCATTAATACAATTTAGAATTTACATAAAGTATTTAAAATAAAAATTGAATATGTAGATATATTACTATAAGTTATATAGTAAATAATATATAAACACATACACAATTATTATTACTATTTTTTATTTTTATTCTTTTATGTATGTTCTTTTCGAATTTGATCTTAATTTTTAGTTTAAATATAATATTATAAAAGGCATTAATATATATATAAAGAATTATATAATAATTATATGATAAAAAAAAATTGAAATCAATATATATATATATATATATATAAAAGTATGGACCACAATTTGGAAGTGGAGATTGATAGGGCATATTATAGAAGTGACATGTCTTTTGGCAATGGTCCACATCAAAAGTAAGACTAAGGTATTGTTACTCGTTTTTATTATTTATTTATTTATTTATTTTATTATTTAATATCTTAACTCTTTTAAAATTTTATTATATTTAATTTGTATTTAAAATACTTATTATGTCCATTGTAAATACCTCCTCCGTCATGTAAATGTGTGTTTATTTAACTGGGTACGAATTTTAATAAAAGTGAATAATAATTGTTAATTTTTTATTTTATAGTAAAAATAGTACAAAAGTGAAATAATTTTTTACTTAAACATGAAATGATAATATTTTTCGATGACAACCCAAAAAGGAAAGTGAACATAAATTTAAATGACGGAGGGAGCTATATACATAAATTTAAATGACGGGGGAGCTATATGTTTTACCTCTGGTTGATAGTATTTTTTGTATGTAAAAGTTATTTGTAAATTATGTTTACCTCTAGTTGATAGGAATTTTTGTGTGTAAAATAATTTTACTTTTTAATTACGTTTTAATTTATATAACCATATTAATATAAAAATTTATAAAATTAAAAACTAAATAAATAAATAAAATAACTACTTTGTATTTAGACAAATAAAAATAATAAAATAAATATTTTTTAAATGGACATGTAGGATATTACATTCAATCATGATTTTATTTTTAAATAAATAAATAAATAAACCAAAAACTGAATAATAATAATAACAACAATTATTTTTGGGATTATTTAGATGCTTGTTGAGAGGTTTTGATATTTTGATAATAGTAAAAAAAATTAAAAAAAAAATGAATTGAAATATATTCTTGATGTGATTTGAATGAATTTTTTTTTATAATAAATATTAATGTAATATTTTTTTTAAAAAAAAAATGGCGAAATAATGTTAGGAAGAAAACAAAAACAAAAACAATTAAACAAGGCTCTTATGTTGTCCTTTCATTAATTATCTTTAATGTGTTGAACTTGTAGGGTTTGTTTGGTTTGAATTTGTGTAAAAATGATTTAATATGATTTATTAAAAAATAATAATATATTTTTTATTAAAAAAAAATATACGTAAATGTTTGTGTTGTGGATAATAAAACTCAAACCAAACACCAACTTTGTACTCATCTACGTACTAATAAATATATACTCCCTCCGTCTCATAAGTAAATATTTATTTGTTTTTCACGTAGTTTTAGAAATATTAGTATTATATTGAGATATAATAGAAATAAAGTAGAAATTGCTAAAATAACCTTATTATTAGTATGTATGATAGAAATGTAATGACATGTGTGTAATATATTGTAAGTTGTAAGGGTATTTGTAATGTTAGGTAGATAGTACAATTACTAAAAAAGAAAATCCCATACTTTGTTACGGGACGGACTAAAATGAAAAAATGAATACTTTGTTATGGGACGTAGGAAGTATATCAATTGTGAAAATAAATTATGAAAACTGAATTATTATTCATAACAAAGATAGACACTTATAAATAGACATAATATACATGTTGACAATCAATACAAGCTCGATAGAATTAAATCAAAATAATCTAATTTATAAATAAAATTAAATCTAAATATCTAAAATATCTTAACATCAATTTATGTAATACTTGTCATTTCTAAATAATGTGAGAATAAAAGTATATTCTTTTCATTCCATCTATATTGTATTACTTACTATTTAAAGTTGTTTCACCGAAATAGTCAATTTCTATTTATAGTTTATATAGTTCGCACTCAATTACTAATTTACTCACACTTTTAGTTCTATTTACTAAAATTTCATACAACAATATATATTTTAACCTCACTAAACTCAAGACGAGTAAATTGCAAAAAATATCCCACACTTATACTCTAGTATCACTTTTGTCCTGTATTTATCTCTCTGGAAAAATATACACCACATGTTTACAAAAGTCGTTATTTATGTCCTTTTCTCGCGCGTGAAATTCACACCACGCACCCTTACGCGTAATCACGCGCGGTCAAATGATAGAAATAACGACTTTTCAACACATGTGGGATATATTTTGCCAGAGAGATAAATAAAGGACAAAAGTGATAATGAGGTAGATATTTTTTGCAATTTTCCTAACTCAAGACTTTTGTCACAATTTACCACCATTTTTTTTTTTGAGATAATATAGATATGAGACGGAAAAATTATCACTTTTATTAGCTAATAATAGATACATTTTATTATTTAGAGAATTTATAAATAATATATATTATTTAATAAGTATGGACTCCATAATATTAATGAAATATCTTACTCCCTCGTCCGTCCCGTTGGAAGGGTGGCGTTTGCTTTTTGCAAGTAGATTTTTGAATATTAGTGTTATATTGGATTGTAGTAAAAAAGACAAAAATACCCCTATTAGTATAGTGTAATATAAAGTAATGGCATTTGTGTAATATATTGTAAGTTGAAAGAGTATTTATTATGTTAAGTGCAATTACTAAATTAGGAAATAGTAACATTGTTTTGGAACGAATAAAAATGAAAAATAGCAACCTTTCAATGGGACGGAGAGAATATTATTTCATATAAAATTATCAAAATACTCATTTCAACGCACATTCTTTATTAAAGGTGAATTCTTACAATTCAATGATGTTTTAGGTTTGTTTGCAGAACAAATCTTTTTTTGTTCGACACATACCATTTTCAATATATAAATATAATATATTTTTATTCACTTAAAAAAAATCAATCTTCAAAATAAATTATTACTTTTTATATTATTGACATAATTTTTTATATTTCACGTAAAAAAAAAAAAAAAAAAAAAAAAAAAAAAACCTTAAACTAAAACGCTAATCAAACAAACCCTTTTATATATTATCTAACTAATATAAACTATTGTAATATCATTCATTAATATACTTGCAGATTGAGTATATTCTCTCCGGCTCATATTTATATATCTATTTGTTTTTTGTACGGAGTTTTAGAAATATTAGTATTATATTGAGATAAAGTAGAAATAAATGTAAAAAGACTAAATTAACCCTATTAGTATTGTATGATATAAAAGTAATGATATTTGTGTAATATATTGTAAATTGGAAGGATATTTGTAAATGAATACTTTATTATGGAACAAACCAAAATGGAAAAATAGATAGATTGTTAAAGGACGGAGAAGTATATGTTGTTATAAATAAATAATAACAGTTGTATTTAAATTATCTTCGGATCCCAAATCTTTAATGTAAATTGAGGTGAAAAAGCACCCAAAAATACAGATTTATGAAAAAGAAAAGTGGATGCTTTAAATTAATTAAATAGGACAATTTGGATTTATGAATCAATACTAATTATACTTTGATTTTGATTTGAATCTAAAATTAAATTTAAAATAGTATTTTATTAAATAAACTAATATAGCTTTATTAAAAATTAAAAAACTAAATAATAATAATGATTTATGTTTAAAATTAAAAACAATCAAAACCATATTTTAGATTGTATTGAATTGAATTTATTTTATCAACTCTTAAATATATATATATATATATACATTTCCATATATATCACAAATATCGAAAAAAATTGATGACTTCGATGAATGCCATGAAAAGACAATAAAAGATCATCTTTTGGGGCCCCTTTTGACCCTCCTTGTATGTATGTTTTATCATGCACCCTTTTTTTTTTTTTTTTTTTTTCATTTATTTAACTTGAAATATTATTAAATAAAAGAAATATAAATTATACAATAATGTTTTAAATATAATTACTCCCTCCGTCCCACATAATTTGTCCCTATTTTTTATTTTCGTCCGTGCCACATAATTTGTCTTTTCCTTTTTTGAAAAATTAATCATATTTTAAGATTTTAAATTTTTTTTTAATTTTAATTAAACTATTTAGTTATTTTAATCTTAATCTATAATTACTTTTACTAAATAATAATTATTTTTACTAATATATTTCTTAATTATTTACTAATTATACTTTATCTAAATTCTCGTATCTACAGTAATACACTCATATTACACGAGATTGAGGGAGTATTTTATACTCTCTCTTTCATATAATATGTCCGCATTATTGTAAATACGAGATTTTTAAGTAAAATATAATTAATCAGTAATTAAAAAATATATTAGTTATATTATAATAAAAATAATTATAGATTAAGTTAAAAAAAATTAAATCATTTAATTAGAATTAAAAAAATATAAATTATAAAATTTAAGATGTGATTGAAGTATAAAATTATATTTTTTAAAAAAAATAAAATAAAATTAGCTGAGACAGATAAAAATAAAAAAATATGAATATTTTATTTGGAATACAAAGAGTATTATATTGTGCAAGAATTGATAGAAATTCAATTAAGCATATACAAAGAGTATTATATTTTTGCTTGTTGATATTTTCATATTAATTATTATATCAAAACATAATATAAATTAAAAAAAATTGCAAAAATATTTTCATTAATATCTTATAATATTATTTGAAGAAAAATTGTACAAAAAATTATACAAATATAAATATATTTTTAATGTTAATATAATGACGCAAAACATAAATGTGACCTCAGAGACGAAAGATATATATATAACGATGTCTTTTGCCGAGTAGAATATATCTATATTTCCTTACCACATAGTCATAATTTTGCAATAATTGGGAAATGCACAGAAATATATATATATATATATACTGTATTAAAAATCGTCTATGATTCTGTGCCCAATTGGGTCTACGGATTAAGGAATCTGTCTGCACTTTATTGATTTCCATTTCATTCTTGTTTTGGTTTCTTTCCTTTAATTTGAATCTCCATGATAGTTGCACCCAGTTTTTATTTATTTATTTTTTTTTATATAGAAAATATTTTTTATAATTATATTAAATTATTTTTTTAATTATAAATTTATTATTCTATTCTGTTTTTCTTTTCACCTATTAATAATGATGTTGTTTTATATAGAACCGAAGAAAACGGCATAGTAAATTGGCTTTATTTGTGGATACCATTATAGTTTTGAAAGGTTTAGGCTATATTTGTTTATATATATTTTTTGGAATTTTTATACTATCTATTTATAATAATTAATTTTGATATTATATCATATATATATATATTACATATCAAATATCAATTTGTTTACTATTTAAAAAATAAAAAATCTCCGTCCCAAAAAGTATAGTCTTATTGTGTTGGGCATTGATAAAAAAATAAGGATAAATGACTTTTTTACCCTTGTGAGTATATTAGTGTAAAAAGTAGTGACAATTGTGTAATAATAATGAAAAGGTAGAGATAGTTTTATGGTGATAAGGTTATTTATGAAAATGAGACTATTGTTTTGGGACGGACAAAAATGGTAAACAAGACTATTGTATTGGGACGAAGGGAGTATGTCATTTTATTTATAAGGAGAGAATATATAATACTATAATTTTGATAGACTTTCTTTTACATTTTTTTCTTTTTGAAAAATACATATATATATATAGATATTACAAAATATCACAATAATACTAATTTAAAGAACTCCCGAGTTCAATCTAAATAGGTTGTTTGTTTAGCATTTTAGTCTGTGGTAGTTATTTTTCTATATATAAAGTATAAAAAATTATGTCATAATATAAAAAATAATATTTTGTATGAATTGTGAATTGTCATATAACATTTATATTGATGAATTTTTTGTATATATTATATTTTTTTATTAATATTTTTAAAAAAACCGTGTCAGTACACAATTGATCCATGGTGCGCCTCCCCAGTTGCCTTAAAAGCGTGTTTTTAAGAAATGTACGTTTTTAGGTTAAATTGCAAAGAGCGGGAAAAATACAGAAAAAAAAAATGTAACTAAATATATACACGAGTAAAGGAAAAGGTCGGCTTTAGTTTTGCTTTGTCGTTCCTTTCTAGATATCAATATTTTTCACACTAAATAAATTTATTACACATATATGTCCAAAAATGTTTCACTTATTACAAATGTATGCAAAAATTTAAAATTAAAGTAGTAAAATAGTTACTGCTATTTAAATTTATTTCAAAGGCATTGCAGGAAAAAATTTAATTAAATGAAATTTGTTTTTAAATTATACGATTTTCCACCAACCAAATAGTTACACGTGTCGGAATTTGATTGGGCAGCACAAATTTCCGTGAAAGCCACTGAAGGAAATCTACTGCGTTGGTAGATCTGCGTGACAGAAGATTCTAGAGTTCCGTCACTGTTAAGTAAACGGAAATGGCGAAATGAACCGCAGATTTAACGGAATTAATTCTGTGCCCATAAACGTCGTTATCATCATCACCGCTATCATCACACCACTCATTCATTCATTTTCTCTCTCTGTGTAAAAACCTTTTGAATCAGAAAAAGTGCAGCAGAAAAGCAGATTATCCTGCCACATTCCGCCTCGTACGCGCATACCTAATACCGCAGGAGTATAAAGAATCGGGGAATTGATTCGAGCTCTGAGAAGGTTTTTTGGTGTTGGAGGAGATCGCGGAAGGTTTTAGCATGAGGAAGTGGAAGAAGTTGGGGGAGGCGGGGAGGAAGAGAAAAGTTGAGATAGAAGATTCGTCGTTGGCTATATCATTCAAATCACGGCGGTTAGGCACGGCGGCGACGCCGCAGAAGCCTGGTGAGTCTCCGGAAAGTTCTGGAAATTTAACGTGCGAGAGCGTTGGTTCGGTTGTGGCATCTTGTTGCTCGAGTGATGAACGGAGTGACTTGATCGAAGGAAGCTCCAATTTCGTAGATCTGGAGGTATAATGATTTTGAATTTTTATATTGCGATCACGCTACTTGATTTTTGTTGTGTCTGAGAAGATTTGAATTATTAATGTTTGTCTTCAGGAGAGTGATGATGATGAGTCGAATCTCGAGTTCGTATCGTCCGTAGTCGATTTGATGAATTGCAGAGATAGGTACGATATATCATAAACACTGTTGAATTATCTGTGATTGTTCTCCTCCAACGAGAGTCTAATCTCTTTCTCTCGAACTTGAATCTCTAGCATGGAATCATCCTCAACAGCTCCACGTTTTGTTTCTGATGTTTTTTTCTGCTAAAATTTTCAAACCAGACGCATTTTCTTTTCGCTCCTATGGAAAACACGACGAGCGCTGTACTGTGAGAAATTTTTACTCTTACACAAAGCATAATTTGACGCGTTCTTGTGTTTTTTCTCTGAAGAGAAACAACGCCGTCGAGAACTAAAGCTATCGGATCTACTAACCGCCGACGATTTCAGAAAACGCCATCGGAAGCTGAGCTTGAAAATTTCTTCGCTGCAGCCGAGAAGAACCTTCAGGAACAATTCGTTAACAAGTACGTAATTCTCTCTCTGTGTGTGTGTATATATATATAATCTGAATTAATGCAGAATGTATGTATGAATGAATGTAGGTATAACTATGATATAGTTGAGGACAAACCCATGGACGGAGGAGCCTACGATTGGGTTGAAATTCAAGTAAAACCATGAAATTAAGCTTAAGGAAGGAGATGATTGGTTCAACAGTAAAAGGTCAGTTCTGTTTCCACATGCAATTCTAGATGATTCCAATTAATTAATCTGCACTCTTTTTGCTTCTTAGTTAGGTTGGATTTCTTGCATGTATGTGTTAACAACTAAGATGTACAGTGATCGAGTCGCCCCTGTAATATAATTGCTCTTCCCATTTTGCTTAGTTACTGCTTCCTGCATATATATATATATATATATTGTAGCAATTCAATGAAAAGCTAGCTTCACCCTATCATATCTACTCTCCTCGTTTAATTTTTTTCATATGTTTTGAAATTATTTTAATTTTTAAAATATTTTAAATTACTCTTATAGGTAGTAGTGCATCTGTCCTATTTATTAATTTCATATTTTCATTTCAATCTATCTACTTATTATCTCATTTTTATTTTTCGAAAATAACTACACTTTAATTTTATTTAAAATTTTTTAATTTTAATTTGATTAATTAATTATTTTTATTATAGCCGATATGGAGGGAGTAGTATTTATTTTTAAATTGAACTAAATATTGAGTATAATATTCTGAATAAGAAATAGATTGCAATTAAATATGTTTGTAAGTGTCCTAAAGTTAGTTTGTTCGACTTTGATTTCAAATTTGAGTACCGCACATATGTGTAGTGGATGGGCTGTAGACGGTTGGGGTTTAAGCCTATGACTTCATAGTAACGAGTCCATTTTTACACGATCATGATGACTTGGAATCCGCAGTCGCTATCCGAAAGTGCGCACTGGGTAAATCTCCGGCCGAACCTAATACCCTGCAAACCAGATCCGACAAAAAAGTCACGCTAGGCGAATCATGTGTGGCAGGTGACCTGAAGCGTCGGAGGTTTGAACCCGTAACCTCACGATCACAAATCCAACCCCTACACCACTGGGTCATCCCTTACGGGATTTTTACACCATCATTTTATTCCTACGAGACGTAGTGCTTTGAGTTTTGGTTCAACAAGTAAAAAGTAAATTTAGCCCTTTATACAGGGATGGAGAGTATATTTTTTATTAAAAATTATATAGGATAAATAGTTGAATATTTTTATTTCAAATTAAAAATAAACACTCTTGTATTTTGATATGATATGAATAAATAAAAAAACAATATTTAGTCTTACAAAATAAAAGTATTAAATTAAAATATTATTTAAAAAATAATTCAAATCAAAAATAAAAAAACCAAACAAGTTGAAGTTAGAATAAAATTAAAGAAGGTTTTGATATGATAGCTGGTATTTTTCTGACCTTATGTAAGATTCATAACCATTATGAACCCATTGTATTCTTTCGATTCATAACCATTATGAACCCATTGTATTCTTTTGATTAAAATTACCTCGACCCAATAGTTATTTATTGAGGATACTTGAGGAGTTTTGAAAAGAATTAATTAAATGTCAATTAATTAAAAAAAAAAAAAGGTAAATACATTAACTAGTTACATTATAATTGGAAATATTAACCTACATAAGTCAGAAGCATATGCAATTAAGTTCTTTCCAAATAAAAAATATTCGAAAAATATAATGATGTACATATATGTTGTCACAGTATCACTGACATGATGTCTAAGGTAAAATAAATGTAATATGTACTATCTTATTTTGATGTTCACAAATTTGCAATATAATGCAATATTTTCAACGAGTGAAATATTCATTATATTGATTAAGTTTGATTTCTGTATTTTTATAAATTTTAAACTTACTCGCGAATCAAATTTAACTTCAATCAACATAATTACTTTTGGACATCAACATCATAATCTTGCACTGATCTTTTTATGCATTAATTTTAGAATATT
Organism: Andrographis paniculata; assembly: GCF_009805555.1. Lineage (NCBI taxonomy): Eukaryota > Viridiplantae > Streptophyta > Magnoliopsida > Lamiales > Acanthaceae > Andrographis > Andrographis paniculata. The sequence continues at coordinate 4,711,919 of NW_026137624.1, forward strand.
CCTTAAATATTTTTTTTCCATAATTAACAATACATAAATATTTACTAGATAAACTAATCCTCCACTCCCCAAAAATTCACCCAGCCCCTAACCCCTGTGAGAAATCATCCTTGTCGCGAATCTTCCAGCCATGTTGCCGCCGTCTTCCTCTCCCGCTGTCGACTACACATCGCCGCCGCCGTTCGGCTCCCATCGTCCACCAAAATAACCCGAGCACTAATCCCGTCGGACCGGAAACCCTCATTTGTGATTCTAAGTCATCCCGCCGCAGTCGTTCCAATCCTGCCGTCGACCACACAGCTGCCGCCACCGTCAATGGTCAAAACAAAGAATCTAGTTTCAAAGCTCCCGGTGAAGACCAAATCAAATAAAACAAAGTACATACAAGTCTCGTGTGTCCACGGGAAGGTTGCTGATTTCAATAACAACAAACTATTTTAGCTTAGCGGCGACTCCTTAAGGAATTTCATTAGGGGAACATGATTTAGGGGTTTCTTTTTTGTTAATCCGATGCCTATGTGTGTAGATCTAATTTTAAAGTTAATAAATTATTGAGATGTCGAATGCAAGTGATTTATATTAGATATTTGATGAAAAAACTATCCACATTGGTTTTTTGGTAGATGAAACTACCATTTCTATGCGTAAGTCAATTTATATTAATATTGTTGTCAGATTCATATCTTATATTCTTACAGGGTGTACGGTGTTTATCACAAATATATATATAATATGTGAATGGTATATTAACGACTAAACTTGTTGTGTTTCTTTTTGCATGATGTATACTTGTTATACTCATCAGAATTAAATGACAGACTATATTAGATGAGACAATTGTTATTTTTTCCGCAAATATTCCTATATATGATGTATAGCTTAATGATGCGTTTACTTTAAAAAATTATATTATAATAACTAAATTATTTCAATAGAATATATAATTAATATACTAATTAATATAACGTTTATTAGATAAATTTATATGTTTATTTTGTTTGATTGTATGGTATGATATTTTTTCTTACCCAAAACATCCTTAATAATGTTAGTATAAATTATTATAATATAGTTTATTTTATATATTTTTCTTTCTAATTATAGCAATATAATGTATAAAAATATTAAAATTAATTGAATTATTGTCATAACATAATATGTGTATATATAATTCGATATATTTTTATTATTTATTGAATATATTTAATTTTGTCTTCAAAATTATAAATTAAGTTTTAGTAACATATATAGTATTCTTATAACTTTATATTATCGATTAAAAATTTAATAATATTATATATAATTTAAATTTCAAATAAAATCAAAATGTATTAAACAAAAGATTGTTATTATATTTATATAAAATATTTATAAGTGTTTAAAGAGAATGGTAATTTCGATAATTTAATAAATAGAATTGAATAATACTGGGGGTTAAATTATATTAATAATCTTATAAATTAGTATAATTGTAACAGATCTTTATTATATAGAGTTCTAATATATTAAAGTAAATATGTGATTAGGTCGGATAAAATAGTATTATCCACCGTAACCTTATATAGCAAATGCACCCCAAAATAGATACGGTGGATCTTTAGAATCATATAATAGAGATATCATTCTCATATGCAATTTGAATTTATATTCAATATTTGATTATTATTTTATTTATTTTTTTTATATTAATATGACTATCAAATTATGCTAGATGATATCAATTGTACATTCTTATGCTATACGAATGGTATGGTAAAAGAAGAAATTTTTTCGGTATCCTATGTGCATCATGTATATGTTAGATGTAACCATGTTTGTTTTTTAAAAAATATTTCTATCATATAAAATATTAGGAAAATTTAATATTAGTCTCAATACATCAAAATATATTAATTTTGGTTCAAACATAAAATAAAATAAAATAAAATAAAATAAAAATTATCAATTTTAGTCTCATATAAAAAAAATTAAATCAATATGGCAAGAGATATAAAAAAAAAAAAACACTGGGTAAAGTAAAACACAATCGGGTACAATAAAGCACAATCGTGTATAATAAAACATGGCCGTATTTTATTTTACATTGTCACGGTACTTTGTGATTTCATCTATAATTTTATTTTATTTTATCATTATTTAAATCTAATAAAAAAAACTAAACTATTTTGTTTGAAATTTGGATTTAAATAATAAGAAACACAAAATTTTGTTAGATTTTTTAACTTTAGAACCAAAATTTAATTAAAATTATTTATAATAAAATTGAAATCTATAAATTTTTTTATAGTGAGATACATTTTGGTATTTTTGCCAAAATATTATTTCAACAAAGAATAGGTTGGGTTCAAACCAGGCCTGGAGCAGATCGCTGATCATGGCCATGGAGTTCTTCCTATAACGAGCCGTTGTTTTGTCGCCCACACTCATCCCGGCCAGTGAGAGCTCCACGCTTTGAATCTTCGAATGTCGTATAAACTGAAATCGAATCGGACCCAAAGCAGAGAAGAATAGAGTCTGTTCATCAGCTCAATCGATTTCCTCAGCTCCTGGACTTGATCAGATCCACCAGGCCAGGCAACAGAAACCGCTCCAAATCGGAAAATGCAGAAAGCCTGTCTAGGAAGGTGAAGAATCGCGAATACTTTCTAAATGGAGTTTATTAATGATGCCTGTAGTGAATCGATCCTTCAGCTACTGTGATATTTCCATGGAAATTGCTTATAATAGTGTTGGTGAAATTAGGGCTTTATTTTTGTGCAGTAATCTTCGACTGAAGAAATTCTGAAGATTTTCCGCGGGTTAGCGACTGGTGGCCAATGCTGGTTGGTGCGTAGGCTGATCCAACCATTTAAACTCGGCAGCAATAAAGATGGTCGAAGCGCTGGGCCCGCGCGCTTTGCCATTGGGGAACATCCATTCCTTCCCTCGATCCTTTCACAGTTTCACTGTTTTCCGCAATTGCGATGCGAAACGACCATGAGTTTTGTTGTTGTTCACGCCGAATCTGCTTAATCCGATTCTCTAGGCTCTAATTTCAACTTAATTAGTTTCTGCGTTTGCTCTACGGCGAGTTCAGGGAATTTTGCGTGCTGGAACCAGAGGAATCTAATTTTTTGTTTGGGGAAAGATTGGAAGAGATGAAGTTGAAAATCGTGCATCAGAATCCGGAGAATCGCGGAGGCGAGGAGCTTGAGATGAAGAAGGAAATACTGGAGATGGATCGAAATCAAATGGAGGAAGACGAACAGCAGAAGCAGCAGCAGCCTCCGGTCAGCGTCTCGCCGGAGGATCATGAGTTCGTGAAGGAGAATTCTACGCCGTTGGATCCTTCCCCCATTTCTGCATTTGATCCGACGCTTGTTTCTGTACGAGTTTTGCTAATCAATTCCGTCGATTACATGATTGTGCTTATGGATTTGCTGTATTTACATCAGATCTGCTTTCGTTGTGTGTTTTAGGGCAAAAGGCAGAGGAAGCCCAAAGAAATCGTCGATGAAATTTCCCCAATTTTTCGGAAGAAGAAGAAATCCTCTGTTTCCAAACATAAGCATGTAAGGATTGTCTTAACTTAACAGTTTCTTCCATTTTCAGTTCTGCATTGCTGTTCTTTCAGGTGGTTCTTCTCCCGAATATTCTGTGTTAGGGTTTCATGTTCGGTTCTTGCATTGCATTTTGTGTCCAATAATTTCTAATTAGTTAGATTCGAAAGTTTCCATGATCGAAGTTGTCCCAATGCAGATTATCTGTTTGAAATTAGAAATGAGCATTAACATAGATGAATCGATCAATGGAAATGGCCATTGCAATGCTGGTTCATAGTTTCGTTGTTTCTTCTGCAAATCTTCGAAAAAACTGCTTTACTTTGATATGGTCATCAAACTCAAATCAAAACGGAGCCGTAGACTGTTCGTAATTGATATTCGAAGCTGCTGTTAAAGGATATCTATCCGTATTTAACGTAGGTGAAATTTTTTGTCGAACAGGGGATCTATGCCAGTGGAAGAACATCGACAAGGTATGTCCGGTGCAAAAACCTACTCGAATTTGTTGTAATAAGCATTTGTATGCACACATTTACCACTGAATGTTCGATACAGTTTTGGAGATGGAGCTTTCGGCAATTCGGGCAATCCTGTTCCGTTGAAATCTCCCATTGTGATTCGGGCCGAGGAAGTTCAAGCGAATCTAGGCGACGAACATCCTAGCTTTCTGAAACCCTTAGTCAGATCACACGTCGCAAGCTGTTTCTGGATGGTAATGCTCTCTATTCAAGAGGAATGTATAATCTTTTAACTGTTCGTCGGTTCTTAGCCATTGATGTAACGGCCGTTCGTCTGCAGGGTCTTCCCGTCCCGTTCTGCAAGCTGTATTTGCCGACCAGGGACAGCACAGTGACGCTCGAAAATGAAAACGGTGAAGAGTTCTCCATTAAGTACATCGCGCATAAGACGGGATTAAGCGCAGGATGGAGAAAGTTTGTTGCCGGGAACAAACTACTCGAAGGAGATGTTTTGGTTTTCCAACTAGTCGGGCCTTGCAAATTTAAGGTACGGCTCGATGCAGCGTGTAGGGGTGAGCATTAGTTGGTCCAAATCGAAAAAATCAAAAAAAATTTCGGTTCGGACAAATCGGTTTAGTCTGTTCGGTCAATTGGTTCAGTTTGATCTAAAACCGAATTTATAAATTTGAATTTCGGTTCGGTTATGGTTTTCAATTTTCAAACCGAAAAAACCAAATTTTAAATAAAATAGATTTTATATTTTATATATATTATAATTTTGATCTTTAAATATTTATATTTCAGTAGTTGATCCATTTGTAAGTTGCTTGAAACATGTAATTGTGGATTGAGGAATCTGCATTGACGATGAAAAATAAATTGAACGAATGAATTCGAGCGTCATTATAAAAATTTCAAAACAATCGGTTCGAACCGAACCGACGGAATGCTCACCCCTAGCAGTGGGTTATGTTTGTGTTTGTTTGAATTTTTTCGAAAAAATGCCTTGCATTACTTTTGCGCTCTCGTTCTGTTGTAGATATTAATCGTAAGGGCGAATGATCTGACTGAGGTCGACGGTGCTCTTAGCCTACTAATTTTGGATTCTCAAACGAAGCCCGATGCAGGTTAGCTTCGTCCTTAACTTCATCATCGAACATTTCTCCAAAATTCGGTTCGTAAACTCGATTGGCTTTTGCTATTCCGCAGGGAGAGCTACGGATGCGCGGGTCAGAAAAAATCGACATCCTAAATCTCTTCCCTTAACAGTTCTGCAGAAGAAGAAACACAACCAAGATCGATTATTTCCGGAGGAGCAATCCGGAAACGACAGCGACGAGGTAGCGTCCGAGGTGTTAGAAGGCTCGAAAATCTCCCGAAATTCTTTCAGTTTCAAAGACGTCCGAAGCTTTGACGAATTCCAAATCATCGTCAACGGGTCATGCATCGACGCGGAAATACCCGAACCGATCCGCCGAAAATATTACAATCTGTGTTGCAGCAAGAACTCGATTCTTCACGATCGGATCCTTCCAGGTCTCTACCGTAAATTAGCTGCGGGTATGATTGTCGAAGCCGTGACCATTGCCGACGCGATTCGAGGGTGTAAGATAAACACTTCGAAGAAGGAATTCGACGCATGGGAGAAATCGCTCAAATCGTTCGAGCTTTTGGGTCTGAATGTGGGATTTTTACGGGCTCGGCTGCGGAGGCTGGCGACGATGGCGTTCGAGTCGGAGGGGGCGTCGGAGACGAAGAGATTTCGGGATGCTCAGATGGGTTTTGATCGAACCGAAATCGAGATTCGACGTCTCGAGACAAAACTCGTCGAGCTGAAGGAGCTTTGGGTGAAATGTTACGAGGAGGAAGAGGAGCTGAGGACGAATGCCGATTGTTGCGAGTTCTCGTTTAGAGAAGAAGCTAAGGCTCCATGGTAGGTAAAAATTTGAAGCTTTTTTGTTTTTTACAGCTTTTCTGTGTTTACGTTATATGGATTTCAAGTGTTGGTAAAATTTATGGTTAGGGGTCAATTTTCTCGAGTTCAAAGATATTATATATATATATATATATGGCAAAATTATATATAATTCACTGGTTTGTTGTTCGAAAAGTTGCACTATTTATTTTTTTATTTTTATTTTTTTTATGATTGAGAAATTGTATTGATTTTTGTATTTTATAAAATATTATACAGAATTCTCTAAATATTGCTGGAGATTTTTTTGTACTTTTGAAAATATTGTACGGAGATCTCTAAAAAGGGTTTTTTTTTTTTTTTTGTATAGTATTTTTTTTAAAGAATAATTAGGAGCAATTTTGTCTAAATATATAAATTATATATATTTGTTTGGCTAACTTTATTTAGTTTAAACTATTCATAAATTTTTTTCTTTCGAAACATTAAATTAAATATTTATTTTTTATATTTTATATTACATTAAAAATTAATTTTATATTAAAAATATTATTAATTTTTATATATATCACATCAAATTAATATTTAAATTTAAATATATATTTTTTTTTTTATGTAAATCAAAAACTCAAAATTTATACCCCAAAATAAACAATTGCCGTTTTTTTGGTAATCTCAATTGATTACCAAAATCGTGCATTGAATCGTTATCAATTATCCTCCGCAAATTCCTTTTCAACATGACCGTCTGAAACCACCTCTCAGTCAGTTACCCTTACCCTTTGCCAATCTCCTACCAACACAGAGCCAAAAACGACCAACTTGATAGTTCAAATCGGTTTCTTAATAACTGACCGACTCAATACTCACATTCAGATGGGCTCTTCAACTGATGAACAGACCGACCCAACTCCAATGACTTGTTGGGTCCGCCTGGACAACCCAACTCAAATTCATTTCGAGATTCCGCCTAGCCCATTACAAGGTCCACACTCCATTCTTTCTTTTGGACAAAAATTCTAATTTTTAAATTTTATACTCAACAAAAATATTACTTCCTTCCTTCGTTACTTAACAATTTATATATTTTTTTATTTTAATATATCCTATAACAAAATATTAATTTTTTTAATCAGTAATTATACTATTTACCTAACATTACAAATATATTTTCAATTACAATATACTTACGCAAATATTATTACATTTATTTCATACAATATTAATACTAATAAAGTTAATTTAATTTTTTTACATTTATTTCTACTATATTCCAATTTAATATTAATATTTCTAAAATTTCATAAAATAAATAAATAAATTTATAAATATAGGACAGAAAGAGTATTATTTTTAATTTACTATAAAATTCCAAAAAATTACATTCATTCGCCTAGAACGAATGAAGTATTTTTTAAGAAAATTAAAAAGTAACTCACCCCGATAATATTATATTTTTCTAAAAATTTTCATTGTTCCGTAACTAAAATAAATATTTCACAAAATTTAACACTAAACAATACAGCCTTTATTTAATCCATACTTAGCTACAGCTGCAAACACAAGTAATAATCCTTCCAGCGCCATCTAAATTAACATACCTAAATATATATATTTGAATATTAAATATCAGCGCAGTCCGAAAGCACGACTTTATTAACAAAAGCACGCTTTTCTAAAAGCGCATTTTTCATTAATTCATTCATTCAAGGAACCTGAATCCCAGCGTCTTCTCCGCGAAGTCGATGAGGTGTTCGATCTCGTCCTCGTCGATGTAACCGCTGCCGTCGGCGTCGGCGTCCTTCATCCCGCGGCCGGACTTCCAGCCGGTGAACCACACGCCGCGGCTCCGAATGGCTTGCCGGAGCTCCGAATGGCTGATCCGCCCATCCTTGTCGGAATCGAAGCTCATCAGCCACCTCTTGAAGTCGTCGGAGCTTATCTGGTCTTTTCCGGCGGCGGCGACGCTGCGAGCCTTGTTTTCTCTGATCGCCATTGATGGATCGAATTCGATTAGACTGAAATTGATCGGCGGTGCAGTGTGGATGGATTAATTTAAACGCCAAGCTCGAGCGAATCTCTTTCTGCCGACGTCATCGATTCACTGTCGCCGGATTCCTTCTTATCGGCGGGGATCACACTTTGATACGTTTTCTTACTTTTGAAGAAGAATAGATACTTTGAACACATATGTTAATGAAAATATAATTTTTTTATTTAATAAAAATAATTATACATTAATATTATCTTTTTTATTATTATAATTATTTTTTTACAATCTTACGGTAACAATAAAAAATATCAAATATTTTACATTAATTAATAAAATACTAGTTAATGTTTTATTACAGATGATCTATTTTTATTGTCAAATTTTTTTACATTAATTAATAAAATACTAGTTACTATTTTGTTACAGATAACCTATTTTCTTTTTGTTCATTACATAAAAGACAATCTTTTTATATTTTTAGCAAATTTATTCATCTTAAAAATACTTAACAAATATAAATTAAATTAAATTAAATTTTAACTTGTTACACAAAAGGCCATTTAGACTTTTTTTTTTTTTTTTTTATCTCTTTTTAATAAATAAATATTTTTTATGTATATTTAAAACTTCTCATTTTTATAAAATTAATTTTAATTTTATTATAAATAAATAAATACATTTTTATTTATTTGCATTATATAAAAAATAATATTCATATCATTTTTATTTGCTAGAAAACATCAAAATAACACATTGTTAACTGAAATACTCTCTCATCCAATTTAATTTGTTTACTATTTTTATTTTCATCTCTCTCACAAAATTTATTTATTTTTTTAAATATAATTATATATTTTAATCAAATTTTAAAATTTATAATTCATAAACTTTGGTATTTTAAGTAAACTATTTATTAAATTATAATTATTTTTAGTAATAGATTTTTTAATTGTTGACTAATTACCTTTACTCGTATTTAACATCCTAACAAATCTATAGAAAATGTGATCAATTCATTCCGCTTCTTTGTGTTGGTGAAGTAATTGAGAGATCCCGGGACCCCGAGAGCCAACGAGATCTACACCTTCGTGGCATTTTGGATTACGAATCTGGCTGTGCAAGTCCTCGGTGCTTTTATGAGTATCATAACCGCTTCCATTGATTTTTGTCTCATGTAAAGTAGGGAAATGAGATTCGGTGATATCTTAGAAAATTATTGGATAAGTTGGTAATAATAAAAAATGTAAATTAATTTTAAAGAAGAATACGATAAATTGTAGTGTAAGATTGGGATCGATTGTATATATATATACCCAATATATTATCAAATCGGATCATCTATCTCATTAATAGACTCTATCTATTTATCCCCGCACACATAATGTGTATATATGTTATGGATAAGAGTGGGCAAAAAAATCGAACCGAATCGTCGAACCGTTGAACCGAACTGAATCGAATCGAATTTTCGGTTAACCGAACAAATTCGGTTCGAATACAAATACTGCATATTTGATATTTGTTTGGTTCGGTTCGGTTCGGTTTCGATTTTTCATATTTTTTTCCGTTCGGTTAACCGAACCGAATATATTTATGTATTTATATTATTATATTTTAAAATTTATATTAATAATTATATACGGTTCAGTTTCGGTTCAGATATTTGAAATATTTGCAAATATTTTTTATTTAATTAGAATTTTAATTTTTTTTATATATTTTTTCTTAATTTTGATTCGGTTCGAATTATTTGCAAATACTACAAATATTTTCGGTTAACCGAAAATTCGATTAACCGAAATTTTCGGTTCAAATACGGTTCGCGATTTCGGGTATTTGTTCAATTTGGTTCGGTTATCAAATACCTACATATTTACAAATAACCGAACCGTCCCCACCCCTAATTATGGATCCCATATGATATATTATGTATGCATACGTGATATTTAAATATATATATATATATACATATATCATTTTGTTGTGAAAGGTGTGGACCGGTTGAGAAAGGAGGAGCGGAGGATCTCATGCCATTTTCGGCGCATTTGTAAAGTACAAGTATGTTTTCCGCGCATTTGTAAAGTACAAGTGTATTTTTATTTAACGAGTGTTGATGTATTTTTTCAACAATAAAAAATAAAATTCAAAAATAAAAAATATCTTTGAATTTGATATAATTAGTGTATGACATTAGAAATTTCTAAACACTGTAGATACATAAATAAAATAGGAAAATAAAATACAAAACTGAAAAATAAAGTGGTGATCCCCAAAAGCAATTATCTTGAATTTGATGTCGATTGAAGATGGTTTCTTAGGTCAAGAACAACCTTATTTAAAATCCCTTAAAGAAACAGTTCGAACCGATATCTAGTCGGTTACAATAACCGCTGTCAACCGCCCCAAAAGTTCTCTTCTATTGACACGTATGTCAACCGACCCACCAAGTCAAACCTTCAAAAACCGTTCCCCAGTTGAAACTTCCCTCCATTATCAGAAACCGCTCTCTCACCCGACCTGCACATTAGCTACTTCACTGCTCGGCCTCATTACGCCCGACCTTATCCTGCCTCATCTCCATACCAGACCTTACCATACTCGACTTTTGAATTCGGCCTGATTGCGCCCGACCTTTAAGCTTAGCCCAACTAGGTTCGACCTCATTGTCCGACCTTATCGCACCCGACCTTCAGTCCCGACCTCATACCGTCTTACCTCCGTGTCCGACTTTATTACGCCCGACCTTTAAGCTTAGCCCGACCAAGTCCAACCTCATTGTCCGACCTTTAAACTTGGCCCGACCAAGTCTGATCTTTTCTCCGACCTTTAAGCTTGGCCCGACCAGGTCCGACCTCATACCGTCTCGCCTCCGTCTCATTCCTACACCCGACCTCGTTACTCCTGAACTCCGTACCCGTCCTGATCATACCCGACCTTTGCACCAGACCTTATTACTCCTGAACTCCGTATCCGACCTGATCGTACCCGACCTTTGCACCAGACCTTGTTACTCTTGAACTCCGTACCCGACCTGATCGGACCCGACTTGCCTTCTCCCGATGGAGCTTCTTCACCTAATCTGCTCTTTCCCAAGGTAATTTCTTCCTTAAAAACATCTATATTCGAACTTTTGAAAGCCCATTAAACTTGAATAAAACTCTTAACCTAATTTGGTAGGCCCATTCTCGAAAACCCTAATTACCATTTTTTTATGCTCAACAATGAGAAAATTGTTAGTATGTAACTGTGAATATTTTTATGTAACACAATACCGTCAAATAAAATATTCTCTTCGTCCGACTCTAAGAATTTTATTTGTTTTTTGTGTTATTATACTTAATATTAAAAATATCTTTATATTTGTATAATTTTTTGCACAAATGTCATTATAATGGTATTAGAAGACACTAATAGAAATATTTTTATATTTTTTCCCTTAATTTGTATTACGTTTTCATATGATAATTAATATTCAAAAATCAACACGCAAAAAATAAATGAGACCTTTAGAGCCGAACAGATGTAGTATATGCTATCAATGTGAACTTGTAAATTATTACTGTGAATATATTTTATGTATTGAAGTTAATCATAGCATGTGCTATATGAGATTATACTAATATAAATCATTTGAGATTTAGCAGTGGATTGTAAAATAATAATATTTTATTAGTCAGTTGAAAGTGTAAAATAGTTTTGATATTTTTTCCCTTTATACTGTATGTGTAAATTAATTGTATCGGTAATGGTATATTTATAATTTATATAAAAATTATTAGCCGGTGATTACTTTTACTATAATAAAAAATAGATATTTTTTAGTAGAACAAACGAAAATAGTGAAAAAACTACTTTCAATTAAAACTAAATAAGTATTATATATCTTTATATAGTGTATTATGTGTTTTATATAATGTGTTAACTAAATTCGGCCGTCTTATTTGAAAATAACAATGTCAGTTATTAAATAAATAGTAACACGCCAGCGTTAAAATGATGAAACATTTTGGAAACATTAAAACTTAAATCGGCCCAATGACAAGGCCCATGAAGCCCATATAACATTTTATAGTTAACATCTATTGTGTCCCTTTTTGTTTAAAGGGTGTCTATTTTGATTTAATATTAAAATAATATTTAATAAAATATTTTTTTATGAAAGAGAAAATATATTTTAAAAAAAATTACAGATTTTAAAAAGTAGAATTTTAAGAGTTTAGTGAAAGAAACACACTATAAATCACATATATAAATTAATCAAATTTATTGATATGATGTTTTACACATGGATTATGGCTGCTTTAGTTTGCCTATATAAATGTTGTCACTAAAAAATATAAAGTGAATAAATTTTTATTATAAATTTGTACTCAAATATTTGAGACGTAAAATTGGATGATTAATATTTTTGTTCCAATTGTTTTATTATGATTATTTTATTTAAAATATCTTGGAATATTGAAAATTCTTTTTATTTTAGAGCTCAAATTTTTTACTTTCTTTGTTTTGTCAAAAAGCAATATATATTTTTTTCAAAAAAAATAATATATTACATACATAATTATTTTTATATTATATACACAATTATATATCGCAAATTAAAAAAAAAAATCTATCTAAATCATTTCACAAAACAAACAAACTATTTACGTTTATATATATATATATTTTATCCCAACTGAAAGTACCATACTATTTTTATAAGTCTCACTCAAAAGTATTAATTTTTTATTATAGTAAAAATAATTATACATTAATATTAAAATACACTTAATTTTTACATAAATTATAACATTAGCATATACATAAAATATAAAGGCAAAAATATCAAAATTATCATATATATATTTTCATTAACTAATAAAAAATTATTATTATTAATCTACTACAAAACTTAAATGTATACTTTCGTCCAGAACTAGTAAGGGAGTATAATTTTAAAAATATTTTAAATAAAAATTACAGGTCCAATAACTTACAGTGAATAGATGTCCAAGTTTATATTCGACAATTGCATTTTGCTGAGGATTTGAGACACAAGAATATTGGTGAATTATGCCCGTTTCTTCAAAGATTAAATTCAACACTTTAATCTGAACGAATGATTTTGATATGAGAATCAAACTGGGTTATAACAAATTGATAAAAAATAAATAAATAAAATTAATAATCAACAGCACTTTACATTTTATATGCATAAAATAAGTCACATGAATCGGAAAAATTCTCGACAATGGTAAAAAAATATTTGTGACCCCCTAAAGACTCTTGATGATATGGTCCCCAAATGTCAATATAGATTATATAAAAATGAATTACAGTAATCTTGACATGAATAGAGAACTTAAGCCGTTATCGTTTGGCTCGATGACAAGTATCACAGATGGCTGGTTGTTTATGTATAATTTTATTATCTTTCAGATAAACTAAGATCTTTAAAAGGGCATGACCAAGACGAAAATACCATATAACGGATGAAACAAAATGGGCAGATGATTGGTTAATGGAAAAAGGTTTATTGCAATCTTGATTGATGAGGTACAAGCCATTTACTTGCTTAGAAACTCCAATTGTCATCTACGATGGTGAGGCCTCAAACCAATATTCATTAGAAAAAAAAAAAAAAAAACAAGAAACGAAATTATTGTAAAGCAGTGAGCTTACTGATATGCAACAAATTAGATAGAGTAATAGTAGAGATGATAGACACATAACCAACATGGTCGTGTGTCATTAGGCAATGTGACAAAGAATCTAGTGATTGATCGGAGATGATAGAAAAGAAGATTTTTTTGGTTATATGATCTGTAGCACAAATGTCTACAATCCAACTTGAGGTATAGGTGAAAGCAGCGGCGGATTTAGGATTTTGAATTTGGTGGGTCGACAAATTAATTTAATTAAATTAAAATTAAAATAAGTAATTACATCAACAAAAACTTACATTAAAAAAAAAAATACGAAAATTCAAATTAACAATCACTGATACATCAAAATAACTATAAATAACTATAAGTATTCATGACGAGATCTTATATTTTAGTATCGTCTTTAGTGTCGTCTATATTAATTTCCATAAACATATCTATTTTTAGAAAGTAACAACTATCATTCAATAATTAATCTCTAATGCTATTCTGTAATTTGTAATTTATGATAGTTGTCCAAGATAATCTTTCTACTATTGCAATTGTTAAGGAAGAAGTTTAGTAGAAGATTTTTTTTTTTTCCAACAAATTTTATATAAAGTTTATTTAAATTTTTTAAATCTCAAAATATCTCAAACATCAATAATAAAATAATTCAATAATAATTTGAAAAGCATCGATTTTGCTTCTGAAACCTCTGTAGGATACAATTCTGCAAGCAGATGTTATCTCTTTTTATTAAAAGAAAAAAATCAATTAGAAAAAAAATATATATCAATAATTCATTCGGTGGGTTTTATAGAATACTGCAACCGTCGTTGATTTATAAAATAAAAATAAAACTAATACTTAGAGGTGTATTCGTAATTTTAATAATAATTAATATTATTTTATTTTAGTTTTTATGGTGGGTCAATTGACCCACCTTGCCTAACACTGCATCTGCCCATAGGTGACAGAGAAGGCATGGCTTGTAATAGAAAACTATTTTGAAGATGGTTGGTTCACCGTGCAATTTGCAAATACGATTGTCACCAAGAACATAAAAGCGTTTGTGACTAACTTTTCAAATTTGGTTTGTTGTCTTTCATGTTGAATACAGTAGATGCAAAGTTGGGTGCCAGGGAGTTGAAAATCCAAGCGAGAATGAGATTATTGCACTGAATTAACATATAATTTTATTTTCTTTAGTAACTATGGTCACTTTTTTTTTTTAAATATTTTTATTTTACCATTACATCATTACTTTTACACCAAAAAATAAAAATAAAATTATCTTTACACTATTTTTAATTCTCCATCACAATTAAACATTATTATTTATTAAATTCTGCGTTAAAAGTATACATACAATTTTATAATAGTGATTTAGCCATATTTTTCATGGGCTCCATTTTTATTTTTTATTTTTCTTAATAATCTCAATTTAGATGACTTGCTATATAAGTTGTGAATTAATAAACCTAACGGTTGGCTAATGTGGAAGCTTAAGTTAATGATACTTATAATATGTATGTAGGTGAAATATCAATTTGTGTGTGTGTGTTTAAATGAATTTATTATATATTTATAAAATATAAATCATATTTAGTTTATTTTTTTGTATATTGTTATAGTAACATACATTTTATATATAATGACATTAACTGTAATATGTAATGTGTCGATTATTATTGTGCGTTGTGAATTTACATGTTGTATTTATATTATGTTAGCATACATATTATGTCGTCGATGTACATTTTGTGTATAGTTTATTGTATTTTGTGTTATTATTATTAGAATGCTAATTAATTTCAATCAACACCATAAATACAACTAATATTGAAATAATTTTTCTAAAATTTTGTAAAGTTAAAAATAATCAGATTAAATAAATTAGAGCTAGTGATAAATTTTATTATTTTGACCCTTTTTTTTCCACTCTTATTTCTAATCTCTAATCACAAATTTCTATTGTAAAAAATTATTAATTGTGAAAAAAATTAGGATAACATCAAGAAAATATTATATCTATATATATATATATATATATATATAGATAAAGATGTTTGAACTAACAAGCTAAGTAGGAGACACACATGATGCATGATTAAATAGCTATGTAGGAAGAGATTCCCTCAATCCAAAGTTATATATTTCAATTGATCACTACACACCTAACTCAATTAAATGTCGAAATTTACATATGGGAAATGAGTGATCCCTGTCTTTGTTTGTTGTGACAGCTCGATACGTCGATAAGTCCGTGTTATTACAACCGTGCCTATACCTTTGACGAAGACAATATGGCCATGGCGCCCATCCGCGTTGTTTGTGCCTCTCCCGACAACAAAAATGGCTTCGGCCCACTTGTCCCGCGATTTTCTTGACAAGAAATTGACGGGTCGTTCTCCGAGACTCCTTGGAGTTTAGTGTATGTATGAATCCATGTTTTGAACTATTGTTTGAAATGGTAAATTTGATTTATATGTTTAGTAGTAAAAATTTTAAAAATAAATAAATAAAATACAAGTATTTGTACAAAGACGTTTATACATATTTTCAAATTATTTTGGTGAATATTTCTCCCTACGTCTTAATTCAAAGTATTATTTTTATCATTTTCGTTTGTTTTACTTCATTGTATCTCTTATTTATTTTAGACAAGAAATTTTTTTGAGGTTTGAAAAATTGAAAATAGTAAAAATTTAGTATTTTATATGATATTTTTTAAAAATTTAATAGCTCCAAAGTTATTGTTTATTATTCCAAACATTTTGAATAATGAATTTTTTAATTATAATAGTTATTTCGTATGATATTTTGAATATAAAATTAATTTTTAACGTAATATATAAAATAAAAATTAAGTATTTAATTTGATGATTTTTAAGATAACAATTTGAAAAGAATAATGAAAATTCTTAAGAATCCTCCAAACAAATATTTCTTTCTTTCTTTCTTTTTAAAATTTATTATATTTAATTCTCAGATTTAAAACAAAATAAAAAATGTCATCACCTACTATCTAAATGGAACACCAAATATACATACAATTTTTCTTTTAGAATTTTAATTCTATTTTTTAACAATTTCATTTATGTATACATGAAAAATATCATATTCAATACCTGTTTTTTTTCTTAAATATTTTTACTATTCAAAATTTATATATATATATATAATACTAGATTCAATTTCAATTTTCATTCAAAATATTATAAAAATTACATATATATATATATATATTATATATGTATAAATGTGTGGTAATTTCTTAAATTAAAGATGCTAAAGCAGACTAGTCAAATTAATTACAACAAAAATAATTAATTAACATGCAAAATAAATAAATAAATAAATATGTGGTTGACATTAGATTGCCGACCAAATGATCTCACCATTATATACCACAAAATATTATAGGCTATAATTTACAATAAAAATATAATATTTTTGTCCATTTATAAAATTTATATTTTTTTTTCGTATTAATATTTAAATATTAATTATTATATTAAAATATAATATAAATTAAAAAAAATAACAAAAATATTTTTATTATTATCTTATAATATCAATATAATGATATTTGTATAAAAAATATATAAATATAAAAATATTTTTAATATTAAATAAAATAAGCGTAAAAGATAAATATAAATAATTCAAAATATCCAAAACACGAACAAATGATTTGTTTTAATATGTTTTGCAGTGTTTAAAGAACAGTAAAGCTTTAAACACAAAATAAAAATAAATTTAATATTTTTTTAAAAAATAATAAATAATGTTTCTAATAAAAATATTACTTTCTCTAATAGTCTTGTTTTTCATTTTTGTTCGTCTCAAAATAATAGATTCATTTCCATAAATAACCATATCACCATAAAACTATTCCTATTTTTTTTTATTATTGTTACACAATTGTCACTATTTTTTACACTAATATACTCATAAGGGCAAAAGAGTTATTTATCCTCACTTTTTACCAACTATCAATATAATATCAATGTTTCTTAAATCTCGTGTCCAACACAGTCAGACTATTGGGACGATAGAAGGATATATTATATATAAAATATTAATATTCTTCTACGTAGCAAAAGTAAACGGCTATATGTACGTACCATATTAAATGAAGGAAGTATCCGCATATTTTGTGTACAAAATAGAGATTAAAATTAATTTTTTAATTAATTTTTTTAAATGACGTAAGAATTAGAAATTGTATAGACTGGATAAATTTATAGCAAAACTCAATATCCAGCAACCTAATTATTATTATTATTATTGTTATAAATTGTATTCATTTAATCTCAAAAATTTTGTTATTATTTCAAATTGACATGTTCTAAATTAATTTTCAATATTTTTTTTTTTTATAAATAATTCTTCTTTTTTTACCATTATAAATAAAATTTTATACAATCATTTCAAAGAAAAAAGTAAATAAAAATGGCTAAAAAAGTATACCTTTATTACACCACCAAAATAATATATAAAGCAAAAAATAGCAAATAAAATGAAAAGGAGATAGACTGTGATCTTTTAATATTTAATTTTTTTTAGTACTTTTGTTAAATATCGAAATTTGTAAAAGTATTAAAATATCTATTTATATTATTTTTAAAATAATTTATAAAAAATAATATTTCCTCCGTCCCAGATACCGTGTCTGCTACACTGTAGACACGGTATTTTAGGAGGGTGTAATTAATAGATAATTAAGAATGTATTAGTGAAAATAATTATCCTATAATATAAATAATTATAAATTAAAATTAAAATAACTAATTAATTTAATTAAAATTAAAAAAAAAATAAATTTTAAAATTTTAAAATGAAATTAAAGTGTGTAATCATTTTTAAAAAAACGAAAGTGACGTGGTATGTGAAATGGACAGAAACGGCAATGTGGACATGATATCTGGGACGGAGGGAGTGTATTTTTATCGAAAAAATTATTTATTTAGCAAAACTTGTGGGCACGGATAGATGTGAATGCCCCCATAATATTCAAACTAATTGCAATTCAAACTGATATAATGTCGGTTATTTAGGTATTTTATAAAAATTAATTAAAAAATAAAATTGTCAGTGTATTAAGTATCTCGATGCTCCATTTGAACAAGTAACCGTTACCTATATTTCAAAAGTCGTACAAAGTTTTATTTAATCCAATGTTGTAGCCAAATTTAATAATAATAATAATATATTGACAGAGGTGTGCATGTGAAAATCTTTGCAGATCCCATTTATTGAAGTCTTAAGTTGCATGTGGATTAGGGTTTGAATATTAAATATTTTATTTTATTTTAGAAAAGAGAGGTGCACAGTTTGCACAGCATGTGGATTAAATAAATGACAATACATGCATTTGGCTCTCATTTAATTTTTGTCCTTTTCTGCCACCCCTCTATCTAATTAAGCTGTTTCTTCTAATATACATAAAAGTACCGTTTAATTAGAATCTTGTTTTAAAATTTTATAATTCCTCATTTCCATAAATATAACCTTAATTAGGTTGAATACGAAATTTAAAAAATATTAATATTATATTAATAATAGGTAAAAAATATGGATAAAATTTTTTTTTGTCTTTATGAGTATATTACTATAAATATTAGTGATAATTGTATAATAAAAATAAAAAAGTAAGGGTAGTTTTATGGTGATATAGTTATTTATGGAAATAAGACTATTTTTTTGGGACGGACAAAAATGGTAAACAAGACTATTGTATTGGGACGGATGGAGTACTATTTATTTTTTGCACGTAGATTTTTTTAATATTAGTATTATATTAGTTTATAGTAAAAGAGATAAAAATACTCATATTAGATTGTGTAATATAATAGTAATTGTTATTTGTATAATATATTAGAAGTTGTAAGAATATTAATTATGTTACATAGATAGTATAATTAGTAAATTAGAAAATGATATATTTTTTAGAACGGATAAAAAAAAATAGTATCATTCTTATGGGATAGAGGAAGTATCGTATATACTCCATATGCCCCTAAAGTATTAATTTGAATGTATATTTAATTAAAAAAAATACTCTCTTCATCCCACATAAAGTGTCCAGTTTTTCTATTTTCATCTGTCCCATATAATTTGTCATTTTTTGTTTTTTTAAAATATAATTGTTGATGCGTTTTTTCAACAATAAAAAGTAAAATTCGAAAATAGAGAAATATTCCCGAATTTGATAGATGAATGTCTGAAATTAGAAACTTTTAAACACTGTAGAATGAAATAAGAATAAAATAAAGACTGGAAAATAAAGTGGTGATCCCCAAAAGCGATTTTCTTGAATTTGATGTCGATTGAAGATGCCCTCTCTATACCGTACAAAATCTTTAAATAACCCCTTGAAGATAAGGTTCGAACCGCTATCCGGTCGGTTACCATAACCGCTGTTAACTCCCCAAAAAATTCTCTTCTATCGACACGTATGAGAACCGTCATGTCACGTCCGACTTTAAAAACCGCTCACCAGTCGAAACTACCCCCCACTACCAAAAACTGCATTTTACCCGACCTATAGGATAACTACTTTTAATACCTAACTTTATTATGTCCGACCCTTGAAATTTGTCCCGACTAGGTCCGACTTCTCTATCCGAACTATTTGGTCCCGACCAGGTCCAATCTTATCAACCGTCCAACTTTCTTAAATCCGACCCTCGGACTTTGACCTGACTAGGTCCGACTTTGACGTCCGAACTATTTGGTCCCGACCAGGTTCAATCTCCTCATCTGTCCGACCTTGGGAATTTACCCGACCAGGTTTGATCAGACTCAAAACTCATCCGACCCGGTTACTGCAATCATATTTGGACTTTCAAAAAGCCCATTGGACGTTTCGAATGACCTAATCTTGGCAGGCCCATTTCCTAAAAACATATCCATTATTTTGTGCTCAACAATAATTATATACTTTAATCATATTTTAAATTTCACAATTTATAAAAAAATTTAATTTTAATTAAACAATTTGATTATCTAACTCTTAATTTATAATTATTTTATTATAGAATAATTTTTTTTACTGATACACTTTTTAATTACTTACTAATTATATTTTACCTAAATTTTCGTGTCTACACTAACCTTGACAATTTTTCTGGGACGGAGGGGTAATATTTTATTATCTAATAGAAACTTATAAAATAATTTTAACATTTTTGTCTTTTGCACTTTATGTATAAATAATAATATATTTGTAATTTATGTAAAAATTAAAAATATTTTAGTATTAATGTGTATAATTTTTGTTATTATAATATAAAAAAATATTTTTTAGTGAAATGTATATATATAAAAAAAAAGTAATGTCATTTGTGTAATATATTTTATATTGAAAAGATATATGTAATATTAGGTAGATAGTGCAATTCCTAAAATAGAACGCACAATATCTTTTATATGATTAAAATGATAGTATATGTCGGGTTTGTTCACTTTGTATGTTTTATGGATATATTTTTCATTTTAAATATAAAAAATTATATTGATAGTATAAAAAAATTAATGTTTTGTTTTGAATTATTAAATTTTGTAAGTGAATAAAATATAGTACTCCATTATATATATTATATATGTTAATTTGGATGTATTTTGGGCATGTTTGGCAATTAACTGATTCAATTAGCTGGTTTAACTAGCTGATTCGATTAGCTGTTTTTATTAAAATGTCTGGTAAAATAACTGTTTGATATTAGTTGTTTATACGTAAAATGACAATTGAGGATATTTCTATTTTATTATTTTTTTTAATATATTCAATTCTATTCTTTTGAGTTTAGAATATTTGACAGTTTTTTTTTATTATTAGTTATTGAAAAAATAATATTTATTGAAAAATATAATAATATTTTTACTATAAAAGTATTATAAAATAATATTATATAAATAGTTAGATTATAAAATAATGTTATATTTTTACTATAAAAATATAATTGTAAAAGTATTATAAAATAATATTTATTTTTACTATAGTTAGATTTAAAAAATAATATATTTTTATTGAAAATATAAATAGTTTTTTCTATTGAAAATGATGTAAAATATAAAATAATAAATTTTTTGTGTATATATATTTATTATGTTAATTATCGATTAGTTCGTTATATTTATAATTTCCACTAAGTTTAATCTATTTAATTTAGTTTTCGTATAAAATTTATATAATGTAATTTTAATATAAAAATAAATTATTAATATTTATATTTTTTATTTTGTGTTGATTTCAATAAATTTATATATTTTATAATTAAAATAATTTTTATATATAAATTAATTATTTTAAATTTATAAAAGTAAATATAATAATATAATAAAATATTCTAATATAATTAATAAATAATCAAAATATATTTATTTGTGTAAAATGCATAATAAACTTTTAAGGACATATGAGGAATAAAAAAATTTAAATTAAAAAAACTATTTCAAAACGCTGGGTAAGTTAGTTTTTCAGAAATTAGCTTTTTGGGTCCAAAAAGCTATTTCAGAAAACTAATTTACCAAACACCTAAATTAATTATTTGACTGGTTAAACAGCTAAAAACGATTCAATAAACTAAAAGTTCTTTGATAAGTTAAAAAATTTTCAAAAAACTCTTTGTCAAATACTCTCTTTATTTTTTAAAATAATATTTATAGAAATTGTTCCATCCCAGAGTGAATAAATAAACCTGTTATTACATTGTAAAATTATTTTTTTATCTTAATATGAATATCAATAAGATTATTATTTCTTATCATAAATATTTTAAATTATAATTCATTTTAAGGTAAATTATGATTTTTTTGTATAAATATTTTCCTCGAAACCCGGCGGGTTTGTTTCCTAGCAATTATACACTTAGTTTTACATTATATAATTAATTAATTTTGTTTCTCTCAAAATATTATGGTCCGAAATTGATTTAAAATAAAATGTTGATTTTAATTTTTATTTAAATAATATTTTAATATAATATATTGTAAAAATAATAATATATTTTTATTAAAAATTGTGTAGGAACAATATTGATTTGATTTAAAATATTAAAAGAACAAACTTATTATTATTTATATTTCTTTAAAATATTATACTACTATTTAATAATTATCTTCATTATAGTAACAATGAAGTAATTTTTATTTTATAGTATCTTTCAAAGTATTGTAAAATTTAAATTGATATATAATATTTTGAAATATAAAGGAGTTCCTCACATTTTATATTTAATATTTTTGTAGGATACAACGACTGCGGATTGCCAAGTCATAAAAATAAATAAAAAATAAAAAATAAAAAATTATAATGATGCGTAATAATGTAAGATTAAATAAAAACCAAAAAAAGAAAAAACACACACACATTTGTTTTTAGCTTCATTTATTATTTTCGAATCATTCATTTAATTATGTAAGATTGAGATATTGCCATATTTAAGGTAACCGATGAGGTGTTGCGGATGAAGACAGCACTATCATTACTTAAATAATTAATCATTTTTTTAAAAAAATAATAACGATATAATATAATATTTAAAATCTTTAACTTAATAAAATAATTTTATTTTTTAAAAAAATATTATACTTTCTCCTTCCAGTAATTAAATATTCATTTGCTTTTTTGCATATAGTTTTAGAAATATTAGTATTATATTGGGATATAGTAGAAATAAAATAGAAATGACTAAAATAATCTTATTAGTATGTGTGATATAAAAGTGATGACATTTGTGTAATATATTGTAAGTTGTAAGGGTATTTGTAATATTAAATAGTTAGTACAATTATTAAAAAAGAAAATGGATACTTTGTTATGAGACGGACTAAAATGAAAAAAATAGATACTTTGTTATGGGATGAATGGAGTATTAGAAATATGTATGAATTATAATATAAAGCGGTTGATCTTTTATCTTTTATTTATTGAATGACTTAAAAATTTACTAATCATAGACAGAATCACGGATATGCTCTTATATAGTTTAATATGTTTTTTTCCATTTGTAATTTGGTATATTAGTATTTTATATGTAATAGTACACAATAGAATGATAAAAAAATAATAATAATAATAAAATAAAATAAATTATTTTAAAATTTATTTACTTTTTAATGCATTATTTATAATATTGTGTAAAATATAATAATATTTTTTATTAAAGCAAAAAATATACTCCATCATTTAGCACATTTGTTATCATTTATCTATTTTTCATTTAAAAGTATCATTTTTTTTTTTTAAAAAAAAAAATAATATTATACTAATATATTGAAATGTATTTAATTTTTATTTAAATTTTAAATATATAATTACTTTATATATACAAAAATATTAAAGAATTTTTATACATTTTCACTAGATAATAAAATACTATTATTTTTTAATTTACTGTTCGATAAAAATATATAAAATTATTTTGATATTTTTGTCATTTAATTTTAATTTTATGTATAAAACTATTGTATATATAATTATATATTTATAATTTAAATAAAAGTTAACGCCCAGCTATTTGTCTTAAAAGTGATACGATCATCCATTTCTTGGAAGTAAGAAAAAAAATCTGAAAATAGATTGGAATCTAAAAAAAAGTGGGACCCAAATCAATCCGATCCTTTGCTTTCCTGCCTCCTATAAATCGCTGCCCTATTCATACTCTGTTTTCCACTAAAAATTTCATTTCTGCGTTTCCTTCACTGCCACATCTCCACTTTCCCTTTCCCTTTCCCTTTCCCACACGCTCAATACAAAACAAAACCTTATTCTCCCAAAAATATTTTGTTCGATCGCCTCTCTTTCACTCCTCCGAGGTTTCTTTAATATCATTACTCCTACAATGGTCGACGTCGACCGGAGAATGTCCGGTCTGAACCCGGCCCACCTGGCCGGCCTCCGCCGCCTCTCCGCCAGGGCGGCTTCGTCTCTCCCCCTAACGCCGCCGCCGCCGCCGCGGACCAGTCTCCTGTCCTTCAACTCCCTCGCCGACAAGGTTATTACAAGTCTCAAAAATTCCGGCGTCGGAGTCCTGCCGGGGTTGTCGGAATCGGAGTTCGCGTTAGCCGAGGCGGAGTTCGGCTTCGCCTTTCCGCCGGATTTGAAAGCCGTATTGTCGGCGGGTTTGCCCGTCGGCGCCGGCTTCCCTGACTGGCGCTCGGCTGGCTCGGCTCGGCTCCAGCTCCGCGCCGCGATTGATCTCCCCACGGCTTCGACTTCCTTCCACATCGCCCGGAACGATCTCTGGTCTAAGCCGTGGGGCCCGAGGCCCGAGAGCCCGGAGAAGGCCCTGAAAATAGCCCGGAATGCTCTTAAACGGGCCCCGCTGCTAATCCCTGTTTTCAACCATTGTTATATTCCTTGCAATCCTTGTCTCGCCGGAAACCCGATTTTCTACGTCGACGAGAACAGAATCTTCTGCTGCGGCTACGATTTGTCGGATTTTTTCGATCGTCAGTTTGCCCTTTTTCACCGAGGCTCCGACCCGAGGATCCAGCGGTCCATCAGCGCGAATTCGGTCGGGTCGTCGGCGGATTTTTCGAGGAGGAGTTTAGACGGCGGGCGGCGGACGCCGCCGCGGTGGGTGGAGTTCTGGAGCGACGCGGCGTTCGATCGCCGCCGGAGGAGCTCGAATTCGTCGGAATCGTCGTCGTCTTCGCCCGACAGGCGGCCGGGCATACCCAGATCCGAACCGCCTAAATGGGTCGACGAGTACGTTACCCAAATCGGGTCGGTTCTGAGGGAGAGCGGGTGGGCGGAATTCGACGTATCGGAGATCGTACACGTGTCAGCCGCAGGATTCTTCGAGGGTGAAATGGTCATGTTGGATAGCCAATCAGTGCACGACGCGTTGCTTCTGAAAGCGGATCGGTTTTCGGATACGCTACGAAAAGCTGGGTGGAGCTCCGAGGAGGTATCCGACGCGTTAGGGTTTGATTTCCGACCGGAAACCGAGAAGAAACCGGTGAAGCAGCTGTCGCCTCAGCTGGTGGAGAGAATCGGGAAACTGGCTGAGTCGGTAAGCCGGTCGTCGTCTGCTTCGTCATCAAATTCGTAATAGCTGTTAAACCTGCAGCTGCTAAAAGGCAATGAAGATTCTCTCTATCTCTTTTCTCTTCTTTTTAATGTCAATCGAAGCCAGTAGTGTGTCTGGTTGCTTTGTCTTTTGTCTTTTTTCTTTTTTCAAACAAACACAATATCTGAGCACAGATTAAACACAGCTGTATTCTATTATTACACATTTTGTATACACAGAGACGATAAAGAAGAAGAAGAAAAAGTTAGTATTATAGAAATGGAGTACATCGTATTTTATTTTTGTAAATAATTGGTGAAGATTACTAATTATTACTAGAGGTGTGTTGGTGTTGGCTTCCCCAAAAATGGAAAGCAAAGCGCACGCATACACTGCTATCATATCATCTAATTTACAATAATAATAATAATAATTAAATCCGATGCAGCCATGGACAGGAAGGAAAGGGAATGGAAGGAGGCAGGGTGCTGCGCACGTGCCGGGATAGGGATATTGTCGAATAATTACTTTCTTAATTTCATTTCATTTCATTTCTCTATTATTTTTATTTTCGTCCGTCTCACTAATTTCTCATTTTATTTTTTGAAAATACAATTATACAATTGACCACATATTAAATTCATAATTTATATTACATCTATTCCAAAACAGTTGACTTGTTTTTCTATTTTCATTCATCCCGAATTAATTGTTTGGTTTTATTATTTAGTAATAGTAATCCCCATTTTATAATAAAATTATTTTTATTTTTTTAAATTATCCCTAATTATTATTTTAACATACTTTTTTAAATCTTAAAAAAAACAAGTGCATTTTAGTCTTTTAAATTATACTCTATATTCACTTTCAATTAAATACTATTATTCTTTAATATTTTTTTTAACCCTCAACAAAACATCTCTTCCGGGACATAGAGAGTAATTTTTTTAATTAAATTATTTAGTCATCTTAATTTAATTTTAATCTTAATCTAAAATTATTTTTATTAAATCATAATTATTTTCACTAATACACTTCTTAATTACTTACTAATTACATAATACCTAAAATTCCATGTCTAAGCTAAGTATTTATTTTTCCTTCATCAGGATATTTATATCAATTCTTTTGTCTGTTAAATTTATTTATTAATTTTATTTATCTATAATTCTAATAATTTTATTTTAATAAATAATTATTAATTTATACTCCCTCTGTCTCGGATATTTTATCCGGTTTACTGTAGACACGGAAATTTAGAATGGGTATAATTAGTATATTATTAATAATGTATTAGTGAAAATAATAATCCTATAATAAAAATAATTATAAATTAAGATTAACATAATTGATTAGTATAATTAAAATTTTAAAAATATAAATTAAATTTTTAAAAAATAAAATTAAAGAGTATAATTCTTTTTTTAAAAAAAGTGACAAAATAAGTAAAATGAACAGAAATTGAAAGGTGGATATGAGAAGTAGGACAGAGGGGGTATTTTTTATTGTATTATTTTAATCTTAAAATATTACTCCCTCCGTCCCAGAAGTATAGTCTTATTTAGGTTGGACACGAGATGATAGTTGGTAAAAAGTATGAATAAAAGACTTTTTTTTATCCTTATGAGTGTATTAGTGTAAAAAGTAGTGACAATTGTGTAATAAAAATAAAAACATAGGAGTAGTTTGATGGTGATATAATTATTTATTGAAATAAGACTATTGTTTTGAGACAAGGAAAAATGATAAACAAGACTATTGAATTAAGACGGAGGGAGTATTAGTTTTTAATTTATAGATATATATATTTTTGATAAAATAGTATAATAAAATAAAATAAAAAATAATAATAATAATAAAAGAAAAAACAAACGGATAAAATATTACTGTTAGAAAAAATGGATTGGGTGATGGGTGGGTGGGTAATGGTAATAGTAATGAATGGGTTGCTGCATAGTGGTTAGTGGTGGGGGCTAGCTGCCTCTACCTCCATAACCATAAGCATAAGCATAACCCCACCATGGCCGAGAGGTTAGGGAAGATGAAGATGATGATGATGATAGTATTGAGTGAGTGAGTGAATGCTAGTGTAGTTAGATTTGTCTTTACGTGTAAGAAAAAAAAAAAAAAAATTATTTTTGGTTCAAATATAACCAAAATTTATCAATTTTGATTTCAATATAAAAATCTTATCAATTTTGGTCTCAATATAACTAAAACTCATCATTTTTTGTTCCAATATAAAACTTTTATCAATTTTAGTCCTAATATAACCAAAACTCATCATTTTTTATCATAATATAAACAAACATTATCTTTTTTGGCCCTACCGTCAACAAATCGACGGAAAATGCTGACGTAGACTTGCAAGATTGTGCAATTTCTTCGAATATAAATATAAAGTTTGATTTGTTTTCACGTTAACATTTTCCGTCAGTTTGTTGACGGTGAGACAAAAAAAGATAAAGTTTAATTATATTAGGACAAAAAATGATGAGTTTTGGTTATATTGTGATTAAAATTGATAAAAATTTTATATTGGGACAGAAAATGATGAGTTTGGGTTATATTGGGACAAAAAATGATAAAATTTTTATATTATGACCAAAATTGATTGAATTTTGATTATATTGGGACTAAAAATAATTTTTTCCCAAAAAAGAATATTTGTTGGTTTTACTTGGTACTTACGACACAACTAAACTAGATAAAATTAAAATTACCAACACACACGGGATGGCCGGGGGTTGGACGTGTGACCGTGAGGTCATGGGTTCAAACCCCCGACGCCTCAGGTCACTT
Source organism: Andrographis paniculata (assembly GCF_009805555.1). Classification (NCBI taxonomy): domain Eukaryota; kingdom Viridiplantae; phylum Streptophyta; class Magnoliopsida; order Lamiales; family Acanthaceae; genus Andrographis; species Andrographis paniculata. The sequence goes on from NW_026137624.1 coordinate 4,740,285, forward strand.
GCCACACATGGTTCGCCTAGTGTGACTTTCCCGTCAGGCCTGGTTTGTAAGGTATTAGGTTCGGCCGGGGGTTTACCACATTATCCAAAAAAAAAAAAAAAATTACCAACACACACTTCTTAGAAATTTCGGTTGCCTTGAAAAAATTAACAAAATAAAAGTAAATATTGAATAAATATTTGTATTTGACTAATGCTGGTGTCACAATAATATATGTTGGATATTACATTATATATAAATTTACGTGTTAATATTTTATACAACATATATTGTCCGTTATATCTTTATATGTTATCTATAATGAGAGTGTAAAAACCCAAAGTACTACATTGAAAGATTTAAAGGAAAAAATATCTACACATTATAAGATTTACGTAAATCTTACTAGTACGAGGCCTTTTGTAGGAAGTTAAAAAATAAATTTGTATGGGCTCGGTTGAAAGTGAACAATATTATACAAGTGTTGAGTTGGTTCAGTCCTAACAACTGATATTAGAGTATAGTTTGAAGAAGTTTGTTGGTGGAATTGACTAGATGACAGCACAAACATTTGTTGTAGTTGTGGAAAGTCCTTGTTAACCTTGTGAGTGGAATCTGCAGTCGGTTGGTGAACCTGAAAAATGTGGTCAAACTGTCAGTCCCTTTGTTAAAGACAATGCAAGATAGGCGGATCGAAATATCACTGGAGGGGAGGCCCATAGCTTATATGATTCATGGTTTGAGCGGAGGATTTGAAGAAAAATCTAACAACATGAACTCCACTATTATGAAATTTTTTTTAAAGACATTCAAGAACAAATCCGTACAAGTTTAGTTCAAAGAGAACAATATCATACTAGTGTTAAGTTGACCTAGTTCTAACAATTGGAATCAGAGCCTGGTTCGAAAAAGTTTGTTGGTGGAGTCGACTGGATGACAACATTGAGCACTGATTGTAGTTGTAAGAAGCCCTTGTTGACCTCGTAATTGGAATTTTCGATGGTTGTAGTTGTGGGAAGCCCTCATTGACCTCGTGATTGGAATATTCGATGGTGTGGTTATGAGAAGCCCTTGTTAACAGGTTTGATTATGGGAAGCCTTCATTGACCTTGTGATTGGAATTTGCGGTGATGTGGTGTAGAAAGCCTTCGATGATCGGTGTGGTTGTGAAAAGCTCTCATTGACCTCGTTATTGGAATTTGTGGTGATGTCTTATGTCGAAAGTCATTCTAGCGTTGCGATGGTCAATTAATTGAGGAATTCGATAAATGTCAGCAAGAGATAAAAAAAAAAAAAAAAAAAAAAAAAAAGTGATTTTGAAATATCACCGGTGCAGGTTATATGCATACGAGAGTCATTAGCAGTGTGTGTAGGAGATAAATCAATAATAGGAGAAGGAGAACACATAAGTTTAAAATTAAAATTCATATGATTACAACAGACAAAATCAATATACCAACGGGTATTATCTACATATATATGAGCATTAAAATTGACTGAAAGAACCTTGGCGAAGCCATAGCAGAATGCGGGACATATGTGACGGAAACTACAACAGATAAAACGGTATGCTCCATAATAAAACTCTAAAGATAACAAAGATTAATTCACCCCCAAAACGTGCAATCAATTCAAAATTCCAAAACAAAATAACACACAAAGAACACAATATTAAAATATGTTCGAAATTAAAATTTGACCACACGATGATACCAAAAATAGAAACACAATGCCAGGCACAGAAAATGGCAGCCGGAGGAGGCTTGATGCTCCAGGGCGGCCGTGAAATTCAGGGTGCCGGTTTATCCCGACGAGGCGAGTGAATGGTGGGGCCGGTGACCTCCGGCGGCGGCCAAACAACAACAAAAACGAAGATGCGGTGGCAAATAGGCGAATCGGATTTCCGGCGAAATAACGCCGGATATGCCACCAAAGATTGGAAAATTTTGGGCTCCGGCTCGTCTCGATGAGGCGACGCCAATGGCGGCGGCGGTCGCAAATGAAAAAAATAATTTATTTTTATTCTGATACCATATTATTTTTATTTTTGTTCAAAAAATCAACATATATATATATGTGTCTATAAATAAGGACAATATGGACAATATCAATGTATCACAAATATGCAATAAGATATACTATATACTAACAAAAACATCACGGGTATGTTTCTTCACAGGAGGTCGATTATGTAGTTTTGGAAAGTGGCGCGGAATTCACCCAATTTTTTTCTGTCCGATAATTGCTGACATGTTACAATTTTTTTTATTATTATTTAAATTCGAAAAGTTCAGGAGTCTTGTGCACGGCCGTGCATAGGAACCTATAATTATAATTATTTGATATTTAATTATATTATAATTTAATTAAAAAATATATAATATATATGTTATTTCGTAGATAATAAATTTTTTTATAATACAAATAAATAAAAATTTAAATATATATTGGGTACATTATAAATTCATAATCAGGTAATACAATATAAATTTTATCAATTAAATTTAATACATATTTATATTATTTTATTCATTATCCATCGAATCAATACCCATCAAAACTCTCAAAACCTCAACCAAACCCAAACACAATAGAAACAACAAAATTCAAACACATCCAAAAATTCAAATAAAAATTGTTGAGATATTTTAGATATTCAATTTTAGATTTAGTAGATTTATATATAGATTTGATTTTATTCATAAATTAGATTACTTAGACGTTAGTCTGTCGAGTCTATTTTGTATTGCCTATATATAGGCTCCTTACTGTTATGATTAACAAGACCATCTCATTATTTTCCCCCAAAATTTCTAACAAAAATTAAACTCAAACCTAATTCCCCAAACCCTCTAAAGAAACACACAGTTTATTTTAATTACATTAAATATTTGTATTTTTTATTTAATTTTTTACTATTATCAATTCAAAATTCGAAAATTCTTTCAAAACATAATTAAAGATTTTGGTTTATATGCGATCATGGATATAGAAATTAGGTTTTGATTAAAATAAAAGAATTCTTTCAGATTATATATGTAACATTCATTATAGTCGAAAATAAATTTGTTTCTACATTATTATTATTATTATTATTATTATTATTAAGTAGGTATCTAGGTGTTAAGCAGAAGCAGGTAGGGGCCATGCGTACAAACACACACGTGCTTTCCTGCTGTCTGGATTACAACGTACTCCCACCCTTCCATAAATATAGTTTTAATTGGATTGGATAAAAAATTTAATAAATATTAATATTATATTAATAATAATAAAAAATAGTGATAAATAAAAATAAAAAAAGTAGAGATAGTTTTACGATGATATGATTATTTATAAAAATAAGACTATTGTTTGAGAACAGACAAAAATAGTAAATAAGACTATTGTACTGAGACGAAGGAAATATTATCAAGGCTTCTTTGTAAGTTTTGTTTCCTCATATTGAAATTTTTTAATAATAATAATTTAAATATTATACTCTCTCCGTTCCATATAAATGATATAATTCGTTTTTTGTTCGTTTCAAAATAATAGTACTATTATTTTTTAATTTAGTAATTGTATTATCTACCTAACATAATTAATAATCTTACAATTTTTAATATATTATACAAATATTATTACTTTTATACCATACAATCTAATAAAGATATTTTTATCATTTTTACTATAAATCATTATAATACTAATATTAAAATATATACGTACAAAATAAATATTTCGAGTTAATTCTTTTAAAATAATGGAGTACTATGTCTAATTCATTACACAGCCACACACTTGAGGGCCACGGTTTTCAGTAATAATAATAATAATAATCCCTTCGTCTCAAATACCGTGTCTGCTACACTGTTGACATATTATTTTAAGAGGGATGTAATTAATAAATAATTAAAAATATATTAGTAAAAATAATTATTTTATAATATAAATAATTATAAATTAAGATTAAGATAACTAATTAGTTTAATTAAAATTAAAAAAAATAAAATTAAAAAATTTAAAATGAGATTAAAGTGTGTAATCATTTTCCAAAAAAAGGAAAGTGACATGGTATGTGGAACGGATAAAAACAGCAACGTGAACATGGTATTTGGGACGAAGGGAGTAATAATAATAATAATAATGAATATGGATGGGCACAAAACTAATGAATTAATGCCAACGGTCAATTTGTCCACCAACTCAACTTAGACCGACCGACCTGACCGTTGGCGGCGCCTCCACACCTGTCACTTTTCGTTTTCTTATTTTGAGTTAGGGTGCATTTCTCTTTGCAAATTTTGTAAGATTTATATTATTCATAAAAAGTTTTATCCCTTTATCAAATTAAATATTTATTTTTATTTTTATATTATACTAAAAATTAATTTTATATTAAAAATATTAAATTAATATTTATTTATATCACATTATATAATTATTCAAATTCAAAATTTTTATCATTTAAATTTCAACTCAAAATTCAAACTCCCAAACAGACACATCCTTATATATATTACTCATAATCCTTCATCCCAATATGCTTTTGCTTTCTTATACTAATAAAATAGTAAATATTAATACCGACTTCGACTAAGAGTAAGTTTCTATAAGGTAAGTTAATATTTTATAAATATATATTGTATTAAAATAGTGTAATGTCCATTTATCATTGATATAAAAATAAAAATAATATGAAAAATAAAAAAATTTGTATTTTGATGTTTATGTGATTTATTTTTTTCTATAAAATGAAATGAAAATCTTTGATTTGAATAGATTAAACATGATGAAATGAAAAAATTACAGGAAATATTTTTTTCGGCTATCGAAAATTATAAAAAAGTCATTTTATTTAGGACGAAGGGTATATAACACAAGAGGTTACATTCTAACTCAATCATTGTTTATTTTTTCTCTGTCCCAACTCAATATATTATTTTTATTATTTTATTTGTCTAATTAAAAAATATTTATTTTTATTTATAGTAAAAATAATAATACCTAAATATCAAAATACCCATAATTTTTTAAAGAAATATTTATTTCATTTGGATTTGATTGGGACGGATAAAGTGTTACATAAAGTTAATATCAATTCATATGTATTCTTAGTCTATTAAAAATTAAATAAATTATATGTTATTCTTGTTGTGTAGCGTCCATTAATAATGTCAGCATTGTGTTGAATTATAAAAATCATCACTACTATCCATAAGTATATATTACTAGTATTTGTTTCTAAAATTAAAATAAAATATATCGAATAAGTCAATTTAGAACTAATAATATGACCGCCGTGACGGTTGGAAAATTGATTATGCCGGCAATGGCGACGACAACGTTCATGTAAAACGGGAGGAGACGAGAGATGGCATGAAATATGGGCAATGAGATTGGAGGAATGGATCGATGTGGTCCATGAAATTGATTACGATAGCGATCAATGACGGATTCATGTTTAGAATACTGATGTTATATGTCATCAGTGATTTTATTCCACTAAAATAAATTTTATATGAGTTATGTTACTTTAAAAAAGTTATATGTTCAACTCAAAACTTGAAATTTTATTGTAATTCAAAAAATTTAGATAAATTATTTAATATTTAAATTTTGAAATGGCATCTATATCGATTCAATTAAACTAATTAATTTACACTTTAAAAATATAAATATATAAAATAATAATATTATTATTATATTATTATTATTATTATTATTTATATTAGCAACCCTCAAAATATACAAAATGCACGGTTGCTATTAAAACATGTGTTTTCAATTATATCTTAACTTGTAGACTATTATTATTATTATTCTATTCGTTCCAAAAGGAAGTTATCAATTTACGTTTTTTTCACGTAGTTTTTGAAATATTAGTATTATATTGGGATATAGTAAAAATAAAGTAGAAATGACTAAAATAATTTTGTTAGTACGTGCGATATAAAGGTAATGACATTTGTGTAATATATTGTAAGTTGTAAGGGTATTTATAATGTTAGGTAGATAGTACAGTTACTAAAAAAAAATGAAATGGATACTTTGTTATGGGACAGACTAAAATGGAAAAATGGATCATTTGTTATGAGACGGATAGAGTATTATTATTATTATTATTATTATTGTTACGTATGAAATTTAGAATTAGGTTAAAAAGCCCAAGGTAAAAGAAAAATGGGCCTGGCAATAGAGTTGATTGAACTGGCTGAAGGACACCGTGGGGAACTCAAGGAAAATAAGTTTGTTTCTAAGGAAAATACAGGTCGGGAGGTCCTCAGGACGGAAAGACCTCGGGTCGGAAGGTCCTCAGGTCGGGAGGTCCTCAAGACGGAAAGTCATCAGGACGGGAAGTCCGCAGGTCGGGAGGTCCTCAGGTCGGAAAGTCCTCAGGTCGGACAGGTCGGGAGGTCCTCAGGTCGGGACTCTGCGGCTGGACCAACAAGTCGGATGGTCTGTTAGTCGGGAGGTTTGTAGCTGAACTAAACAAGTCAGATGGTTTGCAAGTCGGTTGTAGATTGGCAGTCGGGCCAAAAGGGCGGACGGTCTGTGGTCGGCTCAAAGAGTGAAATATAGCGACAATTCTGGTCCGCTGAGGACACGTGTCAGCAGGAGAAGGGTTGGAAGACGGTTGGAAAGGAGACGTTGTAACCGTTCGGGCGACGGTTTTCAGTACAGTTTCCCAGGGAATATTTAAGGGTTTGGATCATCATTTGGCAAGAGATCTTCAATCAACTTCAACAAAGCAAAGTCAGATTTGGGGATCACCACTTTAAATTTCAGTCTTTTATTTTCCAGTTTATTTTCTGTACCATACAGTGTTTAGAGATTCCTAATCTCAGGCACTAATTAATCAAGTTTAAGGATATTTTCTATATCTTTGAATTTTACTTTATTTTTGTTGAAAAATTACATCAACAATTATATAATATTAGTTCATGTGTTTTATTCCATCTTCATAGGTTCGATTTAATTTATCTATTATTTCTATTTTTATTCGTTCAGCATAATTTGTCTTTTTTTTAAAAAAAAAAAATACAATTATACATTTTAATTACATTTTAAATTTCTTAATTTATATTTTTTTTATTTAATTAAACTATTTAGTCATTTAAATTTTAATTTAAAATATTTTTATTAAATCATAATTATTTTTACTAATATACTTTTTAATTACTCATTAATTACACAATACCTAAAAGTCTGTTCCTAATTTAAATGAGACAAATTAACCTAGACAAATTAACCGAGAGAAGAGAGTATTATATTATTATCATATGTTTTTATTTCATATACTGTATTTTTGTTTGGGAATGGTTAACCTTCCAAATCACCACATGTAATCACATGTATAAATAACACATATTTTTATTATACACAATATGTTGTATGTAATAAATATATGCGCTATTTATTTATAATTGTAAGTGTTATGAAAAATATATGAAATGATCTAAAATTTTATTAACGAAATCGAGTAAACAAACAAAAATATTTAACTAGTTTTGATTTTGTAAGTTCAGCTCCAAAACCAATTCGAAAACTCAAAAATCGACACAAACACACTTAACAACGACGAACACAATGACACCAGCCCAAGACCCACTCACACAGACCAAAAATATCCTACACAGAAAATATACAAGGCAACAGGAACAAAACCACACGCTTAACACGTTGGATAAGCTTCTTTCGGCTACGAACAACACAAATAGGGGGAGTATTATGCCAAGAAACTCCACACAAACAGAAGAGGCACTGCCGTAGAACCACCGGAAAAAATCGCCGCAAAAGAGATCGTGAGTGAGAGAGGGAGAGAGGAGGCTAGAGAGGGAAACAATTTTAGAGAGAGGAAATAAATATATTGAATGACTGCCCTCTCACTAAATATATATGTAGAGTTTAATAGGATGGACGACGTTCACTCACTCAATATATAGGTAGAATTTAATAGGATGGACGACGTTCACTCACTCAATATATAGGTAGGGTTTAATAGGATGGACGGCTTAAATGTAACACTTAAATCCAATGGAAGAAATGAGCATCTCAAAAGACGCGGATCCAAGAATCAGGTTGGAACAGCGGTTCGAGGGATTGGGTTAAGGTAAGTGGTGCGGGTCAAGGCGTGGACTCGGGTCACGGATCTAAGAAGTGGGCCAGGGCTATGGAGTATTTGGCTGCTAATTAAGTGTGATTGTATTAATAATTGGGGTGGATCCAGGACAAAAAATTCCAACAGTAAGTGAATTGTTTATTTATAATTAAAAGTGTGTTGTGTAAATTAATGTGATGAGCTAAAATAACTGTTGTATGTTGTATGATATTATAACATATGTTGTTGTTAATTTATATTTTGTATTTATATTATATTAGTATACAATGTCACTGTGCTGAAATTTTTTATCGTCTCACTCCAAAGTATCTTATAAAAATTCAATTATATGTACAATTAATTTATACATAAATTATAAGATATATTATAATATAAATATATTCGATCTAGTTAATCAAACGGAAAAAATATCAAATGGAATCGAACAAATATCAAATGTGCATAATGTATGCTCCCTCATTCCCTTAACAATCTATTTATTTTTTTATTTTTATTCGTCCTATAAAAGTATCAATTTACTTTTTTTTTTTAAATAATGTACTATCTACCTGATATTACAAATATTGTTTTAATTTACAATATATTATACAAATATCGTTACATTTATATTATACAAAACTAATAAAAATTAGTTTAATTTTTCACCTTTATTTATATTACATTTCAATCTAATACTAATATTTCTAAAATTTTATCCCAAAACAAAATGAATATATAGATAGGGAGTATTTGAACTGAAATTACTCAATTAATTAAAAATTAGGTTCAAACTATTCGACGTTTAATTCGATTTTTTTAACAAAATACTACAATCAACACCGCAGCCGCTCCCCTGCCCACCCCCGGCCCCAATAATTTCTTACCCTTTCTTTCTTCCTTCCTCCCTCCCTTCTTCTTTCTTCGACTTCTTCGTCCTTCTTCTTCTTCTCCCTCTCCTTCCCCTTCCTTCTACTTCTGCGTTGCGCCGACGCCAGCTAAACATCCGGTGAGTTTGTTTTCTTTCTTTCTTTTCTTTTCTTTTTTTTTTTTTTTTTTTTTTTTTTTTCAGCTTGGTACTTCCACTGTATATAAGGAAATCGAGTTTATGTTATCATTTTTATTCTTTCTTTTCGCATTTTTTTTACGAAGTTTCTTCCGCCGGTGGTCGTTGCTGTCATTTCATTGGTAGGTTAGCTTTGTGCTTGTTTTGTTGGAAACTAATTTTTATTGGTGTTGTCGGAATTGGTTTAGGTGCTTACTGTTTACTTCCTGTCTTATACATTCCCGTGTGATTCTTTTGGAAAATTTTGTAACATTATCTTCGGATTAATGAAAGATGAACTAGAAGAAATGAGGAGTATTTTGAAGATGATATGATTGATTTTGATAAAATATTGTGTTTGTGCATTTAAACTTTGGTATTGGGGGCTTGAAAAGCTTGATGTTTATGTTGATAAAATAATATGTAAATTTTGTTTATTTTTAACTGTTTATTGATGATCAATTGTTTTCTGAAAACTATTTTTCTAGATATTTCTTATAAATAAATCGACAACTTTTTTATATGATGCATACAAATGTGAATAATGTAAATATTTTTTTAATATTGTTGCCTGCTGCTCTGACAGAAGTTTTCACTAAAAGAGCTGCAAATCTGCAATGGCGTCCACTTCTACTCCACATGCCAACATTGGCACAGGAAGAATGTCAACTGCCGCTTCGACACTTTATGCAGACAATCAGACTCTTATTACTGTAATCTTTGCCGCTCAATATCTAAAATTCTAATGGTGGTGATTGTAGGTTTGTTTCGTGTTCTTATTTGTTCCTTGCTGTTTCAGGAAATTAGGAAGGCTGTGATGATGATGAAAGATGTAGGGATCGACTTTGAGAGGGACAACAATTCTGAAATGGTACTTTTTGTGTTTGTAGTCTAAATTAATATTCTAGTGATCAAGTGATGTTGGATTTGTCTTCCCAAGTGATTTTGATTGAAAGCATATCCTATGTGGTGATTTTGGATATTCATTGTAAACAACATTATTCGGATGGATGGGGAAAGAAAATAGGCGTTTCTTTTTCAAATTGTGCTTCAGATTTGTACTCCATATTAATCACCATGCTTTATATAGCTGGTTAGCATATAGTGACAGCGTTTTGGTTCTAAGCACCATTCGATAAATGCAAAAAGAAATATGTTTAATCGAACTAATTGTCACTGTACATTGTTTGTTATTTTCACAATGCACTAGCATCATTCAACATGAATATGGTTTCTTTCAATGCTTTTTTAAACTTGATCTAGGTCCCAAAACCGAGCTTACTAATGGTTTCTTTCAACGAATATTATGCTCACTGCATTTACTAATGTTCTAGCAACTAGGGATTTGTTCACTTTGTGTTTTTGAAAGAATTTGTTTTTTATATTAGGTAGGAAAATTGTATTGGTAATATAAATAAAGATATTTTGTATTGAATTATTGATATTTTGTAAGTGAATAAAAGTATATATATTATACATATTGTGTTAATGTGTTAATGTATGTATATAGTATTTTTTAATAATATTTATGGAAAATCATTTTATTAAAGAAACACTAAGTAACCTCAACTTATTGGAGTGTCATACATTTGCTGCTGCAAGTTACTAGTGTGCTAGCAACGTAGAAAGGCACGTGCAAACATATGATATTTATTTATTAGCTCAAAAGCTGAGTTGGACCGCTGTGAGAAACCATTGTTCGTTTAATTATCAAGATGTTTTATCTAATGGCACTGCAGGTGAAAGTTCTTGAAAATGGTGTTACTGAATTAATGAAATCTTCAGATGAGTGCACTCAGCTTTCCAATGCTATACAGTCTATCAAAAATGAGTACCAGCCTGGTGCCGAGGTAGTAGTTGCCCATGGGCTTTGATCTTATAGTTGAGATGAGGTAATCTAAATATTTTTTCTTCTTTTTCTTGTTATATGTGCTTGGACTTTTGGTTGGTGCTGCAGCTAACCGATTTCACAAAGCTGTTTGATGAGAAAATTAAAAGATCCAGGAAGGATTCTTCCTCTGTCTCACAGAACCAGACATTGCTACGGCAATTCCGTGAAGCTATCTGGGTATGTTAGTAGTCACTGTCAGCGGTCGCTGATTCAGATTTACATTCTTTCTTGATTTATATGTGGTGGGCAATGGAAGTAGCTATTTCCTGTTGCTTTTAATGATCATGATTTTTTTCGCATATATTCTAATTAATGATAATGTTTTCTCTGTTCTTGGGTTGTTATATCCTGTAGATTCAGGAAACAATGGTATCTGTTGCAATTACATTTTTATTCTAGGTTTAAAGTTATGAAAAAGCTTAATTGGATCTCAATCCAATGATAACTGATTAATTTGCCGATGCTGATCTATTAAAAAATAAAAAATCAAGTTCATCTCTCATCCTTATAAAAGGCTTGATAAACTCCTCGCCTTGGCACTTTGTTTAATTATAGGCATTAGGATGTACATGCTGGCTTCATATCATACCTTCTATTTTGAAATGCCTTTTCTCTGAACTAGAAGCTATTCTTCTGTCCGCAACACTCACTTAATAGTGTATGTGAGATTAAAAAAATGATGAATATGTGATTATGTGTAGCGATTTCCATTAGCAAAACCTTTTCGAGCACTTACAGAAATAGGTAGAGAGATTTGCATGAAAAATTTAAAATTGATATAGTAGAATTAAGGGAGAGACGCTTGTCTAACACTGCAACCTCCCGAGGAAGCATCCTTGTAAAGTAACAAGTTTTGATTCAGTTTACTCTCCCGTGTATATTTATAACAAGTGAATGTCTGAAACATGTAAAAAATGTTGTAGAATCAAAATGAGTCATAATTAATCTTCTTGCAACTACTGAATCAAGGATTGGATGAAATTCACAACTTCTCTTAATTTTTGTGCTAAAGATTCCTAGGCACTCTCAATAGTTCTTGTTCTGTTCTCTACATACAATTAATAAATAAAATGTGTTTTTCACTTTGATAGCTTTCGGTTCACAGTCTTTTCATTTTTCTTTGCAGAATGTTCATCATGCAGGGCAGCCTATGCCAGGTGAAGAGCAGGAGGACATAGTAATGACTAGCTCACACTGCAATCTTTTGAATATGACATGCCCACTGACTGGAAAACCTGTCGAGGAATTAGTAGAGCCTGTCCGAAGGTATTATGAAGTATTTATTTTATCGTTCAGATTAGATTTCTGTTATCTAGAATATCCATTAGATTAGATTGTTATTACTTGAGTTTATTAAGTCTGTGTCACATCTATCTATAGGTCCCTTATTTCATTATTAATAATAAGCAACTCTGGAACTCCGCAAGATGTAACAAAATCTTAATTTGAATTTAGTACCTTGCATTTTTCATTGGCTTGCTGAGGCGAAATGGTGTCTATTTCCAAATAAATTGTGAGACATTAAAATCTTCGGCTTGTTTTGATATATTGGTAGTATGGACTGCAAGCACATATACGAGAAGCAACACATCATGCAGCGTATTAGGTCCAAGGTTGCACAGGGTCAATGCCCGGTATCAGGTGCGCTGCCTGCCTTCTCCACTTGTTAACAAGAAAACAATGTTACCATGACAAATTTAAGTTATTATGAAAATCTCCTGTTTTAGGTTGCCCAAGAAGGCTGCAGGCAGATAGAGTAGTGTGCGACGCTTTGTTGCTTATAGAGATTGAGGAAATGCGATCTATGAAATTACAAGAAGCCTGCAATGATGTAATAGAAGATGTTACAGCTGATTGACGAAAACAATTAGGTAATGGAGACTACTTGTGCTCATTTTGAAGCGCCGTTGTTGTCTTTCTTGTAGATTTGTAGCTGTTTGGTAGTAGTTAGGTGATATACACTTATGTTCTCCTTTTGGACTGATGATTTAATTTTGAAGTTCTTTATATTGTGTATATATATATATACTATATCCTTTTTCTTAGGTTGCTTTTCCTTTGTTCCAATTAAATGCACACAGCACACACCTCATCTCCCTCTCTCTCTCTCTATATATATATATATATTTGTGTGTATATATATTATATGTCTTATGGTTGATGAGATCAGGCTATAAAGATTTAAAGAAGAAGATATATCTTTTTGCTCTGTGAGAATTTTAATTCAGCACCAGGCTTGAATCATGTTGGTGACTGTTCTTTAGAGCCAGCCCTGTGAAGATGATGATGATGATGATAGTGGCAAGGCAAAAGCTGCTTGAAGAGTGCTGGTTTTATGGTAAGGATTTGATTTTGATTTGAGGATGCCGAGAAGTTTTTTCTGACAGGCCCTTCTTAATTTGTCGACAGACAGGCTATTGCTGGAATGCCCGGAACTCTCGGGGGACTGTCAAGATGAATAGACGGAGTTTTGATGGGGAAGTTGATCAGACAGGCTTATGTGATTGATTCAGATACTTCTTTGTGCTAATTAAGGTACCGATTACATGAACACATGCACGCATACACATATATTGTAGAGTTGGAATATCATATGATTTGTTTTGTTTTGTTAAGTTTTGTTTCTAAATATCGAATTCCAATTCCGGCTCATCAAGAATGAAGGTAGATGATAGGTAAGTCTAACTGTATGAACACAACCGTGTTCGACGTAAGATCAATATTGATTTTTGCTTTATATTAATATTAAGGTGATGAATAATACTATTCCCTCTGTCCCGGAACTATAGTTTTGGTTATGTTGGACACGGAATTTAAGGAATATTGATATTATATTGATAGTGGGTTAAAAGTATAGGTAAAAAATATTTTTGTTCTGTATTAGTCTAAAAGATAGTGACAATTGTGTAATAATAGCGAAAGAGTAAAGATAGTTATACAGTGATATCGGATAGAAATAAAACTATTATTTTGGGAACGGACAAAAATAGTAAACATTGGGACGGAGGGAGGGAGTATTATTCAACAACACATGTTCCTTGACAATCTATCTATTTTTTTATTATTCATTTATTTTTTTTTTAGTAATTGTACTATTTATTTAACATTACAAATAGTCTTTTAATTTACAATATATTATTTATCCAAATATAATACTAATAATTCTAAAACTCCGTGCAAAAAGCAAATAGATATATATATGGGACCGTGGGAATACTTTTTTATTTTTATATACAAAGTAAGTAAATAATAAGTTTTTTTTTTAGAATAATGAAGGGGTGTGTTTACATGTGAAATTTTGTTTTACTCTTCCAATTTTTTCTAAAAAATAAAATCAAACTAATGTGTTTACTTGTGAGATTTTAGTTTTGGATTTTGATTTTGAATAGTAAAATTTTGATGTGATATAAATATGTGTTGATGTGATGTTTGATTTGATTTTTTGAAGGGAAAAAAAAAAGTTAGAATAGTAAAATCAGGTCTAAAGTCTGACAAGTAGACACACCTTAAATATTTATTTTTTTATTTATTATATTACACTAAAATTTTATTTTATATCTAAAACATCTCATTAGTATATATTTATATCACAATAAATAACTATTTCAATTCAAAATTTTACTATTTAAAATTAAAACAAAAAAATCAAAATTCTACTGATAAACATCTTTAACCATTTTATTCTTTTTCTTGTATTCAACGTGTCCAAATGGGTCGGCATAGGACCATTGACCCAAGCCTTCAGTTTAGCCCATGATAAACAAGTATGGTTGATTCTAGATTGTAATATATTAGTTTTTTTTTTTATATAAAATACTAAAAAAAAAAAAACAAAAAAAAAAAAAAAAACAGATAAAATAAATATAAAAATAGGGCCAGACAAGTTCCTAACTACTGGACCATATAGGGTACATATTAGGACACGAACAGGCTTGGATGCGGGCCTAAATTCGGGCCAGGTTAAAGTGGATTGGGTTATGTGGGCCTAGACCAACTGGGCCTGTCAGACAAGTCGGTGTGATGTATTTATAATTTTAAATATTTTTATTATAAGAATTGTGAAAATATTATAAAAAATATTGTTTTATGTGTTTTTGTTGGATGTTATTGTTATATATATATATATGTATATATATTATACATTGTATAATGTATATTACACATTTACACATTTTAATATAAATGTGTGCTTTTTTGTTATTTTATGGTAATAAAAGTAAAAAAATAAATAAATAATATTACGGCTTCCTACTAAAAAAACATTTTTTTTTTGAAATGGTAATCCTAAAAGAAAGTGTGAATAAAATTGGAGAGAAAAAAAAATATTTTTTCGGTAATATTTTGGAGAGTTTAAACCATTAAAAAGTTAACACACTCTATCAAATAATCCAAATCTGAAATTGAATTATTTTGTTTAATGAATTTTGTATGGAAGTTAATAATTTCTTTTCTTTTTTTTTTTTTCTAATTTATAATACAATTATTAACTATGATTCCACAAATTCAACATATTGGTTACCTTCAACAAAAATGGTAGCAGAATATATATACTACTCTATCATTTCACATTCAAAGTAAACATTTTCATTACAGTGAGTAGTTAAAAGTAATGTAACGACATTTTGCCATTTTTTGTGTAAAAGTAATGATGTGATATAAAGTAATGGTATTTGTGGAAAAAAGTGAAGTATTTAATAAAATGTTTATTTTGTAATTGGACGTCCCAAAATAGAGATATGTATACTTTCTAGTTGGACGGAGGGAGTATTATTTAATTTTCATTAAATAACTTTTTTTTTTTATTAAAAAAAGAACTATTAAAATTACTATAAGTCATTGTATTGGGCTGCTTATGGGCTAAATTTCTTAACTTCGGGCCCATAAATTTAGTTTTTCTCCAACTCATAGTGTTGATGAGTGTGAGGTTAATTGTCTTTTATAGTGTTATCTTTATCGTATTTATTTGAATTGAATTACATTGATTGGTCACATGGATAGATATTATATATATATATATATATAAAATTAAATAAATATTTGTAACGACAATATATTGTTATCAATTAATTATTGGGAAGCACAGTAAAAGGGTAGAGGAAAATATTGATTGAAAATACCAAACTCCATAATAACCCATAACCTTGGGTTGTTATTTTTAGGAAAAAAGAGGCAAATAAAGGGTGTCTTATTTAATAAAGTTTTATCAAAATTTTACAATTTTTTATTATTATTTTTTTTAAAAAAAAATATCAAATCAAAGTACCCATTTTTTCTTTCTTTTATATTATTAAAATTAATTTTATATTCAAAATATTGCATCAATATTTATTTATATCGTATTATATAACTAATCTAATTCAAAATTTTTAGTATTCAAATCCCAACAAAAAATTGAAAGTGCCAAAACAAATACACCCTATGTTAATTTTTCCTTGTAGCACAGGATAAAACAAACAAATAATAGTGATGGTTAGAATACTGATTTGATTCGATTAGCAAATATAATTAAAATAGTTTGCACAATATTGTACTCCCTCCGTCCAGTTAGAAAGTATACATATTTCTATTTTGGAACGTCCAATTACAAAGTAACCATTTCATTAAATACCCAATTTTTTCCACAAATACCCCAACTTTACATCACATCATTACTTTTATACCAAAAAAGTAAGGGCAAAAATGTCATTTTACTACTTTTACCTACCCACTATAATTAAAATATTATTATTCCTTAATCTCCGAGCCAAAAGTAATTGCATACTTTTAGCTTGGATGGAGGGAGTATCATATAAAAATATGTATTATGTAATGTATATATTACTCTCTCCGTGCCAATACAATAGTCTTGTTTATTATTTTTGTCCGTCTCAAAACAATAGTCTTATTTCTATAAATAACCATATCACCATAAAATTATCCATATTTTTTCATCTTTATTATACAATTGCTACTACTTTTTACACTAATACACTCGCAAGGGCAAAAAAGTCTTTTATCCATATTTTTTACCAACTACCAATATAATAACAATATTCCTTAAATCTCGTGCCCAACCCAATTAAGACTATATTTAAGGGACGAATGGAGTATATTGTATTGTATAAATAAGTTTTACTGTGCTGAAATTAATAATATATTGTACTATATAAAATTATATTATATGCTTTCATAACATAAGTTGCATATTGTATTATCATACATTATCGAGCATATGATATCTACTTTTATTAAATATACTGATTGAATCAAATCAGCACCACGTTGATTTGATACATTGGACCAGTCAAACAACGTATAATTATATCGTATATGTGTCCTATATTAATATTTTTTTGTGTTGAAATCAATATATATAACATGTTCATTGTATTCTTCTTATATCATGTATTGTGCAAGACTATATAAATATAATGTATTGTATTTGTATTATATTAATATAATTGATGTGTTATTTGTAACTATGTATACATAACGTGCAATTGTGTGTAATATTTCCGTATATTGTATACTATCAGCACTGTACTAAATTTTATATGTTAGGCACAGTAACTACTGTCTTCAAACATAAGCCAAAATAAAAAGAAAAACCAATTTATTACTAAAAAACACACCTAGAAAATATTAATAAATATTAATGAAGGATATAAAGTTTAATGCAAGAACACTACTTAAACAATCAAAACAAATTTTAATAGAAAATATATGGTGATAAATAATATTTACCGTGGCGTCCAATTGTGTGCTATTTGATTGAGTACGACTGGACGAGTTTTAAGAAAAATAAGTAAATATCATTTTTTTTTTCACTTTTTAGAGAAAAAGAAAATAAAAAAATATGGTACTCAGTATTTCAAAACAATGGTCTCATTTTGTAATTTTGTTATGTCAGTCATATTTCTATTTTTAGTAACTATCTCTCCACATTTTTACAAAATTATCCTCATATTTTCACAATAATTACATAAAATATAAATATTTTGGTCTTTTAAAAAATACTTTTACATCAATTATTAGAATAATACTATTATTCCTTAATTTCTGTGCTCATCCCAAATATCGAAATAGAGAGAATATTTTTTACTAAAAAACAAAGATAAATTTAAATTAAAAAAAGAGATAATAAATTTAAATAACAGAGATAATATTTTTTACTAAAAAAACAAATATAAACTTAGATTAAAAAACAGAGATAATAAATTTAAATAATAGAGAAATACCAAGACAATAATAAGATTACAAGATGATTGCAAAGACAGCAACATCTATGGTTGTGTTTGGTTATATTTTTTTAATTAATTTTTTGTTCCAATAATTAAAAATTAAAAATATTATATTAAAATACTATTTAATATGAACAACTCAAATGTAGAAGATGTTTTCTAATTTTTCAAGGAGTTTGAACATACACAAATTTGTAACAAAATGATTAAATATTTATTTTTTATATTATATTAAAAATTAATTTTATATTTAAAATATCACATAACATCTATTTATATCATATCATACTATTATTATAAGTATCATGCTAACTTGACCGAATCAGTATGTTCGCAGTCTATTTTTATCATATCATAATTAAAATAAATACTTTTCGGTGAACAAACAAAAATAATACTCCTAGGGTCCCAATTATAGTAACATATTTATCATATACATTGAAATTTAAGAGGGTTACTTAGTAAATAATTAATAATATATTAGTAAAATTAATTACAATATAATACAAATTAAGAGGGTAATGATTAATAAAAATTTAAAAAATTATAAATTATAAAATTTAAAATATAATTAACATATACTCCCTCCGCTCCAATAGAGTTGTCTTGTTTTTTTATTTTCGTCTGTTTAACAAAAATTGTCTTGTTTCCTTATTTAGTAATTGTGGTCTCAATTTTATAATAAAATTATTTCTAATTTTTCCAAATTATTCCTAATTATTACTTTAACCTACTTTTTAAAATCATTGAAAAAGAAAATATTTGAATCTTTTATTTTCTATTTTATACCCACGTTCAATTAATTATTATTATTTTTTAATTCCTATGCTCACTCCAATAAAACATTATTTCTGAAACAAAAAAAATAAAATACTTTTTTAAAAATAAAAATTGACATAATATATAGAATTAACTAAAATAACCAAATTTGTGACGTAATACATGGATGGAGTAAAAAAAAAAAATTTCGTTAGGTATATTTGAAAAAATGCCTAAATCCAAACTAGATCCCCAAATGGGCCCCTGAATTTGTGGTGCATTGTCTGTCTATCACATGAAACTGAATTTTGCTATCGGACAACATATGCCAACTCAGCCTCCACCCCCCATCACTCATCACTACACCCATCCTCTCTTCACAGCCGTCGATCTCCATCATCTCCGCCCCAAGAGTTTTTCATCCAACGGCCCTAAATCCACGCAGCAATTCCCACCTGTCCTTCGCCATTCATATCTCCTTCCCTTTTCCTACCGAGCGCAGAAACTGTACCAGATTCCAGACCTCAAAACCTCCATTAAAATTCGTCAAATTCACTGTTCCATTTCTCCAATTATTCAATTCCATCTCTGCTTTTGCTTTCACACTCCACCCAATTAATCGACGACAACCCTAATTGAATATTATTTTCCCCATACCTTCCTCTGCTGCATTTAAAAAATTACTGCAATGTGTGGAAAAGGAAGCATCGAAAAGGCGTTATTCGATTGATTGATGTCTGAGGTTTATTCTCTAAGCTTTATGTTTCTTCGTCAGTCAAAGGTCAGTTCTCGCGGAAACCCCCTTTCTGCGTATTCGCTTCGTTTTGTGCTTTCAATTTCGATTTCGATTTTTTGAATGGTGTAAGATTCTGGATAATTATTGGCTGTTTGGAATCGTTTTACTGATTATTGATTGAAGCAATTAGAAATTTCATGTCTGGGGATGTCGATTGCTGTGTGTGATTGATTATTGAAAATCTCATAAAACTGCTAGGGTTCGTAAAAAGTGGATTTCAATTTGGGGGAAAATGTGCCCTAAATTTTCCCTTTGTTAGTTGTAAGTATGCGGCGGAATTCAGGATCCGTTGGGTACTCCGGCGCCCATACAAGCCCAGGCACGCCGGAATACGGCGACGGCGGCGAGTTTCCGAAGCCGTGGTCGTCGGAAAGAGTGCCATTGCCGGCGAGTAGTAGCAGCAGCAGAAGGCACATTAGTGCAGCTGCATTGATGCCCTTCAACAGCGGTAGAACTCTGCCGTCGAAATGGGACGACGCCGAGAGATGGATCACTAGCCCGATTTCCGGCCATGGATTGGTCAGAACTCCGGTGGCTCAGCCGCAGAGACGGCCAAAGTCGAAGAGCGGTCCGTTGGGCCTTCCGGGGATTGTCTACGAATCGAGATATTCTCCGACGATGCCTGGATTCGATGCCGGCGGGAATCCGAGGAAGTTCATGGAGCATTCGCCACTTACTACCGGCGTATTCGTCCCTGATGGCGTATCCATTCGCTACGGTTCTTCGATTGTCGCCGCAACGAAATGCGTCGGAGGTGAGAATCGGGGAGTCGAAAGCGTTTCACATTCGATAATCGATCGCGTTTTAATTTGGCATCGGTTCTTGACGTGTCGTCTATGTTTTTCGAATTGAAATTGTGTAGATGATAAGGTTAACGACGCCGCCGCCGAGGAGGAAGAATCGCCGGCGGCAGCGGGAGACGTTCGCCGGAGGGACTCGGCGACGCAAATGAGCCCCGAAGGCAGCGGTTGCTCGTCTTCTGATGCGAGGTTTTCGTTCTCCGCAATGCCGTCGACGACCCCCGCGGCATTCGCTCCGCCTGCCGTTAAAGACGAGGTTCGAGATGTCCAGGTCGATCGAGGAACGACGACGTCGAGCCACGGGAAGCAATCGAGGCCGAGAAAGGCGAAAAAGACGCCGAATAATGCGGAGAGCTTCCGGTCGTCGCCGTGGAACGCTTCCGAGGCTTCGAAGGACGCGGCGAAGTAAATTCGACAGCGAAATTAATGATGTTTTTTTCGAGAAATATCCTTCTCGGGTAGTTATGATTAACGGTTAACGTGTTTTTTTCTTCGGGTCGAAACAGGATGCGGCGGGAGGAAGCGAAGATTGCGGCTTGGGAGAATTTGCAGAAGGCGAAAGCGGAGGCGGCGATTCGGGAACTCGAGGTTAGTATATGTTCGTTCGTCGTCGTTTTCGTCGTTGTCGTCGATTTATTGATTGATTGATTGGTAGATGAGATTGGAGAAGAAGAGGTCGGCATCGATGGACAAGATAATGAGGAAGCTGAGGGCATCGCAGATGAAGGCTGAGTCGATGAGAAATTCGCTGTCGGAAAATCGGGAGGATTCAGACAAGGCTTCTGGTTCTGGTTCTGGTTCTGGTTCTTCATCGTCTTCTTCGCGGCGTATGTTCGTGAATGTTTTGTCTGTGCGAAACTGGTTTGTGTGCCGCAGGAATTAGTAATGTTTGATTCAATGATTCGATGCATCGATCCCTGTTTATGTTCTGATGCTCAGATGAGATGAGATGTTCTTCATGAACTCATCCAATTGAACTACATTAATATATATATATAAAACAACATAATGATGTATTAAATAGTACTGCTTTCTTTCGGGTTTCATTTATTTTTGCGTGTTGATATTTGAATATTAATTATTATATATAAATTAAAAAAAATTGCAATTAGTGTATATTTGTAACCAAAAAAAAATATATAAATATAATAATATATTTACTGTTAAGTATAATAAAATAAAAAATAAATATGATATAAGACGGACGGAGGAAATAGTATGTAATGTAAAATTTTATATAGTGTTGTGTTGTATATATATTTATTATGTTGAAATCATGATATATGATACTATATAAAATTATATAATATGCTATCATACTAATTATAAATTGTATTATCATATGCTATAAAATATGCACGTGCATTTGAAAAGAATAGTATCTATATATTTTTTTAATGTCCCATATTTTTCTATTTTCATGTACGTCCACTATTTTATTGTTTTAGGCCGTCCACTTTTAATGTATGTGTTTTTAGTGATTGTATGTTTTAATTCAATAAAACAAAAAACTCTTATATTTGACACAAGCATATAAAATATTATAAAAAAACAAATGAGTTTAAAGATAAAATTATTATTATTATTTTTTATCTCTTCTCTATTCTATTTGTATTGTACTACTATTATCTGCATAAAAAAAAAGTAAGTGATTACATTCGCTATGGACATAGGAATTATTATTTTTACTATTTTTATTTTGTTTTGTTTTTATTTTAAAATTCAAATGTATATTTTTTCTACACAGTAAATGTGTATATATATATATTGTATTTCCTAATAATATTAAAAAGAAATATGTCGAAAATATTGCATATTTGTTTGGTAATTTTATTTTAGTTTGAAGTAGTCTTCAGGTTTGTTTTGGTTGTTTAAATAATTCTCGTTTCTTAGCACACATATATATAAGATTGTGAACTCCTTTTTTGTTATCTTTATTTTATTTGTTTCTTGTAAAGCTATATAAGCCATGGAATATAAGCAACGACTGCAGTCTCAAATTAGTGAAGAACAGACTTTGAGGTCACTTCTACAGAATCATGGAGATGACGACGACGAGGTGGAATGAAAGGGTACGATCGAAGTGGAGCTAGACACAACTTTGACAAATCATCTAATGATGTTATCATTGTCATAACTTGAATATTTTTGTTAGAATATGAAACTGAAATTCTCTATTGCAATCATAAGAATACGTACATATATATAATAATCTCTTAAATAAGATAACTACCATAGATATAATATATGATCAAACAAACTTGAGTTTGTCAAAAGTGATCGAAAAAAATATAGCCGAGATTTTCCATATACGAATTTGAATTCGCCAAAATTGGCTGAAAGTGGTGTAGCCGTCCACTGGATCAAAGTCAGAAGCAGAACTCTCAACACTGTTAGAGTTGAAAACAAGAGTGGCTCGCTCACAACGGAACTAGAGTCGAGAACAGGACTCGCTCACTCTATGGAGATAGAGTCGAGAACAGGACTCGCTCACTCTATGGAGATAGAGTCGAAAACAGGACTCGCTTGCTCACAGCAGAGCTAGAGCCGGAAATAGGACTCGCTCGCTCTCAATAGAGTTAGAGTTGAAAGTAAACTCTGTCAGTGGAGTAGTAAAGACGAAGACGACATGAAAATAACAGCATCATCATGAATAGAAGCAAATACATGAATAAAATATAAAAATATATGCGAGATATAACGGGTCATTGAGGTACCTGGAGAGAATTTGACTTTGATACCATGTTAGAATACGAAACTGAAATTTTCTATTTAATCATAAGAATACGTACATATTTATACAATACTATACAAATCGTTTAAATAAAACAAGAATCCTATAATCTCTTAAATAAGATAATCTTATAACTACCATAAATATGATATATTACTTCTGAATATATTTTAACAATTTCTACAGGAAAGTTCGTAGAGGGCAAATAAGATCCTTGAGTTAATACATGCCCGACATTTGTAGAAAAGGTAACCGATCACTTTTATTGATGATTTGAATCGAAAAATGTTGCACATTTTTAAGATAAAAATAAAATTTCATATACTTTGATGAATGAAAAATTAATCGAACCATTGTATTAAGAATGTGATCATTGTGACTTCATGGCCTCTTGGGAAACCATGGAGTTAAAAACATCTGAAGATCCGAGGCTAATCGAATTGACGTAATCGGGCGGGCAGTGGGCGGGCAGTCCGGCGACCAGAAGCCCGGCTGCCCGGAGTATGCGAATGAGGCCGGATTCCGTGTATTCGAAGTTTCCGGTGTACAAAGGAAACGTGAAACTTCTGATGAGCTCCCAACAGGCGTTTAGGAACTTTGGTATTAACCAAAATATGGAGAAGTAGTTCTTGTTTGGCTCTTCTGCCACCACCTGAACAAAATAATTAAGCCTCTAATTAATTATTTGTGTTTCTAATAATTGTACTATCTACCTAACATAATTAATACCCTTACAATTTCCAATATATTACACAAATATCATTATTTTTATATCACACAATCTAATATGACATTTTTGTCATTTTCACTGTAAACTAATATAATATTAATATTTAAAAATTTAAGTGCAAAAAATAAATGTTACTCTTTTTACGGAACAGAAGTAGTATTATTTTTTAAACAAAGATTACTGTGAATAAATAATGATAAGTTTTAAAAAAATATTGCTGTAATTTATTGGTTAGAAAGGAAGTTAAGAGTTACCTTGCCCTGATAGAAGCTGTTGTAATAAACGCACGTGCCGAAATGTTTAAACATCATCAAAGAATCGTCGTACGGCAACCTGGGAACCAAATCGAAGCTGTAAACAAATCTGTAGTGACGGAATCCGTACGTCGTCATGACGCCTTCCATGAATTCTCCGAACGCGCCGTCGCCCACGCGCGGCTGCCCGTACGTGTACACACCTTCC
Organism: Andrographis paniculata; assembly: GCF_009805555.1. Lineage (NCBI taxonomy): Eukaryota > Viridiplantae > Streptophyta > Magnoliopsida > Lamiales > Acanthaceae > Andrographis > Andrographis paniculata. The sequence continues at coordinate 4,764,781 of NW_026137624.1, forward strand.
AGCCTCTCCAGCACCGCCGCCTCCTCGTGCAGCGCCAGGACCGCCGGGAACAGCGCCGCCAGCGCGCCGCCGAGGCTGTGGCCGGTGACGACGAGCCGGGCCTTGTCGTTCTTCTGCAGGAGGTCTTTCAGAAGATCCCGGACGGCGTAGTAAGCCGTCTCCGGCTTGGCGGCGGCTTGGCGGCGCGGCCAGCCGTGGTTCCTCTGCAGGCCGAGGGCCTTCATGAAGCCGGCGTGGATCCTGCCGAGTCCCGGGACCTCGTACCAGGAGATGTCGACGTCGGTGGACCAGTCGTCGGAGTTGAAGGTTTCCGTTCCCCGGAAAGCTACGACGACGGTGCCGAGGTTGTCGTGGAATATGAAGGCTTGTGTTGTGGATTTTTGCTGGTAATCGTTCCAGAAGTCGTATGATCCTATAAGCTTCATCTGAAATATCATAATCGGTAACTTTCATTACAATCGTGATGGTATCAAATATTTCATTTTTTTTTCCATTTAAATTATTATTATTATTTTTTTCTGATTTTTTAAGGTGGTATCTATTTGCAATCTTCTATTTTTATCTATTTTGAATAAATAAATATGGTTGATTTTGTTTTTGTTAGTTTTTTATAAACTAATTTATGTTAATTTGTATAAATATAAGATTTTATTTTGTAGAAATCATGTTCATTTGCCAATCAAAAGTTCTGACATAATATACATATATATATATATCTAAAGTATTTTGTTTTAGAAAAAATTAATATTTAACAGAAAATATTATTTTTTAATATTAAGGATACAATTTTTCTAATTTAAAAAACTAAACAAACGAACCTGGTATCTCTTTAATTTTTTTTTTTAAAAATCTTTTATTAATTTATATTTAATTATATATAAATATATAATACTCCACAAGATTTAATTCTGTAAAAATAACATTTAATAGTTTTCTAAATAACAGTTTTTAAAACGTTTAAAAAATATTTTAATAAAATATATATTAAATTATAATTCAATCTACGATCAATTAAGATGTTATTATTCAACAGCAAAACCAAAATTAGATAAATAAATAAGCACCGACAATATGAACATAGCCAAAAAAAGAAAAAAAAAAGAAAAGCAATATTTAAAAATTCAATAATATATATATATATAATAATGAATATGAATTAAAATATTGGTGTAATAAATTAATCAAGGAATATTAATAATTATGGCCATAAATGGATTATTGGTGTCGGATACTTAATTGGCTAATTAAAGTATCCTTAATGGATAACTATATGTAGAATTAATTATCAGCAATATAATTAATATAATCCCACGTGATAAACATGCGTTAAATAAATAAATGGATACATACGTTCCAGACGTCATTTACGGTTGTCCGAATGAAATTGTGATTCTCGTAGGAGAGCTTAGCTGCCATGATGGACAAATAGGCAAAGTAGGCTTTATCGCCTTCTCCATGTCCGAATAATCTGCTCTTCTCTAAGTCCAATCTCTTGTCCATATTTCCTATAAACGACACGAAACTTGCTGATGCCCGATCTGGCTGTACAACCTTCCCTGCACAATGTACCACTCCCCCATTATTCAATTAGAGAAATAGTAAGCACTATATGATACTATTTTTTACGACCGATTCTAAGGATCATATTTAGTCTTTATACGTTGATTTTTAAATATTAATTGTTATATTAAAATATAATACAAATTAAAGAAAAATGACAAAAATACTTGTATCAGTATTTTATAAAACTATATAATGATATTTGTATGAAAAACTATATAAATATAATTATATTTTAATATTAAGTAGAATAACGCAAAAGATAAATGTAATTTTTAGAGATGGACAGAGGTAGTACATTTGAAATATAAAAAGCAACACAAGCTTGTGTATTATGAGATTTACAAGAGGGAAGCCATAAAAATTTGTTTGTGGGAGCACAATTTTTTTAAAAAGATATATTTTGTCCGTCCACTTACAATATTTACATATTTTTATTTTGGGATGTTCAATTACAAAGTTAACATTTCATTAAATACCTACTTTTTTCCACAAATACCCTTACTTTACATCACATCATTATTTTTACATAAAAAAGTAAGGGCAAAAATGTCATTACACTACTTTTAACTACTCACTATAATTAAAATATTATTATTTCTTAAACACCGCGCCAAAAGCAAATGTAAACATTATAAGTGGATGGAGGGAGTAATATATAAGAATTTTAAAGTTATACTCCCTCCGTTCCATAATTAAAAATTTATTTATTTTTTGCACGTAATTTTAAAAATATTAGTATTATATTGGGATGTAAGTAGGAATAAAGGAGAAATGACTAAAATAACCTTATTAGTATGTGTGATATAAAGGTAATGGTAATTGTGTAATATATTGTAAGTTATAAGGGTATTTATAATGTTAAGTAGACAATACAGTTACTCAAAAAAGAAATAGATATTTTGTTATGAGACGGAGTAAAATAAAAAAATTTATACTTTTGTTATGGAGGGAGTATTATAAATTAAAATTTCAATAAAGAAATTACAAACCACTAACATTATTGTTTTCAAATATGTTTGAATATTTAGGGTGTTTAAACTATATATATATATATTTGAATATTTTTTAAAAATAATATTTTTATTAAATTCATAAGGATAGCCCATTGCTTAGATTTAAATTTTTTTACTAGTACTATTTAAAATAAAACAGACACTAAAATAATTAGACACCCTTTGGGCTCCATATTCAGCAAAAAAACAATACAAGTTTAAAACACATATTATGTTAATAAAAGCAAATAATTGTGCTGTATGAATACACTATTTGTGCTCATAAATTCAACTATAAAACTGTATTGTTTTTAATATATATATATATATATATTTTTTTTTTTCTATTATATACGATAATGTTCATGTGTTAACATAAATAAAAATTAAATACATAAACCATCATAGCAAAAAACAAAACAATTTATACTTAAATTCGACAAAAGTAGTACATTCCTATAACATAATTACGCACTTCTATTTAACATTTTACGTATTATTTGTATTTAAACCGTATGATGACTGACCTTTTACTATATATTATTATTATGGTGCTGATTTTTTCAATTCAACAAAGATAAGGGCCGCCTTTTAATTTAATTAAAAAACATTAACATGATATATCAATTCAACCATAACAATTAATATTGCTATACAGCCAAAACCCTAAAAAAAGGCCCTCATTAAGGATTATTTTTTATAATATATATATATAGTTGAAAATGATAAATAAATAAGGATAAACTATTTTTTTAGTCCCGTAATTAAACACCTTTTATCATTTTAATCCTATAAGTGGAACCTGTCGCAAACTAGTCCCATAAGTGAAAAATTTTTGTTGTTTTAGTCCTCCGGTGCCGGAGACGCTCGCGTGGCTCGCCGGAGGTGACGTTTCCGCCAGGTGTCCCGCCAGGTCAGCGACACCTGGCGGACACATGGATTTATTTATTTTTTTAATTTTTTTTAATTAGATCAAATAAAAAAATACAAATAAAATTAAAAATAAATTATAAATACGTTTTAGAAAAATTTAAAATAATAAAAAATAATAAAAAAATCCACGTATCCGCCAGCTTAGCGACACCTGGCGGACACGTCACCTCCGGCGAGCCACGCAGGCATCTCCGGCGTCAGAGGACTAAAACAGCAAAAAATTTTCACTTATGAAACTAGTTTGCGACAGACTCCACTTGCGAAACTAAAATGATAAAGGGGTCCAGTTAGAAGACTTAAAAAAACAGTTTACCCAATAAATAATTGATTTTTGTGACGTAAATGGTCATGAGGAGAGTGGTTGAGATGATTCAATATATATTGGAGGACAGTGCGTGTATACGTAAATAATAAGCCGTGAGGTGTAAAGCAATATAAATGAAATAATTCAAAAAAGTAATTATTCACTAGTAAGGCATGTTAAATAATTATGGACATGGAAGACTTTTCTTAGTCTTATATATATATATATATAATTTTATTATTATTATTTTTAAAATCAGTCACTTCATTTTTCATACAAATATTATTTTCAATAATTATTCTATTTTAGAGCTATAAAGGCGATCCTTCTTAGTCCGGGTACTAGCTTGAGCCAGTTAGGATTGACAACTTTAGCTTAGTTGGAGAACTCCAAAAAAGTATGTTCTTTAAAGCGAAAGATAGTTTCAGTCTTTTTAAAAATATTAATATTTAATACATAATGGTTACATTTGATATTTTTTTTGTAAAAAATTATTATATTGTATTAAAATAACAAGATTGTATAATAAACAAAAAATTGAAAAAAATTTAAAGAGAAATATGATGACTTCCCATTCTTTAACTTTTATGGGATGGAGATCTATCGACTTTATGCGTGTTTTTTTAGATGAGTTTCCATAAATTTAGTTTGAATTTAGTATTAAAATAATATTTTGTCAAATCTTTTATGAGAAAAAAACACTATTATGGGTGTGTTTACTTGTGAGATTTTAGTTTTGAGTTTTGATTTTGAATAGTAAAATTTTGAATTGAAATAGTTGTTTGATGTGATATAAATATACGTTAATGTGATGTTTTGAATGTAAAATTAGATTTTAGTGTAATCAAATAAATAAAAATTGGATGTTTGATTTGATATTTTTGGAGAGAAAAAAGTTTGAAATAGTAAAATCAGATGTAAAACCTAACAAGTAAACACATTTATATTTTTTTGAAAATACTGAATATAAGTAATAAAATTTGAGAAAATTTGACAAAAGAAACATGTTCATACTCTATCCCATAACCTAAACCGATCTCATAAGGGACGAGCTATTGTTTAGATATATTTTTTTATAGTGTTAAAAAATTTTTAAAATATTATATTTCACGTAATATTCTACGAAAATTTAGGGATGTTTTTTTTGATATAGGTTTTGAAAAATTTTGGTTTTAGTTTAATATTAAAATAATGCATAATGAGATGTTTTACGAAAAAAATTATTTTTTTTTGAAAAATATATAATTCAAATAGTAGAAATTTGAGATTTGAGTGATAAAAGAAATACACACTTATATATTTAATGTCATATTAAAAATTATATATATATATATTTTACATAAATAGCTTTAAAACTAATTTTAAAATTTCTTTCCCTTACACAATTAATTTACCTCTGAAGAAATTAAGGATTAGTGTAAAGAAACCCCCATTTAGGGACAGCAAATTCAGCCAAAACTCGACGGCGGAGCCGAATCCCGACAGGGGTCCGGCGATGGCGTGCAAGAGCTTCATGGCAACCACCGACACGAAGACGAGCCACCGGCGGCTCAACGGCTCCCGCCGCGGCTGAGCCGCCGCCGGACTTTCGACAAACTTTCTTCTTCCGACATCACTCCAAAACAACAACCTCAGAATATCCACCCACCCTGCTTCTTCAGGCTTCACCAGAAAATAATCACTGCAAAAAGATTTATTACAAGAATTACCAGAAGAAGCCATTTTGATTACTTAGAAATTTTTTTGGCGACGAAAAGGCAGATCATTGAAGGGGTTTTATAGACCTGGAAAAGGAATGTGAAAAATATTTATTTTATTTAAGGATGACTTGTCGTTATGCATGCAGGAATAATATTAATTTATTTATTTATTTACTTTGGAAAAAGGTAAAATTAAAGTGTGTTTGTTCGAGGGATTGGATTTTTTTTACTAATCCAATTTTTTTCTCTAAAAACATCAAATCAAACACATATTTTTTATTTTTTATATTATACTAAAAATTAATTTTACATTCGAAACATTACATCAACACCTATTTATATCACATCATACAACTATTTAAATTCAAAATTTTTACTATTTAAATCCCAACTCAAAATCCAAACCTCCAAACAAACACACCCTTCAAATTTGAAAATCGTGAAAAATATGGGTGGGGAAATTTCTGGGGAGGTGATAGTTGAATTTTCTTCTGCAATTCGGTCATTGGAAAGTAAGTCCAATCTGACCAAGCCAAAAACGTGGGTTTCAAATTTGAAAAATTTAGGGTGTCTTTCTTTTTTACGTGTTCGAAAAAAAATTTGATTTGAGTTTAGTATCAAAATAATATTTGATGTGATGTTTTATGAATAAATATTTTTTAAGACAAAAAAAAAAATATTTCTTTTCAAAAAAATGCAGAATCAAAATAGTAAAATTTGAAAAAGCTTTGATAAAGAAACATACTTTAGTACTTTTTCTTGTAGGATAGTGTCAATTTTTTCTATTTTATCAGTTGTATATAATTTATTATTTTTTTAAAAGATGATTATACACTTTAATTGTATTATAAATTTTATATATTTTTATTATTTTTAAATCTTATTTAAAATATTAAGTTATAATTATTTTTACTTATACATTTCTTAATTACTAATTATACTTTACTTAAATTATCGTGTCAACGACAACAGTTGACACGGGATGAAAGGAGTAATATTTATTTATATGTACATATTTTTTAAATAATTAAACGTTACTTATTAGTGGGATTTGAAAAAAATTTTATTAAGTCAGTTATTTTTAGAGAAAACAATTTTTCAGACAATTTTTTTTAATTTTTTGTTTGGAAGAGGTTTTAGTTGTATGACTAGTCAAAGTACTAATTTAATTGCTTCATATATTAATTTTTTGAAATATTTTATTGGTTTTAAAATTAGAAATATTTTATTAGTTTTAAAAAACTAATTTTAAAATGATTAATATTCCAGCATTTTAGAATAGTATTTTTTTTTTCTTTTTGGTCCTAGCAATTATATATAAATTTAATATATACTAATATATTTTTTATTGCACTGATTTTTATTTTTTAATTTTCTTTTTGGTCCTAGCAATTATATACTATAAGTTTAATACATACTAATATATTTTTTATTGTACTAACTACTGTACTAATTGAGTTAAATCAGCACCAATTAACAAATATCTATTAAGAAAATAACAAATATTAATATAACATATATTTGAATAACATATAATATAATTATATATAACAAAATATATAATGATTATAACGTGCTAACTTAGTAATCTACTCCCTCCGTCTCAGATACCGTGCTACACTGTAAACACGGTATTTTAGGAGAGGTGTAATTAGTAGATAATTAAGAATGTATCAGTGAAAATAATTATCCTATAATATAAATAATTATAAATTAAGATTAAGATAACTAAAAGTTTAATTAAAATTAAAAAAAATAAAAAAATTTAAAATGAGATTAAAGTGTGTAATCATTTTCCAAAAAAGGAAAGTGACATAGTATATGGGACGAGCAGAAACAGCAACGTGGACATAATATCTAGGACGGAGGAAATACTATTTATTGTGTAATAAATTGCTAATTACCTAGGTTAGTTTGCTGATATGGGCATTCTAAATGAGGCCACATTTTTATTGCATTATTTATAAATTGATTTAATATAGTTTTTTAATAACTTATATATTTACTTTTATAAGTTTAAAGTAATTGAAATTTTTTTTTTTTATGTATATTATTTTTTTTGTAAATTTTTTTAGTTTGTTAAAATAAAGACAAAATAAAAATATTACTCTATATATTTTTATTACATATAATTTTTTTAAAAAAATGAATATATTAAAATAAAAATATTTAAAATTATAATTTTAATAAAAAAATTAATTAATTAAAAATCAACCTAATAAAAAAATATATACAAATAATTGTTCTTTTACATTTTATACTATTCCTAATGAAAAAAAAGCTCACATTTTCAATAAAATATACAGTACTATCTCCATCCAACTTCAAGAGTCTCATTTATATTTTAAGTATTGATATTTGAATATTAATTATTATATTAAAATGTAGTACAAATTAAGAAAAAATTATAAAAATACTTCAATCAGTGTCTTATAATATTAATAGAAGGACATTTGTACAAAAAATTATAAATATTTTTAATGTCAAATATAATGACGCAAAAATAAATATGACCATGCAAACAAATAGAGTATTTATAATTTTCTTTAAATATAAAAACAAATAGTTTTAATAAAACTTTTATAATTTTTAATAATTAATAATAAATTTTCTTAAAAAAATATATAAAGAATGCAACTAAATATTTTAAAAATAAAATACAAAATATTTTTAATTAGTATTTTACCATGGTTAAGTGCAGATCCAGAAATTGATGGCAATAGAGAAGTGTCGTGGGTCATCACTACAAACAAGCTCACTCCCCGAAAGGAGAACCTCAAAATCCCCAAAATCCAAGATCCAGATCCGCCCCAATCTCTAACAGTCCACTTTTTTACCGTTTTAAAAACCCCTCTCCCCCTTTACACGAACCACTCATTACAGCATCCAATTCCTTCTTCACTTAATTAATTAATCAATCAATCGATCAGACAATGTCGCTTCTGGTGGAGAAGACGAACTCCGGTCGGGAGTACAAGGTCAAGGACATGTCCCAGGCCGACTTCGGCCGCCTCGAAATCGACCTTGCCGAGGTCGAAATGCCAGGTCTCATGTCCTCCCGCTCCGAATTCGGGCCCTCCAAACCCTTCCAGGGGTCCAGGATCACCGGCAGCCTCCACATGACCATCCAGACCGCCGTCCTCATCGAAACCCTAACCGCCCTCGGCGCCGACGTCCGCTGGTGCTCCTGCAACATCTTCTCCACCCAGGACCACGCCGCCGCCGCCATCGCCCGCGACAGCGCCGCCGTCTTCGCCTGGAAGGGCGAGACCCTCCAGGAGTACTGGTGGTGCACCGAGCGGGCCCTCGACTGGGGTCCCGACGGCGGTCCCGACCTCGTCGTCGACGACGGCGGCGACACCACTCTCCTCATCCACGAGGGCGTCAAGGCGGAGGAGGAGTTCGCTAAGTCCGGGAAGCTCCCGGACCCCAACTCCGCCGAGAACGCGGAGTTTCAGATCGTTCTTACGCTGATCAGAGACGGACTGAAGGTTGACCCCAAACGATACACGAAAATGAAGGAGAGGCTTGTCGGAGTGTCGGAGGAGACGACCACCGGCGTCAAACGCCTCTACCAGATGCAGACCAACGGCACCCTTCTCTTCCCCGCCATTAACGTCAACGATTCCGTCACCAAGAGCAAGGTACGTACGGACATTCATTTACAAAATATTCTAATTGTAAATTAATCGAGAAAATTCAATTCAAATACAAATCAATTTTTTTATATTATTGTATTTAAAAATTTATGTTAATAATATATATTTTATAAAGAAATTTTTATATGAATATAATTACACAATTAAATATAAATGTAATTGTAATATAGTTCTATTCGATTTGAAATATTTGTAAATATACTTTTTTTTTTCTATAAAATATTTTATATAGAGTTTGTTCTTCTGACTCTTTCTTCAAACAATCTCACTAAATAAAAAGTCATATAGTTTTTGTTTTTGTTTTTGTTTTTTTTTTAAAAAAATTCAATTCAATTTAAATTATTTGCAAATATTTTAAATATTTTTTATTAACAAAAAAAAATAGTTCAAATATTTCAGATATTTATTTGTTCGAATGACAAATATCTGTGTATTTATAAATAATCTACCCATGCTAACCCTTGTATTAACTCTTTACTAGTTATAGTACTTATTTTTTATTGAACTTTTTACTATTTATAAAGTGCACTTTTAATCGGGTTTCTATGGTAGTTCGATAACTTGTACGGCTGCCGTCACTCCTTACCGGACGGCCTAATGCGCGCCACCGACGTAATGATCGCCGGGAAGGTGAGTGTGGTGTGCGGCTACGGAGATGTCGGGAAGGGCTGCGCATTGGCATTAAAACAAGCCGGTTCGCGCGTAATCGTGACAGAGATCGATCCAATCTGCGCCCTCCAGGCGCTAATGGAGGGCTTCCAAATACTAACTCTCGACGACGTTGTGTCCGAGGCCGACATCTTCGTCACGACCACGGGCAACAAGGACATAATCATGGTCGACCACATGCGGAAGATGAAGAACAACGCGATCGTGTGCAACATCGGACACTTTGACAACGAGATCGACATGCACGGGCTGGAGACCTTCAAGGGCATAAAGCGCGTGAACATCAAGCCGCAAACGGATAGGTTCATTTTCCCGGACACCAATTCGGGTGTCATTGTCCTCGCCGAGGGCCGGTTGATGAATTTAGGTTGCGCTACGGGGCACCCGAGCTTTGTGATGTCGTGCTCGTTCACGAATCAAGTGATTGCGCAGTTAGAATTGTGGAACGAGCGCAAGAGCGGAAAGTACGAAAAGAAAGTGTACGTCTTGCCGAAGCACCTCGACGAGAAAGTCGCGGCGCTTCACTTAGGTAAGCTCGGCGCGAAGCTCACCAAGCTTACGAAGGACCAAGCCGACTATATAAGCGTTCCCGTCGAGGGCCCGTACAAGCCGCCTCACTATAGGTACTGAGAGAAGACGACCATGACCACGACCGCGACCAAGATCTAGTGATCATGAGATCAATATTATTTTTGTAGTTTAATTTTATTAGGGTTATTGATTTTTATTTTTTTCTATTGGATGAGTGAGAGAAAATAAGTTGATGGTTTATTTAGTTTTTGGTTTGATTTCATTTATTTTGTTCCATGATTGAAATGAAAGAACATACTAGTATGTTGAGTTCATGAAACTTGACAGCTAAAGATATACTCCTTTCGTGTCACATATTGTGTCAACATTATCATTTTTGTATATTTTATATTTTATGTTAGTTTTTTTTTTGGATGAGTACATGGAACTTGATGCCACCACTGCTCTGTTGCCACAGCCACCGCTACTGCTGTGGAGAAGGAGGAGGAGGAGAAGGCCGCTCCGCCGCCACTGCCACTGCCACTGCCACCGCTCCCGCCACCGCCGCCGAAGAAGAAATAAATATGCTCAAATTTAAAATTATCACTTTTTATAATTGTATATGGTTGATCTAGGATTTTGAATTTGATCGGTCGATAAATTAATATAATTAAATTAAAATTAAAATAAATAAATGTATCAACAGAAATTTACATTAGAAAAATACGAAATTTAAAATTAACAATCACTTGTACATCAAAATAGTTACAAGTGTTCACGACGAGATCTTATATTTTGGTATAGGCTAACAAGAACATCTATACTAACTTTCGTAAACACGTGTATTTCTAGAAAAGTAATTAAATAATCATTTACTAATTACTCTTTCATGTTATTCCGTAATTTTTTTTTATGATAATTATAGTTGAAAATGATATTTTTACCGTTTGTAGTTGCTATTTTTCTTTTTCTCAACAAGTTTCATAGATAGTTCATTTAAATTCTTTAAATCCCAAAATAATTCATCACATTAAATATCAATAATGAAATTACCTAATAATAATTCGAAATTCATCAATTTTGCTTCTGACAATTCTGTAGAATATAATTATGCAAGTAGTTACAATATCTTTTTATTAAAAGAGGAAAGTCGATTGGAGGGAAAAAAAGTACGACATCAATAATTCTTTTGGTGGGTCTTGTCAAATACCGAAACTTATTCATGAAATAAAAATAAAATTAATATTTAAAAATATATTTGTAATTTAGTGATAATTAGTATTATTTTAATTTTTTTTTTTTCGTGGGGTCAATTAACCCACCTTGCCTAATATTGGATTCGCCCTTGGTTATTTTGGTTGTTAGTTTACGAGTGTTGAGAGAGAAAAGAAGAAAAGTAAGAGAGAGGGGCAGCCCCATGGCATTCCCATAAGTTTTTCGACGTGCTTTGGCGACCATTGAGTTTTTTAAGAGAGTTCTTAGCAAGGATTTGAGGCCCCTTTTTATGAAAGTTTTATGGTGAGTGTTGAGGCTTAGAGTGTCACCCGAGCTTTACCTTGAGGGCGTGAGTGATTACCATGGGGTCATATATATCTTGGGTCTGAGTTGATACTACCTTCCATTTCCTGTTTGTTTTGTTCAATAATGGAGAAGATCAACACTGTTTTGGAGTTGTTTTCCATCGGAAAATGAATCGTTGTTGGAGTCTATGTTTGAGCGATCCAAATGTTGTTGCACCACCGGAGAAGATGATATTGGATGAGTTTGTTGTATGTCACCAAGCCGCTATCGGAGATGTTCATTAAAGGCCTTGTTTGGTCCTCATTCTTACTTTTAGAATATGTTTATATCCTTAGTTTATATTTCAGTTTCAATTATGGTCTATAATGTCGTCGATTATTTGGTTTTAATTTTGTAACATAACTCGTATAATTCTGTATTTACTTGATATTGTTTCAAAGACCCCCCTTAATATAGGAATAAAAACACAATAAATATTTTTGAAATTTTTTATACTATTCATCAATAGTAATATTTTCTTAAAAAAAAAAAACTTCACATTAAGTATTTATTTTCTATTGCATATCATCATATTAAATACCTATTTTATGTTACGAAATATTATATAAAATACTCCAATTTTTTACTATTTATATAAAAGTGATCAAAAAATTTTGAGTCGGTCGTACAGAGGAATACTCCCACCGTCCACAATATTTAGTCTATTTGGGCTTGGAACTTAGATTAAAAAAAAATAAATATTTTATTGAAAATGTAAAAAAGGTAAAAGGATAGTTGAAAATATTTTTGAAAATTTAGTTAGTAATTAAAAAGAATGAAGAGGAAGAACAAATAAAGTTAGTGGTATTTATTGTAAATAAGTGTTGAATGAAGGATAGTAATTAAAATATTGACTTTTTTAATTTTCTAAATATAATAATAAAATAAACTTAACAGACAAAAAAAATGAGAATAAATTTGACGGACGAAGGGAGTAATAATAATAATAATAATAATAATAATAACAATAACTAAAAAATTATAAAATATCTCGGAAAGCTCAAAGTTGTATATGGTTGTCGGTTGGGCCATAAATTCATATTGTGCGGTATTGTATTTTTATTTTGTTTTTGTTATACTATATTCACGTTATTTTCGACGCAGTCCCCAACTAACTTTACTAAAGCCTTCCATCTCTCGCATCTTCTCAGTCGGTCATAGAAGTCTCACAACCAAGCCATATATCTTAAATCCTTCTTTTTTCTTTCCTTTATTGCCAAAGAGTGCGGTTTGTTGTGGGAACAAGTTTTTCCTTTCCTTTATTGCCAAAGAGTGCGGTTTGTTGTGGGAACAAGCACCGGACGAGTAAGGTAAATATTGAATTTCTTTCAATTTTTCCACCTAGATCGCAATCTATTCGGGTTTTGTAATTTTTGTGGTTGATTTCTATCCTTTTTCTAGAAGTGATTTATGCCCGTTGTTTTTCAATTGTGCACCTGTATTATTAATAGTAGTTTTGGAATTGTTTTTACTCGATGTTCGAGTTGCAAACGATTATATGTTGTTCTATCTTCTTCTTTTTTGACTAGTTTGCATTTTATGTTGCCTGAAGTATCTCACGCCGCTTGGAATCCAGCTTGTTGGTAGGCAATGCTTTTATGTTCTTACTTTAAATATTTCCGATTTTTGCAGAGAATTTTTCTCTAGAAGGTAAGTTATTCTTATATTTTTTATGAGCTATGGTCTCTTGACCAGGGCCAGTCCTGGGCCCAAGCGAGAGGAGCGCCAGCCCAAGGCCCAATATAAATAGAAAGTCCGTTATATATTTATGTTATATATGTATAATTTTTATATATAAAATTTATTTGATATATACATATATATATATATATAAATGAAGTAATTTTGTGGTATGAGAGTATATTTACATTAATGAAGTTTTTAGTCAAATCGTTAGTGTCTCAAAATTCTTTTAATACTATTTTCATTTAAAAATATTAGAAAAATTATTTTATTTAATTATTTATATTTTTATTATAAATGAAAAATATTATTTATATATTTAAGATCTTTTTTTCACTCTAGGTCCTTCGAAAGTCAAAACCGACCATACTCTTGATATAAGGAGTGTTGGATTGTGTCACGGGGGGAATTTCCATAACGGTTTCTTGTAATTGAAAATTGCATTGTCTTAGTTTATAATTTTCAAATATGGTTTTGTAATGTTAGCCTTTCATATCGGTCTCGAAATGGTGCCATTAATCATTCCTCACGGTTAAAATCCATTGTTAGATTTTGAAATTTGTTGTGTTGTGTAGGTTAATAAATACTTGTGTCATTCATAGTTTTAAAATATAATTTTTTAAAGTTAGCATTTCACATTGGCCTCGAAATGGTATCATTAACCATAGCACAAGGTTTACATCCATTGTTAGATTCGACGTTTGTTGTATAGATACTCGTATCATTCCATTCTAAGGCGATATTTGCATAGTATTCGAGTTCAATGATATTATACCTTGTATATTTGTTCATAAAAAATTCAATCTGCTTTGATTGTATATGTAATAAATAACCCAAGAGTGTTGGTCTTTTTGCAATTTTTAATTGTGTTGTCATTTTTTTATGGGTTTTAGTGGTATGTTGTGATCTTTATACTTATAGTAGAAGATAAATTTTGTGTTCATTTTGATCTGTCTCGTATAATTAGAACTATGTTAAAATAGATGAAATCATGTTCAACACTTTGTTGTAGAGTCGCTTCAATTGTTAGTTAAAGAAATATTTGTGATTAATGAAGTGAATGTCTCATTTATTTTTATTTATTCTTTTAAAAATAGTTGTCCATCAATGCTTGGTTAAGTGGTTGTACATGGTATTTCATTTGCAATAAAATTATCTTCTTCTTTTTTTTAAAAAAAAAATTATGAATAATGTTGAAGTGCCTTTTTTTTTTTTTTTTTATAATTGTAGGGGAAGTGTGTGGTGTATGATACTTCAAACCTAGATAATCAACCAATAAAAAACTCTCAAAGCTCCGTTAGAAGTTCAGATTCTAAACGCACTCAGAAAGATATTTTAAGGTACGTGTTGTTGTGTGAATTACAATATCAATGTGTTGTATGTGTTTATGGTAGTTATTATAAGAAAAACTTCTTGTCCGTATCTTTCTATCAGATCCATCCTCAATGGCGTGCATTCCTTAACATCGGGGATCTAGACACCATTGAGGTCGGGTACCATCCGTTGCTTAGCCTACAATATGCACCGGATGTGGATAGTATTTGGTCTTTTGTTGCATATGGCGTAGTGCGTTAACTATATGCGTCATAAGGGCACCTGCAGATATCTATATTGATATGGATGTCTAGGCCTTATAATTTTTCAATGACTTGAAAATAATATTTGTGTCGATCTCATGGGATTATTGACACTTGAAAAATCTTATAGACAAGAATTTCACTAGATTGTATAGGACAACAATGCACGAAATTTCACCCAAAAAATTGGCAAAGCCTATAAGTTTTTTAAATTGCATGACTAAACCACAATCACAACTACAACCATAAATCAAATGTCACTTTAATAATTTTACCGAAAAAAATAAAAATAAAAATAAAAATAAAAATAAAACTCAATCGCAAACAATCAAATAGACCCAAATCCAAAATCTATGGTTCCAATAAATATAGTATTAATATAATGAACTTGTGTAAGTAAATAAAACTAAAAAAAGATATCTAATATCCGTAAATAAATTTTAATTTACTTCAAATTATCCAAAGCTATTAGAAATGTTAAAGATTTATTCTTTTTAGGTTAAGTAGTATTTTATTTGTCTCAATTTAAAGTATTACTTTTACTTTTTTTTTATTTTTTTTATTTCAAAGTATATATTTCCTATTTTAAAAAATGTTACGATGTATTAATATCATAATACCCTTAATTTTTACTTAAATTACAAATATATCATTACAGATGCGTACAATTACTTTATACATAAAGTCAATTGACAAAATATCAAAAAAAAACTTTTACGCACTTCCACTAACTAATAAAATAAAATTATTTCTTAATCTATTATAAAATTCCAAATGACTCATTTGATTTGAATTGGAGGAAGTATAATATAATATATATGTGTTGAATTTATGAACTTACTCGTTGGACTATATTGTTTCATCTCAAACATCCTATAATATTTTATTATTATTATTATTATTTGTCTATTTTAATCACTCTACAATATTTTTAAAATAAAAAATATGTTCGAATTACTAAGTATATTTTTCTCTTCTTCTTTTGTGAAATTGAAAATTCTTTTTTGTCGTACCCGCCACGTGGCAGTCATCAATCATGTCCTCTTTTTCTTTTAAAATACGTAGGAATTTTTATTTTTATTATTTTACTAGGATAACACTTGTTGCAATATAAACGCCTATATTGGTTTTTTTGCTTCATTAGGCCATAAACCCTAAACCCCTTCTTAATTTTAGCTAAAACGGTCTCTCACTAATGCCTTGTTTGGATGTAAACTTTTGTCAAAATAGGTAATTAGCACGTGTTATTGGAGACACGTGTCAAGATTATTGGGTGGCATGGTTGTGTGTATAAATCCCATGAATTAGGACATCAATTATCAATCCCCCCAAACTTGCGGCTGCCCAACACTTTCTTGACACATACATCTATAAAATTTATTTTAAATAATAATAACAAAAATAAAGATTAATTAATTAATTAATTAATTTCACTACAGATTACCGTGTTAGCCCAAATGCCATTGAAAAGAAGCTTTTGATAGTAGAAGTTAGAAACGAGGCCAAGGAAGTCAATATATATATATATATAAAGCGGCAATTTCGAAAAAATGTATTCCATAGAAAATTTGAAATTTTAGAAAATATTAGAAATAGTAAATTGTCATGCATTTGATTTAAAATTTTATGTGATACTTTAAAAAAATAAAATTAAATTAATTTTGTTAAATAGTATTAAAAATTCCAAATGACTTTATTAGCATATCCATCCATAATCAACGTATATTTTTGTTATTGATCAATTATCTACAATCACTATATAAACTTTCTAATTTAGTAAATATAATATTCATAAGTTCAATAAGGAATAAGCTAGTGGTGTAACGATAAATTAGTGATCAAGGCATGCAACTTTCGTGAGTAAAACACTTTCAACATGATGCCAACACACAAAATATATGCAAGTAATACATATAATGCTACATAATAGGCAATATCATATAGTTTATAATAATATATAGATTGAATAGACTATTTATATCAACAATGTTCATATTTTTTTTCGGGAATCCTATTGAAAGAACTCTAGAATTAAATGTTTTTGCCGTAGAGTAATTTGATGATAGGTGACCCCCTGGAAAGTCTCATAGGGTGCGCGTGAATGAGAACAAAAGCTCGTTGGAAGAACACGTGTTCACCTATGGAGTCAGTCTACGATCCCGACCCACCCGATTTTGTGTTGCTTGCAGGTTGGGGTGTCACAGTATTTTTTTGGATAGATCATTAATTCTAAAATTTTGGCTCACTTTTAATAGCTATTTGATGAATCTTGTCCATAATCTTCTCACTTTCCCATTTCTGTTTCACAATTTTCTCCACTTTCCTATATTTTAGGAAAATTTTTTGACTCACCATACAAAGTGGCTTGTCGTTATCCATACCCAACCTTGGGCCGAAATGGGTTTGTTCGGTCCGGACTATCCACTCCTCTGAATTAGGCTGTCAATCACCTCCGGGGGGCTCAAAAATATTTGGGAGTAACAAATGTCCCCCACAAAAATATAACGTTTGCCAAACTTTTAAGTCCAATATTTTTGTATGAGATTTCAGCAGTATGGCTCGAGCTTCACAAGATACTTTCATTACGGTAGCTCTTTATGCCCGAAATTGGTTTATCCATCTTTATTCGTCTTTTTTTTTTTTTTTTACCTTAGACAGCAACTCCGAGTTAGATCGTCGTGGGCACTGCTTGTGGAGCTTGAACGACGACTTTTTAGGTCACTAATATCCCACTAAACTCCTAGATAAGCCAGGCATCTCGTGGTGATCCCACGCAAAGCAACCTTGGTACTCCCAAATCAAGCCGTAATCGTTATTTCTGTTCCAGAGGTAACAATGAGCTGATCTACATCATTTGAAAGTAGTAACAAACTGATCTGCATCATTGGAGGGGCTGAATCGTCACCAAGATTGATATCTTCGACAGGATCCTAAGCCTCGATCAATGGGGTAGCCTTCTGGATAGGCGATGAAAGTTCTGTTTCGTTCTGATCCTCCGGGGAAGGCGGCAGATGTGAAGAATTTGTCTGCTTCTCAAATATACTTCATATTTTGGTCCTTCGATGTCACTATATGTCTCATTAATCCACCACTTCAGGTTCCGTATCATTCTCGATCCTTATTCATCACGAAAAAATAGGAAAAAAAACTGTGTGTTTGTCTATATGTGGATTTTGAATTCTTTAATAGCGAGATTGCATTCCGTCAAAATTTCTAGAACTTGTTTTGCAAGAAGACGCTAATATTTACCGGAAAATCATTTTTGTAATATAGCGCTCGCTTCAAATCCCGGTTGAAATAGACGTTAGTAGTACCTTCAGAGGTGTTTGTTGCTCTAAATTGTCTGTCTTCTGAGACAACCTGTTTTGGCCTTCATTCTCGTCGTCTTCTCCTCCGGGGGGTAATTCCTTCATCTTTGGTACTTCTTCATAATCAATAGTAACCCTTGACTTTTCTGGGGCTAGTTATGTTGTTGCTCCTGTTTTTTCGAGATAAAGCGTGTAGCCCAGAGCTGACGACGTCGCCTCTGCTGTTGAGTCCTATTAAGAGGCTGATTCTTCAGTTTTTGGTTTTTTGTCCAGATCTTGTCTTTTGTGGGTTGTTTCGGTCGTCACATGGCGTGAGGAATCATCCCCACTAGATCAACCAAAATCGTTCGTCACACATCGCCGTCTTTTTCAAAGATGGCCTTGACGACGGTATTATGGGGCAAAAATGATCCCACATCGAGCTTCTCCATGGAGGTTTGATGGACTTCTCGAGACACTCGAATGCATTCCTTCTTATGGCGGCTCGTCCAAGATTACCTTCAACTCCCGGTGCTGACTGGTTCCCGCCGATGGCATTAATCGGAACTGGAACGGCTCAATGTCAATTTTCATTTATGGCTTGTTGGTCAGCCGAATGAGGCCCTCCTTAATGGCTTTCTGTATCGCATTTCTGAAAGTTATACAACTCCAACTTGATGTCCGTATAGGTTGTGCCACTTACAATAATACTTTCTATTCAATTTTTCGTTTGATGGCATCTTATGGCCTTCTTTGAATCGGAGTTGATTTTCCTTTAACAAAAAATAAAAAATATGTTCATTCTTAGAAATATCAAACATATATTGTACCTTAGGATTTTCTTTTATCCTTCTAGGTATTTGCAATGTCGAGCAAGTATACGTTTTCCCTTGTGAGATCTCGACTGAAAAGGTCTCCTCCAACTTGTCCGAGCAGTCCGGCTCCTCCTCATGGACTTGGACAAGGTGTGCTTCATTTTCAAACTTCTGATTTCTAGCAGCATAGACGTCTTGGAGGAGTTTTTTCGCCTTCGCTACTTTCTCGGTAAGCTCAAGGAGGTCGTTGTATTCTTGAAGGCCAGCTTCCTTGAAAGCTAGTGTGCTATATTGTTTATGGCTACATCGACCACTTGGTTTTCGGAGATACGGACCTGACATTGTTCCTCCGTCCTGCGAAATATTTCCTGAAAATGCTCCACTAATTTGTCGTATTTTTTCCGAAGATAGATGTTGTTACCTCCGGCAATGGACTATAAAAGTGCTTATGGAACGCTCTCTCGTGGTTCGTCCATGTGTGGAATGAAGTTGGCAACGAAGATGCATACCATGTGAATTTCATCCCGGTGAGGGACAACGAAAAAAATAGTTAGAGGTTGAACCACTCATTCCCGAATTCCCTTTCATATTGCACCGTGACCCAGCTCAAGTGTTCGATGGTGGAGCGTGTATTTTCCTCTGAAAATAGTGTGAACTTCGGAATCTAAACATTCCGGGAAAGAGGGTGGTCGATAGCAATCTGATCCAAAAAAAGCTGCTGATAATGCAGCTTGACGGCCAACCAGATAAGATCGCTGAACAATCTCCAAAATTCCTCCTCGATCGCTTGCGGGTTGATTATTGCTCGCATTGGAGGATCAGCCTCGGCGTGTCCTCCGGGCTGCCCCGGACCTGTCGAAAGTCGAAACGCACGAGAGAAATTGTTGATGTCCCTGTGGAAAGTATGCTGGAGAAGGTGGGCGAGCTCGATTCTCCTCGGCGGGCACTCTTTCCAATATTATCCGTGAAGGGAAAAAAGTTCTCAAATTGAATCGGAGCCCCCTGGTGCGGAGATCCATATCCATGGGGTTGTCTGGATGCCTCGGGAAAAGTCACCTTTTGTGCTATCTGCCCCCCGGCGGACACAGCACCGCTGGAGCTGGTAGACTAGATTCTCACGCATCCGCTACTACTGACGGAGTAGCACCCTATAGGCCCAGAGGTGGTAGGAGCGTAGGGCTGCCCCTATGATGTGTTCAGAGGTGGAGATAACGCCCCCCAAGCAGCTCTAGGGGTCGATAGAGTGAATGGAGGTATCGAGGCCATCGTCGGGCATACCCCCAAGGGTCAGTGGCTCCTAGTCCGGCCGGGATGTTTCCTTGAGCGTTTACATCCGTTGCCAATGTAGGGGCGCCCATTCCACCGAATAGAGGGTTGGTATACTATTAGGACGTAAGTAGTGCACATCCGCGGCTTTTCGGATGTCCTTGATATGCTAACGGCCCTAAAATAGCTTGTCCCGAAAACCGCCCAGGTTCTTCACCCTTAGCTTTGTCCAAAAAACTCCTACCTCCATTTCCTTTGACTAGTATGGTCACGTTGTCATACTGAAGTGATGCTAAAAGTGGTCCGGCTATGCCCTCCCTGCGTTGTCTTCTTTGGCTAGTATGTCCAATGTTTTTTGGGTTGGCCGCTGATATCTTGCCCTTGCACGTTTTCTTGTTCCTCATCTATGAAAATTCTTCGCGGATGGTAGACTTTTAAGACATTCGTAACGTACCGAGAAAGTTCTAGTGCTGACTCGTGAAGAGCCATTTGGATCTTTTTCCGAATTTGGTTCTGTAAAACACTGGTAGAAATGGTTACCATCCTTTCCACCCCTCCCGAAATCGCAGAGGATTAATCATACATTATCTCTCCGAAATTGCATGGTGCTAAAGTTTCACCGGCGATCTTGTTGTCTTTCAACATTGTACTGGTATCTGGTGACGCTAACTTACAATTTCTAAGTTGCATAAAAGATGCGAGAATAGTCCGAGTCTTGCTGGATGTGTCAATTTATTATCGCTGAAACTTTCGTCGACGCGACCTACTAGATTTGGGTCTATCAAAATTGGCGTGAATTGAGTTCTCCAGCCTACTCAAAAAAATATGTAGGTTTTGTCTCGCAACAAAAATTAAATGATTGTAATTATACAGAAAATTAAACTACTGAATTGAAAAAATTAGAACAAAATAGTATAAACAAATATGAATCATATTTGCTATTATATAACGGCTAATTGAAAAAATAACATGAATTTATGAACAACAAATAAGAAAAACAAACAATAAAGCAAAATAGAAAAAAGAGTTGGATCGTGTGTATTGTCTTGGATAGATCATTCTTTATAAAATCTTGGTACCCCTTTAAATAAATATTTGATGAGTCTTGTCCATAATCTTTTCACTTTCCTCCTTTTTGTTCTACAATTTTCTCTATTTTCTTACTTTTTAGGAAAATTCTTTTACTCACTTCTCCATCACTTCCATCGTCCAAAGTAGTTTACCCTTATCCATGCCTCACCTTAGGCTAAATTAGAGCTATTCGGACCGGTCTATCCATTCCTTCGAATTGGATTTTCAATCACTTTCGAAAGCTCAAAAATATTTGAAAGTAACAATTAACATAACACATTATATAATTATATGAAATACAATATATATCTCACACAATACAAACATAATTATTAATTAATAATATACGACAATAATTCACATACTATCATTTATTTAAGCTAATAAGATATATTTATAAAAAATGTTATTTGTGAGCGCATGATTTCAAAGTACGTATGTCTATTTCTTTTGTGTGGATATTCTATGCTTAATACCTCTAAGTAAGTTCCTAATCATCTTCTAATAATGGCTAATGAGAGTGTATTAGAAAGAATTATATGCTTTTCTTGATATTCTATGCTTAATACCTCTAAGAATTATTTGTCGTGTCGTGTCGTGTTTCCCTTTATGGAGTTTAGGATATTTACAACCGAATTAGCAACCATTTAGTATTATTATTATTCGATAGTGGGTAAAAAAGGATATATAGAGATCCCAACTTGTCAAACTAAATTTGAAATTAAAAAGGTTAATATACATATATATTAATGGATTTGGAAAAACAGTAGGAGTTGATAAGTACGAGCATAATATATATTCTGAAATCCAAATTCATTGGATCCTGGATAATTCTTGAAATATGTTTAATAATGTCCTAATAGTAATAACTATCCTCTGTATGTATACATATGATTCCTTCCAAGTCAATCAGAAGAAGACTTGTTGGACTTGAACTATTCTTCCCAATGATCTCATCGTGTCCAATAAACCTAACACACATACATATATATCCTTTTCTCAATGGTCAATTCCCTATCCAATTTCAACTCGGAACTTATTATTACTGTTCATAACTCTGTTTGATTTTCATGTATTAACTTATGTTTAAATAATATTTTTTAAAAATATTTATTAAAAAGAGTTGAATAGTATTCATTTTGAGTCAAAATCAAACAAACCCTTGATCTTGGAATAATTGTTTAAAACAAAATGACTAAAACTCGGTTTAGTTATATAGAAGTTTTGAAATTTTAAATCTTACAAAAATATATATTTAATTTTAAAATTACTATATCCGAGCCATTGAACTTAGAGTGGATGTGGGAGTGGGCAGGTGAAGAGATGCCAACCAAAGACGACGCCGACGACGACATTAAAATATGTGATTTTCTTTTAGTTATTACAGTGACTGCCTAATTGCATCTTAGTTAGAAGGAATATTATTATTATTTTATTATTATTATTATTATTATTATTTTATTCTATAGTTTGTTGTTGTTGAGGTTAATTATTTGTCGGCTAAGTCTAATTGTCCCACGTTTTTTCAAGCAGGACTGCGCATTTGAGGTTTCGTGGAAATCCCCGAGCTTGATAAACACGTGCTTTTTTACATTACCTCCTCATCCCCATCGACAACGGCTATAAATACACTTCCCCGAAATTATCCATCTCTAGTCTGAATAATTATCTTCAATTTCAATTTCTTAGATTCCACAAATTTGGGAATTCGGATATACATGGACTGGGTTCGCGGCGTCAGGGTAGGGCAGGGGAGTTTCGCCACCGTCGATTTGGCGGCGCCGAGAGGCGGCGGCGCTCAGGGGCTGCCGCCGGTGATGGCGGTGAAGAGCTG
The DNA here is from genome assembly GCF_009805555.1 of Andrographis paniculata. Lineage (NCBI taxonomy): Eukaryota > Viridiplantae > Streptophyta > Magnoliopsida > Lamiales > Acanthaceae > Andrographis > Andrographis paniculata. The sequence continues at coordinate 4,788,204 of NW_026137624.1, forward strand.
TGGGTTTGCGAAGTCGGCGGCGCTGATGGAGGAGAAATTGATTTTGGATGAGCTCCGAGATTGTCCGAACGTTGTCGGTTGCTTTGGAGAAAGTGTTTCGTACGAGAATGGCGAGAAATTGTACAATGTGTTGCTAGAGTACGCCGCCGGCGGCGATTTGGCGGCGAGGGTTAGGAATTCCGGTGACCGGAGGCTGCCGGAATTTGATGTCCGGCGGTACACGAAGGGCGTGATCAGAGGGCTTGATTATATTCATAAAGCGGGAATTGTTCACTGCGATATTAAGCTTCAGAATATTCTTCTCCAGGGCCAAAACGGCGTCGTAAAGATTGCTGATTTCGGATTGGCGAAGAGGTTAGGCGCTCGAAACGGCGACGTTTTGAGGGGGACGCCTATGTACATGTCGCCGGAGATGGTCGCCGGCGGGGAGGTGGGTGCGGCGGCGGACATTTGGGCCGTCGGATGCGCGGTGGCGGAGATGATCGCTGGAGCTCCGGCGTGGCGGTGCGCCGATTTGGCCGGGTTGTTGTTGAGGATCGGCGCCGGAGATGAGCTGCCGGAGATTCCCGACGATCTATCGGCGGACGGTCAGGATTTCTTAACGAAATGCTTTGTGAAAGATCCTAGTAAAAGATGGACGGCTGAGATGCTTTTGGATCATCCCTTTATCAGCGGTCAGGATTTAGCTGACGGAGAAGCGGCGACGGCGTCAACGTCTCCGAGATGTGTATTTAATTTTCCAGACTGGGCGTCGTCAATTACATCTTTGCCCTCGCCGGAATATTCCTCGGAATCAAGCTCGCAAAACGGGTCGTGGTCCAGCGCGGCGGCGGGGCGACGGCTTGGGATAGTCAGCGGCTCCGATGGTCCTAAGTGGTCTGTGTCGGATGAATGGGTCACCGTCAGGTGACGGAACAAATATTACAGTCAATCTTGATCAGCACAGAGAATAGTCAGAACCATTTTTATTTTTTATTTTTTATTTTTTCTCGAGGACCATTTTTTGTGTTTCTCAGCTGTAAATACATACAAATACAAATCTTTTGAGTTAGGCAGAAAAATAAAGTTCTTTTATTCACCATTTGATTCAATTGGCGTTATGATTAGTTACGGTTTGAAATTGAGAGAAAATAATAATTTGTTTGTTCTACAAATTTTACAATATTTTTTATTTCTAAGTACCTCAGCAATATTACAAAATAGAAAATAATCAATACATTTTCTCTCATTATATCATTTAAATAAAATAAAAATAAAAATATATACTTATATTTCGTGACATCATTTAATTTTCTTTTTATTCTACCTGACTAAAACCAAATATTGCTTCTTATTGTATATGATATGCATAAAATATATTTTTATTAAAAATTCTGTCGGAGTGATAATATTAATTTTGATTAAAATACTAAAAGTGCAAACTACGAGAAAATAAAAATATATTTGTTTTGTTATATAATGTGAATGGGTATTTTTTATATAAGGTATGAAAAATTGTACTCCTTTCGGAACAAGGGTGGCATTTGCTTTTTACACATAGATTTTTTAATATTAATATTATAATAGATTGTAGTGAAAAATATGAAAATACCCCTATTAGTATTGTGTAATATAAAAATAATAGTATTTGTGTAATATAGTGTAAGTTGGGAGGGTATTTATTATGTCAGATAGGTAGTACAATTACTAAATTAGGAAATAGTAACCTTATTTTGGGACGGACAAAAATGAAAAATGGCAACTTTTCAATAAGACGGAAGGAGTATAAGAAATATTTTCTCCGTCCACTTACAATATTTACATATTTTTATTTTAGGACGTCCAATTATAAAGTAAATATTTCGTTAAATACCCTACTTTTTTTTTCACAAATACTCTTATTTTACATCATATCATTACTTTTACACAAAAAAATAAGGACAAAAATATCGTTACATTATTTTTAACTACTCAATATATTTAAAATACTATTATTTTTTAAACACTGCGCTAAAAGTAAATGTAAACAATGGACGAAAGAAATATAAAACAATGAATATATATGTTAGGAGAAAATATGTGGACGAAAGGAATATAAAACAATGAATATATATGTTAGGAGAAAATATGTAGTTATAAAATGTTAAAAAACCACACCTTAAAAATGTCCCTTTAATTTTCGAGGATATTTAAATTAAAATGAATATAAATAATAGTAAACGTGGAAGACATGGAAGTTCGTGGAGTGGAGGAACTTGTGCATCTCCAAATTGGATATAGTCCACTAATTTTCTTGCCAACAAACTTTGCAATATTTATATTCGAATTTTTTAAATATATATTTATAGAACATCATAATAAATTTTCAATTTTTTCTTGTTAAATTTTCCAAATTTTAAAACAAAAATAAAAAAATCGTTATCTAAATAGAACATGAACTAATTAAAATGGCACTAAAAAGAATACTGCAAATGCTTTTTCCCATGTAATGACAATGATCATCATTCATGTATAATAATAATAATAATGATAATAATAATAATAATAATAATAATAATAATAAAATAATAATAATATGGCCAATGGATCAGTGTATTGTCATTTTCCCACCACGTTTTACTTGTTTTTTGGATTTCCTTATTTATTTTTCTTACATCTGTTCCATTTCATGTTTCCTATGCTTATGTGCATTGGACCGTTCTGTTTTTAAGCCCACATTACATACATGCATTGAATTTGAGATTGATACATCTCTTCTCTGTGTATTTTTGTCTATCTTATAAAGAAATTTTTATTTTTATTTTTATTTTTTTTCCCTCTTTCTAATTTTCTTTCTAACTTGAATTTGTCATGTGTATTGTCCTGAGAAATAATTAATAACAAAACATAAAGCAGTATACATATCAATTGATACAGAAATTTCATAAAATCAAGAAGAGACAAAGAATGATACAAGATTTGATGACCAGTTTGATCAGGATGATTTATGTTTGGAAGCGCTGTTAAGTCAAAAATTTTACTATAAAGTACGCAGACATATGTTAAAGTGAGAATACATGAATATCTATAGGGTAAGTGTTGGGACTCCCGTTTCCTGACATATGAATAATGGTTGAGTTTTCCTAACAATTCGAGCTTTTAAGTGAGACGGTCATTCAGCATCTGATATAGTATCAGAGCCTGGCTAGGTCTTGAGTTTGAGTCTCACCGTCCCCATTTGCACACATATGCATGTGCAAGTTTCGTATACCTCCACTTGCACCTAAGGGGGCGTGCGCCAAACCTTTTCTTCACTCATCGAGGCCACTTGAGGTTGAACACAACCTCAATTCATCTAAGGTCATCACCTTAGGATGTCTTTCAGGATTGCTCATAAATCGGCTCACTATTCCCACTACACGTGCTTTCCACCTCCTAAAGGTATCAAAAGCATCATATTTTTACACTTAAGAAAATATACTCATACCTCCCTTGTAGCGTCATCAATGACTGCAGTGTAGTACTGTGAGCCTCCAAGGGTCGATACAAAAGCTGGTTCCCGCAGGTCCGTATGAACCAACTCCAACTTTTCCTTTTTTAGGTCTCTCCCACCCTTTGAGAACGACACCTTTCGTTACTTTCCAAAGATATAGACCTCGCTTACTCCAATATCGACAGACTTGAGACCTGACAATCTTTCCTTTGAAACGAGCTCCCTTATCCCCTTCTCACTCATCGGTCCGAGACGAGAATGCCATAAATTTGTGTCGCTATTTATGGTCGCGGAACTGATTTCGTCTTGCATGGTTTTTGTCATGTAGCGAGTTCAATCTCTTCTCCCTTGGGCCACCACAATGGATCCTTGAGTTACCTTCCACAACTTAGTTTCAAAAACTGTCGAGTAACCTACCTCATCCAATTGTCCCACAGAAATCAGATTCCATTTCAGACCCGAGAAATGCCTCACGTCATTCAGTCTCCACTTCCCACCATTTTGTGTTCTAATTCGAACCATACATTTACCTACAATTTTCAGTGTCTCATGATCTGCTAGATAGACAACACCAAAATTACTTGTGGTATAGGATTCCATGATTCTCAAATCACTGCATGAGTGGAATGACGCTTCTGAGACCAAGATCCATGACTCCATGGGACTCCTGACGCTCAGAATCAACACATCGGATATCTCCTCCGCTATGTTTTCCGAACCCTGATCCTTCTCCGGCGCCCCGTACTCTCGTTTCAAGTGCTCATTGCAGTTTCAACATACCACCTAACTTGCATGTTCCTTGTCCTTGTTCTTCAACTTCAACTTTGACCATTCTTGATCTTCACATTTCCCTTTGCCTCAGATTTGAATTCAGTCGAGACATTCTCCCAAATGGTTAGTCGAACCGCACTCATCGTCTTCTTGTCGATCTTCTTGTACTCGGCTTCATCCGCGTCTTCAGGTTTCTCCTTTAACGCCGCTTCTAGATCTTTACCATATAGATAATCTTCTATCTGCATCTTCCAGAAACCGAAGTTCATTACATCGAATACCTTGACAACACGACGATCACTCATTTTGACTCCCACAAACAAACCTAAGGTTCACTTAATATGAGAGCAATCGGATATCTCCTCCGCTGTGTTTGCCGAAACCCTTATCCTTTCCTGCCCACCTTGCACCGCCTATCACAAAGGGACCCAGTGTCTGACCTACAAGAACTGTTGGGACCAACCCAACACCGCCACCGCCAAGAGACTTTCGACAAAAGGCACCTCCACAGGTCAAAAGGGATTTCCACAGCCACAATGAATATCCGATGCCTCCCAATCCACCTTACCAACGAATCAGGCTCTGATACCACTTGATACGGAAATTCCAGGAAATCAAGAAGAGACAAACAATGACACAAGAACACAAGAATTTGGTAATGTAGTTCGATCACGATGATCTACGTCTAAGGGCGCTGCCAAGCTAGGAATTTTATTATAAAATACGCAGACACATGTTAAAGTGAGAATACATGGATATTTATAGGCTAAGCCTATGCCAATAATATTCAAATCATATCTTTAAAATTTAGAATATAATAAGTAAATCATATCCCTAATTTTAAAATATAATCAGGTTTCATATCCCAACATAAATAAATTTAATACAAGTCACCGATCTTAAATGAAATTATCATTCAAGAGGATGGTTGTTAGAAGATTAGAACAATATTATTCAACATCCCACCGATAACACATTATATATGCAGAAACAATTCATTATAAATAAAAGACAATATATAGTTTATGTTAATATTATATAAATAAAATATATGTACCGATGACATATAATGATAATAATAATTTAGATAACATGTGCACATATCATATATTAGTATAACACATAGTTTATGTTAATATAATACAATGCAATATATAAATTAACATCACATGAAAATAGTTAGCACATCACATATCATTATTGATCTTAGCACATATTAATATATAATTGACAATACATATGATGATATGCAAAATGCATTATTTTAACAAAAATCATATATTATCTATAAAATTACAATGTATTGAATGAGGTTAGAGCATACATTGTGGTTCATTTTTAGAGACCCTCGCAGGAGGTATCGAGGGGATCGTGTCAGACGCTTGAAATAATTCCTCCGCAATGGTTGTATTTTCTACATCAGAATCTCAATTCTAAATCGCGATCGCGTGATGCGGGCGAGGCCATTTCGAGGTAGGTTTTCTCTTAATTTCTTCTTTATCTCCCCATCTGCGTTATCGTAGAAACACAGTCGCAAATGCCCACCACTTTCAAACCAAATCTGTTTTTTCATCGAAGATCCAACATCTTAATTGCAAGACGACAATGAAAACACCGAGAAAATCTTCAGAACTTCACTGGAAACTCGACAGGTGATTGTGATTTTGCAATCGGGGTTTGAAAATATGTTCATTGGTTTCGACTACATTCGGATTTCTTAAAGGATTTTTGTTGTTGTTCATCTTATTATTATCCTTCTCAGATTACCTATACTTTTCCTTCCTTCAGCAAAAAAAATTGATTTTTTCCTCTTTAGGTGATTCCTTGGTATGTTGGTGTGTTGAAAATATTTTTGAGAATTCATAGTACTCTTAATCGAAGCCAATTTGTTTACGAATTTTAAAGCCATTATGCATAATGTTGTGTAGGAAAATCGATCTTCAAAATTGATGCAGGATACGTTATCATTTTTGTCACACTCAAAAGGTTGTGTTCTTTTATGGGTTTTACTATAGGTTTTTACTATTTAGATTTTTTTTCTCAAAAAATATCAAATCAAATAATTTCTTTTCTTTTTTATATGAAACTATAAATTTATTTTACATTCAAAATATCACATCAACTTCTATTTATATCAGATTAAACAAATATTCAAATTCAATTTTTTTCTATTCAAAATTAAACTCAATAACTAAAACCCACAAACAAACACACCCAAAAATATTTTGCAATGGACTATTGTGTGCCCTTATTTATTCAAATTCAATTTTTTTTTCTTTTCTTTTATAGGTATTTTAAAATCAATAATTCAATTCTCATTTTTCTTGTATTTGAACCCATGACATCATGGTCACATGTCCAATCCCTACATCACCAGGCCATCCCTTGCGGGGACTTGTTTTTGCTATTTTTTCTTCAATATAAATGTGCATCAAATTGTACAAAAACCCATAAATAATTCTCACACGATACTCAAGATCAAAATCAATTTTTCTAGTACAACAATTTTTGTCTAAAACAAATAGTTATGAAAAAGATGCGATAACACCAAAAATTATTACAAACATACAACACAACAATATTCGATTCAAGCATACATATTATTAGCATCGCAAAATATTAGAACAATCGTATCGGTTTACAACACCACGAAAATACCAATACGTAGTTCCATCGTTAACAAAATGCTCGAAATTATTACCACTTTTACCTTCTTCACCTCTAGATGTTTCAACAAAGTTCAAGATCGCCCCATTATGGTTTCCCAGGTGTTGTCATCAAAAAATTTGAAATATCGTTAGGAATAAGTACACTTGTTCTTCAAAGGAACGGCCATACTCATTTTCTTCGGGTCCAAAACCACCGAACATTGGACCGTTTTAAGAAATTTGGGCTTCACAAGATGGCCCAAGACATAGGCCCGAGCCCGAACTGTGAAGTTCAAATTCAACGGCACCGGAATCTCGGGTTTACCCTCCTTACTACTTAGAGTGGCGCCTCCTCCGTAAAGTGGTATTCCGTTCCCTAAGAGTAACACAGTCACCGTTTTATGACTTTTTCTCGACTGATAAAATTTTTTCATCTGCAACATTCCAATCAAAAGACTTAAATCGAGATCATGTCTCCGTAGATTAGTCATTTTATGTAGGCTAAATTCAAAATGTAAAGTCGAAAAATAATGAGTGATTTCACTTAGTATTTTTCTATGGCACGATTTCTATCAATATTATCAAAAAAAATATTATATATCCAGATAGTAATTAACACAATATACAAATTTTATAAAAATTAATATTTTAATGTAAAATATTATTTTTTATATTATCGTATGATTCTTTATACTCTATAAACACACAATGGCGTAGTACTTACCATCCCACTTGCTACGGTGAGCTCGGTGAAAGAAAGATCCAATGGCGTAGAAGTGACATGAACTCCAAAGAAGGTTCCCCTGTTTCGGAAAACAAATTTGACGGTCGAGTTCATCGTCACCATTTCCGTGCCCACGCCCGAGGAATCCGAACCCGCTTGAATTATAAATGTATCGAACAAAATACTCTACATTGCATCAAACAACAACATTCATATGTATAATTAGAAGGTTTAATAATGTAGCAAATTTAAGTAAAAATATCGGCAAAATTTGAATCCGTGACCTTATGGTTAACTAATTTAATATTTCACTAATTAAAATGCTATATTAGTATCAATTATGTATATATCATTTATATGATCAATTAATCAATCAATCAATTCGGCTGCTATAATAAATACAATTCTATAATGTTTTGATAATGTAATAATTCAGACAACACATTATGCTATGTTTGGTTGAAATTAATCAATAGAATCAAGAACTTGAAATTTCTGCCCTAAATTGGATTGCATCCCAAATTCAAGAAAAGGGTAATCGATATATATCTGTATGTATTCTGTACCTTCATGACAATGACAGGTGTCTGATTTCTACTGGCCCCCCAAAGGATGAGAGCAAAGAAGGCGAAAAGAACAAAGAAGCCGACAACGAAGGCGAGGAAATAGTAGCGGCGCGTCAGGCCACGGCGGCCGCCGTCGTCATCAAGGAGGCCCTCCTCCTCGATGGCGTCGAACTCCTTCCACGGCTTCCCGGACTTACGGTGGTGGTGGTGGCGCCGGGAGGATCCGGTGTTGCTGGACTTCTGAGACCCGGGCTTCAAGGACCCGGAGTACCTGGTTGAAGACGAGTCCCGGGACTGCCGTCCCGGAGACCCCATCGGACTGAGGATCGGCGTCGAGTGGAACGAGTTCGTCGTCTTCTCGCCGTCGTGCGAGTCACGTGACGGGCTCTGCACGTAATAAACCGCCCGGTTCGGCGACGACGGCGCCAGGCTGCTCGTCGCCTCCGAATCGGTTTTTGTGTGCATCGACGACGACATTGAACCGGCCGGAAAATTAAATAAATAAAAAAAAAAAGAATAGCTCCGATCAAACTGCAGATTGAAAAAGAAGAAGAAAGAAAATTGATAGATCTCAGAAATAAGACATAGCACGTTAGATTTTCATTTTCTTTATAGCCTTTTCTTATGGAATAATATGGGTGATATAAACAGATATAGATGATACTAAAATAAATTTATAATATAATTAATAATTATTTAATTTAATATTTTTTAAAAAAATAATAATAAAATCTGTACAGAAAACCCAACCTATATATGTTCCGGGCTGTTAATATTAGTCGCTCCCGGGTGCGGAGATCCGGATTTGATCGCAACCGTTAATTTTATTATGGACGGTGTGGATTTGTTTGAAAGTTTGGAGCTGGAGTGGGGACCAGAAAAGATGGTTGCGTATAATAAGCAATTAATTAAGGGGACAGATAGAGTCAGATAGTGAGTACACAGAAGACAATGCCAGTTGGTATTTTAAATAAATAAATAATTAATTAATTAATTAAAGTTTGTCTGTTGGGATTTAAGATTATTTTATTATGTGCCTTTTGTTGATTTTATTTGAGAGCTAAATCGTGTTGTCTTCATCAGTGACCAAATTGGGAATTGATTAATTAAAGTCGTACTGAAAATCTTGTGGGTTTTCTTAGTATTGTTCGATTTTAATTTTTTTGCCAATTTTAAAAATTATGGAAAATTGAGGTTATTAACTTAGTATTGTTCATTATGCTGTGTACTCTTCCAAGAAAAAATAATTTTTTAAAATGTCATTAGAATTTTAATAAAATTCTTAATTAATGAAAATAAATTTTCGTGACTGCTGCCCACCGACGTTTAAATAATATTATATATATATATTATATACGTGTTTGTATGTGTAGTGGGCAGTGAATAATACTCCCTTCGTCCCAAGAGGAACGAACTCTTTTGTTACAGACACTGTTTTTTGAATAGTGTAAATTAGTAAGATATTAATAATAAGTTATAATATTAGTTTATTATTTTTTATATAAATAATATTATTAGTATTTTAAAAAAATTTAAAATTATATCTCGAAAAAATATATGTATATCATTTTGTAGATAATTAAATTTTATATAATACAAATAAATAAAAAATGAGAAGTTTTAAATATAGATAAAAAAGTATATTGAGAGATAGAAATAAAGAGGTTTTGAATGAATCCTACGTGTAACATGTCAAAAGTTTAATTAAATTGATTTATATTTGTTAAGTATGTTTAAAATTGATAAAGTTACCAAAAATTAAAATGGATCATCTTTTGTGTGACGTACAAAAAAAGAAAAATGGGTCGGCGGGACGGAGGGAATAGTATAATAGTTTATTATTCTCAAGTCCATTATATTATCAATTTTTTTTTTTGTTAAAACACAAAACATATGTATTTTTAATAAATATGATAATATGCCTATTATAAATATCATCAAATTTATTTAATATTATTATATCAAATTCAACTATAAAAGCAAAAAAAAGAAAAAAAAAAAGAAAAATTTATACATATAAAAAATAACTATCAATTTATTATTTAAATATAACACACTCTTATTTTTATATTTTCTATTCATATGGTCGATTTAATTTATCTCATACTCCCTCCGTCCAGCTACAAATTATGCATATTTCTATTTTGGGACGTCCAACTATAAAATAACCATTTCATTAAAATCTTTATTTTTTCCACAAATACCCTTACTTTATATCACATCATTACTTTTATACCAAAAAAAAAGAGCAAAAATGTCATTACACTACTTTTACCTATCCACTATAATTAAAATAATATTATTTCTTAAACTCTGCGCCAAAAATAAATGTATACTTATTGCTTGGACGGATGAAGTATTTTTTTTCTTATTTCTTATTCTCTTTTTGAAAAAAAAAATAAAATTACACAATGTAGTATTTTTTTTTAATCTTTTAATTTCAATTAAATTACTTAATTATTTTAATTTTAACTATAATTATTTTTATTAATATTTTTTTTAGTAATTACTAAATTATAAATGCAATTAATGATTGAAATAATTATAGAGTGGTAATATCAATATGGGCTGGACAGATAGATTGGATCAAGCCCATACCCAAATGTATGTTTTATTATTATTATTTATGCAAGAAAGAACCTACGTATGTCTTATTTTTGGAAAACAATTTGCTTTGTGTTTTGATTTAATTTGTTTTATTTTATTTTAAATAGTATCTTAATTATATATATTATTAAAAAAGCAAATATACTATTATTTAAAATATTAATATTTTGAGATAAAAAAATATGTTATTCGTCATGAAAAAAGTAGGTATATTTACTTTTGGCATATATTTTTATGTGATGTGGATTTTTAGTAATTTATAATTAAAAAAATAATATGGGTTTTTCTTATGCTAAGAAGGTATACCAATCAATTTTTTATGATTAAAAAAAAAAAACTTCTGTTTTTTGGTGCAAATAAATTATTTTACTATTTATTATCTTAAGTTCTTTATTTAAATAATACTCATTCATTCAGCTCATTTAACAAGTTTATATGTTATTATAATTGATATTTAATTATTTTAATTATCATAATTTTAATAATTAAATTTTTTTAAATATTTTCTTTAGTTTTCTCAATAAAATTACCTTTCAAAATTTTGAGTCAATTTCAGTGAGACATTTTTACTGAATAAAAAGAGTATATATGAGTATATTTAAATATATATATATTGAAAAATACTCATTCGTGTTAATACAATAGTCTTGTTTATCATTTTTGTCCGTCCCAAAATAATTTTCTTATTTTCATAAATAATCATATCACTGTAAAATTACACTTACTTTTTCATTTTTATTACACAATTATCACTATTTTTTACACTAATACACTCAATATCTTTTATTCATATTTTTTATCAACTACCAATATAATATCAATATCCTTTAAATCTCGTGTCTAATCCAATTAAGACTATATTTATGTAACGGAGGGAGTATCACGCTGGAATCCAAACATATAACACAGCCATAGATTATAGTCTTTAAACATGATAGGAAGTTTCAGGATGGTCAAGCGGTATGATATTCTTGTGAAGTAATTAAAATATAAGCTTGTTGATTTTTAAATATTAATTATTATATAGAAATATAATATAAATTAAAAAAAATTGACAAAAATATTTCTATAGTATTTTATAATATTATATACAATGACACTTATGCAAAAAAAAAAAAAAAATACAAATATAAAGATATTTTTAATGTTAAGTACTATAACGCAAAAAATAAATGAGATCTCAACAACCAGACGAATGGAATATAAATAATTATATATTCAAATTAAAATAATTAATTAAGATTATTCAATTTATAATATAATTAAAATATGTTACAGGGTGTGTTTCTTCAAAAATTTTATTATTTGAATTTTATATTTTTTGAAAAAAAAAAAATATTTCTTCCGGTCTCATTTAATTTGTCTATTCTTTTTATTTTTATTTGTCCTATCTAATTTGTTTTTTTAAATATAATTATACACTTTTATAATTTATAATTTATTATTTTAATTAAATCATTTAAATTTTAATCTATAATTATTTTTATTAAATTATAATTATTTTTATTAATACACTAGTTCTTAGTTATTTACTGATTACTCAATACCTAACAAAAACTCTCTGCCTAATTGAAAGTAAGCAATTTAAGTGGCACAAAAAAAATATTTTTTTTACCCATAAAATATTTATTATACATTATTTTAATACCAAAAAAAAAATAATAATAATAATAATAACGAGAGGTGGAACGAATGGATCATGATCGGCCTTACCTTTTACGGAGGATAACAGTTTAAATTAGTAAAGTTACAATTCAGTCCTTTTCAGTGTTACTGTTACAGCTTACGCTCACAGACTACAAAATGTTCAAAAATCAAAGAATGGTGAAATCATGTCAAAAAGATGACGACACTTTTTGCTCAACTCATCGCTCTCGTCCTTTCTCGCGCCTCGTTTTCGGCTACATTTTCTCCCAATTCTATGCCGTCTACGCGTCGGAGCAATGGCCGGAGCAGACGAAGCGGCAATCGATTGCCTGCCGGTCGATTTATTGGCCCATATTTTCTGCCTAATTACTTGCTTCAAGGATTTAGCTCAGTAAGCACTGGATTCTTCGATTATTCGCCTTTAGAATGTTCGATTTTGGTTGAATTGATTTTCCGATTAGGTTTTGCTTTTTTCTTGTGCAATTAAATTCCTGTTATCTCTGCGCTTGTTCGGTTAGGGCAAGCAGAGTATGTACGAAATGGAGGCAGGGAGTGGAACAATCGTTGGCGCGGAGGGAGAGCTTAAGCTTTTCTGGTTGGAAAATGGACGATGAATCCACCGCTCGCTTGGTGAATCTCTCCTATGGCCTCAAGGAGCTCGATATGTAAGACGCTGTGTTCATCTTTTTCCCTCAATTTGTTAAGAATTAGGGCTTGACAGTTGACATTATTTAGGGTGTGTTTGTTTGAAGGTTTGAATTTTTCTTTGGGATTTAAATACTAAAAAATTTGAATTAGAATAATTGTATGACGTGGTATAAATAAGTATTAACGTGATATTTTAGATATAAAATTGATTTTTAGGATAATAAAAAAAATAAAAATAAAAAATAGGTGTTTTGATTTGATATTTTTGGAGAAAAATTTTGGTGCGAATAGCGGAAGTCCTCCAAAATCGTCCAAACAAATACACCATTAAAGTTAGTTTTCTGGACACAAATTTGAATAGCTTAAATTATTTAGTGTTGCTATGAATCCTTTCTTCAAAATAATTCAATCTAAACCATTGTGATGAATTATTGCTCGAATGTCTTATCATGATGATCTGATCGAACGAGTTTCAAACTTTGAACAATTGTGATCAAATGCTATAAATTAATGGCAAAATTGTCTATAACTCCTTTGTAGTTTTGAAACTTAGCCGATATTCCCTCTTTACTTTAAAATGATACTCTTTTATACTTTTAAAACCGTTGTATGAAACCACTTTGGTTTTGAAATTCAGCTTAAATCTCCACTTTACTTTAAAAATTGCATAAAAAATGTTGCATGAAACCCCTGTCATACAAAAAATATAGATAGAAAATCATCTTCTCATCACACAATGGAGGTTTTATGGTGGTGGGAATTCATGCAATATTTTTTAAAATATAAGGTGGTGTCATATAAATTTTAAAATATAGAAAGATTTTATGCTGAAGTTCGAAACCACATGGGAGTTATGAACAATTTTACCTAAATTAATTATGATTGAAATTTGTGTATAGTGTGACGCAGAAACTAGAGATGTATGCCTTTGATTCTTTAGTTTATGTCATTGAAATCAGATCAAGAAGTCGATGGGGTTGCCAAATAACAGATCGTGGAATCGAGCACCTGTCGAAGGCAAAATGTATTAGCAATCTGTCGTCGATTTCTCTGTGGGGTTCGACAGCAATCACAGACAATGGAGTTATTCAACTTGTATGTTGTCGATTCTACAAGCATTCGCCATTGGTTTTAACATTATTTCTCGACACTTAATTGACAACCATTTTTATCTTTCAGATTTCGCGAACTAATTCTCTACGACACCTCAACATTGGAGGTACATTCATCACAGATGCTTCCCTTTTTGCCATTGCCGAAAGCTGTCCTAACCTAAAGGTACGAATCTCTTGCAAAAAATTAAATAAGTAAACTCACTAGATCGAGGGTAAATTTTTTAGCAAGATGGTAAATTTTTCGTGTAGTCGCTAGTTTTGTGGGGATGCCGTCAAGTAAGTGAGATTGGACTTGTCGACATTGTAAATAAATGCCAAAAGCTCGAGTCCATCAACGTATGGGGCATGAGGGTCCCTCTTGATTGCTTCTTAGGTCTCCTCACAATTCGCCCTTCTCTTCGAATAAAACCCGAAGGTGTTTTGTTGAGCGACTACAAGTCCCGGACATTTATCCGGTAAGGATAGGCAATTTTTTCAAACGAATCTTTAAGCATTTCTCGTATTCTACGGTTTGATGGTGAAGATCCTTCAATTTATTGAAGTTTGTATATTAAGAAATAAGGGAATGTTGAAAAAAATATCTCGCATGTATGCTCAATTATTAATTTTGTCTTTTAATTGTAACCCTAACAAAAATATATTATGCATCTATCACAATTTCGTTATTTTAGTACATTACCTATGCATGAATTTTTATCCTAAGTCGCAATGACTGGCACTTCATAAACTCTAGAAAAATATATCATGTACATATCACAATTTTACTAAAAATACCATTTACATATTTTTATATTATCCAATATTATACCATGTGTCAATCAATGGCACCAAAGGGTGGATATGACAAGCCGTGAAACCCACTTGCGGTCACAGTAATAAAATAAGAGACTGTGACACTCAAGGGTGTGTTCGTTTGATGGATTTGGATAAAATTTCACTATTCATCCAAAATTTTTCCCCCAAAAATATCAAATCAAACACCTATTTTTCATTTTTTATATTATACTAAAAATCAATTTTACATTCAAAACATCACATCATCACCTATTTATATCACATCATACAACTATTCAAATTCAAAATTTTTACTATTCAAATCCCAACTCAAAATTCAAACCCCCAAACAAACACACCCTTGATATATTTTATTAGGACAATAATTAAAAGACAGTATATAGGCAATTGTACTTAAACATTGGTATGTTTTTTAGATAAGTACTTTTTATATTAGATATAGGCAATTATATCAATAATATAATGAAAAAGATTATGGTGCTGAATTTAGAAATTTAAAAAATTAGCACACTTAAAATATATAAATAGTACACATTTTTATTATATACAGGTTCATAATTATAGCGTCTGCTGTATAAGAGTATGTCAGTTGCTGAAATTAAGTATTGTATGTGTTGTGTGAGATTATATCATATATCGTTAAATTTTGTACTTATTATAAATTCAGCACTGTAGCAGCCGCCTAATATAATCAATAATTTTTTGTACTTATTATTGATTTTTCGTGAGTGAGTAGATAAAGCTTATATATATATATATATATTGTATAAGTATGTATATAAGTGACGCATGTTTATTAATGATTATAAGTTAGCATGCAGCAGCACTTAGCTGAAATTACAATTTTAATTAATAGAAACAGAACTGCCAATCTACCAAGAATGTGTTCCCTTAAAATATTATCCAAAAAATACAATATACATTTAACAATAAAAGTCGAAACATCATTTCTTACAATACTTTCACAGAATCATATATCTCACAAAAAAACTATAAGCAGTAAACAAACACACTTTAAAAATCTTGTTTTAATATTATACGTGTCCTTTAAAATATTATCCAAAAAAATACAATATACATTTAAAAATAAAAAGTCAACAAAACACCATTTTCTTATACTACTTCCACAATATCCTATATATCTCACAACAAAAATTATAAGCATTAAACAAACACACTCTAAAAATCTTGCTTACTCTAAAAATTTACAATTCCCAAACTATAAGTAAAGACACAATTATTTGTCTCCCCACACATATAGCTAATTAGACGAGATGCAATTATCGCAGTTTCTCTAGAATATACATCTTTGGTACCAACTTGTTAAAGAAAATCACGAAAAGATCGAAGCAATAATTGAGGCAACTAATCGAGATCAATGAAGCATGCATTTATCATACACGATTACAAATCCATAAACAATGACAAGCAGAACAAAAATAAATTGTACCTTAAAAGAGCCTAATTGTCCGCCTTTGCTTTGCGTGCCGCCTGGAAAGAAGCATGATGACAGCCATACATCGCTTAAGGCAGTCCTACATGCAAAGACAGAAAAATGTAGACAGTAAACATGTAATTTGAGTTCTACAACAGTAATAAATCAAATTCAATGTTACTGTTGTAGTCGGGATTAATAGCATACAATGAATTAGCAAAGAACAGATAAGTACCAATTGGCTTCTGGAGTCCACGTGCTTTGATGGTATTACCCCCAGCAGATACATGGCCCAACCGATAATTGGGAAAAGAAATATCGAAGTCTTGCTAATGAACTTAATGCTTCTCCCAAGCGTCAAAAGTGCGTATATGTTCAAAAGTCGAACACAAGGATCTTAAGTCATAAAACTAAAATCCTTCGTACTTAATCTTCATAAAGGGAGCAACAGTCACAGAAGCCCAGGGTTTGGCAACAAAGTAATGAGCTTTTCTGCGGCACCAGTCGAACATGAGCACAAAAGGATGTTCTAGAAGCATTGGAACAAAGAGGATGATGGCAGCAAGCTGTTAGGTTGTAAAAGCATATTCCTCTGATGTTTGAACTTGACACAGAATCCGACCGTAAATATTTGAGTGAGTAGTGCATATGATTGTAAAGTTTAACAGGAAATGGGAATCAGCTAGAATAGTAACACACCTGACAATGGATATGAAGCATCGGAAGACCCTACGCCAGTAAGTTCAGACCAAACAATTACATCTCTTGAAACTTTTTTCTTTGAATGACAATATCGATCACTAAACGATCTACCGAGGTTTGCTTGTGATCCAAAAGGCCATGAGCTCGAGGATGCCCACTTGAACCACATCTTGTTTCATGAGGGAGACAATCTAGACAAGAAAGTCCAGCAGAAAGGAAAATGCACAATAATTAAAAATTTTAAATAAAATAAAAACTGAAAGGATTTATCAGATCAGATATAGAATTTCACGGAGAAATGAATGGTAGAAAATAGTTTATCTATTAAAATCACAATCATACAAGAAAGGCGAGCGAAAAGGGAAATGCACAAGAATATATACACATATATATATATATATATAGAGAGAGAGAGAGAGAGAATTTACCATATCCAGAGGAACAAGAAGAATAAGAGGAAGAACCAGAGGAACAAGAAGAATAAGAGGAAGAACGTATACAACCTTTTTTTGTCTTTCATCAGGTATATACTTTCACTAAGAAACGAATGGTAGAAAACAGTTCTATCTACCAAAATCACATTTCGAAAATGCAAAGCCATGTTCTAAAAATGTTTTCAATCTCGAAATTCATTTGAAAACACCAAGCATAGGTGTATAAGCAATTGAAAGAATAGGTTAACTCCAAATAATAGCATATTTACTGCTTGATAAAACTGTATATTTCTTGAATTTTTATGTTGATTTGTTTCGCTTGATATAATCCAAAGCTCGCTTGTGGATATTATTGATATTTTTAACCTTTTTAAGAGATATTTTGGCCCAAAAATTGTCAAAGTAGAAGACCAGCGTGCTGCGGCAACAACGCTCTTTCCGCATGCACCCAAGTCGGTCCAGCCATACATCCATCATTGACGAGCGAAATTCTGAAATATTAAAGTTGTCTAAATGTTGATCTTCCAGCGGTCAACCATTCGGTTACCGGCCAGCGACGACAGCACCACTTGAATTGCGCCGATGCCCTCCGCCAAGCCAAGTCCAGCAAAGCAAGCGAGGAAGATTTGTGCCTAGCCATATCAATCCAGCAGCGAGCGAACTAGAAGTTAGAGTAGTTCCAACCGATCAACCGTCTAACTGTCCAGTTGTTGCAACAACAACTGTTTTCAATTGCTGTAATCACTCAACTACTGTCAACTGCCGAAAACCTATATAAATAGTCAAATTTCAATTGTATAAAAAGACTATGCAACAGTACATACTACATACAAGTTTACTTAGCTTTTATTTTGTTTCCGAGAGCTCCAATCCTGTAAGAAAATTCTCTCAACTAAAGGAGGTCGGGTGAGTGGAGATAGACTCTTCCCCTGACCGCCCAGTTTTAGTTTCTTTCTTAGGCAATTTTAGTTTATTTTTTAGGAAGATTTATTGCTTTTTTATTGATTTGTTAATGCTTTCATAATGTAGATATTATTGTTATTTCGTAGTTATTAATCAAATATCATGATTTCTCCATCTGCAATTTTATCCACAATTTCAAGTTATCTTTGATTGTTTAAGTCTAGAATTTTGACTTTTGCATCGTATTCGTTAATAGATTTTAAGTAGTTCAATATAGTTAAATATATGAAAGCCTTGTCGACCTGTTTAATTATTGATTTGAATTCAATTTTGATTAAAGAAATGTATTATAAGGGAAATGTTGAATTCAATTTTTATTAAAGAAATGTATTATAAGGGAAATGTTTAATGTTCTGAATCTAAGTATCACTGCCAAACACTAGTGAGTCAAGAATCTGTTTAAAATGGACAAGTATGATCAAATGCATTTATTGTGTCATTTTGTTTTATACATATATGTTTAGATGTTTCACTATCATCGTCCGTTCATTTCATCTATGGGAATTAGCCATTAAGGAACGCACAGATCACACACAAATATCTCAGTACACTCTATTCATTGATTTACTATCGCACACACACACTTTATATTTTTTGTTACAAAAACCGATTCATTTACAAGGGTAATGAAACTTGATTTGTGTAAAAAAAAATTAAAATGTTTTGCATGAAAATAAATATGTATGAAACTCAGTTATTTTTGCAACTCTAATTTATCAGAAATAATGGCAATATTCTCTGGAAAGAAGTGATTTTAAATATATTAATAAATTTCAGTGTTGAGTATAACTCATGCTATACCATTAGAAGAATTTCATTGACAAAATGCTTTTGCTTTTTCCCCACCGGCATTGCAAGCAAATTACCAAAGCTCTGCACACATTAATGAAAATTTCATAAACAAAAATGCGATTGGGTTAATTAATCATTCTACCAACATTGTTCATTAGAAGGAAATACCTAATTTTGGAAAATTATGATAAAAAAATTCTCAGTCAAATACATTAAGATCATTAACAAATGATGTAAGAAAAATAAATATAGTTAATTTTCACACTCAATGATAATTAAATATACCTTAAACTTAGATTTTCTTGTCATCCATAAAGGCTTCAACTCCATATCCGACTTTGCTCCGATAATTCCATTAGGCATGACGCTCAAACTTGTGGAATGCATACTTGTGGAATGGATAGAAAAATCCTCAACGGCAGAAAATAAATATGACTTCATCGTTGTGTTTTTATCATATTACCGAGATCTATCTGACAAATCAAAGAATCACATCTTTTTCCATCAAACCTGTGCTAGAGAACAAGATAAATACTAAAGATCAATCATAGAACAAATCCTTTTTACCTTCAGAGACAGCAATACCATTGTACTAACAACATCGAGTAAATTCAGCACTATTTGAACGAGTAAGAATCAGAGCAGCCAATGAACCAATAACACCAATCTAAACTGAAACATTTCTTTAACAAGATATCCATTCGATCCTCAAATGTCTTTAAAAATTTAGCATCAAACTCATTAAAAAAATCAAAACAATAGCAAAGATCACATCTCTTGAAACAAGATGAACAAGCCCTATTACAAGCTCTTTTCGTAGTAATTAATCAATTCAACCAATCATCCCCTCAACTTTCAGATTAAAATCAAAGATGAAATCTAAATTCTCTTCCAACAATCAGCCAACTCAAATGAAACTACATGATATCCAATTTAGAATTCAACACTTACATCGGCAATAACTATTCGTAGTTCCAAACCTTCCTAAGAATATCAGCATCACTGCCAGTTCTAACAATATAAATCAATCAAATTGATGTGAGTAATTGATCAATATCCTCTAACCCTTGCTCAACATAACAGTTAAATAATAACCTAAACACATACCCATTAAAAATTGACAATATATATTGACTGTGAAGCCCGAACACTATTCTTCGCCATGTTTTAATTCTCATGATAATTTATACTATGCGGTTGAAGCCTAAGATATTGTACCTGTAGAGTTCTCGGAGTTTCATCAAGCTAACTAAATTCTGATTTCCTCTGGGGTGACCGGTGCCATTGAAAAATGAACCACAGTGTCCTCCACAGCGCTCCGTTTGCAAAATGTGGAATGAAAATCTACCTCCAATACGGGTAGTAAGGACGAGGAATCTTAAGCAAAGCAAAAACTATTGCAATAGCAATAAGCTAGGGAACTTCAGCATTCTGCAAATAAATAAAGTAAATTATCAAGCAAAGATGAACGAATCATATATATAATTCCTCAAATGCGTGAAATGCATGGAGAGCTATCATGAACAACAACGGCACAAGAATTTAACTCTTAACCCAACTGTCACAAGACATAACTCATCTACATCCAACAAAATTTAATATGCAACAATATGCAGATTTATTAAATCCAAGCAGAATGTACACCTAACAACTAGATCAATATTATATAATTTTACTAGAATTTTGAAAACAGGATAATAGGGCACATTAAACTAAACTGATCCTTATTTATGCACAAACATAACGAGACGGATAAAACACTAGGAAAAGAATGCAGAAAGCAACTAAGTTCCAAATTCCTTGATACAGTATTCCATTTGAAAGCAGAAACAGAATGGCATCTTCTATGACTTTCTGTACATACTTGGATTTGCTGCAGGAACTCATTTCCCTTTTCATTCCAGGGATGATGCTAACAGTCTTTTCATTCGCCCTAGTTGTGTGTACTTCAATGAATGGGGCAAATATCTCATATGATTATTTTAATGGATTATTATGTCCCAGATTTAATCATATTCCATGATTTAAGTCAGCAAGGGTTTTATTCTATGAGCATGTAAAATTTATCTCACCTACATGAAAGTAAATGTCAGTTCTGCATTGTTCATAATTATCTTAACCGGCTGGGGAGCTTTATCCCAAATTTGTTTTGCCTTGTTCGCAATATTACTGATTATGAGTTTTCTAGAACCATCTGAATGGCCAACAGCCATACCTGTGCTGCAAAATACTTTCATGGTATTTCTACATCATTGATTTGGTCTAAAACTCAATGTACTGCACGGAGTCCCATGAGATAGTGGAAAGCTCTGCAAAATAATTCAAGCATTATTACAAGAGTCAATAACGATACGATTACAAATATCACAGGCTGAGCAGCATAAGAAGATCTATCTGCTTTTGAAGGTTTAATTCCTAACTAGGACTTGTGAATTACCACGAAAGATCTATGGCAATATCAGCAACTAAATATATAACTAGAATCCATATCCTCCAATATCTCTACCACCCCTAAATCCATACCCAATATAAGCAGCAGTTGCCCAGATTTCACTGCTAAATTCATTTTAGCTTCAAAATGAGTTAAAAAGCAAACAGACGGAACTACGATTGCTCATTGCCCCCGTGAATGAATGCAATTTTCGACTAATTCCTGATTCTCGTGAGAACTATCAAATTTATCTCGACGGGTACCGTCTTAGAACAACGATATTACAGTGAATAATTTCAGTTTCTACAGAGAACCGAAAACCGAATATAAACGCCTCCATACAAACAAGTGAAGTTAGACACAGAGGAGGATTAACCTATGGGGAGTGAGTGGCAGACGCATTGAGCTTCAAAGCCATTGTTTAGTGAGGTGAAACAGCAAAATCAAGTGAAGGCGACTATCTGGAACGATTCAAACAAGCATTTTTTAAAAAATTCACCGCTTCTTCGCAAATAACCAGAAACCCTTGCTGCCGACATGCCGAAAAACCCCATTACGGTCGAAATTTTGGTATACTTTTCTGGCAGTTCGTCTTCTTTATTGACACACTTTCAATCTAATTTACTTTTGGGTTTATTTCTGATTATTTTCTTTTTGTTTTGAATTTAATTTTGGTTAATTAAAAACAAAATATTGGAGGGTTTGATTGCCCAACAAATATTTACATGAAAATTTTTAATATATATTTTTTTTAATAAAAAAAATTAATATTTAATATAAAATATTATTTTTAATATAAAATCAAACATGTATATATATATATATTTTTTTTATGTTGGATATGTACCGACTGAAAAACAAAATCAGCATGTGTGTTTGTTTGGGGTTTGGATTTTGGATTAGGATTTGAATAGTAAAAATTTTGAATTTGAATAGTTGTATGATGTGATATAAATAAGAGTTAATGTGATATTTTGAATGTAAAATTGATTTTTAGTATAATATAAAAAAAATAGGTATTTAATTTGATATTTTTGGGAAAAAATTTCGAAATCCTAACAAAATGTAAATAAAAGAATACTTCATTGATTGTGGTAAAAATAGCTTTGATCCTCTAACTATTATTATATAGTTATGATTATTTAAAAAAAAACAACAAGAAAACCTAAATCCTTTTGGATTTTCTTTTTATTTCAAATTATTTTTTACACTATTTATTGGGCATAATTTTCAATAAAATTATACTCTCTCTCTATTCTATCGGAATTGAACCCTTTGATTAGGGACACATATTTATTTAAGATGAGAATGTTTAATTAGTTATGATATTATTATATTATTTTTTGTATAATTAATAATATTTATATTTTTAAAGTAAATTTAATATATATTATTAAAAAAATTATAAATACATGTTTAAATATTTAAAAATTATATAGCAATTAAAAAATATATGTAATATGGATATCATTTTGTAGAGAATAAAATCTTCTATAACACAAGTAAATAAAAAATATATATTTTTGTTTATTTATAATTAACATAAATCAATTTTATAAAAGATGCGTAGTTTTAAATATAGATAAAAATATTTATTTTTTTGAAGAGATAGGTAGAAATAAAGGAGTTTTGAGTGTACCTACGCCATTTATGATGTTGTATGTTATGTAGTTAATTAAGTTGATTTATATTTGTTAAATATGTTTTGATTTAATAATTTTTACCAAAAATATAAAGATGTCAATTGTTACTGTATAAAACAATAAGAATAAGACAATATTCAACAATCGTCAATTTTGAACTTCTTGTTTCAGTAACATAATTTCACTGTCCCGATAGTTGACCTTTGAAGTTTGTTGTTTCAATAACTTAATTTCAACATCCCGATAATTCAACTCCTTCAATAAGACCGAGATGATGCTTTTGCTCTACTGCACATTGGCAGATCTTCTCATTAAAAAAAAAAAAAAAAAATCACATCTTGATCGGGTTTCTCTTTACATGTTTGACGAACGAATAACCATTAGTGTTTGTAATATACAAGCTAGCCTACGATTATTCACAAAATTCAATGCATTTAATTTGTAATAACAATTGAACCTTCTTCCGAGATTATCCATTATCTACCTAGTGTACATTACAATTTTTATTCCGCAATGACACTCCAAATCTGAATGTGTCAACGACAAGATCCCACATTCACTGTTTAAATATACATAAAAATTTTGGCAACAAAATCTCATTCTAAACTACTAAAAAATGTACAAAATTTCACAATAAAAAGTCATTGTAAACTTATAAAAATAAAATAAAAATTAAAAATTTATTTTAAAATTTTAAGTTCACTTGAACTTTGCTGAAAATTCTCCATCAGCACACCGGCAGGCGAAAGCAGGGATGGCATGCGTCGGGGGTCGACGGTGGATGCAGGTAGACTTTAACAAGACGAGGATGATATTTTCGATCCCGACTAAGAAGGGTCCAAGAGCGAATTCACGAGAGAGAAATCAAAGTGTCTGTGTTTGTTCTAGGGTTTGTAATTTGGAGCAATTGGACCAAGTGTATTTACAATTTCCTCCAATAGGTCAAATTGAGGAAATGTACAAATTTTTATGTCAGTAGTCGGAGACAAGGCCACGTCACTTATCACATCGGCTCCGGTGAACTCCATACGAGCACAGACAAGATCACGTTTGTTCATATGAGATGCACGTACTTTTTTTCTAACGTCAGAAAATAATTTTAAAACTTCATACAAATTTATTGTCCTTTATTTAAAAAAATACAAAATAATAATAATTTAATAATAATAAAACTTACATATAGTATATTTTTTACAATAATTTCCTAAAAAAATGTCATTGAATCTCACCGTCAAATTAACAATAAATAAATAAAAACAAAAAAAAAAAAGGATATAAAATATCAGTTTCAACTTGTAACCAAACACCCCTTTAATTCTTGTAATCATGTGATAAAATTAACTATATTATTATTATTATTATTATTATTATTATTATATGTCATGTGAAAATAATGGACCACCTGAGGTGACTTGGGGACAACCTTAGTCAAATACACATATATACACATACATACAAATATTAAAAAAAAAAATGATACTTGTATACATTTTAATAAACCTAGTTGTCACTCAAAAGGTTGCAAGAAAGATCAGACCAATAATTTAATCAAATTATTCCATAATCGTAATTAATTAATTAATTAATTTTATTTTATTATTCTACGAAAGTGATAATAAAGAGGAGTCGTGTCATGATTCACGACCCTTTGCCCACCAAATCATATCCTGTCCCAAAATTGTATTAAAGTAACCAATGAGTCATGATTGTACATATTTATTTTATTTTATTTTACTATATTAAATTTTACATGTAACAGGCTGACAATACTCTCGAATAATTAACACGAATAAAATAATGGCAACATGAACAAAAATAGAAGGTAATTAGTGAATAATTTAATAAATGATGACGTCGCAGATGATGCAAAATGCACATTTATTTTAAATTAAATTATTGTACCCGATTTAGGGTGTGACAATCACATGCTGCATATGTCGATACATTATAGTACATATTGAAAAAATAAAATAAAAAATATATATTTAATAATTGAATGAAAGTTGGTATCATTTTATTTCTAATAAAGTGTTAGTTGTAATTTAAAAATGCAATAAATTAGATATTTAGTGGGTGTTAGCACTTACATTTTTATCGCATTAAGTAAACGCTTGTAACGATTTCTTATAAATATTATTTTAGAAAAATATAATATATATATATATTTTATTTATTTATAAAAAAAAAAGTAATAATTCAATACAAAATATTAGTTTTTCTATTTAGATAAAATATTATGAAGTACATCAGTAAAAATAATTATTGTATAATATAAATAATTATAGAATTAAGTTTAAAATAACTAAATAATTTAATTAAAATTAAAATAATTATAAATTATAAAATTTAAAATATAATTAAAAATAAAAATTATATAAAATAAACCGAAATAAAAAATATAAACATTTTAATATATGATGTGAGACGTAATAATTATTCTTTATATTATCAACATAATATTTCATTACTAACCTAATATAATATATATATATATATATATAATTTGTCATGATTGTGTTCCCAAGTATGTTTATTTGGAATATTTTGTAAATAATAGTAATAATAATACTCTCCATATTCAAATCTAGTCAATCAGTTTTGTCGTTTTGATTTACCTAAAATCAATTTATTTGTTATTTAATAATTATGCCATTAAAATAATTTAACTAGTACATTGTAAGGGGTAAAATTATACTAAGTTTGATTACTTTATTAATATTATATACATATAAAATAGTAATATTAAAAAAATTGTGTGAAAAATAAATAAATTATTACTTTATTATTTGTTTCGTGACGATATTTAAATATTAATTATTATAAAAAAATGTAATATAATTAAGGGGAAAAAATGACAAAAATATTTATATTAGTGTCTTATAATACTGTTACAATGAAATTTGTGGAAAAAACTTATATAAATATAAAAATACTCCCTCCGTCTCATTGAAATATTATCATTTTCCATTTCCGTCCGTCCCAAAATAAGGTTACCATTTCCTAATTTAGTAATTGTACTACCTACTT
Organism: Andrographis paniculata; assembly: GCF_009805555.1. Taxonomy (NCBI): domain Eukaryota; kingdom Viridiplantae; phylum Streptophyta; class Magnoliopsida; order Lamiales; family Acanthaceae; genus Andrographis; species Andrographis paniculata. The sequence goes on from NW_026137624.1 coordinate 4,814,603, forward strand.
AACATAATAAATACCCTTTCAACTTACAATATATTATACAAATGTCATTACTTTTATATTACATCATACTAATAGGGGTATTTTTGTCTTTTTTATTACAATCTAATATAATACTAATATTCAAAAATCTACGTGCAAAAAGCAAACGCCACCCTTCCAACGGGACAGAGAGAGTATTTTTAATATTAGGTACAGTGATGCAAAACGCAAATGAGACCCTTAGAGCCGGGCGGAGGAAATACTATTTATTATGTTTCAACTTGAAGTCTTATTTTTATTATTTTCATATGTTTCACTTAAAAGTATTTATTTCTATTTTAATAAAAATAAGCATACATTAATATTAAATTACTTTTAATTACTTTTAATTTTTACATAAATTACACTAATACTATTATACATACAATTAATTTATACATAAAATAAAGTAAAAATATAAAAATTTCTTATATAATTTATAATATTGGTAAAATATTATTAATAAATAATAAGAAATAATTTCACTGATCAGTAAAAATTTCTTATATTTATATTAATGTAAATAAATAAATAATGTGTATTCTAACAGATTAAGCTTTTAGATGTGCAATCGTCCCTCATTTGTCGTCAACAGTTTAGTTTAGTTGTGTTTATCCATATCTAAAATATTTAAACAAAATATATATATACCAATATGGATATTTGGGGTGATCACGAGAATCAATGAATAATAGTATTACATTGATAGTGTGTGTAAAAGTATTTTTAAAAAATCAAAATATTCCTACTTTATGTAATTATTGTAAAAAAAAGTGAGAATAATTTTGTAAAAAAAATTATAGAGATACCAAAAATAGAAATATAACTACTTCATCCGTCCTATTAGAAGGTGACATTTACTTTTTGCACGTAGTTTTTTAATATTAGTATTATATTGAATTGTAGTAAAAAAGATAAAAATATCCCTATTAATATGGTGTAATATAAAAGTAATTATATTTGTGTAATATATTGTAAGTTTAAAATTTATTTATTATATTAGGTAGATAGTACAATTACTAAATTAGAAAATTATAACATTTGTTTTGGGATAGACGAAAATGAAAATTAGTAATTTTTCAATGAGATGGATGGAGTATTATTTTAAGATGAATAAAAATGATAAAATATGACTATTGTTTTAAGATGAAATGAAATAATCCCTCCGTCCCATAAGAAGGGTTCCATTTTTCATTTTCGTCTGTCCCAAAATAAGTATACTATTTCCTAATTTAGTAATTGTACTACCTACCTAACATCATAAATACTCTTCCAATTTACAATATATTACACAAATATCACCACCTTTATATTACACAATACCAATAAAAATATTTTTGTTTTTTCTTAACTATAACCTAATATAATACTAATACTCCGTCCGTCCCATAACAAGGTATCCATTTACTTTTTGCGTCATTGTACTTACCGTTAAAAATATTCTTATATTAGTATTATAAGACATTAATAGAAATATTTTTGTAATTTTTTCTTGATTTGTAATACGTTTTAATATAATAATTAATATCTAAATATCAATATGTAAAAAGTAAATGAATACTTAGTTATAAGACGAGGGGAATATTAAAAAATTGATGTAAAAAAACAAATATTACTCTTTACGCGCAATTGAGAAGGAAATACTCCATCCGTCCCGCGTACCATGTCCATGTTGCCGTTTCTATCTGTCCCACATACCATGTCACTTTCTTTTTTTGGAAAATGATTATACACTTTAATTTCATTTTAAACTTTTTAATATTATTTTTTAAAATTTTAATTAAACTAATTAGTTATCTTAATTTTAATTTATAATTATTTTATTATCGAATAATTATTTTCACTATTATATTTTTAATTATTTATTAATTATACTCCTCCTAAAATATCGTGTCTACGGTACAGCGAACACGGTAAGAGAAGAGCCTACAAATATATAGATAGAGAGAGATTGTATTGGGGTTAGGTTAAGTCACTCTCATCATTAATAGCAATTGTCTGAATGAGTTTGCTTTTGGTCATCAAGAACTGATTCAAAGGACACTACTGATGTTGACAATTCACCCCCCTCCCCCTCCCCCTTCATTTTATTTTATTTCATTTTTCTAATTTTATTTTTCAGTTAAAAAATATTCCATTTTTTATAATTATTCACTCAATTCTTATTAAAATCTAATCTAGACAAAACCCAACTAGGGCTTTAATCAAAATAAATAAATAATAATAATAATAACAATCTCTGCATACAGACAGATAAATAGAGACACCATTTAATTCTTTGTTTTCATTCCTCCAAGGTTGCACAAAAAAATTGTGACATCAGAAAAACTCGACCAGATAGATAGATAGATAGATATTAATTAATTCTCATATATATATATATATAAATAAATATATAAAATTTCACATACATATATATATATATATGTAAAAGATCATGAAGAAGGCCTGATAAGCGGATGAATCCCATTTTTCTGAATCCAATTTTGCTGTCGGATTGTCGTCGCCGCCGCCGTCGTCGTCGGGAATCCTGATGATGCTGCAGCAGTAGCATACAATTGTGGCTGCTGCTGAAGATGATGATAATTTTGATGATGACGATGATTCATTTGCCATTGTTGTTGTTGCAACATTTCGTAATTTCTCCCATCGGAAAATTGACTCTGCTGGTGGTGAGGGACCTGCCGAATTAATTTGAATTTGAATTTCAAACAATAATACAAAAAAGAATTTAGTAGCGCCGATTCGTATTTTCGAATCATTTTCATGTCAGGTTGAGCTATAGGAATAACACAAAAACGATAAACTCAAACCCGATCCGAATCCGAAGTTTGACCCAAAACCCTAGACTCGAATATGACACAAATTCTTTCAGATCGGATTCAGATTGACCTAATTTAGTTTCAGGGTCATCTGAAACCCGAACAAACCCGACACAAATTCGACACTAAACAAATCCAAAAACTTAAAAAAAAATTAAATTAATCTAAAAAAAATGATTTATTATTTATATTTTTATATCATTTTATTTTTAAAATAATATAGATAAATTTAAAATAATAATAATAATAAATCATTTCAAATCAACCACCCACACAACCTGAAATCCAACCCTATTTTTATAATCTAGGTTATCAAGTCCAACCTAACAAAGACCCTATTTTTTGGTTTTTTTTTTTTTTTTTTTTTTTTTCCTCGTTTCGCATTATCAATCTATTTTTTTCAAACCTGAAATACCCAACCCAAACCTGAAAATTTCGGGTCGGTTTATTGGATTGGATTTAATTTTGACACCTCTAAAAAAGATGAGAGTTTTTAGAAATTATTACAGCGTAGTGATTTCTGGTGAAGATTTGCTGGTGGAGATGAATTTGGGGGTCGTTGATCATCATCGTCGTCGTCTTCCTCCCGAATTTGGTTTGTTGAATTTTGGGAGAATTGTTGAGATTTGTTTGGCTGAGAAGCTGCAAAGTTTCTGTCTCGTTGTATGATCCTCCGCCATGATCAATCTGCTCTCTTCTCTAACATTGTTTGTCATAACTCAATCCATTAATTAAGATTATCCACAACAAATCAAATCTGTATCTATCTATCTATCTATCTATCTGTCTATATATATATATATATACCTGATTGGGGTTGGAAGATCTCCAATCGATCTGGAAAGAATTGGGATTTTGAGAAGCTGAAGAGTTTCCCAAACTCAGGTCAAGATTATGGTCGTCTTCTTCTGCTGTTGCTGCTGCTGCTGCTGCACTGGTCGAAGATTCTGATATACATACAGATATATATATATATATATATATATTGGGCAGTGAACAGACAGCATTAATTTTTCAGAAATCCCCAAAATCCAATCGAAGATTTTCTTGCAGTTGGAAATATTTTTATTTTTAGTTTTTTGAATGAATGAATGAAGATGATGATGATGATCACCTGCGGCCTTGAGCTCATCGTCATAAATGCTGGGATCAAAATTGGTCACTGCCTCCTTCCCATTGCATTTTATTGCAGCTTTATCATAAGCCCTGTAATAACAACAACAAATTAAATAAATATATATATATATATATTGATGATTCAATTGAAGAAAACCAACCCACCTAGCAGCTTCAATCTCAGTATCAAAAAGACCCAAATAAACATACCTGTCCCAACAAAAAATGAAAAATAAAAATTAACCAAGATTGAAACTTTATTCACAACCCATTAATCAGATGAGTGAATTTTGAATAAATAAATAAATACAGGGTTGGTTAAATAAATTACTTTTTGCCTAAAAACTGGCCCATTCTTGCCTCCCATCTGCCACATTTGTGCAAAGTAACACCTCTATACTTAGAACTCCCTCTTGGAAACCCTGTACTTTGTCTCCTTAGGACATGCACAAATTCCTCCTTGGTTAGATTGCTCATCTGCGCACACACAAATTATATATGTATATATATATATGCTTAATTAATTGATTAATTAATTTATGTCTCCTCTCTGGGAGTGAGGAAATTAATTCTTAATTAAATCAAGAACAAGAACAAAATGATGATGGGCTAAGGGGTGGATCAGATCATGGGGTGGGTTGTCTAATTGTCTTGTCTGTAAAATATTCTGACCTTACCTGTTTTAAGTCGTCCTCATAATCCTCTAAGCTAAAGTTTATGTCGGCTTCCACTCCTCTGAACTTTATTGCTGCCCTATCGTATGCTCTGAAAAAAACAATACAAACACCCACAATTATATATGAATATATATATATATTTGTGTATGTATATGTTTTCCAGATTTGAGGGCTTACCGGGCAGCTGCGTGGGCTGTGTCGAATCCACCTAATTAAAATTGGAACCAAAATATAAACCCCAGTTGACTGAACAGAATGGTTTTTAATAAAATAAAATAAAATAGAAAGTGAATTTTGAAGAGATAATTAATGTTGGGGCAAGAATTTGGACAGGAAAATTTTTACCTAAGTAAACTTGTTTGCCACAGTCCCTGTAAGAAATTCAGAAGATCAGATTTTTATTTTTTTTATTTTTTGTGTGTCTTGAGAACGATAAGAAATAAAAATGGAAGTTGAAGATGTGTACCATATGTGGGACTCCCAACGCCCGGTTCTCCGGTAAAACGTGACGCCGCGGTACTGCGAGCTCCGGGACCTCGGTCCCCGGCGGCTTTTCTTCAGAGGCTGATGGCCCATCTCAGCCGCCGGCTTCCCCAGGAGGGCGGCGGTGGCGGCGGCTCCGCCGCCGCGGCCCTGAGGGTCCGACTGGCAGAACCGGACTCCGACCCAGTGAGCCCGGGGGAACCCGGGCGTACCCTCACCCGTTTCCAGTTCCGGATCATCCACCGGAAAGAACTGCCGCGTCACCGGCGCCGCCTCGTCGCCGGCGACGGAGAACCCAAATATCTTGCTGCTCCGCTTCCGGCCGCCCCTCTCCCCGTCGGCCTCCTCCTCCGACCCGTCCTCCACAACCACCGCCGACGAGCTCGAATTCGAGACGGATCCGACCCGTTTACCCTTCTCCTCGGAGCACTCCTCCGATTCGCCGTCCCGTCGCCGATCCGGCGAATCGTTGAGATCCCACATTTCTCAGACCCCAAATTCTCCTCTTTTTCAAAAAAATCAAAAATTCCCCCAAACACAAATCCAAAAATTCCCCCAATCGATCAACAAGAATCCCAATTTACATATACATACATACATACATATGTATATTTATTTATTTATTTATGTCGTCCCTTGCAAGAACACAAACAACAACCTAGTACCCAAAACAAGTGCAATAATAAAATCCCAGATCTAATTGTTGTAGCTAGCTGCCCTATTAGTGCATAGACGAGGCCAAATTTCAAGGTTTGGCCGAAAGCAAAGCCTTCTCCTTCCCCATCTCTATAAAAAAACTGGAGCAAGCAAGCAAGCGGCAATAATAATAATAATAATAATAATAATATACTTTTAGAGAGAGAAACTGAAATAGAGAGAGAGAGAGAGAGAGAGGTGCAAGCTAAGACTACAGAAGAAGAGAGAGAGAAAGAAAGATAGAGAGAGAAAGAGAGGAAAATTTTTAATAATTCTTATTTTGCAGCTGCAGTATGTTCAATCAAGTCATAAATACTTTTGAGGGATTGTTTTCTAAAACTCTTTCTATTTATATATGTCTGCTGTATGTGTTCCAACTTAACCATTTTCTATCTCTATATTTGTGTGTATCTATATATCTATCCATCTACATACACTCTGTATACATATATATATACATTTCAAAATTTATTGCTAATATATATATAGCTTTATTTAAAAAATAATAATAAATTTATATCACAATTTCTCACTCTAGAACTTGTTCCCACTTTTTTATTTTACCCTCTTTTTCCCCACTGGTTATTTCCATTAAAGAATGTATCCATACATTATACATACACTGTATGTATCTATATACGTACGTTTGTATATAAATTTCATATTTAATTCCTTTATAAAAAAAAAAAAAAGTATAGAAATAAGAGACAGAGGAGAGAGATAGACGGATTAAAGAACCATCTCTTTCTTACACAACTTTCCGACGTTAACCAAATCGAAAGCAATTCCACCCCCCCACCCCACCCCACCCCCAACGCCTACCCACCCACCCACCCCCCTCTCTCCTCGGATTTCTGCACAAATACCCTGTAATGGAAATAGACAGCACCAGCACAAGAAAGACGACTTATTACTCAATTACCACAATTAGGCCACACTAATTATCATTTCGTTTTCATTCATTCAACCCCACGTCAGCCCCCCCCCCCCCCCCACCCCCCACATTTCTCCAATTATTTTTCAATTTCACCCATCTTTTCACCACATTCAATTTTTTACCCCAATTAGCTACACATATACATACAAATACATACTTACATATATATATAGAGATAGAAAGAGAGAGAGGACTTAATTTGAGAGGGGCATTTATGTAATTGCAGAAGGGGGTGAGAGTGAGGACCATAGCTGATGGGAGAGAAGGGTTTGGTCTCAGAAAAGGAAATTGGAATAATTGCAAGAAAAGGAAAAACTTTCCAGAAAAGTCCAATCCAGGAGTACGGGAATGGGTCCCACAATTTCCCTTTTTGCTCTCCCAACCAATGCCTATCCTACCATGTACCTCGTATTTATTAACCTTTTTACCTCCCCCACTCGCTCCCCGCCGCGTGCTCTCCACTTCCCTCCTGAAATGACGCTTTTGCCCCTGCCGCTTCCGTGAGGTGTCCAAAGATCAGGGGACATCTTTTTATTTTTATTTATTTTTTTATATATATAAGAAATAAATTTGGTGTATTTTATATCTCATTTAATCACTTTTGCTTACCTGTTAGTATTTTTTAATACTGATATTTTCTCTATTATTATTATTATTATTTTGACCGGATTTTTATTAATATTATTATATTTAGGTTTGATTGTGAAGAAGTTTGAATTGAAATTGTTGTTATTTACATAGTTCGTACATTAAAATTAATTTATTTGTGCTCGGCACGATAATTAAAAATAAATAAATATTTTATTAAAAAATGATAGATAGTTGGGAATATTTTTAAAAATTTAATCAAAAAGTAAAGTAATTGTTAGAAAAATATAATAAAATTAGTGATATTAATTTATTGATTTTACCAAAATTACTAATATGATAAATTTAATGAGCAAACTAAATAAAATGATAATAAATTTGTCTGACCAAAGGAGTATTTTTTCTTAATTTATTTAATTAAATATTTAGGATCTATCTACTTATGTTTTGAAAATTCTCTTTGCACAATTAATCAAAATTTCTCTTTATAAAAATCGTCTAAGTTCAAAAAAAAATATATTTTATTTAAAATAATAGGCCATAAAATTAATTTCGATCCAAAGACGTCACACCAACTCTATTCTTTTGACAATATTTTTCTATTTTTCTATACAAACTTATTCCATAACAAAAATATTTGGCTTTGTCCGCACAATATTTTTTTTACTCCAAATTTATATATTATATTCCCTCTAGTTCGGCCGGGTCTTATTTATTTTTTTACGTCAGTATATTTAATATTAAATATATATTTATATTTGTATAAATTTTTGCACAAATATTATTATAATAGTATTATAAAATACTAATAGAAATATTTTTGTCATTTTTCTTTAATTTGTTACTATATTTTCATATATAATTAATATTCAAATATTAACACGCAAAAAGTAAATGGACCCCTAGAATATGACGGAGGTAATATATTTGATTCCTTCATAAAAAAAAATAAATATTCAACAAAAAAATATATAATTTTTATATTAACAACATAATTTACTATACATTATATAAAAAACTCTCAAATATGTATTTTTTGTATTTTTTAAATAAATAAATAATTATATTTTAGTGATTAGTAAAAATATTTAAGAATATTATAATATTATAGTATTTGTATTTTATGCATTAAATAATAATATATATAATTATATATTTGTAATTTATATAAAAATTATAAATATTTTAATATTAATGTAGAATTACTTTATTATAATAAAATATATATTTTTTGATAGGACCGACCAAAGTGAAAAATATTTATTTCTAATTTATTTATGTAACTATTTTCATGGTTAATCTAAAATTCTAAAACACTTGCAAATCATATACACATCTAAAATTTTAATTTACAATAATTTAAAATAATATTATAGTAGTATAAAAAATTATACATAATTCATTTTTTATATATATTTTAATCCTAACCTCCTATCAAACTCCATCAATGCAAATTTATTCTGTTTGTATGATAAATTTTAAAAAATTAAAACTTGTGTTACTTGCAATTCTTATCATAATTCATTATTATTCAAATCATCAAATTTTCTCCCAACCATTACATCCAACAATTATTTAACTAAAAATATTTAAAATTAAAAAAAAAAAAATTGCAATGAAACTAATCATATATTCTCTCCGTCCCATAACAAAGTATGCATTTTTTCATTTTAGTCCGTTCCATAACAAAATATTCATTTCCTTTTTTAATAACTGTATTATCTGCCTAAGATTACAAATACGCTTACAACTTACAATATATTACACAAATGACATTACATTTATATCACACATACTAATAAGGTTATTTTAGTCATTTCTATTTTTTTCCTAGTGCATCGTAATATAATATTAATATTTCTAAAACTAAGTGTAAAAAGTAAATGGATATCTAGTTATGGGACGGAGGTAGTATATATTTGATGATAAATTAAATACCTATGATAGTACTTTTACTTTTATTTTTAATTAAAATGAATATTGATAATGAATAAGACAAGAAATGTGGTGATTTGTTTAATTAGTCAATTTGATGATAGCAAAATTTATAAAATTGCTAATAAGTAAAAAGTGGTAATAATTTGAAAGCATGCATTCTAATTTGTGTATGATTTTCTTAAAATAGGAATTCTTGCAACATTGTTTTATGTATGAATGAGAAATTTATTTTATTACAAAATCAGCTAAGTGAATCCATCCCATAAATATTTTTGTCCTTTGCTTTGTTTGTTTGGTAAAAAACTCCAATGTCAACACACACCCACAAAAATACACAATATGTGATATTAATGGATATGTTTAAATTTTTTATTAAATTTGTTCACACCAACAAATTATTTAAATTAATAAAGAAATAAAATAAAATCAAGTGATTACATAGATTTCTCTCTCTCTCTCTCTCTACAAATTAAAAGGCTAAGGATGTGTTTGGCAATTAGCTGATAGCTGTCAGCTGATTCAATTAGCGGGTTTGACTAGCTTATTCGATTAGTTGTTTATATTAAAGTGTTTGGTAAAATAGCGTTTTGATATTAGCTGTTTATACGTGAAATGACAATGAAGAATATTTTATTTTATTTTCAAAATATTTAGTTGAGTTTTTTCGGTTGGTAGATTTTTTTTTAATTTTTTTATTATCTTTATTCTAAAAAAAATTTTAAAAAAATTATAAATAAGAAAATTGATATATAAAAAAATAATTATTTTAAATTTATAAATATGAATTTATAAGTTATTAGAAAAAATATATATATATCTAAATAATTAATAAATAGTGTAATAAAAAATATATGAATATATGTTAAAGAATTAATTAATTTTAAGGACAAACAAGGACTAAAAAAAAATTTAAATGAAAAAATTAATCTGAAACGTTGGTATATAAAGCTTTTTTAAAATTAGCTTTTTGGACTCAATAAGTTAATTGAAAACGCTAATTTATCAAACACAAAAATTAGCTGATTTACTGATCAAAGAGCTAAAAGTTGTTCAATAAGCTAAAAATTCTTGAAAAAATTGTTTACCATACACCCTCTAAAATAAAAAGAATATATTGTTTGTTTGAAGTTTTTATTTGAATAGTTGCTTAGAGTAATATAATAAAAATTAAAGTAATGTTTGAAATGTAACATTACATTTTTTTTTATAATAAAAAAATTTAGAAAAAATATTTAATTTAATATTTTTAAAGAAAAAATTAAGAATAATAGAAATCAAATCAAATTAATTTGACTTCCACTCAAAATTATTTTCTTCGCTATTCAATTGAATAGAAATATATTTATTTTATTTGATAAAATATAGTATCAAAATAATATTAAAAATAAAATTTAAATGAAAAGTAAACCCTCTCATTGAATTTAAAACTATTGGGAGTGTTTTTTCTTTGGCAATTTTTGTTTATATATTTTCCTATTATTTAGATTTAGCAGCTTCGTTAAATATATTATTTTATCTTATAAAACATAACATTTAAATTATTATTAAAAAGAAATAAAATAAATCATATTAAAAAATAAAAAAACCAATCAAAATCATCCACTAAATTTAGTAATTATATTTTATACAAATTACAGTATATAACTTGGAAAATACCTCAAAACATCAACAAACACTTCTTAAAGTGATTTTGATTAAACAAATACAAGAAAATAATTTATAACACATGGGAAATTGGTGATAGGTTAAGTGTGTTGACTTGTATCTTCATTTTGATATTTTGAGTTGAAAATACTTAATTCAATATAATATATTAAATAAAAATACATATTAAATATAAAATTTTAAAAATTACAGGTCAAAATAGATTAGTAGTGTTTAGAAAGTTTTGAGGTTTTATTATTATTATTATTATGGTAAACTGATTATTTAGTCTCGTAATTGGACCCCCTTATCATTTTAGTATTGTAAGTGGAGTATGTCGCAAACTAGTATCATAAATGAAAATTTTTCATTGTTTTAGTCCTACAGCGCCGGAGATGCCTGCGTGGCTCGCCGGAAGCCACGTGTCTCACTAGGTCAGCGGCACCTGGCGGACAAGTGAATTTTATTATTTATTATTATTATTTTTCAATTGAACCAAATAAAAAAATAAAAAAAAAACAAATAAAATTTAAAATCAATTTTAAAAAAATGAAAAAAATAAAATAAAATTCACATGATCTGGCGGACACGTAGCCTCCGACAAGCCACGCGAGTGTCTCCGGCGCCGGAGACTAAAATAGCGAATTTTTTTCACTTATGAGACTAGTTTTTGAAATGCTCCTTTTACGGGACTAAAATAATAAGAAGATCCAATTATATGACAAAAATAATAATTTACCCTTATTATTATTATTATTATTATTATTATTATTATTATTTAAATATTATTTATACTTTTTATCGAATTGGTGAGTGATAATGGAAGTTGATAAGATTCATAATTTTTCCCATAAAAAGAAGTAAATACTTTTAACTAATTAAGTTGGTGCAATGTCTTCAACCTCTCCTAAATAATTAATTGAATATTGGCATTTATATAACTTTTTTGTTTTTTATTTTTTCAATTTTCACCAAGTTGGATGAAGGAACAAGTAATTGTCACTCTAAAAAAATGTATAATATTTAATAAGTGTGTTAATCTTTAATTTTAAATAAAAAAAATATTATTAACCCACTTTATATGTTCTTAATAATAATATACTCTTATTTTTTTAATATAAAATATCATATTAAAATTTAAAAAAAAAACTAACCAAATAACTTTAAAATTTATATATATATATATTTTTTATTGAAAATCATGTAAATTGAGGAGTGACTATTTGAGTTTCAAACCTAGACCAAACACATTTAATATATTTGGAGAAAAATACTTTAAAATAACAAATTAAAAATATATATTTCAATTTTCTTGTAAATACATCTTTAGTTTATTCCAAGCTATTGTTTGATTTTGGTTTAACTTTAAATCTTTTTACATGAGTTCTACTTTTAATAGTATTTTAATATAATATTTTATTAAAAAATAATTTATATAAAAAAACTATTCTAGTTGAATAGTAGTACTTTTATTTAAAAAAACAAACAAACAAACCCTAAACTCTTTTGAATTATTATTATTTTTTCTTTGTTTTTATAATTTTTAATCTTTCATACTTTTACATATAGATTGTAAAATTATTTAAAATAACAGATTATATTTAAAAAAAAACTATCAAATTTATATAATAAAAAATCCGCACCAAAATATTTTGATTTTTTAAATTATTATTTAACTAATATTGTTTTATAGGAATAATTGGTTGTATACGAAAAAATGATTATTTGGTACTCCCTCCGTCCAACCTATTATGTCCATGTTGTCGTTTTTGTCCGTCTCACATCTTATGTCATTTTTCTTTTTTTGAAAAATGATTAAGCATTTTAATCTATTTTAAATTTTTTAATTTAAATTTTTTTAAATTTTAATTAAATTAATTATTACTTTTTTATCTTAATCTATAATGATTTATATTATAAGTTAATTATTTTTATTAATATATTTTTAATTATTTATTAATTATACTTATCATAAATTCTCGTGTCTGCTAGACACCATGGGACGGAAGCAGTCATTTCTATCATGAAATTAACTGTTAATAAATTCAAAGTAAATTTAATGTAGCCATGTAGGCATATTTATTGGTTTATGATTTTTTATTTTTTATTATTTTTTTTAAAAAGTATTTAAAAATTTGAAATTAGTGTATTTATTTAGCTCAGCTGCAATGTGACAGATGCACCTTAATAATATTATTAAATTTTAAATAGACATAAATGCAATTCAATTAATCTTGTGTCAGTATAATTATAAACCTAACATAGGGTTTTATAATGCCAAAAATTTCAATGTTTAGGCGTTTTAGGGTTGATAGATAGATATTTATCCACCTTAATTAATTTTTATTAATTACTCAAGATACTATTTGATTTTATTCATAATTAACTTTTGAAATTCTTCTCCAAAATTGTCATTTTATCCACAATAATTCTTAGGTTTTTTTTAGATTTAAATTTTAAAATTTTAGACAATAAAAATCTCGAAAGTATCTAAACACGTGTGATTTGTTGTGGGTTTTATTGTCCTTTTTTGTTACTATTTATTTCTCCTAAAAAAATATTAAATTAAATATATATGTGTATATATATATTTATTAGAGACACCGTATTGAGAGTAGTTTAATTTATTAACTTAATAATAGTGATTTATAGTATTATTTTATAATTTTTTTTTTATATGGATAATATTGCTGATAATTTTAAAATATAATTATTATACAGGGTAAACTGTTTTTTTAGTTTTGTAACTGGAGGCCTTTATCATTTTAATTCCGTAAGTGGAGCCTGTCGCAAACTAGTCTCATAAGTGAAAATTTTTCGTTGTTTTAGTCCTCCAGCGCCGGAGACGTCCGCGTGGCTAAGTATCGGTAACCTGACGGACATCTGGATTTTATTTTAATTTTTTATTTTTTTAAAAAAATATTTTTAATTTATTTTAATTTTATTTGCTTTTTTAATTATTTTATTTGGTCCAATTGAAAAAAAAAGTTTAAACAAAAATTAATTTTTTTTTTTTAAAAAATAAAATCCAAGTGTCCGCCCGGTGTCGCTAACCTGGTGGGACACCTGGCAGAAACGTGGATTCCGGCGAGCCACGCGGGCGTCTTCGGCGCCGTAGGACTAAAAGAACAAAAATTTTCCACTTATAGAACTAGTTTGCGACACGCTCTACCTACAGGACTAAAATGATAAAAGGGCCTAGTTACGGGACTAAAAAAAACAGTTTACCCTATTATATATTATTGAAAAAATACAATATGTGTTTAAATATTTTAATAACCATATCACAATAAAATATATCTAATATAAGTATAATTTTCTAAAGAATAAAATTAGATATAATATAAATAAATAAATAATAGTTGTTTTAGTTATAATCAAAATAAACTAATTGAAAAATAAAATAATTTTAAATATAAATAAAAATATTTATTTATTGAAAAGAGATAAAAATAGAAGAGTTATAAATGAGCCCTAATGATGTATCATGTTATATTTTATTAATTAATTAAGTTATTTATATTTTGTTAAATATATTTTAAATGAATATAATTTATTAAGAATATAAATATAGATATGATATATAGTAAAATGAAAAATATGTCAACTATTATGAGATGAATGAATATTTTTTTATTTTTTATATAACTTTAAATTTATTTTATCATTCAAAATATCAAATTAATATTTATTTATATCATATTAAACAATTATTTAAATTCAAAATTTTATTATTCAAGACTTAAACTCAAAATTCAAACTCACAACAAAATATTGTGAATATGTTCTCGTGTGATTTCAAACTTAAATTAATATTATTTACTATGTACAATTTTTAATAAAAAATACATTATTTTTTTTTTTATAAATATTATATAAAAAATATTAGTATTTAAACAAAAATTCAAGCAATTCATTTCAAATCAATTTCAAACAAAAACTAAACAAATTCTGTGTTTGGCTTTTGTTTGAGTTTAAATTTATTTATTTAAATTTTGATTTAAACAATACTTTGATTTAATATTTTATAAATAATTAATATTTGATATAATATTTTATAAATCAATTAAACAAAATAATAGTTTAATTTTGTCATTTTCGTTCGTCTCAAAACAATAGTCTTATTTACATTTTTGGCAACAAGATCCCCACATTTTTTACAAAATTATCCCCACTTTTTTCACAATAATTATATAAAGTAAAAGTATTTTGGTCTTTTAAAATACTTTTACATCCACTATCAATATAACACTGATGTTACTTAATTCTCCTACTAATTTAAATGTCTTTTCTATTTTGAAACAGATGAAATATATTTTTATTAAAAATTATAAATTGGCAACAATGGTAACCTTCATTTGAGGTCAAAACCAAATCTAATCTACATCCACTCTCTGGAATATAAAAAAATATTTTAATTTTGTATTTTTAATAAATGTATTATTTACGTTCAGATGAAAAATAATATTGATAACATTAAAAATAATATTTTGCTTTGAAATATTAATTTTTGTTAATAAATAAAATATATTTTTATAATATATATATATATATTTTTTTTATATAAAAAAAGTAGTGTAATAGAAAATCACTTACCTAAAAGGACCCTTCCAAGTTGTGCAAAAATTGAGAGCACTTTTTCCACAAATTTTGCTTTATTCATCTTCGAATTTAATCTCTATGTACTTGCGGCAGGACTGAGGACATAAAATACACTTTCAATATTCATCAAATATATATTGTTTTTAGCTGAACCTATATTTTAATTAATATAATTTAATATTATTTAATTATAATACCTAAATAAGATTTTTTTTTTTTTTTAGTATGTAAGTGATTTGATAAGATAGAATGTTTTTTTAATAAATTGATAGTATAAATTATTATGACATATTACTAAACAAGTATAATTTTTATATAATTAAAAAATATGTAATACTTTTTTTTACTATAAATAAAAAATGTATATATTTTTTTAGAGAGAGCGGAAAAAGATAACGGCATCTACAATATTATAGATGGTTAGATCATGTATCTGTTAATTGAATGATCAAGATTAATACCATAAATCACAATTATTTGTTAGAATTTGCACATGGACAACATAAAACTCTGATAGCATGTTAGAGGATATAAATGAACATTATTCCTAAAAGTTTAAGTTGTTAAAATACGCATTATTTATTTATTAATCTACAAACGGAACTTCACCAATATTTACTAGGGGTGTGTTTGTTTGGGGGTTTGGATTTTGAGTTCGAATTTGAATAGTAAAAATTTTGAATTTAAATAGTTGTATGATGTGATATAAATAGGTGTTGATGTGATATTTTGAATGAAAAATTGATTTTTAGTATAATATAAAAAATTGAAAAATAGGTGTTTAAATTTGATATTTTTTGAGAAAAAAAAGGGGATGAATAGTGGATTGAAAATCCAATCCCCCAAACAAACACACCCTTATTATTTACTAAGGGTGTGTTCGTTTGTAGGATTTACTAAGGGTGTGTTCGTTTGTAGGATTTTGTCAAAATCCTAGTATTCATCCAAAATTTTCCCCACAAAAATATCAAATCAAACATATATTTTTCATTTTTTATATTATACTAAAAATCAATTTTACATTCAAAACATCACATCAACACCTATTTATATCACATCATACAACTATTCAAATTCAAAATGTTTACTATTCAAATCCCAATTCAGCTTAGAAAGTTTAGGATGATCAGCTTAAGGGGAAAATGAGAGTACGAATGAAAGTATATTGATGGTCGGTTTACAACATTGGGAAAATTGGATTAGGAATTCTTGAGGTAGGATTGATACAACTTTCTTGTAAGTTCGATTTTCTCTTGATTGAGTGTGATTATATCTCGATTGAAACCTCCAGATGTAGGTCATTCTTGCCCGAATTGGGTTAACAATTGCTTTGTTTTTATGTTCACTGCTTACAAAGTGCGTGTAGTTTGATCATCTCATGAACTATCTTTCTACGTAAATCTGCTCGTGTCTTATTCATGCTGGTTGATTGTTAGTAACTAATTAAGCAAATTTGGGACCAATACGTGATAAAAAGTAATATTTTATATTAAATTATTGACTTTTTGTAAATTGATAAGATGTATATATTATATATTATGTATGATTATATGAATATCCTGGATAGAATTAGTTGAGCTCCTGCCCCCACAATAAATTGTTACAAACGAACATTGATTTCATCATTGGTACATTGTTGTAATACTCGTTAAACAGTATGATCAACATACATAAAGTAAAAGACACAATAATTTGTTGACATATCAATATCGCACTGTGGGGATACTAATCTAGGTAAAATTCACTAATCACATACTCCTATCTATTAACTAAATATTATTTTCCGAAGTCACTACAAACCAAACTACGATTGTTAGACGCAATACTCACAAACACCTCACACAAACTTGTATTATAATACGTGTGTATGCATGTGTTGGGTGAAATTCTCGTTGGAGGTGTGAGTGTGTGCGTGTATTAAACAAAAAAAGTTTTTTTTTTTTTTTTAAAAGAAACACCTCACACAAACTTGTATTATAACGGCTATTTCGATTTGTTCCTCACAAGACCACTCCTTAATGCCTCAGCATCAGAGTCTTTATCTTCGATCGATTGTTTGTTCTTCAATCAGGAAGTTCTAAATTGGGTTTTTTTTTTTTTTTTTTTCCAATAACAATCAATATAAGGTGTTTATTTTATAACATCTCCTCCCAATTTTACTATTCATTAAAAAAAATTCTTTAAAAATATCAAATCAAACACATATTTTTTTTCTATATTATATTCAAAATTAATTTTGCAATCAAAATATCACATCATATATATTTATACCACATCATACCACTATTCAAATTCAAAATTTTTACGATTAAAATATCAAATTCAAAATCCAAACCTCCAAACAAACACATTGCTTATCACACAATACCACTATTGTTTGTTTGGTTGTATTTTTAAATTGGCGTTGTCACTATTTATTTATATGTAATTTTTTTTTTTTTTTAGAAAACATTATATCATGTATACTTTTTATTTAATATATGACATAAAAAATTAATGTTTTTTTCAAACAAAAAAAAAATTAATGATTTCATTTATATAAAAATATTGAAAATTTTAGAAATAGTAAAAATTTTGATATTTGATATGTTATTATGAGCTGAAAATATATTTAATATAATATTTTTTTTAAAAAAAAAATTCTATTGATAAAAAAATATCAAAATTTTGAAAATATCTACATAGACATAATCTAATTTTCATATAAATCATTATAATTTAAAACTTTACTACATCCTCAAGGCACACCTACACACAACCAAACAAACAACAAATTCTTGTTTCTTTTATTTGTTTGTTTATTGTCATAGTTTTTTTTTTTTTTTTTTTTTTTTTTTTTTGCAATTTGGTTGTTTTTAGTAAAAATATACTCATTTTTTCAAAAAAAAAAAACATATTTAACAATTATTTAAACTAAAAAACAATAAAAATAAACATCTTTACAAAACAAAAACAAACACACTATTGTCTAAAATATTATTTGAATGTTATTTCTTTTTTTAAAAATAAAAAAATGAATTAAATAAGTAATTTATGTGAGCTAATTAAGTAGTAATTGATATAATTTAAACGAAAAAAATATCTTAACTAAATATTTTAAATAAAATATAATGATTTTGATCGGATAATATTTCAAAACAATAAAAAATACTCCATCTGTCCCAGATACCGTGACTGCTATACTGTAGACACGTATTTTAGGAGGGGTGTAATTAGTAGATAATTAAGAATATATTAGTGAAAATAATTATCCTATAATGTAATAATTATAAATTAAGATTAAGATAACTAATTAGTTTAATTAAAATTAAAAAATAAAATTTAAAAATTTAAAATGAGATTAAAGTGTGTAATCATTTTCCAAAAAAAAAAAATGACATGGTATGTGAGACGGACAAAAACGGCAACGTAGACATGATATCTGGGACGGAGGGAGTATATAATAATGTTACACACTATGAATTAATTAATAGAATCATAAACGTACAAATTGGATCTTATACTAGATTGTAATCCAGTATTTAGTACTATTGATATTGTAGCTAAATATCTATATATATGAAACATAATTTAATTCATCGAAATTTATATCAATTTAATCGGGCATTAATTTTAAAAAAAAAGTGAATAAAAATAGAATTTTTTTTACGGCAAAAAAAGAAAAAAAAAAGTAGAAAACATGTCTTTTTTTACAAACAAAAAAAATAAAAAAGAATATAAAGTTGAATGACAAAGAAGGTATATATTTTTTACGTGATTTAATTGTTGTTTTATTATTCAATATATATACATTTTGACAAATTTCTTATGTGTTTCAACTATATTTTTTTTGTCATTAAATATATAAATGTTTATTATATTTACATACAATTTAATAATTTTCTTAGGCTTTGTTTGGTTAGTTGAATTTAGATTTAAGAGTGGTAAATTTAATTACTTCGGATTTGAAATACTCCATAATTAAAATTCTTCGTTTGGTAGCATGAAAGATTTAAAATAACACAATACAAAAAGTATTTTTAAAAAGTTGGCTTTAAAATTCACCCCAAACTTTGGACCTTTGAAATTTATCAGATCATTAAACGGAATTAATGAGTTTTATAGAATTATTTAAAATATTTCTAATTGAAATTCCTCTAAACAAACTTGATCTTACATAATTTAGTAATTATTCACTATTAAATATATATAGGCATATTTATATTAAGCAAAACTGTATAAAATTCACTTATAATTTCACAAAATTATGTCAAATTTTTCATATTTTTAAAATGCACAGACTCTATCATGGTTTGATAAACTCCGATGTCAAATTCTTCGGCCGTTCTTATTTAACGGTGTTTGATTTGCATGCGTTCAAATTGTAAATGAGTTTCAGAATTTTTTATTTTTAAACTTGATGTTACAAATATACTCATTATTCTTATATTTAGCTTCAAAAAACAATAGATATACTCAAAAATTATTTTTATCTGGTTCCATTTTTTTATTGTTTCTTGAAGCTAAATATAAGATGAATAAATATATTTGTAATTTTGAAACTAATTTGTAGTTTGAGTGCGTGTAGGTTAAACATTGTTAATTAAGAACGGTCAGGGGTTAGACGCAGAGTTTATGAAATCATTAGTGAATTTGACACAAATTTAAAAGTATGTAAGATTTGGTTTAATTTCGTGAAATCACATGTTGATTTTGTGTAATTTTGCCTTTTATATTATACTAAAATTTTGTATAATTCAATTTATTTTATTTTTTTTTACACTTGATTTAATTCAATTGGCCTTTTATGTAATTATCATAATTTTATACCATTTAACATATATATATATATGTATAGTTGCGAAATTTAGAAAAAGAAAACACAAAAGAATCCAAGAATTTAATTATCTAGTTCGATTAGGATGATCTATATCTGAGAGTGCTCTCAAACTAGAAATTTTATTATGGAATACGTAGCTCACACCCTCACACAAAGTGAGAATACATGTATTTATAAAGTAGGAAACCCTAGATCCACATTTGGACATGTCAATAGTATTCAAATCATATTCTTAAATTTTATGATATAATCAAACTTCATATCCAACATTCTCCCACTTGAAGATTCAATGCATCTCTAACTTCACAGTTTATTTCATCAGCAATGATAGCGTCAAACTTCCTTCTTCACTCGTTGAAGCCAACTAAGGCTTAGTTATTTATCTAAGACACCTGTTGCCTGACCACACTTGTGGGGACCACCAATCGACTATCACAACACCAGGAAAACTTTCGACATAAGATACTATTGTATATTCCAATCATCAGGTCAACGAGGACTTCCCACAACCACAATCAATGTTTGATGCCGCCATCCAATCCACTCCAACAAACTTTTTCGAATCAGACTCTGATACCAATTATTGCGAAAATAAGGAAATCAAGAAAAGTTTCAAGAACACAAAAATATAGATACCCAATTCGATCAAAATGATTTATGTCTGAAGCGCTGCAAAATCAGAAAAAAAAAAAATTATTATGAAATACGTAGCTCACACAAAGTGGGAATACATATATATATTTATAGAGTAGCAAACCCTAGACCCACACTTGGCCCATACCATTAACATCCAAATTATATATTTAGATTTTAGGATATAATTAGATTTTATATCCAACAATATGAAAACTAACGTAATAGTTTAAAATTACATAATTATGGTTTTTTTTTTTCTCTTTTTTTTAACCTATTTGATTCATTGAATTTGAATTTAAGAGTAAATTGTAATATATGCATTGAAATTAATTCGACTTTAAAATACTTTATAATTAGAATTTATCATTACTTCCTATGATATTTAAAACAATACCGTCTAAAGAATATGTAAAATATTAAAAAGAATGAAATTCAAATCAATGACTATACATTTTATTATCAAATTAAACTAATAAATTTAAGAAAATTATTCAAAATAAAGTTAAACCACAATTCTCCAACCAAACATGGCCAGTCTTGTTTTAATTTTCTTACTATGCGACTATATTATTTTCTTATAAAAATTCAAAATATCATTCAAATAAAAATTTAAAATTTAAAGTTAAATTTAATTCCAAAAGCACACATATTAGCGTTGGTATATAAAAGAATATGAATAGATTCGTAGGAAAGCAACCTACGGTTGATACATCCAACATTAATTTATCGAAAATAAATATTATAATAATAATAATAATAAAAGAAACAGAAGAACCCAGAAACTTGGTGCATCTGACATGATAAAAACAAACAAACAATGCACTACCACTAATTATTCCCTCTTTTACTTTTTTTGTGGTTTTAAATAAATAAATAGTATAATATAATTAAACATATAAGTGGTTGTGTTTTTATTTCTATTTTCAATTTTTTTTTTTCGAAATTTATTATTTAAATTTTATATTTTTCAAAAATAAATATATATTTTTTCTCTGGTAAAATATCTCATCAAATATAATATAATACTCAATTTGTTTCAAAACTATGGTTTTATTTGGGTTATATACGAGATTTAAGGAATATTGATATTATATTAATAGTTGGTAGAAAGTACGAGTAAAAATTTTTTTTGCCCTTGTGAATGTATTAGTGGAAAAAAATAATGACATTTGTGTAATAATAATGAAAATGTAGAGATAATTTGATGGTGAGATGAGTATTTATGGAAATGAGACTATTATTTTAAGATGGACAAAAATAATAAATAAGACTATATTGTATTGGAACGGAGCGAGGTGTATTTTTTTTTTGTCTCAATGCAATCTATATTTTTATTATTTTCAAATATTCCACTCAAAATTATTTCCTTCCTATTATATAAAAGTAATATGTATATAGAAACATTACAATATTCCTGAATTATATAAATATATACTCCCTCCGTCCTATAAATATAGTCTTAATTGGGCAGACACATGATTTAGTTGGTAAAATATATGAATAAAAGACTATTTTGCCCTTGTGAGTGTATTAGTGTAAAAAGTAGTGACAATTGTGTAATAAAAATGAAAAAGTAAGAGTAGTTTTACGGTGATATGATTATTTATGAAAATAAGACTATTGTTTAGAGACGAACAAAAATGGTAAATAAGACTATTGTATTGGGACATGAAGAATATGATATTTTGTTTAAAGAAATATTAGTTTTTTTTATTGAAATTGTGTTTATTAAATAATGTAGATTTAGATTTCAAATAAA
Organism: Andrographis paniculata; assembly: GCF_009805555.1. Taxonomy (NCBI): domain Eukaryota; kingdom Viridiplantae; phylum Streptophyta; class Magnoliopsida; order Lamiales; family Acanthaceae; genus Andrographis; species Andrographis paniculata. The sequence goes on from NW_026137624.1 coordinate 4,837,338, forward strand.
CAACCAAACCCCGTATTTATCAAATAAAATGTTTTAATGTATTTTGAAAATAATTATAAAAAAAAAAAGGTGAGTAAAAGACAATATTGACCTTGGAGATGGGAGACAAAAAATACCTATAATGGAAGTGAGACGAGGCTACAGTTGATTTTCCACAAGTGGAAAACAGTGGGCCCACTGGGTCCCACTCTCTTATTGGGCTGTAACCCAGGCCCACTAACAAGCTTATTTTGTTTATATATATATATATATTTTTTTTTTCATTTAAAAAATATTATTCTTTCCGTCTGTTGAGAATGTAACTATTTACTTATTGTAAATAATTTTTTTAATATTAATATTTTATAAGTAAAACTCCTTAGTCCCGAATATAGTATTTTTTTATTATTATTATAGATACGAAAATTTATGAAATTTATAATTAGTAAATAATTAAGAATGTATTAGAAAAAATATTATTATTTAATAAAAATAATTTTAAATTAATATTAAGATAACTAATTAGTATAATTAAAATTATAAAAATTATAAATTTTAAAATTTAAAATGAAATTAAAGTGTATAATAATTTATTTTTTTTAAAAAAAATAACATAATAAATGAAACAAACGGAAATGAAAAAGTAAACACGGTGAGTGAAACGGACGTAAACTAGTACATTAAAACTGAACATATTAAAATTAAAAATTGAATACTCTGTACCTAACCATAGTTATTATAAATATGAAAATTTATGAGAGATAAAATTCATAATGTATAGTTAAAGTAATTGCAATATAATAAAAATAATTATTTAGTCTAATTAAGATTAAAAATATTATAAATTATAAAATTTAAATTGTAATTAAAGTGTATAATTTTTTTTTTTTTAAAAAAAATAATATGAAACAAATAAAAATAATAGATACGTGAGACATATGAAATATTTGTTACGAAAAACCTAAGACATGATTGATGTTGTAGTGTGCGATTTATATTTAATTATAAAGTAATGAAAAAAAAAATTAAATCAAGGAATATTAAAATATTATAGTACTCCTTCCGTCTCATATAATTTGTCCTTATTTTTTATTTATATTCGTTCCACATAACTTGCCATTTCTATTTTTGAAAATATAATTACTCATTTTAATCACATTTTTAATTTTATAATTTTTTTTAATTCTAATTAAACTATTTAAATATATTAATCTTAAATAATAATTATTTTTACTAATACATTTTTTAATTACTTACTAATTATATTTTACCTAAATTTTCGTATCTACAGTTATGAGCCCAAAATATCTGGAGGGACGGAGGGATTATTAAAATATTTTTTCACAATAATTTTTCGTTGTCAACGTGTTCAATTTCTCCTTATATTTTATTTCCTTAAAAGTGTCGGCAAAATGGTTAAAATGAGTTGCAAGGATTCATGTAATGATGACAAAAATATCTTAACATTATGAAAATAAAATAATAATTAAAGCAATAATAATTATTATTATTATAATAATTACAAGCTACCTAATGAACCCAATGTACAACTTGTATGATTGGATTTTTTAGTCAGTCTTTTAAAATTTATTAAAAATTGTGAAAGTGATTTTATGAAATTATGATGTTATTTAGATCAAGTAATCTTATTGTTTTTAAATATTTTTTTATTTGAAAATATGAATATCTTCTTCACTAGCTAATGGATTCATTAGATAGTAAAAATATATAAGATGATTTTTAATATTTTTTATACTAAAAGTACAATAAAATAAATATTTTTTTAAAAAAAATTAAGAGTATTTTGGTATTTAATTTAATTAAGTTTACTATAATTAAATTAATAATTATTTTTTAATAAAACAAAGGAAAATAATAATTTAAAAATTCATTGAATTGAAAAGAAAAAAACAATACTAAACTCTAAATAATATTCCCTCCGTCTCATAACAAAGTATCTATTTTTTCATTTTAGTCTGTCCATAACAAAGTATCAATTTCCTTTTTTAGTAAATGTACTCTTGCAACTTCCAATATATTACACAAATAGCATTACATTTATATCACACAAACTAATAAGGTCATTTTAGCAATTTCTACTTTATTCCTGCTATATCTCAATATAATACTAATATTTCTAAAACTCTGTGCAAAAAGCAAATGGATACTTAATTATGGGACGGAGAGAGTACTATATTGGTAAACAAATTTAGAGACAAATTTGTAACACAAACAAACATGCCCTAGATATTTTGGGGACAATTATGGAATTGGTCCACATGAGGAAATTTCTGATTGATGTGTCAAATAAAATAAAAATCAAAATGAGGGGACATGAGAAATTGTTCATCCATTCATCTATTTATTTTGTCAAATATAAGACATTGATTAAATAAAAATAATTTTTTTTATAAATATTTAATTATTTATTATTATTATTTTTTTTATCTGTTCTGCCAATATATTTTGTCATTTTCATTAATTTCAAGTTAACATATATACTTTCTCTTTTAATAATTGTGGATTTTACTATTTCAATACAAATACTCCTATTTTATTACATATTTATTATTATATTAATTATTTTTATAGTAAAAAATAGAGATAAAATTATTTTTATATTATTTTTAAATATCAATTATAATTAAAATATTATTATTTTTTAAAATTCACACCAAAAGTAATTGTATACACGAAATAGAGGAAGTATTACCTTATATATATCTAATAAAAATATACAAAAATTTATATACTTTTTTGTTAAAAAAATGAAAATATTTTTGGAAGAAAAATTTATATATAAGAAAACACATTTTCATGGGAAAGAATTGTAATTTTTCTTATTGAATATTGAAATAAAAAAAAATAAAATTTATTAACAATATCACAATTCAATAAAACACTTTCATCATTTTTAATAATTAATAATAAAAATATCAATATTCCTAAAATACTAAAAAAGAAAACAACCAAAATTACTACTATTAGATTTATGAAGCAACATGTCTGATTCGGGGTTTTTGAAATATTTTTACTATTTATTAACTTTTATTTTTTTTATAAAATATTTAATTAAATATTTTTTAATAGTTTGTATATTATATTAAAATATAATTTTACATTCGATTACATTAATATCTATTTATATCACATCAAACTATTATTTAAATTCAACGTTTATTATTTAAAACTAAAAATCTAAACCTACAAAATTAATACTCCCTCCGTCCATTTTCTAATGTTCTATTTGATATTTACACGCATTTTTTTAACACGCATTTTTTTAGGCAATTAAGGTTTTTGTTATAAAATGACAAATTTGCCCTTAATCTTGTGTATAGAAAATGAAATAGTAAATAAAATAAGGGTAAAAGAGTAAATTTTGTGTATAAAAATAGAAAGAGGGCAATAATTGTTGGACATTTCAAATAAGAAAGTAGGACGTTAGTTTGTGGATGGATGGAGTATAATGTTAAAAGCAAGCAAAAATTTCAATTTGAAGGTATTTCTATGCTATTTTTTCTTTTACAATTTTTAATAGAAACATACTATTCGTTTTACAAAAATATCAAATCAAAATATTATTTATCAAAGTTTAAATTAAAAAAAAAATCAAAGAAAACACAACCAAACAATTTATAAAAGAAAAATTAAAATTACTATATAAACTCTTACATCTAATTCTATTAGTACAAAGTTTTTTGATTAATTCAAAAATATATTTATAAAAATTTAATTCAAAATCGAGAATATCATACTAATATTAAATTAATACTCCCTCCGTCCATAAATTAATATCCTACTTTCCTATTTGGGACGTCCAACAACTATTGTCCTATTTCTTTTTTTTTAAAAAACAAATTTTATATTTTTACCCTTCATTCATTTATTACTTTTAATATCTACCATATAATTAAGGACAAATTTGTCAATTTATAATAGAAAGACAATCACCTAAAAAATTGTGCAAATATACTTTAGGACAATAGAAATTAGTCGGAGGGAGTGAAATTCTAAAACACCACGTCAACTCAACCATTTATTTCGAGATATATTTAGAATTAGATTTATGGAACGTTGTACAAATACACGCGGACAATACCTAGAGGTCCTAAACTATAGAAATAGACCCCACCACCACCACCCCACCCTAGTCCACCCACCCCACATGTACATATGTATATATACTATAAAGAAAGTGAAATTAAGGAGTGGTCCCATAATATTATTTAGGACATGGTCCCAAATTGTCTTACCCATTTTGGAATTGCAACCCCTCCACTCATTCAAAAATATCACTATGGTTTGCTCTTAGCATTTTCTTATCCCAAAAAATAGAAAATAAATAAATAAATAATACAAAGGAAACTTGTACTATGGAGTAATGACCATATGTATGTATGCATGCATGAGATGTAGAGACAAAAACAAGGTTGAAAATTTTGCTTCATTTTGGCAAATGTTTGGTGTAAGAATCAACTTTGGTAAAAAACAGAGGAGTAAATACTAAATTATCACTCATGGGGGGACCATTTTAATTATTATTATTATTATTATGTGTGTTAATTTTGATGGGGTTTGAAATTTTTTTGTTTGAATTTAGTATTAAAATAATGTATGAGATGATGTTTTGTGAAAATATATATACTTTATCTGTTTCTTAATAATTTATCCATTTTTTCATTCTGGTTTGTACATAACAAAATATCTATTTTTTTTTAAGTAACTGTACTATCACAAATGTTATTATTTTTATCATACAATACTAATAAAATTAGTTTAGTTTTTTTACATTTATTTCTACTATATCCTAATATAATACTAATATTTTTAAAACTCCGTTCAAAAAACAAATGGATAGATAAATATGAGACGGATGAAGTATATTTTTTTCGAAAAATATAAAATTCAAATAGTAAAAATTAAAAATTTGGAGTGTAAAGAAACACATATGAGGTCTCGTTAGAGTTAATTAGCGTGTGTTGGATTGAATTTTAAACTCAAATCACCAATTTACCTTTGGCGTGGAGTTTTAAAAAATAATAATATTTTGATTATAGTTGATAGTTAAAAGTAGTGTAAAGACAATTTTTCTCTTGTCTTTTAGTGTAAAATTAATGATGTGATAATAAACTGTGTATTATGATAAAATGAAGTATTTAATGAAATAATAACTTATAATTAGACTAATTTAAAATAAATATATATTTTCGTTGGACGAAAAAAATATAATATATGTTTGTGAGTACTATCAATTAATATGGAAAAATTACAAAAAATATCTCATATATATATCATTATCACTTTTGTTCGCTATTTTATCTCGCTGACAAAATATATCTCACATGTTTGTAAAAATTGCTATTTATATTCTTTGGTCAAAAAAATATAAATACATATTCCGGACAAAAGTGATAATGAGGTATACATGGAAATATTTTTTGTAATTTTCTCCGGTTTATATTATATAGTTCCTCCGGGGATATTGTATGTTCATATAGTATAGTACTACTTTTCCCGTCATCCAATTGTGTGTTCATTTGACCGACACGATAAGAAAAATAAATAAAAATAGAAATTTTTACTTTTTTAGTAAAAAAAAAAAAAGTAGTCTTTTTTTACTAAAAAGAAAAATAAAAATAAATGTAAATAATAATCAAAAATAAAAATGAGAATAAATTCGAATAATAGATAAAATATTAATTATTATTATAATAGATAAGTAGATTAATTTCGTAGGACGGTTAAAAAAAAAAAGAAAAAAAAAAGTGAACAAGAAAAACATTAGATAAAGACAAATAACATATTAATTATACTAATATAGTACAAATACACTATATGACATAAGCCCATACATATTAAATATAAATTATATTAATATAATACAAAGATAACACATTAATTAACATCACATAATATAACTAATTTCAACAAGAAATATATAAATACTCACTTAGTGCATCAAATTTATTTTCTATTTTTTTTTCATTCAATATTTATTTAAAATAATATAGTTAATTAAATTATTACTTATTTCTCTTTATTTTCTTTAATTATTAATTAAAATTTTAAAATATTGAAAATTGTATTTTTATTAATAATATATATATATATTTTAATTATAGTACCGAGCTCAAATACTAGATTAAATATGACGGGCAAGGAAGTATATTGCGTTTATTTATGAGATTTTAGTTTGAGTTTTGATTTTTTATTTTTAATAGAAAAATTTTGAATTAAAATAGTTGTTTGATATGATATAAATATGTATTGAAATAATATTTTAAATGTAAAATTAAATTTAGGGTAATATAATAAATAAAAAAGTAGATATTTTATTTGATTTTTTTTTTTAAAAAAATTCTATAGAATTATTTTTGTGATTGTTTTCTATAAGCCGACTGAAAAAATAACATAACGATTATTTGTCGTAATCATTCCCAAAACGGTAATAATATCCTACGTTACATAACTACATGCTACAAATTGGGATTTGTCGTTGACAGCTGGCACTATGTCCACACCCACCCATTTTCTAAATTTTATTTATATATGTCGCTTCAATTATGCACATAGGTGTAACAACGCCATTTGATTTTATTTTTATTTTTATTTATTTATTTATTTAAATATTAAGATATTTTTAATCATTTTGAAGTACCAGCCGTCACGTGCTATAATATATCGGACCACTTTTTAAGAGAGATTTTTCTACGTGCTCAAATACAATTAGTACTGTTATTTGGATGCTTTTATTTTGTAGAATAAAATTACTATATATATTATTTTAATAAATTATATAAATATGTGACAATATAATTTAATATTATTAGAATTAATTATTGGATAAGACTATCAATTTTGTCTAAAATATTTTTAATCAAATAATCAAAGTTAGATATTTAATATAAAATGAAAATATTTTTTTTACATTAATTATACCTTAATATTATTTAATACTAAATAAAAGAGAAATATTAATAATTCTTAATTATAGTTTTATTATACCGAATTTTACTTTATTTCACATTATAATAATGGATAATAAATACTAAGTTGTACTCCATTCATCCTAATTCAATAGAATCTTTAGCGGTTTTATAGTAAATTAATAAATAATAATATTTTATTGATTAGTTAAAATGTAAGAGTTTTGCTATTTTTTTTTTATTTAACTTGATTTATAAAGTAATTGCGTGTAATGGTTGGTATGTTAGTAATTTAAGTAAAAGTTAAAGTATTTTGGTGTTAGTATATGATTAATTTCTCTAAAATAGGGAAAATATATTTTGAAGTGGGACAGACGAAAATGGTAAAACAATTACTTTGAATTGAAACAAATGAAATATAAAATAATATTATACATTCTAACTGTAATACCCCGGAATTGGGCAGGTGCCAGACTATTCGAGATTTAATATATGTTAAATGCATTGAATAGACTACCAATGTCAAAAAAACATTTATTCCGTCCCATATAAAATGTCCATTTTTTTTTTCATTTTTGTCCGTCATACATAATTTGTTATTTTCTTTTATGAAAATATAATTATACACTTTAATTTTATTTTAAATTTCATAATTTATACTGTTTTTAATTTTAATTAAATTATTTAGTTATTTTAATTTTAATATATAATTATTTTTATTATACAATAATTATTTTTACTAATACACTTCTTTATTACTTCATAATTATGTTTTACCTCAATTTCCGTATCTACAACAATGTAGACAAAATATATTTTACCCTTATAAATAAGGATCATGGTCAAGTCATTAAGCACACCGAAGTTCCTCTAAAAACTCAAGCAATGGTAATCTCTAAATTTTTTCTGCAATATTCTTTATATTATTCGTGTCATTCGAAGTACTTTTTTCTGAAAAATCGCTAATTTGGACAAATAATCCAATATTGGTTGACAAAGCGATTAGTTCATGTTCTTCGTTGTATGTCAAAGTTGGATGAAATATCAAAGTTCCAAAACCCATTGAAGAATTCGACGAAATTAAAGAGAAGTCATTCAAATTCATCCCAAAGCTTTAAGGCATTAGTTATGTTCTTCACCAAGTCATCTAAAAAACCATTCAAATCGAGTCGAAAGACAAGTTGACCCGGGAAGAGAATCAAAAAATCTGTTTAAATAATAGGATCCGTTTTAAATTCAATCTAAATTAAATATAATTTGTACAAATATTATGTTTATACAAATAACATATTTGTTTGTCTAAAAAATTTCGGCACATCCAGTGGGATATCTTTACTTTTTATCTTTCTTTTCATCAAATTTTCAACAACTAATCATGTATTACAAAGATCAAGATTTCAATGTTGTGTTGAAAGCTTTCACTCAAAGGAGAATTCAAATAAAGTTTAAGGCTCATGTGCCAAATGACTCAATCACCAAAGTATTAACAATTTGATGGTGAAGGCAATCCAAAGCAACATATAGCACGTTTTGTTGAAACATTCAATGATGCTAAAATATATAGAGACCTCTTAGTCAAACAATTCGTACGATCACTAAAATACAATGCCTTCAAATGATACATTGATTTAGAGACCTGTTTAATCAATGGTTGAGAGCAGCTAAAATACCAATTTTAAAACCGGTTCTATAACACAAAGAGAATTTGCAGCATGACCGAACTCGCAAGTAGTCGCCAGTGAAAATATGAGCCAGTAATTTTCTACATTAAATGTTGAAGAAGTTTAAGTTTCAATTGTCAAGACCATCGTTTTGAGGCTTCCAGCATAAAAATATGCATTCAAGAAATGCATTGGATTGAAATATATTCTACAAGGAATCCAATCTCATATATTTGAAGAACATGTCACTTGCACTTATGAGGTAAAATTAAGCATGATATCTACTGGAAAATATATGAACCGTCTAACGAAGATTTTTTAGAAGACGAAAAATACAATACTTCATACAGTTGGGACAATCATACCTTCCACTCTCCTGCCAACGAAAAAATAATTGTAAGAGTAATAAATAAAGTTTCAACCAAAGTTCAAAATAAAGACAAGACAATAGGTCACTAAAGTCAACACTTAAAGATAAGCAATCGAAGACCTATCTTTTTTTAAATTTTGATATCTCAGGAATATTTGATGATTTACTCGAAACCAATCTAATTGACTTCCAAAATCCAAAGGATCAGAAAAAATTACAAGAATTGATAAACCAAAATATTGTAAGTATCATTGCCTAATTGGTCATTCTATCAATGATTGCTTCATTCTCAAATAAAAAAATAATGGAATTGGTCCACGAAAGAAAATTTACCGTAGAAAATGACAATACTACAACCAACATCACTTTAATCACATTTGGATATCTTATAATAGATATAAAAATTTCTAACGTAAGTGAAAAGTGTCATTGTATCACACTTTACGGGGCTTAAGCATTAAAAATAATAATATAAAAAGATAAGTTCGCAAAAAAATACAAAATAAATCGCTACACCAAAGATGATTCTACCATCTATTAAAAACTTGAAAGATTAAAAGTTCTTGATAAAAAAAGACTACAAATGCAACAAATGCTAGAATATTGTCAAGAATTTAGGTCTAAATCTTCACATAAAAAAAATAAATAAATAAAATCAAAGGATACTAATAATCAACTTTCATTCCGAAATAAATTTTTTCAAAAAATGATGAACTATACATCATCATAAAAGTCTATAATTTAATGAGTAAAAATGAATTTCAAGTTGATAAAAAAAAAAGTTTCCATATCAAATAAAAAATTCTTGAAAACAAGAATAAACTTTTTGCGATCTTTTGAAAACAAGAATGAATTCCGTAATCTCCTGAAAATAAAGATAAACTTTCTACAATTTTTAAAAAATAAGGACAAACATTTTGCAATATTCTAAAATAAAGATAATTTTTTCACAATCTCCTAAAAAAAAGATAAATTTTTTTGTAATACTCGTGAAAATGATAATAAATTTCTGGCAAAACAGCAAAAAAAACCCCGTGGTTTACCGAATCTGCTGAAAACCCTCGTGGTTCTAAAACTCCAAAACACTTACTCGTGGTTTGTAAAACGTTGCACACTCGCCCCCCCTTAAATCACACTGACGGCGTTAAATTTTAACCTTATCAGACCCTTATACCCTTGTGTTTCTCTCTCTTCTGTTCTTTCTTCTTCTCTTTTCCCCAACTTCTTTCTTCCATCTTCTTTTCTTCCCCAAATTCTTCTTCACATATCTTTTTCCTCGATTTTTCTCTTATTCTTCTCCAATTCCTTTTCAAGCCATAACAGTTCTACTTCTTTCTTTTCTTATTTTTTCTCATTTTTTCTCTTCTTCTTCTCTAATTTTTTTTTTTCACTCCATAGTAGTTCTACCCGCTTATTTCATTTCTTTTTTTTCCCTCAATTTTCTTTCCTTCATCATCTCAAATTGTTCTTTGAAGAATGAAGAATTGGAAAAGAATAAGAAGAGAAATAAGATGACGGGCGGAAGCGGCTGGAGCAGGGAAGAAGAAAGAAAGAAAAGAAAGAGAATAAATAAAGAAGGGAAATAAGAAGATAAGAAAGAAGGCATCATTCTTCTTAGATTGATTTCAAATCTTAGTGTCAAATTAAATTTTTAGATTTTTGGGTTTGATAAAAACAGAAGAAAGTAATTCTGAGTCTTGGTAAGAAAGAAGAAGAACAAGGAAGAAAAAGAAGGAGGAATAAGAAAGAAGAATGAATGAGGATGAATAAGAAAGAAGAAGAACAAGGAAGAAGAAGAAGAAGGAGGAGGAAGAAGAAGAACGAGGAAGAAGAAAATGTCGTAAAAAGTAGTCATTAGGGTATTCTAGTAATTTTATACAGAAATATATCACTCTATGAATAAAAAATCGTATTGCAGGCGCGTGCTATACAACCTCCGTTAAATCCTAACGGAGTGAGGAATATTTGCAAGATTCTTTACTATGGAAATAAATTGTTTAAAAATATTCAAATTATTTTTAAATATATTATGATTTGAATCATTAATCAAATATGTAAACAATTTGAAATATAGCCTCAAGTCCAGTCATCTACATATATATAAGTCCAAAAAAAAGTCCCAAAAGAGGATAAAAAAAAAAGAAAAAAAGAAAGAAAGAGACAATCGGACTTGTTAAAAAAAGATCTGACAAAAAAAAAAGGCTAAAAAAAATTTGATAGTCATAAAAAAAAATTAGTAAAAAAAAAAAAAAAATTTAATATTTCAAAATTTATTCAGGCGTCAAACACGTCAATTTAAACAAACTTAAACGCACAATTTTGTAGATATATATCAATAAAGTATCTATGCTTTAAATATTATGTATATTGAAAGGCATTCTATATACTCCATCTGTCTCAAAACTGTATATCTAAAAACTATAAACTTAATTGGGTTGAACACGAGATTTAAAGAATATTGATATTATATTAGTAGTTGGTAAAAAATATGAATAAAAGACTTTTTGTTATTGTGAGTGTATTAGTATAAAAAGTAGTGACAATTGTGTAATAAAAATAAAAAAGTAGGAATAGTTTTACGGTGATATAGTTATTTATAAAAATAAAACTATTATTTTGTGACGGACAAAAATAGTAAACAAAACTATTGTACGAGGGAGAGCTATGGGAGAGAGCTAGGAAGTATATAAGAAAATATTGATACATAATAACGGTGAATTTGGTTTTTAGTACAAACCTAAACAACCACTATTCAATTCCTATAATTTTTTTTATAAAAATATAATAATAATTATCATAAAATATTATATTATATATATATATATATTTGTCAAACATAATTATGTCTTTTTCTATATATATATATATAAATAAAGTAGTATAATATACTGGATGAAAAGAGCAATGGAGTATTTAAATTAACTAAAATATAAAACTAAGAAAAAAATATTTTGAATATAATAATCTATATAATTTTTTTTTTTCTATATAATTCTTTTTTATGAGTAATTTTATTTTTTATTTTTATAGGTACTAAATGAACTTATGACGAGGCTTCGACTATCCACTAATACACTTTCAAATATTATTATTTTAGAAATAATTATTTATGTTAATAAATGTTATCGTGGAGTGTGATTAACCTTAAATATTTATTTACGATATATAGCAAGTTGATGATACCACTATTGTCTCAATCAATACTAATAATGGTCCATAAATATGATCTATTATTATTATTATTATTATTATTATTATTATTATTATTATTATTATTATCATTATTTGATATAGTTGAAATTTACAGTTTAATAAATTAAGTCAGTTTTAAATTTATAATTTCGCAAGTTCATTCTTTCATCTGCTAGATTATCACTTGCGGATATATTATTATTATTATTTCTTTTAAAAAATTAATAATTAAAATGGTAATATATATAATTCAATTAAAAAAAACATATAGTACATGATTAAAAAAAATAATAAAAAATTTATTTATAATATATAGATGTGTGTGGGTGTGGACTTTAGTATATGTTGTACAAGGTTTTGTATTTGGACGAGAATTGGCCACGTCTCTCATTACATCCAAACTATAAAATAATTGACAAGAATTTGTAGTCCATCCAACTTGTCTTTCATCGTCTCCCACTTGCACAACATACTCTATAAAATAATTCCTAGTTTTTGTTTCACAATATATACTCACTCTCTTACTTTCGTAACAAAGTATTAATTTTTTTATTTTAGTTCGTTCTATAATAAAATATTATTTTTTTAGTAATTGTACTATTTATCTAATATTACAAATATCCTTACAACTTATAATATATTACACAAATATCATTATATTTATATCACACGTATAAATAAAGTTATTTTAGTCATTTCTACTTTATTTCTACTATATCTCAATATAATACTAATATTTTTAAAATTATGTATAAAAAACAAATAGATATTTACTTATGGGACGGAAGGAATATTTATTTTTAAATGATACTATAATTTTTTTTTAATAGGTATATATAAATCGTGTTGATAAATAATCTAAATGCGAAGCAAAGAAGGAAAAAACAAATTACAAATATTTTAAAATTAAAATAATAGCAACTAAATTAGGTCAGAGTTAATATATATATATATATATATATTTAAGGTAGATCGTATCTTTCGATATAGCATAAACATATAATTGTATTATATAGACGTATGTATTTTTATATTTGTATTATATTTTATAAATATATTTCTTGTATTAAAATAAACAGTATATACTACTATTTATGTCCGGTTTTAACGATCTCATTTACTTTTTGCATGTTGATATTTGAATATTAATTATTATATTAAAATATAGTACAAATTAAGAAAAAAATTGCAAAAATGCTTCCATTAATGTCTTATCATACGAATATAAGGACATTTGTAAAAAAAAAATAAAAAATTATACAGATATAAAAATATTTTTAATTTTAAATATAATGACACAAAATATAAATATGATCATTAACTAATGAATGGAGGTTTTCACAACATCAATATATATATATATGTGTGTAAAATTATATTATCTGATTGCCTTGATCATATGTTTTTCATCGGGATCAAATTAAGTCAGCACTGTATTGATTTGACCTAATATCACTCTAATAGATTGATTGTATAAATAATAAAAATATTTTATATAAATTTAAAAAATTTAAATATGATTATTTTTAAGAAAAATATTCCATTCTTCTATTAAAGTTATGATTATTTTTCATTTAAGTTTGTCCATTAAAGTTATGCTTGTACCACTTAAATTTATTTATTAAATTTTAAATACGTGGTACAATTTTGTCATTGTTGTTATATTACAAATAACTATCACTTAAACATATTTTAATTAATTTTTTAAAATATCTCATATAACTTTTATTTTAACTTTTACGTTAGTACACTTTTATTTTATTTTTTTTTACTCCAAGCACAACAAAAGAAACATATAAGAGCATTTTTTTAAAAAATGAATCATAAAAAATTTAATTTAAAAACATAATTACAAAGTGTAGTGTCACGGGCTATATTCCTGCCCCTGGTTCTCGGCCATAATCCGTTTCATGTGTGCGAGCCCATATACGGCCGACTAATGACCCATATCTTGGTGCAGGTACGTGTTTCGCATAATTCTCTCATGGTATATCCCAGACGTGTTGGCACAGGAGACGGCTGATTTAGGCCTCAGCGCGGGCCTGGCCCAAGCGCCGAACGTGTCAGCTTCCAGACTAATTTTTTTTTTTTTTTTTGAGTTTGAATTTTTTCTATTACTTATATTTTATTTAAACAATATTTTAATATAATATTTTATAAAACTAATATATTTATTGAAAATAGTACAAATTGAAGATATAATCTTTTATTTGAAATACAAACCTATCGGGCCTTAAATTTTACACATGAAAGGAGCCCAAAGTGTAGGAGGCCTAAACTTGGCCCACTCTAAAAGTACCACAATGTTTTAGTTTTTTTATTAATTAATGATTAAAATTTATTTCATTCAAATAACACTGTAATATTCAAAAATATTTTTTTTTTAATTTTTATTAACTAATAATAATATCATTTTTCATTATTTTAATTAAGGGGAAATACATTCTTCCTTAGAAGAATATTTTTCAGCATTTTTATAAAAATATCACTTGCTATAAATGATTTTCACTCAGAAAGTTCAAATATATTTGTTTAAATAAAAATTTTGAAAGTTTTCAAAATAGTAAAAATTTGACAATTAGATATGGCCTTTAAGAAGAAATAAAATACTCCTAAGTAGGTAAAGAGTAAAATAGAGATATTATAAAAAAATTATTAAAAAATTAATAATAAAGTAATAAAGTAAATAGAATAATAAGTACAAATTTATTATTTATTAAAATAAAAGTAATAAAATGATGTGTTAAAAAAATTGTTTATGAATTACGTGTAAATTTAATCGGACAACAACCAAAAAAAATGACATAAGGAATATTTGATATGATATTTAAAAATATATATATAAATATAAATAAGCAATGCTAATATTATTATTATTATTATTATTATTATTATTATATGCTTTTGTCTATTAGAGATATATCAATTAAATTGTTAACTGGGTTGGGTCCATCGAGAATTAGGTTTAATATGATAAATAAATCAAAATTACCATTAAAAAAAAAAAAAAACAAAGGTCAAACTCAATCAATTAAATCAAATTTTGGCCAAAATAATTAACTCTAACAAATATTTTTATTTGGATTAGAATAGGCCCCTATCAACCTACTAATGGGCTTTCATGGGCTAATATTAAGGCCCAATACTTAGATCAAAGTCGTGTTTGGTTGTATTATCATTTTTCTTCTTTTTAATATTTATTTACATTAAACTTATTTTATACATTTTCTTCACAAAATACCATATCAAACATCAATTATTGGTTTTATATATTTAACAATATTTAGTTTATATTTAAAATATAACATCACATCAAATATATAATTATATTATATCAAAAACAATTATTAACATTCAAATTTTTTTATTATTACCAAAAAAAACTCCAAAACAAGCAATGCTAATCTAAATTGATAATCAATGTATTTTTATTAAACTTTATTTCATTTATTTTATTTTATTTTCTTTTTAAAAAGTTGATAATTAAGAAGAGGCACGTCTCGTCATCTCATGGACTCCTGTAGAGCGTCGACATTGGCGCCAACCGCCACCGCCTTCTCTTTTATGGCGGCGGTGGAGAGATCCTTGAGGATGGCGTCGGAAAATAAATGATCCGGAAAGTTGAGCTTCGTCGTGAGATGGCATAGGTAGAACACGGCCGTGTTGTAGGCCCGTGTTTTCGCCACGGGTGTGTTGTAGGAGCTGAGCCAGATCCTGGACAGCTTATTGGGCTCCCGGATCTCTGCGACCCACTTCCCCCATTTCCGCATCCATATGCCATTATACGGCTTCTCGCTCCTCCGCCGCCTTCCGCCGTCCATCCCACCTGAAAAACTCTCTCAATTTCTTTCTCTCTGCAAAGTAATTAAGAGCATGTACAATGACTCTTAAGTTGATGGCTTTTTTCTCTGCACTAGATTTTTTTTCATCCAGCTAATAAAAAGAATGACACAATGGCTTAATTTTACAGGCCAGAAAATTGATGCAGCTTGGGCATGGCTCGGTGCAGAAGATGGTCTATTCAAGCCATGAGAGAAAAATGATATTTACCCAAAGTCATTGTGTATATGTTTATTTTTAAATGCTTGAATTAGAAAAAAGTTATTTATGAGACTCATTCCATGTAATAAATAAAAGCTATTTTTACCTCATACCATTGTATATACTCTAAGTCGAGCGATACAAATTGTGGAAGCAGGAGCTGAGCGTGAGACTTAACTGCCGGCGGTTATAGAGAGAGAAATGAGCAATGAGGAATGAAAGAGAGAAGACATGCACAACACCGACAAAGGCGCATGACAGGTCAGTATTTTTGGAAAGGTTTCCATATCAGCGAATGCAGTAATAAGAATAACGAATGCTATATATTATTGTCCAGTCACATTTGGCTGACCATATATTAATTATTACCACACCAAACTAAAGGAAAAGAATGCAAGCACGAGCATTCTTTATGGTGCTCGAGTATTTTATTCGACATGACACATATAAATTCACTCCATAAAATTTTTTATGTTAATTTAAAATTTGTACAAAATATTTTTTAAACTGGTATTTAATTTTAAATAGGGATATAAACATGCATCTTTTATACAAATAAAAGACGAAAGATATTTTTAAAAAATAGTTTTTAAGTAAATAAATAAATAAATAATCAATTAGAAGTATAATTAGTAAATAATTAAAATATATTCATAAATACTTACAAATTAAAATTTAGATAACTAATTAAATAGAAAAGTATTAAATTGCATAAAATAGTGTGAATAATTTACCACATATATACAAGTTTCACCTATAATACAAAAAACCAATCCGGCCATTAAAGGCCTAACACATGGAACGAATTTACAAATAACTTTCTTGTCTTTTTACTACAAACAGTTTTGTTGTCTTTCCCCACGACTGTTTCACCACCACTTTTTTCATCATGGTTATCGACTTATCGTCTTTTTTACAGCACAATCTGTTCGTCGGCGGAGTTTCTCTCCAACTCCATCAAAGTCTCCCTCGCACAAACTACGCCATTTAACTGTTGAGAGAATTCCAGATAAAGGAAAAAAATCACAAACAAAAAAAATAGTTGAGAACGTACTCCTTATGTGTGGTCACACCAAAAAAATGGACTAGAACGTAGTCCTTATGTGTGGTTACACTAGGGTTACAGTGATTGTACGTGGTCACACCTAAGCAGAATATACTCAACTGCCCAACGAACTTTTTCACCAAAATTTGACTATTTCTTTGACTAATTTATGAAGTATGGTAAACATCAATAAACAACAAAAATAATAAAGTGAGACTCAAAATTTTAACGTAAAAAAAAAAATTAAAATGAAGAATAAAAACAACAAGACCTATCACCCGACCCAAGATAACAAATCCACTATATCAAAGTGTTTGTACAATTCAAGATAACCAAAACAAAAAAAAAATGATATTAAATTCCACACCCAAATACAAAAATCAAATTCCAACGGTAAAAAGATCCTCTAACTACAAACAACTCATTCCAAATCACCAACAAAAAAAATTCATAATCGAATCCAAACAGGTAAATAGTGAGAAATCAACGATACCAACCAACAAGATCCAAAATGATGATGAGACTGTCAATCAGGACTGAGTTGAAGAAATTCTCTCTTGCTTGTTGATTCTTTCGAGTGTGTGGGTAACAATTGTCACTCTCTCAACCTCTACCCCCAAAAATTGACCGTCCTTCCAACCATGAAGGTTAGGGCAATAATTGGCAAAAATTGAGCTCTGAATTATTTTTGGCTAATATAAATTGTTGGGTCTCCTACACATAAAAGGAATCCAAACCCAATACTAACCTCCTTTCATCCGGCGTCCTTCTTAGTCTTTTTTTCTCGCTACTCTTCCTATTTTTCATCATCTCTGAAACCAGGCCAATGCCATGTAATGCACTCAAAAAATATAATCTCAGATATCGTCAATGATTCAATGATTCTAATGCTGACAGTGCATGTGTAGTGGTTGGACGTTACATGGAGCGTGAAACATCGTGCCTCTACTATTGGGCGCTCCTAGCGCTACAACAATGAGCTCAAAAAACACGGAATTCGCTGCGATCAATGATGGAACCTTCTAGTGTATTACCGACGAGGTTTACGTGTCGGAAGTTTTAAGTGAGTCGAACCTGGATAAATTGGCTGGAGACAAAGCTATAGGTCATGTTGGTAATTCCACCCCAGTACAGCCTTACATTGTCGGGTACCGTTTAGGAACCATCGGAATTACATTAAACGGTACTTCAATGAATTATTATGTGCCGAAAGCGGAGGCGGTTGATTTCTGTTTTTTTATCCATCGGTGTTGCATTCGACGGTAATTTAATGAATCATTAGGTGATGAAAATGGAGGCGGAGGAGAACAAAGTGGTTTTAATCACAAACTTATTCAACGGTTATTTTGATTAAAGACAAGTTGTTTGTTGTTCGTTACCCACATGATTTCAGACCATTATTGATGGGAAAATGAAGAAATAGAGACGTTGTTTTCGCTTCGGACACTTTCGTATTTGATATAATCGATGCGAGGTATGAACGAGAGGTTTTTTCGTAAACATTTTATGATAAATGAGGACATTATTGGATAATTGAGTTTGATGTCTCATAAGGAAAAAAACGGTGAATTTACGAACTTATATAATTTGCGAAGGTGAGTTCGAATGTGTTTGAGCAGATTAAATATGTCAAAATTGACAATACAGTCGCATGTGGATTGTAATTTGGTAATTTTGGCGCCTGATTCGGGAGACGAACATATTTTGCGTATTTAAAAAAATAGAAGAGTAATAAATGGTAAAAAATAGTGTAAAAAACATACCACATATATACAAATT
This sequence comes from Andrographis paniculata, assembly GCF_009805555.1. Taxonomy (NCBI): domain Eukaryota; kingdom Viridiplantae; phylum Streptophyta; class Magnoliopsida; order Lamiales; family Acanthaceae; genus Andrographis; species Andrographis paniculata. The sequence continues at coordinate 4,856,334 of NW_026137624.1, forward strand.
TCACTTACAATACTAAAAATCTAACCAGGCCTTTCAAGGCCTAACGCATGGAAAGAATTTACAAATAACTTTGTTATCTTTTCACCACAAACAGTTTTGTTGTCTTTTTTTCACGACTGCTTCACTACCACTCTTTTCACCATGGTCACCGTCTTAATTACCGCACCATATGTTTGTCCGGTGGAATTTTTCTCCAACTCCATCAAAGTCTCCCTGCACAAACCACACCCTCTATTAGTCGGGAGAATATCAGATAAAGAAGAAAATTACAAACGAAAAAAATAGTTGAGAGCCTACTCGTTGTGTATGGTTATACAAAAAAAATATACCAGAACATAGTCTTTTGTGTGGACATACTAGGACTGCAGTGATTGTACTTGGTCATACCTAAACAGGATATACTCAGTTGTCCATCAAATGTTTTCACCAAAATTCGACTATTTCTTTCATCAATTTTTTAAGTATGATAAACATCAATAAATAACGAAAATAACAAAGTAAGACATCAAAATTTTAATGTGAAAAACACTTTTAAAATGAAGAATATAAACAACAAGGCCTATCACCCGACCGAAGATAACAAATCCACTATATCAAAGTATTTGTACAATTCAAGATAACTAAAACAAAAAATGCTATCAAATTTCACACCCACGTACAAAAATCAAACTTCAACAACAAGAGATCTCCAAACTACAAACAACCCATTCAAAATCACCAACAAAAAAAATTCAAAATTGAAACCAAACAAGAAAATAGTGAGAAATCAATAATATAAAAAAAAAACATCAAAAGGATGATAGGACCGTTGATTCGGACCGAGTTGAAGAAGTCCTCTCTTACTTGTCGATTATTTCGAGTGTGGGTAACAATTGTCACTCTCTCAATTTCCACCCCCAAAATTGACTGCACTCTCAACCATAAAGGCTAGGGCAACAATTGGTAAAAAATGGGCTCTCTATTATTTTTGGCTAACATGAATTGTTGGATCTCCTACACATAAGAGGAATATACAAACCTAATAGTAACCTCATTTCATATAACGTTGTCCTTAACCTCTATTTCTCTCCGTTTTTCCTATTCTCTATCATCTTCGAAATCAGGCCAAGGCCATGTAACTCTTTCGAAAAATTTAATCTTAGATGTCGTCAATGATTGTAATGCTGACAGCGCATGTGGAGTGGAAGGACTCTACGTGGAGCCGGAGGCATCGTGCCTTTACTATTGGGCGCTCCTAGCGCTATAGCCCCACGTTAAAAAAACACGGAGGTCGCTGCAATCAACGATTGAACCTTCTATTGCATTACCGGCGAGGGTTACTTGTCTGAAGTTTTGGATGAGTGGAACCTGGGTAAAATAGTTGGAGACAAAACTATAGATCATGTTGCTCATTCCACCCCAGTGCAGTCTTACATCGTCAGGTACCATTTAGGAATCATCGGAATAGCATTTGAATTATCGTGTGCTGAAAGCGGAGGCGGTTGGTTCCCGTTTCGGATCTATTGATGTTGAAGAGGAGACGAGGATGAGATAAGAATTTTTTCTCAATCAACGAAAGTTTGGGAAGGTGGCCGATGAAGGTGGAAGAAATCCTCAAAATTAGCCCTAATTTCATATGTATTTGAACTATTGTGAGTGCAGCGACTGAGAATGATTTTGAAAAAGATGATGATGACGACGAGATAAGAATTTTTTTTTAACGGCAATAATTCGGGAAGGTGACCGACGAAGGTGGAAGGCGAGGCAAAAAAAAATAAATGCGACTCGCTGGCGGGGAAGGTTGCAGGAATCTTTTTGCAAATTCTTCTAACTCTCACATTTTAGTTTTGCAAATTAAAAAATAAATATAAAACAAATCAATGGCCATGTGTCATATTCCTATTGGTTCGACTGGAAAATTGGATTAGATTGTTGATCGAAGATCCTATCATTTTTTTAAGTTTTTCAAACTGCATCTGCATCCACTGCTTTTCCCTTAAAGGTATCAAATAGTACAAAGTAGTATAAGTAACTGATCACACGTATATATAAATTTCACTCACAATACCAAAATACCTAGCCCAGCTCATTCAAGGCCCAACGCATGGAAAACACTTACAAGTAATTTTGTTGTCTTTTCACCATGACTATTTTCACTCTCTTTTCACCATGACCATTATCTTCCTTATCGCACCATATGTACGTCCGGCGGCATTTTCTTCAACTGTATCAAACTTTCCCCCGCACAAACCACTCCGTCTAACTATTGGGATAACACCGGATAAAGGAGAAAAATATGAACAAAAATAAAACATTTGGGAATGTACTCCTTGTGGGTGGTCATACCAGAAAAACATAACAGAACAAAGGCTTTAGGTGTGGTCATACTAGGGCTGCAATGATTGTGCGTTATCACACCTAAGCAAAATATTCTCAACTGCCCACCGAACTTTTTCACTAAAATTCAACTATTTCTTTCACCAATTTACGAATAGTTATAAACAACAATAAACAATGGAAGTAACAAAGTGAGACACCAAAATTTTAACATCATTCAAAATGAAGGATAAAACCATGAGGTCTATCACCCGACCAATGGTAACAAATTCACTATATCAAAGTGGTCGTCAAATTGAAAATAACCACAACCAAAGAAAGATATCGAATTCCTCACCAAAATACAAGAATCAAACTTCAACAACAAGAGATCTCTCAACTACAAATAACCCATTCCAAATCACCAACCAGCAAGATTCAAACTTGAATCCAAACAAGTAAATATTGTAGAGAAATCAACGATATCAAAAGAACATCTAAAGGATAATTAGACCGTTGATCGGAACCGAGTTGAAGAAATCTTATCTAGCTTGTCGATTTTTTCGAATGTGTGGATAACAATTGTCACTCTCTCAATCCCTATCCTGAAAAATCCGTTTTGTGAAATCGAATAAATATATTCGATTAACATAATATTATTTGTTAATTAAAATATCTATACATCTTTAATGAGTTATAGTATATTTTCAACAATACGTATTAAATTTTCTTATATTATAAGTTATTTATATTTTTAATGATTTATAATATATTTTTTATAATACATATTAAAGTTTTTATGTTGCCGCGTTAGTTCTAGTATACGCTCCACATGTCATCTAAATTTATTATTATTTTTTTATTGGCATCTAAATTTATTCTCATTTCTTGTTTTAGAAAAAACTTACAACTTTTTTACTTTTTCTTTACCCTAATTTTTTTTTTATTTTTACAATAAACTCATTTACGGTCAAATGAGCGCACATTTGAATGACAAATGTTGTATATACATACATTACAAGATAACTAGCATATTGTAAAAGAAAATATAATATAAAGTATATTGCAAAAGTATAATAATTATACTACCATACCCTACCTTACTCTATTATCACATCTTTTTGCAGTTTTTCAAGTTGTATATGCATCTACTGCTTTGTCCTTAAAAAAAATTATGCTTTATTTCTTAATGAGTATATATACATAATAAAGTATCAAATGCAATAATAATAATATTATTGTTATTATTTATTAAGTTAAATATAATGGTATTAAATCATACAACGTAGTGTAAGTAACTGAGCCTACGGATATACAAGTTTCACTCACAATACCAAAAACCTATCATGGCCCATTCAAGTTCCAACGTATGTAAAATATTTACAAATAACTCCGTTATTTTTTTACCGCAAATAGATTCGTTATCTTTTCACCACCACTATCTTTTCACTACCACTCTTTTTACAATGACCATTGTCTTCCTTACAACATCATTTGTTCGTTCGGCGGTATTTTTCTTTTACTCTATAAAACATTTCCCCGCACAAACAACGCAATCTAACTGTTAGGAGAACACCAGGTAAAAGAGAAAATACGAACAAAAAAAAAAACAATTGAGAACGTACTTCTTCTATTTGTCACATCATGAAACAATCCAGAACGTAATCCTTAGGTATGGTCATACTAGCATACCAGGGCTCTAGTGGTTGTGCATGGTCTCACATCTAAGCAGGAGATTCTCAATTGTCTACCAAACTTTTTCACTAAAATTTGACAATTTCTTTCACCAATTTACGAAGGATGATAAAAACCAATAAACAACAAAAATAACAAAGTGAGACATCAAAATTTTAATGTGAAAACCTTCTTCAACGAAAGGTAAAAATGTTCACTTTGGTAAAAATAACAAAGTGAGACATAAAAAACAACGAGTCCTATCACCCGAACCAAGGTAAAAAAATCCACTATATCAAAATGTTCGTACAATCGAAGATAACCATAACCAAATAAAGGTATCAAATTCCATACCCAAATACAAGAATCAAACTCCAACAACAAGAGATCTCTCAACTACAAACAACTAATTCCAAATTACCAACTAACAAGATTAAAAATCGAATCTAAACAAGTAAATAGTGAGAAATCAACGATACCAAAAGAATATTCAAATGATGATGAGACCATTGATCATAACCAAGTTGAAGAAATCCTCTCTTATTTGTTAATTCGTTCGAGTGTGTGGGTAACAATTATCACTCTCTCAATCTTTTATCTCGAAAATTGACCGCTTTCGTAACTATAAGGGCTATGATAACAATTGGCAAAAAAATGGGCTCTTAATTCTTTTTTCGCCACTCTCCCCATCCTCTATCATCTTAAAAATCAGCCCAAGGCCATATAACGTTCTCGAAAAATCCAATCTCTTGATATCGCCATTGATTATGACATTGATTGTGCATGTGGAGTGGTTGGACTCTACGGGGAGTCTGATGCGTCGCGTCTCTACGGTTGGGCGCTCTTAACGCTCCAACACCGTGCTCAGACAAGCGTAAGCATTACCGGTGAGGGTTGCGTATCAAAAGTTTTAGACGAGTTGAACATGGATAAACTGATCGGAGATAAAGTTATAGGTCACGTTGGTCATTCCACCCCAATGCAACCTTACATCATTGGGTACCATTTAAGAACTATCGGAATTGCATTTGACGATAACTCAATGAAATATCGTGTGCCGAAAATGGAGGCGGTTGGTTCTTTTTTTGGATCTGTCGGTGTTGTATTCGGCGGTAATTTAAAGAATTATCAAGCGTTGAAAACCGAGGCGGAAGAGAATTGAGTGGTTTTTATCACGAACTCAGATACTAAGATTGCTCTTTATTTGATTCTTCACTTGATTTCGAAGTCTAAGGTGCTATTGATAATAATGAGAATACTCTAGGCCTATTATAAACTTAAAAGAGCTTATTCAATGGTGATTTTGATTTCAGGCCATTAGTGATGGAGAAAAGAAATAATAAGCCGTTGTTTTTGCTTCGAACACTTGCGCATTGGACGTAATTGAGGCAAAGTATGAACAATATGTTATTCTGGGTGAAGTTGTTTTGGTGGATGAGGACAGTTAGAATCACTGTATTTGATGTCTCGTAAGGAGAAGAAACGGTGCGCTTACATGCTTATATACTTTGCGAAGCTGAGTTTGAATGTGTTTGAGCGAGTATATGAAGTGCATAGTGAATTTGGTGAAATTTTGGCGATGGAATCATATGTGGATTGTGATTTAGTGATTCTGGTGCCTATTTTAAGAGACACGGTGGCTTTTGCATATGCAAAGAAAGTTGGAGTTCTTTTTGGGTGAATATTGATTAGAGACGTTGATGTTTCGATGAAGTTGTCTCCGCTAAGGGTAGTATTAGAAGACAAACACATTGTGGTTGTGTACAATTCGATCGGAAGAGAGGACAACGACTTCTCAAATTGTGAGACTCTTAAAGGAGGCAGGTGTAAATGAGGTGCACATAAGGATCGCAAGCCCGCGGATCACAGATTTCAATTATTATGGAATGGACATACCAAACTTAGATGAACTGATTTTAAACAAGATGGATGTAGAGAGACAAAGGGAGTTCATAGAGTTGGATTTGCTGGAATTTTTTCCAATCGATGGCTTGATGAAAGTGATGGGGGAGGATTCGATGAACTTCTGCTATACATGCTTTTCGGAGGAGCATCCGGTGTTGCGGATGGCAAAGTGAAGAGAACGGGGGATGGGAATGGAGATACTGCCGTTGGTGAAGAGAGGATAGGTGATTACCGAATGAAAGATGAAGAGTTGGAGATAACAATATTGGTGCTATAAGTGAAGAATCTTATAATTGACTTTAATGTTAATTCTCCTATATGTTTCGTGTTTCTTTTGTATGGTGACTGCTGAAATATATGAAAATGTACTGTAAAATGATAATATATACCGTAGAAGAATATATAAAATATTTTCAAAAAGATGAGTTGATATCATATTTTGATATGTAAAATAAGAGAACACCTTTATTTATTTAGGAGCTCTACCATAAAATAAATAAATAATGAGATCATGAATATGATATTGAAACCACCACATTATAGTCATAATGGGCAAAATATAACCTACAATATTTTGATCACTATTTGTAATATTATGGTCATGTTGTAATATTAATATTCGAATTCAATTTAAATAGATTTGGCATGGATAAGTTGGTTCTCTATTGATTAAGTTTAACTTTCATGTATTTATTTGAACTATGTAGCAAAATTTAATAAAATAAAATCCAATCTCACAAAGTCAAACTCCAAATTGCAAGTTTCATAATCACAACTATATGTTTGAGAATCTGATTTAGTTTAATAAATACATTTGTAAAAAATTTATATCAAGGGATGAAGATAGCTACAAAGTTTGACATCATTGGGTAGTGACATAATTTTGAAGAAGCCATTATTAGTTTTATTCGTTAATTTTGCAAACATCGTATCAATATTTCTCTAATGCTTTATTTGTTTGTTTTGTTGTAGCATTTGAAGATGAATATATTTTGGTTTATAGTTTTTGTTCTATGACAGTATTTCCAAAGAATTCGAGAAGTGCATGCGATATTGGAATTTAAACAAGCATTTGTGATTTGGTATATCCAATACGTGTTATTTGATTTTATAATGTTTAAATTGGTAAATGCAATTCCATGGATGGAAATTGAGATGTAATAAAAAAATTGTTAAATTTAGGTATTATATATATTTGAGCCTTACAGTTTCCGTTTTAGTTATTGAAGGTGTTTATGTTAATTTTACTCAAATGAATGACTTAATTATTTTTCTTCTTTCTTATTTAGGATTTAGTGCAAGCAACAATATAAAAATGGTAAAGTACTTAATTCACATAGTAATGTTGTTTTATGCTAAAATTGGTATTTGATGTTGTTGATATGAATTGGTATTGTTAGCCATTTGTGCTTGCACATATATATGTTGCATAACTTCTTCTTCTTGGTAAATATTTCAGACAAGATTTATAAAATACAAAAAAAAATTAATAAAAATTAAGATGCTACAACTTATGGCAATAATATGACTAGTATATATGTGGTGCGTTTATTTTGAAAGATTGAATTATAATACCTAGATTATTTTTATTGATTAAATAATCATGAGATTAATTAATATGATGTTTACTTTGTTATGTTAAATATAATCTAAGATATACTTTAGTATAAATATTACTTGGATAAAATAATCATACTCATCTAAGTAGGATTAATTATCCTTAATTAGCATATTAGTGTAGCGGATTTTAATCCTTTGTAGTAAACAAAAGGAGAAATATACTCAACTATAACATCATCACATGAAATCAAAATATCACGTCTATGTACTAAATCACGAAAAATTCAATGTCCAGAACTTATATTCATATATAATATATCTATATATATATATATATAAAAACGCTTGCAATTTTTTAATTCCTACCGCAATGATTTCCGCCGGAATTCCACGCAGCAATGAAAATTGTCCCGATCATAGAGGATTTGGAGATGACACGATTATGCACAAACACGACTCTGTATAGTACGGTGGTTCAGTGAAATCTTTAGAACATACATTTTTAGTGAGGTGTCATTGATTAATTTGATCTTAATAAGAACAAGAATTCATACGATTGAATAAAAAACACATCCGTGATTAAACAAAGGATTATTGAATCAAACAAAAGGAAAACGTGGCAGTGGGGATGAAATTGAGAAAAGATTTAGGATTGCAATCAAAATGGGATTTAAAAAGGAGACGATAACGAGATAAGGCTTTTTTCTTGTTCGACGACAGTTCAAGAAGGTGGCAGACAAATGTGGAAGAAATCCCTAAAATTAGTCCTAATTCGACATGTACCTGAACTACTGCCAGTGTAGCGACCGAGAAGGAGTTTGAATAAGATGATGAGGAAGACGAGATAAAACTTTTTTTTGAATGGAGGCTGTTTGGTAAAATGATCGACGAAGGTTGAAGGCAAAGCATAAAAGAAGTAAATGACGGCTCCCTCTGGAGTGGAAGGTTGCAAGAACCTTTTTGCAAATTTTTCAAACTCTCACATTTTAGTTTTGCAAACCAAAAAATAAATATAAAACAAATCAATGGTCAAGTGTTGTATTCCTATTGGTTCGATTGGGAAATTTGATTAGATTGTCGACCGAGGATCCCATCCCGGTTAAGTTTCAAATCATCGGGTGACACTCATGATTTTTCTCGTTGAACATTTTAGGGCATTCGCAATTGAGATCCTACTTTTTCTTTTCACATCATCTTCTATTTTTGTTATATCACATGAGATTTATTTTATTTTATACCTACAATAAAAAAATATATATATATTCAATTTTTTAATTTTTTTTTTAAATTTAAAATTAATCAAATAATAAATTAATATTATTTTTTAATATTGAATTTATTAAAATAAATTTCATATTATTTTGTAGGGTATTACTTTGTTAATATTTAATTTATTAAAAATAATACAAAATTTAAAAATTAATAGAAAAATATATTAATATTAGTATCATTTTGTATAATATAAAATTTTATAAATTATATAAATATTACATAATTTAAATATAATAATATATTCAAAATAAATAACAAAATAATATATATATAATATTTCTATATTATGTGTCTCAACAATATTAAGACACATGACAAAAAAAAATTTGGTGTATTTACTGAATTTTTTTTTTAGAAAAAAATACTATATATTTTAAGAATATAAAATTTTATGTTGTTATGATACCGAAAAAGTTCGCTATGGTATCATGTCATACTGAAAATTTGAAATTTTTGATATTTTTATTATAGAGTATGTATATTATTTCGGTAATTCGATATTTTATTTATCCGTAAATCCGGTATATCAAATTATGATATGGTATTGGGATGATAAAATATCAAATTAAAATTTTGATACGATATACAATATGTCGTATAAATTGTAATATGTTATAACAAATTATTCCTACCAACAACTAAATTCAAGAAATTTAATGTATTCTTTATTTTAAAATTTTTATAGTTATATTTTTTATTATGTTAATTGTATTTTAAATTATTAAAATCAATTTTTTAGTATTTAATTGTATATATTGATTTACAATCGATAAAATATTTTTTTTAAAAACAAAATCATTTCATACATATAATATTAATCAATATTAAAATATAGAATAAAAGTATCTTACTATTTATCTCATTATTTTATCAAATAAAAATATTTAAAATAACACTTTATTACAAAATATTATATCACCTAATCAAATTAATTAATTAATTAATTAATACAATATATTATAATATTATAATTCATAAATATGAATATGCATATTGTCAAGATTGGTAACTCAACCTTAATATGTGTCGTGGATCTGTCACCTTACACCATTAGTTTAGGTCTTATAAAATAAGGACATGTTTGGTTGAGTGGAAATTTAAAATTGAAATTTCGAAAAATTGAAGGAAGAAGAAGCTAAAACGACATTCTGCTTGTAATTAGTTGCAGAGTCGCTGCCACCGTACCACACACTCATCTCCACCGCCGCTCCGCCACCCACCCCGGCCCTCCCCCCTCTGTACCCCAACTCCCGAATAGATCCTCGCCGTCCATCCAAGGCCTGGATCCATCTGGAGTTGCGGTCCCTGGAGCTCCCAACAAGCCCCACGTTTTTCAGGTAGATAAAACATAGAAAGCTTCATGACCCAATTCGATGGAGACTAATCAAGACTAGACGATGAATTCTCACAATCGCATTTTGGTGAGACCTCATCTTTAAAATTGAACCAATTCGTAAATTGAATTTGAAAATTGAAAAATCAATTTGGGGATTAGGGTTTCCTATTTGAACAGAGATGAAGAATAACCTCAGCAATGGAACGAAGCTGATTCTTCTTCACCCCTACATTCAGAAGCAAGGGAGCTCCAATCGTCTATGGCTGCTCGCCGTCGTCTCTTTTCTCACTCTAGCATTCCTTCTCACTCTAATCTACACTCGCGAATCAATCTCCATCTCCAGCTCATCCTCCTCCACCGTCGTCTCCGCGGCCGCCGGAGCAACGGCTCCGCCGTTGCCGGCGGCGGTCTCGAGAGCGTTGATCCACTACGCCTCCATCTCGAACCGCACCGACCGGATGTCGCAGGCGGAGATCAAACAGATCGCCGACGCTCTCCGGCAATGCTCGCGGCGGCCGTGCAACTTCCTCGTCTTCGGCCTGACTCACGAGATGCTCCTCTGGAGATCGATTAACTACAATGGAAGGACCGTCTTCATCGACGAGAACCGCTACTACGCCGCCTACGTGGAGGAGAAGTATCCAGAAATCGAAGCGTACGACGTTCAGTACGCGACGCGGCTGAGCGAGCTGCCGGAGCTGATCGCGGCGGTGAAGGAGCAGGTGCGGAACGAGTGCCGGCCGGTGCAGAATCTTCTCTTCTCCGAGTGCAAATTAGGGCTCAACGATCTCCCCAACCAGCTCTACGAGATCGATTGGGACGTAATCCTCGTCGACGGTCCGCGCGGGTACTGGCCGGAGGCGCCGGGGAGGATGGCGGCGATCTTCACCGCCGGCGTGCTCGCCCGGAGCAAAAGGGGCGGAAACCCTAAGACGCACGTTTTCGTGCACGATTTCAATATGGAAGTGGATCGAATAACGAGCGATGAGTTTTTGTGCAGGGAGAATCTGGTGAAGGCGAAGGGTGCGATGGGTCATTTTGTGCTGGAAAGAATGGACGGCGCCACCGTGAGCTTTTGCCGGAGCAGCCACCCGTCGCCGCCGTCGTAATTGATTTTTACGTATGTATGGGTAAGTCTGTTTCTTAGTACAATAAGGGTTAGAGAGGCGAAGTCATGAAGATTATAAATTAATTTTTTTTTTAATTTTTGTTTTTTTTAAATGTATTTTGTGATTGTTGGTTTTAATTTGTATCTCCTTTTGAGTCGTGGATTTGTAGCATTTTCTTGTGTATCTTGAATCGGCATATAAATGAGATCCATCATATCAAATTTCTTTGTATTATTGTGTGGATTTTACTGTAGATTTTTATTCAAATTTATTTTTCTTTCAAAAGAAAATATTATTCTCTACGTCCAACTAGAAAGTATATATATTTCTATTTTGGGACGTCCAATTACAAAGTAAATATTTTATTAAATATCTCACTTTTTTCCAAAGATACCCTTACTTTACATCATATCATTACTTTTACACAAAAAAACCAATGACAAAAATCTCATTTTACTACTTTTAACTACCACTGCAATTAAAATATTATTATTTCTTAAACACTGCGAAAAAAGTAAATGTTTACTTTGTGTGTGGACGGAGGGAGTATATTAAACAATTATTCTTCTTTTTTTATATTATATACAAATTTATTTTACATTCAAAATATTACATCAACTTCAATTTGTAGCGTATCAAATTACTATTCAAATCCAACTTTTTACTTTTTCAAAAATTCAAACCAAAAAGCTAAAATCCACAAACAAATATACCCTACATGTCCCATAAGTTGCATTTATTGATTTCAATATTTTCGATGTTATAACTGCTTCACTTATTCTTTGGTATATAATAAAACTGAGCAGAACAGAAGAACATGAACAAACAATTATTGCCAATTCATTTCTTTCCCATTCGGTCCTTCAACTCCTTGTTTATTAATTTAGGGTCCATGTTGTAGTCCGATAAAATTATGCAGATTTGGTTAGATATCAAAATAAAAAAAATATATATATTAATATTAAAGTGAATTATATAAAAAAAAATGATAAATTCGTTATTGTTTGTTAAAATATAAATAATAAAATTGTGAATAATTATTTACTATAAATAAATTGTGCATAATTTAACAAAAGAAAAAAAAAAAAAAAAAAAAAAAGCGGACCCAAGTAAAATTTATTTATATCAGTCATAGAGAATAATGTCATGTGAATGGTTGAATTTTATTGAATAATATTTATTTGTTAGTAATACTGCGGATTTGTTTGTTTAGTTTTGATTTATTAATTTTTTTTTTTTATGTAAAATATAAAAAATTGTACGATAATATAAAAAAAGTAATACTCCCTCCGTCCCAGATACCGTGTGACATGGTATCGGGGACGGAAGAAGTAATATTTTATATTGAATGTAATTTTTGCAAAATAATAAAATAAAAAAATATATATTAAAAAAAATAAAAACTGGAAGAACAAATCCAATATTTTTTTTTAGATTTTAGAATAGTGCCACTTACTTTTTTAGCTTTGAAAAATACAACCTTAATATTGATACATTTAAAAATTATATATTTGAAAATTATTTTAAAAGTAAAAGTTTTTAATAAATAAAAATTAAATTGTTTTTTAAGTTGTATACTTATTTTTATTTGTTAGTTAAATTTAATTTTGTTTTATAAAAAAAATTATAGGAATTACATTAATAAATTATTGTTTTTGTAAAAGGAGAAACTTCAAAGCAAACAGATTGGGAGGAATACAAGTTTCTTTAGTATTTTTTTTTTTAATTTAAATTATAATTTTTTATACTCTCTCAATTATGGAATTATATGCTAATTTGATCGAACAAAAATTTAATAAAAATAAATAATAGTAAAAAATATTAAAATATAATGATCATATACTTAAAAAACAAGCATTTTTTTTCTTATGACCATTCAAAAAATAAAATAAATATAAATTTGAATAAAGAAAAATTAAAATTTATATGAAACAAAATAATAATAATAAAAAAAAAAATCATAAACTTTATACATGTTTTTACAATTTTTAGTACTATTCTTTAAATATGTGTATCCAATTATTATTTTTACCATTTAAAAGATTTTAATAGGTTTACAAAATTATTTAAATTAATGTCACGCGAACAAAGGAAAACGGTAGGCGTCCATACCAAAGCTGCCCCTCATTAAAATCCATGATTCAGCTTTTCTGTTTGGTTGTTTCCTCAAAAGCACAAACGACTCTCCTCATTCTCTCCCAAACCCCAAGAGAATGCCAAACACCTCTAAATTTCTCGCCCTTCAAATCCGACCCTTCATTTTCTCTATACAATCAAGATCAAAATCCGTCCGTCCATTTAGTCGCAATCGCTGTTACATTTCCTGCCCTGCTTAAAAAGGCCAAGTTGTACGTAGTCTACGTCGTTTGACGAAATTGCACAAAATACTACGTACTTTTTAAATTGTGTTAAGCTCTCTCGTGATTTTATAAATTTTGCGTCTAATTTTTTCGATGGTTTTTTAACGATATTTGACTTAAATGAGCGTAAATTGTAAATAAATTTTAAAATCTCAATTTTTAAATTATTAAAATTACAAATATATTTATTTTTTTATATTTAGTATAAAAAAACAGTAAAAATAAATTCTTAAAATTTGAGAAAAATAACTGTTTTTTTAGGCTAAATATAAGAAATATAAATATATTTGTAGTTTTAGAGGTTTAGAAATTGAGATTCTAAAATTTATTCACAGTTTGGACGAATTTAGGCAAAAAAAACTGTTAAATAAGAACCGTCGATGGATCAGAACCAGAGTTTATGAAGTTATAAATAAATTTGACGCAATTTTAAAAATATAAAAGACTTGGCGCAAACGAAATAAATAAACAAAAGTTTGCGGTATCCATTTTATTTTTTTATTATTGAATTAAAATTCAAAACATAAAATAAATTTGTGAAGGTCCAAAAAAAAAAAAAAATTTACTATTACCTCTCCGTTTATAAAGTTGATATTTGTGTTTTGCATGTTGATTTTTAACATAAATTATTATATTTAAATGTAATATAAATAAAATAAAAAATAAAAATATTTTTATTATTATCTTATAGTACAAATATAATGATATTTGTAAAAAATATAAAAATATTTTTAATACTAATTATAATAACATAAAAGATAAATATATACTTATTAAATTGATAGAGGACAAAGTATTAATTTTGCAAAATTTAAAAATTAAAAATTTAAAATTTATAAAAGGGCAAATTATAGGGGACTTTTATAGAGCAGAGGGTAGATTGGCAGTGTAAAGCACACAGACAGAGTGTGTATTTATTACAAATGCAGTCAAGAGTTTGTTGCTTTTATATTTTCTTCACATGTTTCTCGCAGGGTGTGTTGTCAATCTATTTATTGTCTCTCATCTCATCAAGACATCATTTTTTTTCTTTACAATCTTAGGATTAGTATTTTGGTCAAAGAATTTAATCCAACAAAATGCCCAATTAATTAATTCATTAGAAACAAGTTTGTGCCTATAAAAACCCTTTTCTTGATTTGCCCTACTGTCAATTCTTTCCTCTCTTCTTCTCACTCTTCTACTCCATACTTTAGAGAGAGAAGAAGAGAAGAGAAGAGAACAGAAGGGATATGATTTATGTTCAGGCAAAGATGCAATCTTTTGAGGATTAGGTTTTAAGGTAATGTTAGAAGAGATTTGGAGATTGTCTTCTACAAAAATGATGATGAGTTCGTATTTCAAAAATCCAATTTTCGATGCACTTTACTGCGACGAGCGTAATTTTGATGAAGTTTTCTGCGATGGGATTGTTTCGGAGGTCCCAAAAATTAGTGATTTTGATGAGATTGGGAAGAGGGATTTGCCCTTAGGGCATGACCTTTTCTGGGAGGATGATGAAGTTGTCTCTTTATTACATATGGAGCAGAAAATTGGGGTTTTGAATTACGACGATTTATTGTATTCGAAAATGGTGAGGGATGAGGGCATCGAATGGATTCTGAAAGGGGTTGAACACTACGGGTTCAAACCATTGACTGGTGTGTTGGCAGTGAACTATCTCGATAGGTTTGTTACCAGCCTTTGTTTTCGGACAGAGAAGCCATGGATGGGACAGTTAGCTTCTGTTGCTTGTCTTTCCATTGCTGCCAAGGTCGAGGAGACTCAAGCCCCTCTTTTGTTAGACATTCAGGTATGTACTATCGTTACATTGTCTTAAAAATCTTCGATTGATGATTTTTGATTTTTGATTTATGCACTCAATCTGTTTGTCGAAATGCCTCTTTGGAATTTTTCAATGTCTTAAAAATCTTCGATTGATTTTAGGAACTTTGGTTCTTGATTTATGCACTCAATCTGTTTGTCGAAATGCCTCTTTGGAAAAATTTTAATGTCTGAAAAAACTTCGATTGATTTTGGGAACTTTGGTTCTTGATTTATGTCCATAATCTGTTTGTTGAAATGCCTATTTGGAGAAATTAATGTTTTAAAATCTTGGATTGATTTTAACTAGGTTGTAGAATCGAAGTACTTTTTCGAAGCCAAGACTGTCCAAAGAATGGAGCTTTTGGTGCTCTCAACTCTCCAATGGCGGATGCACCCTGTCACTCCATTCTCGTTCTTGGATCACATTGTGAGGAGATTCGATCTTATTACAAATCTCGATCGAGAGTTTCCGAGGAGGTGTGAGAGTATCTTTCTCGCAGCCGTCACCGGTACGATAAGTTCGATGCAATTTTGATTGATAATGTTTGATTGTTCAATTAAGACATCAAGATTGTGTAAGAACATAGTAATATTCGAACTGTAATGGCAATTAAAGTCTTTTCCGTACAATGTAGATTGTCCGATCGCGCACCACCGCCCTTCGATCATAGCTGCTGCGACGATGATGTATGTTATTCAGGAGATCGATTCTTGCGATGGGAAGGGGTTTCGGGGTCGAATTATGGATGTCCTTAGAGTGGACGAGGTTTGTTGTCTTCGGTTTCTATTACAACATCGATTTTATATTATAAACACGTAGCGACTCTGACAATGAATTCTTGTCATTAATGACAATTTCAGGGCGAGATCGCTGATTGTCATAAACTCATCGTCGATCTTATCGAGGATCAAACTCGTAAGCAAATTCTTCACAAGCGTAAGCACGCGGGTTCGATCCCGGGCAGCCCGAGTGGCGTGATCGATGCGTTCTTCAGTTCGGACAGCTCAAACGAATCGTGGTCGAACGCGCCGTCCGTCTCGTCTTCGCCGGAGCCGATGGCGAAAAGAGGCCGCGGAGATTAGGATCGACTGCCGCCGGTGCCGCGGCTTAGGAATTTATTTGCTGGTATGGATCGGTCGAATTGGTTCATAAATGCTATGGTTTTTGCAATCTCAAACTGTAATTTTTGAACATCTGATGGATGATCGAAATCCATGTTTAAAATCGACAAACTACTGATTTGAAACCTTCTCGCTGAAAATGGGATTGCAGCAATGATATGTGGTATCATGTTTGAGTAATTTCTTGGTGGATTTTTAACTCTTTTTTATGGTATATTTTGGTTGTGATTTTAAATTAGCCCGTACTCTTTCCGTCCCAATATAATAGTCTTGTTTATCATTTTTGTCCGTTTCAAAACAATAGTTTTATTTCTATAAATAATTATATAACTATAAAATTATTCTTATTTTTTCATTTTTATTACACAATTGTTACTATTTTTTACACTAAGACATTCACAATATATAGTTTATATTCACAATATATAGTTTATTTTTATATATTTTTAATAAAAATATAAATTATTATTTTTTAATAAAATATTATTTAAATAAAAATTCAAATTAATATATCATTTTATATTAATGTTAAACAAGGTCACTTAGGTCTTAGTTTACCTAAAGAGTATACTCTCTCCGTTCAGTTAGAAAGTATACATATTTCTATTTCGGGATGTCCAATTAAAAGGTAATCATTTCATTAAATATCTTTTTTTTTTCACAAATAGTTTTACTTACATCATATCATTACTTTTATCCCAAAAAAATAGGACAAAAATATCATTACACTATTTTTATTTACTATTATAATTAAAATACTATTATTTTTTAAGCTTTGCGTTAAAAGTAAATGTATACTTTTTGCTTGGACGAATGGAGTATTATTTACCCTCAACAATACTTTTTGTACAAGAGTATTATTATTTTTTATTAAATTCTCATTCCGTCTAATATCATTTTTTTTTTATTTCTGTCTGTCTTATTTTTTGTCATTTTTTTACATATTTTAATTATATTTTAAAAAAATTAAATTTAAATTTTTTAAACATTTAACTATATTAATTACTTATTTAATTTTAATTTATAATTATTTTTATTAATATATTTTTTAATATTTATAAATATATATCTCCTTAATTTTCATGTTTACGGTGAACAAAGTAGTGTTATCTTTTCATGAACTTTTCTAAAAAAAAAACTGAGTACCATCAACTTAAGTTTAAATAGTGGGAATTATCTTTAAATTAATACAAAAAGTTCATGGTTCTCTCAATCTTTTCATGGTACTAATTTATTTTTACTACATTTCTCTAAAAAAATTCAGAAATTGCAGATATAATACTCTATCCGTCTATTTTCTAATGTCTTATTTGATATTTACACATATTTTGCAATTAGAGTTTTGGTTATAAAATGACAAATTTGCCTTTAATCTTGTGTATAGCAAATGAAAGAATAAATAAAGTAAGGATTAAAGAGTAAATTTTGTATATAAAAATAGAAAGAGGACAATAATTATTGGACATTCCAAATAAAAAAAATAAAACGTTAGTTTGTGGTCAGGGAGGAATAAATTAATATGTTGGAGTACATTTTATTGTTAAGGTTTTCAATGAAGGGCAGGCTGGCAATGGAATTCTTGTTTATTTTAATTTCTTTGTTTTTTTAATTGATTGATTAATTAAATTAAATTATTATTATTTTTTAATTAAATTATTATTGTTGGATGAAACTGTGGAGAGATGTCTTGGTAGCAGGGAGAAACAGTGGGATTTTAGGTTGTGTTTGCATAGACTTTTGTTGCATTATTTTGACTTTGTGACACCATTCCAAATTATAAGTCACATTTTTTAATAATATTTTTTAGTTTCTAATAATAATAATAATAATAATAATAATAATAATAATAATAGTGTTGTTTTGTGTGCATTAAATTTAAATGACTTGACTAGGTCAGTGGGTTGCCTTCTAAGTCTTACAAATTAGTTGAACATAAATAAAGCCTTTTGGAATTTTAAAATTTTAAAAGGTTTTTTAAAATACTCTCCACCTCCAATAATTAAAGTATTTATTTTTTTATTTTAATCCGTCTCATAATAAAGTATTCATTTTGTTTTAGTAATTGTATTATCTACTTAATATTACAAATATCTTTCCAACTTACAATATATTACACAAATGTCATTATATTATCACACATACCGATAATGTTATTTTAGTCATTTCTACTTTATTTTTACTATATCTTAATATAATACTAATATTTTTAAAATTACGTGCAAAAAACAAATAAATATTTACTTATGGGACGGATGGAGTAGTAAATTTAGGTATTATATATATATATATAATATTTTATAAGAAAAAATTATTATTTATAAATGATATATTTTTTTTAATAAAGTATATTTAATTTGTTTCTTAACAAATTATTCATTTTTTTTCATATTGGTTCATTTTATAATAAAATATTTAATTTTTTTTTAGTAATTGTAACTATCTATTAATATTAAATATACTTTTACAATTTATAATACATTACACACACATCGTAATATTATATCATACAATACGAATAACGTTATTTTGTTATTCTCTTATTTGTAATATATATCAATATTATATTAATATTTAAAAATTAACGTGTAAAATATAATTAAATACTTATTTAATGACAAAAATATATTTATATATAAATGTATCATAACTATAATTTGAATCATATTATTTTTTAATCTTTGTGCTATATATACATTACAAGTAGACGGAAAGAATATTAAAACCTCAAAAAATATAATTGTGTTTGTTTTGTGAAAATAGTTTGAAAATAAATTTCTTTTATGTAAAATATAAAAAAAAATAGAAAAATAATGAATATATGTATTATATTAATATTTTTTGAGAAATACGTGTGATTAAAAAAAAAAAAAAAGATATACCGAGGTTTCATGCTATTAAAAAGATGGGGGTTTTATGTGTCTTTTAGGTTTGATAATGTTTTTTTATAATAAAATATTCTATATTTCAGAATAAAATAGAGGGAATTATATTATAAATAAATAAATAAATATTTAAATAATTAGAACTTAAGTTTTATGTTAGTTTTTGTTTTGAATTAAAATACAAATTGAGATTAAAAAAAATTAAACCTCCAATGTGATATTTTAAGTGAATGTGTGTGTTGGAATTTTATTTTTTATTTTTAATGAAAGTTTATAAATTGTGCAAATTCTTTTTTTTTTTGTGTTTGTGTATATATATATATATTATTGAAGTAATTTATATGATAAAAGATTGTAATTTAAATATATTTTGGTGGCTCAGTTTATTCAGTTAGTATTTTTAGATGAAACAATTTTTTGTGTTGTATAGAAAATTGTGTTAAAAATATAAAATATGTTATTTTAAGTTGAATATTTAACTTTTTTTGTAATAACTTTTTGATTTTCTATAATGAGTATTTGAATATTTTTTTTTTGACTTTTGTAATTTAGTGCATGAATGTGATTTCATCCAATTTATTATTAAGTAGAAATATTTTAATTATGTTTAGATAGAATGTTTTGTGAATTTGAAAACTTTTAAAAATAATAAAGATACAAATATTATATAAAAATATATATTATCTATGTCCGGCTCTAAACGTCTCATTTACTTTTTGCGTATGATCTTTGAATATTAATTATTATATGAAAACGTAATACAAATTAAAGAAAAATGACAAAAATACTTCTATTAGTGTTTTATAATACTATTACAATGACATTCATGCAAAATAGTTATACAAATATAAAAATATTTTTAATACTAAGTACAATAACGCAAAAGTTAAATGAAACTCATATAATCGAAAGGTAAAAGTATATTTTTTTTAAAAAAAGTAATATTAGAAAACAATGAGTTAGTTTGTTTATTTTTTTCATTTGAAGTACTTTTTACTTTAAGTATAAAAATTTGTACTGATTATGTAAAAATTTAATATTAAATATTAACTAATAATAAGTAATTAGAAAATATATTTTATATATTGAGATAAAAAAGTAATTAAGCAAACAAACTCCATATTAAAAAATAAAATAAAATTGTAAAGTAATATGAGCCTTGAATTCAGCGGGGGAATGATTTTATGAGCTCCTGGGAGTAAGCACAGTTAGATGGATCTGAGCCACTCATCATTTGCCGGGTCCACACTATTGATGGAGAAGATCATTCTAGATTTGGGAGTCCATGGAGCTCCCACCAAAGTAGCATCTATTTGATCCGGTTGTCAACTGCACGGACGAAGCACGTGAGACTGACCAATTATTCTGGAATCAATGCCGCCTGTCCTCTCCTCTCTCTTTCGTTGACTATTCACTAACTAAAGTCTAAATGCATCAAAACAAATATAAATATATTAATTATTATATCAACTAAAGTCTAAATGCATCAAAACAAATATATATATATAAATATATATATTAATTATTTGATCAACTAAAGTCTAAATGCAATAAAACAAATTTATATATATTAATTATTTGATTAATTTCTCAAAAAGCATCAAAGAATATATAGTTTTGCTGGTTTTTGATGTGTGTATATCTTTTTTATTTTATTAATATTTTATTTAAAAAATAGTAATAGTTTTTGTCTATTTATAAGAGTTATTTTCACTTTTGATTGTCTATTTGCAAAAATCATTATTTTTTAACTAAATATATACTCCTTTCTTCGTCCTTAACAATCTATCTATTTTTTCATTTTGGTATGTTCATAATAATATATCAATTTTTTTTTAGTAAATGTAGTATCTGCCTAACATTACAAATATCCTTTTAATTTACAATATATTACACAAATGTCATTATATTTATACCATACAATACTAATATGATTAATTTAGTATTTTTATCTTTATTTTTACTTTATCCAAATATAATACTAATATTTCTAAAACTCCATGTAAAAAACAAATCAATATATAGATATGAGAGAGAGAGAGTATTTTACTATACATTATAATTATTTTTAGTAGAATAACATTTATTAGACAGATATTATTTTATTATAAATAAACTTATAAGAGTATAATTATGAGTATAAATGTAATTTAAATAGACATAAATAGTACATCTTCAAACTTATACTCAATTTTCTTTTAAGATTGTTATAATAGTATTTTCCATTTTTTTTTAGTAAAAATGTACGTTGTTTTTTTTTTTCATTATTATTATTATTCTTATTAAAAAAGTAAAAATATAAAAATTATTATTTATTTTTATTAAAATTTGTATTTAAATTTGAGCATAAATTACATGACTAAAATATATATATTTTTTTTTATTTAAAAATATGTTTGATTGTGATATGAAATGAATTTGAAATAAAATATTAATTTGAGTTTTTGTTTAAATAGTATTGTGACGTGATATTCTAAGAGAAATAGTATAATTTTTATTGAAAATTTTATTAAATGTATAAAATTAATTTTGATTTGAAATGTTACAAGATTTAAAATAATTATTTAATTAACTATAAAAAAATATTAATATAATATTTTAAATATAAAAATTTGATAATATTTTTAAATATATACTATATAAATAATAAAACCTAATTCAAATCTTACTAATGAAGACATCCTGACTTCGGATTTGTTTCCTTTATTTATTTATTTATTTATTATTATTTTTTTTTTTTTTGTGGTGGAAACCTTGGAGTCTTTTTTTTAAAAAAATTTAAATTCAAATAAAAAATTCTTCACTTTACAAATATTCAAATAAAAATATACTATTTCCTTATCCCGTAAGAAGAGCACCGGTTGTTTTTTACGTATAGATTTTTGAATATTGATATTATAATAATTTATAATAAAGAAAGACGAAAATACCCTTATTAGTATATTTTTGAATATTGATATTATAATAATTTATAATAAAGAAAGACGAAAATACTCTTATTAGTATAGTATGTTACAAAAAGTGATGATATTTGTATAATAAATTTTAATTATAAAAGGTATTTATTATGTTAGGTAGACAGTACATTTACTAAATTAAAAGATAATTTCTTGTTTTATTATGGAACAGATGGAGTAATATTTTTTTTTACAAAATATAATATCAAAATACTAAAAAAAAAAATCAAATCAATATATCATTTCAAACCAAAGTCAAACAAACCACAAGTAGAACGAGTATCTAATATCTTTATTATAACATTAAATTTAAATATAATATTGCTTTCCGTCATTCAATTTTATTCTTACTTTTATCTTTTTATTATCATCTAAATTTGTTATTATTTTTTTTTTTTAGTAAAAGATATTATTATTATTTTTTTTAATGTATTTTTACCCTAAAAAAATGAAAAACTTTATGTTTACCAATTTTTCTCAAACTCCGTAACAGTCAAATGGACATATTTTTTTAATCACAGGAAGTATAGACAATAATATATACATATATTGGATTTTATGTTTTTAGATAGATTTTTTCCCTCTAAATAGTAAACATTTGAATGAAAACCTACAAACATGCAACCATAATTCTTTGTTATTTTTATTCACGATACTATCTTTATATATATATATATATATATGTAAAATCTCTTATGAAATATTACACCAATAAACTAAAAAAAAAAAAAACCTTATATTTCAATAATGCGAAAAGAATATTAAAAATTAAAATTCATTATGAACCAATTTCAAATAAATATAGAAACTAGTCCATTGCTAATTTACTTACCAAAATCTATCCAATTTGAATTCTAACTATACACTCAATAATGTTAAAATGCACTAAAACCATACTAAAAATTCAAATAAATAAGCAGAAAAAAGTCCTCGTGGTTGAAGAGAAAAACTAACTATGGGTGTGTCTCATTTGTGTTTAAATAATAATTTGATTTGATATAATAATATATAAAATAGTTTTTTTTTTTTTTATATAAAAAAATATGAATAATAACAAGCAACAGTAAAAAAAAATAATAATAATAAAATAAAATCTATATATAACTACTTATTGAGAGCAATATTTTCATGTCATGTCTCGTCACTATCAGCTGAGGGAAAACAGTAAGATTAAATCTGGAGTTTTGGTAAAACAGGTAATAGATTAGTTACTTCAGAAAGAAATTCTGCAGCAGTAAGAAATTCCTACACACTAGCTAGACAAGTACTCTTTCACCTTTCTTTTTTTTCCCATCTAATTAAAATAAAATAAAATAAATAAAAAACTTGTCAATTGCAAGATACACATATAATATATATATATATATGTATATAAAAATTATATGTGGATGTTCTTGGTAATTAAATTGGTGTGATCATGCAATGGATAGCACTATTTTCACAAGTGGACAACACAGCAAGATAGAAATGGGCAAAATAAAAAGAAAGAATGTTGAATGCAAAGAACATCGAAACAAAAACATTTTGACCAATTCAAACAAAATCAAACAAACCTCAGCTAATAGTGATGATTCCTTGCTAAATGCTAATGAACATGCGGTGCTGTATGTGCCACCAGTGTCAATGGTTTTGTTAAAAAAAAAAAAAAAAAACTAATAATAATGTGGGGTGAAAAAAAATTAAAAATTTGAGGTAAAAGACAATGTACCATAAATTTCACCATGAATGTTATATTGAAGTAAATCAACATCCGGCCCCTTATGAAAAATCCTGAAAGGAGCAAATGTAAGAGAAAATATTTTGATGCAATCTTTGAGCAGCTTTATCTTTGGTCGGTCTAATAAGGGATTTGACAGATCATCTGATGAATTTCAATGTACCATGAAAATTTCTACTTGTGTGTTCATATCATACACTGACACAACATTAAATTTCTTAGGCTGAGGTAATATTAGTTTTTGGTACTCAATAATGCGGCTGACCACAATGCATCTGAATTCAGGGGTGGGTACATACATGAATCAGTGAGTTACCTACATTTAAATATGCATATTTGCCTGAAATTATGAAATCTCTGCAATACATTTAAGAAAAAAAGAAATTCATCAATGCTGAGTAGGGCAAACTAATTAAGGAGGAGCAGATGTATTGACAATGGTGAATTGAGTTTTAGCCTACCTTTGATGGGCTGATTGTAATCCCTAATTTTCCGTGCGATTTTTCTATGTAAAAAGAACTTACAGCTGCATTCTGATCCTAAAGAAATCTATAGCACATATGAACTAGTTTCAATTTTTTGTAGTTTTATTGTGCTTGTGATTCACCTAAGATCGATGTAGAATTGGATAAACAAGGATGAAGATAACTCTAATATGCAAGAAAGAAATGAGGAAGTACACAGCCTTCATAGTCAATCAATCTTATGCTTCTTTAAAAGATGATAAGGAAATGTGAATTAAAGGACTAATAGGTAATGCAAAGCTTGAATAAACATGGAAAAATGATTACCGGCATTGGCGGTTTTAGGATATCATATCACATAAGGATGTTAAGGCAATGAGTTCTCTGGTACATATGCTATATGCTTCAAGATGATCAGAAGTTTTTTGTCTTATAAATGAATCCTCAATGAAATTAATCAATTTGATGTTTCTTGATCAAATGTTATTAGATCATAGCATCCAAACTATTTAATTGATGATTGGGATTAACTCAAAGTCAAGAATGCATCAAATTCTTGTGTTCATGAAGCATCAATCATGTTAGATCAGGCTAACAGTTTGAGATGATTACAGCAGTAAACATGATTTTACATCTGCATTTTCACAATATGTCAAATACCCTAATCTAGATCAAATTGGAATTCAATTCCAAATCCAATCCTAATCAACAATCACCAGCTACCAAAGATCTATCTAATCAGAAATTATTATTTCACCAGATGAATTATCAATCAAGTTAAAAACAACAGTCAGTCAATCGATGCACAATTTTTTTTTTTTTTTCTCTCTACAATTTCGATTCTATTCAGCAATCAGACAGACACCATACATAACTTAACAATACGACGTAGAAGAACCTAAAGAAGACGAATACCGTTCGAGCGCGTGTAAAACCTCCTTCATCGACGGTCTCTTCTGCGGCACCGCAGAAACGCAACCAAACCCTAACTTCAACAATCCTAGCAGCGCCTCCTCTCTCCCTTCAATCTCCGCCCGAATCGCCCCGTCCGCCATTCTCAATACCTTCCCCTTCTCCTCCTCCGTACACGGCGAGGCTCCGACGGGCAACCCGTGCCCCATCTCTTCCGACGAGACGATTTTCCCCGTCAACAATTCGAGCAAAACGACGCCGTATGAGAACACATCCCATTTTGGGCTGGGCTTTAGGCTCCGAAGCGACTCCGGCGCGTTGTACGGAGAAAGCCCAATTGAACTTGGGCTTGGGCTCGGATTCGGCCCATTAATAAAATCATGGACCGTTTCTGCTGACGTGTTGGACCGCTTGCTACCGAAATTTCGAGCCGACCCAATAACGGTCTTCGAGCTGTGGTCAGCGCCGACGAGCCGTTCGAGCCCAAAATCGCCAATTTTGGGCTCCATATCGTGGCCCAATAAAACGTTGCTGGGCTTCAAGTTCCCATGCACGTGCTTCTTCTCGTGAATGTACGACAGCCCACGTGCCACGCCCTTAGCTATCTTTAACCGTATCTCGAAGGGTAAATGCGAGGACAGAGAAGACCCGGGCCTTCCTGAAAAACCGAGCGCCCGGAACGGCACACGTTAGCAAGACGAAGCGAAAAGCCGCTTTCCATGCAGAGAAAGAAACAAGAAAAAAATGACATATCCACGCGTCACTATCGTGCGCAGTGGGGCAAGGATAAGAAATTTAACGTTGACCTGCATTGGTTAGATTTTAAGGAGCATTTAAAGTAAGGGATAGTTGCAACTACTCCACCGTTTCTCTAACCCAAGTCCCGGGACCTCCCCGGACCTTCAAATCACTTACTATGGCGGACGGTGGCGAGGCTCCCATTGGGGACGAAATCGTAGATTATGAGCTTCTCGTCAGTTCCCCAGTAGAATCCTAGAATCCGTACGAGGTTTGGGTGCACTAATTTCGCGATTACTCGGACCTGGTTCTCGAAATCTCTGAATCTTTCGACGCCGTTTTCTCCAATCCGCCGGACGGCCAAAACGGCGCCGTCGTGGAGCACAGCTTTGTACATTATGCTCGACCCTGAAGCTCCGAGGATGTAAGCAGATGCTTTTAATAATGTCTCTAATTCGAGCTCGATTTCGCCGTGGAGAGTCACCAAAGATCCATTCTTTTGCTGCCCTCGGAGTTTTTTGGTTTCGCCGTCGGAATCCACAGATTCCGACGAGGTCGTTTCGTCGTCTTCCTCGTTTTCCTCGCCGGAGGCGGCGTGTCGGGGCTTTTTCAGACACGTCCACGTTCTTAGCCAGTTGTATTCTTCCGATGAGGACTCCGAGGCTGCCCAATCGAATTGGTATTCCTTTGGGCTTTCTGATTGCCTTTTTATCGTTCTTCCGATCGTCGGCGCCGGCGACGTCGCCGGGGGAGGTTTTTTCCGTTTCCTTTTTAGTCTGTAAATGTAGACGAAAATCGCGGCCAAGATCAAGATTCCGACGCCATCGCCGATCACAATTCCGGCGATACTTCCGGTGGATAATTTAGGTTTCTGTTTTCCGGCGGGGGCCGGATTAGATTCTATAGTCGTCGGAATGGCGGCGATCGCTGGAGGAGACTCCGACGAATCTTGCGGCGGAGTCCCGACGGCTGCCGGAACTCGACACGGCGTACGCAGCGGCCGGCCGCATAAGTCCGGGTTGCCGGAAAACGCATTGCCGGACTGGTTCATCAAAAGATCGGAATCCGGGATTCGACCCGTCAGATTATTGAAAGAAAGATCTACAGTCGCATTAACAGGGATTCCGGCGGCGAATCCCGGCGGGATTTCGCCGGAAATGCGATTAAACGAGACGTTCAGATAAGAAACACTCCGGCCGCCGAAATCCGGCGGCAGAGAGCCGCCGATCAAATTCGACGACAGATCTAAAACCCGGACGGAATCAAATCCGGCGGGGATCGCACCGGAAAAGTAATTATTCCCCAAATAAACTTCCCTCAAATTCCTGAGGGCCGTCAAATTTCTGGGAACACTTCCGGCGAGCGAATTATCAGAAAGATTAAGAATCCGCAGGCTGCGCAAGTTTCCGACGAGCTCCGGGACGTCGCCGGAGATCAAATTATCAGACAAATCGAGAATCTGCAACTGACCGGCGCCGAAGAGCGACAAAGGGATCGAACCATTGATAGAATTGCCAGACAAATTAAGAACCTGAAGGAACTGAATCGTGCCGAGGATCGCCGGAATTGTGCCGGATAGCCCGCAATTAGGCAAAACCAGGCCGGTAACCCGGAGATCGGCGGCGCCGGCGGCCGGAGCTCCGCAGGTGACTCCGTTCCACGAACATGGCGACTGGTCTTGATAGTTCCATGTCTGTAAAGCGCCGAAAGGGTCAGTGGTGACGCTGAGTTTGAAGGAGATGAGGATGAGCCCATCGGTGGTGAGCCCGGAGGAAGATCGGGCCCGAAATAGAAGCAGGAAGGGAAGGAGGAGGATGGATTTGAGGGGATGACTGGTTTGGGAATTCATGGCGGTTTAGGTTTAGGTTTAGGTTTAGATTTAGAAGAAGAATGAATGATCCCACAGCTCATTTTTTTTTTTTTTTCTAAAGATGGAGAGAGAGAGAGAGGTTTATTTATTTTATGATGCAAGAAAGGAGCATGTGATGTGATTGTCAAGGAAAGTCTTGTTAGAGAAATTTTTGAAATTTTAAAAATTTTAAAAAAATATATACTCCCTCCGTAAATAATAAAAAAAGATATAAATATCCTTAAGTCATTGATAAAGTAATAAAAAATAAACTAATATTAGTTAATACAAATAGTAATCTAATTTTAAAATATACATTACTTAATACATAATCAATTCAAAAAAAGCATAATGTTAAAATATATAGTTGTTTAATACATAATTAATATAAATAGACAATAATACACTTAAATGATGTAAATACACAAATTTTTCACAAACATATAGTGGCCACGGACAGTGCAGTAAACAATTACATTCATCTCTCAATTTTTCACCTGCAAAAGAGAATATGAACAGTTTTCAGTTCCCTCCTATCAAAATATTAATATCCCTCCATTTAACAATTTAATTTCCCTCTCAAACTACATATATAAATGCATCATTAATAGCAATGAATTTGAAGCTAGATAAAATATTCATTACCTCAAATGAAGAGAACGAAGAATCTAACGAGCGAGGAACTCAACAGTATAGCGCAATTTTTGTTAGAAAACAACAAGAATCGAAGGCCCGCACATGGAAAGATCAATGAAGCAGCAATCAAATTCGGCATTTCACGCAATGTAGTACGTAGAATATGGAAAAGAGCCATGCAACAGCAAGACAGGTATGCCAATCAATTTAAACAGCCATAAAATAGGTAAAGGGCGTGAAAAGAAACACATTCTCGACAACTCAGCCATGCAAAAAATTCCGTACAGTAAGCGAGGCAGTTATCATAGCGTGGCACATGAAATATGTGTTAGCAAGTCCACTGTCGGAAGGTGGGCCAAAAATGGTCTGATCAGGCACCATAGTAATGCCATAAAACCAGCATTGACAACAACCAACAGAATCAGCAGACTGAGATTTAGTCTGAATCATGTCGAAGTGGGCCAGGATATGAGTGTCATCAAGTTTAAGAGCATGTCTAATGTTCTACACATAGACGAAAAATGGTTTTATATTACTCGTAACACTAAAAAATATTATCTCACCCCTGACGAGTTTGATCCTTATAGGGTCTGCCAAAGCAAAAGGTTTATTACAAAGGTAATGTTCCTATGTGCTGTGAGCACACCCTTATATGGAAAAGAAGTGCAATGTATTTATTATGAAAAAATAGGTATTTTTCCTTTCACAAGACAAGTTCCAGCCCGAAATAAATCAAAAAACCGACCTGCTGGCACCTTAGAAACGAAGCCAATGGATTCAATCACAAAGGAAGTCACCAAGGCACTAATAATCAACAAGGTATTACCACTTTTACATATGAATATAGATGAGTATGAGTTTCACATTAATGCATTTCCAAATATATGCAGTTACTTCCATTGATTAAAGCGAAATGGCCAGCAAGAGCAAGCAAAAGCATTTTAATACAACAAAACAATGCCAAACCACACATTGATGACAACGATCCGGACTTTAGGAAAGCTGCAGGCAGTGATGGATTTGATATCCATCTTACTTTTCAACCATCAAACAATCCTGACACAAATATAAATGATTTGGGGTGGTTTCGAGCACTACAATTACTACAAGTTTCAACCATAGCATCAAACATAGATGAACTTTTATAGGCAGTGCATAGATCTTTTGACCAACTATCTGGCACAACTTTAAACAATGTTTTCCTAAGCTTACAAGGTTGTCTTAAGGAAATAATGGCATGCAATGGGGGCAACAACTACAAGATTCCTCATATTGGTAAATCTGCGATGATAAGAAACAATACACTTCCCACAAACCTAGAGATTGACCGGGAGTTGATCAAGGCATCCATTGATACATTAATAGAAGCAAATGAAGCAGAATGTTTCGAAGAACTAATGACTGCCATCGAGGAACTGATTTGAAGAACAGAGGTATTTCCTCATTTGTAAATATTAATATCTTTTGTAATTAGTAGCCATAGGAAAGTTTTTGTAACTACTTTCCCTTTTGTATATGAGTTTCATTACAACTCACAAAATGCTATATTGAAACAGCACTTTGCAGTTGTAATGTAATCTCTTTAAATTCAGTTACAGTTGTGCTACATTGTTATGTTTTGTACAGGAACCTTTAACACTCTCAGATTATAAAATCATCACCGAGTGCATAGCAGTAAATTTTTTCAGGCTATTTTGTTTGAATTTTGGTCCTGATCAATGAGGTAATTTAGGGAGACGGGACTTTCACTCTCAGATTATAAAATCATCATCGAGTACAAGGGACAATGTTAAAGCATTCTCTCAATGTATAGATCATTGAATGCCTGAATTCAATACATTGTTAAGAAATGTATTGAATCAAGTAAAGGATCGTGCTCACGTTGGACAAGCGATGATTTTATACTAGGTATAAGTCTCCAAAAGCTCATTTTTATGCAACAGTGAACCACCTACTGATTCAAATCACTAGTGGCTTAAAATTTTCATCATCTCAAGCTATTCATACCCAAAACCAACAATGACTTGCCACACAAATTTTGCACACACACATAATCAGGGACAATCAAGTAAGCTACAATTTTTCGCAACAAGTATATCGATTTTTACCTCACCTGTAGAGATTATACCATCCAACATGTAGGATAGTAAATCATTGACCCCAAATGATTTTCAATTTCGCCTACAAATAACAACAAACGAAGATTAATAAGTTCATTAACAAAAATTAACAAGCTTATTCATGGTACGTTAAACAAAATTTTTAGGGCAACATCTTCATAGTTTGAAAGAAAATGAAATCTACCAACCTCCAACACAGTACTCCTGTGGCTCGACGGCGAGAGGGCATTATATACGAAGCATATCGATGACAATTCCACGGATAGAAGAGCAACTCAATGGAGCCACTTCAATCCTACCCTGGGTCGACGAAAAAGGTATCCGAAACAGCGATCGGCTGGCTCGAACAAGGGCAACACTGGAATCAACCTCCGGCTCCGAATCAGGGGCGTATCCATGGAGCACCATGGGATTAGTGTCCACGGTAGTAGATCCAGATAAATCATAAACGGAAAAGGCATCGGCGACGGCCGATTTGGAGGAATCGTACAACTCCGAAAATCCACCCACAGAGCGTAAACGATCCCTGTCAAGGGGGGAACGACCCTCCACCGCTGCAGGGGAGTGTGGGGCGAACGGCATCACCGAAAAAATGAGTCGAAAAGAAAGGGGCGATAGCGACGGCGTAGAGGATGGCGAGGGTTACAAACCCTAATCGAGACGAAGGTGGGTGAGAGAGTGATGGTGGGTGGATAGATATATGATGGGTAGGTAGGAGTTAAATTAATAGGGTGAGTATTAAATGTGTTTTAATTTTGTTATTTGTGTAAAAATGTAGAAGGGCATTTCCGTAATAAAATGTAAAGATGATGGTATTTGTTATTTTAGATGTGTATAAAAGTTACTAAAATAGAAAACGGTAACATTGTAATGAGACGGATAAAAATAAAAAGTGGTAACCTTGCTGCAGGACGGAGAGAGTATAAAAGTTAGTACCTCTTTTGTCTCCTATAAAGATCGTATAAACAGTAACGTTTGTTTTTTTATGTAAATTTTTAAATATAAATATTATATTGAGTTATAATAAAAAAATAAATAAAATTATTTTTATTAGTATTGTGTAATATATAGTAAGTTGAAATGATATTTATTATGTTAGGTATGTAGTATAATTACTAAATTAAGAAATGATATCTTGTTTTGGGACGAACGAAAATGAAAAAATGGAACCCTTGTTTTGGGACGGACGAAAATGAAAAAAATAGAACCTTTCTTATGGGACGGAGGGAGTATTTAATTTGATATTTTGTGATAGAAAAAATGTATTGATGTGATATTTTTTTAAAAACGAATAGTGTCAAATTAGTGAAAGTGTGTTGTATAAATAAAGCCTAAATTTTTGCCAAAATTATTTAGAGGTGTTCTTCCACATATTTCAAAAAAAAACATAGTCCCTTCTTTTTTAACAAATTATCAAATTTTTTATTTTGATTCGTCTCATAACAAAGTATTCTTTATTTTTTTTAAAATAACTCTACTATCTATCTAACATTACAAATATTCTTACAACTTACAATATATTACACAAATACCATTACATTTATATCAGACAATAGTAATAAGACTATTTTAGTCATTTCTACTTTATTCCTGCTATATATTAATATAATAATACTCTATATGTCCAGTTAGAAAGTATATATATTTCTGTTTTGGGACGTCCAATTACAAAGTAAACATTTCATTAAATACTTCACTTTTTTTTTTCACAAAAATACCCTTACTTTACATTACATTATTACTTTTACACCAAAAAGTAATGGCAAAAATATCATTTTACTACTTTGAACTACCCACTATAATTAAAATATTATTATTTCTTAAACACCGCGCCAAAAATAAATATTTACTTTGTGTGTGGACGAAATAGAGTAATATATCTTAAACTTCGTGTAAAAAATAAACAAATACTTAATTAAAGAACAAATATAATAATTTTAAACAAATTAATATATTACACATATTTATAATTTTTTATTTTTATACAATTTTTTATACCTTATATAAAAAATATGTATATATTTTTTTCAAATAATGTCACTAAACAAACACACTCTTAGGATTCACTTGCGTTTTAAAATCTATTTCATTATTTTTTATAATTTAAAAATTGTATATTATATATTTGAAATATTGAACAAAATATTTATTTTAGTAAATTTAATGTGATAATTTTTAAATATATAAATTTTAAAACAATAAATAAATTATAATCAATTTTACCTAAAATTTTCGGAGAGAGGGAAGAGGCATACATCGCCTAGAGAACACCAAATGGTGTGTTTCTTCTTGGGTCTACATTGTGTTTGGAAATATAAATTTGTAATTTAATTTAGATTTAATATAATTTTTTTATATAAAAAATTATGAACATAAAGTTATAAGAAAATTGTGATATTTTAATAATTCAAATAAAAATTAAATATTTAATTTGATCATTCTAAGACAAAAATTGATTATTGTTACCAAGAATAAAATTAGCAAAAAAAAAAAAATGAAAATGTTACACATATTAACGGGCCCCTTCTGTCGGTATTGGTTTTTATGTTTTAATTGAGTCTACCTCTTTGGAAGGTCCGGGACCACAACTCCATAAAGGGATTTCATAAATATAATTATGTATATATATATATGTGTGTAACGGCGGAATCCGAATTCGAACAATAAGGGTTAATTTTTAAAAGATTTAAAATAAGATAGTTTATTTATATATAGATACTAATTATGGTACGACATATCAAAAATACTGGATTACATTGTCATTTAAGGTAATCTCAAATATGTTGTTCACTTCATCCCCTTAAGGTTTGATGGTGGTTCGCCTAATATGACTTGCTTGTCGGGCTTACAATTATTTTTTATAGGAGTATACATTTGTATACATCAACCACGAAATGCCCAAATATAAAAATAAAGACAATCTAATTTTTTAAAGTTAGACACTCCATGTTTGGTTTTTAGTGAAGATGAAGACCACTGACGACGACAGCGACACCCAACGGCAGACGACGCTTTCCTTCTCCAACGAACAGACCCAGACAACAGCGGTCGGACAACAGCAAAGCAGATTGGGGAAACTTTTCGATTGGCTCAGTCTACAACTCTTTTCTTGCGGTGAATGACTTACTACAGCGACTACCCAACTATATTCTAATAAATCCTAAACCGACAGATTGAACAACTGAAATCTAACTCTACATTTCCGATCAAACCTCCTGTTGGCCCCGAAAAATGATTCACTCACGCACAACAACAACAAACTTAAAAATCAACACAGAAAAATCCATCAGCACAGACTGGTTGTTCGTTAGATGATCGAACTACGAATAAACATACCGGTGACGAAAAACATTATAAACACAACGAAATGATAACCCAGTTCGGTCATCAATGACCTACATCTGGGGGGTTCCAACCCAAGCGAAACTCACTACTGAAACCATTGAAGCACATGATATGTGGATACAAACTACACACTCAAGAAATCCATCTCTCCATTTCTTGATGATTTCCCCGACTCAACCTATCCCACAAACCTCTCACTCTCAATGTTTTGTATTTCTCCCTCAATGCTCTCTATATCTCCCCATAACTATTTTTCTACGCTCTATGTTTTATATAGAAGCTCTATATCTAAATATAAGAATATTCACCATAACAAACTCAACAAGAATGGAATCTATTCTTCCACTATCTCTCCCAACATCCACAAAGTTTGTTATAACCTACATTTGTTATTCCCACACATGGATTGGGGGGACCAATGAGTTTTCTAGATCAATTCGTTTGAATTGATCAATTTGAGTCATTTCCTTGTTTGAATAGATTCAAGACAAATTGGGCCACGTCTGTTCATCACTGTTCGTCCGTTGATTGGACCACTTGCAAACAATATCAATCAAAATCCAAATACAAATACAATCAACTTTCAACACCTCCCAACACTCAGCGCACTAAGAAGGAAAACTCACGACGAGAGAAAATGATTGAAACCAACACCAAGAAAATATATCCCTAAAACTTACCAAGAATCGCATTCGAAGAAGGAAAATAGAGAACTCGCACATCACGAATGAATCGATTTAAAGAATAAATGAGTTTTGGATTTACAAGTTAGATCTGGGTTAAAGACTTTGGTTTGCAGGTTGGATTCGGGTCTCGGGTCAAACCAAACTTCAACAATTATATATACATATAAATAGAGTATGTATATTATTTTTTTTTTCTGAGGAGCGTGAAGGAGCATAAAGAATAAGAAGTTGAAAATCTTATCCCGGTGAATGATATGCATTCTTGAAAAATATTTTGTATAGAAATGTTTTTACCCAACAAATAATTTATATATATATATATATTTATTTACTTATGATTGTATTCTTATTCTAAAGAAAATGTTACATAGATATTTATTTTGTTTGTAATAATTTTGAAATTGAATTTTTTTAACTTTTTTTTTTACTTAAAAAAATATGTTTTAATGATATTTTATTAAAAAAAAATAACATATTGAATAATAGATTTTTTATTTAATTTTTTTTTTAAAACACCTTTAACCTAGAATTAAATCAATTACTCTCTCCGTCCCATTGAAAGGTTATCATTTTTTATTTTCGTCCGTTCCAAACAAGGTTATCATTTCCTAATTTAGTAATTGTACTACCTACCTAACATAATAAATACACTTCCAACTTACACTATATTACACAAATGTCATTACTTTTATATTACACAATACTAATAGGAATATTTATGTTCTTTTTACTACAACCCATTATAATACTAATGTTCAAAAAATTACGTTCAAAAAGTAAACGAAAACCTTGCAATGAGACGGAGGGAGTGTATAAATTAAGGTTAAACCAAAATAGCATTATAATGAAATTTGGAAATCACATGTAATAATTTGGATTAAATTTTAATTTAAATAATATTTTAACATAAATATTTATAATAGAAATGTGTATATATATTTATTAAAATTCGGGTAAATTGAATATTCTAAAAATTATTTGAATTCAAAACCAAATAAGCTTCATTGTTTGTTTTATATTTTTGTGTGAGTTTTTATTTAAATTTTAATTAAAGTAATATTTTTGTTGAGTAAGGAAAAATCAATGTGTAGGGTTTTTCAGAAATGACTTATAAATTGGTCTGCGGACTGAGGTATAATTCAATGGGTATGGGTTTGTTGATGGCAGTAGGACCTTAAAACGGGTCAGGATATAAGCCCAAACGTTATTAAGAAATGGGTTTCTTCGAGAGAAACCTATGATTAGGAGATCGGTGAATACAGAGGTTAGACAAGAAGAGGTCGGACAAGGGAGATGACAGGTGTTTCGGTCGGTTGGTATAGAGGTCGGACAAAAGGAAGTTGAGCGAAGAAAGATGAGACGGCCGATACGGAGATTGGACAAAGTGGAAGGCGGGCAACGGAAGACGTAGCAGCAGGTGTGCAGGTCGGACAAAAAGCGGTTCAAAGACGGTTGAGAGAAGTTATAATCGGCGAGCGGATATGAAGGTACGACCTAGTTGTGGCGGTTGACATAGGTTTTAAATAGGTCTTTTCACGACCCAAAGAAACCATCTTCAATTGACATCAAAATCAGTGAATTTTTTTTGGGATCACTATTTTATTTTTACAGTCTGTAGTATTTATTTTTCTTATTTTGTTTATATATCGTACGGTGCCTAGGGATTATTAATCTCAAACATTTATTTTATCAAATTCGAAAATAAAATTTATTTTCGGATTTTACTTTTTATTGTTGAAAATCGGGATCAACAATTTTAAATAATATTTATAAAATAATATATTTTTATTACCACACTGAAAAATAATTTTTAAATCCAAATCGAACATAGAGAATCACATTCCACTTAAGATGCTTTCTTGCCATTTTTAGTATAGATCCAAACTGGAGTTGGAGTCCATGGAGCTTCTTCCAATTGTGACCTATCTTTTAGTGAATAAAAGGAATGGTATCTATGGAAAGTATAGAGAAAGTAAAGCCTTTAATTTAATTTGCACAATTTTATTATTATTTTCTAATTAAACTTTTTACTATATAAGTTTTTTTTTTTTCCATGTTTGCATTTTAAGCTTTGTTTATCTATATATTTTAATAAAATTTTGATATTGTTCATATTAGTATTAATTTTTTTAAAAAAAATATTATATTAAATAGATTGAATTTAATATTTGAGCTATAACTTTATAATTACAAGTTAACTCCGCACTACCAAATCATCTTTTATAGAACTATTATTATTATTATTATTATTATTATTATTATATATAGTTGAAAAATAGCGTAGCCACATTATCTGCATGTTGTAGCTACATATTTAAATAGTTTTAATATAAAATTAATTAACCCTGT
Organism: Andrographis paniculata; assembly: GCF_009805555.1. Taxonomy (NCBI): domain Eukaryota; kingdom Viridiplantae; phylum Streptophyta; class Magnoliopsida; order Lamiales; family Acanthaceae; genus Andrographis; species Andrographis paniculata. Next base: position 4,893,428 of record NW_026137624.1, read on the forward strand.
TGGGGTGCGAATCAAGTTTTACGACTGAAGTTGTGAAGGAAACTACACATCTTATAAGTTCTAAGTGAACTTCAATAATAGTGAGGCTTTTTGAAAAATATCCAAAAATAAATTCGTGCGAGCTCAATTCAAATCGGTACTAATCTCACTCATTCCAAGAAACCCAATGGGCTAAAGAACATCTATAATGTCCAATCAGGATACAAACAAAATAGCAAGTACAATATTATATATACACACATACACGCATACATAAGGACCACTGGAACATCATTTTAAATTATTTCATATTTTATTTTAAATTATTTAAATTTATATTATGTGTCGACCTTTCACTCTCTCTTTCCATACATTTACAAAATTATTTAATGTGTCTGATTGTATTTTTTAACTATATTGAATTTGATTTTTTTTTAAATAAAAATAAATACTTGATAATATGTATTGAATAATATAAACAAATTAGATTTTAAATTAATGTTAAGAAAGTCATATTTCTTCAACTGAGAGACCAAAAAAAAAAAACCCTTCTAAAAAATATTGAACCTTATCTACATGTAAATATGGTACATTGGTACTCATGGTAAATTTGGTTGTGTTATTTAGGAATTTTATTTTATTTTATTTTTTGGTTTTATTTAAATATATTAACATCGACCACTATTTACAACTTACAGTACAATATTTAGGTAGACTTTTAGTGTGTGTTTCTTTTACCAAGTTTCTTCAAATTTTACTATTTGAACTCTATGTTTCTAAAAATATATATATATATTTTTCTCTTACAAAACATTTCATAAAATATTATTTTCATACCAAAATCAAACTAATTTTTTCTAAACACAACCAATAAATACTTGTGATGTTTTTCTCTACCTTCTAATAATTCAATCTCCAAAATTTACTTTAAAGTTATCATACCAAACACTTATTCTTAATTTCAAACATTACATCCAACAATCATTTCACTTTAAAAACAACAAAATCGAAATAAATCCTAAATATAATTAATACAATGCTATCAACCATTCCGACACACCAACGAATGAGAGGAAGGCGTCCAAAAATTTTATTCCGGTGTATAAATAAAAATTTACCGTTGAATTTTTTTTTTTTGAAATTTTGAATAGAATTTGAAAATTCATTCACACCCATATATCGACGTGATTTATATATTATTTTGATGATGGTTATAAATTATTCATTAGCCAAAATATATTTTAAAAAAATGTTGTAGAATACATTGATTAGGTACTTAGTACTATACATAGAGGTAGTTGGTGGTTTGCTCAAAATTTTGATATATTTGCAGCCAATCTTGATTCACCCAATTCATCTTTATTTCATCAAAATATATATATATATATATATATATTTTGTTGTCATATATTAATAATGACGTTTCGCAAGAAATGATCGAATTGACGCAATAAATAAATTTATGATTATAAGATCATGCCGATTCACAAATAGAAATAAGAGAATAATATTGTACTATTAAATATCTCATTTGTCCCACTTGGAAGAGGTTTTTAAAATTTTGTAATAGATTGAGAAATAATAATATTTTATTGATAAGTGAAAAGGTGCATAAGAGATTTTAACATTTTTGTTCTTTGATTATATATATAAAGTAACTGTATGTGTAATGATATATTTATAATTTAGATAAAATTAAGGATATTTTGATATATTTTTACTAAAATATAAAATAAATATTTTTAAGTGGAACGGACGAAAATAATAATAATACCTATTAAAAATAGTAATCTTTATTTCATTAAATGGATGTTTGACTAGTTGGAGTCAATATAATACTCACTTCGTCTATTTTATAATGTCCGAATTAATATTTACACACTTTTTTAGACAATTAATTTTTTTTGTTACGAATTGACAAATTTAACATTTTATCTTGTGTATAGAAAATAAATGGGTAAATAAAATAAGGACAAAAGAGTAAATTTTGTGTATTAAAAAAAAAAAAAAAAAAGACAATAGTTCTATGAAAATAGGATGTTAGTTTGTGGACGAAAATAGTAATAGTTTATGAAGTAGTAATTTATTCCAAGTCAATCACAATTATTTTATTATAATCTCTATAACTTCAATTAAAAATTCATACATCCAACTCACGCTACCAGATCCAACTTTTTATTTATTTATTTAAATAGATATTACGATTTAATTAGAATTTGAGTCGAATTTTTTTACTATATAATTACTGTAAATTCTTTATAGATTTTTTTTTTTTTTAATCTCACAACATATTATATTCAAATATTATTCAAATAAAAAAAAAGAAAAAAATCAATATACAAACTTAAATATAAATTAACAAACCCATGCTAAACAAAAAGAAAAGAAAGAATAAATTCCTTTTCAGCATAAAAAGAGGAATCCAATTCTTAGAATCTCACAAAAGCAATGTTTAAATTTATTTTGAAATTTGAAAATATTAGAAAAATATATGAATTGAAAAATGTTTGACATAATTTAATGTAGTATTTTAATTATTTTTATATTATATTAAATTTAAAATAACTTTTTTTTTTATTTTTTTTATAATTGTTGAAGGGAATATTTAATAAATGCACTTGTCACCAAAAGCAGGGCTATGTTTATTTAGAAGTTTTGAAAGTTTTGCAAAGTTTAATTTTATTTCATACGATATATAAATGTTTAAAAATAAATATATTTAATATTTATTAAAATAGTGTAATATTTTGTGTTAAATGATTATTTCATCTAAAAATTTAAACTTTGGATTATACATTATTTATTTATTTATATTTTTACAGGAGTTAATCACCATATTGGATAATAATATTTTTAGGTGTTCTTCCATGTTTAGAAATTTTTTAACTTTTTATTGTTAGTTATTGAGATAATGAAAATGTTATTAAATTATTTAATTTTATTATTTTTAAATATTTTATAAAAAAATAATATATATTTATTAAGAACAGTATCGTATCAAAGTGAACATATTCATACTGTTAAAAATATTATAAATAAATTCATAAATTTTAGGGAGGGACTTTTTTTCAACAAGATCAGTTATATAGATCAATTTTCAATTTCTTCACTTTAAATTATTATTATTTTTTTCCTTCTTATTATTACTACTATTTTTTAATATCTTAGACTGTGTTCTCTTATATAGTAATTTATACATACATATATATATATATATATATATTTTTACTAAACAATTCCTAATTTCTTTTTTTATAAAAATATAGTCTCTTCGTCCCAAAATTATAGTCTTAATTGGATTGAGCACCAGATTTAAAAATGTTGATATTATATTGGTAGTTGGTTTTGTGAGTGTATTAATGTAAAAAGTACCGACAATTGTGTAATAAAAATGAAAAAATATAAATAGTTTTATGGTGATATAGTTATTTATGAAAATAAGACTATTGTTTTGAAACGGACAAAAATGGTAAACAAGACTATTGTATTGACACGAAAGGAGTATATTCTTTTAGATCATTTTACAAATAAAAGCTAAACATACTTTATTTTATGAACTTAATTAAATGATATGTAAATAAATTACTCCCTCCGTCTCACTTTTCATGTCCACCTTTTCATTTTCGTCCGTTCCACTTAGTCACTTTTCTGTTTTGGAAAAGAATTATACACTTTAATCTTTTTTTTAAAAAAAAAATAATAATTTATAATTTTTTTTTTAATTTTAATTATACTAATAAGTTATTTAATATTTTTTTAATTATTTACTAATTATATCTCCATAAATTCTCGTGTCTACAGTAAATCGGATAAAATATTCGGGATGGAAGGAGTATTTAATTATGATTTACCTTCTATAGTGGTTAATTATTAGGTGGCCACGAACAAAATGTGGAGTCATGAATATTTGTTTTATTATTTTGGGGTAGCGACCGCAGATTCCCACATCATAAAAAATATATTCTTCGGAAAACTCCATTTAACTTATTCTGGTGTATTCGTTCCAATCTACTTCTTTTATGATTCATTGGAAATCATATAAAGACACTTTCTATTTGATATAGCTATTTGGGCTAGTATTTTACGATTAAGAAGCAACTGTCTTTTGTATAGATCATGTACTAATTTACTATAACTAGAAGATATTCCTCGTTCTCGAATTAATGCGTTTATTCGAATGATCCACAAACAACGAAAATCTCTTTTTTGCTTATTCTTGTCCTGATGAGCCGAAACCAAAGCTCTTATTTTCTGTTGAGTAATAGGTCGAGTCAATCTTGAATGAGCCCCTCGAAAGCTTGAGGCAAAGAAACGAATTTTTGTTCTGCGTCTCCGAGCTATATATCCGCGTTTAATTCTGGTCATTAAATAAATAAAACTTAATATATATTTGCTTTATTAATTATTCATCTATAAACAAATAAATTCAATGTAATTTGGTCGTTTCCTGTGTTAAATTTATAAATATTTTGGCCTTTTAATTAATTTAATATTATTATTATTATTTTTTATGATGTGGGTTTTGGCCTTTTAATTTGTTTGGAGAAGATAAGGGTAATTAAGAAATATTTATACTCCATTACTGTTAATTTAATATTGGCCCAACAAGGCCCAACTGATTTTTACAGATCATATATAATCTGGTCCGGCCCAATAGTTACATAAATCGCTCTTATTTAATGGGCCTCAAGTCGCGTTTGTTTGGGGAAATTATTTATAGTACTTCTTTTTAATGGATATTTACATGAACTTTTATTTAATTAATAAAAAATTTAAATTTCAATAGTTATATAATATTAAAATTAATTTTTAATAAATATAAAAATTTAAAAATAAATGTTTTATTTAATTTTATTTTATATTTTCAATAAGAGTAGAAATTGAGAAAAGTTTATTTATTTAAATATTTTCACGTCCTCTATGTTTTGTTTTTAATTAAAAATAAGTGTTCAGTATATTTTCAATTAAAAATAAATATTTAATATGATATGTATTTTGAACAAAAAGTAAAAATATTTAATGAGGCAACAATCATTTAAAACTTGTTATTATTATTATTATTATTATTTATTTGAATAGTAATTTAAACATAAAGTGTATTCACCTAATAACTTTTTAGACATAATTTTTTATTAATATTATAAAAATAAAACATATATTTACATAAAAATATATAATATATATTCTATTCACTCAAAAGATTAATGAAAATTTTAATAATTTAACACAACATATTATTTATTTTTTATATTACAATCATGTATTTTTATAGCAAAAATATATACTTCCTCCGTCCCGATCCAAAAGGGTCATTTGGAGTTTTACAATAGATTAAGAAATAATAATTTTTTATTAGTATGTGGAAGTGTGTAAGAATATTTGACATTTTTACCCTTCGACTTTATGTAAAAAATAATTATATGTGTAATGATATGTTTGCAATTTAGGTAAAAGTTAATGATATTTTGGTATTGATTTATGATTACTCTCACTAAAATAAAGAATAAATACTTTGAAGTGGAACAGACGAAAATAATAAAAATGATAATTTGAATTGAGAGGAATAAACTATTAATTTTTTGTTCTTATTACTATAAAAGATTAAAAAAAATACTTCCACCGTCCACATACAAAGTATACATTTACTTTTAGCGCGGTGTTTATGAAATAATAGTATTTTAATTATAGTGGATAGTTAAAAGTAGTGTAATGACATTTTTGCCTTTGTTTTTTTGTGTAAAAGTAATGATGTGATGTAAAGTAAGGGTATTTTTGAAAAAATGTGATACATTTAATAAAATATTTATTTATAATTAGACGTCCCAAAATAAAAATATATATATTTTATAGCTAGATGGAGGGAATATTTATTATTATTAATTTTTATTAAAATTCATAATCAAATATTTAAACACATAATTATACCACCAAGGAAGTACTTCCCATGTTCCATTTAATTTGACAATTCTTTCTATTTTCGTCTGTCTTACATAATATATTATTTTTTAAAAAAAATATAATTATACACTTCAATCGTATTTTAAAATTCATAATTTGTTATTTTTTAATTTTTATTAAACTATTTACTCATTTTAATTTATAATTATTTTTACAAATACACTTTTTAATTATTCAGTAATTATACAATATCTAAAACTATTAAACTCTTTTCAACGTGGGCCCCAGCGGAGACATGGAAACCGCCCTAGTACGACAGATCCTCACCGTCCATCTCATAATTGAGATAAGATTTTTATGGCCTACCAAATCAGTGCCATAAAGCAATTCGTTAGACGGTTTCCAACTCAACTACTCACCACAAATTATTTAAATAAATATATATATAATAACTATTTAAAATTAAACAAACTATACAGGTTAACAATTACTCCCTCCATCCCAATACGTCTTGCTTACTATTTATGGTCGTTCTAAACAATAGTCTCATTTTCATAAATAATTATATCACTATAAAACTATCATTATTTTTTCATTAATATTACACAATTGTCACTACTTTTTGCACTAATACACTCACAATAGCATAAAAGTCTTTTACCCATACTTTTTATCCATCGCATGCCAAACACAACTCGGACTATAATTCTCTGGGACGGAAAGAGTACTATTATTATTTTTTTTTTAAAAAAAAACAAAAAACATAGATATAACTATATATATAATTGACTAGTTCAACAATTACAGTTCGATTTTTTCAATAATAAATTCCGCTATGGTTGTTCAGTTGGAGGATGACAGTTTCCTCCATTACAATTCCATCTACATTAATTAATAATAAATTTTAAATAAATAAATAGTATACTCCCTCTTTCTATTATTTATTAATATATTTATTATTTGTATGTAAATGAAAAAATAATCTTCATCCGACTAAAAATATATCCTATTTATTTTTTTATTATAAATTAAAAAATAATACTCTTTCTGTCCAATAGATATCTTATCATTTATTTTTGGCACACGAAATTAGATATATGAGTATTTTATTAAAGTACAGTAGTATAACTTATGTATGTAAAGACAGTTTTCTTTAAAATATACTCATTTCGTTTCAAAAGTATAGTCTTATTACGTATGTAATGACTTTTTTGCCCTTGCGAGTATATCAGTGTAGAAAGTAGTGACAAGTGTGTAATAATAATGAAAAAATAGATATAGTTTTATGGTGATATAGTTATTTATGGAAATGAGACTATTGTTTTGGGACGAATAAAAATGTTAAATAAGACTATTGTATTGGGACGGAATGAATATTATAATATAAAAATAATAATGTGATGGTAAAGTAGAGATACTTTTGTATTTATGTGAAAGAGAATTTTACTAACGAGATTTTTTATATTATTTATTAATAATATTTTTGTAAGGAATTAATATAAAATAATTACTTTGTCTGTTCTACGTAACATGTTAGATTTTTTTTTTTGGTCTGTCCACACAATTTTTCATTAAAAAAGATTATACATTTTATTTTGGCTTGTTCAAGGATTTGAACCCTGACCTCATTATTATAAATCTAACCCCTACATCACCGGGTCATTTCTTACCAGATATAGTTTTTTTTCAAGTTTTTACATTTACTAGTTAGAGTTTTAAGTTTGTAAAAACAAAAAAATATATTGGGCTATACGAATTTATATTTAATAAGAAATATATGTAAAAAATAGTATGTTAATATTTTTATATAAAATATTAAAATTATTTACCACTTTTTTATTAAATAAATAATAAAAAAATTATTAATTTTTAATTCGATACAAAAAATTCAACAACTACTTTAGATTGTGACGGTGGGGAGTAAATATTAAAAATTTCCGTACAAAATTCAACGACGGGGCCAAGCAAACTTATTGCGTCATCACCAAAATTAATAATTAATAATAATATAAATAATCCAAAATTTTCTGACAGTAATAATATTGTCAATGTACTTTCTCATTTCGTGTTCCAAAGCACTATCTCTTCTTTTCTCATCTGCAATCATTTAACCTGGAGAAAAATTCAGAGTTGTACGCAGTGCATCGCGGTTTGTACAGTGGATATAATTAATTTGGGAGGCTGGTCTGGTCTGGTCTGGAGTTGAAGTCCCTGGCCTTGCTCTGACTTATTAAGGATGTCGTAAGAGTAATTAATATTCCATTAATAATAAATGAGGAAAGTTGTTACAAATATTGCAGAAACATTTATGGTTAGGTTCCTTGGCTGGCTCGACTCCCAATTGTCCTTTAGACTAATTAAACTCGTTTAAATGTTTTTTTTTTTTTTGCCACATTTCATGTTTTTTTTTTTTTTTTTTTTAATCTGTTCCACTTATTTTGTTATTATTTTAGAAAAATGTTATACATTTTAATTTTATTTTAAAAAAATTAATTTATAATTTTTTTAAATTTTAATTATAATAATTATTTATTTTATTTTTAATCTATAATTATTTTTATTATACGATAATTATTTTCATTAATATATTTTTAATTATTTACTAATTATATTCTTTTAAATTCCTGTGTATACCGTATTTCAGATAAAAAAAATATTATTATTATTTTTTGAATAAAATAAAATATAAAGTGCTTAATCAATTTATAAAAAATAAATAATAAAAAAGCGGGCGAAAGGTTCCGTACAGGTAACAAGAACGGGAAAGGACGGTTACAGGCTGGAGAGAACTGAGACTGCTGCTGCTGCCTATTATGAATTTTGTCGTTTTCCCCAAATCAGCAATTCGATGCTAAAGTAATTTCTAATAAAACATTCATTTATTGTATCGATATTATCCTTTTTGTCTCATTCATATTTTATATTTAAAAAAATAATTATATACTATTTTAAATTTTTAAATTTATAATCGGTTAATTTAGACTAATTAATTAGTTTAATTTAAATATATAATTATTTATATTTTAAAATAATTATTTTTACTAATATATTTTAATTATATAATAATTATATTTATCATAAATGATCATATCTACAGTAATCAAAAGACAATAGCCGGGACCGGGGAGTAATACTAATGCTCCACCAAGTCATATAAATAGAGTGAATATTATTATAAAATACTAAGTCATATAAATAGAGTGAACATTACTTCATCTGTTTTAAAATAGTTTAAGTTGTATTTGATACGAGATTTAATGATATTGATATTATATTAGTAGTGGATAAAAAATACGGATAAAATTTTGTCTTTGTGAGTGTATTAGTGTAAAAAGTAGCGTCAATTTTGTAATAATAATGAAAAAGTAAGGGTAGTTTTATAGTGATATGGTTATTTCTGAAAATGAGACTATTGTTTTGAAACAAACAAAATAATAAATAAGACTATTGTATTATAAAATGCTCTCCAACTAGGTAAGGGGATGTTGTCCATCTTTGAATTTTTGAATATTACCATGTCCACATAGCATATATATACATATATATATATATATATATATAGTAAGTATTATTATTACTTCATCTCTCTTTTAAAATTATGCTAATTTTTTATTCTTATTTAATATTTTTTTAAAAAATATTTTAATTTCTTCATTTAGTAATCCAATATATATATTTTTTTGGAAATTTTATTTTATTATTATTATTATTTTTTTTTAAATTTAATAAATAAACAAAAATAATAAGCACAATTTTAAGAGAGAAAAAATACAAAAAAACAAGGGCCAAAATTGACGGACGGACTAGTACTCTCTCTGTCTCAAATAAGGTGCAATATTTATTTTTAGCACGGGTTTTTAGGTGGGGTAGTATTAAGTATAATAATTTAAAAATTAGGTGATGCGATGGAGAGAGAAATATATATTTTATTTTTTTGTTTGAACGATGTGATGAGATAAAGTGTGGCGTAGAGATTATGTATAATTAATTATTTCATATTTTGAAAATATTGCAGGGTATTTGAGACATATAAAAAAAAAAATTGTATAGTATTTGAGACGGAGAAAGTACTATTTTTTTATATTTCTCTTGCTATAAAATGTAAAAAGTACCAAAAAATTTTGAATACAAATTTGAAATATACAAGAAGTATTATTTATTCGATGATACTCTCCCATAGTATAAATTTGTACTCACTTTTATTTTTTGTCCTCACCTAAAAAGATTAATTTTTTTTTTTATTTAGTAAAAAAACAAGCTTTGTTTTGTATTTTTTTACTATAAATAATAAAAAATACACACCACGTTGAAATTTATATTAAAAAATTTGAGTATATTTTTTTAATAACGGAAGAACTATTAATTTATTCATAAGAATATATCAAGACATTAAAATAAAATTATTCAATATGAAGTTAATGTCTTAAATATTACTTCCTCATTCCTATATAGTTTGTCTATTTTTTCTATTTCAATTCATTTTACATAATAATTTTTTTTCTGAAAAATAATTATACACTTTAATAGTATTTTAAATTTAATAATTTATATTTTTTAAATCTTAATATATATACTTAATTTAGGTTTAATCAAATAGTGTTATCACAACAAATAATACAAACACAATATGTCAATACAAAAGTATATGTCAATATAGTACAAATATGACAATACATAATATCTAGCCTAGTACAACCACTATTGATCTCATCACATATTACATATTAACATAAAATAATAATTCTAAGCGCATTATTATACATATGAAAATTTAAGTAAAAATAATAGAAAATTATATATTAAAAATATATATTAATAAATAAAAGTTCAGTTTCTTCGATTTTAAACCGAACCGAATTAATTTGATTCGATTTATTTGATTTTGAAAGACTTTAGTCTGATTACAGTCTCAATTTTTATAAATAAAAAATCGATCAAAATTGAAAGTTCGAACCGACATGACCGAATACCCACCCCCGGTGGCAGGAGGGATAACAACAAAAACAACAGAGGTAACCACTGACCTGACCTGATCAGACCAAACCAACCATTAACCACCCACCTTTGTTTCTAACCAGTGCAGTGCAATTCACGCCAATTTAATACTTAATTAAATTACACCCAATAATACTAATAATAATAATAATAATAATAATAATTTTAAAACCTGTGTGTGAATCAGGGCAGGGTATCCCATCCCCATCCCACCCCACCCCATACACAAGTCAGTCAATCAGTACCATCCCCAGCTGGACTGGGATGTGACCCCCTCCACCCTTTGCTAGCTGTACCCCATTCCCATATTTTCATATCCATATATACTTATATACCCCTCAAAAACCCCCAATTTCCACACCAAAGCTATATCACATACCCTCTGTACAGACAGACACACAGTCCATCCCAGCCATGGCAGGGCCGAGGATGGACGCCGCCGATCAGATTAAGGGACCCTGGAGCCCGGAGGAAGACGACCTCCTGCAGCACCTCGTGCAGCGCCACGGCCCCCGCAACTGGTCCCTAATCAGCAAGTCCATCGCCGGAAGGTCCGGCAAGAGCTGCCGTCTCCGGTGGTGCAACCAGCTCTCCCCCCAGGTCGAGCACCGCCCCTTCACGCCGGACGAGGATCAAACCATCGTCCGGGCACATGCCCGCTACGGCAACCGCTGGGCCACCATAGCCCGACTCCTCTCCGGCCGGACCGACAACGCCGTCAAGAACCACTGGAACTCCACCCTCAAGCGGAAGTGCTCCTCCTCCTCCGCCGCCGCCGACAACGACGGCAGCGAGAATGACGCGCGGGACGAATCCCACCTCCGCCCCCTGAAGAGATCCGGCAGCCCCTCCGGATCCGACGTCAGCGACTCAAGCCTGCCGCTGCCGTCGCCGGCGGCGGCAGATGATCCGCCGACGGGGCTCAGCCTATCCCTCCCCGGAGCGGATTCATCCTCCGAGTCAAGCAATCACAAGAATGACTCGGCTCAGATCAAACCCAATTCCGCCCAATCACTGCCGGAAAAAAGGATCTCTCCGCCGTTCGGGGCGGAGATGATGGCGGCGATGCAGGAGATGATAAGGGCGGAGGTGAGGAATTATATGGTAGGCATGGTGCAGGGGGAGTACAATCATCAGCAGCCGTCCGATCATCACCATAATCATCAGCAGCAGCTGCAGCAGATGATTGGGACATGCTTCCAAGAAGCCAATGCGAGGGAGGGATTCAGGAACGGATTGATCAATTAAATTAAAATAAAAATAAATAATTAGGGCAAAAAGAAAAAGAATCAGAAAGTGGAGGGTAGAGGGAGGGAGAAGAGGAGACTAGTCTCTGTTTCTTGTTTATTCTAGAGCTTTAATTTAATTTTTAAAAATGGAGGAAATAAATCATTTTTGGTATTGTACAGGAGATGATGAATAGATACACAAGGGTTTTGAAATTGCATCATAACTCCGGCAATAGAACCCTAAAAAGATCATCAAGATTCAAACTTTATTTCCGATATAATTTTAGAAAATTTTACCAACTGTACAATACAATCTCACAAACAAACTTCTCAAACAAGCAGAAACATTACCGGTTTTGTTCACTTAAAAATAACTAAATAAATAAATAAATACTGATTATTTTCAACACCCAAATTCTGTATAGGATAACAAACTGTAAAAAATTTAGTTAGCAAAATAGCAATGTAGGTTTCAATGGAGAATCTTATCAGTTTGGAAGGCATTGAAAAAGACATTGATTTGTTTTAAGTTGAACAAAAGTGATGTGTTTCAAAAAGCAGCAACAGCAGCCGCATACTTTTTGCACTTCGGGTTCATTACGCTTCATCTAAAACTTAAAAAACACATGCTAATAGATATCTATCAGATATGGCTTAAAGCAGTACTCTATTTACACACACATACAATAAATAAGTGGCCAATATTATTTAATCATATATATATGCAATCTATGCCTTAACGTTATCAATTACCTCTACACACTATATAAAACAATCACATTATTATATCCCCAATACCTATTTGTTCATCAATTCAGTACACAAACAAATTATATAGATATAGAAAACTAACCTCAACCATAAGCTATATCCATCTCCGAGGAAAAGCACAAATCTCTCGGTTTTATTGAAGAGAAGAAGCTGCTATCATCTGAGTCTGACAACAAGGATGTTTCCCATTTAAAATTCGATGAATGCCTCACTATAACAGCCAGAAAAAGCTTCAAATGTACCTGAGAAATGCAGCTTCTGTCTTTAAGATGTCTTGCATTTTACAATTTCTGATTCCATCTGCTTCGATGTCAAATAGCTATCTCCAATGAATGAACACACAAGCCCCAAAATTTCTTCCTGCACTGACACGAGGAATTGCAAGGCATAGCAAAAAGACAACCCAAATTAAGTATCACAATGCATTTCTATAACTAAGGGCATATCTTAACATGTTCACATCCTTTTGTTTTTGGATTGAAGAAATGGAGTATGTATACAAATGTGCAGAGCTGTTGAAAACACTAGAACATTTAGATTTTGAAGAATCAGGGACTGAAATATCTATCATTGCAAACAACAAATGAATGCCTGAAAATAACAACATGGACTATTGCAGCAACCGTATCAAATGTTTTGGCCAAGAGAATATCAAAGCTACAGGTACAACAGGGATGTGTTGGTTGTTGTGTTAATGGTGTTTCCCCTAGCCGCTTGCTTCAGTTACTTTTGGGCCATCATAAGCAGCAAGGAAGAAAGTGCTATCATTACTTTGCAGAAACCTATGAGCAAAAACCAAGATATGCACTGTTAAGTTGAGAGTGCTAATCTCAAAACATAACATAAGTATATTCAAGAGAAACCAAAATGGCATGCAAAATTTAAATCTTGTGTTAAGTAGAGCATCTGATGCATTTTTATCTATTTCTCACTAATGTTGAATGTTAAGTATACACGGTCCTATCATTACTTTGCAGAAACCTATGAGCAAAAACCAAGATATGAAATGTTAAGTTGAATGCTATTCTTAAAACATAGCATGCATAAATTCAATGCAAAATAAAAACTTGTTTTAAAGTGGAGAATCTGATGCATTTTTATCTTTTTTCACTATCGTTGAATATGAAGAATACATCTTAGCTTTGTAGTGAAGTTATTAACTAAATATTAAAATCAGGAGAGTTTTAAGCAAGAACCAGAAGTATCAATTTCATGACATAAAATGAAAGAATAGACCGATAAAAGCTCGTACTTGAGAAATTCGATCAATTTCTGTTGCAAACGAATCAAAGTCTCCTCTTCAATTTTCATGTATGCCAACAACTCTGGCAACTTCACTGCAAATAATGGGGGAAATAGAAGCACAATTCAAGATCTGATAGAAACAAACAATAAAGAATCTCTTTTGCCAATTCAGTGTATGAAATTCATCACAACATATGGATATAGCTCAGATCACATATCTCCATCTAATATTCAGTTTGCTTAAAAAAGAAGAAAAAGAATGAGCATATACCAAAGAGGCGCAACAAATGTTCGGCTCCATAGACTGTGGATGGAGACACATTATCTGACACTGCCTCCCGATACTGTTGGCGCTCTTTTTTGTACAAAAGATTGACTGGTAATGCTTTGTCAAAATAACTTCTTAACCCGTTCAAAATTTCTTTAATTGAATCCGCCATCCTGTTTTGACCAAGAATTATAAATTAACACCAACTCATTTTACAAGTAAATATTTTGAGAGAGAAAAAAAAAAAAAAAACAGAAGAGGCACTCTTGGAGGTGTAAATGTCATATTTATAACACAAACTGATGGTAGAAATGTTATGTTTGTTAAAACAAACCAACAGGAAGCTAAAATGTTCATAAAGAAGAAAAACAAAAAGTCACAACAAATTCCATAATTCAACCTTAATTTCACTTTTAAGTAAAAAGGTTAAAATGTAAGAAATGAAATAAAGGCGGGCAGCACTGGATAGCTTAGCTAGCCATCAGCTTCCATTTTGACCATCTTACTTTTACCAACTCACAAAAGTTATAAACTAAGATACATGTTGATAAATTAACTTTCTAATATTCATTTGTTCACTAGAAGTTGTTGTTTTTATCACCGAATTGAATTTAGGGCTAGAAAAGCGTTCGTGAATATTTCAGAAATTGTCAATTATCAGGATGGAAATCAAGAATAAGTTATAATAACATAAAGTTGGGCACAAAAGAACTCACATGCCCTTCTTTGACCGATGTTCAAGATATTTTGCCAGTATATCATCAACATTTGGAGATCTTGGGAGTTTCACGAGCTGCAAGAGAGAAGCTTCAATGTAAATTTTACTCACTTTACAACATATATTATGCAATTTCAGTGCAAATTTAAACAATTGTTACTAAAATAAATCCATAGTAAACTCTCAAATGCTTCAAAACTCCATTTAGCAAGAGGCAGGAAAAATATTAATAGTATGCATCATACAACGAACAAGAAATAGCCAGAGTCCAGGATTATTTCCAGCATTAAAATTAGAGTTGAAACAACAAAACCCTAGAATGCTTTTCTGCAGCACCATCACATTGTCACAGTAACAAGCTAGTTTGTGAGACACCAGATTGATCTTTATACCTAGCTAATCAGAATTAAGAATATCACCACATTTCGTCGAACAGATTCAGTTATTCAAATACAATTTCTATTTAACATCATAAATCATAATTATATAGTTCAACTTAATCCGAACATAGACCAATACAGTTTCTTCACAGGAACAATTATTTTGTGCAATTGGCATCTGATAAATAAGAGATTCCCACTCTATGCATGATTGTTTCTCATAAAAATCTTATTATTGTTTTCACTAATCTATATGCAACACGAGAAATATTTTTCTTCCTATTCTTAATAGTAATTGGGCATGCGATGCTGATGAACCCAAGTACCTTGTTCTGCTGAGTGATAAACTCCCAATCATCAACTAATCGCTTCTTCAGATTCGGTGGAATGTGGATCTTGATGAGTTTCTCTGCTGCTGGATTGACCTAACAATGTAAACAGCAAAAGTAAGGCTATGAATGATTCTATTTTATATCTTTCTTTCTTTCTTTCTTTCATTTTTCTTTCTTTTTTTTTTTTTTTTCGCAATGCATCTACAATAACCTATTTTTTTACTTTTAATTTAGATAATATTTCGATATGATATTCTGTGAGATGAAAGAAAATATTTTTATTAGAAACTATGCTGGCTGAATAGTGTTGATTTAGGTTTGAAACCCAAACCAAACACACCCAATATTCTTCTATATATGTACTGACTCCCTATTCCTTACAATCAATGTGTATGAACTCAATCAAATATAGACTCATACATAGCTTCCCATTTTTCACAGCTCTATAAGGGTAATGGGCTGTGCTTTTACATTATATAATACACACCCTATGGCCCCTTACTCCCTTTAATGTTAATGCAATGTGATAAAACTACGAGATGATACCTTAGAAATGTTAGGAGATTGATTTCTTCTCATCAAAATATAAAGTGGCATAGAGTGATGAGTATTCAGTTCCTCTATTTAAACTCCTTTATGAATTAGTTGTTTCTTGTGATATTTAAATAGAAAATAAATTTTTAGGTATTATTATGTTAAATGAAAACTATGTGTATGATGTGATGTATTTTAGGGGAATCTAACACCCAATTTCAACTCAAAACCAAACAAACCCATTATGCTTGAATCAAAAGACATAATGAAGCAGAAAGAAAAAAAAGCATAAGAAGCTTTGCAGATACTTGTTCATATGATCAACGATAGGACATTGAATTGGAATAGTTCAACAGTTCAAAACAAACCTCAAAAGTTGAATCACCCTTCCGTTTTTTCCCCTTTGCAGCTACAATATCACGAAAAGAAATTAGCAGGTTTGATGGAAAACCATAACAAATAAAGCAAAGAGCATAATTTTTCAATAAAGAGTATGACTACACCTAATAATACTGCATGAATTACAGCACAAAGAGATGGCAATCAAATGTAGCCACAAAAGAATGCACACAGAGAATGTTCAAGTTCTATTTCTCAGTAATAAACATAATTCCCACTAAAAATCATGTGAATGGAATCCACAAAATTTTCTATTGATCCCAATGCTGAAAGGTACTTGAAGACAAGCCCCACAAATAAAATTGTAAGAGCAAGAGAATACACATACAAGTTTATAATAGAAAGCCAATCTGGCTTGAAGGAAATGACCAATAGAAACCAGAAAATACAGAAAGTAGATCGAATCTACAGGAATATACCTGTATTCTTTGCTTCTTCTTTATCCACTTTGGCATCTACAAAATGCTCATCAATAATAAAAGTGTTACAAGAATATAACCCCTTAAAATTCCTACAGTTATCAAACTAAGAACATCTTACCTGTGGAACTTTTAGATTTTGTTTGTGCTGAGCGTCCAGATTTAGTACCTTTGTCCAAGCCAGCTTTCTTTTCAAGGTCCTGTTGCTTCGAAATATTCTCTTCAGTAAGTTTCATCAAGCGATCCATGCCTACCCATTCATCCCAACTAATTAAAGATTTTAGTTAGTAATTCTGTATGTTCTCTAAGAGATCACCATTATATAGATTAGCAGGGAATTTTACAAGTGCAACTTAATAAAAATTTTGAAAAACATTGCAAAATTTTTGAAGGTATGTTTCCATTTTAAAAATTAATCAAAACACCAAATTAGATGGTAAGGATGATGTTTAAAAAATTAAAATGAATGAATTAATTTAAAAAATCAATTATATATGTATCTTTACTATTCATTATTTTTAGGTAACTTAAGACATCCAGGATTTCACAGACCCAACACACCTCAATGTTTCGGCCAAACAAAGCCATTCAGTGTGACTTCCACCAGATAAAATTACATTCTAATAGAAGACACTAGTTAAGTGAATGCATGCCTATAAATTACCAAAGAAATATGGGTATGGTAGAGATAGAAGAACTATAAAGTAAGACATGATGTAATTTTGTTCACAGAAAGGATTCCAAGTCATCATCCAAGGGAATAGACTAGCCCAAGAACCAAACAATCCAGCAACTGAACTGTAAAAAAGTGCATCCGTAAAATTCTACCAACTCAGTTGATTTCTCAAAAAAATGAAAATAAATTAAAATTGAAACCAACAGTTTCAGGCCAATGGTATTACTTGTGTACTTTCATCACTAAAAGAAGTATGCAGGAAATAAATAAATGAATTCATTAAAAAGACTCATAATGATCATCTAGACTTGGACAATGCGAGTGGAGATCATAATAATCAACCAATGGGTGGAAGCCAAATACAATGTTAAGAATGAATGTAGCACTACACATGAGTAACTGAGCATTTGCAATGGGTAAATATTTTATGAAACCATGCCCATAGAAAAGCAATTGATATTCACACCTACCAATGCCCACTTTCCCCCTGCCCCTGAGGTAATACCTCACAATTACTTTTGTCTTAGCAAAATTTCTTTTATCTAATCATGTAAACGTAATGCATCATCAAGCAATAGGAAAATAAAGGAGATATAAAAACAAAAATAGAGTGTCATAGGAACTTGATGTCTAATAAATAAAGGAACCGAAGGAATGCATGCGTGTGTGTCAGTGATTGGAGGAGCTATCTATTTGATTCTCTTCCCTCATACTCTTCAGATAAAGAAAATTATATGAAATGCCATGTCCATATACTCACTTTTTATTCCAACCCTGCAGACAATATAAAAATCCATTAGTTCATGCCTCACCAAAGGAATAAAAAGGTAATTTTACAAATAGAAATGACAAGGCCACCTTGATTAGTCAATTATAAACTATGAAAACACAAAACAAAATAGCATGATACAGTCAGACAGTTTTAACAACAGAAATCAGATAACTTGGAACAAAGAGAGACAAAACAAGAAGTTTCTTATAGACTTACGAGGTAGTGAAGAAAATATCTCCATTCATTCTTCCGGAATTCTGTTTTTTGAACCTATGCACCAAAAAGCAAAATTATGTTTTGAATTGTGAAGCTTAAGAAATGAAATGCCATAGAAGAACTAAAAATGTGGTACATAAATGTTGAATCAAATTTCTAACATAGATGATTCATATTAAAAAAATACCTACAAGATACAAATTTAGGTTCACAGGTTCATCCAATTTACAGGGGAACAAAAAAAATGCAAATTGGCTTGATTCACAATGCACCCCACAAGCATGAAGTATTATATCAAATTACAAAAACAAGTCAAGGTTCAAGGGCAAAGTTTGTAGGGTGAGGTGACTCCATGTAGTTCTTCAAACTTTTCAAGCATGTCATAATAATGACAGACAATTTAACAGTCGTTAAATTTTGGCAAATCAGGATGTTCAATAATTGCGAGTTGAATGCCCAAAGTAAAAAGGGACAACTTCGTATATGCTGTATATGTAAAAGGAAATTACTATAGCCCAGACCAATATACTTTTCTTTGAATACACTCGTGTCAAGGCAGAAATACATATGAATCTGCATTCATACAGTCACAGATGGTCCGTGGAAACACAAAAATTATATTGCCTATGCTACATGGGCTTCTTTTCCTTCACTTCTACAGGAGAAAACTCATAAAACGTAACATTTGAACAAACATTCAAGTGCACCATTAGGTACAAGTTTCCAAAAAAAGTGTAGAATCTGCTACATCTATTTTAAACTTATTATCCAAAATAAACAGACACTGAATATAATTGCCAAGAATAACACAGACATCATAGTTAAGTAAATGACCTTCCAGGCACAAATAGAAATGGCCGGCAGCACATATGTATGAATCTACAGAGCACAGATTCACAACAATTCGCTTGAGGATCAAGATCAAAACAAACACAAGAACAATATCTATAAATCTACATGCCAGCTAATCATACCTTTTCCTCTGAAGAAGTTATTCACATTCTAAAACAATGAAATATATCCTTTCATAACCAATAAGGCATACTGCAGTAAAAAAACTCACATCTACCTACAGTCCTACACTCACAACGCTGCTATCACCAGAAACACCAAAATCCATTAAAATTGGCTTCAATTTCCCTATAAAATGATCGACAACCGAAAACAAATGTGTCAACCAGAAAACCAAATCCCAATTCGGTGAAATCAACATAACATTAACACCAACTCATGACGCGCATCAAATCGAAGCAATCTAAAATAAAGAATCCAAACGGAATATAATCATCGAAAAAAATAATTACGTCACACAAAAACCTAAACCCTAACTAAATTCCACATGAAAATCTATAAACCAAAAATTGGGGCATGCCTTGGCTTCGTAGATACGAGGCCCATGAAATGCAAGAACCCGCTCCCCTTCGGTGTACGTGCTCTTCGTGGCGGAGGCCGTGGCGTCGCCGGAGGAATTATCGGTGTCGCTGGCCGACTCTCCCTTGGAACTATTCACCATTCTTCGTCCCCCCAATTTTCCTCCAAGAAATGGCTTCTCCTATGAGAACAACGAACGGTAATCAGCATAGATTCAAAGAACGGGCGCAGTTGCCTCGTGAAGATTGATCTGGCGCATGCTGCTGTATCGCGGTTAGCAGAAATTTTTTGTTTGTTTCCCACTTCTTTGCCGGATTTCAAATTAACGGGTGGAGCGGAGCGTCTATTTCTATCTACGCCAATAGCTCAATACTCCGGTCCGGTGCCCGAACCCGACCCGACCGACCCAATAAAGGTCAGTTAAACCGACCCGGAAATGGTATCCAGGTTTTACTATGCGTGCTTTTATTTGGTTTTTAAAATATTTAGTTTGAATTTTATATTAAAATAATATCGTATGTTTCACTTGTCTGTTACTTTATTATTTTAAAATTCCTTTTATAAAATTTAATCTTATTTTAATTTTTTAAATTTTTTTTTTAATTTTAATTAAATTAATTTATTATCTTAATTTTAATTAAAAAATTCAATAATTATATTTGCTTATATATTTTTAATTATTTAATAATTATACTCATTATAAATTTTCATGTCTACTATAAAATAGATACGATAACGGGGATGGATGGAGTATATGATAAAATATTTTAATATATATATATTTTTAAAAATAATAAAATAACAAATGATAAAATTTAAAGAGTTTGGACAAAAGAAACACATTTAGAAATTAAAATAAATAAAAAATAATAATAAAAGTAACTTTATTTATTGTATGTAAGTATTGAATAGAGGTAAATTTAATGAACATAATACAATACTGTATGGTTCCCATTTTTAATGTGTTATTTTGGATGAGTTTGAAAAAATTAATTTGAATTTAGTATTAAAATAATATTTTATGAATTGTAATTTTTCAAAAAATGTAACAGGCCCTCAACTGTCCCGGTCAACAACTATGGGTTGTCGCAGGTCAATTATGATACCAATTGTGATACTCCATCCACAAGCCACGTAAAATCGGACGTATCGAGATCGTAGATTTGGCTCATAGGTCAACACAAGTCCTTCTAACGTGCTTGCCAAAGACAAACACATTAACTTTAGAATTATTTTAAAAGGAATATGCACATTATTGATATAGTAGTTTATTTAATCAATTTAACCCTTAATCAATTTTGAATAGCCTAATACCGGCTCATCCACACATGGGAGTTGACCAAGTAACGGTCCAACCCGGGGTACCACATATCACTTCGTGATCTAAATGTTCAAAAAAATGATAAGTTGTGATTTCTTCGAATTCACTATGATTGAAATCATCATCGTTGTCGTCCGCCATAAATGGTGTGGTTGTAGATGCCCAATTGATTTGTCTTTCATTTTGATTATAATTTGATCCAACTCGCACATCATAGATATACAAAAATTTCAACACCTTACCATGAAATAACTATATTTAATAATTTGTAATGAACCTTTTTCTGAGTAGGTAACCGTGACTTCCTTAGAACTTCTATATATATTGTTTTTGCACTCCCAACATGGGTATCAAATTTATCCCCCGATAACCCAATCGTTGCGGTGTTTGTGTCCGTACTAAAAACTCTACCACACTTGCTTTAAATTGTAAGAACAATCTACTTTTACCCTCAATTTTTATGGAATACATCCATACTCTAAGAGAGTTCAGATTCATTTGTATTATAAATATACAATGATCGGACATAAGATAGTGGTAGTAAGAAAAAGTTAATGATTATCAATTTAAAATCCATAACAATAATTATTATTATTACAACAAATTTAGTTCAAAATTTCAAATTGAAGGCATCTACGCTAAATATTTATTTATATAATTGTTGATGTAATTTTTCAACAAAAATAAAGTAAAATTCAAAGATATAGAAAATATCCTTAAACTTGATTAATTAGTGCCTGAGATTAGGAATCTCTAAACACTGTATGGTACAGAAAATAAACTGGAAAATAAAATACTGAAATTTAAAGTGGTGATCCCCAAATCTGACTTTGCTTTGTTGAAGTTGATTGAAGATACCTCGCCAAACGATGATTCAAATCCTTAAATATTCCCTGGGAAACCGTACTGAAAACCGTCACCCGAACGGTTACAACGTCTCCTTCTCAACCGTCTTCCAACCTTTCTCATGCTGACACGTGTCCCCAGCAGACCAAAATTCCCTATATTTCGCTCCTTGAGCCGACCACAAACCTTCCGCTCTTTTGGCCCGACTTCGTCCTTCGTCCGACCTACTTCTTCGCCCGACCCCACTTGGGCCGACCTCCATATCAACCGCCCCCTGTCTTTGATCAAAGGCCTCCGCGTTTGTCCGACTCCGCCTTCTATCCGACCTACAGTTTACCCGACCTGCGGATATCCTATCTCGACAACTTTTCCGTCTCGAAGACCTCCCGACTTGAAAACCTTCCGATTCATCGTCTTTCCGTCTTGCGAACCTCCCGACCTGAAGACCCTCCGACTTGAGGTCTTTCATCTTGAGGGCCTCCCGACCTGAAGACCTTCCGACTTGAGGTCTTTCCGTCTTGCGGACCTCCCGACCTGAAGACCTTCCGACTTGAGGTCTTTCCGTCTTGCGGACCTCCCGACCTGAAGACCTTCCGACTTGAGGTCTTTCCGTCTTGCGGACCTCCCGACCCGAAGACCTTCCGACTTGAGGTCTCTCCGTCTTGCGGACCTCCCGACCGGAAGACCTTCCGACTTGAGGTCTTTCCGTCTTGCGGATCTCCCGACCTGAAGACCTTCCGACTTGAGGTCTTTCCGTCTTGCGGATCTCCCGACCTGAAGACCGTCCGACTTGAGGTCTTTCATCTTGAGGACCTCCCGACCTGAGGTCCTTCCGTCCTGAGGACCTACCGACCTGAGAACCTACCGACCTAAAAACCTTCCGTCCTGAATTTTCCTTAGAAATAAATAAATAAATTTATTTTCCTTGATTTCCTCACGGTGTCCTTCAGCCAGTTCAATCAACCCTATTGCCAGGCCCATTCCTCGTTTTACCTTGGGCTTTTAACCTAATTCTAAATTTCGTGCGTAACAACTTGCCCGCCGCCAAGGGACTTTCAAACGCCAATAAATGTTTGGAAGTTCATAAAGCACTACCTTCTTGAAAAACTCCCTTAGCAACTACACCAGTTACTGCAACACTCCTGGTTTATTCCTTCTTCGCAATACGAGCCTGTGTGAATCACAATCCCAAAACATTCTAACTATGGCGAATCAATACATTCCTGCCCTTCCTTTCGACGGAACCCTTCCAGAAGGTCCATTTTCAGCCTCGAAAGTACTAACTCCGACGATCCGTCCATATTGCACTACTCCTGAAGATTCAAATCGGATGAGGGAAGTTTTGGAATCTCGCAACGCCTTGGCTATCAACAATCCCAACTACCAAGCAGTTCGCATCCGAGACAGCATCAAGACCCATCTCACAGACCCAAAAGATCTGTATCGTGCTTGGTATCGACGAGTAGCAGAACACTTCCAGACCCAATGGCGATCCCAAAAGATCGACCAAGCAATACTACTGTCTACCATGCCTATCAACCTGCATGAGAAGGTGCTGTTGGCCATGTCCGCCTTCTGGAATGCGGAAAATGGGACTTTCCTTTTGCCCTCAGCCCCCTTTGGCCCAACCCTTATGGACGTGGCCATGATCGCACATCTCCCAGTCGTGGGTGAAGACCCTGTAATGGGAGCCCTAGATGGGCAGGAGCCACCAGAAGACCATCCGGGATGGTCTTTACAAGGTGTGAAGGAATGGGGTTGGACAAAGTTCGCAACCGACCAGCAAGGGGCCCCAGGGACTCCTGTAACCGACCGGGAGCATACTGCCTTTATTCTATTCTGGCTTTGTAGGTACATCATTGTTTCTCCTTCCAAAAGTGTTCTTCCTTCTCACCTCGACCTGGCCATTCATATTGCGTCAGGTCGGTTCTTTTCCCTTGGCACCCTATTTTTAGCCAATCTGTTTGAAGGACTCACCAGGGTTAGCCTTCGTTTAACAGATAACGATAATAGGAAATTAGACACTGCCGCGTCGGGTCCTTTTTGGTTTTTAGAACTTTGGTTCCGTCTTTACTTCCCCAACGCGTTTAACTTAGGATCTCCGCCCACTATGCCAACGTCTGAAAAACATTTAGGATTAGTCCTCAACCGACTCTGCTCAGGACGCAATAAACTCCAATCGTCCGATCCAATAATAACTGCCATTTTAACAGATACCCGCAGTAACTCTCGATTTTCTATGTATAAAAAATATGCGGGTTATGCTCCCGACCATTTTTGGCCCTTTCCAGTACCAAACCCGCTTCCGACTCCTGAGCCTTGTCCTCATCCCACCTATCCTTTCGCCTGGGACGTCGCCCTCAAACCCAGGTCTCTTTTTAGTAGCAAGAAACTTGATAAAAAAGGGCAGAAAACTTTTTACACTTTTAACTATGAACCTCAATTCATGGCGCGCCAGTTCGGCTGTTGCCAAGGTATCCCTGGACCCGTCACGTGTCCCCAAATAATTTTTCAAAGTCCCGACCGACGAGTCCTTCCTAATTCAATCCCTTCTTATATCTCCCAGCTCACCACGTATATAATTTCCAATTCTTATATTCCTTTCCGCTCCAACCCTGAGATTGTAGATACTTTCAATGAATGGTGGTCGGTTGTATGGTCCCTGATATCCCCTGATGAGGATCGGTTGCTGAACGTACTCCTCCCCCCCCAAGGACTGGTTCTAGGGGCGGCGATACATACTAGCACCCAAAAACAAACAACAGCCCCGGGAATCGGATCTGGGGGTCCCACGCGCAAAAGAAAAACTTCCCAGCTGCAAACACCCCCGACCTCGGAGACCGACCAGCAAACACTAGCAGACCTTGGACTAACTAGGACGTCAGCAAGGACCCGACCCCGAATTGGTAATGTTTCTTAACACCGTGAACCAATTCACTATATCATAACTTTGATTTTACTCATTTCATTCCCCAGAACCGACCTTGGTGACACCGACCATGCAGCCGACGCCAGCACCAACCGACCATTCAATCGGGCCTTTGGTCCAGACCAATTTGCCAATGAGCAGTCGGGCGGAGGACCCGACGCGGAGGCAAACCCCTCCTCCCGTACCGAGGAGTGGTCGGGCCAGGCCCCCGACCAGGAGACAATCTTTACCAACAGTGCCTATAGAACCAGTAAGTTCCTTTATCAGCAAGACTTAGGATTCGGATGATCAACCTTAATATATTTAACAACAAACATCTTCATGATTTTTCCACAGACACCTTCACCCATCCCATCAGCAGCAGGGGTCTCTTCTGACAGCGAGGGGACTACTTCCCAGATGGGTCGGCCGCCATACATGGCATCAGACTCATCTATGTCAAAGGAAGAACCAGCCGCCCTCGCCGAAGCTGACCCTCAAAACGACATCCCTGATGCTGCTGATCCCGAAATCGAAGGTGTCCCAGAGATCCTGGCTGCAGTGGCTCTAGATGTAGCCGTCCAACCTGCAGCCGCCCTACCAGCAGCGGCGCCCCCCCTAGCCATCGAATGGCAGGCAGAAGAACCACCTGTGGCAGCCCAACCTCCAGAAATGGAAGAAATGTCTTCATCCGATTCGGAGACTTCTGTTAATTTGGTAAGATTAAACCAATCCATGTCATAACTTTTCTTTCAAAAAACACTAACTGTTTCCAATACTACTTTCCATAGGGACCCAGGTCGGCACCTCAGCGACCATTCGCAGCAGCCGACGAGTCGGCTGCTGTTATACCAGCTGTCTGCCCAGCTCGACCGACCTCATTGCTACCCCCCTCACTGACAGCAGTCCGCCCAGAGGTACCACATATCTTCTTCGAACAAATTTGCAACTCCCTTGGAATATTTATTGACATTGTAGGACTTACAGGGGCCTTCGGACTTAGCTGTCCTATCGACTGTTCCGGTTCCAGCGGAGGCCCAGACTGTGTTCACTGAGGCCATTAACCGTCCCCTGTCCGAATTAAGGTCCGACTTATTGGACAAACTCATTCAGACGGTTGGTGGCCTTCTTTTTTACACTCCAACGGAATCACCAGCCGTCCCCATTCTGCATCGGCTGATGGAAAGACTTACAGAGCTCAAGACTGAAGTGGTAGTCATTGGCCTTCTGTCAGCCGAAACCCCCCAGCCCGACTTCGATCAAACAACGCTGGAGAATTCTTTGGCCAAGACTCGAGAATCCCTTCAGCAGACTACTGGAAGACTGGGTGGTCTCCTTAGCACGAAAGCTCTGGTTGATGATGCTATTCAGAAAAAGGAGGCAGAATTGCGGGAGCTGAGGAAAGAACAGTCTACCCTGGATAAGCAAATTACCAATGAACAGCATCTGCTTGAGAAGTATACCAAAAATGAGGCTGAATTGGATCAAGAGCTGAAAACCCAAACCCGATCCCAATTCATCAGAAGATATCAGACGGCTGCCAATACCAGAAGGCTATCCAGGGATGAAAACAAATGGACACAGATAAAAACTGCCCTAGGGGCACTGTTGTAATATTTCCCCCTTTGTAACAACAACTGACTTAGTAATCCATTTTTTCTTTCTTCTCTCAAAACAAGGATCACCTTTCAATTACCAGCTTTATAGGAAACGAACCAAACTCCTTCTTTAAAAGAACACTGTTTCTCACATTTTAAGAAACATATTCCCAGGCATATTTTAAAAATCAAAACACTGAAAGTGTGGACAAACATGGCGAATGACCGACCTCATGTTCCATCAAGCAACTGGGAGGGTGTTCTTCAACCCTTCTTTATAGGTAATCACCCCATTGGAGGCCATGCAGAAGACTTGTTACATATACTCAAGCAACTAGACTTCAAATTCCGATTCTCCCAACGAGGAAGAAGAACCATTCATCGCGTCATCCGCCTGATGGAAAAAGTCATTGAGGGGTATGAACCTCTTCATGACATCCTTAGCCGCATTCCTGATCTTCATCATCACATGGAAATGATCGAAAATCACGCAGCAACCATACTTCCAGATCTTGGCTGGGATAACATATTTTCCAATCAACGAAAAGTCTTTTCAAGATTGCGGACCATCGTTGATCGTGAACATCAAGCCCTAACAGACATGCAAGCACGTACCCATCAAGATTTAGATGAACTGCAAAGCCAATGGGAAAGGTACCGACCAGATTTGGAAGATCTTATTGAAGAAGAACCAGAGCTAATATCCACTCACTGGGATGAAAAGTCTGATTCAGAGGCAGAAAACTTCCCACAAATACACGATGACTAAATGAACCTTTAAATAGGTTCGAACCCCATAAATGGGTTCTGAATAATATTTTGTTTCAGGCAGTTTTGTTATCTGAAAAGGCAGGATAATACCTCTTCAGATATTTAGCATTAATAAAATCATGTATTCTTCTCCCTTCATGATTTACAATAATGAAAGCGCCATTCCCAATATCTTTTTGAACAATGTAAGGTCCTTCCCAATTCGGTGACCACTTTCCCAATTGGTCAGTTTTCTTATATGTAGGAAGGATGGTCTTCCAGACTAAATCCCCTTTTTGGAATGTCCTGTGAAGAACTTTCTTTCCGTAACTTCTTGCTCTGATTTCACTCTGTTTCACACTTTGCCCTATTGCATGGAGTCGGTTAACGTCCAAATCTTCTAACTGTTGCATCATAAGTTGTTGGTATTCCTCTGTAAGACCACTATCAGTAAATTCTGTTCGGCCAGATGATACTCGGATTTCGGCTGGTAAAACAGCATCTTGGCCAAACGTGAGTTGGTAAGGTGAGAACCCTGTGGCCGTATTTCTGGTATTCCTATGTGCCCATAAAGCCTGAGACAATAACAAATGCCACTTTCTTGGGTTCCCTTCAACCATCTTCTTTATAATCCCAATAATAATCTTATTTGCTGCTTCCGCCTGTCCATTGGCTTGGGGATAATAAGGTGAAGAATGATGTAATCGAACACCGAATTCTGCCAAGAAACTAGAGAACTTTTCCCCTGTGAAAACCAGGCCTTGGTCGGTTGTTATAGACTGAGGAATACCATACCTGTAAATAATTTGATTCAAAACGAAGTCTATCACTTCTTTCTGATCCACATTTTTCAAAGCGATTGCCTCTACCCATTTGGTAAAGTAGTCAGTCGCAACCAATATGAAACAATGATGTTTTGATGAAGCAGGATGTATTTTCCCAATAATATCCATAGCCCATGATTTAAAAGGCCATGGTTTTGCCAAAAATTGCAATTCGGTTACTGGCAAATGATTTAAGTTTCCATGTCTCTGACATTCCTGGCAGCCTTTTGCGAATTGTATGCAATCCTCAAAAATCTTAGGCCAGAAAAAACCCAAGCGATGAATGGCCCATCTCATATTGAGACCTGCCCGATGAGGTCCACATATCCCACCATGTACTTCTGTCATTACCTCTAGAGCTTCTTTAGACCCCAAACATTTCAAAAGCAGACCTTCAAATGACCTCTTATACAAAATTCCATTTATTAATTGAAAACGTAAAGCTTTCAATCGCGTCGCAACTGAAACATTTGCACCAGGATTCTGTAAATATGTGATAAGCTCTGTTCTCCAATCGGGCACTGTTTCACTGGTATCTTTGTGTCCGACTGTAACTAAGCCGTCGGGCTCCTGCCCGATAGTAACTACGCAGTCGGGCTCCTGTCCATCAGTCTCATGCCCGACCATAACTTCGCAATCGGGCTCATGTGCGAATACCTCCTGCCCGACCGTAACTTCGCAGTCGGGCTCCTCTGCGACTATCTCCTGCCCGACCGTAACTTCGCAGTCGAGCTCAGATCCGACAGTCTCCTGCCCGACCATTCGATCACGTATTGGGTCTGTCTTTTCTTCTATGCCCGACTTGACCTCCGACCACATATCCCCTGGAATTCCTTTACAGGCCCTTTGAGCCAACTCATCAGCACGTTGGTTTTCTTTCCTTGGAATGAACTCAATTATTACTTCTGAAATTTTTGTCAATAACCGACCCACGATGTCCCTGTATTTGCGAAGATGAGGGTAATTGCAAACATATTGATTGTTTACCTGGTTGACCACTAATTGAGAATCCCCTCTTATAATTACAGACTGGACCTTCCTGGCAATTAAAGCCTCCAAACCCAAAATTAAAGCTTCATACTCTGCCGAATTATGGGTCATGGCTTCCAATCTTAGTTGTAAGTTAATCTTTTGACCGTCGGGTCCTTGCAAAAAGACCCCTGCCCCTGATTTGTTTCCAGAGGTAGAACCATCAAAGAACATCACCCATGTTCTGGTACTCATATAATGCACACATCCGACCTGTAGGGTATTCAAATATGATGGACAACCGAATGGTCGGACGCTATCACTATGAGAATACCCGACTTGGGAAAATTCTGCTAAGAAGTCGGCTACTGCTTGTCCCTTGACTGCCCTCAACGGGGAATGTTGAAGATCAAACGGAGCCAATTTGATGGCCCACTTCATGAGTCTGCCCTTCATAGTAGGTCTCTGTAAAATCAATTTGATGAGATCCACCTTTGATATGACCTCAACTCTTCTGGGCAGCAAGTAATGCTCGAGTTTAGTACAAGCAAAGACTAATGAATAACACATCTTTTCTGGCATAGTGTAATTCAGTTCTGGTCCTGTAAGGGTTTTACTGAGATAGTAGATTGCCCTTTCCTTCCCGTCATCACCATCCTGCGCCAATAAACAACTAACCACTTCATATGTATTTGCCAAATAAAGTTTGAATGGCCGACCTTGTTTAGGAGGCATCAAGACTGGAGGGTGAACCAATGCCTGCTTGATAGCATCTAAAGCCGTCTGTTGGTCGGGACCCCATTCAAAGGCGATTTTTCCAGCTTTCAACAATTTAGTAATGGGTCTGACCTTGCCAGCAGCATTAGAAATGAAACGCCTCAAATAATTCACCTTACCCAACAAACTTTGGATTTCTTTAACCGTCTTGGGTGGCCGACTATCAAGAATGGCTTTAGCCTTATTGGCATCAATTTCAATTCCTCTCTCATGAACTAAGAATCCTAAAAAGCTCCCGGCTGATATTCCAAAAGCACATTTGGTTTGATTCATCTTCAACTTGTACTTCTTCATTCTTTCAAATGCCTCTTCAAGATTCCTCAAGTGTTCATCAAAACTGGAAGATTTAACAATAACATCATCAATATACACTTCCATAGATCTGCCAATTAAATCATGAAAGATTGAATTCATGGCTCTTTGGTAAGTTGCCCCTGCATTCTTTAACCCGAATGGCATGACTGTCCATTCATAAATACCTAAAGCCCCTGGGCATCTGAATGCTGTCTTAGGAATGTCTTCTTCTGCCAAGAATATTTGGTTATAACCTGCATAACCATCCATCAGACTAAGGATTTTATGCCCTGCTGCTGCATCTATCAGCATGTCGGCCATAGGCATCACATATTCGTCCTTAGGGGTAGCTAGGTTCAAATCCCTGAAGTCGATGCATATCCTTATCTTACCATTTTTCTTGACCACTGGCACAATATTAGCCAGCCACTCCGCATAACGGCAAGGTTGAATGAAACCCACTTTGAGAAGTTTTTGGATTTCTTCCTTGATTTGAGGCATCAGATCTGGACTCATTCGCCTTGGAGGTTGTTTGTAAGGTTTACAACCTTCTTTGATGGGCAATCGATGCTCTATTAGACTTCTTGTCAAACCAGGCATCTCTGAATAATCCCATGCTAAACAATCAATGTTGTTTCTAATAACTTCGAGCATCATTGTTTGTTGCTCTTTAGACAAATAACCACTTAACCTGATCACTTTTGGAACCAATTCGGTTCCTAAATTAAACTCCAATAATGGGTCTTGTGATGAAGCTGTTGGTTCTGTTTTTTCTAATAAGTCGGGCCAACGAAATTGTTCATCTTCTTGGAGGTGAACATCCAGAATCTCTTTACTATTTTCTGCTTTATGGAATAACTGTTTTAAATAGAACTTATTAATGAGAGAACTACATACTTCTAAAGTTGTATCTTCCATAACAAACAACTTATACGGAAATGGGTGTGGCTTTATCATGAGCCATACAGTAAAGGTGTTCTTTTAATAGAACATCGAGTTCTGGCCAGTGACTTTATAACCCTTGTTTGGGTATTCCCTGGCCATATACAACTGAGACATCGGAGCCAAGTGACTAGAATAAAACACTGACTCTTCCACTTGTTCTGTTACGTCGAATGGGTTGTCATTCGCTTCCATTTTAAAGACCTGATTTCCTTCCCAGAACATTAACTGTTGGTGCAAGGTTGATGGCACACATTGAGAGGCATGAATCCAATCTCGTCCCAGCAAAAGAGAGTATGTAGTATCTGCGTCCACAATAAAGAAAACAGTGGAAATTTTCTTTGGTCCGACCTCAATTGTGGCAACCATCATACCTTCAGGCTTGGTCGGCTGCCCTGTAAAACTTGTCATTTCGAATTCCACAGGGGACATATCGTGAATTCCTTTCCCTAGCTTCTTGAGAGTCTTCAATGGCATAACATTAAAGACTGCTCCATTATCCACGAAAACCTTTGTGATTGGTTTCCCACAAATGTGAGCATTAACATACAGCGGTTTCAAATGGGAGTTCGCACCCTCTGGAATAGGAGGAAACACAATTGAAGGTGCTTCCGACTGAGGCTCAGAATCTGTAATCTTTGCCAACTCTGTTTCCTCTAATTCGTCATCTGCCAAGAATGCCCATAAAGGTTCGTCCATAGTATCATCTACCAGACTCGCCCACGTCGGTTCATCACTCATCTGGTTAATCTCTGTCATTCGACAAGGGATTCGTGGTCCCAGACGAGATTTAACAGATCTTGAATTTTCCTCTGTAGGCACCACTTCTTCCTTCGTCTCATTTCGAGATTGAACCGTCAAAGATTCAATACGAAATTCTTCCAGAGATGGATTGATGTTGATCCGTTCACAATGTTGGCATCTAAAACCTTTAATTATTTCATCTGCCATTCCTTTACCTTTCCCCTGTCCCGACGAACTTCTTTTGGTATAGTCGGAAGCTCCTAATCCGTCCTTCGGTTGCTTTCCTGACCAGACCCGACTGGACCGACTTATTGGAGACTGAATGGCCGCTCCCTGCTCGTCGGTCGTTTGTTCTGTAAAGACTCTAATGGACTGATCTCCTGTCAAGTGGTCGGCTGCATTTTGTTCGTCGGTTCTTTGTTGTACTGCAGGAACTCGTTTCCCATACTTTGCAGCATACCTGCGTTTGGCATTGCGAATCTGTGTACGATTCATACCTGGGAAACGAGGATCTATATCAACGGGTAAAGGCTTTTTATTTCGAGCCCAATCGTTCCCGACTGAACCCGTTTTTCTGGTCGGGTGGTCTCGCACTAAAACCTTTTCCTTCACTTCCACATTAAAAGAACCGTCTGGACGGTCCCATTTTTCAGCGACTGGCCTTTCAACAACTTTGAGTCGTTCTTCCGGTCGGCTGCTGTTTGGCTGATTCCCTTTCTTTTTTCTGGGACTTGCCTGAGTTTGCTCCCCTGTTTGTCCACTATTGACCGAACTTTTCCCTGTTTCCGAACTTGGTTGGATGTCAACCATTGCAGTTGTTACTTTCGGAAATGGTTGCTGGTCTACACCTAAAGTGATGTATTTGAGCCGACCTGTCTTGATGGCCTTTTGAATTTCCTTCCTAAAATGAGTACACTGACTTGTAGTGTGTGTGAAAGAATTATGCCACTTACAATATGGTCTCCCTTTGATTTCTTCTTTAGTGGCAAGTCTTTGGCCCTTTGGAATACGGATCTGCCCATCAGTCAGTAGGATATCAAAGATTTCATCAGCTTTCGAATTATCAAAGGTCGGTTGCTCCTTTCCTTCAGATCCTGGTACTGGCTTCAATTTAGGACATACATACGGTTTTCCAGAAAGGATTTCGGCTGCCATCTCTTCTGACTGATTAAAATCAAAGTCGCATGTTTCTGTTCCCATACTCGCCATATGTTGGCCTCTATTACGCCTGTTATGTTGATCTTCCTCTCTGAACAAAGACTCTAGACGTCCTGCCTTGGATGCAAGACTTGCCAAATCCTCAACATCCAGGGCAGTGAGTGCCTTTCTTAAACGATTATGCATATTCCGGACCACTAAATTGGTCATCTCTTTCTCACTGATTACCGTAGGACATCGTCCCTTCATCAATCGTACCCTTTCTATAAACTGTGAAGCAGTTTCTTCTGGATACTGTCTCAATTCAAGTAAATCAGTTAAAGACACAACTGGTAAAGGATTGAAGAATCTAGCGTGAAATGCCATCTCCAGTCCTTCCCATGTCTGAATTTGTCCAGGAGGTAGACTTACAAACCATGAAAACGCCGTTCTGGTAAGAGACAAACCAAACAGCTGTAACTTATAAAAAGGGTTATTGCCAACTTCTCCTAATTGTGCTGTGAACCGACCAACATGTTCTATGGTGGAAGATCCGTCCTCCCCTGAGAATGCATGAAAGTCGGGTGGTCGAAAATTCCTTGGGAGAGGGTGTTCATGAATGATCCTTTCTGGGAAAGGTCTTTGATATGCAGGGCGGTTAGCCATCTGAGGAGTTAATCCATACTGATCCCTTAATATATGTGCAATCTCATCAGGATCTACATGAAAGCGTTGATGATCAGGAACCTGGAACGGATCCTGCACAGGAATATGAATCGGATCATGTATATATCCTTCAGGCCTGTCCTCCCTTGTATTGTTCGGCTGCGAATTGGTAACCCTTGGTCCCAGTGGAACATTGTTGGGAAAAGTCAAAGGAGTTTTTCCCCGATCCATTCGGTTGGGATTTGTGGCACTTGGGAATGTACTATCCACGAATGATGGCCCTGCGAAATTTGCCTGTGGTCTGGACGGTGACACTCCTGGTGGCGTTTGAGTGGGTTGAAGACTAACCCTTGACAATGCTTGATCTATCATGTTCTGCAACTGACTCTGTTGCTCACGCAACATGTTCGTTTGTTGCTCACGCAACATATTCTGCATAACCAAGGTATGCTGGTTGTTCATTTGTTGAACATAAGACCACCAATCAGTTGGTGGTTGTGGGATTTCCCCGGCATTTGGCACAATGGGTGGTGGAACGGATTCTCCCACCGGTGTCGAAGATGCTTGCGGTTGTGACCCTGCCATAACCCTTCCGATGATTCGGCCGGATCTAAGACGTATGAAATTATCGCCGGAATTGGAATGAGCAATTGTGTCTTGCTCCCATTGTGGTCGCCAATTTGTTGATGTAATTTTTCAACAAAAATAAAGTAAAATTCAAAGATATAGAAAATATCCTTAAACTTGATTAATTAGTGCCTGAGATTAGGAATCTCTAAACACTGTATGGTACAGAAAATAAACTGGAAAATAAAATACTGAAATTTAAAGTGGTGATCCCCAAATCTGACTTTGCTTTGTTGAAGTTGATTGAAGATACCTCGCCAAACGATGATTCAAATCCTTAAATATTCCCTGGGAAACCGTACTGAAAACCGTCACCCGAACGGTTACAACGTCTCCTTCTCAACCGTCTTCCAACCTTTCTCATGCTGACACGTGTCCCCAGCAGACCAAAATTCCCTATATTTCGCTCCTTGAGCCGACCACAAACCTTCCGCTCTTTTGGCCCGACTTCGTCCTTCGTCCGACCTACTTCTTCGCCCGACCCCACTTGGGCCGACCTCCATATCAACCGCCCCCTGTCTTTGATCAAAGGCCTCCGCGTTTGTCCGACTCCGCCTTCTATCCGACCTACAGTTTACCCGACCTGCGGATATCCTATCTCGACAACTTTTCCGTCTCGAAGACCTCCCGACTTGAAAACCTTCCGATTCATCGTCTTTCCGTCTTGCGAACCTCCCGACCTGAAGACCCTCCGACTTGAGGTCTTTCATCTTGAGGGCCTCCCGACCTGAAGACCTTCCGACTTGAGGTCTTTCCGTCTTGCGGACCTCCCGACCTGAAGACCTTCCGACTTGAGGTCTTTCCGTCTTGCGGACCTCCCGACCTGAAGACCTTCCGACTTGAGGTCTTTCCGTCTTGCGGACCTCCCGACCCGAAGA
Organism: Andrographis paniculata; assembly: GCF_009805555.1. NCBI lineage: Eukaryota > Viridiplantae > Streptophyta > Magnoliopsida > Lamiales > Acanthaceae > Andrographis > Andrographis paniculata. Next base: position 4,928,911 of record NW_026137624.1, read on the forward strand.
CCTTCCGACTTGAGGTCTCTCCGTCTTGCGGACCTCCCGACCGGAAGACCTTCCGACTTGAGGTCTTTCCGTCTTGCGGATCTCCCGACCTGAAGACCTTCCGACTTGAGGTCTTTCCGTCTTGCGGATCTCCCGACCTGAAGACCGTCCGACTTGAGGTCTTTCATCTTGAGGACCTCCCGACCTGAGGTCCTTCCGTCCTGAGGACCTACCGACCTGAGAACCTACCGACCTAAAAACCTTCCGTCCTGAATTTTCCTTAGAAATAAATAAATAAATTTATTTTCCTTGATTTCCTCACGGTGTCCTTCAGCCAGTTCAATCAACTCTATTGCCAGGCCCATTCCTCGTTTTACCTTGGGCTTTTAACCTAATTCTAAATTTCGTGCGTAACAATAATAAATGAGCTTCTTTTACTAATCTATCAAAAAAATGAACTTGGCCAAAAATATTATATTTATTTGGTCACTGTTGTTATTTAATTTTAAAATAATTCAAATAAATAAAATTTTAAGTAAAAAATTGTTGCATTCTAATATATTCAAAAATTTAAAAATATTTAATACATAAAATAATATAAATTATATAAAAAAAATTATGTAACACATTTTTATTTAAAAATATAATCAAAATTACAAATTTAGACATATAATAAATAAACATATATATATATATGTAAAATCAATTAATAATACATATAGAATCAACAAAGTATAGTTCTCTCACTAAATTAAGAAGAGATTTAGAATCATGTGAATATTATGAAATAATTATGAAAATAATAAAAATAATTGTAGCATTTCAAGTAAAAAAATATTTGTATTATATAAATTTATTTTAAAAATTTTAAAATATAAAATTATAAAACATAACTCAGCTCGAAAAATAAAACAATAGGACTAATTTCCAATTCTTAATCTACCAATAATACACTAGTAAAATATAAAATATAATATATAATTCAAATCTAACAAGAAAATTTAAAAAAAATAATAATAGTAGTATAAGATGCATAATAAATAAATTCTAATAATAAACTAATATATAATTATTGGATGTTTAATGCTAAAATAACTAAAACTTTAACCAAATATGTAGTTCTTACTAAATAAATATGAAAATAAGGAAATGAATTTAAAATATATATATATATATATATATATCTTATTTTCATTGAAAAAATGAAGACGATGAATGGTTTAAGGTAAAGAATTAAAGATAAAAGGTTGGCAAAAGATAATGAATAATGTCTTCTGAAGCGTCTAATGGTTTCAGAATTTTCGAAACATTTTTCTTTCTAATACTAGTATTAAAAATCTAAAGTATTAGCTTCGAAAAAAATATTATATTCATTTGCTCACTGTTGTTTTATTTAATTTTAAATAATTCAAATAAGTAAAAATATAAGGAAAAAACTTGGTGCATTCTAAACTATTCAAAAATTTAAAAATATTTTTAAAAAAAAAGACTTAAAATTAATATAAAAAAATATGTAACACATCTTTATTTAATAAATTAATCAAAATTACAAATAAATATATATATATATATATGTAAAATCAATTAATAATACATTTAGAAATCAACAAAGTATAATTCTCTCACTAAATTAATAAAATATTTAAAATCATGTATATATTATAAAATAATTTTGAAAATAATAAAAATAATTGTAGCATTTTAAGTAAAAAATATTTGTACTCAAATACATAAATTTATTTTATAATTTTTAAAATATAAAATTACAAACATAACTTAATTTGAATAATAAAAGAATATAACTAATTTGTATTTATTAATCTAACAATAATACATTAGTAAAATATAAAATATGATATATAATTTAAGTCAAACAAGAAAATAAAAACTATATATATAAGATACATAATAAATAAATTCTACCGATAAACTAATATATAATTATTGGATGTTTAATACTAAAATAAGTAAAACTTTAAGCAAATATTTAATTCTTACTAACTAAATATTAAAAAAAATGAATTTAAAAAATATGTATATATATATATATATATGCAAAGACTTAAAGATAAACGGTTTGCATAAAATAATAATAAATAATGGCTTTTGAAATTTGTGAAATTTCTTTCGCATACCTTATGCGCCTAATGATCTTTAGAGACCTTTTTCTTTCTAATACTAATATTAAAAATTTAAAGTATTGGCTTCGAAAATTTTGAATTATTTCTCAAATGGCCTCTGTAACTTAGATTGGTTTGAAGCAAAGTATGTCAATTAATGATATTAAATATGTAAAATTAGTTTCAAAATTTCGAGACTCTTTTATTTTAAATATTAATGTAAACACATAAAATATTGGCCTCGGAAATGCCGAAACCTTCTTCAAATAGTTTCTAGATAGTACTCCCTCCGTCCGTTTAAAAAATATTAGCTTAAAAAATTCCAAAATCTTTCTAATTTCAATAACAATATATAGAAGATTGGCCTCGAAAATTTAAGATATTTTCTATGCAAGCTTGGAATGTGCTTCGAAATATTCTAAACCTTAAAAAAAGACTTGGAATCGCCGTGCAACATTCATGTCCTCCAACATTGAACTCAGGACTTATAATAGGTTTGAAAGTATTTTCGAAAAAAAAAAATTGAAGTAAATATGTAATATTCTGATAGTAAATCCTCATTAGCTTCAATAACACTATAATTATTCAACTCTATACATGCATATATATATGAGATCTTCGGCCTCCCTTGGCTTATCATGTACTCTTTTTAATATAACTATAGATTTGCTTTTTTAGCCATCAAATTCTAAGTTTCTATCATTTGAATTCTGCGTTTTTAAAAATATATATATTTTCTCACAAATATTCTTTCATACATTATTTTAATAACGAATTCAAATCATTTTTTTTTCAAATTCATCAAAAAAAAAAATAATAATAATAATAAAAAATCCTATGTATTTAATATAAACATATATATATATATACAAGGATGTAATATTAAATGGATACCTTTCACATCCTTATATATTTATATACTCTCTCAGTCTAAAATTGTATTTACAAATAATATTGTATTAATATTATTACACAATAATAATAATATTTTTGTCATTTTTTTAATTTATATTATTTTAATATAATAATTAATATTTACAATAAAAAATAATATTATTTCCCATATATATATATATATGTTATGTAATAATAAATATAATATGATATATAAATATATGTCAGTTGGTAAGTATAATATATATATATGTATGTATGTATGTGTGGATGTGTTTTGTATATGAATATTATATATATAGATAGATGTATGAAATGATGTATGTATATGTACATGCAATAAATGCGAAGTTGATGGATGCGAGGGGAATTGGCAGAGATGTTGAATGAGTTTTTTTTTTTTTTTTATATTCATATTATACACAGTAAAAGACATATATATACGCCAAACCGTCATACAACCAACGGAGAAAATTTGGCCAATAATAGAAATCGTGTTCATAAATAAAACGTCCACATAACATTCATATATAATATACGTATATAACAATATATATATATATGACTAACATTTCATTTTTATTGTCCATTTCGAGCAGTCATTGCATCATGTATTTCATCGCCATATTATTGGCTTTCGCCTTAGCCTACGCCTTCCACACTCTCTCCGGCCGCCGGAAAAACCTCCCGCCGGGACCTACGCCGCTCCCCATCATCGGAAACCTCCACCTCCTCGGCGATCTCCCCCACAGATCCGCCGCTCAGCTGGCCGCCATTCACGGCCCAGTCATATCCCTCCGCCTCGGCCACGTCACCACGATGGTCGTCTCCTCCGCCGCCGCCGCCAGAGAAGTCCTGCAAAAACACGACGAGGCATTAGCCAGCCGAGCTATCCCCGATTCCTTCCACGCCCACCGCCACTCCGCCTACTCCGTCGTCGCACTCCCGGCGGCGTCGCCGCGGTGGCGCACCATCCGGAAAATCATCACCGGAAACATCTTTTCCGGCAGCCGCGTCAGAAGCAGCTATAACCTCAGAAAATCCAAGGTCCAGGACCTCATCGATTATTGCCGGAAAAAATCCCTCGCCGGCGAGGCGATCGACGTCGGAACCGCCGTTTTCGACACTTCCATAAATCAACTCTTCAACCTCATATTCTCCAAAAATTTAACCGACGCCGTTTCGACATCCGACGGAGAGCTACGACATCTGGTAAGAAATATCATGGTCGAAGCCGGAGCCCCAAATTTGGCAGATTTCTTCCCAGTCCTCAAAAAAATCGATCCCCAAGGAATACGACGTCGTATGAAGGTTCATATGGGGAAAGCGCTGCAAATTTTCAGAACCCTAATTGACGAGAGGTTGGAGACGACGAAGTCCCGGAATCCCGGACCTGCTGAAGATCTGCTGGAGGTCCTGCTCGAAGAACTTGACGACAGGACTTTAATCGAACACATTCTTTTGGTAAAATTAAAAATTCGATCGAATTAATTATAATTCTTCAGATATTAATTTATTTTATTTAATCTGGTGTAGGATTTGTTCATCGGAGCAGGTGATACGACGTCGAGCACGGTGGAGTGGGCTTTGGCGGAAGTTTTAGGAAATCCCGAAACCCTAAAAAAGGCGAAATCGGAGATGGAGGGAGTGGTCGGAAAGGGGAGAGTAATCGACGAGTCAGATTTCCGGCGGCTGCCATATCTGCAATCTCTGGTGAAGGAAACTTTCCGGCTGCACCCGCCGGTGCCGTTTCTGATTCCGCGCAGGGCGGAGCGCGCCGTCGCCGTCGGCGGCTACGCCGTGCCGGCGGGTACGCACGTGTGGGTGAACGTGTGGGCGATGGGGCGTGATCCGCACGTGTGGGAGAGTCCTCTGGAGTTCAGTCCCGAGAGGTTTCTGGACTCGGCGGAGGACGTATTTGGCGCGGATTTCGAGCTGATTCCGTTCGGCGGCGGGCGGCGGATCTGCCCAGGCGCGGCGGTGGCGGCTCGGATGGTGCCGCTGGTGGTGGGGTCGCTGCTGAATTCGTTCGATTGGAGGTGTGAGGAAGGTCTGGACATGGCGGAGAGGTTTGGGCTGACGATGAGCAAGGCCCGGGCCCTGCGGGTTTTCCCGGTCCCGATCTGAATGAATCGTGGCCGTTCGTTTTGTGGGCGGGGCCCACTGGGTTATCTTGAATGTTAAACCCCACGAGCTATGGCATTTTAAATGTGGGGTTGTGATATAAAATTATGTAGGAATTTCGTTTCGCGCATGTGTGTTTCTTTTAGTTGAATTGGAAAGATTTTTGATTGGTGTTATCTGGATCACCACATATAAAAATCTAAAAATATAGGAATATACATATATATATATATATATTTATTAGAAATTTGTAGTCGTTATCCTTCAATAAATTTTCGATCAAATCTAATAATTAAATTAATTTCGACAATACAAAATATACTACACAAATCATATGCAGGCAAGACGTAAAAACGTTATAAATTTAAGCTTATAAATTTACAGTTATGAGATCACCCTACAATAACAATCCTTTATAAAACAAAATATATATATTTATATATTTATTTTTATCTTTTGAAAAATTACGTGTGTTTGCTTGTCAGGTTTTATACTTGATTTTACTATTTTATTTTATTTTTTCCAAAAACATCAAATAAAACATCAAATTTTTATTTATTTTATTACACTAAAATTTAATTTCACATTCAAAACATCACATCAATATATATTTATATCACATCAAACAATTATTTCAATTCAAAATCTTACTATTCAAAATCAAAATTCAAAACAAAAACACAAAGTCAGTATAAAAAAAATTGGAAATAATTTTTAATTAAAAAAAATATCTGAATACAATTATGAATGCTGTCGGTTTGATGAATAGCTGTTTTGAAAAAAAAAAATGATAAACGTTTTTTCCTTTTTATGATGTAATAAATTTTTTTTAGCATTCAGATTGTTTCTTTAAAAAATTATTATTACTAATTAGTGTTACGTATGAAATTTAGAATTAGGTTAAAAGTCCAAGGTAAAAAGAAGAATGGGCCTGGCAATAGAGTTGGTTGAACTGGCTGAAGGGCACCGTGTGGAAATCAAGGAAAATACAGGACGGAAAGACTTTAGGTCGGAAGGTCTTCAGGTCGGTAGGTCCTCAAGACGGAAAGTCCTCAGGACGGAAAGACTTTAGGTCGAAAGGTCTTCAGGTCGGTAGGTCCTCAAGACGGAAAGTCCTCAGGACGGAAAGACCTCAGGTCGGAAGGTCTTCAGGTTGGGAGGTCCTCAAGACGGAAAGTCCTCAGGACGGAAAGACCTCAGGTCGGAAGGTCTTCAAGTCGGGAGGTCCTCAAGTCGGAAAGTCCTCAGGACGGAAAGACCTCAGGTCGGAAGGTCTTCAGGTCGGGAGGTCCTCAAGACGGAAAGTCCTCAGGACGGAAAGACCTCAGGTCGGAAGGTCTTCAAGTCGGGAGGTCCTCAAGACGGAAAGTCCTCAGGACGGAAAGACCTCAGGTCGGAAGGTTTTCAGGTCGGGAGGTCCTCAAGACGAAAAGTCATGAGGATGGGAAGTCCGCAGGTCGGGTAAACCGTAGATCGGATAGAAGGCGAAGTCGGGCAGACGCAGAGGTCTGTCAAGAGGAAGGTCGGGCAAGGAAGAGGTACGGACAGACGCGGAGGTCTTCGGTCAAAGACGGAGAGTAGCTGATGCGGAGGTCGGCCCAAGTGAGGTCGGGCGAAGAAGCAGGTCGGGCGAAGGACGAAGTCGGGCCAAAAGGGCGGAATGTCTGTGGTCGGCTCAAAGAGTGAAATATAGGGATAATTTTGGTCTGCTGAGGACGCGTGTCAGCAGGAGAAGGGTTGGAAGACGGTTGAGAAGGAGACGTTGTAACCGTTCGGGTGACGGTTTTCGGTACGGTTTCCCAGAGAATATTTAAAGGCTTGGATAATCATTTGGCAAGGCATCTTCAATCAACTTCAACAAAACAAAGTCAGATTTGGGGATCACCACTTTAAATTTCAGTCTTTTATTTTCCAGTTTATTTTCTGTACCATATAGTGTTTAGAGATTCCTAATCTCAGGCACTAATTAATCAAGTTTAAGGATATTTTCTATATCTTTGAATTTTACTTTATTTTTGTTGAAAAATTACATCAACAATTAGAATTACAAAATAATATTTATAAAATATTTTACGAGCAATTTTATTATTATTATTATTATTGAAAACTATGAATAAATTTTTTTGAAAAATAATCAAATGATATTTTTTTTTGTAAAAAATTGTTTATTTTAGAGGAATAAGGATAATTAATAGTATAATTAATGGCGCAGTCAACCTATATTAGAGTTGTAATAAATTTAATGAGTGTTAAAAAAAAAACTGCACTCACAATATATACAATTAAAATGCACATTTTTAGTCCCGGTGGTGTAGGGGTTGGACGTGTGACTATGAGGTCATGGGTTCAAACCTCCGACGCCTCAGGTCACTTGCCACACATGGTTCACTTAGTGTGACATAGTGTAATATATAATTATATCAAATAGAAGGATGTGATATGCAATTTTATATTTATATTGTATTGTATAATTATGTTTATTATGCTAAAATTAATAACATAATGTATTATATACTCTTTATGTCCAATAATAAATTTTTCATTTGACTTTTATACGGTAAATTAAAATAAATTAATATATTATAGATATGTATTGTAGTAGAATAATAATATATATATTTTTTTAATAGGAAGTAAAATATATATTTTATCCCTAGTATTAGTGGAATTAAAAAAATATATAATAAAACAAAATGAATGATTTCAAATAATTGTCTTACTTCATAAGCGGTTAACATTGATACCTATTTACTACATTAAAAATAAACTAAGCTAAGCTAGTAATCCCAACATCCAAGCATCAATAGAAAAAGAACCCCAAATTCTAGTAAAATTATATCCCAAATAATAATTTTGAATTGACATAAGTCAACAAAAGAACAACGTCATGTAAAAAAAATATGACGTGCCCCCCTAATGCGGAGCCTAAAACATCGTAATAATGAGTGTAAATTTTTTTTTTTCACAAAAATCTTAAAATATAATTTTCAACAACCATAAGTATTTCAAAAATATGTAATTGTAAGAAAGCTTTACATCACCTGCTGCACATGGTTCGCTTAGTGTGATTTTTTTATCAGGTCTAATTTGCAGAGTATTAGGTTCGGCTGAGAGTTTACCCAGTGTGCACTTTCGGGTAGTAGCATAAAAAAAGAAGAAGAAAGCTTTACGTATATTAAAAACTCTCAAAGCATCTCAAAACTACGGAGCACAGATCTTATAAACTTTACTCGATCGGACTTCACCTAATCACCAAACACGATCTACAAACTTACTCAAATTTCGCACAAATCTTATAAAATTCATCATAAATTTATTGTTAGCCCAAATATTATGAAAATAGTGCCAAGTTAAAGCTAAAATTCCCAAGTTTTACTTCAAAGACCAAAAATTCAATTATAATTTGAATTACATCCATAATATCATCTTAACTTAAACAGTTCGTTCAATTCAAGAAAATAGAGCATTTTTATTTAAAAAATCACTTAAAATTCATTTTACATCATTCAAATGAGATAAATTTGGTCTCTGAGTAAAGTTAGTACATATATCTATATTCTCAACTAAACAAAAATATGAAAATAAGCTCAAAAAAGAACATAATAGTAGTTAAACATACTAAATAAACATTCCGTCAAAAAATATAGTGCATAACTTTAAAAATTTATATAAAATTTATTTTATATCCAAATGAAACAAAATTAGTCTCTAATTAAATATAACACAAATATCTACATTTTAAGTAAAACAAAAGTGTAAAAACGACATCCAAAAATATGAAAACAACATCCAAAAGATAACACTTTCCCTTAACTAGAAGTGAAACTCAATCTAATGCATCATGAATTTTGAACTTTTCACAAGGTGAAATGAACTTTCAAGGTTTTCAACTCTGACCTAGAACAGTACTCACAAACATACACTTACTTTCTCTCAATGAGTGATGAAAAGCCGGACAAAATAAATTTAAGATACATGTATATATAGAATATGCATGATTTGTTTCAACTAATCAAAAATCGACAACCATGAAACTTGATACTTACATATTTTATTTTTTTTTTTTTGTAATTTATCGTAAGTGTACGATATCGTTTCAATTAATAAATCAGTAAGTATACCGAGTCGAATCCACAGAAAATTAAATATATTCATTCACATTTTGGAAATTTTATGTCATTTACAGAAGATATAGTATATGAGACGGAATTAATATGTCAAGACTTTATTAATGCCCCAGAGAAGAGACAGTCACAAGATACCTATTTTGGTTTTGGGTAAATGAGACTCTTTTTTTCTCCCTTTTGATATTCTATTTTGATGCAAGCACAATGGACAATGATTTTTCTCTTTATTTGTCTTATTCAAAAAAACATTTCTCAATCCATCAAAATAGACTTCGATCCGATCATCATTGACAATACAATAGTCAAGTAAGCAGCAAGTCGATCGTCTATTTTTTCTGCTGATCCTTGATACAGTTAATAAAAAATTTTCATATAAAAATATCTTAATTTCAAATCAAATCCAAATAGATACCATATTTTTACAATTTCAAAGGGTTTGTTTGGGTTTGATTTAAATAGTATTTCTACATAATATATATATATATATTTTTTTTTAAAAAAATATATTTTTTATTGGTAATCGTATAAAAAATGAAGAGTGGTAGTTTGGGTTTAAAGCACAAAGCAAACATACCCAAAACATTCATTTAAATACACTTGAGATGTGTTTGTTTGAGGGTTTGAACATTATTCATTTTATTTTTTTCTCAAAAAAATATCAATTCAAATAGTTCTTTTTTATTTTTTATATTATATTAAAAATTAATTTTATATTAAAACATCACATAAACACCTATTTATATCACATTATACGACTATTCAAATTCAACATTTTTATTATTCAAATCCTAACTCAAAATCCAAAACCCCAAACAAACGCACTTAGAACATGCACATAAAAAGAAAACAAAAATCATTGAAGAATTTGCAAAATATTGTCACATCACTATAAAATAATTTCTCCGTTCAGACTATTTTTATAAATTTGTACGGTAATAAGATGAGATAAGTAGAAAGTCAAATGGAATATTATAAAAAAAATTATGAAGAAGTTATAAAAATAATAAAGTAAATAAAAAAATATCGACAGAATTATTATTGCTTATTGAAATAGAGACAATAGAATTATGAATGAATAATTTTTTATACTATAAATAGGCTATACTTAAATTTAATAAACAAAAACAAATAACATAATTTTGACTAATATAAAAATATTATGCAGATGTATATATATATATTTATATAGGTGCGTTTATTTTATAAAATAGTTTGAAAATATATTTTTTTTATGATATATACATAATATAAAAATAATAAATATATGTAATTTAATATTTTTTTGAAAAATATATTTGAAAAAAAAAATCAGAAAAAACACACTTCTACGACAATGGATTAAAGGTTCCTAATTTTCTTTCCCGGTCCTTTCTCTCTCTCTCTATATATATTTCAAATAATTTATATAATTATTAAATGATTGTTATAATTTAAAAATAATAGATTTTAATATTACTGAAATAATAAAAATATTTAAATAATTATTCATTCAAAATCAAATTAAATAAATCCAATTCTTTTTTTTTTCTTTGATTCTAATTATCTAATTATTTCATATAGCCTAAATTTATAATAATATTATTAATATCTATGCAAAAATAATAATAGTAATAATAAAAATCATTGAAAATATTTGTTAGGAAAAACCATTTTTTGTCACTAAAATTTTAATTTAAAAAAAATAAAATTGTATGCACAATTCAATTTTTCTTTTTCTTTTTCTTTTTTGATAAAGAAACAATTCAATCTTTTGTTATATATCTAATGATAATATGTATATATTGTCATTATAATTATTCATGTGCAAATTTGTTGTAGAAACAATTATATCGTACAAAAAGTTATTTTATTCAAAATTAGTTGTTCGTAACAATTATATTATAAATGATAAAAATTAATTATTATTAAAATTATTATTCACAAAATATTAATTGTACTTTTTTTAAAAAAATAAAAATCTTAATAGTATTTAAAAGTAACATAAATAAATATATACAAATTACTCTAAAGTTATGCTTTATCTTTTATTTATTTATCCTACAATCACACGTTACATATTAGAATTACTCACAATATAGCAACGCAAATAAATATAACTATGTCATGTAAAAAATAACGATATATTTTAAAGTATTCAACATTTAATATATATAAATAAGAAAATTATTTTTTAAGTCTCGTATATGACTATTTTATCATTTTAATATTTTAACTAGATATTAGATAGATCCCACAATTGAATAAAATTTCACAGAAATAATCGTCATACGCCGAAATTATTAAGGTGACAACATCGTAGCACACTATGATACGTGAAAGAACATTTGAAAATCATTTAAGGATCATTAGTAGACTATGCATTTGATTACTCTCGTAACTAAAAAACTTTGGCATAAATGATTTCAAATATTGTCCACATGCCATCCATACAATTTTCAGTGTACCGCGACGCTGGCAAATTAACAACTCCGGCATCCAATGATTATTTCTGCCAATATTTTTTTTTGTAAATTATTTTTTACCATCGTATTTGACCTATTTATTTATTTATTTATTTTTGTGGCAACACGATCTTTTTTTAAAAAAGATTATCAATCTTAGTATTTTATCATGCCCAAATTACATTTAAATTTAAAGTTCTAATGAGATTAGATACATTAAATTGTTATAAATTGTGCCCAATCGTCATAGTTGAATCTAGATAGATGATCGCGAGTGTTGATTTGCATTTTTCTTTTTTATTATTAAGATTTTGTTTATTTGATTAGTTTTTCAATTTCTTTAATATACTTTATTAATTTTAATATAATTATATTTATTTAATCTTATAAAATATTACATTCATACTAAAAAAACATTAAATTTATTATTATGTTCCAATCTATATAACACTTATTAATACCTAATATCACATTTAATAATTATTTCCTCCTAAAAACATTCGTAGTGTTAGTATTTGGGAATTTTAAAGTTTTTTTTTTTTAGTTATCAAGTATTATAAAAGTGTTACTACTAAAATAATTATTTTTATTATTTGTATATATTTTGTAAAATAAGTACTTAGTATATTTTATTGCTAGTGATGCATAGTAATTTGTGAAAATAAATAATTTGACGTATAAAAAAATGCCAATATATATGTGAACCCAATATGAGGTCAATGTGACATTAATTTGAGTTTAAATTTTAATTTAAATAATATTTTAATGTAATATATTATGTAAAACAATAATATATTTTTGTTAAAACCATGAAGACTGAACAATACTAATTTTGATAACAAATGTTATTATGCAAATATTTTTTTGCATGGCCTAATTTTAGATACATAATATATTGGTATTATATTATTTGAGTCATAGGCACTTAGGATCTTGTTTTTGTTATTAATACTTTTGTTAATTATTATTATATTATTTTCTAAAAAATATATTACATGTAATATTTCAAAGGAAAGGTGAAAATGATAATATATATATATATAATTTACTTAAAAGTAAACACACCCTTATATAAAATTTTTATTTGATTTTAGCACTACAAGAAAAAATAATTTTTGTAACAAAATTTTTTTTTAACAAAATCTACTTTTTTCGTTACTAATGATATTAAAGACAGAATTAGGAATGGAATTACGTTAGCTACGTGAATTTTAGGAACGGAATTCCGTTACAAATATATAATTTTTTTGTAGTGTAGTTTGAAATTAGTGTATCATACTACAATATTATTTTTAATAAATATATATAATTTTTTTAATAATATTACATTAATAATACTATTTTAATTTTTGGCATCATCTTCAATATATAGCATTATTGTTGTTTTTATTATTTATATCTTTTTCACGAATTTATATACTTAGAAACATCTACTTTTATTAAAATGTATTGTATATAATAATTATATTCTAATCAAGATCATTTTCCATTAATAAATGTTTACATTAAAAAAATCATTAAAAAAAAAAAACATTTAAAACAACAATAAACACATTCAAACAACCAAAATGTAGGATGGTTTTATAGTATAGTGTCAAACTAATAAGTATTTTAGTATGAATGTGTTATTTTATATTAACTATGAAAAATCGTATCAAAAATATAAAAATAATAATATTTTGTGAATAATTTAATTTTGGAGAGTAAAAATTATATATTGTATTAATATATATTATATTTTTCTTGTAATAATACCCAATACTCTACTCTTTTCAAATTTAATTTTTAATTTTTTTATGATATATTTATCATCATTCTCTATGAAAAAAAAAACTATATTTTACTCATTTACTTATATTATTAATTTTATTTTCGTAATATACATTAATAATTGAATATATATATAATAATGATTTTTTTAGGTGAAGCAATTCTTTAAAAATATTATTAAAAAAAATTACAATATATACACATCATACAATATATATATATAATATAATTTATTCATTTAAAAAAATAAATAATTCAACACAATGTTTTTTTTTTTTTTTTATATATATATATATTTTATATTACAATACAATTCTCAATGCCCAACCTAAATAATACACTAATCCAAAAACACAAAACGAACAAACAAGTGTATTTTTTGTTTTGTATTTCACATTCTTATTATTTTGTTCTTTTAAGTAAAAACAACATAAAACTAATTATATATTTAATTCAAAATTGATGAAAATATTCTATAATAACAAAATATTCTCACATGTATTGATGTAATACTGCTGGAACTGACACAATAGTCATGAAAAAGCTCAATAATCAGTCGGAGCATTACGAAATAAAAATCCAATATAAAAATTTCAAAAATCTTATACATAAAATCTTTTTGGATATAATAAGAAACAAAGCAAAAAGTTTTGTTACCACTCTTGCTAATTTGGTCCATAAATGTAATCTTCTTTTCCTTTTATTCTTCTCCTTAAAATAATTTTTTCAAATTCACATTATAAATCCTAAAAATACAACATTTATTGCGAACTTCTACAGACAAAATCTACAAAAAAGAATTATCAAAATTAGCTCTCACCCCTTTTTACAAATATCTATTATTCTTAGCGTTGTAAGAATTAAGGGCCTAGTTTTTATCGAACATGGATGAGTTTCCGGGAGTCGAAGGCGGCCTCGGAAGCTTGGCTTTGAGGTTGGGGCAAGCTATTTCAGGGATCGTTTCTTTGGTTTACATTTGTTTGGCTAACAACTTCTACAGTTTCACCTCATTCTGGTAATTCTTTTAACACATAAATCGATTAAAATTTTTTTTTTTTCGATTTATAATCACCTAATTTTTATCGAAGTGTCTTAATCTTGCAGTTTCTTGGTAACAACGATGGGGTTGGTTGTCCCATGGAGCCTCACATTAGCAGTGTCGGATGCCTACACTATTTGCGCGATCCAATCGACTCGCCCCATCAAGATACTTTCGGTGATCGTAGTAGGAGACGGGGTGCGCCTTACTTTTCTATTATTATAAATATAAATAAATTATTATTTTTAATTAGTGTCGTAACTGGCTCATTTTATTATTTTAGTCTTGTAACTAAAGCTTATCTTGAAATAGTTTTGTAAGTATAAAACTTTTGTATATTTAATGCTCCGGCACTAAAGATGATTGTGTGGAACCCACGTGGCACATCGAAGGACATGTGTCCGTCAAGTGTCATTTGGCGGACACGTGTAAGTTTTATTTTTTAAATTGATGTATTTTATAAAAATAATAAAAATATTTTTGTTATAGCTTTATAAAAAAACTAATATTTTTTATTTGTATTTCTAAAAATTTATTTATTTTTGAATATTTGCTCGTGTCCACCAAGTGCGCTTACCTGACGGACATGTATCATCCGGATTCCATGCAGGAATCTTTAGCGCCGAAAAATCAAATGTACAAAAAAATTTTCCTTACAAGAATATTTCAAGACAAATTCCAATTATGAGATTAAAAAAATAGTATTTTTTATAAATATTAAAGTTACATTTAGATATATTTCGGAATGTCTTTATTTACATAGATATTTTTGAAATATTTAATACTATTCACAGTAATTTTTTTTAAACAATATCATATTAAATATTATTTTTCCACAAAATATGACTATTATTATTTTTTCAAAAACTTCTATCTAAATGAGTAAATATATATTTGTTGTGACATAAATATGTATTAGACGTAATGTTTTCAATAAAAAATAATTTTTCATGTAATATTCTAAATAAAAACTGAATTCTTAATGTGATATTTTTTTAGAGAGAATTTTCTATGAGCAATACTAAAATAATTTTGAAAATATAAAGGCTTTGTTCTTTTACCTATTTCCTCTCACATGTATTTTCAAAAAAATAATACACTATACATATTCATTATATTTATATTCTCTACACAATTCTCTATACTTTATATAAAAAAGATTTATTTTCCAACAATCTTACAAAACAAACACACCCATTTTATGGTTGAGATTCGCCTAATATCTAGGTGTACGATTTTTCATTTTCATTCGACCAGATATATATATTTGCAGAATAAATTGAATTTTTATACATTGTTTTTGATGGTGTTGTAGCTTCTTGCGACGCTTACGCTAGGGGCATCGTGCTCGGCTGCCAGCGTGGCCGATGCTTTGATGGCATATGAAGCGCCGGTGTGCAAAGGGAAAGCGTGCATTAAGTTTCGAATAGCTGCCGTGATGGCGTTCTTGTCGTGGTCGTTGTTGTTCGCTTCGTTTCTGCTCAATTTTTGGGTTCTTCCTTCGACCTAATTTTAGTATGTGTGTTGCGAGTTGCAATAAATTCGAAAACAAAATAATAATGTTTGATGTCTGAAAAACATATGTCATCAAAGAGACATTAAGGCTTGGTGTATGCAATAAGAATAAACCATACTATATATATATATATCTTGGGTTTACTTATTTGTTCAGTCAAATTCGATGTTTCATTCTTCTCCGCCGCCGAAGTTGTTGTTGTGCAATTTTTTATGGTGTTGGGAGAAGATTTGGATTGGAAAGAGACATTCAGGGTGTGTTTGTTTGGGGGTTTGAATTTTGTGTTATGATTTGAATAATAAAAATTTTGAATTTTAATAATTGTATTACGTGATATAAATAGGTGTTGATGTGATGTTTTGAATGCAAAATTAATTTTTAGTATAATATATATAAAAAAATGTGTTTGATTTGATTTTTATGAGGGGAAAATTTTAGATGAATAGTAGAATTTTGATAAAATCTTACAAACGAAAACACCAGCATTTAAGCGGAATGCTTTAAAAATATTTATATTGATTTATCCCATTTAATTAATTATTAATATAATTAAGATAGTTAATTTATTAACTAATCAATGCCGCAAAATACACTTAAGATCATGTCCTGAATCAGTACTAAATATCTAAAAAATATTAAATTTAATTATATTAATACTAAATTAAATTACATAAATTAATATAAATTGTTATCTAAAAGAATTGGATCGAGTCCGATGGATCGAACTAAAGAAGTGACTAACTATTGTATTATCGAATGATTTGTTGGATTAAATTTCGAACGACTAAAATTTTCAACATATTTACATAGATATTTTTGAAATATTTAATACTATTCACAGTAATTTTTTTTAAACAATATCATATTAAATATTATTTTTCCACAAAATATGACTATTATTATTTTTTCAAAAACTTCTATCTAAATGAGTAAATATATATTTGTTGTGACATAAATATGTATTAGACGTAATGTTTTCAATAAAAAATAATTTTTCATGTAATATTCTAAATAAAAACTGAATTCTTAATGTGATATTTTTTTAGAGAGAATTTTCTATGAGCAATACTAAAATAATTTTGAAAATATAAAGGCTTTGTTCTTTTACCTATTTCCTCTCACATGTATTTTCAAAAAAAATAATACACTATACATATTCATTATATTTATATTCTCTACACAATTCTCTATACTTTATATAAAAAAGATTTATTTTCCAACAATCTTACAAAACAAACACACCCATTTTATGGTTGAGATTCGCCTAATATCTAGGTGTACGATTTTTCATTTTCATTCGACCAGATATATATATTTGCAGAATAAATTGAATTTTTATACATTGTTTTTGATGGTGTTGTAGCTTCTTGCGACGCTTACGCTAGGGGCATCGTGCTCGGCTGCCAGCGTGGCCGATGCTTTGATGGCATATGAAGCGCCGGTGTGCAAAGGGAAAGCGTGCATTAAGTTTCGAATAGCTGCCGTGATGGCGTTCTTGTCGTGGTCGTTGTTGTTCGCTTCGTTTCTGCTCAATTTTTGGGTTCTTCCTTCGACCTAATTTTAGTATGTGTGTTGCGAGTTGCAATAAATTCGAAAACAAAATAATAATGTTTGATGTCTGAAAAACATATGTCATCAAAGAGACATTAAGGCTTGGTGTATGCAATAAGAATAAACCATACTATATATATATATATATCTTGGGTTTACTTATTTGTTCAGTCAAATTCGATGTTTCATTCTTCTCCGCCGCCGAAGTTGTTGTTGTGCAATTTTTTATGGTGTTTGGGAGAAGATTTGGATTGGAAAGAGACATTCAGGGTGTGTTTGTTTGGGGGTTTGAATTTTGTGTTATGATTTGAATAATAAAAATTTTGAATTTTAATAATTGTATTACGTGATATAAATAGGTGTTGATGTGATGTTTTGAATGCAAAATTAATTTTTAGTATAATATATATATAAAAAAATGTGTTTGATTTGATTTTTATGAGGGGAAAATTTTAGATGAATAGTAGAATTTTGATAAAATCTTACAAACGAAAACACCAGCATTTAAGCGGAATGCTTTAAAAAATATTTATATTGATTTATCCCATTTAATTATATTATTAATATAATTAAGATAGTTAATTTATTAACTAATCAATGCCGCAAAATACACTTAAGATCATGTCCTGAATCAGTACTAAATATCTAAAAAATAATTAAATTTAATTATATTAATACTAAATTAAATTACATAAATTAATATAAATTGTTATCTAAAAGAATTGGATCGAGTCCGATGGATCGAACTAAAGAAGTGACTAACTATTGTATTATCGAATGATTTGTTGGATTAAATTTCGAACGACTAAAATTTTCAACATTAAAAACCTACACGAGTTTATAAAATTGATTAAAATTATTTAAAAATTAAAATTAATGATATAGTACTTCAATTGGAGTAATTTTTTTTGTTCCTTATCGTATGATATACAAATAATAGAAGTAATATTTGTGTACTATATTATAAATTATAAAATTATTTTTAATGTAAATTGTTAGTAATTAAAAAATGAAAATTATATAAATATACAATATTATTTTAAAAAATAAAATATATAATAAACATGTACAAATAAAAACACATAAAGATTAAAAAAAAATACATATATTATTATTTCCAAAACTCTTGTTAGATGATAAATTATGGAATTCGACCAATCCATAATTTTTAAAAAAATATAAAAAAATCGAATTATCTGATTTGCATACATAATGATTGATGTCGACAATGATTTATTTGTGTTTTTTTTTTTTTTGTTTTAAAAAATCCAAAATTATTGAAAAAAAATGTACTAACAATCTCGCACAAATAGCTCACTCATATTTAAGGGTGAACATTTCGAAATATTCGAATTAAAAAATTTGAACTAAAACAAAATATCCAAAATAATCCGAATTTTAATTTTTTTAATTATTTTTAAATTTTAAAGTTTTATTTTATATTTTTATAATTGTTTTATGTATTATTAAATATATATGATAAATAAATATAAGTATACTAGTCGGTAACCCGTGTTATACACACGATTGTTGTTAAATAATATTTTATTTGTTCACTAAATTTATGTTATTATTATTTTTATTTATTAAATTTATATATATTTTATTTATAATAAACAATTTGAGTTTGTTCACTTAGTATTTTTGGATAGTACAATTGTTGTAAATATTACTCACTCTATCTAATAGTAAATTTTTTATTTTATTATTTTAATCTGTTCAAGTTAACAAATTTTATTTCAATTTTTAGAAAAATAACTATCAATTAAAATATTAAAGTAATCTACTTTTTAATTTTTACATTACTTTTACTTTAATATAAATGACAAAATAGATAACATAACATATAAAATTATAAATCATATATATATTTAATAAATATAAATTATATAACATAACATATAAAATTATACATTATGTATATTTTTAACAAATATAAATTAATTTAATTAACTTGATAACTATACTCATTTTTACTTAAAAATATTTGTACTCATTTTTTTACCTCTCATCTAAATAATTTTTTTGTCACTTTAAAATATTTATATATTTTTTTCTTACTCCTTTAAATACATCTCACTTTTACAAATAAATATTTTCATAATTTATACTTACAAAAGACAAAAATCTTAAAATCATCTTATTCATTTTCTTTCAAAAAATAAAATATAATTATTATCTAATCCATTAAAAAAATAAAGAGATATTTTCACTATTTTGGAATAAGTAAATTATAGTATTATAGTAATGGTTAGAATTATTTTTGTCATAATTTCAACCATAAAATACTACTCCCTCCGTCCCACATACCGTGGCTGCTACACTGTAGACACGGTACTTTAGAAGGGGTGTAATTACTAGATAATTAAAAATATATTAGTGAAAATAATTATCTTATAATATAAATAATTATAAATTAAGATTAAGATAGCTAATTAGTTTAATTAAAATTAAAAAAAATAAAAAAGTTTAAAATGAGATTAAAGTATATAATCATTTTTAAAGAAGAAAAGTGACATGGTACGTAGAATGGACAGAAACGGCAATATGGACATGATATATAGAACGGAGGGAGTAATTTATAATCGTTATTATTGCCCAAACGCAAAAAATGAAAAAAAAAATCAAAATTCAAATAAATCAGTATATATTTATTATGATGTGAGAACTCACAATCGCTGCCCGAAAGTGCATATTGGGTAAATCTCTGGTCGAACATAATATCTTGTAAATTAGGCCCGACAGACAAGTCATACTAGGCGCATCATGAATCTCAGTTAACAATTTTTTTTTTTTAAAAAAAAGATATCGAATCTCACAATTCAAACTCAAATGAAGGATTACATTATTTATCATTATTATTATTATTATTATATAACATAATCTCCGCATAAAAATTTCGAAAAACAAAAATAAAAATAAAAAAATAAAAAATTCATACGGTTACACGTGGTTGATCATTTTTACCGGTAAATATATATCCCACGGTAAATATATACTAGATTAGATTAAAATATAATCAATTATTTAGATTTTTTATTTTTATTAAAATATTAAATATATTAAAATATTAAATTTCAGATTTTCAATTTATTTGAATTTCAAAAACACCATTTCGATTCAATCCGAAAGTTCAAATCAAATTTTAAAATTTAATTTGACTGAGATCGAATTTTTGAATATTTTTCTCACTCTTACTCGTCTTCATATAAATCAAATATAGAAAGATATTATTTTTATTGTAAAAAACTAACTGTATTACATGATCATTAATAATTTTAAAATAAAAATATTATCCAAAACTAAAAAGTCCAGTGTGCATATATATTAATTTTTTATAATAAAAATATGTAAGTATATTTCACAAAAAATACACCCACAATTTTTTCATATATTTTTTTTAATATTTCGAAAACATATTTATAATAATAATATATAATAAAATTCTAATAAATTAAAAAGCATAAGTTTTTTAGGACGCGTGGCGTCCACTCAGTCTCGATCGACGATCGGAGCAGCATTCGTACGTTGGGTCAGGAGTTCGCTGTTGTCTGCTGGGGCAGATATCGACAATAATCCTTTCGCAGGTTCACCTATAGAATTCATTTTACGAATTCTACTTTTTCTAAACGATAAGGCTTATTCGACTATCCGCGATGACACGGGTTCGTCGGTGCCCGTGCACGAACCCCCGTTCGCAAAATTCGTTTGGGCGACGGCTCCGTGAGCGGCTGCCGGGGTCGTCGTTCGCGATTCCTGGCCGCGACGTGGATCACAGGGAATCCCATTTTTGCTGTCTACATGTGCATAGAAATTCGTGCATGAGTTCTTTGGGACTCGTGGCGCCCACTCTGTCACGATGGATGGCTTGAGCGGCATTCGTACGTCGGGTCAGGAGTTCGCTGTTGTCTGCCGGGGCAGATATCGACAAAGATCCTTTCGCAGGTTCACCTGTAGACTTCATTTTACGAATTCTCCTATCTCTAAACGATAGGGCTTATTCGACTTCCAGCGATGACGAGGGTTCGTTGGCGCCCGTGCGCGAACCCCCGTTCGCAAAATTCGTATGGGCGCCGGCTCTGTGAGCGGCTGACGGGGTCGTCGTTCGCGATTTCTGGCCGCGACGTGGATCGCAGGGAATCCCATTTTTGCTACCTACATGTGCAAAGAAGTCCGTGCAGAAGTTTTTTTGGGACGCATGGCGCCCACTCAGTCTCGATAGACGGCCTGAGCGGCATTCGTACGTCGGGTCAGGAGTTCGCTGTTGTCTGCCGGGGCAGATATCGACAATGATCCTTTCACAGGTTCACATATAGAATTCATTTTACAAGTTCTCATTTCTCTAAACAATAAGGCTTTTTCGACTTCTTGCGATGACGCGGGTTTGTCGGCGCCCGTGCGCGAACCCCAGTTCACAAAATTCGTCTGGGCGACGGCTCCGTGAGCGGCTGACGGGGTCGTCGTTCGCGATTCCTGGCTGCGACGTGGATCGCAGGGAATCCCATTTTTGCTGCCTACACGTGCAAAGAAATCCGTGCAGGAGATTTTTGGGACTCGTGGCGCCCACTCTGTCACGATGGACGGCCTGAGCGGCATTCGTAAGTCGGGTATGGAGTTCGCTGTTGTCTGCCGGGGCAGATATCGACAATGATCCTTTCGCAGGTTCACCTATAAAATTCATTTTACGAATTCTCCTTTCTCTAAACGATAGGGCTTATTCGACTTCCCGCGATGACGCGGGTTCGTCGGCGCCCGTGCATGAACCCCCGTTTGCAAAATTTGTCTGGGCGACGGCTCCGTGAGCAGCTGACGGGGTTGTCGTTTGCGATTCCTGGCCGCGACGTGGATCGCAGGGAATCCAATTTTTGCTGCCTACATGTGCAAAGAAATCCGTGCAGGAGTTTCTCGGGACTCGTGGAGTCCACTCTATCACGATGGACGGCCTGAGTTGCATTCGTACGTCGGGTGAGGAGTTCGCTGTTGTCTGCGGGGGCAGATATCGACAATGATCCTTTCGCAGGTTCACCTATAGAATTCATTTTTTGAATTCTCCTTTCTCTAAGCGATAGGGCTTATTTGACTTTCCGCGATGACGCGGGTTCGTCGGCGCCCGTGCGCGAACCCCCGTTCAAAAAATTCGTCTGGGCGACGGCTCCGTGAGCGGCTTACGGGGTTGTCGTTAGCGATTCGTAGCCGCGACGTGGATCGCAGGGAATCCCATTTTTGCTACCTACATGTGCAAAGAAATCCGTGCAGAAGTTTTTTGGGACTCGTGACGCCCACTCTGTCACGATGGACGGCCAGAGCGGCATTCGTACGTTGGTCAGGAGTTCGCTGTTGTCTACCGGGGCAGATATCGACAATGATCCTTTCGCATGTTCACCAATAGAATTCATTTTACGAATTCTCTTTTCTCTAAACGATAAGCCTTATTCGACTTCCCGCGATGACGCGGATTCATGGGCACCCATGTGCAAACCTCCGTTCGCAAAATTCGTTTGGGCGAAGGCTCCGTCAGCGGCTGACAGGGTTGTCGTTCGCGATTCTTGTCCGCGACATGGATCGTAGGAAATCTAATTTTCCTTGCCCACAAGTGCACGAAAATCCATGCAGAAGATTTTGGGACGCGTGGCGCCCACTCTGACACGATGGACAGCCTGAGCGGCATTCGTACGTCGGTTCAGGAGTTCACTGTTGTCTGCCGGGGAAGATATCAACAATGATCCTTTCGCAGGTTCACCTATAGAATTCATTTTGCGAATTCTCCTTTCACTAAAGGATAAGGCTTATTCGACTTCCCGCGATGACACGGGTTCGTCGGCGCCCGTGCGCCAACCCCCATTCGCAAAATTCGTCTGGGCGACGGCTCCGTGAGCGGCTGACGGGGTCGTCGTTCGCGATTCCTGGCTGCTGCCTAGAAGTGCACGAAAATCCGTGCAAGAGTTTTTTGGGACTCGTGGCGCACACTCTGTCACGATGGACGGCCTGAGCGGCATTCGTACGTCGGGTGAGGAGTTCGCTGTTGTGTGCTGGGACAGATATCGACAATGATCTTTTCGCAGGTTCACCTATAGAATTCATTTTACGAATTCTCCTTTCTCTAAACGATATGGCTTATTCGACTTCCCACGATGATGCGGGTTTGTCGGCGCCCGTGCGCAAACCCTCGTTCACAAAAGTCGTCTGAGCGACGGCTCCGTGAGCTGCTTACGGGGTCGTCGTTCGCGATTCCTGGGCGCGACGTAGATCCAAGAGAATCTCATTTTTGCAGCCTACATGTGCAAAGAATTCCGTACAGAAGTTTTTTGGGACGCGTTGCGCCCACTCATTCTAGATCGACGGCCTGAGTGGCATTCGTACGTCGGGTCAGGAGTTCGCTGTTGTCTGCGGGGCAGATATCGATAATGATCCTTTCGCAGGTTCACCTATAGAATTCATTTTACGAATTCACCTTTCTCTAAACGATATGGCTTCTTCGACTTCCCGCGATGACACGGGTTTGTCGGTGCCCGTACGTGAACCCCCGTTCGCAAAATTCGTCTGGGCAACGACTCCGTGAGCAGCTGACGGGGTCGTTGTATGCGATTCCTGGCCGCGACGTGGATCGCAGCGAATCCCATTTTTGCTGCCTACAAGTGCACAAAACTCTGTGCATGAGTTTTTTGGGACTAGTGGCGCCTACTCTGTCACGATGGACAGCCTGAGCGGCAATCGTACGTCGGGTCAGGAGTTCACTGTTATCTGCCGGGGCAGATATCAACAATGATCCTTTCGCAGGTTCACCTATAGAATTAATTTTATGAATTCTCCTTTCTCAAAACGATAAGGCTTATTCGACTTCCCGCGGTGACGCGGGTTCGTCGGTGCCGGTGCGCGAACTCCCGTTCACAAAATTCGGCTGGGCGACGGCTCCGTTAGCGGCTGACGGGGTCGTCATTCGCGATTCCTGGCCGCGACGTGGATCGCAAGGAATCCCATTTTTGCTGCGTACATTTGTAAAGAAAACCGTGCAGATGTTTTTTGGGACGCATGGTGCCCACCCAGTCTCGATCGACGGCCTGAGCGGCATTCGTACGTCGGGTCAAGAGTTCGTTGTTGTCTGCCGGGGCAAATATCGACAATGATCCTTTCGTAGGTTCAACTATAGAATTCATTTTACGAATTCTCCTTTCTCTAAACGATAAGGCTTATTTGACTTCCCGCGATGACACGGGTTCGTCGGTGCCGTGCGCGAACCCCCGTTCGCAAAATTCGTCTGGGCGACGTCTCCGTGAGCGGCTGATGGGGTCGTCGTTCGCGATTCCTGGCCGCGACGTGGATCGCAGGGAATCCCATTTTTGCTGCCTACAAGTGCACAAAAATCTGTGCAGGAGTTTTGGGGGACTAGTGGCGCCTACTCTGTCACGATGGACAGCCTGAGCGGCAATCGTTCGTCGGGTCAGGAGTTCACTGTTATCTGCCGGGACAGATATCAACAATGATCCTTTCGCAGGTTCACCTATAGAATTCATTTTACGAATTCTCCTTTCTCTAAACGATAAGGCTTATTCGACTTCTCGCGGTGACGCGGGTTCGTCGGTGCCCGTGCGCGAACTCCCATTCACAAAATTCGGCTGGGCGACGGCTCCGTTAGCGGCTGACGGGGTCGTCGTTCGCGATTCCTGGCCGCGACGTGGATCGCAAGGAATCCCATTTTTGCTGCGTACATGTGTAAAGAAAACCGTGCAGATGTTTTTGGGACGCATGGTGCCCACCCAGTCTCGATCGACGGCCTGAGCGGCATTCGTACGTCGGGTCAGGAGTTCGCTGTTGTCTGCCGGGGCAGATATCGACAATGATCCTTTCGCAGGTTCAACTATAGAATTCATTTTACGAATTCTCCTTTCTCTAAATGATAAGGCTTATTCGACTTCCCGCGATGATGCGGGTTCGTCGGCGCCCGTGCGCGAACCTCCGTTCGCAAAATTTGTCTGGGCGACGGCTCCGTGAGCGGCTGACGGGGTTGTCGTTCGCGATTTTTGGCCGCGACATAGATTGCAGGTAATCCCATTTTTGCTGCCTACAAGTGCAAAGAAATCCGTGCATAAGTTTTTTGGGACGCGTGGCTCCCACTCTGTCACGATGGACGGCCTGAGCGGCATTCGTACGTCGGGTCAAGAGTTCGCTGTTGTCTGCCGGGGCAGATATCGACAATGATCCTTTCGTAGGTTCACCTCTAGAATTCATTTTATGAATTCTACTTTCTCTAAACGATAAGGTTTATTCGACTTACCGCGATGACGCGGGTTCGTCGGCGCACGTGCGCGAACCCCCGTTCGTAAAATTTGTCTGGGCGACAGCTCCGTGAGCGGCTTAAGGGGTCGTCATTTGCAATTACTGGTCGCGACGTGGATCGCAGGGAATCCCATTTTTGCTGCCTAAAAGTGCTCAAAAATATGTGCAGGAGTTGTTTGGGACTAGTGGCGCCTACTCTGTCACGATGGACAGCCTGAGCGGCATTCGTACGTCGGGTCAGGAGTTCGCTGTTGTCTGCCGGGGTAGATATCGACAAGGATCATTTCGCAAGTTCACCTCTAGAATTCATTTTACGAATTCTCCTTTTTCTAAACGATAAGGCTTGTTCGACTTCCTACGATGATGCGGGTTCGTCGACGCCTGTGCGCGAACCCCTGTTCACAAAATTCGTCTGGGCGACGGGTCCGTGAGCGGCTGACGGGGTCGTCGTTCGCGATTCCTGGCTGTGACGTGGATTGCAGGAAATCCCATTTTTGCTTCCTACATGTCCAAAGCAATCCGTGCAGAAGTTTTTTGGGACCCGTGGCGCCCACTCTGTCACGATGCACGGCCTGAGCCGCATTCGTA
This sequence comes from Andrographis paniculata, assembly GCF_009805555.1. Taxonomy (NCBI): domain Eukaryota; kingdom Viridiplantae; phylum Streptophyta; class Magnoliopsida; order Lamiales; family Acanthaceae; genus Andrographis; species Andrographis paniculata. The sequence goes on from NW_026137624.1 coordinate 4,955,334, forward strand.
CGTCGGGTCAGGAGTTCGCTGTTGTGTGCCGGGGCATATATCGACAATGATCCTTTCGCAGGTTCATCTATAGAATTCATTTTACGAATTTTCCTTTATCTAAACGATAAGGCTTATTCCACTTCCCGCGATGACGCGGGTTCGTCGGCGCCCGTGTGTGAACCCCCGTTCGTAAAATTCGTCTGGGCGACGGCTCCGTGATCGGCTGACACGGTTGTCGTTCGCGATTCCTGGCCGCGATGTGGATCGCAGGGAATCCCATTTTTTTTGCCTACAAGTGCACGGAAATCCATGCAGGAGTTTTTTAGAACTCGTGGCCCCTACTCTCTCACGATGGACGGGCTGAGCGGCATTCGTACGTCGGGTCAGGAGTTCGCTGTTGTCTGCCGGGGCAGATATCGACAATGATCCTTTCACAAGTTCATTTATAGAATTCATTTTACGAATTCTCTTTTCTCTAAACTATAAGGCTTATTCCACTTCCCGCGATGACGCGGGTTCGTCGGCGCCCATGCGCGAACCCCTCATTCGCAAAAGTCGTCTGAGCGACGGCTCCGTGAGCTGCTTACGGGGTCGTCGTTCGCGATTCCTGGGCACGACGTAGATTCAAGAGAATCTCATTTTTGCAGCCTATATGTGCAAAGAATTCCTTACAGAAGTTTTTTGGGACGCGTTGCGCCCACTCATTCTAAATCGACGGCCTGAGTGGCATTCGTACGTCGGGTCAGGAGTTCGCTGTTGTCTGCCGGGGCAGATATCGACAATGATCCTTTCGCAGGTTTACCTATAGAATTCATTTTACGAATTCTCCTTTCTCTAAACGATAAGGCTTATTCGACTTCCCGCGATGACACGGGTTCGTCGGTGCTCGTACGCGAACCCCCGTTCGCAAAATTCGTGTGGGCAACGGCTCCGTGAGCTGCTGACGGGGTCGTCGTTCGCTATTCCTGGCCGCGACGTGGATCGCAGCGAATCCCATTTTTGCTGCCTACAAGTTCACAAAAATCTGTGCAGGAGTTTTTTGGGACTAGTGGCGCGTACTCTGTCTCAATCGACGGCCTAAGCGATATTCGTACGTCGGGTCAGGAGTTCGCTGTTGTCTGCCGGGGCAGATATCGACTATGATCCTTTCCCAGGTTCACCTATAGAATTCATTTTATGAATTCTCCTTTTTCTAAACGATAAGGCCTTTTCGACTTCTCGTGATGACGCGGGTTCGTCGGCGGCCGTGCGCGAACCCCCGTTCGCAAAATTCATCTGGGCGAGGGCTCCATGAGCGGCTGACGGGGTCGTCCTTCGCGATTCCTGGCCACGACGTGGATCGCAGGGAATCTCATTTTTGCTGCCTAGAAGTGCACAAAATCCGTGCAGGAATTTTTTGGGACTCGTGGCGCACACTCTGTCACGACGGACGGCTTGAGCGGCATTCGTACGTCGGGTGAGGAGTTCGCTGTTGTGTGTCGGGGCAGATATCGACAATGATCCTTTCGCAGGTTCACCTATAGAATTCATTTTACGAATTCTCCTTTCTCTAAACGATATGGCTTATTCGACTTCCCACGATGATGCGGGTTTGTCGGCGCCCGTGCGCAAACCCTCGTTCGCAAAAGTCGTCTGAGCGACGGCTCCGTGAGCTGCTTACGGGGTCGTCGTTCGCGATTCCTGGGCGCGACGTAGATCCAAGAGAATCTCATTTTTGCAGCCTACATGTGCAAAGAATTCCGTACAGAAGTTTTTTGGGACGCGTTGCGCCCACTCATTCTAGATCGACGGCCTGAGCGGCATTTGTACGTCGGGTCAGGAGTTCGCTGTTGTCTGCGGGGCAGATATCGATAATGATCCTTGCGCAGGTTCACCTATAGAATTCATTTTACGAATTCTACTTTCTTTAAACGATTAGGCTTATTCGATTTGCCGCGATGACACGGGTTCGTCGGTGCCCGTACGTGAACCCCCGTTCGCAAAATTCGTCTGGGCAATGGCTCCGTGAGCAGCTGACGGGGTCGTCGTATGCGATTCCTGGCCGCCATGTGGATCGCAGCGAATCCCATTTTTGCTGCCTACAAGTGCACAAAAATCTGTGCTGTAGTTTTTTGGGACTAGTGGCGCCTACTCTGTCACGATGGATGGCTTGAGCGGCATTCGTACGTCGGGTGAGGAGTTCGCTATTGTCTGCCGGGGCAAATATTGACTATGATACTTTCCGAGGTTCACCTATAGAATTTGTTTTACGAATTCTCCTTTCTCTAAACGATGACGCTTATTCGACTTCCCGCGATGACGCAGGTTCGTCGGCGCCCGTGCGCGAACCCCCGTTCGCAAAATTCGTCTGGGCGATGGCTCTGTGAGCGGCTGACGGGGTCGTCCTTCGCGATTCCTGGCCGCGATGTGGATCGCAGGGAATCCAATTTTTTCTACCTAGAAGTGCACCAAAATCCGTGCAAGAGTTTTTTGGAACTTGTGGCGCCCACTCTGTCACGATGGACGACCTGAGCGGCATTCGTACGTCGGTGCAGGAGTTCACTGTTGTCTGACGCGGCAGATATCGACAATGATCCTTTCGCAGGTTCACCTATAGAATTCATTTTACGAATTCTCCTTTCTCTAAATGATAAGGCTTATTCCACTTCCCGCGGTGACGCGCGTTCGTCGGCGCTCGTGCGCGAACCCCCGTTCGCAAAATTCGTCTGGGCGACGGCTCCATGAGCGGCTGACGGGGTCGTCGTTCGCTATTCCTGGGCGAGATGTGGATCGCAGGGAATCCCATTTTTGTTGCATACATGTGTAAAGAAATCCGTGCAAAAGTATTTTGGGACGTGTGGTGCCCACTCAGTCTTGATCGATGGCCTGAGCGGCATTCGTACGTCGGTCAGGAGTTCGCTGTTTTCTGTCGGGGCAGATATCGACAATGATTCTTACGCAGGTTCACCTATAGATTTCATTTTAGGATTTTTCCTTTCTCTAAACGATAAGGCTTACTCGACTTCCCGCGATGACGCGGGTTTTTCGGCGCCCGTGCGCGAACCCTCGCAAAATTTGTCTGGGCGACGGCTCCGTGAGCTGCTGACGGGGTCGTCGTTTGCGATTCCTGGCCGCGACGTGGATCCCAGAGAATCTCATTTGTGCTGGCTACATATGCAAAGAAATCCGTGCAGAAGTTTTTTGGGACGCGTTGCGCCCATTAAGTCTCGATTGACGGCCTGAGCGACATTCGTACGTCGGGTTAGGAGTTCGCTGTTGTCTGCTGCTGGGGCAGACGTCGACAATGACCGTTTCGCAGGTTAAACTATAGAATCCTTGTTACGAGTTCATTTTTCTCTAAACGATAAGACTTACAGGACTTCTCGCGTTGACGCGGCTTCGTCGGCGCCCGTGCGCGAATCCTCGTTCGTAATATACGGCTGGACGACGGGTCCGTGAGCGGCAGACAAGGTCGTCGTTCGCGATTTTTGGCCGCGACGTGCATCGCAGGAAATCCATTTTTGCTGCCTACAAATTCACGAAAATCCGCGCAGGAGTTTTTTGGGGAGCCCACTCTGTCTCGATGGACGGCCTGACCAGCATTCGTACGTCGGGTCGCGAATTCGCTGTTGTCTGCTGCTGGGGCAGACGTCGACAATGACCCTTTCGCAGGTTAAACTATAAAATCCTTGTTACGAGTTCACTTTTCTCTAAACGATAAGACTTACAGGACTTCTCGCGTTGACGCGGCTTCGTCGGCGCCCGTGCGCGAATCCTCGTTCGCAATATACGGCTGGACGACGGGTCCGTGAGTGGCGGACAAGGTCGTCGTTCGCGATTTTTTGCCGCGACGTGCATCGCAGGAAATCCATTTTTGCTGCCTACAAATTCACGAAAATCCGCGCAGGAGTTTTTTGGGAGCCCACTCTGTCTTGATGGACGGCCTGAACGGCATTCGTACGTCGGGTCGCGAATTCGCTGTGGTCTGCTGCCGGGGCAGATGTCGACAATGATCCTTTCGCAGGTTAAACTATAGAATCCTTGTTACGAGTTCAGTTTTCTGTAAACGATAAGACTTACTGGACTTCTCGTGTTGACGCGGCTTCGTCGGCGCCCGTGCGCGAATCCTCGTTCGCAATATACGGCTGGACGTCGGGTCCGTGAGCGGCGGACAAGGTCGTCGTTCGCGATTTTTGGCCGCGACGTGCATCGCAGGAAATTCATTTTTGCTTCCTACAAATTCACGAAAATCCGCGCAGGAGTTTTTTGGGGAGCCCACTCTGTCTCGATGGACGGCCTGACCGGCATTCGTACGTCGGGTCGCGAATTCGCTGTTGTCTGCTGCTGGGACAGACGTCGACAATGATCCTTTCGCAGGTTAAACTATAGAATCCTTGTTACGAGTTCTCTTTTCTCTAAACGATAAGACTTACTGAACTTCTCGCGTTGACGCGGCTTTGCCGGCGCCCGTGCGCGAATCCTCGTTCGCAATATACGGCTGGACGACGGGTCCGTGAGCGGCGGACAAGGTCGTTGTTCGCGATTTTTGGCTGCAACGAGCATCGCAGGAAATCCATTTTTGCTGCCTACAAATTCACGAAAATCCGCGCAGGAGTTTTTTCGGGAGCCCACTCTGTCTCGATGGACGGCCTGACCGGCATTCGTACGTCGGGTCGCGAATTCGCTGTTGTCTGCTCCCGGGGCAGACATCGACAATGATCCTTTCGAAGGTTAAACTATAGAATCCTTGTTACGAGTTCACTTTTCTCTAAACGATAAGACTTACTAGACTTCTCGCGTTGACGCGGCTTCGTCGGCGCCCGTGCGCAAATGCTCGTTCGCTATATACGGCTGGACGACGGGTCCGTGAGCGGCGGACAAGGTCGTCGTTCGCGATTTTTGGCCGCGACGTGCATCGCAGGAAATCCATTTTTGCTGCCTACAAATTCACAAAAATCCGCGAAGGAGTTTTTTCGGGAGCCCACTCTGTCTCGATGGACGGCCTGACCGGCATTCGTACGTCGGGTCGCGAATTCGCTGTTGTCCGCTGCAGGGGCAGACATCGACAATGATCCTTTCGCAGGTTTAACTATAGAATCCTTGTTACGAGTTCTCTTTTCTCTAAACGATAAGACTTACTGAACTTCTCGCGTTGACGCGGCTTCGTCGGCGCCCGTGCGCGAATCCTCGTTCGCAATATACGGCTGGACGACGGGTCCGTGAGCGGCGGACAAGGTCGTCGTTCGCGATTTTTGGCCGCGACGAGCATCGCAGGAAATACATTTTTGCTGCCTACAAATTCATGAAAATCCGCGCTGGAGTTTTTTCGGGAGCCCACTCTGTCTCGATGGACGGCCTGACCGGCATTCGTACGTCGGTTCGCGAATTCGCTGTTGTCTGCTGCCGGGGCAGACATCGACAATGATCCTTTCGAAGGTTAAACTATAGAATCCTTGTTACGTGTTCACTTTTCTCTAAACGATAAGACTTACTGGGCTTCTCGCGTTGACGTGGCTTCGTCGGCGCCCGTGCGCGAATTTTCGTTCGCAATATACAGCTGGACGACGGGTCCGTGAGCGGCGGACAATGTCGTCGTTCGCAATTTTTGGCCGCGACGTGAATCGCAGGAAATCATTTTTTCCGCCTACAAATTCACAAAAATCCGCGCAGGAGTTTTTTGGGGAGCCCACTCTGTCTCGATGGACGGTCTGACCGTCATTCGTACGTCGGGTCGCGAATTCGCTGTTGTCTGCTGCTGGGGCAGAAGTCGACAATGATCCTTTCGCAGGTTAAACTATAGAATCCTTGTTACGAGTTCACTTTTCTCTAAACGATAAGACTAACAGGACTTCTCGCGTTGACGCGGTTTCGTCGGCGCCCGTGCGCGAATCCTCGTTCGCAATATACAGCTGGACGACGGGTTCGTGAGCGGCGGACAAGGTCGTCGTTCGCGATTTTTTGCCGCGACGTGCATAACAGGAAATTCATTTTTGCTTCCTACAGATTCACAAAAATCCGCGCAGTAGTTTTTTCGGGAGACCACTCTTTCTCGATGGACGGCCTAAACGGCATTTGTACGTCGGGTCGCGAATTCGCTGTTGTCTGCTGCTGGGGCAGACATCGACAATGATCCTTTCGCAGGTTAAACTATAGAATCCTTGTTACGAGTTCACGTTTCTCTAAACGATAAGACTTACTGGACTTCTCGCGTTGACGCGGCTTCGTCGGCGCCCGTGCGCGAATTTTCGTTCGCTATATACGGCTGGACGACGGGTCCGTGAGCGGCGGACAAGGTCGTCGTTCGCGATTTTTGGCCGCGACGTGCATCGCAGAAAATCCATTTTTGCTGCCTACAAATTCACAAAAATCCGCGCAGGAGTTTTTTGGGGAGCCCACTCCGTCTCGATGGATGGCCTAACCGACATTCGTACGTCGCGTCGCGAATTCGCTGTTGTCTGCTGCTGGGGCAGACGTCGACAATGATCCTTTCGCAGGTTAAACTATAGAATCCTTGTTACGAGTTCACTTTTCTCTAAACGATAAGACTTACTATACTTCTCGCGTTGACGCGGCTTCGTCGGCGCCCGTGCGCATATCCTCGTTCGCTATATACGGCTGGACGATGGTCCGTGAGCGGCGGACAAGGTTGTCGTTCGCGATTTTTGGCCGCAACGTGCATCGCAGACAATCCATTTTTGCTTCCTACATATTCACAAAAATCCGCGCAGGAGTTTTTTCGGGAGCCCACTCTGTCTCGATGGACGGCCTGACCGGCATTCGTACGTCGGGTCGCGAATTCGCTGTTATCTGCTGCTGGGGCAGACGTCGACAATGATCCTTTCTCTGGTTAAACTATAGAATCCTTGGTACGAGTTCACTTTTCTCTAAACGATAAGACTAAGAGGACTTCTCGCGTTGACGCGGCTTCGTCGGCGCCCGTGCGCGAATCCTCGTTCGCATTATACGGCTGGACGACGGGTCCGTGAGCGGCGGACAAGGTCGTCGTTCGCGATTTTTTGCCGCGACGTGCATCGCAGGAAATTCATTTTTGCTTCCTACAAATTCACGAAAATCCGCTCAGGAGTTTTTTCGGGAGCCCACTCAGTCTCGATGGACGGCCTGAACGGCATTCGTACGTCGGTTCGCGAATTCGCTGTTGTCTGCTGCCGGGGCAAACATCGACTATGATCCTTTCGAAGGTTAAACTATAGAATCCTTGTAACGAGTTCATTTTTCTCTAAACGATAAGACTTACTGGACTTCTCGCGTTGACGCGGCTTCGTCGGCGCCCGTGCGCGAATTTTCGTTCGCTATATACGGCTGGACGACGGGTCCGTGAGCGGCGGACAAGGTCGTCGTTCGCGATTTTTGGCCGCGACGTGCATCGCAGGAAATCCATTTTTGCTGCCTACAAATTCACAAAAATCCGCGCAGGAGTTTTTTGGGGAGCCCACTCTGTCTCGATGGACGCCCTGACCGACATTCGAACGTCGCGTCGCGAATTCGCTGTTGTCTGCTGCTGGGGCAGACATCGACAGTGATCCTTTCCCAGGTTAAACTATAGAATCCTTGTTACGAGTTCACTTTTCTCTAAACGATAAGACATACTGGACTTCTCGCGTTGACGCGGCTTCGTCGGCGCCCGTGCGCGAATCCTCGTTCGCTATATACTGCTGGACGACGGGTCCGTGAGCGGCGGACAAGGTCGTCGTTCGCGATTTTTGGCCGCAACGTGCATCGCAGGAAATCCATTTTTGCTGCCTACAAATTCACGAAAATCCGCGCAGGAGTTTTTTGGGGAGCCCACTCTGTCTCGATGGACGGCCTGACCGGCATTCGTACGTCGGGTCGCGAATTCGCTGTTGTCCGCTGCAGGGGCAGACATCGACAATGATCCTTTCGCAGGTTAAACTATAGAATCCTTGGTACGAGTTCACTTTTCTCTAAACGATAAGACTAAGAGGACTTCTCGCGTTGACGCGGCTTCGTCGGCGCCCGTGCGGGAATCCTCGTTCGCAATATACGGCTGGACGACGGGTCCGTGAGCGGCGTTCAAGGTCGTCGTTCGCGATTTTTTGCCGCGACGTGCATCGTAGGAAATTCATTTTTGCTTCCTACAAATTCATGAAAATCCGCGCAGGAGTTTTTTCGGGAGCCCACTCAGTCTCGATGGACGGCCTGAACGGCATTCGTACGTCGTTTCGCGAATTCGCTGTTGTCTGCTGCCGGGGCAAACATCGACTATGATCCTTTCGAAGGTTAAACTATAGAATCCTTGTAACGAGTATACTTTTCTCTAAACGACAAGACTTACTGTACTTCTCGCGTTGACGCAGCTTCGTCGGCGGCCGTGCGCGAATCCTCGTTCGGAATATACGGCTGGACGACGGGTCCGTGAGCGGCGGACAAGGTCGTCGTTCGCGATTTTTGGCCGCGACGGGCATCGCAGGAAATCCATTTTTGCTGCCTACAAATTCACAAATATCCGCGCAGGAGTTTTTTGGGGAGCCCACTCTGTCTCGATGGACGGCCTGACCGGCATTCGTACGTCGGGTCGCGAATTCGCTGTTGTCTGCTGCTGGGGCAGACGTCGACAATGATCCTTTCTCAGGTTAAACTATAGAATCCTTGGTACGAGTTCACTTTTCTCTAAACGATAAGACTTACTAGACTTCTTGCGTTGACGCGGCTTCGTCGGCGCCCGTGCGCGAATCCTCATTCGCTATATACGGCTGGACGATGGTCCGTGAGCGGCGGACAAGGTCGTCGTTCGCGATTTTTGGCCGCAACGTGCATCGCAGACAATCCATTTTTGCTTCCTACATATTCACAAAAATCCGCGCAGGAGTTTTTTCGGGAGCCCACTCTGTCTCGATGGACGGCCTGACCGGCATTCGTACGTCGGGTCGCGAATTCGCTGTTGTCCGCTGCAGGGGCAGACATCGACAATGATCCTTTCGCAGGTTAAACTATAGAATCCTTGTTACGAGTTCACTTTTCTCTAAACGATAAGATTTACTGGACTTCTCGCGTTGACGCGGCTTCGTCGGCGCCCGTGCGCGAATCCTCGTTCGCAATATACGGCTGGACAACGGGTCCGTGAGCGGCGGACAAGGTCGTCGTTCGCGATTTTTTGCCGCGACGTGCATCGCAGGAAATTCATTTTTGCTTCCTACAAATTCACAAAAAATCCGCGCAGGAGTTTTTTCGGGAGCCCACTCTTTCTCGATGGACGGCCTGAACGGCATTCGTACGTCGGGTCGCGAATTCGCTGTTGTCTGCTGCTGGGGCAGACATCGACAATGATCCTTTCGAAGGTTAAACTATAGAATCCTTGTGACAAGTTCAATTTTCTCTAAACGATAAGACTTACTGGACTTCTCGCGTTGACGCGGCTTCGTCGGCGCCCGTGCGCGAATTTTCGTTCGCTATATACGGCTGGACGATGGTCCGTGAGCGGCGGAAAAGGTCGTCGTTCGCGATTTTTGGCCGCGACGTGCATCGCAGGAAATCCATTTTTGCTGCCTACAAATTCACAAAAATCCGCGCAGGAGTTTTTTGGGGAGCCCACTCTGTCTCGATGGACGGCCTGACCGGCATTCGTACGTCGGGTCGCGAATTCGCTGTTATCTGCTGCTGGGGCAGACGTCGACAATGATCCTTTCTCTGGTTAAACTATAGAATCCTTGGTACGAGTTCACTTTTCTCTAAACGATAAGACTAAGAGGACTTCTCGCGTTGACGCGGCTTCGTCGGCGCCCGTGCGCGAATCCTCGTTCGCATTATACGGCTGGACGACGGGTCCGTGAGCGGCGGACAAGGTCTTCGTTCGCGATTTTTTGCCGCGACGTGCATCGCAGGAAATTCATTTTTGCTTCCTACAAATTCACGAAAATCCGCTCAGGAGTTTTTTCGGGAGCCCACTCAGTCTCGATGGACGGCCTGAACGGCATTCGTACGTCGGTTCGCGAATTCGCTGTTGTCTGCTGCCGGGGCAAACATCGACTATGATCCTTTCGAAGGTTAAACTATAGAATCCTTGTAACGAGTTCATTTTTCTCTAAACGATAAGACTTACTGAACTTCTCGCGTTGACGCAGCTTCTTCGGCGGCCGTGCGCGAATCCTCGTTCGGAATATACGGCTGGACGACGGGTCCGTGAGCGGCGGAAAAGGTCGTCGTTCGCGATTTTTGGCCGCGACGTGCATCGCAGGAAATCCATTTTTGCTGCCTACAAATTCACGAAAATCCGCACAGGAGTTCTTGGGGGAGCCCACTCTGTCTCGATGGACGGCCTGACCGGCATTCGTACGTCGGGTCGCGAATTCGCTGTTGTCTGCTGCTGGGGCAGACGTCGACAATGATCCTTTCTCAGGTTAAACTATAGAATCCTTGGTACGAGTTCACTTTTCTCTAAACGATAAGACTAAGAGGACTTCTCGCGTTGACGCGGCTTCGTCGGCGCCCGTGCGCGAATCCTCGTTCGCATTATACGGCTGGACGACGGGTCCGTGAGCGGCGGACAAGGTCGTCGTTCGCGATTTTTTGCCGCGACGTGCATCGCAGGAAATTTATTTTTGCTTCCTACCAATTCACGAAAATCCGCTCAGGAGTTTTTTCGGGAGCCCACTCAGTCTCGATGGACGGCCTGAACGGCATTCGTACGTCGGTTCGCGAATTCGCTGTTGTCTGCTGCCGGGGCAAACATCGACTATGATCCTTTCGAAGGTTAAACTATAGAATCCTTGTAACGAGTTCATTTTTCTCTAAACGATAAGACTTACTGAACTTCTCGCGTTGACGCAGCTTCGTCGGCGGCCGTGCGCGAATCCTCGTTCGGAATATACGGCTGGACGACGGGTCCGTGAGCGGCGGAAAAGGTCGTCGTTCGCGATTTTTGGCCGCGACGTGCATCGCAGGAAATCCATTTTTGCTGCCTACAAATTCACGAAAATCCGCACAGGAGTTCTTGGGGGAGCCCACTCTGTCTCGATGGACGGCCTGACCGGCATTCGTACGTCGGGTCGCGAATTCGCTGTTGTCTGCTGCTGGGGCAGACGTCGACAATGATCCTTTCTCAGGTTAAACTATAGAATCCTTGGTACGAGTTCACTTTTCTCTAAACGATAAGACTAAGAGGACTTCTCGCGTTGACGCGGCTTCGTCGGCGCCCGTGCGCGAATCCTCGTTCGCAATATACGGCTGGACGACGGGTCCGTGAGCGGCGGACAAGGTCGTCGTTCGCGATTTTTTTGCCGCGACGTGCATCGCAGGAAATTCATTTTTGCTTCCTACAAATTCACGAAAATCTGCGCAGGAGTTTTTTCGGGAGCCCACTCAGTCTCGATGGACGGCCTAAACGGCATTCGTACGTCGGTTCGCGAATTCGCTGTTGTCTGCTGCCGGGGTAAACATCGACTATGATCCTTTCGATGGTTAAACTATAGAATCCTTGTAACGAGTTCACTTTTCTCTAAACGATAAGACTTACTGTACTTCTCGCGTTGACGCGGCTTCGTCGGCGCCCGTGCGCGAATCCTCGTTCGCAATATACGGCTGGACGACGGGTCCGTGAGCGGCGGACAAGGTCGTCGTTCGCGATTTTTGGCCGCGACGTGCATCGCAGGAAATCCATTTTTGCTGCCTACAAATTCACGAAAATCCGCACAGAAGTTTTTTGGGGACCCCACTCTGTCTCGATGGACGGCCTGACCGGTAATCGTACGTCGGTTCGCGAATTCGCTGTTGTCTGCTGCTGGGGCAGACATCGACAATGATCCTTTCCCAGGTTAAACTATAGAATCCTTGTTACGAGTTCACTTTTTTCTAAACGATAAGATTTACTAGACTTCTCGCGTTGACGCGGCTTCGTCGGCGCCCGTGCGCGAATCCTCGTTCGCTATATACGGCTGGACGACGGGTCCGTGAGCGGCGGGCAAGGTCGTCGTTCGCGATTTTTGGCCGCAACGTGCATCGCAGGAAATCCATTTTTGCTGCCTACAAATTCACAAATATCCGCTCAGGAGTTTTTTGGGGAGCCCACTCTGTCTCGATGGACGGCCTGACCGGCATTCGTACGTCGGGTCGCGAATTCGCTGTTGTCTGCTGTTGGGGCAGACGTCGACAATGATCCTTTCTCAGGTTAAACTATAGAATCCTTGGTACGAGTTCACTTTTCTCTAAACGATAAGACTTACTAGACTTCTCGCGTTGATGCGGCTTCGTCGGCGCCCGTGCGCAAATCCTCGTTCGCTATATACGGCTGGACGATGGTCCGTGAGCGGCGGACAAGGTCGTCGTTCGCGATTTTTGGCCGCAACGTGCATCGCAGACAATCCATTTTTGCTTCCTACATATTCACAAAAATCCGTGCAGGAGTATTTTCGGGAGCCCACTCTGTCTCGATGGACGGCCTGACCGGCATTCGTACGTCGGTTCGCGAATTCGCTGTTGTCTGCTGCCGGGGCAGACATCGACAATGATCCTTTCGAAGGTTAAACGATAGAATCCTTGTTACGAGTTCACTTTTCTCTAAACGATAAGACTTACTGGACTTCTCGCGTTGACGTGGCTTCGTCGGCGCCCGTGCGCGAATTTTCGTTCGCAATATACAGCTGGACGACGGGTCCGTGAGCGGCGGACAATGTCGTCGTTCGCGATTTTTGGCCGCGACGTGCATCGCAGGAAATCCATTTTTGCTGCCTACAAATTCACAAAAATCCGCGCAGGAGTTTTTTGGGGAGCCCACTCTGTCTGAATGGACGGCCTGACCAGCATTCGTACGTCGGGTCGCGAATTCGCTGTTGTCTGCTGCTGGGGCAGACGTCGACAATGATCCTTTCGCAGGTTAAACTATAGAATCCTTGTTACGAGTTCACTTTTCTCTAAACGATATGACTAACAGCACTTCTCGCGTTGACGCGGCTTCGTCGGCGCCCGTGCGCGAATCCTCGTTCGCAATATACGGCTGGACAACGGGTCCGTGAGCGGCGGACAAGGTCGTCATTGCGATTTTTTGCCGCGACGTGCATCGCAGGAAATTCATTTTTGCTTCCTACAAATTCACAAAAAATCCGCGCAAGAGTTTTTTCGGGAGCCCACTCTTTCTCGATGGACGGCCTGAACGGCATTCGTACGTCGGGTCGCGAATTCGCTGTTGTCTGCTGCTGGGGCAGACATCGACAATGATCCTTTCGAAGGTTAAACTATAGAATCCTTGTTACGAGTTCACTTTTCTCTAAACAATAAGACTTACTGGACTTCTCGCGTTGACGCGGCTTCGTCGGCGCCCGTGCGCGAATTTTCGTTCGCTATATACGGCTGGACGACGGGTCCGTGAGCGGCGGACAAGGTCGTCGTTCGCGATTTTTGGCCGCGACGTGCATCGCAGGAAATCCATTTTTGCTGCCTGCAAATTCACAAAAATCCGCGCAGGAGTTTTTTGGGGAGCCCACTCTGTCTCGATGGACGGCCTGACCGACATTCGAACGTCGCGTCGCGAATTCGCTGTTGTCTGCTGCTGGGGCAGACATCGACAGTGATCCTTTCCCAGGTTAAACTATAGAATTCTTGTTACGAGTTCACTTTTCTCTAAACGATAAGACTTACTGGACTTCTCGCGTTGACGCGGCTTCGTCGGCGCCCGTGCGCGAATCCTCGTTCGCTATATACCGCTGGACGACGGGTCCGTGAGCGGCGGACAAGGTCGTCGTTCGCGATTTTTGGCCGCAACGTGCATCGCAGGAAATCCATTTTTGCTGCCTACAAATTCACGAAAATCCGCACAGGAGTTCTTTGGGGAGCCCACTCTGTCTCGATGGACGGCCTGACCGGCATTCGTACGTCGGGTCGCGAATTCGCTGTTGTCTGCTGCTGGGGCAGACGTCGACAATGATCCTTTCTCAGGTTAAACTATAGAATCCTTGGTACGAGTTCACTTTTCTTTAAACGATAAGACTAAGTGGACTTCTCGCGTTGACGCGGCTTCGTCGGCGCCCGTCCGCGAATCCTCGTTCGCAATATACGGCTGGACGACGGGTCCGTGAGCGGCGGACAAGGTCGTCGTTCGCGATTTTTTGCCGCGACGTGCATCGCAGGAAATTCATTTTTGCTTCCTACAAATTCACGAAAATCCGCGCAGGAGTTTTTTCGGGAGCCCACTCAGTCTCGATGGACGGCCTGAACGGCATTCGTACGTCGGTTCGCGAATTCGCTGTTGTCTGCTGCCGGGGCAAACATCGACTATGATCCTTTCGAAGGTTACACTATAGAATCCTTGTAACGAGTTCCCTTTTCTCTAAACGATAAGACTTACTGTACTTCTCGTGTTGACGCAGCTTCGTCGGCGGCCGTGCGCGAATCCTCGTTCGGAATATACGGCTGGACGACGGGTCCGTGAGCGGCGGACAAGGTCGTCGTTCACGATTTTTGGCCGCGACGTGCATCGCAGGAAATCCATTTTTGCTGCCTACAAATTCACGAAAATCCGCACAGGAGTTCTTTGGGGAGCCCACTCTGTCTCGATGGACGGCCTGACCGGCATTCGTACGTCGGGTCGCGAATTCGCTGTTGTCTGCTGCTGGGGCAGACGTCGACAATGATCCTTTCTCAGGTTAAACTATAGAATCCTTGGTACGAGTTCACTTTTCTTTAAACGATAAGACTAAGAGGACTTCTCGCGTTGACGCGGCTTCGTCGGCGCCCGTGCACGAATCCTCGTTCGCAATATACGGCTGGACGACGGGTCCGTGAGCGGCGGACAAGGTCGTCGTTCGCGATTTTTTGCCGCGACGTGCATCGCAGGAAGTCCATTTTTGCTGCCTACAAATTCACAAATATCCGCGCAGGAGTTTTTTGGGGAGCCCACTCTATCTCGATGAATGGCCTGACCGGCATTCGTACGTCGGGTCGCGAATTCGCTGTTGTCTGCTGCTGGGGCAGACGTCGACAATGATCCTTTCTCAGGTTAAACTATAGAATCCGTGGTACGAGTTCACTTTTTTCTAAACGATAAGACTAAGAGGACTTCTCGCGTTGACGCGGCTTCGTCGGCGCCCGTGCGCGAATCCTCGTTCGCAATATACGGCTGGACGACGGGTCCGTGAGCGGCGGACAAGGTCGTCGTTCGTGATTTTTTGCCGCGACATGCATCGCAGGAAATTCATTTTTGCTTCCTACAAATTCACGAAAATCCGCGCAGGAGTTTTTTCGGGAGCCCACTCAGTCTCGATGGACGGCCTGAACGGCATACGTACGTCGGTTCGCGAATTCGCTGTTGTCTGCTGCCGGGGCAAACATCGACTATGATCCTTTCGCAGGTTAAACTATAGAATCCTTGTTACGAGTTCACTTTTCTCTAAACAATAAGACTTACTGGACTTCTCGCGTTGACGCGGCTTCGTCGGCGCCCGTGCGCGAATTTTCGTTCGCTATATACGGCTGGACGACGGGTCCGTGAGCGGCGGACAAGGTCGTCGTTCGCGATTTTTGGCCGCGACGTGCATCGCAGGAAATCCATTTTTGCTGCCTGCAAATTCACAAAAATCTGCGCAGGAGTTTTTTGGGGAGCCCACTCTGTCTCGATGGACGGCCTGACCGACATTCGAACGTCGCGTCGCGAATTCGCTGTTGTCTGCTGCTGGGGCAGACATCGACAGTGATCCTTTCCCAGGTTAAACTATAGAATTCTTGTTACGAGTTCACTTTTCTCTAAACGATAAGACTTACTGGACTTCTCGCGTTGACGCGGCTTCGTCGGCGCCCGTGCGCGAATCCTCGTTCGCTATATACCGCTGGACGACGGGTCCGTGAGCGGCGGACAATGTCGTCGTTCGCGATTTTTGGCCGCGACGTGCATCGCAGGAAATCCATTTTTGCTGCCTACAAATTCACAAAAATCCGCGCAGGAGTTTTTTGGGGAGCCCACTCTGTCTGAATGGACGGCCTGACCAGCATTCGTACGTCGGGTCGCGAATTCGCTGTTGTCTGCTGCTGGGGCAGACGTCGACAATGATCCTTTCGCAGGTTAAACTATAGAATCCTTGTTACGAGTTCACTTTTCTCTAAACGATATGACTAACAGCACTTCTCGCGTTGACGCGGCTTCGTCGGCGCCCGTGCGCGAATCCTCGTTCGCAATATACGGCTGGACAACGGGTCCGTGAGCGGCGGACAAGGTCGTCATTGCGATTTTTTGCCGCGACGTGCATCGCAGGAAATTCATTTTGCTTCCTACAAATTCACAAAAAATCCGCGCAGAGTTTTTTCGGGAGCCCACTCTTTCTCGATGGACGGCCTGAACGGCATTCGTACGTCGGGTCGCGAATTCGCTGTTGTTGTCTGCTGCTGGGCAGACATCGACAATGATCCTTTCGAAGGTTAAACTATAGAATCCTTGTTACGAGTTCACTTTTCTCTAAACAATAAGACTTACTGGACTTCTCGCGTTGACGCGGCTTCGTCGGCGCCCGTGCGCGAATTTTCGTTCGCTATATACGGCTGGACGACGGGTCCGTGAGCGGCGGACAAGGTCGTCGTTCGCGATTTTTGGCCGCGACGTGCATCGCAGGAAATCCATTTTTGCTGCCTGCAAATTCACAAAAAATCCGCGCAGGAGTTTTTGGGGGAGCCCACTCTGTCTCGATGGACGGCCTGACCGACATTCGAACGTCGCGTCGCGAATTCGCTGTTGTCTGCTGCTGGGGCAGACATCGACAGTGATCCTTTCCCAGGTTAAACTATAGAATTCTTGTTACGAGTTCACTTTTCTCTAAACGATAAGACTTACTGGACTTCTCGCGTTGACGCGGCTTCGTCGGCGCCCGTCGCGAATCTCGTCGCTATTATACGCTGGACGACGGGTCCGTGAGCGGCGGACAAGGTCGTCGTTCGCGATTTTTGGCCGCAACGTGCATCGCAGGAAAGGAAATCCATTTTTGCTGCCTACAAATTCACGAAAATCCGCACAGGAGTTCTTTGGGGAGCCCACTCTGTCTCGATGGACGGCCTGACCGGCATTCGTACGTCGGGTCGCGAATTCGCTGTTGTCTGCTGCTGGGGCAGACGTCGACAATGATCCTTTCTCAGGTTAAACTATAGAATCCTTGGTACGAGTTCACTTTTCTTTAAACGATAAGACTAAGTGGACTTCTCGCGTTGACGCGGCTTCGTCGGTCGGCGCCGTCCGCGAATCCTCGTTCGCAATATACGGCTGGACGACGGGTCCGTGAGCGGCGGACAAGGTCGTCGTTCGCGATTTTTTGCCGCGACGTGCATCGCAGGAAATTCATTTTTGCTTCCTACAAATTCACGAAAATCCGCGCAGGAGTTTTTTCGGGAGCCCACTCAGTCTCGATGGACGGCCTGAACGGCATTCGTACGTCGGTTCGCGAATTCGCTGTTGTCTGCTGCCGGGGCAAACATCGACTATGATCCTTTCGAAGGTTACACTATAGAATCCTTGTAACGAGTTCCCTTTTCTCTAAACGATAAGACTTACTGTACTTCTCGTGTTGACGGCAGCTTCGTCGGCGGCCCGTGCGCGAATCCTCGTTCGGAATATACGGCTGGACGACGGGTCCGTGAGCGGCGGACAAGGTCGTCGTTCACGATTTTTGGCCGCGACGTGCATCGCAGGAAATCCATTTTTGCTGCCTACAAATTCACGAAAATCCGCACAGGAGTTCTTTGGGGAGCCCACTCTGTCTCGATGGACGGCCTGACCGGCATTCGTACGTCGGGTCGCGAATTCGCTGTTGTCTGCTGCTGGGGCAGACGTCGACAATGATCCTTTTCAGAAGTTAAACTATAGAATCCTTGGTACGAGTTCACTTTTCTTTAAACGATAAGACTAAGAGGACTTCTCGCGTTGACGCGGCTTCGTCGGCGCCCGTGCACGAATCCTCGTTCGCAATATACGGCTGGACGACGGTCCCGTGAGCGGCGGACAAGGTCGTCGTTCGCGATTTTTTGCCGCGACGTGCATCGCAGGAAGTCCATTTTTGCTGCCTAGAAATTCACAAATATCCGCGCAGGAGTTTTTTGGGGAGCCCACTCTATCTCGATGGATGGCCTGACCGGCATTCGTACGTCGGGTCGCGAATTCGCTGTTGTCTGCTGCTGGGGCAGACGTCGACAATGATCCTTTCTCAGGTTAAACTATAGAATCCGTGGTACGAGTTCACTTTTTCTAAACGATAAGACTAAGAGGACTTCTCGCGTTGACGCGGCTTCGTCGGCGCCCGTGCGCGAATCCTCGTTCGCAATATACGGCTGGACGACGGGTCCGTGAGCGGCGGACAAGGTCGTCGTTCGTGATTTTTGCCGCGACGTGCATCGCAGGAAATTCATTTTTGCTTCCTACAAATTCACGAAAATCCCGCGCAGGAGTTTTTTGGGGAGCCCACTCAGTCTCGATGGACGGCCTGAACGGCATCGTACGTCGGTTCGCGAATTCGCTGTTGTCTGCTGCGGGGCAAACATCGACTATGATCCTTTCGCAGGTTAAACTATAGAATCCTTGTTACGAGTTCACTTTTCTCTAAACAATAAGACTTACTGGACTTCTCGCGTTGACGCGGCTTCGTCGGCGCCCGTGCGCGAATTTTCGTTCGCTATATACGGCTGGACGACGGGTCCGTGAGCGGCGGACAAGGTCGTCGTTCGCGATTTTTGGCCGCGACGTGCATCGCAGGAAATCCATTTTTGCTGCCTGCAAATTCACAAAAATCTGCGCAGGAGTTTTTTGGGGAGCCCCTCTGTCTCGATGGACGGCCTGACCGACATTCGAATTCGTACGTCGGTCGCGAATTCGATGTTGTCTGCTGCTGGGGCAGACATCGACAGTGATCCTTTCCCAGGTTAAACTATAGAATTCTTGTTACGAGTTCACTTTTCTCTAACGATAAGACTTAATGGACTTCTCGCGTTGACGCGGCTTCGTCGGCGCCCGTGCGCGAATCCTCGTTCGCTATATACCGCTGGACGACGGGTCCGTGAGCGGCGGACAAGGTCGTCGTTCGCGATTTTTGGCCGCAACGTGCATCGCAGGAAATCCATTTTTGCTGCCTACAAATTCACGAAAATCCGCACAGGAGTTCTTTGGGGAGCCCACTCTGTCTCGATGGACGGCCTGACCGGCATTCGTACGTCGCGTCGCGAATTCGCTGTTGTCTGCTGCTGGGGCAGACGTCGACAATGATCCTTTCTCAGGTTAAAACTATAGAATCCTTGTACGAGTTCACTTTTCTTTAAACGATAAGACTAAGTGGACTTCTCGCGTTGACGCGGCTTCGTCGGCGCCCGTCCGCGAATCCTCGTTCGCAATATACGGCTGGACGACGGGTCCGTGAGCGGCGGACAAGGTCGTCGTTCGCGATTTTTTGCCGCGACGTGCATCGCAGGAAATTCATTTTTGCTTCCTACAAATTCACGAAAATCCGCGCAGGAGTTTTTTCGGGAGCCCACTCAGTCTCGATGGACGGCCTGAACGGCATTCGTACGTCGGTTCGCGAATTCGCTGTTGTCTGCTGCCGGGGCAAACATCGACTATGATCCTTTCAGAAGGTACACTATAGAATCCTTGTAACGAGTTCCCTTTCTCTAAACGATAAGAATTACTGGACTTCTCGTTGACGCAGCTTCGTCGGCGGCCGTGCGCGCGATCCTCGTTCGGAATATACGGCTGGACGACGGGTCCGTGAGCGGCGGACAAGGTCGTCGTTCGCGATTTTTGGCCGCGACGTGCATCGCAGGAAATCCATTTTTGCTGCCTACAAATTCACGAAAATCCGCAAGGAGTTCTTTGGGAGCCCACTCTGTCTCGATGGACGGCCTGACCGGCATTCGTACGTCGGGTCGCGAATTCGCTGTTGTCTGCTGCTGGGGCAGACGTCGACAATGATCCTTTTCAGGTTAAACTATAGAATCCTTGGTACGAGTTCACTTTTCTTTAACGATAAGACTAAGGACTTCTCGCGTTGACGCGGCTTCGTCGGCGCCCGTGCCGAATCCTCGTTCGCAATATACGGCTGGACGACGGGTCCGTGAGCGGCGGACAAGGTCGTCGTTCGCGATTTTTGGCCGCGACGTGCATCGCAGGAAATCCATTTTTGCTGCCTACAATTCACAAATATCCGCGCAGGAGTTTTTTGGGGAGCCCACTCTATCTCGATGGACGGCCTGACCGGCATTCGTACGTCGGGTCGCGAATTCGCTGTTGTCTGCTGCTGGGGCAGACGTCGACAATGATCCTTTCTCAGGTTAAACTATAGAATCCGTGGTACGAGTTCACTTTTTTCTAAACGATAAGACTACTAAGAGGACTTCTCGCGTTGACGCGGCTTCGTCGGCGCCCGTGCGCGAATCCTCGTTCGCAAATATCGGCTGGACGACGGGTCCGTGAGCGGCGGACAAGGTCGTCGTTCGTGATTTTTGCCGCGACGTGCATCGCAGGAAATTCATTTTTGCTTCCTACAAATTCACGAAAATCCGCGCAGGAGTTTTTTCGGGAGCCCACTCAGTCTCGATGGACGGCCTGAACGGCATACGTACGTCGGTTCGCGAATTCGCTGTTGTCTGCTGCCGGGGCAAACATCGACTATGATCCTTTCGCAGGTTAAACTATAGAATCCTTGTTACGAGTTCACTTTTCTCTAAACGATAAGATTTACTGGACTTCTCGCGTTGACGCGGCTTCGTCGGCGCCCGTGCGCGAATCCTCGTTCGCTATATACGGTTGGACGACGAGTCCGTGAGCAGCGGGCAAGGTCGTCGTTCGCGATTTTTTGCCGCAACGTGCATCGCAGGAAATCCATTTTTGCTGCCTACAAATTCACAAAAATCCGCGCAGGAGTTTTTTGGGGAGCCCACTCTGTCTCGATTGACGGCCTGACCGGCATTCGTACGTCGGGTCGCGAATTCGCTGTTGTCTGCTGCTGGGGCAGACATCGACAATGATCCTTTCGCAGGTTAAACTATAGAATCCTTGTTACGAGTTCACTTTTCTCTAAACGATAAGACTTACTGGACTTCTCGCGTTGACGCGGCTTCGTCGGCGCCCGTGCGCGAATCCTCGTTCGCAATATACGGCTGGACGACGGGTCCGTGAGCGGCGGACAAGGTCGTCGTTCGCGATTTTTGGCCGCGACGTGCATCGCAGGAAATCCATTTTTGCTGCCTACAAATTCACGAAAATCCGCGCAGGAGTTTTTTGGGGAGCCCACTCTGTCTCGATGGACGGCCTGACCGGCATTCGTACGTCGGGTCGCGAATTCGCTGTTGTCTGCTGCTGGGGCAGACATCGACAATGATCCTTTCGCAGGTTAAACTATAGAATCCTTGTTACGAGTTCACTTTTCTCTAAACGATAAGACTTACTGGACTTCTCGCGTTGACGCGGCTTCGTCGGCGCCCGTGCGCGAATCCTCGTTCGCAATATACGGCTGGACGACGGGTCCGTGAGCGGCGGACAAGGTCGTCGTTCGCGATTTTTGGCCGCGACGTGCATCGCAGGAAATCCATTTTTGCTGCCTACAAATTCACGAAAATCCGCGCAGGAGTTTTTTGGGGAGCCCACTCTGTCTCGATGGACGGCCTGACCGGCATTCGTACGTCGGGTCGCGAATTCGCTGTTGTCTGCTGCTGGGGCAGACATCGACAATGATCCTTTCGCAGGTTAAACTATAGAATCCTTGTTACGAGTTCACTTTTCTCTAAACGATAAGACTTACTGGACTTCTCGCGTTGACGCGGCTTCGTCGGCGCCCGTGCGCGAATCCTCGTTCGCAATATACGGCTGGACGACGGGTCCGTGAGCGGCGGACAAGGTCGTCGTTCGCGATTTTTGCCGCGACGTGCATCGCAGGAAATCCATTTTTGCTGCCTACAAATTCACGAAAATCCGCGCAGGAGTTTTTTGGGGAGCCCACTCTGTCTCGATGGACGGCCTGACCGGCATTCGTACGTCGGGTCGCGAATTCGCTGTTGTCTGCTGCTGGGGCAGACATCGACAATGATCCTTTCGCAGGTTAAACTATAGAATCCTTGTTACGAGTTCACTTTTCTCTAAACGATAAGACTTACTGGACTTCTCGCGTTGACGCGGCTTCGTCGGCGCCCGTGCGCGAATCCTCGTTCGCAATATACGGCTGGACGACGGGTCCGTGAGCGGCGGACAAGGTCGTCGTTCGCGATTTTTGGCCGCGACGTGCATCGCAGGAAATCCATTTTTGCTGCCTACAAATTCACGAAAATCCGCGCAGGAGTTTTTTGGGGAGCCCACTCTGTCTCGATGGACGGCCTGACCGGCATTCGTACGTCGGGTCGCGAATTCGCTGTTGTCTGCTGCTGGGGCAGACATCGACAATGATCCTTTCGCAGGTTAAACTATAGAATCCTTGTTACGAGTTCACTTTTCTCTAAACGATAAGACTTACTGGACTTCTCGCGTTGACGCGGCTTCGTCGGCGCCCGTGCGCGAATCCTCGTTCGCAATATACGGCTGGACGACGGGTCCGTGAGCGGCGGACAAGGTCGTCGTTCGCGATTTTTGGCCGCGACGTGCATCGCAGGAAATCCATTTTTGCTGCCTACAAATTCACGAAAATCCGCGCAGGAGTTTTTTGGGGAGCCCACTCTGTCTCGATGGACGGCCTGACCGGCATTCGTACGTCGGGTCGCGAATTCGCTGTTGTCTGCTGCTGGGGCAGACATCGACAATGATCCTTTCGCAGGTTAAACTATAGAATCCTTGTTACGAGTTCACTTTTCTCTAAACGATAAGACTTACTGGACTTCTCGCGTTGACGCGGCTTCGTCGGCGCCCGTGCGCGAATCCTCGTTCGCAATATACGGCTGGACGACGGGTCCGTGAGCGGCGGACAAGGTCGTCGTTCGCGATTTTTGGCCGCGACGTGCATCGCAGGAAATCCATTTTTGCTGCCTACAAATTCACGAAAATCCGCGCAGGAGTTTTTTGGGGAGCCCACTCTGTCTCGATGGACGGCCTGACCGGCATTCGTACGTCGGGTCGCGAATTCGCTGTTGTCTGCTGCTGGGGCAGACATCGACAATGATCCTTTCGCAGGTTAAACTATAGAATCCTTGTTACGAGTTCACTTTTCTCTAAACGATAAGACTTACTGGACTTCTCGCGTTGACGCGGCTTCGTCGGCGCCCGTGCGCGAATCCTCGTTCGCAATATACGGCTGGACGACGGGTCCGTGAGCGGCGGACAAGGTCGTCGTTCGCGATTTTTGGCCGCGACGTGCATCGCAGGAAATCCATTTTTGCTGCCTACAAATTCACGAAAATCCGCGCAGGAGTTTTTTGGGGAGCCCACTCTGTCTCGATGGACGGCCTGACCGGCATTCGTACGTCGGGTCGCGAATTCGCTGTTGTCTGCTGCTGGGGCAGACATCGACAATGATCCTTTCGCAGGTTAAACTATAGAATCCTTGTTACGAGTTCACTTTTCTCTAAACGATAAGACTTACTGGACTTCTCGCGTTGACGCGGCTTCGTCGGCGCCCGTGCGCGAATCCTCGTTCGCAATATACGGCTGGACGACGGGTCCGTGAGCGGCGGACAAGGTCGTCGTTCGCGATTTTTGGCCGCGACGTGCATCGCAGGAAATCCATTTTTGCTGCCTACAAATTCACGAAAATCCGCGCAGGAGTTTTTTGGGGAGCCCACTCTGTCTCGATGGACGGCCTGACCGGCATTCGTACGTCGGGTCGCGAATTCGCTGTTGTCTGCTGCTGGGGCAGACATCGACAATGATCCTTTCGCAGGTTAAACTATAGAATCCTTGTTACGAGTTCACTTTTCTCTAAACGATAAGACTTACTGGACTTCTCGCGTTGACGCGGCTTCGTCGGCGCCCGTGCGCGAATCCTCGTTCGCAATATACGGCTGGACGACGGGTCCGTGAGCGGCGGACAAGGTCGTCGTTCGCGATTTTTGGCCGCGACGTGCATCGCAGGAAATCCATTTTTGCTGCCTACAAATTCACGAAAATCCGCGCAGGAGTTTTTTGGGGAGCCCACTCTGTCTCGATGGACGGCCTGACCGGCATTCGTACGTCGGGTCGCGAATTCGCTGTTGTCTGCTGCTGGGGCAGACATCGACAATGATCCTTTCGCAGGTTAAACTATAGAATCCTTGTTACGAGTTCACTTTTCTCTAAACGATAAGACTTACTGGACTTCTCGCGTTGACGCGGCTTCGTCGGCGCCCGTGCGCGAATCCTCGTTCGCAATATACGGCTGGACGACGGGTCCGTGAGCGGCGGACAAGGTCGTCGTTCGCGATTTTTGGCCGCGACGTGCATCGCAGGAAATCCATTTTTGCTGCCTACAAATTCACGAAAATCCGCGCAGGAGTTTTTTGGGGAGCCCACTCTGTCTCGATGGACGGCCTGACCGGCATTCGTACGTCGGGTCGCGAATTCGCTGTTGTCTGCTGCTGGGGCAGACATCGACAATGATCCTTTCGCAGGTTAAACTATAGAATCCTTGTTACGAGTTCACTTTTCTCTAAACGATAAGACTTACTGGACTTCTCGCGTTGACGCGGCTTCGTCGGCGCCCGTGCGCGAATCCTCGTTCGCAATATACGGCTGGACGACGGGTCCGTGAGCGGCGGACAAGGTCGTCGTTCGCGATTTTTGGCCGCGACGTGCATCGCAGGAAATCCATTTTTGCTGCCTACAAATTCACGAAAATCCGCGCAGGAGTTTTTTGGGGAGCCCACTCTGTCTCGATGGACGGCCTGACCGGCATTCGTACGTCGGGTCGCGAATTCGCTGTTGTCTGCTGCTGGGGCAGACATCGACAATGATCCTTTCGCAGGTTAAACTATAGAATCCTTGTTACGAGTTCACTTTTCTCTAAACGATAAGACTTACTGGACTTCTCGCGTTGACGCGGCTTCGTCGGCGCCCGTGCGCGAATCCTCGTTCGCAATATACGGCTGGACGACGGGTCCGTGAGCGGCGGACAAGGTCGTCGTTCGCGATTTTTGGCCGCGACGTGCATCGCAGGAAATCCATTTTTGCTGCCTACAAATTCACGAAAATCCGCGCAGGAGTTTTTTGGGGAGCCCACTCTGTCTCGATGGACGGCCTGACCGGCATTCGTACGTCGGGTCGCGAATTCGCTGTTGTCTGCTGCTGGGGCAGACATCGACAATGATCCTTTCGCAGGTTAAACTATAGAATCCTTGTTACGAGTTCACTTTTCTCTAAACGATAAGACTTACTGGACTTCTCGCGTTGACGCGGCTTCGTCGGCGCCCGTGCGCGAATCCTCGTTCGCAATATACGGCTGGACGACGGGTCCGTGAGCGGCGGACAAGGTCGTCGTTCGCGATTTTTGGCCGCGACGTGCATCGCAGGAAATCCATTTTTGCTGCCTACAAATTCACGAAAATCCGCGCAGGAGTTTTTTGGGGAGCCCACTCTGTCTCGATGGACGGCCTGACCGGCATTCGTACGTCGGGTCGCGAATTCGCTGTTGTCTGCTGCTGGGGCAGACATCGACAATGATCCTTTCGCAGGTTAAACTATAGAATCCTTGTTACGAGTTCACTTTTCTCTAAACGATAAGACTTACTGGACTTCTCGCGTTGACGCGGCTTCGTCGGCGCCCGTGCGCGAATCCTCGTTCGCAATATACGGCTGGACGACGGGTCCGTGAGCGGCGGACAAGGTCGTCGTTCGCGATTTTTGGCCGCGACGTGCATCGCAGGAAATCCATTTTTGCTGCCTACAAATTCACGAAAATCCGCGCAGGAGTTTTTTGGGGAGCCCACTCTGTCTCGATGGACGGCCTGACCGGCATTCGTACGTCGGGTCGCGAATTCGCTGTTGTCTGCTGCTGGGGCAGACATCGACAATGATCCTTTCGCAGGTTAAACTATAGAATCCTTGTTACGAGTTCACTTTTCTCTAAACGATAAGACTTACTGGACTTCTCGCGTTGACGCGGCTTCGTCGGCGCCCGTGCGCGAATCCTCGTTCGCAATATACGGCTGGACGACGGGTCCGTGAGCGGCGGACAAGGTCGTCGTTCGCGATTTTTGGCCGCGACGTGCATCGCAGGAAATCCATTTTTGCTGCCTACAAATTCACGAAAATCCGCGCAGGAGTTTTTTGGGGAGCCCACTCTGTCTCGATGGACGGCCTGACCGGCATTCGTACGTCGGGTCGCGAATTCGCTGTTGTCTGCTGCTGGGGCAGACATCGACAATGATCCTTTCGCAGGTTAAACTATAGAATCCTTGTTACGAGTTCACTTTTCTCTAAACGATAAGACTTACTGGACTTCTCGCGTTGACGCGGCTTCGTCGGCGCCCGTGCGCGAATCCTCGTTCGCAATATACGGCTGGACGACGGGTCCGTGAGCGGCGGACAAGGTCGTCGTTCGCGATTTTTGGCCGCGACGTGCATCGCAGGAAATCCATTTTTGCTGCCTACAAATTCACGAAAATCCGCGCAGGAGTTTTTTGGGGAGCCCACTCTGTCTCGATGGACGGCCTGACCGGCATTCGTACGTCGGGTCGCGAATTCGCTGTTGTCTGCTGCTGGGGCAGACATCGACAATGATCCTTTCGCAGGTTAAACTATAGAATCCTTGTTACGAGTTCACTTTTCTCTAAACGATAAGACTTACTGGACTTCTCGCGTTGACGCGGCTTCGTCGGCGCCCGTGCGCGAATCCTCGTTCGCAATATACGGCTGGACGACGGGTCCGTGAGCGGCGGACAAGGTCGTCGTTCGCGATTTTTGGCCGCGACGTGCATCGCAGGAAATCCATTTTTGCTGCCTACAAATTCACGAAAATCCGCGCAGGAGTTTTTTGGGGAGCCCACTCTGTCTCGATGGACGGCCTGACCGGCATTCGTACGTCGGGTCGCGAATTCGCTGTTGTCTGCTGCTGGGGCAGACATCGACAATGATCCTTTCGCAGGTTAAACTATAGAATCCTTGTTACGAGTTCACTTTTCTCTAAACGATAAGACTTACTGGACTTCTCGCGTTGACGCGGCTTCGTCGGCGCCCGTGCGCGAATCCTCGTTCGCAATATACGGCTGGACGACGGGTCCGTGAGCGGCGGACAAGGTCGTCGTTCGCGATTTTTGCCGCGACGTGCATCGCAGGAAATCCATTTTTGCTGCCTACAAATTCACGAAAATCCGCGCAGGAGTTTTTTGGGGAGCCCACTCTGTCTCGATGGACGGCCTGACCGGCATTCGTACGTCGGGTCGCGAATTCGCTGTTGTCTGCTGCTGGGGCAGACATCGACAATGATCCTTTCGCAGGTTAAACTATAGAATCCTTGTTACGAGTTCACTTTTCTCTAAACGATAAGACTTACTGGACTTCTCGCGTTGACGCGGCTTCGTCGGCGCCCGTGCGCGAATCCTCGTTCGCAATATACGGCTGGACGACGGGTCCGTGAGCGGCGGACAAGGTCGTCGTTCGCGATTTTTGGCCGCGACGTGCATCGCAGGAAATCCATTTTTGCTGCCTACAAATTCACGAAAATCCGCGCAGGAGTTTTTTGGGGAGCCCACTCTGTCTCGATGGACGGCCTGACCGGCATTCGTACGTCGGGTCGCGAATTCGCTGTTGTCTGCTGCTGGGGCAGACATCGACAATGATCCTTTCGCAGGTTAAACTATAGAATCCTTGTTACGAGTTCACTTTTCTCTAAACGATAAGACTTACTGGACTTCTCGCGTTGACGCGGCTTCGTCGGCGCCCGTGCGCGAATCCTCGTTCGCAATATACGGCTGGACGACGGGTCCGTGAGCGGCGGACAAGGTCGTCGTTCGCGATTTTTGGCCGCGACGTGCATCGCAGGAAATCCATTTTTGCTGCCTACAAATTCACGAAAATCCGCGCAGGAGTTTTTTGGGGAGCCCACTCTGTCTCGATGGACGGCCTGACCGGCATTCGTACGTCGGGTCGCGAATTCGCTGTTGTCTGCTGCTGGGGCAGACATCGACAATGATCCTTTCGCAGGTTAAACTATAGAATCCTTGTTACGAGTTCACTTTTCTCTAAACGATAAGACTTACTGGACTTCTCGCGTTGACGCGGCTTCGTCGGCGCCCGTGCGCGAATCCTCGTTCGCAATATACGGCTGGACGACGGGTCCGTGAGCGGCGGACAAGGTCGTCGTTCGCGATTTTTGCCGCGACGTGCATCGCAGGAAATCCATTTTTGCTGCCTACAAATTCACGAAAATCCGCGCAGGAGTTTTTTGGGGAGCCCACTCTGTCTCGATGGACGGCCTGACCGGCATTCGTACGTCGGGTCGCGAATTCGCTGTTGTCTGCTGCTGGGGCAGACATCGACAATGATCCTTTCGCAGGTTAAACTATAGAATCCTTGTTACGAGTTCACTTTTCTCTAAACGATAAGACTTACTGGACTTCTCGCGTTGACGCGGCTTCGTCGGCGCCCGTGCGCGAATCCTCGTTCGCAATATACGGCTGGACGACGGGTCCGTGAGCGGCGGACAAGGTCGTCGTTCGCGATTTTTGGCCGCGACGTGCATCGCAGGAAATCCATTTTTGCTGCCTACAAATTCACGAAAATCCGCGCAGGAGTTTTTTGGGGAGCCCACTCTGTCTCGATGGACGGCCTGACCGGCATTCGTACGTCGGGTCGCGAATTCGCTGTTGTCTGCTGCTGGGGCAGACATCGACAATGATCCTTTCGCAGGTTAAACTATAGAATCCTTGTTACGAGTTCACTTTTCTCTAAACGATAAGACTTACTGGACTTCTCGCGTTGACGCGGCTTCGTCGGCGCCCGTGCGCGAATCCTCGTTCGCAATATACGGCTGGACGACGGGTCCGTGAGCGGCGGACAAGGTCGTCGTTCGCGATTTTTGGCCGCGACGTGCATCGCAGGAAATCCATTTTTGCTGCCTACAAATTCACGAAAATCCGCGCAGGAGTTTTTTGGGGAGCCCACTCTGTCTCGATGGACGGCCTGACCGGCATTCGTACGTCGGGTCGCGAATTCGCTGTTGTCTGCTGCTGGGGCAGACATCGACAATGATCCTTTCGCAGGTTAAACTATAGAATCCTTGTTACGAGTTCACTTTTCTCTAAACGATAAGACTTACTGGACTTCTCGCGTTGACGCGGCTTCGTCGGCGCCCGTGCGCGAATCCTCGTTCGCAATATACGGCTGGACGACGGGTCCGTGAGCGGCGGACAAGGTCGTCGTTCGCGATTTTTGGCCGCGACGTGCATCGCAGGAAATCCATTTTTGCTGCCTACAAATTCACGAAAATCCGCGCAGGAGTTTTTTGGGGAGCCCACTCTGTCTCGATGGACGGCCTGACCGGCATTCGTACGTCGGGTCGCGAATTCGCTGTTGTCTGCTGCTGGGGCAGACATCGACAATGATCCTTTCGCAGGTTAAACTATAGAATCCTTGTTACGAGTTCACTTTTCTCTAAACGATAAGACTTACTGGACTTCTCGCGTTGACGCGGCTTCGTCGGCGCCCGTGCGCGAATCCTCGTTCGCAATATACGGCTGGACGACGGGTCCGTGAGCGGCGGACAAGGTCGTCGTTCGCGATTTTTGGCCGCGACGTGCATCGCAGGAAATCCATTTTTGCTGCCTACAAATTCACGAAAATCCGCGCAGGAGTTTTTTGGGGAGCCCACTCTGTCTCGATGGACGGCCTGACCGGCATTCGTACGTCGGGTCGCGAATTCGCTGTTGTCTGCTGCTGGGGCAGACATCGACAATGATCCTTTCGCAGGTTAAACTATAGAATCCTTGTTACGAGTTCACTTTTCTCTAAACGATAAGACTTACTGGACTTCTCGCGTTGACGCGGCTTCGTCGGCGCCCGTGCGCGAATCCTCGTTCGCAATATACGGCTGGACGACGGGTCCGTGAGCGGCGGACAAGGTCGTCGTTCGCGATTTTTGGCCGCGACGTGCATCGCAGGAAATCCATTTTTGCTGCCTACAAATTCACGAAAATCCGCGCAGGAGTTTTTTGGGGAGCCCACTCTGTCTCGATGGACGGCCTGACCGGCATTCGTACGTCGGGTCGCGAATTCGCTGTTGTCTGCTGCTGGGGCAGACATCGACAATGATCCTTTCGCAGGTTAAACTATAGAATCCTTGTTACGAGTTCACTTTTCTCTAAACGATAAGACTTACTGGACTTCTCGCGTTGACGCGGCTTCGTCGGCGCCCGTGCGCGAATCCTCGTTCGCAATATACGGCTGGACGACGGGTCCGTGAGCGGCGGACAAGGTCGTCGTTCGCGATTTTTGGCCGCGACGTGCATCGCAGGAAATCCATTTTTGCTGCCTACAAATTCACGAAAATCCGCGCAGGAGTTTTTTGGGGAGCCCACTCTGTCTCGATGGACGGCCTGACCGGCATTCGTACGTCGGGTCGCGAATTCGCTGTTGTCTGCTGCTGGGGCAGACATCGACAATGATCCTTTCGCAGGTTAAACTATAGAATCCTTGTTACGAGTTCACTTTTCTCTAAACGATAAGACTTACTGGACTTCTCGCGTTGACGCGGCTTCGTCGGCGCCCGTGCGCGAATCCTCGTTCGCAATATACGGCTGGACGACGGGTCCGTGAGCGGCGGACAAGGTCGTCGTTCGCGATTTTTGCCGCGACGTGCATCGCAGGAAATCCATTTTTGCTGCCTACAAATTCACGAAAATCCGCGCAGGAGTTTTTTGGGGAGCCCACTCTGTCTCGATGGACGGCCTGACCGGCATTCGTACGTCGGGTCGCGAATTCGCTGTTGTCTGCTGCTGGGGCAGACATCGACAATGATCCTTTCGCAGGTTAAACTATAGAATCCTTGTTACGAGTTCACTTTTCTCTAAACGATAAGACTTACTGGACTTCTCGCGTTGACGCGGCTTCGTCGGCGCCCGTGCGCGAATCCTCGTTCGCAATATACGGCTGGACGACGGGTCCGTGAGCGGCGGACAAGGTCGTCGTTCGCGATTTTTGGCCGCGACGTGCATCGCAGGAAATCCATTTTTGCTGCCTACAAATTCACGAAAATCCGCGCAGGAGTTTTTTGGGGAGCCCACTCTGTCTCGATGGACGGCCTGACCGGCATTCGTACGTCGGGTCGCGAATTCGCTGTTGTCTGCTGCTGGGGCAGACATCGACAATGATCCTTTCGCAGGTTAAACTATAGAATCCTTGTTACGAGTTCACTTTTCTCTAAACGATAAGACTTACTGGACTTCTCGCGTTGACGCGGCTTCGTCGGCGCCCGTGCGCGAATCCTCGTTCGCAATATACGGCTGGACGACGGGTCCGTGAGCGGCGGACAAGGTCGTCGTTCGCGATTTTTGGCCGCGACGTGCATCGCAGGAAATCCATTTTTGCTGCCTACAAATTCACGAAAATCCGCGCAGGAGTTTTTTGGGGAGCCCACTCTGTCTCGATGGACGGCCTGACCGGCATTCGTACGTCGGGTCGCGAATTCGCTGTTGTCTGCTGCTGGGGCAGACATCGACAATGATCCTTTCGCAGGTTAAACTATAGAATCCTTGTTACGAGTTCACTTTTCTCTAAACGATAAGACTTACTGGACTTCTCGCGTTGACGCGGCTTCGTCGGCGCCCGTGCGCGAATCCTCGTTCGCAATATACGGCTGGACGACGGGTCCGTGAGCGGCGGACAAGGTCGTCGTTCGCGATTTTTGGCCGCGACGTGCATCGCAGGAAATCCATTTTTGCTGCCTACAAATTCACGAAAATCCGCGCAGGAGTTTTTTGGGGAGCCCACTCTGTCTCGATGGACGGCCTGACCGGCATTCGTACGTCGGGTCGCGAATTCGCTGTTGTCTGCTGCTGGGGCAGACATCGACAATGATCCTTTCGCAGGTTAAACTATAGAATCCTTGTTACGAGTTCACTTTTCTCTAAACGATAAGACTTACTGGACTTCTCGCGTTGACGCGGCTTCGTCGGCGCCCGTGCGCGAATCCTCGTTCGCAATATACGGCTGGACGACGGGTCCGTGAGCGGCGGACAAGGTCGTCGTTCGCGATTTTTGGCCGCGACGTGCATCGCAGGAAATCCATTTTTGCTGCCTACAAATTCACGAAAATCCGCGCAGGAGTTTTTTGGGGAGCCCACTCTGTCTCGATGGACGGCCTGACCGGCATTCGTACGTCGGGTCGCGAATTCGCTGTTGTCTGCTGCTGGGGCAGACATCGACAATGATCCTTTCGCAGGTTAAACTATAGAATCCTTGTTACGAGTTCACTTTTCTCTAAACGATAAGACTTACTGGACTTCTCGCGTTGACGCGGCTTCGTCGGCGCCCGTGCGCGAATCCTCGTTCGCAATATACGGCTGGACGACGGGTCCGTGAGCGGCGGACAAGGTCGTCGTTCGCGATTTTTGGCCGCGACGTGCATCGCAGGAAATCCATTTTTGCTGCCTACAAATTCACGAAAATCCGCGCAGGAGTTTTTTGGGGAGCCCACTCTGTCTCGATGGACGGCCTGACCGGCATTCGTACGTCGGGTCGCGAATTCGCTGTTGTCTGCTGCTGGGGCAGACATCGACAATGATCCTTTCGCAGGTTAAACTATAGAATCCTTGTTACGAGTTCACTTTTCTCTAAACGATAAGACTTACTGGACTTCTCGCGTTGACGCGGCTTCGTCGGCGCCCGTGCGCGAATCCTCGTTCGCAATATACGGCTGGACGACGGGTCCGTGAGCGGCGGACAAGGTCGTCGTTCGCGATTTTTGGCCGCGACGTGCATCGCAGGAAATCCATTTTTGCTGCCTACAAATTCACGAAAATCCGCGCAGGAGTTTTTTGGGGAGCCCACTCTGTCTCGATGGACGGCCTGACCGGCATTCGTACGTCGGGTCGCGAATTCGCTGTTGTCTGCTGCTGGGGCAGACATCGACAATGATCCTTTCGCAGGTTAAACTATAGAATCCTTGTTACGAGTTCACTTTTCTCTAAACGATAAGACTTACTGGACTTCTCGCGTTGACGCGGCTTCGTCGGCGCCCGTGCGCGAATCCTCGTTCGCAATATACGGCTGGACGACGGGTCCGTGAGCGGCGGACAAGGTCGTCGTTCGCGATTTTTGGCCGCGACGTGCATCGCAGGAAATCCATTTTTGCTGCCTACAAATTCACGAAAATCCGCGCAGGAGTTTTTTGGGGAGCCCACTCTGTCTCGATGGACGGCCTGACCGGCATTCGTACGTCGGGTCGCGAATTCGCTGTTGTCTGCTGCTGGGGCAGACATCGACAATGATCCTTTCGCAGGTTAAACTATAGAATCCTTGTTACGAGTTCACTTTTCTCTAAACGATAAGACTTACTGGACTTCTCGCGTTGACGCGGCTTCGTCGGCGCCCGTGCGCGAATCCTCGTTCGCAATATACGGCTGGACGACGGGTCCGTGAGCGGCGGACAAGGTCGTCGTTCGCGATTTTTGGCCGCGACGTGCATCGCAGGAAATCCATTTTTGCTGCCTACAAATTCACGAAAATCCGCGCAGGAGTTTTTTGGGGAGCCCACTCTGTCTCGATGGACGGCCTGACCGGCATTCGTACGTCGGGTCGCGAATTCGCTGTTGTCTGCTGCTGGGGCAGACATCGACAATGATCCTTTCGCAGGTTAAACTATAGAATCCTTGTTACGAGTTCACTTTTCTCTAAACGATAAGACTTACTGGACTTCTCGCGTTGACGCGGCTTCGTCGGCGCCCGTGCGCGAATCCTCGTTCGCAATATACGGCTGGACGACGGGTCCGTGAGCGGCGGACAAGGTCGTCGTTCGCGATTTTTGGCCGCGACGTGCATCGCAGGAAATCCATTTTTGCTGCCTACAAATTCACGAAAATCCGCGCAGGAGTTTTTTGGGGAGCCCACTCTGTCTCGATGGACGGCCTGACCGGCATTCGTACGTCGGGTCGCGAATTCGCTGTTGTCTGCTGCTGGGGCAGACATCGACAATGATCCTTTCGCAGGTTAAACTATAGAATCCTTGTTACGAGTTCACTTTTCTCTAAACGATAAGACTTACTGGACTTCTCGCGTTGACGCGGCTTCGTCGGCGCCCGTGCGCGAATCCTCGTTCGCAATATACGGCTGGACGACGGGTCCGTGAGCGGCGGACAAGGTCGTCGTTCGCGATTTTTGGCCGCGACGTGCATCGCAGGAAATCCATTTTTGCTGCCTACAAATTCACGAAAATCCGCGCAGGAGTTTTTTGGGGAGCCCACTCTGTCTCGATGGACGGCCTGACCGGCATTCGTACGTCGGGTCGCGAATTCGCTGTTGTCTGCTGCTGGGGCAGACATCGACAATGATCCTTTCGCAGGTTAAACTATAGAATCCTTGTTACGAGTTCACTTTTCTCTAAACGATAAGACTTACTGGACTTCTCGCGTTGACGCGGCTTCGTCGGCGCCCGTGCGCGAATCCTCGTTCGCAATATACGGCTGGACGACGGGTCCGTGAGCGGCGGACAAGGTCGTCGTTCGCGATTTTTGGCCGCGACGTGCATCGCAGGAAATCCATTTTTGCTGCCTACAAATTCACGAAAATCCGCGCAGGAGTTTTTTGGGGAGCCCACTCTGTCTCGATGGACGGCCTGACCGGCATTCGTACGTCGGGTCGCGAATTCGCTGTTGTCTGCTGCTGGGGCAGACATCGACAATGATCCTTTCGCAGGTTAAACTATAGAATCCTTGTTACGAGTTCACTTTTCTCTAAACGATAAGACTTACTGGACTTCTCGCGTTGACGCGGCTTCGTCGGCGCCCGTGCGCGAATCCTCGTTCGCAATATACGGCTGGACGACGGGTCCGTGAGCGGCGGACAAGGTCGTCGTTCGCGATTTTTGGCCGCGACGTGCATCGCAGGAAATCCATTTTTGCTGCCTACAAATTCACGAAAATCCGCGCAGGAGTTTTTTGGGGAGCCCACTCTGTCTCGATGGACGGCCTGACCGGCATTCGTACGTCGGGTCGCGAATTCGCTGTTGTCTGCTGCTGGGGCAGACATCGACAATGATCCTTTCGCAGGTTAAACTATAGAATCCTTGTTACGAGTTCACTTTTCTCTAAACGATAAGACTTACTGGACTTCTCGCGTTGACGCGGCTTCGTCGGCGCCCGTGCGCGAATCCTCGTTCGCAATATACGGCTGGACGACGGGTCCGTGAGCGGCGGACAAGGTCGTCGTTCGCGATTTTTGGCCGCGACGTGCATCGCAGGAAATCCATTTTTGCTGCCTACAAATTCACGAAAATCCGCGCAGGAGTTTTTTGGGGAGCCCACTCTGTCTCGATGGACGGCCTGACCGGCATTCGTACGTCGGGTCGCGAATTCGCTGTTGTCTGCTGCTGGGGCAGACATCGACAATGATCCTTTCGCAGGTTAAACTATAGAATCCTTGTTACGAGTTCACTTTTCTCTAAACGATAAGACTTACTGGACTTCTCGCGTTGACGCGGCTTCGTCGGCGCCCGTGCGCGAATCCTCGTTCGCAATATACGGCTGGACGACGGGTCCGTGAGCGGCGGACAAGGTCGTCGTTCGCGATTTTTGGCCGCGACGTGCATCGCAGGAAATCCATTTTTGCTGCCTACAAATTCACGAAAATCCGCGCAGGAGTTTTTTGGGGAGCCCACTCTGTCTCGATGGACGGCCTGACCGGCATTCGTACGTCGGGTCGCGAATTCGCTGTTGTCTGCTGCTGGGGCAGACATCGACAATGATCCTTTCGCAGGTTAAACTATAGAATCCTTGTTACGAGTTCACTTTTCTCTAAACGATAAGACTTACTGGACTTCTCGCGTTGACGCGGCTTCGTCGGCGCCCGTGCGCGAATCCTCGTTCGCAATATACGGCTGGACGACGGGTCCGTGAGCGGCGGACAAGGTCGTCGTTCGCGATTTTTGGCCGCGACGTGCATCGCAGGAAATCCATTTTTGCTGCCTACAAATTCACGAAAATCCGCGCAGGAGTTTTTTGGGGAGCCCACTCTGTCTCGATGGACGGCCTGACCGGCATTCGTACGTCGGGTCGCGAATTCGCTGTTGTCTGCTGCTGGGGCAGACATCGACAATGATCCTTTCGCAGGTTAAACTATAGAATCCTTGTTACGAGTTCACTTTTCTCTAAACGATAAGACTTACTGGACTTCTCGCGTTGACGCGGCTTCGTCGGCGCCCGTGCGCGAATCCTCGTTCGCAATATACGGCTGGACGACGGGTCCGTGAGCGGCGGACAAGGTCGTCGTTCGCGATTTTTGGCCGCGACGTGCATCGCAGGAAATCCATTTTTGCTGCCTACAAATTCACGAAAATCCGCGCAGGAGTTTTTTGGGGAGCCCACTCTGTCTCGATGGACGGCCTGACCGGCATTCGTACGTCGGGTCGCGAATTCGCTGTTGTCTGCTGCTGGGGCAGACGTCGACAATGATCCTTTCGCAGGTTAAACTATAGAATCCTTGTTACGAGTTCACTTTTCTCTAAACGATAAGACTTACTGGACTTCTCGCGTTGACGCGGCTTCGTCGGCGCCCGTGCGCGAATCCTCGTTCGCAATATACGGCTGGACGACGGGTCCGTGAGCGGCGGACAAGGTCGTCGTTCGCGATTTTTGGCCGCGACGTGCATCGCAGGAAATCCATTTTTGCTGCCTACAAATTCACGAAAATCCGCGCAGGAGTTTTTTGGGGAGCCCACTCTGTCTCGATGGACGGCCTGACCGGCATTCGTACGTCGGGTCGCGAATTCGCTGTTGTCTGCTGCTGGGGCAGACGTCGACAATGATCCTTTCGCAGGTTAAACTATAGAATCCTTGTTACGAGTTCACTTTTCTCTAAACGATAAGACTTACTGGACTTCTCGCGTTGACGCGGCTTCGTCGGCGCCCGTGCGCGAATCCTCGTTCGCAATATACGGCTGGACGACGGGTCCGTGAGCGGCGGACAAGGTCGTCGTTCGCGATTTTTGGCCGCGACGTGCATCGCAGGAAATCCATTTTTGCTGCCTACAAATTCACGAAAATCCGCGCAGGAGTTTTTTGGGGAGCCCACTCTGTCTCGATGGACGGCCTGACCGGCATTCGTACGTCGGGTCGCGAATTCGCTGTTGTCTGCTGCTGGGGCAGACATCGACAATGATCCTTTCGCAGGTTAAACTATAGAATCCTTGTTACGAGTTCACTTTTCTCTAAACGATAAGACTTACTGGACTTCTCGCGTTGACGCGGCTTCGTCGGCGCCCGTGCGCGAATCCTCGTTCGCAATATACGGCTGGACGACGGGTCCGTGAGCGGCGGACAAGGTCGTCGTTCGCGATTTTTGGCCGCGACGTGCATCGCAGGAAATCCATTTTTGCTGCCTACAAATTCACGAAAATCCGCGCAGGAGTTTTTTGGGGAGCCCACTCTGTCTCGATGGACGGCCTGACCGGCATTCGTACGTCGGGTCGCGAATTCGCTGTTGTCTGCTGCTGGGGCAGACATCGACAATGATCCTTTCGCAGGTTAAACTATAGAATCCTTGTTACGAGTTCACTTTTCTCTAAACGATAAGACTTACTGGACTTCTCGCGTTGACGCGGCTTCGTCGGCGCCCGTGCGCGAATCCTCGTTCGCAATATACGGCTGGACGACGGGTCCGTGAGCGGCGGACAAGGTCGTCGTTCGCGATTTTTGGCCGCGACGTGCATCGCAGGAAATCCATTTTTGCTGCCTACAAATTCACGAAAATCCGCGCAGGAGTTTTTTGGGGAGCCCACTCTGTCTCGATGGACGGCCTGACCGGCATTCGTACGTCGGGTCGCGAATTCGCTGTTGTCTGCTGCTGGGGCAGACGTCGACAATGATCCTTTCGCAGGTTAAACTATAGAATCCTTGTTACGAGTTCACTTTTCTCTAAACGATAAGACTTACTGGACTTCTCGCGTTGACGCGGCTTCGTCGGCGCCCGTGCGCGAATCCTCGTTCGCAATATACGGCTGGACGACGGGTCCGTGAGCGGCGGACAAGGTCGTCGTTCGCGATTTTTGGCCGCGACGTGCATCGCAGGAAATCCATTTTTGCTGCCTACAA
Source organism: Andrographis paniculata (assembly GCF_009805555.1). NCBI lineage: Eukaryota > Viridiplantae > Streptophyta > Magnoliopsida > Lamiales > Acanthaceae > Andrographis > Andrographis paniculata. The sequence continues at coordinate 4,993,416 of NW_026137624.1, forward strand.
ATTCACGAAAATCCGCGCAGGAGTTTTTTGGGGAGCCCACTCTGTCTCGATGGACGGCCTGACCGGCATTCGTACGTCGGGTCGCGAATTCGCTGTTGTCTGCTGCTGGGGCAGACGTCGACAATGATCCTTTCGCAGGTTAAACTATAGAATCCTTGTTACGAGTTCACTTTTCTCTAAACGATAAGACTTACTGGACTTCTCGCGTTGACGCGGCTTCGTCGGCGCCCGTGCGCGAATCCTCGTTCGCAATATACGGCTGGACGACGGGTCCGTGAGCGGCGGACAAGGTCGTCGTTCGCGATTTTTGGCCGCGACGTGCATCGCAGGAAATCCATTTTTGCTGCCTACAAATTCACGAAAATCCGCGCAGGAGTTTTTTGGGGAGCCCACTCTGTCTCGATGGACGGCCTGACCGGCATTCGTACGTCGGGTCGCGAATTCGCTGTTGTCTGCTGCTGGGGCAGACGTCGACAATGATCCTTTCGCAGGTTAAACTATAGAATCCTTGTTACGAGTTCACTTTTCTCTAAACGATAAGACTTACTGGACTTCTCGCGTTGACGCGGCTTCGTCGGCGCCCGTGCGCGAATCCTCGTTCGCAATATACGGCTGGACGACGGGTCCGTGAGCGGCGGACAAGGTCGTCGTTCGCGATTTTTGGCCGCGACGTGCATCGCAGGAAATCCATTTTTGCTGCCTACAAATTCACGAAAATCCGCGCAGGAGTTTTTTGGGGAGCCCACTCTGTCTCGATGGACGGCCTGACCGGCATTCGTACGTCGGGTCGCGAATTCGCTGTTGTCTGCTGCTGGGGCAGACGTCGACAATGATCCTTTCGCAGGTTAAACTATAGAATCCTTGTTACGAGTTCACTTTTCTCTAAACGATAAGACTTACTGGACTTCTCGCGTTGACGCGGCTTCGTCGGCGCCCGTGCGCGAATCCTCGTTCGCAATATACGGCTGGACGACGGGTCCGTGAGCGGCGGACAAGGTCGTCGTTCGCGATTTTTGGCCGCGACGTGCATCGCAGGAAATCCATTTTTGCTGCCTACAAATTCACGAAAATCCGCGCAGGAGTTTTTTGGGGAGCCCACTCTGTCTCGATGGACGGCCTGACCGGCATTCGTACGTCGGGTCGCGAATTCGCTGTTGTCTGCTGCTGGGGCAGACGTCGACAATGATCCTTTCGCAGGTTAAACTATAGAATCCTTGTTACGAGTTCACTTTTCTCTAAACGATAAGACTTACTGGACTTCTCGCGTTGACGCGGCTTCGTCGGCGCCCGTGCGCGAATCCTCGTTCGCAATATACGGCTGGACGACGGGTCCGTGAGCGGCGGACAAGGTCGTCGTTCGCGATTTTTGGCCGCGACGTGCATCGCAGGAAATCCATTTTTGCTGCCTACAAATTCACGAAAATCCGCGCAGGAGTTTTTTGGGGAGCCCACTCTGTCTCGATGGACGGCCTGACCGGCATTCGTACGTCGGGTCGCGAATTCGCTGTTGTCTGCTGCTGGGGCAGACGTCGACAATGATCCTTTCGCAGGTTAAACTATAGAATCCTTGTTACGAGTTCACTTTTCTCTAAACGATAAGACTTACTGGACTTCTCGCGTTGACGCGGCTTCGTCGGCGCCCGTGCGCGAATCCTCGTTCGCAATATACGGCTGGACGACGGGTCCGTGAGCGGCGGACAAGGTCGTCGTTCGCGATTTTTGGCCGCGACGTGCATCGCAGGAAATCCATTTTTGCTGCCTACAAATTCACGAAAATCCGCGCAGGAGTTTTTTGGGGAGCCCACTCTGTCTCGATGGACGGCCTGACCGGCATTCGTACGTCGGGTCGCGAATTCGCTGTTGTCTGCTGCTGGGGCAGACGTCGACAATGATCCTTTCGCAGGTTAAACTATAGAATCCTTGTTACGAGTTCACTTTTCTCTAAACGATAAGACTTACTGGACTTCTCGCGTTGACGCGGCTTCGTCGGCGCCCGTGCGCGAATCCTCGTTCGCAATATACGGCTGGACGACGGGTCCGTGAGCGGCGGACAAGGTCGTCGTTCGCGATTTTTGGCCGCGACGTGCATCGCAGGAAATCCATTTTTGCTGCCTACAAATTCACGAAAATCCGCGCAGGAGTTTTTTGGGGAGCCCACTCTGTCTCGATGGACGGCCTGACCGGCATTCGTACGTCGGGTCGCGAATTCGCTGTTGTCTGCTGCTGGGGCAGACGTCGACAATGATCCTTTCGCAGGTTAAACTATAGAATCCTTGTTACGAGTTCACTTTTCTCTAAACGATAAGACTTACTGGACTTCTCGCGTTGACGCGGCTTCGTCGGCGCCCGTGCGCGAATCCTCGTTCGCAATATACGGCTGGACGACGGGTCCGTGAGCGGCGGACAAGGTCGTCGTTCGCGATTTTTGGCCGCGACGTGCATCGCAGGAAATCCATTTTTGCTGCCTACAAATTCACGAAAATCCGCGCAGGAGTTTTTTGGGGAGCCCACTCTGTCTCGATGGACGGCCTGACCGGCATTCGTACGTCGGGTCGCGAATTCGCTGTTGTCTGCTGCTGGGGCAGACGTCGACAATGATCCTTTCGCAGGTTAAACTATAGAATCCTTGTTACGAGTTCACTTTTCTCTAAACGATAAGACTTACTGGACTTCTCGCGTTGACGCGGCTTCGTCGGCGCCCGTGCGCGAATCCTCGTTCGCAATATACGGCTGGACGACGGGTCCGTGAGCGGCGGACAAGGTCGTCGTTCGCGATTTTTGCCGCGACGTGCATCGCAGGAAATCCATTTTTGCTGCCTACAAATTCACGAAAATCCGCGCAGGAGTTTTTTGGGGAGCCCACTCTGTCTCGATGGACGGCCTGACCGGCATTCGTACGTCGGGTCGCGAATTCGCTGTTGTCTGCTGCTGGGGCAGACGTCGACAATGATCCTTTCGCAGGTTAAACTATAGAATCCTTGTTACGAGTTCACTTTTCTCTAAACGATAAGACTTACTGGACTTCTCGCGTTGACGCGGCTTCGTCGGCGCCCGTGCGCGAATCCTCGTTCGCAATATACGGCTGGACGACGGGTCCGTGAGCGGCGGACAAGGTCGTCGTTCGCGATTTTTGGCCGCGACGTGCATCGCAGGAAATCCATTTTTGCTGCCTACAAATTCACGAAAATCCGCGCAGGAGTTTTTTGGGGAGCCCACTCTGTCTCGATGGACGGCCTGACCGGCATTCGTACGTCGGGTCGCGAATTCGCTGTTGTCTGCTGCTGGGGCAGACGTCGACAATGATCCTTTCGCAGGTTAAACTATAGAATCCTTGTTACGAGTTCACTTTTCTCTAAACGATAAGACTTACTGGACTTCTCGCGTTGACGCGGCTTCGTCGGCGCCCGTGCGCGAATCCTCGTTCGCAATATACGGCTGGACGACGGGTCCGTGAGCGGCGGACAAGGTCGTCGTTCGCGATTTTTGGCCGCGACGTGCATCGCAGGAAATCCATTTTTGCTGCCTACAAATTCACGAAAATCCGCGCAGGAGTTTTTTGGGGAGCCCACTCTGTCTCGATGGACGGCCTGACCGGCATTCGTACGTCGGGTCGCGAATTCGCTGTTGTCTGCTGCTGGGGCAGACATCGACAATGATCCTTTCGCAGGTTAAACTATAGAATCCTTGTTACGAGTTCACTTTTCTCTAAACGATAAGACTTACTGGACTTCTCGCGTTGACGCGGCTTCGTCGGCGCCCGTGCGCGAATCCTCGTTCGCAATATACGGCTGGACGACGGGTCCGTGAGCGGCGGACAAGGTCGTCGTTCGCGATTTTTGGCCGCGACGTGCATCGCAGGAAATCCATTTTTGCTGCCTACAAATTCACGAAAATCCGCGCAGGAGTTTTTTGGGGAGCCCACTCTGTCTCGATGGACGGCCTGACCGGCATTCGTACGTCGGGTCGCGAATTCGCTGTTGTCTGCTGCTGGGGCAGACATCGACAATGATCCTTTCGCAGGTTAAACTATAGAATCCTTGTTACGAGTTCACTTTTCTCTAAACGATAAGACTTACTGGACTTCTCGCGTTGACGCGGCTTCGTCGGCGCCCGTGCGCGAATCCTCGTTCGCAATATACGGCTGGACGACGGGTCCGTGAGCGGCGGACAAGGTCGTCGTTCGCGATTTTTGGCCGCGACGTGCATCGCAGGAAATCCATTTTTGCTGCCTACAAATTCACGAAAATCCGCGCAGGAGTTTTTTGGGGAGCCCACTCTGTCTCGATGGACGGCCTGACCGGCATTCGTACGTCGGGTCGCGAATTCGCTGTTGTCTGCTGCTGGGGCAGACGTCGACAATGATCCTTTCGCAGGTTAAACTATAGAATCCTTGTTACGAGTTCACTTTTCTCTAAACGATAAGACTTACTGGACTTCTCGCGTTGACGCGGCTTCGTCGGCGCCCGTGCGCGAATCCTCGTTCGCAATATACGGCTGGACGACGGGTCCGTGAGCGGCGGACAAGGTCGTCGTTCGCGATTTTTGGCCGCGACGTGCATCGCAGGAAATCCATTTTTGCTGCCTACAAATTCACGAAAATCCGCGCAGGAGTTTTTTGGGGAGCCCACTCTGTCTCGATGGACGGCCTGACCGGCATTCGTACGTCGGGTCGCGAATTCGCTGTTGTCTGCTGCTGGGGCAGACGTCGACAATGATCCTTTCGCAGGTTAAACTATAGAATCCTTGTTACGAGTTCACTTTTCTCTAAACGATAAGACTTACTGGACTTCTCGCGTTGACGCGGCTTCGTCGGCGCCCGTGCGCGAATCCTCGTTCGCAATATACGGCTGGACGACGGGTCCGTGAGCGGCGGACAAGGTCGTCGTTCGCGATTTTTGGCCGCGACGTGCATCGCAGGAAATCCATTTTTGCTGCCTACAAATTCACGAAAATCCGCGCAGGAGTTTTTTGGGGAGCCCACTCTGTCTCGATGGACGGCCTGACCGGCATTCGTACGTCGGGTCGCGAATTCGCTGTTGTCTGCTGCTGGGGCAGACGTCGACAATGATCCTTTCGCAGGTTAAACTATAGAATCCTTGTTACGAGTTCACTTTTCTCTAAACGATAAGACTTACTGGACTTCTCGCGTTGACGCGGCTTCGTCGGCGCCCGTGCGCGAATCCTCGTTCGCAATATACGGCTGGACGACGGGTCCGTGAGCGGCGGACAAGGTCGTCGTTCGCGATTTTTGGCCGCGACGTGCATCGCAGGAAATCCATTTTTGCTGCCTACAAATTCACGAAAATCCGCGCAGGAGTTTTTTGGGGAGCCCACTCTGTCTCGATGGACGGCCTGACCGGCATTCGTACGTCGGGTCGCGAATTCGCTGTTGTCTGCTGCTGGGGCAGACGTCGACAATGATCCTTTCGCAGGTTAAACTATAGAATCCTTGTTACGAGTTCACTTTTCTCTAAACGATAAGACTTACTGGACTTCTCGCGTTGACGCGGCTTCGTCGGCGCCCGTGCGCGAATCCTCGTTCGCAATATACGGCTGGACGACGGGTCCGTGAGCGGCGGACAAGGTCGTCGTTCGCGATTTTTGGCCGCGACGTGCATCGCAGGAAATCCATTTTTGCTGCCTACAAATTCACGAAAATCCGCGCAGGAGTTTTTTGGGGAGCCCACTCTGTCTCGATGGACGGCCTGACCGGCATTCGTACGTCGGGTCGCGAATTCGCTGTTGTCTGCTGCTGGGGCAGACATCGACAATGATCCTTTCGCAGGTTAAACTATAGAATCCTTGTTACGAGTTCACTTTTCTCTAAACGATAAGACTTACTGGACTTCTCGCGTTGACGCGGCTTCGTCGGCGCCCGTGCGCGAATCCTCGTTCGCAATATACGGCTGGACGACGGGTCCGTGAGCGGCGGACAAGGTCGTCGTTCGCGATTTTTGGCCGCGACGTGCATCGCAGGAAATCCATTTTTGCTGCCTACAAATTCACGAAAATCCGCGCAGGAGTTTTTTGGGGAGCCCACTCTGTCTCGATGGACGGCCTGACCGGCATTCGTACGTCGGGTCGCGAATTCGCTGTTGTCTGCTGCTGGGGCAGACGTCGACAATGATCCTTTCGCAGGTTAAACTATAGAATCCTTGTTACGAGTTCACTTTTCTCTAAACGATAAGACTTACTGGACTTCTCGCGTTGACGCGGCTTCGTCGGCGCCCGTGCGCGAATCCTCGTTCGCAATATACGGCTGGACGACGGGTCCGTGAGCGGCGGACAAGGTCGTCGTTCGCGATTTTTGGCCGCGACGTGCATCGCAGGAAATCCATTTTTGCTGCCTACAAATTCACGAAAATCCGCGCAGGAGTTTTTTGGGGAGCCCACTCTGTCTCGATGGACGGCCTGACCGGCATTCGTACGTCGGGTCGCGAATTCGCTGTTGTCTGCTGCTGGGGCAGACGTCGACAATGATCCTTTCGCAGGTTAAACTATAGAATCCTTGTTACGAGTTCACTTTTCTCTAAACGATAAGACTTACTGGACTTCTCGCGTTGACGCGGCTTCGTCGGCGCCCGTGCGCGAATCCTCGTTCGCAATATACGGCTGGACGACGGGTCCGTGAGCGGCGGACAAGGTCGTCGTTCGCGATTTTTGGCCGCGACGTGCATCGCAGGAAATCCATTTTTGCTGCCTACAAATTCACGAAAATCCGCGCAGGAGTTTTTTGGGGAGCCCACTCTGTCTCGATGGACGGCCTGACCGGCATTCGTACGTCGGGTCGCGAATTCGCTGTTGTCTGCTGCTGGGGCAGACGTCGACAATGATCCTTTCGCAGGTTAAACTATAGAATCCTTGTTACGAGTTCACTTTTCTCTAAACGATAAGACTTACTGGACTTCTCGCGTTGACGCGGCTTCGTCGGCGCCCGTGCGCGAATCCTCGTTCGCAATATACGGCTGGACGACGGGTCCGTGAGCGGCGGACAAGGTCGTCGTTCGCGATTTTTGGCCGCGACGTGCATCGCAGGAAATCCATTTTTGCTGCCTACAAATTCACGAAAATCCGCGCAGGAGTTTTTTGGGGAGCCCACTCTGTCTCGATGGACGGCCTGACCGGCATTCGTACGTCGGGTCGCGAATTCGCTGTTGTCTGCTGCTGGGGCAGACGTCGACAATGATCCTTTCGCAGGTTAAACTATAGAATCCTTGTTACGAGTTCACTTTTCTCTAAACGATAAGACTTACTGGACTTCTCGCGTTGACGCGGCTTCGTCGGCGCCCGTGCGCGAATCCTCGTTCGCAATATACGGCTGGACGACGGGTCCGTGAGCGGCGGACAAGGTCGTCGTTCGCGATTTTTGGCCGCGACGTGCATCGCAGGAAATCCATTTTTGCTGCCTACAAATTCACGAAAATCCGCGCAGGAGTTTTTTGGGGAGCCCACTCTGTCTCGATGGACGGCCTGACCGGCATTCGTACGTCGGGTCGCGAATTCGCTGTTGTCTGCTGCTGGGGCAGACGTCGACAATGATCCTTTCGCAGGTTAAACTATAGAATCCTTGTTACGAGTTCACTTTTCTCTAAACGATAAGACTTACTGGACTTCTCGCGTTGACGCGGCTTCGTCGGCGCCCGTGCGCGAATCCTCGTTCGCAATATACGGCTGGACGACGGGTCCGTGAGCGGCGGACAAGGTCGTCGTTCGCGATTTTTGGCCGCGACGTGCATCGCAGGAAATCCATTTTTGCTGCCTACAAATTCACGAAAATCCGCGCAGGAGTTTTTTGGGGAGCCCACTCTGTCTCGATGGACGGCCTGACCGGCATTCGTACGTCGGGTCGCGAATTCGCTGTTGTCTGCTGCTGGGGCAGACGTCGACAATGATCCTTTCGCAGGTTAAACTATAGAATCCTTGTTACGAGTTCACTTTTCTCTAAACGATAAGACTTACTGGACTTCTCGCGTTGACGCGGCTTCGTCGGCGCCCGTGCGCGAATCCTCGTTCGCAATATACGGCTGGACGACGGGTCCGTGAGCGGCGGACAAGGTCGTCGTTCGCGATTTTTGGCCGCGACGTGCATCGCAGGAAATCCATTTTTGCTGCCTACAAATTCACGAAAATCCGCGCAGGAGTTTTTTGGGGAGCCCACTCTGTCTCGATGGACGGCCTGACCGGCATTCGTACGTCGGGTCGCGAATTCGCTGTTGTCTGCTGCTGGGGCAGACGTCGACAATGATCCTTTCGCAGGTTAAACTATAGAATCCTTGTTACGAGTTCACTTTTCTCTAAACGATAAGACTTACTGGACTTCTCGCGTTGACGCGGCTTCGTCGGCGCCCGTGCGCGAATCCTCGTTCGCAATATACGGCTGGACGACGGGTCCGTGAGCGGCGGACAAGGTCGTCGTTCGCGATTTTTGGCCGCGACGTGCATCGCAGGAAATCCATTTTTGCTGCCTACAAATTCACGAAAATCCGCGCAGGAGTTTTTTGGGGAGCCCACTCTGTCTCGATGGACGGCCTGACCGGCATTCGTACGTCGGGTCGCGAATTCGCTGTTGTCTGCTGCTGGGGCAGACGTCGACAATGATCCTTTCGCAGGTTAAACTATAGAATCCTTGTTACGAGTTCACTTTTCTCTAAACGATAAGACTTACTGGACTTCTCGCGTTGACGCGGCTTCGTCGGCGCCCGTGCGCGAATCCTCGTTCGCAATATACGGCTGGACGACGGGTCCGTGAGCGGCGGACAAGGTCGTCGTTCGCGATTTTTGGCCGCGACGTGCATCGCAGGAAATCCATTTTTGCTGCCTACAAATTCACGAAAATCCGCGCAGGAGTTTTTTGGGGAGCGCACTCTGTCTCGATGGACGGCCTGACCGGCATTCGTACGTCGGGTCGCGAATTCGCTGTTGTCTGCTGCTGGGGCAGACGTCGACAATGATCCTTTCGCAGGTTAAACTATAGAATCCTTGTTACGAGTTCACTTTTCTCTAAACGATAAGACTTACTGGACTTCTCGCGTTGACGCGGCTTCGTCGGCGCCCGTGCGCGAATCCTCGTTCGCAATATACGGCTGGACGACGGGTCCGTGAGCGGCGGACAAGGTCGTCGTTCGCGATTTTTGGCCGCGACGTGCATCGCAGGAAATCCATTTTTGCTGCCTACAAATTCACGAAAATCCGCGCAGGAGTTTTTTGGGGAGCCCACTCTGTCTCGATGGACGGCCTGACCGGCATTCGTACGTCGGGTCGCGAATTCGCTGTTGTCTGCTGCTGGGGCAGACGTCGACAATGATCCTTTCGCAGGTTAAACTATAGAATCCTTGTTACGAGTTCACTTTTCTCTAAACGATAAGACTTACTGGACTTCTCGCGTTGACGCGGCTTCGTCGGCGCCCGTGCGCGAATCCTCGTTCGCAATATACGGCTGGACGACGGGTCCGTGAGCGGCGGACAAGGTCGTCGTTCGCGATTTTTGGCCGCGACGTGCATCGCAGGAAATCCATTTTTGCTGCCTACAAATTCACGAAAATCCGCGCAGGAGTTTTTTGGGGAGCCCACTCTGTCTCGATGGACGGCCTGACCGGCATTCGTACGTCGGGTCGCGAATTCGCTGTTGTCTGCTGCTGGGGCAGACGTCGACAATGATCCTTTCGCAGGTTAAACTATAGAATCCTTGTTACGAGTTCACTTTTCTCTAAACGATAAGACTTACTGGACTTCTCGCGTTGACGCGGCTTCGTCGGCGCCCGTGCGCGAATCCTCGTTCGCAATATACGGCTGGACGACGGGTCCGTGAGCGGCGGACAAGGTCGTCGTTCGCGATTTTTGGCCGCGACGTGCATCGCAGGAAATCCATTTTTGCTGCCTACAAATTCACGAAAATCCGCGCAGGAGTTTTTTGGGGAGCGCACTCTGTCTCGATGGACGGCCTGACCGGCATTCGTACGTCGGGTCGCGAATTCGCTGTTGTCTGCTGCTGGGGCAGACGTCGACAATGATCCTTTCGCAGGTTAAACTATAGAATCCTTGTTACGAGTTCACTTTTCTCTAAACGATAAGACTTACTGGACTTCTCGCGTTGACGCGGCTTCGTCGGCGCCCGTGCGCGAATCCTCGTTCGCAATATACGGCTGGACGACGGGTCCGTGAGCGGCGGACAAGGTCGTCGTTCGCGATTTTTGGCCGCGACGTGCATCGCAGGAAATCCATTTTTGCTGCCTACAAATTCACGAAAATCCGCGCAGGAGTTTTTTGGGGAGCCCACTCTGTCTCGATGGACGGCCTGACCGGCATTCGTACGTCGGGTCGCGAATTCGCTGTTGTCTGCTGCTGGGGCAGACGTCGACAATGATCCTTTCGCAGGTTAAACTATAGAATCCTTGTTACGAGTTCACTTTTCTCTAAACGATAAGACTTACTGGACTTCTCGCGTTGACGCGGCTTCGTCGGCGCCCGTGCGCGAATCCTCGTTCGCAATATACGGCTGGACGACGGGTCCGTGAGCGGCGGACAAGGTCGTCGTTCGCGATTTTTGGCCGCGACGTGCATCGCAGGAAATCCATTTTTGCTGCCTACAAATTCACGAAAATCCGCGCAGGAGTTTTTTGGGGAGCGCACTCTGTCTCGATGGACGGCCTGACCGGCATTCGTACGTCGGGTCGCGAATTCGCTGTTGTCTGCTGCTGGGGCAGACGTCGACAATGATCCTTTCGCAGGTTAAACTATAGAATCCTTGTTACGAGTTCACTTTTCTCTAAACGATAAGACTTACTGGACTTCTCGCGTTGACGCGGCTTCGTCGGCGCCCGTGCGCGAATCCTCGTTCGCAATATACGGCTGGACGACGGGTCCGTGAGCGGCGGACAAGGTCGTCGTTCGCGATTTTTGGCCGCGACGTGCATCGCAGGAAATCCATTTTTGCTGCCTACAAATTCACGAAAATCCGCGCAGGAGTTTTTTGGGGAGCGCACTCTGTCTCGATGGACGGCCTGACCGGCATTCGTACGTCGGGTCGCGAATTCGCTGTTGTCTGCTGCTGGGGCAGACGTCGACAATGATCCTTTCGCAGGTTAAACTATAGAATCCTTGTTACGAGTTCACTTTTCTCTAAACGATAAGACTTACTGGACTTCTCGCGTTGACGCGGCTTCGTCGGCGCCCGTGCGCGAATCCTCGTTCGCAATATACGGCTGGACGACGGGTCCCGTGAGCGGCGGACAAGGTCGTCGTTCGCGATTTTTGGCCGCGACGTGCATCGCAGGAAATCCATTTTTGCTGCCTACAAATTCACGAAAATCCGCGCAGGAGTTTTTTGGGGAGCGCACTCTGTCTCGATGGACGGCCTGACCGGCATTCGTACGTCGGGTCGCGAATTCGCTGTTGTCTGCTGCTGGGGCAGACGTCGACAATGATCCTTTCGCAGGTTAAACTATAGAATCCTTGTTACGAGTTCACTTTTCTCTAAACGATAAGACTTACTGGACTTCTCGCGTTGACGCGGCTTCGTCGGCGCCCGTGCGCGAATCCTCGTTCGCAATATACGGCTGGACGACGGGTCCGTGAGCGGCGGACAAGGTCGTCGTTCGCGATTTTTGGCCGCGACGTGCATCGCAGGAAATCCATTTTTGCTGCCTACAAATTCACGAAAATCCGCGCAGGAGTTTTTTGGGGAGCGCACTCTGTCTCGATGGACGGCCTGACCGGCATTCGTACGTCGGGTCGCGAATTCGCTGTTGTCTGCTGCTGGGGCAGACGTCGACAATGATCCTTTCGCAGGTTAAACTATAGAATCCTTGTTACGAGTTCACTTTTCTCTAAACGATAAGACTTACTGGACTTCTCGCGTTGACGCGGCTTCGTCGGCGCCCGTGCGCGAATCCTCGTTCGCAATATACGGCTGGACGACGGGTCCGTGAGCGGCGGACAAGGTCGTCGTTCGCGATTTTTGGCCGCGACGTGCATCGCAGGAAATCCATTTTTGCTGCCTACAAATTCACGAAAATCCGCGCAGGAGTTTTTTGGGGAGCGCACTCTGTCTCGATGGACGGCCTGACCGGCATTCGTACGTCGGGTCGCGAATTCGCTGTTGTCTGCTGCTGGGGCAGACGTCGACAATGATCCTTTCGCAGGTTAAACTATAGAATCCTTGTTACGAGTTCACTTTTCTCTAAACGATAAGACTTACTGGACTTCTCGCGTTGACGCGGCTTCGTCGGCGCCCGTGCGCGAATCCTCGTTCGCAATATACGGCTGGACGACGGGTCCGTGAGCGGCGGACAAGGTCGTCGTTCGCGATTTTTGGCCGCGACGTGCATCGCAGGAAATCCATTTTTGCTGCCTACAAATTCACGAAAATCCGCGCAGGAGTTTTTTGGGGAGCGCACTCTGTCTCGATGGACGGCCTGACCGGCATTCGTACGTCGGGTCGCGAATTCGCTGTTGTCTGCTGCGGGGCAGACGTCGACAATGATCCTTTCGCAGGTTAAACTATAGAATCCTTGTTACGAGTTCACTTTTCTCTAAACGATAAGACTTACTGGACTTCTCGCGTTGACGCGGCTTCGTCGGCGCCCGTGCGCGAATCCTCGTTCGCAATATACGGCTGGACGACGGGTCCGTGAGCGGAGGACAAGGTCGTCGTTCGCGATTTTTGGCCGCGACGTGCATCGCAGGAAATCCATTTTTGCTGCCTACAAATTCACGAAAATCCGCGCAGGAGTTTTTTGGGGAGCGCACTCTGTCTCGATGGACGGCCTGACCGGCATTCGTACGTCGGGTCGCGAATTCGCTGTTGTCTGCTGCTGGGGCAGACGTCGACAATGATCCTTTCGCAGGTTAAACTATAGAATCCTTGTTACGAGTTCACTTTTCTCTAAACGATAAGACTTACTGGACTTCTCGCGTTGACGCGGCTTCGTCGGCGCCCGTGCGCGAATCCTCGTTCGCAATATACGGCTGGACGACGGGTCCCGTGAGCGGCGGACAAGGTCGTCGTTCGCGATTTTTGGCCGCGACGTGCATCGCAGGAAATCCATTTTTGCTGCCTACAAATTCACGAAAATCCGCGCAGGAGTTTTTTGGGGAGCGCACTCTGTCTCGATGGACGGCCTGACCGGCATTCGTACGTCGGGTCGCGAATTCGCTGTTGTCTGCTGCTGGGGCAGACGTCGACAATGATCCTTTCGCAGGTTAAACTATAGAATCCTTGTTACGAGTTCACTTTTCTCTAAACGATAAGACTTACTGGACTTCTCGCGTTGACGCGGCTTCGTCGGCGCCCGTGCGCGAATCCTCGTTCGCAATATACGGCTGGACGACGGGTCCCGTGAGCGGAGGACAAGGTCGTCGTTCGCGATTTTTGGCCGCGACGTGCATCGCAGGAAATCCATTTTTGCTGCCTACAAATTCACGAAAATCCGCGCAGGAGTTTTTTGGGGAGCGCACTCTGTCTCGATGGACGGCCTGACCGGCATTCGTACGTCGGGTCGCGAATTCGCTGTTGTCTGCTGCTGGGGCAGACGTCGACAATGATCCTTTCGCAGGTTAAACTATAGAATCCTTGTTACGAGTTCACTTTTCTCTAAACGATAAGACTTACTGGACTTCTCGCGTTGACGCGGCTTCGTCGGCGCCCGTGCGCGAATCCTCGTTCGCAATATACGGCTGGACGACGGGTCCCGTGAGCGGAGGACAAGGTCGTCGTTCGCGATTTTTGGCCGCGACGTGCATCGCAGGAAATCCATTTTTGCTGCCTACAAATTCACGAAAATCCGCGCAGGAGTTTTTTGGGGAGCGCACTCTGTCTCGATGGACGGCCTGACCGGCATTCGTACGTCGGGTCGCGAATTCGCTGTTGTCTGCTGCTGGGGCAGACGTCGACAATGATCCTTTCGCAGGTTAAACTATAGAATCCTTGTTACGAGTTCACTTTTCTCTAAACGATAAGACTTACTGGACTTCTCGCGTTGACGCGGCTTCGTCGGCGCCCGTGCGCGAATCCTCGTTCGCAATATACGGCTGGACGACGGGTCCCGTGAGCGGAGGACAAGGTCGTCGTTCGCGATTTTTGGCCGCGACGTGCATCGCAGGAAATCCATTTTTGCTGCCTACAAATTCACGAAAATCCGCGCAGGAGTTTTTTGGGGAGCGCACTCTGTCTCGATGGACGGCCTGACCGGCATTCGTACGTCGGGTCGCGAATTCGCTGTTGTCTGCTGCTGGGGCAGACGTCGACAATGATCCTTTCGCAGGTTAAACTATAGAATCCTTGTTACGAGTTCACTTTTCTCTAAACGATAAGACTTACTGGACTTCTCGCGTTGACGCGGCTTCGTCGGCGCCCGTGCGCGAATCCTCGTTCGCAATATACGGCTGGACGACGGGTCCCGTGAGCGGAGGACAAGGTCGTCGTTCGCGATTTTTGGCCGCGACGTGCATCGCAGGAAATCCATTTTTGCTGCCTACAAATTCACGAAAATCCGCGCAGGAGTTTTTTGGGGAGCGCACTCTGTCTCGATGGACGGCCTGACCGGCATTCGTACGTCGGGTCGCGAATTCGCTGTTGTCTGCTGCTGGGGCAGACGTCGACAATGATCCTTTCGCAGGTTAAACTATAGAATCCTTGTTACGAGTTCACTTTTCTCTAAACGATAAGACTTACTGGACTTCTCGCGTTGACGCGGCTTCGTCGGCGCCCGTGCGCGAATCCTCGTTCGCAATATACGGCTGGACGACGGGTCCCGTGAGCGGAGGACAAGGTCGTCGTTCGCGATTTTTGGCCGCGACGTGCATCGCAGGAAATCCATTTTTGCTGCCTACAAATTCACGAAAATCCGCGCAGGAGTTTTTTGGGGAGCGCACTCTGTCTCGATGGACGGCCTGACCGGCATTCGTACGTCGGGTCGCGAATTCGCTGTTGTCTGCTGCTGGGGCAGACGTCGACAATGATCCTTTCGCAGGTTAAACTATAGAATCCTTGTTACGAGTTCACTTTTCTCTAAACGATAAGACTTACTGGACTTCTCGCGTTGACGCGGCTTCGTCGGCGCCCGTGCGCGAATCCTCGTTCGCAATATACGGCTGGACGACGGGTCCCGTGAGCGGAGGACAAGGTCGTCGTTCGCGATTTTTGGCCGCGACGTGCATCGCAGGAAATCCATTTTTGCTGCCTACAAATTCACGAAAATCCGCGCAGGAGTTTTTTGGGGAGCGCACTCTGTCTCGATGGACGGCCTGACCGGCATTCGTACGTCGGGTCGCGAATTCGCTGTTGTCTGCTGCCGCCGCGACGTGCATCGCAGGAAATCCATTTTTGCTGCCTACAAATTCACGAAAATCCGCGCAGGAGTTTTTTGGGGAGCGCACTCTGTCTCGATGGACGGCCTGACCGGCATTCGTACGTCGGGTCGCGAATTCGCTGTTGTCTGCTGCTGGGGCAGACGTCGACAATGATCCTTTCGCAGGTTAAACTATAGAATCCTTGTTACGAGTTCACTTTTCTCTAAACGATAAGACTTACTGGACTTCTCGCGTTGACGCGGCTTCGTCGGCGCCCGTGCGCGAATCCTCGTTCGCAATATACGGCTGGACGACGGGTCCCGTGAGCGGAGGACAAGGTCGTCGTTCGCGATTTTTGGCCGCGACGTGCATCGCAGGAAATCCATTTTTGCTGCCTACAAATTCACGAAAATCCGCGCAGGAGTTTTTTGGGGAGCGCACTCTGTCTCGATGGACGGCCTGACCGGCATTCGTACGTCGGGTCGCGAATTCGCTGTTGTCTGCTGCTGGGGCAGACGTCGACAATGATCCTTTCGCAGGTTAAACTATAGAATCCTTGTTACGAGTTCACTTTTCTCTAAACGATAAGACTTACTGGACTTCTCGCGTTGACGCGGCTTCGTCGGCGCCCGTGCGCGAATCCTCGTTCGCAATATACGGCTGGACGACGGGTCCCGTGAGCGGAGGACAAGGTCGTCGTTCGCGATTTTTGGCCGCGACGTGCATCGCAGGAAATCCATTTTTGCTGCCTACAAATTCACGAAAATCCGCGCAGGAGTTTTTTGGGGAGCGCACTCTGTCTCGATGGACGGCCTGACCGGCATTCGTACGTCGGGTCGCGAATTCGCTGTTGTCTGCTGCTGGGGCAGACGTCGACAATGATCCTTTCGCAGGTTAAACTATAGAATCCTTGTTACGAGTTCACTTTTCTCTAAACGATAAGACTTACTGGACTTCTCGCGTTGACGCGGCTTCGTCGGCGCCCGTGCGCGAATCCTCGTTCGCAATATACGGCTGGACGACGGGTCCGTGAGCGGAGGACAAGGTCGTCGTTCGCGATTTTTGGCCGCGACGTGCATCGCAGGAAATCCATTTTTGCTGCCTACAAATTCACGAAAATCCGCGCAGGAGTTTTTTGGGGAGCGCACTCTGTCTCGATGGACGGCCTGACCGGCATTCGTACGTCGGGTCGCGAATTCGCTGTTGTCTGCTGCTGGGGCAGACGTCGACAATGATCCTTTCGCAGGTTAAACTATAGAATCCTTGTTACGAGTTCACTTTTCTCTAAACGATAAGACTTACTGGACTTCTCGCGTTGACGCGGCTTCGTCGGCGCCCGTGCGCGAATCCTCGTTCGCAATATACGGCTGGACGACGGGTCCCGTGAGCGGAGGACAAGGTCGTCGTTCGCGATTTTTGGCCGCGACGTGGATCGCAGGAAATCCATTTTTGCTGCCTACAAATTCACGAAAATCCGCGCAGGAGTTTTTTGGGGAGCGCACTCTGTCTCGATGGACGGCCTGACCGGCATTCGTACGTCGGGTCGCGAATTCGCTGTTGTCTGCTGCCGCCGCGACGTGCATCGCAGGAAATCCATTTTTGCTGCCTACAAATTCACGAAAATCCGCGCAGGAGTTTTTTGGGGAGCGCACTCTGTCTCGATGGACGGCCTGACCGGCATTCGTACGTCGGGTCGCGAATTCGCTGTTGTCTGCTGCTGGGGCAGACGTCGACAATGATCCTTTCGCAGGTTAAACTATAGAATCCTTGTTACGAGTTCACTTTTCTCTAAACGATAAGACTTACTGGACTTCTCGCGTTGACGCGGCTTCGTCGGCGCCCGTGCGCGAATCCTCGTTCGCAATATACGGCTGGACGACGGGTCCCGTGAGCGGAGGACAAGGTCGTCGTTCGCGATTTTTGGCCGCGACGTGCATCGCAGGAAATCCATTTTTGCTGCCTACAAATTCACGAAAATCCGCGCAGGAGTTTTTTGGGGAGCGCACTCTGTCTCGATGGACGGCCTGACCGGCATTCGTACGTCGGGTCGCGAATTCGCTGTTGTCTGCTGCTGGGGCAGACGTCGACAATGATCCTTTCGCAGGTTAAACTATAGAATCCTTGTTACGAGTTCACTTTTCTCTAAACGATAAGACTTACTGGACTTCTCGCGTTGACGCGGCTTCGTCGGCGCCCGTGCGCGAATCCTCGTTCGCAATATACGGCTGGACGACGGGTCCGTGAGCGGAGGACAAGGTCGTCGTTCGCGATTTTTGGCCGCGACGTGCATCGCAGGAAATCCATTTTTGCTGCCTACAAATTCACGAAAATCCGCGCAGGAGTTTTTTGGGGAGCGCACTCTGTCTCGATGGACGGCCTGACCGGCATTCGTACGTCGGGTCGCGAATTCGCTGTTGTCTGCTGCTGGGGCAGACGTCGACAATGATCCTTTCGCAGGTTAAACTATAGAATCCTTGTTACGAGTTCACTTTTCTCTAAACGATAAGACTTACTGGACTTCTCGCGTTGACGCGGCTTCGTCGGCGCCCGTGCGCGAATCCTCGTTCGCAATATACGGCTGGACGACGGGTCCCGTGAGCGGAGGACAAGGTCGTCGTTCGCGATTTTTGGCCGCGACGTGCATCGCAGGAAATCCATTTTTGCTGCCTACAAATTCACGAAAATCCGCGCAGGAGTTTTTTGGGGAGCGCACTCTGTCTCGATGGACGGCCTGACCGGCATTCGTACGTCGGGTCGCGAATTCGCTGTTGTCTGCTGCTGGGGCAGACGTCGACAATGATCCTTTCGCAGGTTAAACTATAGAATCCTTGTTACGAGTTCACTTTTCTCTAAACGATAAGACTTACTGGACTTCTCGCGTTGACGCGGCTTCGTCGGCGCCCGTGCGCGAATCCTCGTTCGCAATATACGGCTGGACGACGGGTCCCGTGAGCGGAGGACAAGGTCGTCGTTCGCGATTTTTGGCCGCGACGTGCATCGCAGGAAATCCATTTTTGCTGCCTACAAATTCACGAAAATCCGCGCAGGAGTTTTTTGGGGAGCGCACTCTGTCTCGATGGACGGCCTGACCGGCATTCGTACGTCGGGTCGCGAATTCGCTGTTGTCTGCTGCTGGGGCAGACGTCGACAATGATCCTTTCGCAGGTTAAACTATAGAATCCTTGTTACGAGTTCACTTTTCTCTAAACGATAAGACTTACTGGACTTCTCGCGTTGACGCGGCTTCGTCGGCGCCCGTGCGCGAATCCTCGTTCGCAATATACGGCTGGACGACGGGTCCCGTGAGCGGAGGACAAGGTCGTCGTTCGCGATTTTTGGCCGCGACGTGCATCGCAGGAAATCCATTTTTGCTGCCTACAAATTCACGAAAATCCGCGCAGGAGTTTTTTGGGGAGCGCACTCTGTCTCGATGGACGGCCTGACCGGCATTCGTACGTCGGGTCGCGAATTCGCTGTTGTCTGCTGCTGGGGCAGACGTCGACAATGATCCTTTCGCAGGTTAAACTATAGAATCCTTGTTACGAGTTCACTTTTCTCTAAACGATAAGACTTACTGGACTTCTCGCGTTGACGCGGCTTCGTCGGCGCCCGTGCGCGAATCCTCGTTCGCAATATACGGCTGGACGACGGGTCCCGTGAGCGGAGGACAAGGTCGTCGTTCGCGATTTTTGGCCGCGACGTGCATCGCAGGAAATCCATTTTTGCTGCCTACAAATTCACGAAAATCCGCGCAGGAGTTTTTTGGGGAGCGCACTCTGTCTCGATGGACGGCCTGACCGGCATTCGTACGTCGGGTCGCGAATTCGCTGTTGTCTGCTGCTGGGGCAGACGTCGACAATGATCCTTTCGCAGGTTAAACTATAGAATCCTTGTTACGAGTTCACTTTTCTCTAAACGATAAGACTTACTGGACTTCTCGCGTTGACGCGGCTTCGTCGGCGCCCGTGCGCGAATCCTCGTTCGCAATATACGGCTGGACGACGGGTCCCGTGAGCGGAGGACAAGGTCGTCGTTCGCGATTTTTGGCCGCGACGTGCATCGCAGGAAATCCATTTTTGCTGCCTACAAATTCACGAAAATCCGCGCAGGAGTTTTTTGGGGAGCGCACTCTGTCTCGATGGACGGCCTGACCGGCATTCGTACGTCGGGTCGCGAATTCGCTGTTGTCTGCTGCTGGGGCAGACGTCGACAATGATCCTTTCGCAGGTTAAACTATAGAATCCTTGTTACGAGTTCACTTTTCTCTAAACGATAAGACTTACTGGACTTCTCGCGTTGACGCGGCTTCGTCGGCGCCCGTGCGCGAATCCTCGTTCGCAATATACGGCTGGACGACGGGTCCCGTGAGCGGAGGACAAGGTCGTCGTTCGCGATTTTTGGCCGCGACGTGCATCGCAGGAAATCCATTTTTGCTGCCTACAAATTCACGAAAATCCGCGCAGGAGTTTTTTGGGGAGCGCACTCTGTCTCGATGGACGGCCTGACCGGCATTCGTACGTCGGGTCGCGAATTCGCTGTTGTCTGCTGCTGGGGCAGACGTCGACAATGATCCTTTCGCAGGTTAAACTATAGAATCCTTGTTACGAGTTCACTTTTCTCTAAACGATAAGACTTACTGGACTTCTCGCGTTGACGCGGCTTCGTCGGCGCCCGTGCGCGAATCCTCGTTCGCAATATACGGCTGGACGACGGGTCCCGTGAGCGGAGGACAAGGTCGTCGTTCGCGATTTTTGGCCGCGACGTGCATCGCAGGAAATCCATTTTTGCTGCCTACAAATTCACGAAAATCCGCGCAGGAGTTTTTTGGGGAGCGCACTCTGTCTCGATGGACGGCCTGACCGGCATTCGTACGTCGGGTCGCGAATTCGCTGTTGTCTGCTGCTGGGGCAGACGTCGACAATGATCCTTTCGCAGGTTAAACTATAGAATCCTTGTTACGAGTTCACTTTTCTCTAAACGATAAGACTTACTGGACTTCTCGCGTTGACGCGGCTTCGTCGGCGCCCGTGCGCGAATCCTCGTTCGCAATATACGGCTGGACGACGGGTCCCGTGAGCGGAGGACAAGGTCGTCGTTCGCGATTTTTGGCCGCGACGTGCATCGCAGGAAATCCATTTTTGCTGCCTACAAATTCACGAAAATCCGCGCAGGAGTTTTTTGGGGAGCGCACTCTGTCTCGATGGACGGCCTGACCGGCATTCGTACGTCGGGTCGCGAATTCGCTGTTGTCTGCTGCTGGGGCAGACGTCGACAATGATCCTTTCGCAGGTTAAACTATAGAATCCTTGTTACGAGTTCACTTTTCTCTAAACGATAAGACTTACTGGACTTCTCGCGTTGACGCGGCTTCGTCGGCGCCCGTGCGCGAATCCTCGTTCGCAATATACGGCTGGACGACGGGTCCCGTGAGCGGAGGACAAGGTCGTCGTTCGCGATTTTTGGCCGCGACGTGCATCGCAGGAAATCCATTTTTGCTGCCTACAAATTCACGAAAATCCGCGCAGGAGTTTTTTGGGGAGCGCACTCTGTCTCGATGGACGGCCTGACCGGCATTCGTACGTCGGGTCGCGAATTCGCTGTTGTCTGCTGCTGGGGCAGACGTCGACAATGATCCTTTCGCAGGTTAAACTATAGAATCCTTGTTACGAGTTCACTTTTCTCTAAACGATAAGACTTACTGGACTTCTCGCGTTGACGCGGCTTCGTCGGCGCCCGTGCGCGAATCCTCGTTCGCAATATACGGCTGGACGACGGGTCCCGTGAGCGGAGGACAAGGTCGTCGTTCGCGATTTTTGGCCGCGACGTGCATCGCAGGAAATCCATTTTTGCTGCCTACAAATTCACGAAAATCCGCGCAGGAGTTTTTTGGGGAGCGCACTCTGTCTCGATGGACGGCCTGACCGGCATTCGTACGTCGGGTCGCGAATTCGCTGTTGTCTGCTGCTGGGGCAGACGTCGACAATGATCCTTTCGCAGGTTAAACTATAGAATCCTTGTTACGAGTTCACTTTTCTCTAAACGATAAGACTTACTGGACTTCTCGCGTTGACGCGGCTTCGTCGGCGCCCGTGCGCGAATCCTCGTTCGCAATATACGGCTGGACGACGGGTCCCGTGAGCGGAGGACAAGGTCGTCGTTCGCGATTTTTGGCCGCGACGTGCATCGCAGGAAATCCATTTTTGCTGCCTACAAATTCACGAAAATCCGCGCAGGAGTTTTTTGGGGAGCGCACTCTGTCTCGATGGACGGCCTGACCGGCATTCGTACGTCGGGTCGCGAATTCGCTGTTGTCTGCTGCTGGGGCAGACGTCGACAATGATCCTTTCGCAGGTTAAACTATAGAATCCTTGTTACGAGTTCACTTTTCTCTAAACGATAAGACTTACTGGACTTCTCGCGTTGACGCGGCTTCGTCGGCGCCCGTGCGCGAATCCTCGTTCGCAATATACGGCTGGACGACGGGTCCCGTGAGCGGAGGACAAGGTCGTCGTTCGCGATTTTTGGCCGCGACGTGCATCGCAGGAAATCCATTTTTGCTGCCTACAAATTCACGAAAATCCGCGCAGGAGTTTTTTGGGGAGCGCACTCTGTCTCGATGGACGGCCTGACCGGCATTCGTACGTCGGGTCGCGAATTCGCTGTTGTCTGCTGCTGGGGCAGACGTCGACAATGATCCTTTCGCAGGTTAAACTATAGAATCCTTGTTACGAGTTCACTTTTCTCTAAACGATAAGACTTACTGGACTTCTCGCGTTGACGCGGCTTCGTCGGCGCCCGTGCGCGAATCCTCGTTCGCAATATACGGCTGGACGACGGGTCCCGTGAGCGGAGGACAAGGTCGTCGTTCGCGATTTTTGGCCGCGACGTGCATCGCAGGAAATCCATTTTTGCTGCCTACAAATTCACGAAAATCCGCGCAGGAGTTTTTTGGGGAGCGCACTCTGTCTCGATGGACGGCCTGACCGGCATTCGTACGTCGGGTCGCGAATTCGCTGTTGTCTGCTGCTGGGGCAGACGTCGACAATGATCCTTTCGCAGGTTAAACTATAGAATCCTTGTTACGAGTTCACTTTTCTCTAAACGATAAGACTTACTGGACTTCTCGCGTTGACGCGGCTTCGTCGGCGCCCGTGCGCGAATCCTCGTTCGCAATATACGGCTGGACGACGGGTCCCGTGAGCGGAGGACAAGGTCGTCGTTCGCGATTTTTGGCCGCGACGTGCATCGCAGGAAATCCATTTTTGCTGCCTACAAATTCACGAAAATCCGCGCAGGAGTTTTTTGGGGAGCGCACTCTGTCTCGATGGACGGCCTGACCGGCATTCGTACGTCGGGTCGCGAATTCGCTGTTGTCTGCTGCTGGGGCAGACGTCGACAATGATCCTTTCGCAGGTTAAACTATAGAATCCTTGTTACGAGTTCACTTTTCTCTAAACGATAAGACTTACTGGACTTCTCGCGTTGACGCGGCTTCGTCGGCGCCCGTGCGCGAATCCTCGTTCGCAATATACGGCTGGACGACGGGTCCCGTGAGCGGAGGACAAGGTCGTCGTTCGCGATTTTTGGCCGCGACGTGCATCGCAGGAAATCCATTTTTGCTGCCTACAAATTCACGAAAATCCGCGCAGGAGTTTTTTGGGGAGCGCACTCTGTCTCGATGGACGGCCTGACCGGCATTCGTACGTCGGGTCGCGAATTCGCTGTTGTCTGCTGCTGGGGCAGACGTCGACAATGATCCTTTCGCAGGTTAAACTATAGAATCCTTGTTACGAGTTCACTTTTCTCTAAACGATAAGACTTACTGGACTTCTCGCGTTGACGCGGCTTCGTCGGCGCCCGTGCGCGAATCCTCGTTCGCAATATACGGCTGGACGACGGGTCCCGTGAGCGGAGGACAAGGTCGTCGTTCGCGATTTTTGGCCGCGACGTGCATCGCAGGAAATCCATTTTTGCTGCCTACAAATTCACGAAAATCCGCGCAGGAGTTTTTTGGGGAGCGCACTCTGTCTCGATGGACGGCCTGACCGGCATTCGTACGTCGGGTCGCGAATTCGCTGTTGTCTGCTGCTGGGGCAGACGTCGACAATGATCCTTTCGCAGGTTAAACTATAGAATCCTTGTTACGAGTTCACTTTTCTCTAAACGATAAGACTTACTGGACTTCTCGCGTTGACGCGGCTTCGTCGGCGCCCGTGCGCGAATCCTCGTTCGCAATATACGGCTGGACGACGGGTCCCGTGAGCGGAGGACAAGGTCGTCGTTCGCGATTTTTGGCCGCGACGTGCATCGCAGGAAATCCATTTTTGCTGCCTACAAATTCACGAAAATCCGCGCAGGAGTTTTTTGGGGAGCGCACTCTGTCTCGATGGACGGCCTGACCGGCATTCGTACGTCGGGTCGCGAATTCGCTGTTGTCTGCTGCTGGGGCAGACGTCGACAATGATCCTTTCGCAGGTTAAACTATAGAATCCTTGTTACGAGTTCACTTTTCTCTAAACGATAAGACTTACTGGACTTCTCGCGTTGACGCGGCTTCGTCGGCGCCCGTGCGCGAATCCTCGTTCGCAATATACGGCTGGACGACGGGTCCCGTGAGCGGAGGACAAGGTCGTCGTTCGCGATTTTTGGCCGCGACGTGCATCGCAGGAAATCCATTTTTGCTGCCTACAAATTCACGAAAATCCGCGCAGGAGTTTTTTGGGGAGCGCACTCTGTCTCGATGGACGGCCTGACCGGCATTCGTACGTCGGGTCGCGAATTCGCTGTTGTCTGCTGCTGGGGCAGACGTCGACAATGATCCTTTCGCAGGTTAAACTATAGAATCCTTGTTACGAGTTCACTTTTCTCTAAACGATAAGACTTACTGGACTTCTCGCGTTGACGCGGCTTCGTCGGCGCCCGTGCGCGAATCCTCGTTCGCAATATACGGCTGGACGACGGGTCCCGTGAGCGGAGGACAAGGTCGTCGTTCGCGATTTTTGGCCGCGACGTGCATCGCAGGAAATCCATTTTTGCTGCCTACAAATTCACGAAAATCCGCGCAGGAGTTTTTTGGGGAGCGCACTCTGTCTCGATGGACGGCCTGACCGGCATTCGTACGTCGGGTCGCGAATTCGCTGTTGTCTGCTGCTGGGGCAGACGTCGACAATGATCCTTTCGCAGGTTAAACTATAGAATCCTTGTTACGAGTTCACTTTTCTCTAAACGATAAGACTTACTGGACTTCTCGCGTTGACGCGGCTTCGTCGGCGCCCGTGCGCGAATCCTCGTTCGCAATATACGGCTGGACGACGGGTCCCGTGAGCGGAGGACAAGGTCGTCGTTCGCGATTTTTGGCCGCGACGTGCATCGCAGGAAATCCATTTTTGCTGCCTACAAATTCACGAAAATCCGCGCAGGAGTTTTTTGGGGAGCGCACTCTGTCTCGATGGACGGCCTGACCGGCATTCGTACGTCGGGTCGCGAATTCGCTGTTGTCTGCTGCTGGGGCAGACGTCGACAATGATCCTTTCGCAGGTTAAACTATAGAATCCTTGTTACGAGTTCACTTTTCTCTAAACGATAAGACTTACTGGACTTCTCGCGTTGACGCGGCTTCGTCGGCGCCCGTGCGCGAATCCTCGTTCGCAATATACGGCTGGACGACGGGTCCCGTGAGCGGAGGACAAGGTCGTCGTTCGCGATTTTTGGCCGCGACGTGCATCGCAGGAAATCCATTTTTGCTGCCTACAAATTCACGAAAATCCGCGCAGGAGTTTTTTGGGGAGCGCACTCTGTCTCGATGGACGGCCTGACCGGCATTCGTACGTCGGGTCGCGAATTCGCTGTTGTCTGCTGCTGGGGCAGACGTCGACAATGATCCTTTCGCAGGTTAAACTATAGAATCCTTGTTACGAGTTCACTTTTCTCTAAACGATAAGACTTACTGGACTTCTCGCGTTGACGCGGCTTCGTCGGCGCCCGTGCGCGAATCCTCGTTCGCAATATACGGCTGGACGACGGGTCCGTGAGCGGCGGACAAGGTCGTCGTTCGCGATTTTTGCCGCGACGTGCATCGCAGGAAATCCATTTTTGCTGCCTACAAATTCACGAAAATCCGCGCAGGAGTTTTTTGGGGAGCGCACTCTGTCTCGATGGACGGCCTGACCGGCATTCGTACGTCGGGTCGCGAATTCGCTGTTGTCTGCTGCTGGGGCAGACATCGACAATGATCCTTTCGCAGGTTAAACTATAGAATCCTATTTACGAATTCACTTTTCTCTAAGCGGCTTCGTCGGCGCCCGTGCGCGAATCCTCGTTCGCAATATACGGCTGGACGACGGGTCCCGTGAGCGGAGGACAAGGTCGTCGTTCGCGATTTTTGGCCGCGACGTGCATCGCAGGAAATCCATTTTTGCTGCCTACAAATTCACGAAAATCCGCGCAGGAGTTTTTTGGGGAGCGCACTCTGTCTCGATGGACGGCCTGACCGGCATTCGTACGTCGGGTCGCGAATTCGCTGTTGTCTGCTGCTGGGGCAGACGTCGACAATGATCCTTTCGCAGGTTAAACTATAGAATCCTTGTTACGAGTTCACTTTTCTCTAAACGATAAGACTTACTGGACTTCTCGCGTTGACGCGGCTTCGTCGGCGCCCGTGCGCGAATCCTCGTTCGCAATATACGGCTGGACGACGGGTCCCGTGAGCGGAGGACAAGGTCGTCGTTCGCGATTTTTGGCCGCGACGTGCATCGCAGGAAATCCATTTTTGCTGCCTACAAATTCACGAAAATCCGCGCAGGAGTTTTTTGGGGAGCGCACTCTGTCTCGATGGACGGCCTGACCGGCATTCGTACGTCGGGTCGCGAATTCGCTGTTGTCTGCTGCTGGGGCAGACGTCGACAATGATCCTTTCGCAGGTTAAACTATAGAATCCTTGTTACGAGTTCACTTTTCTCTAAACGATAAGACTTACTGGACTTCTCGCGTTGACGCGGCTTCGTCGGCGCCCGTGCGCGAATCCTCGTTCGCAATATACGGCTGGACGACGGGTCCCGTGAGCGGAGGACAAGGTCGTCGTTCGCGATTTTTGGCCGCGACGTGCATCGCAGGAAATCCATTTTTGCTGCCTACAAATTCACGAAAATCCGCGCAGGAGTTTTTTGGGGAGCGCACTCTGTCTCGATGGACGGCCTGACCGGCATTCGTACGTCGGGTCGCGAATTCGCTGTTGTCTGCTGCTGGGGCAGACGTCGACAATGATCCTTTCGCAGGTTAAACTATAGAATCCTTGTTACGAGTTCACTTTTCTCTAAACGATAAGACTTACTGGACTTCTCGCGTTGACGCGGCTTCGTCGGCGCCCGTGCGCGAATCCTCGTTCGCAATATACGGCTGGACGACGGGTCCCGTGAGCGGAGGACAAGGTCGTCGTTCGCGATTTTTGGCCGCGACGTGCATCGCAGGAAATCCATTTTTGCTGCCTACAAATTCACGAAAATCCGCGCAGGAGTTTTTTGGGGAGCGCACTCTGTCTCGATGGACGGCCTGACCGGCATTCGTACGTCGGGTCGCGAATTCGCTGTTGTCTGCTGCTGGGGCAGACGTCGACAATGATCCTTTCGCAGGTTAAACTATAGAATCCTTGTTACGAGTTCACTTTTCTCTAAACGATAAGACTTACTGGACTTCTCGCGTTGACGCGGCTTCGTCGGCGCCCGTGCGCGAATCCTCGTTCGCAATATACGGCTGGACGACGGGTCCGTGAGCGGCGGACAAGGTCGTCGTTCGCGATTTTTGCCGCGACGTGCATCGCAGGAAATCCATTTTTGCTGCCTACAAATTCACGAAAATCCGCGCAGGAGTTTTTTGGGGAGCGCACTCTGTCTCGATGGACGGCCTGACCGGCATTCGTACGTCGGGTCGCGAATTCGCTGTTGTCTGCTGCTGGGGCAGACATCGACAATGATCCTTTCGCAGGTTAAACTATAGAATCCTTTTACGAATTCACTTTTCTCTAAGCGGCTTCGTCGGCGCCCGTGCGCGAATCCTCGTTCGCAATATACGGCTGGACGACGGGTCCCGTGAGCGGAGGACAAGGTCGTCGTTCGCGATTTTTGGCCGCGACGTGCATCGCAGGAAATCCATTTTTGCTGCCTACAAATTCACGAAAATCCGCGCAGGAGTTTTTTGGGGAGCGCACTCTGTCTCGATGGACGGCCTGACCGGCATTCGTACGTCGGGTCGCGAATTCGCTGTTGTCTGCTGCTGGGGCAGACGTCGACAATGATCCTTTCGCAGGTTAAACTATAGAATCCTTGTTACGAGTTCACTTTTCTCTAAACGATAAGACTTACTGGACTTCTCGCGTTGACGCGGCTTCGTCGGCGCCCGTGCGCGAATCCTCGTTCGCAATATACGGCTGGACGACGGGTCCCGTGAGCGGAGGACAAGGTCGTCGTTCGCGATTTTTGGCCGCGACGTGCATCGCAGGAAATCCATTTTTGCTGCCTACAAATTCACGAAAATCCGCGCAGGAGTTTTTTGGGGAGCGCACTCTGTCTCGATGGACGGCCTGACCGGCATTCGTACGTCGGGTCGCGAATTCGCTGTTGTCTGCTGCTGGGGCAGACGTCGACAATGATCCTTTCGCAGGTTAAACTATAGAATCCTTGTTACGAGTTCACTTTTCTCTAAACGATAAGACTTACTGGACTTCTCGCGTTGACGCGGCTTCGTCGGCGCCCGTGCGCGAATCCTCGTTCGCAATATACGGCTGGACGACGGGTCCCGTGAGCGGAGGACAAGGTCGTCGTTCGCGATTTTTGGCCGCGACGTGCATCGCAGGAAATCCATTTTTGCTGCCTACAAATTCACGAAAATCCGCGCAGGAGTTTTTTGGGGAGCGCACTCTGTCTCGATGGACGGCCTGACCGGCATTCGTACGTCGGGTCGCGAATTCGCTGTTGTCTGCTGCTGGGGCAGACGTCGACAATGATCCTTTCGCAGGTTAAACTATAGAATCCTTGTTACGAGTTCACTTTTCTCTAAACGATAAGACTTACTGGACTTCTCGCGTTGACGCGGCTTCGTCGGCGCCCGTGCGCGAATCCTCGTTCGCAATATACGGCTGGACGACGGGTCCCGTGAGCGGAGGACAAGGTCGTCGTTCGCGATTTTTGGCCGCGACGTGCATCGCAGGAAATCCATTTTTGCTGCCTACAAATTCACGAAAATCCGCGCAGGAGTTTTTTGGGGAGCGCACTCTGTCTCGATGGACGGCCTGACCGGCATTCGTACGTCGGGTCGCGAATTCGCTGTTGTCTGCTGCTGGGGCAGACGTCGACAATGATCCTTTCGCAGGTTAAACTATAGAATCCTTGTTACGAGTTCACTTTTCTCTAAACGATAAGACTTACTGGACTTCTCGCGTTGACGCGGCTTCGTCGGCGCCCGTGCGCGAATCCTCGTTCGCAATATACGGCTGGACGACGGGTCCCGTGAGCGGAGGACAAGGTCGTCGTTCGCGATTTTTGGCCGCGACGTGCATCGCAGGAAATCCATTTTTGCTGCCTACAAATTCACGAAAATCCGCGCAGGAGTTTTTTGGGGAGCGCACTCTGTCTCGATGGACGGCCTGACCGGCATTCGTACGTCGGGTCGCGAATTCGCTGTTGTCTGCTGCTGGGGCAGACGTCGACAATGATCCTTTCGCAGGTTAAACTATAGAATCCTTGTTACGAGTTCACTTTTCTCTAAACGATAAGACTTACTGGACTTCTCGCGTTGACGCGGCTTCGTCGGCGCCCGTGCGCGAATCCTCGTTCGCAATATACGGCTGGACGACGGGTCCCGTGAGCGGAGGACAAGGTCGTCGTTCGCGATTTTTGGCCGCGACGTGCATCGCAGGAAATCCATTTTTGCTGCCTACAAATTCACGAAAATCCGCGCAGGAGTTTTTTGGGGAGCGCACTCTGTCTCGATGGACGGCCTGACCGGCATTCGTACGTCGGGTCGCGAATTCGCTGTTGTCTGCTGCTGGGGCAGACGTCGACAATGATCCTTTCGCAGGTTAAACTATAGAATCCTTGTTACGAGTTCACTTTTCTCTAAACGATAAGACTTACTGGACTTCTCGCGTTGACGCGGCTTCGTCGGCG
Source organism: Andrographis paniculata (assembly GCF_009805555.1). Lineage (NCBI taxonomy): Eukaryota > Viridiplantae > Streptophyta > Magnoliopsida > Lamiales > Acanthaceae > Andrographis > Andrographis paniculata. Next base: position 5,022,863 of record NW_026137624.1, read on the forward strand.
CCCGTGCGCGAATCCTCGTTCGCAATATACGGCTGGACGACGGGTCCGTGAGCGGCGGACAAGGTCGTCGTTCGCGATTTTTGCCGCGACGTGCATCGCAGGAAATCCATTTTTGCTGCCTACAAATTCACAAAAATCCGCGCAGGAGTTTTTTGGGGAGCGCACTCTGTCTCGATGGACGGCCTGACCGGCATTCGTACGTCGGGTCGCGAATTCGCTGTTGTCTGCTGGTGGGGCAGACATCGACAATGATCCTTTCGCAGGTTAAACTATAGAATCCTATTACGAATTCACTTTTCTTTAAGCGGCTTCGTCGGCGCCCGTGCGCGAATCCTCGTTCGCAATATACGGCTGGACGACGGGTCCCGTGAGCGGAGGACAAGGTCGTCGTTCGCGATTTTTGGCCGCGACGTGCATCGCAGGAAATCCATTTTTGCTGCCTACAAATTCACGAAAATCCGCGCAGGAGTTTTTTGGGGAGCGCACTCTGTCTCGATGGACGGCCTGACCGGCATTCGTACGTCGGGTCGCGAATTCGCTGTTGTCTGCTGCTGGGGCAGACGTCGACAATGATCCTTTCGCAGGTTAAACTATAGAATCCTTGTTACGAGTTCACTTTTCTCTAAACGATAAGACTTACTGGACTTCTCGCGTTGACGCGGCTTCGTCGGCGCCCGTGCGCGAATCCTCGTTCGCAATATACGGCTGGACGACGGGTCCGTGAGCGGCGGACAAGGTCGTCGTTCGCGATTTTTGCCGCGACGTGCATCGCAGGAAATCCATTTTTGCTGCCTACAAATTCACGAAAATCCGCGCAGGAGTTTTTTGGGGAGCGCACTCTGTCTCGATGGACGGCCTGACCGGCATTCGTACGTCGGGTCGCGAATTCGCTGTTGTCTGCTGCTGGGGCAGACATCGACAATGATCCTTTCGCAGGTTAAACTATAGAATCCTATTTACGAGTTCACTTTTCTCTAAGCGGCTTCGTCGGCGCCCGTGCGCGAATCCTCGTTCGCAATATACGGCTGGACGACGGGTCCCGTGAGCGGAGGACAAGGTCGTCGTTCGCGATTTTTGGCCGCGACGTGCATCGCAGGAAATCCATTTTTGCTGCCTACAAATTCACGAAAATCCGCGCAGGAGTTTTTTGGGGAGCGCACTCTGTCTCGATGGACGGCCTGACCGGCATTCGTACGTCGGGTCGCGAATTCGCTGTTGTCTGCTGCTGGGGCAGACGTCGACAATGATCCTTTCGCAGGTTAAACTATAGAATCCTTGTTACGAGTTCACTTTTCTCTAAACGATAAGACTTACTGGACTTCTCGCGTTGACGCGGCTTCGTCGGCGCCCGTGCGCGAATCCTCGTTCGCAATATACGGCTGGACGACGGGTCCCGTGAGCGGAGGACAAGGTCGTCGTTCGCGATTTTTGGCCGCGACGTGCATCGCAGGAAATCCATTTTTGCTGCCTACAAATTCACGAAAATCCGCGCAGGAGTTTTTTGGGGAGCGCACTCTGTCTCGATGGACGGCCTGACCGGCATTCGTACGTCGGGTCGCGAATTCGCTGTTGTCTGCTGCTGGGGCAGACGTCGACAATGATCCTTTCGCAGGTTAAACTATAGAATCCTTGTTACGAGTTCACTTTTCTCTAAACGATAAGACTTACTGGACTTCTCGCGTTGACGCGGCTTCGTCGGCGCCCGTGCGCGAATCCTCGTTCGCAATATACGGCTGGACGACGGGTCCCGTGAGCGGAGGACAAGGTCGTCGTTCGCGATTTTTGGCCGCGACGTGCATCGCAGGAAATCCATTTTTGCTGCCTACAAATTCACGAAAATCCGCGCAGGAGTTTTTTGGGGAGCGCACTCTGTCTCGATGGACGGCCTGACCGGCATTCGTACGTCGGGTCGCGAATTCGCTGTTGTCTGCTGCTGGGGCAGACGTCGACAATGATCCTTTCGCAGGTTAAACTATAGAATCCTTGTTACGAGTTCACTTTTCTCTAAACGATAAGACTTACTGGACTTCTCGCGTTGACGCGGCTTCGTCGGCGCCCGTGCGCGAATCCTCGTTCGCAATATACGGCTGGACGACGGGTCCGTGAGCGGCGGACAAGGTCGTCGTTCGCGATTTTTGCCGCGACGTGCATCGCAGGAAATCCATTTTTGCTGCCTACAAATTCACAAAAATCCGCGCAGGAGTTTTTTGGGGAGCGCACTCTGTCTCGATGGACGGCCTGACCGGCATTCGTACGTCGGGTCGCGAATTCGCTGTTGTCTGCTGGTGGGGCAGACATCGACAATGATCCTTTCGCAGGTTAAACTATAGAATCCTATTTACGAATTCACTTTTCTTAAGCGGCTTCGTCGGCGCCCGTGCGCGAATCCTCGTTCGCAATATACGGCTGGACGACGGGTCCCGTGAGCGGAGGACAAGGTCGTCGTTCGCGATTTTTGGCCGCGACGTGCATCGCAGGAAATCCATTTTTGCTGCCTACAAATTCACGAAAATCCGCGCAGGAGTTTTTTGGGGAGCGCACTCTGTCTCGATGGACGGCCTGACCGGCATTCGTACGTCGGGTCGCGAATTCGCTGTTGTCTGCTGCTGGGGCAGACGTCGACAATGATCCTTTCGCAGGTTAAACTATAGAATCCTTGTTACGAGTTCACTTTTCTCTAAACGATAAGACTTACTGGACTTCTCGCGTTGACGCGGCTTCGTCGGCGCCCGTGCGCGAATCCTCGTTCGCAATATACGGCTGGACGACGGGTCCGTGAGCGGCGGACAAGGTCGTCGTTCGCGATTTTTGCCGCGACGTGCATCGCAGGAAATCCATTTTTGCTGCCTACAAATTCACAAAAATCCGCGCAGGAGTTTTTTGGGGAGCGCACTCTGTCTCGATGGACGGCCTGACCGGCATTCGTACGTCGGGTCGCGAATTCGCTGTTGTCTGCTGGTGGGGCAGACATCGACAATGATCCTTTCGCAGGTTAAACTATAGAATCCTATTTACGAATTCACTTTTCTCTAAGCGGCTTCGTCGGCGCCCGTGCGCGAATCCTCGTTCGCAATATACGGCTGGACGACGGGTCCCGTGAGCGGAGGACAAGGTCGTCGTTCGCGATTTTTGGCCGCGACGTGCATCGCAGGAAATCCATTTTTGCTGCCTACAAATTCACGAAAATCCGCGCAGGAGTTTTTTGGGGAGCGCACTCTGTCTCGATGGACGGCCTGACCGGCATTCGTACGTCGGGTCGCGAATTCGCTGTTGTCTGCTGCTGGGGCAGACGTCGACAATGATCCTTTCGCAGGTTAAACTATAGAATCCTTGTTACGAGTTCACTTTTCTCTAAACGATAAGACTTACTGGACTTCTCGCGTTGACGCGGCTTCGTCGGCGCCCGTGCGCGAATCCTCGTTCGCAATATACGGCTGGACGACGGGTCCCGTGAGCGGAGGACAAGGTCGTCGTTCGCGATTTTTGGCCGCGACGTGCATCGCAGGAAATCCATTTTTGCTGCCTACAAATTCACGAAAATCCGCGCAGGAGTTTTTTGGGGAGCGCACTCTGTCTCGATGGACGGCCTGACCGGCATTCGTACGTCGGGTCGCGAATTCGCTGTTGTCTGCTGCTGGGGGCAGACGTCGACAATGATCCTTTCGCAGGTTAAACTATAGAATCCTTGTTACGAGTTCACTTTTCTCTAAACGATAAGACTTACTGGACTTCTCGCGTTGACGCGGCTTCGTCGGCGCCCGTGCGCGAATCCTCGTTCGCAATATACGGCTGGACGACGGGTCCCGTGAGCGGAGGACAAGGTCGTCGTTCGCGATTTTTGGCCGCGACGTGCATCGCAGGAAATCCATTTTTGCTGCCTACAAATTCACGAAAATCCGCGCAGGAGTTTTTTGGGGAGCGCACTCTGTCTCGATGGACGGCCTGACCGGCATTCGTACGTCGGGTCGCGAATTCGCTGTTGTCTGCTGCTGGGGCAGACGTCGACAATGATCCTTTCGCAGGTTAAACTATAGAATCCTTGTTACGAGTTCACTTTTCTCTAAACGATAAGACTTACTGGACTTCTCGCGTTGACGCGGCTTCGTCGGCGCCCGTGCGCGAATCCTCGTTCGCAATATACGGCTGGACGACGGGTCCGTGAGCGGCGGACAAGGTCGTCGTTCGCGATTTTTGCCGCGACGTGCATCGCAGGAAATCCATTTTTGCTGCCTACAAATTCACAAAAATCCGCGCAGGAGTTTTTTGGGGAGCGCACTCTGTCTCGATGGACGGCCTGACCGGCATTCGTACGTCGGGTCGCGAATTCGCTGTTGTCTGCTGCTGGGGCAGACATCGACAATGATCCTTTCGCAGGTTAAACTATAGAATCCTATTTACGAATTCACTTTTCTCTAAGCGGCTTCGTCGGCGCCCGTGCGCGAATCCTCGTTCGCAATATACGGCTGGACGACGGGTCCCGTGAGCGGAGGACAAGGTCGTCGTTCGCGATTTTTGGCCGCGACGTGCATCGCAGGAAATCCATTTTTGCTGCCTACAAATTCACGAAAATCCGCGCAGGAGTTTTTTGGGGAGCGCACTCTGTCTCGATGGACGGCCTGACCGGCATTCGTACGTCGGGTCGCGAATTCGCTGTTGTCTGCTGCTGGGGCAGACGTCGACAATGATCCTTTCGCAGGTTAAACTATAGAATCCTTGTTACGAGTTCACTTTTCTCTAAACGATAAGACTTACTGGACTTCTCGCGTTGACGCGGCTTCGTCGGCGCCCGTGCGCGAATCCTCGTTCGCAATATACGGCTGGACGACGGGTCCGTGAGCGGCGGACAAGGTCGTCGTTCGCGATTTTTGCCGCGACGTGCATCGCAGGAAATCCATTTTTGCTGCCTACAAATTCACAAAAATCCGCGCAGGAGTTTTTTGGGGAGCGCACTCTGTCTCGATGGACGGCCTGACCGGCATTCGTACGTCGGGTCGCGAATTCGCTGTTGTCTGCTGCTGGGGCAGACATCGACAATGATCCTTTCGCAGGTTAAACTATAGAATCCTATTTACGAATTCACTTTTCTCTAAGCGGCTTCGTCGGCGCCCGTGCGCGAATCCTCGTTCGCAATATACGGCTGGACGACGGGTCCCGTGAGCGGAGGACAAGGTCGTCGTTCGCGATTTTTGGCCGCGACGTGCATCGCAGGAAATCCATTTTTGCTGCCTACAAATTCACGAAAATCCGCGCAGGAGTTTTTTGGGGAGCGCACTCTGTCTCGATGGACGGCCTGACCGGCATTCGTACGTCGGGTCGCGAATTCGCTGTTGTCTGCTGCTGGGGCAGACGTCGACAATGATCCTTTCGCAGGTTAAACTATAGAATCCTTGTTACGAGTTCACTTTTCTCTAAACGATAAGACTTACTGGACTTCTCGCGTTGACGCGGCTTCGTCGGCGCCCGTGCGCGAATCCTCGTTCGCAATATACGGCTGGACGACGGGTCCGTGAGCGGCGGACAAGGTCGTCGTTCGCGATTTTTGCCGCGACGTGCATCGCAGGAAATCCATTTTTGCTGCCTACAAATTCACAAAAATCCGCGCAGGAGTTTTTTGGGGAGCGCACTCTGTCTCGATGGACGGCCTGACCGGCATTCGTACGTCGGGTCGCGAATTCGCTGTTGTCTGCTGCTGGGGCAGACGTCGACAATGATCCTTTCGCAGGTTAAACTATAGAATCCTATTTACGAATTCACTTTTCTCTAAGCGGCTTCGTCGGCGCCCGTGCGCGAATCCTCGTTCGCAATATACGGCTGGACGACGGGTCCCGTGAGCGGAGGACAAGGTCGTCGTTCGCGATTTTTGGCCGCGACGTGCATCGCAGGAAATCCATTTTTGGTGCCTACAAATTCACGAAAATCCGCGCAGGAGTTTTTTGGGGAGCGCACTCTGTCTCGATGGACGGCCTGACCGGCATTCGTACGTCGGGTCGCGAATTCGCTGTTGTCTGCTGCTGGGGCAGACGTCGACAATGATCCTTTCGCAGGTTAAACTATAGAATCCTTGTTACGAGTTCACTTTTCTCTAAACGATAAGACTTACTGGACTTCTCGCGTTGACGCGGCTTCGTCGGCGCCCGTGCGCGAATCCTCGTTCGCAATATACGGCTGGACGACGGGTCCGTGAGCGGAGGACAAGGTCGTCGTTCGCGATTTTTGGCCGCGACGTGCATCGCAGGAAATCCATTTTTGCTGCCTACAAATTCACGAAAATCCGCGCAGGAGTTTTTTGGGGAGCGCACTCTGTCTCGATGGACGGCCTGACCGGCATTCGTACGTCGGGTCGCGAATTCGCTGTTGTCTGCTGCTGGGGCAGACGTCGACAATGATCCTTTCGCAGGTTAAACTATAGAATCCTTGTTACGAGTTCACTTTTCTCTAAACGATAAGACTTACTGGACTTCTCGCGTTGACGCGGCTTCGTCGGCGCCCGTGCGCGAATCCTCGTTCGCAATATACGGCTGGACGACGGGTCCCGTGAGCGGAGGACAAGGTCGTCGTTCGCGATTTTTGGCCGCGACGTGCATCGCAGGAAATCCATTTTTGCTGCCTACAAATTCACGAAAATCCGCGCAGGAGTTTTTTGGGGAGCGCACTCTGTCTCGATGGACGGCCTGACCGGCATTCGTACGTCGGGTCGCGAATTCGCTGTTGTCTGCTGCTGGGGCAGACGTCGACAATGATCCTTTCGCAGGTTAAACTATAGAATCCTTTTTACGAATTCACTTTTCTCTAAGCGGCTTCGTCGGCGCCCGTGCGCGAATCCTCGTTCGCAATATACGGCTGGACGACGGGTCCCGTGAGCGGAGGACAAGGTCGTCGTTCGCGATTTTTGGCCGCGACGTGCATCGCAGGAAATCCATTTTTGCTGCCTACAAATTCACGAAAATCCGCGCAGGAGTTTTTTGGGGAGCGCACTCTGTCTCGATGGACGGCCTGACCGGCATTCGTACGTCGGGTCGCGAATTCGCTGTTGTCTGCTGCTGGGGCAGACGTCGACAATGATCCTTTCGCAGGTTAAACTATAGAATCCTTGTTACGAGTTCACTTTTCTCTAAACGATAAGACTTACTGGACTTCTCGCGTTGACGCGGCTTCGTCGGCGCCCGTGCGCGAATCCTCGTTCGCAATATACGGCTGGACGACGGGTCCCGTGAGCGGAGGACAAGGTCGTCGTTCGCGATTTTTGGCCGCGACGTGCATCGCAGGAAATCCATTTTTGCTGCCTACAAATTCACGAAAATCCGCGCAGGAGTTTTTTGGGGAGCGCACTCTGTCTCGATGGACGGCCTGACCGGCATTCGTACGTCGGGTCGCGAATTCGCTGTTGTCTGCTGCTGGGGCAGACGTCGACAATGATCCTTTCGCAGGTTAAACTATAGAATCCTTGTTACGAGTTCACTTTTCTCTAAACGATAAGACTTACTGGACTTCTCGCGTTGACGCGGCTTCGTCGGCGCCCGTGCGCGAATCCTCGTTCGCAATATACGGCTGGACGACGGGTCCCGTGAGCGGAGGACAAGGTCGTCGTTCGCGATTTTTGGCCGCGACGTGCATCGCAGGAAATCCATTTTTGCTGCCTACAAATTCACGAAAATCCGCGCAGGAGTTTTTTGGGGAGCGCACTCTGTCTCGATGGACGGCCTGACCGGCATTCGTACGTCGGGTCGCGAATTCGCTGTTGTCTGCTGCTGGGGCAGACGTCGACAATGATCCTTTCGCAGGTTAAACTATAGAATCCTATTTACGAGTTCACTTTTCTCTAAGCGGCTTCGTCGGCGCCCGTGCGCGAATCCTCGTTCGCAATATACGGCTGGACGACGGGTCCCGTGAGCGGAGGACAAGGTCGTCGTTCGCGATTTTTGGCCGCGACGTGCATCGCAGGAAATCCATTTTTGCTGCCTACAAATTCACGAAAATCCGCGCAGGAGTTTTTTGGGGAGCGCACTCTGTCTCGATGGACGGCCTGACCGGCATTCGTACGTCGGGTCGCGAATTCGCTGTTGTCTGCTGCTGGGGCAGACGTCGACAATGATCCTTTCGCAGGTTAAACTATAGAATCCTTGTTACGAGTTCACTTTTCTCTAAACGATAAGACTTACTGGACTTCTCGCGTTGACGCGGCTTCGTCGGCGCCCGTGCGCGAATCCTCGTTCGCAATATACGGCTGGACGACGGGTCCGTGAGCGGCGGACAAGGTCGTCGTTCGCGATTTTTGCCGCGACGTGCATCGCAGGAAATCCATTTTTGCTGCCTACAAATTCACAAAAATCCGCGCAGGAGTTTTTTGGGGAGCGCACTCTGTCTCGATGGACGGCCTGACCGGCATTCGTACGTCGGGTCGCGAATTCGCTGTTGTCTGCTGCTGGGGCAGACATCGACAATGATCCTTTCGCAGGTTAAACTATAGAATCCTATTTACGAATTCACTTTTCTCTAAGCGGCTTCGTCGGCGCCCGTGCGCGAATCCTCGTTCGCAATATACGGCTGGACGACGGGTCCCGTGAGCGGAGGACAAGGTCGTCGTTCGCGATTTTTGGCCGCGACGTGCATCGCAGGAAATCCATTTTTGCTGCCTACAAATTCACGAAAATCCGCGCAGGAGTTTTTTGGGGAGCGCACTCTGTCTCGATGGACGGCCTGACCGGCATTCGTACGTCGGGTCGCGAATTCGCTGTTGTCTGCTGCTGGGGCAGACGTCGACAATGATCCTTTCGCAGGTTAAACTATAGAATCCTTGTTACGAGTTCACTTTTCTCTAAACGATAAGACTTACTGGACTTCTCGCGTTGACGCGGCTTCGTCGGCGCCCGTGCGCGAATCCTCGTTCGCAATATACGGCTGGACGACGGGTCCGTGAGCGGCGGACAAGGTCGTCGTTCGCGATTTTTGCCGCGACGTGCATCGCAGGAAATCCATTTTTGCTGCCTACAAATTCACGAAAATCCGCGCAGGAGTTTTTTGGGGAGCGCACTCTGTCTCGATGGACGGCCTGACCGGCATTCGTACGTCGGGTCGCGAATTCGCTGTTGTCTGCTGCTGGGGCAGACATCGACAATGATCCTTTCGCAGGTTAAACTATAGAATCCTATTTACGAATTCACTTTTCTCTAAGCGGCTTCGTCGGCGCCCGTGCGCGAATCCTCGTTCGCAATATACGGCTGGACGACGGGTCCCGTGAGCGGAGGACAAGGTCGTCGTTCGCGATTTTTGGCCGCGACGTGCATCGCAGGAAATCCATTTTTGCTGCCTACAAATTCACGAAAATCCGCGCAGGAGTTTTTTGGGGAGCGCACTCTGTCTCGATGGACGGCCTGACCGGCATTCGTACGTCGGGTCGCGAATTCGCTGTTGTCTGCTGCTGGGGCAGACGTCGACAATGATCCTTTCGCAGGTTAAACTATAGAATCCTTGTTACGAGTTCACTTTTCTCTAAACGATAAGACTTACTGGACTTCTCGCGTTGACGCGGCTTCGTCGGCGCCCGTGCGCGAATCCTCGTTCGCAATATACGGCTGGACGACGGGTCCGTGAGCGGCGGACAAGGTCGTCGTTCGCGATTTTTGGCCGCGACGTGCATCGCAGGAAATCCATTTTTGCTGCCTACAAATTCACGAAAATCCGCGCAGGAGTTTTTTGGGGAGCGCACTCTGTCTCGATGGACGGCCTGACCGGCATTCGTACGTCGGGTCGCGAATTCGCTGTTGTCTGCTGCTGGGGCAGACATCGACAATGATCCTTTCGCAGGTTAAACTATAGAATCCTTTTACGAGTTCACTTTTCTCTAAGCGGCTTCGTCGGCGCCCGTGCGCGAATCCTCGTTCGCAATATACGGCTGGACGACGGGTCCCGTGAGCGGAGGACAAGGTCGTCGTTCGCGATTTTTGGCCGCGACGTGCATCGCAGGAAATCCATTTTTGGTGCCTACAAATTCACGAAAATCCGCGCAGGAGTTTTTTGGGGAGCGCACTCTGTCTCGATGGACGGCCTGACCGGCATTCGTACGTCGGGTCGCGAATTCGCTGTTGTCTGCTGCTGGGGCAGACGTCGACAATGATCCTTTCGCAGGTTAAACTATAGAATCCTTGTTACGAGTTCACTTTTCTCTAAACGATAAGACTTACTGGACTTCTCGCGTTGACGCGGCTTCGTCGGCGCCCGTGCGCGAATCCTCGTTCGCAATATACGGCTGGACGACGGGTCCGTGAGCGGAGGACAAGGTCGTCGTTCGCGATTTTTGGCCGCGACGTGCATCGCAGGAAATCCATTTTTGCTGCCTACAAATTCACGAAAATCCGCGCAGGAGTTTTTTGGGGAGCGCACTCTGTCTCGATGGACGGCCTGACCGGCATTCGTACGTCGGGTCGCGAATTCGCTGTTGTCTGCTGCTGGGGCAGACGTCGACAATGATCCTTTCGCAGGTTAAACTATAGAATCCTTGTTACGAGTTCACTTTTCTCTAAACGATAAGACTTACTGGACTTCTCGCGTTGACGCGGCTTCGTCGGCGCCCGTGCGCGAATCCTCGTTCGCAATATACGGCTGGACGACGGGTCCGTGAGCGGAGGACAAGGTCGTCGTTCGCGATTTTTGGCCGCGACGTGCATCGCAGGAAATCCATTTTTGCTGCCTACAAATTCACGAAAATCCGCGCAGGAGTTTTTTGGGGAGCGCACTCTGTCTCGATGGACGGCCTGACCGGCATTCGTACGTCGGGTCGCGAATTCGCTGTTGTCTGCTGCTGGGGCAGACATCGACAATGATCCTTTCGCAGGTTAAACTATAGAATCCTATTACGATTCACTTTTCTCTAAGCGGCTTCGTCGGCGCCCGTGCGCGAATCCTCGTTCGCAATATACGGCTGGACGACGGGTCCCGTGAGCGGAGGACAAGGTCGTCGTTCGCGATTTTTGGCCGCGACGTGCATCGCAGGAAATCCATTTTTGCTGCCTACAAATTCACGAAAATCCGCGCAGGAGTTTTTTGGGGAGCGCACTCTGTCTCGATGGACGGCCTGACCGGCATTCGTACGTCGGGTCGCGAATTCGCTGTTGTCTGCTGCTGGGGCAGACGTCGACAATGATCCTTTCGCAGGTTAAACTATAGAATCCTTGTTACGAGTTCACTTTTCTCTAAACGATAAGACTTACTGGACTTCTCGCGTTGACGCGGCTTCGTCGGCGCCAGTGCGCGAATCCTCGTTCGCAATATACGGCTGGACGACGGGTCCGTGAGCGGCGGACAAGGTCGTCGTTCGCGATGTTTTGCCGCGACGTGCATCGCAGGAAATCCATTTTTGCTGCCTACAAATTCACAAAATCCGCGCAGGAGTTTTTTGGGGAGCGCACTCTGTCTCGATGGACGGCCTGACCGGCATTCGTACGTCGGGTCGCGAATTCGCTGTTGTCTGCTGGTGGGGCAGACATCGACAATGATCCTTTCGCAGGTTAAACTATAGAATCCTATTTACGAATTCACTTTTCTCTAAGCGGCTTCGTCGGCGCCCGTGCGCGAATCCTCGTTCGCAATATACGGCTGGACGACGGGTCCCGTGAGCGGAGGACAAGGTCGTCGTTCGCGATTTTTGGCCGCGACGTGCATCGCAGGAAATCCATTTTTGCTGCCTACAAATTCACGAAAATCCGCGCAGGAGTTTTTTGGGGAGCGCACTCTGTCTCGATGGACGGCCTGACCGGCATTCGTACGTCGGGTCGCGAATTCGCTGTTGTCTGCTGCTGGGGCAGACGTCGACAATGATCCTTTCGCAGGTTAAACTATAGAATCCTTGTTACGAGTTCACTTTTCTCTAAACGATAAGACTTACTGGACTTCTCGCGTTGACGCGGCTTCGTCGGCGCCCGTGCGCGAATCCTCGTTCGCAATATACGGCTGGACGACGGGTCCGTGAGCGGCGGACAAGGTCGTCGTTCGCGATTTTTGCCGCGACGTGCATCGCAGGAAATCCATTTTTGCTGCCTACAAATTCACGAAAATCCGCGCAGGAGTTTTTTGGGGAGCGCACTCTGTCTCGATGGACGGCCTGACCGGCATTCGTACGTCGGGTCGCGAATTCGCTGTTGTCTGCTGGTGGGGCAGACATCGACAATGATCCTTTCGCAGGTTAAACTATAGAATCCTATTTACGAGTTCACTTTTCTCTAAGCGGCTTCGTCGGCGCCCGTGCGCGAATCCTCGTTCGCAATATACGGCTGGACGACGGGTCCCGTGAGCGGAGGACAAGGTCGTCGTTCGCGATTTTTGGCCGCGACGTGCATCGCAGGAAATCCATTTTTGCTGCCTACAAATTCACGAAAATCCGCGCAGGAGTTTTTTGGGGAGCGCACTCTGTCTCGATGGACGGCCTGACCGGCATTCGTACGTCGGGTCGCGAATTCGCTGTTGTCTGCTGCTGGGGCAGACGTCGACAATGATCCTTTCGCAGGTTAAACTATAGAATCCTTGTTACGAGTTCACTTTTCTCTAAACGATAAGACTTACTGGACTTCTCGCGTTGACGCGGCTTCGTCGGCGCCCGTGCGCGAATCCTCGTTCGCAATATACGGCTGGACGACGGGTCCGTGAGCGGCGGACAAGGTCGTCGTTCGCGATGTTTTGCCGCGACGTGCATCGCAGGAAATCCATTTTTGCTGCCTACAAATTCACAAAAATCCGCGCAGGAGTTTTTTGGGGAGCGCACTCTGTCTCGATGCACGGCCTGACCGGCATTCGTACGTCGGGTCGCGAATTCGCTGTTGTCTGCTGGTGGGGCAGACATCGACAATGATCCTTTCGCAGGTTAAACTATAGAATCCTATTTACGAATTCACTTTTCTCTAAGCGGCTTCGTCGGCGCCCGTGCGCGAATCCTCGTTCGCAATATACGGCTGGACGACGGGTCCCGTGAGCGGAGGACAAGGTCGTCGTTCGCGATTTTTGGCCGCGACGTGCATCGCAGGAAATCCATTTTTGCTGCCTACAAATTCACGAAAATCCGCGCAGGAGTTTTTTGGGGAGCGCACTCTGTCTCGATGGACGGCCTGACCGGCATTCGTACGTCGGGTCGCGAATTCGCTGTTGTCTGCTGCTGGGGCAGACGTCGACAATGATCCTTTCGCAGGTTAAACTATAGAATCCTTGTTACGAGTTCACTTTTCTCTAAACGATAAGACTTACTGGACTTCTCGCGTTGACGCGGCTTCGTCGGCGCCCGTGCGCGAATCCTCGTTCGCAATATACGGCTGGACGACGGGTCCGTGAGCGGCGGACAAGGTCGTCGTTCGCGATTTTTGGCCGCGACGTGCATCGCAGGAAATCCATTTTTGCTGCCTACAAATTCACAAAATCCGCGCAGGAGTTTTTTGGGGAGCGCACTCTGTCTCGATGGACGGCCTGACCGGCATTCGTACGTCGGGTCGCGAATTCGCTGTTGTCTGCTGCTGGGGCAGACGTCGACAATGATCCTTTCGCAGGTTAAACTATAGAATCCTATTTACGAGTTCACTTTTCTCTAAACGCGGCTTCGTCGGCGTCCGCCCGTGCGCGAATCCTCGTTCGCAATATACGGCTGGACGACGGGTCCCGTGAGCGGAGGACAAGGTCGTCGTTCGCGATTTTTGGCCGCGACGTGCATCGCAGGAAATCCATTTTTGCTGCCTACAAATTCACGAAAATCCGCGCAGGAGTTTTTTGGGGAGCGCACTCTGTCTCGATGGACGGCCTGACCGGCATTCGTACGTCGGGTCGCGAATTCGCTGTTGTCTGCTGCTGGGGCAGACGTCGACAATGATCCTTTCGCAGGTTAAACTATAGAATCTATACGAGTTCACTTTTCTCTAAACGATAAGACTTACTGGACTTCTCGCGTTGACGCGGCTTCGTCGGCGCCCGTGCGCGAATCCTCGTTCGCAATATACGGCTGGACGACGGGTCCCGTGAGCGGAGGACAAGGTCGTCGTTCGCGATTTTTGGCCGCGACGTGCATCGCAGGAAATCCATTTTTGCTGCCTACAAATTCACGAAAATCCGCGCAGGAGTTTTTTGGGGAGCGCACTCTGTCTCGATGGACGGCCTGACCGGCATTCGTACGTCGGGTCGCGAATTCGCTGTTGTCTGCTGCTGGGGCAGACGTCGACAATGATCCTTTCGCAGGTTAAACTATAGAATCCTTGTTACGAGTTCACTTTTCTCTAAACGATAAGACTTACTGGACTTCTCGCGTTGACGCGGCTTCGTCGGCGCCCGTGCGCGAATCCTCGTTCGCAATATACGGCTGGACGACGGGTCCGTGAGCGGCGGACAAGGTCGTCGTTCGCGATTTTTGCCGCGACGTGCATCGCAGGAAATCCATTTTTGCTGCCTACAAATTCACAAAAATCCGCGCAGGAGTTTTTTGGGAGCGCACTCTGTCTCGATGCACGGCCTGACCGGCATTCGTACGTCGGGTCGCGAATTCGCTGTTATCTGCTGGTGGGGCAGACATCGACAATGATCCTTTCGCAGGTTAAACTATAGAATCCTATTTACGAATTCACTTTTCTCTAAGCGGCTTCGTCGGCGCCCGTGCGCGAATCCTCGTTCGCAATATACGGCTGGACGACGGGTCCCGTGAGCGGAGGACAAGGTCGTCGTTCGCGATTTTTGGCCGCGACGTGCATCGCAGGAAATCCATTTTTGCTGCCTACAAATTCACGAAAATCCGCGCAGGAGTTTTTTGGGGAGCGCACTCTGTCTCGATGGACGGCCTGACCGGCATTCGTACGTCGGGTCGCGAATTCGCTGTTGTCTGCTGCTGGGGCAGACGTCGACAATGATCCTTTCGCAGGTTAAACTATAGAATCCTTGTTACGAGTTCACTTTTCTCTAAACGATAAGACTTACTGGACTTCTCGCGTTGACGCGGCTTCGTCGGCGCCCGTGCGCGAATCCTCGTTCGCAATATACGGCTGGACGACGGGTCCGTGAGCGGCGGACAAGGTCGTCGTTCGCGATTTTTGGCCGCGACGTGCATCGCAGGAAATCCATTTTTGCTGCCTACAAATTCACGAAAATCCGCGCAGGAGTTTTTTGGGGAGCGCACTCTGTCTCGATGGACGGCCTGACCGGCATTCGTACGTCGGGTCGCGAATTCGCTGTTGTCTGCTGCTGGGGCAGACGTCGACAATGATCCTTTCGCAGGTTAAACTATAGAATCCTTGTTACGAGTTCACTTTTCTAAACGATAAGACTTACTGGACTTCTCGCGTTGACGCGGCTTCGTCGGCGCCCGTGCGCGAATCCTCGTTCGCAATATACGGCTGGACGACGGGTCCCGTGAGCGGAGGACAAGGTCGTCGTTCGCGATTTTTGGCCGCGACGTGCATCGCAGGAAATCCATTTTTGTGCCTACAAATTCACGAAAATCCGCGCAGGAGTTTTTTGGGGAGCGCACTCTGTCTCGATGGACGGCCTGACCGGCATTCGTACGTCGGGTCGCGAATTCGCTGTTGTCTGCTGCTGGGGCAGACGTCGACAATGATCCTTTCGCAGGTTAAACTATAGAATCCTTGTTACGAGTTCACTTTTCTCTAAACGATAAGACTTCACTTCTCGCGTTGACGCGGCTTCGTCGGCGCCCGTGCGCGAATCCTCGTTCGCAATATACGGCTGGACGACGGGTCCGTGAGCGGCGGACAAGGTCGTCGTTCGCGATTTTTGGCCGCGACGTGCATCGCAGGAAATCCATTTTTGCTGCCTACAAATTCACGAAAATCCGCGCAGGAGTTTTTTGGGGAGCGCACTCTGTCTCGATGGACGGCCTGACCGGCATTCGTACGTCGGGTCGCGAATTCGCTGTTGTCTGCTGCTGGGGCAGACGTCGACAATGATCCTTTCGCAGGTTAAACTATAGAATCCTTGTTACGAATTCACTTTTCTCTAAGCGGCTTCTCGTCGGCGCCCGTGCGCGAATCCTCGTTCGCAATATACGGCTGGACGACGGGTCCCGTGAGCGGAGGACAAGGTCGTCGTTCGCGATTTTTGGCCGCGACGTGCATCGCAGGAAATCCATTTTTGCTGCCTACAAATTCACGAAAATCCGCGCAGGAGTTTTTTGGGGAGCGCACTCTGTCTCGATGGACGGCCTGACCGGCATTCGTACGTCGGGTCGCGAATTCGCTGTTGTCTGCTGCTGGGGCAGACGTCGACAATGATCCTTTCGCAGGTTAAACTATAGAATCCTTGTTACGAGTTCACTTTTCTCTAAACGATAAGACTTACTGGACTTCTCGCGTTGACGCGGCTTCGTCGGCGCCCGTGCGCGAATCCTCGTTCGCAATATACGGCTGGACGACGGGTCCCGTGAGCGGAGGACAAGGTCGTCGTTCGCGATTTTTGGCCGCGACGTGCATCGCAGGAAATCCATTTTTGCTGCCTACAAATTCACGAAAATCCGCGCAGGAGTTTTTTGGGGAGCGCACTCTGTCTCGATGGACGGCCTGACCGGCATTCGTACGTCGGGTCGCGAATTCGCTGTTGTCTGCTGCTGGGGCAGACGTCGACAATGATCCTTTCGCAGGTTAAACTATAGAATCCTTGTTACGAGTTCACTTTTCTCTAAACGATAAGACTTACTGGACTTCTCGCGTTGACGCGGCTTCGTCGGCGCCCGTGCGCGAATCCTCGTTCGCAATATACGGCTGGACGACGGGTCCCGTGAGCGGAGGACAAGGTCGTCGTTCGCGATTTTTGGCCGCGACGTGCATCGCAGGAAATCCATTTTTGCTGCCTACAAATTCACGAAAATCCGCGCAGGAGTTTTTTGGGGAGCGCACTCTGTCTCGATGGACGGCCTGACCGGCATTCGTACGTCGGGTCGCGAATTCGCTGTTGTCTGCTGCTGGGGCAGACGTCGACAATGATCCTTTCGCAGGTTAAACTATAGAATCCTTGTTACGAGTTCACTTTCTCTAAACGATAAGACTTACTGGACTTCTCGCGTTGACGCGGCTTCGTCGGCGCCCGTGCGCGAATCCTCGTTCGCAATATACGGCTGGACGACGGGTCCCGTGAGCGGAGGACAAGGTCGTCGTTCGCGATTTTTGGCCGCGACGTGCATCGCAGGAAATCCATTTTTGCTGCCTACAAATTCACGAAAATCCGCGCAGGAGTTTTTTGGGGAGCGCACTCTGTCTCGATGGACGGCCTGACCGGCATTCGTACGTCGGGTCGCGAATTCGCTGTTGTCTGCTGCTGGGGCAGACGTCGACAATGATCCTTTCGCAGGTTAAACTATAGAATCCTTGTTACGAGTTCACTTTTCTCTAAACGATAAGACTTACTGGACTTCTCGCGTTGACGCGGCTTCGTCGGCGCCCGTGCGCGAATCCTCGTTCGCAATATACGGCTGGACGACGGGTCCGTGAGCGGAGGACAAGGTCGTCGTTCGCGATTTTTGGCCGCGACGTGCATCGCAGGAAATCCATTTTTGCTGCCTACAAATTCACGAAAATCCGCGCAGGAGTTTTTTGGGGAGCGCACTCTGTCTCGATGGACGGCCTGACCGGCATTCGTACGTCGGGTCGCGAATTCGCTGTTGTCTGCTGCTGGGGCAGACGTCGACAATGATCCTTTCGCAGGTTAAACTATAGAATCCTTGTTACGAGTTCACTTTTCTCTAAACGATAAGACTTACTGGACTTCTCGCGTTGACGCGGCTTCGTCGGCGCCCGTGCGCGAATCCTCGTTCGCAATATACGGCTGGACGACGGGTCCGTGAGCGGAGGACAAGGTCGTCGTTCGCGATTTTTGGCCGCGACGTGCATCGCAGGAAATCCATTTTTGCTGCCTACAAATTCACGAAAATCCGCGCAGGAGTTTTTTGGGGAGCGCACTCTGTCTCGATGGACGGCCTGACCGGCATTCGTACGTCGGGTCGCGAATTCGCTGTTGTCTGCTGCTGGGGCAGACGTCGACAATGATCCTTTCGCAGGTTAAACTATAGAATCCTTGTTACGAGTTCACTTTTCTCTAAACGATAAGACTTACTGGACTTCTCGCGTTGACGCGGCTTCGTCGGCGCCCGTGCGCGAATCCTCGTTCGCAATATACGGCTGGACGACGGGTCCCGTGAGCGGAGGACAAGGTCGTCGTTCGCGATTTTTGGCCGCGACGTGCATCGCAGGAAATCCATTTTTGCTGCCTACAAATTCACGAAAATCCGCGCAGGAGTTTTTTGGGGAGCGCACTCTGTCTCGATGGACGGCCTGACCGGCATTCGTACGTCGGGTCGCGAATTCGCTGTTGTCTGCTGCTGGGGCAGACGTCGACAATGATCCTTTCGCAGGTTAAACTATAGAATCCTTTTACGAATTCACTTTTCTCTAAGCGGCTTCGTCGGCGCCGTGCGCGAATCCTCGTTCGCAATATACGGCTGGACGACGGGTCCCGTGAGCGGAGGACAAGGTCGTCGTTCGCGATTTTTGGCCGCGACGTGCATCGCAGGAAATCCATTTTTGCTGCCTACAAATTCACGAAAATCCGCGCAGGAGTTTTTTGGGGAGCGCACTCTGTCTCGATGGACGGCCTGACCGGCATTCGTACGTCGGGTCGCGAATTCGCTGTTGTCTGCTGCTGGGGCAGACGTCGACAATGATCCTTTCGCAGGTTAAACTATAGAATCCTTGTTACGAGTTCACTTTTCTCTAAACGATAAGACTTACTGGACTTCTCGCGTTGACGCGGCTTCGTCGGCGCCCGTGCGCGAATCCTCGTTCGCAATATACGGCTGGACGACGGGTCCCGTGAGCGGAGGACAAGGTCGTCGTTCGCGATTTTTGGCCGCGACGTGCATCGCAGGAAATCCATTTTTGCTGCCTACAAATTCACGAAAATCCGCGCAGGAGTTTTTTGGGGAGCGCACTCTGTCTCGATGGACGGCCTGACCGGCATTCGTACGTCGGGTCGCGAATTCGCTGTTGTCTGCTGCTGGGGCAGACGTCGACAATGATCCTTTCGCAGGTTAAACTATAGAATCCTTGTTACGAGTTCACTTTTCTCTAAACGATAAGACTTACTGGACTTCTCGCGTTGACGCGGCTTCGTCGGCGCCCGTGCGCGAATCCTCGTTCGCAATATACGGCTGGACGACGGGTCCGTGAGCGGAGGACAAGGTCGTCGTTCGCGATTTTTGGCCGCGACGTGCATCGCAGGAAATCCATTTTTGCTGCCTACAAATTCACAAAAATCCGCGCAGGAGTTTTTTGGGGAGCGCACTCTGTCTCGATGGACGGCCTGACCGGCATTCGTACGTCGGGTCGCGAATTCGCTGTTGTCTGCTGCTGGGGCAGACGTCGACAATGATCCTTTCGCAGGTTAAACTATAGAATCCTATTACGAATTCACTTTTCTCTAAGCGGCTTCGTCGGCGCCCGTGCGCGAATCCTCGTTCGCAATATACGGCTGGACGACGGGTCCCGTGAGCGGAGGACAAGGTCGTCGTTCGCGATTTTTGGCCGCGACGTGCATCGCAGGAAATCCATTTTTGCTGCCTACAAATTCACGAAAATCCGCGCAGGAGTTTTTTGGGGAGCGCACTCTGTCTCGATGGACGGCCTGACCGGCATTCGTACGTCGGGTCGCGAATTCGCTGTTGTCTGCTGCTGGGGCAGACGTCGACAATGATCCTTTCGCAGGTTAAACTATAGAATCCTATTTACGAATTCACTTTTCTCTGACGCGGCTTCGTCGGCGCCCGTGCGCGAATCCTCGTTCGCAATATACGGCTGGACGACGGGTCCCGTGAGCGGAGGACAAGGTCGTCGTTCGCGATTTTTGGCCGCGACGTGCATCGCAGGAAATCCATTTTTGCTGCCTACAAATTCACGAAAATCCGCGCAGGAGTTTTTTGGGGAGCGCACTCTGTCTCGATGGACGGCCTGACCGGCATTCGTACGTCGGGTCGCGAATTCGCTGTTGTCTGCTGCTGGGGCAGACGTCGACAATGATCCTTTCGCAGGTTAAACTATAGAATCCTTGTTACGAGTTCACTTTTCTCTAAACGATAAGACTTACTGGACTTCTCGCGTTGACGCGGCTTCGTCGGCGCCCGTGCGCGAATCCTCGTTCGCAATATACGGCTGGACGACGGGTCCCGTGAGCGGAGGACAAGGTCGTCGTTCGCGATTTTTGGCCGCGACGTGCATCGCAGGAAATCCATTTTTGCTGCCTACAAATTCACGAAAATCCGCGCAGGAGTTTTTTGGGGAGCGCACTCTGTCTCGATGGACGGCCTGACCGGCATTCGTACGTCGGGTCGCGAATTCGCTGTTGTCTGCTGCTGGGGCAGACGTCGACAATGATCCTTTCGCAGGTTAAACTATAGAATCCTTGTTACGAGTTCACTTTTCTCTAAACGATAAGACTTACTGGACTTCTCGCGTTGACGCGGCTTCGTCGGCGCCCGTGCGCGAATCCTCGTTCGCAATATACGGCTGGACGACGGGTCCCGTGAGCGGAGGACAAGGTCGTCGTTCGCGATTTTTGGCCGCGACGTGCATCGCAGGAAATCCATTTTTGCTGCCTACAAATTCACGAAAATCCGCGCAGGAGTTTTTTGGGGAGCGCACTCTGTCTCGATGGACGGCCTGACCGGCATTCGTACGTCGGGTCGCGAATTCGCTGTTGTCTGCTGCTGGGGCAGACGTCGACAATGATCCTTTCGCAGGTTAAACTATAGAATCCTTGTTACGAGTTCACTTTTCTCTAAACGATAAGACTTACTGGACTTCTCGCGTTGACGCGGCTTCGTCGGCGCCCGTGCGCGAATCCTCGTTCGCAATATACGGCTGGACGACGGGTCCCGTGAGCGGAGGACAAGGTCGTCGTTCGCGATTTTTGGCCGCGACGTGCATCGCAGGAAATCCATTTTTGCTGCCTACAAATTCACGAAAATCCGCGCAGGAGTTTTTTGGGGAGCGCACTCTGTCTCGATGGACGGCCTGACCGGCATTCGTACGTCGGGTCGCGAATTCGCTGTTGTCTGCTGCTGGGGCAGACGTCGACAATGATCCTTTCGCAGGTTAAACTATAGAATCCTTGTTACGAGTTCACTTTTCTCTAAACGATAAGACTTACTGGACTTCTCGCGTTGACGCGGCTTCGTCGGCGCCCGTGCGCGAATCCTCGTTCGCAATATACGGCTGGACGACGGGTCCCGTGAGCGGAGGACAAGGTCGTCGTTCGCGATTTTTGGCCGCGACGTGCATCGCAGGAAATCCATTTTTGCTGCCTACAAATTCACGAAAATCCGCGCAGGAGTTTTTGGGGAGCGCACTCTGTCTCGATGGACGGCCTGACCGGCATTCGTACGTCGGGTCGCGAATTCGCTGTTGTCTGCTGCTGGGGCAGACGTCGACAATGATCCTTTCGCAGGTTAAACTATAGAATCCTTTACGAATTCACTTTTCTCTAACGCGGCTTCGTCGGCGCCCGTGCGCGAATCCTCGTTCGCAATATACGGCTGGACGACGGGTCCCGTGAGCGGAGGACAAGGTCGTCGTTCGCGATTTTTGGCCGCGACGTGCATCGCAGGAAATCCATTTTTGGTGCCTACAAATTCACGAAAATCCGCGCAGGAGTTTTTTGGGGAGCGCACTCTGTCTCGATGGACGGCCTGACCGGCATTCGTACGTCGGGTCGCGAATTCGCTGTTGTCTGCTGCGGGGCAGACATCGACAATGATCCTTTCGCAGGTTAAACTATAGAATCCTATTTACGAGTTCACTTTTCTCTAAGCGGCTTCGTCGGCGCCCGTGCGCGAATCCTCGTTCGCAATATACGGCTGGACGACGGGTCCCGTGAGCGGAGGACAAGGTCGTCGTTCGCGATTTTTGGCCGCGACGTGCATCGCAGGAAATCCATTTTTGCTGCCTACAAATTCACGAAAATCCGCGCAGGAGTTTTTTGGGGAGCGCACTCTGTCTCGATGGACGGCCTGACCGGCATTCGTACGTCGGGTCGCGAATTCGCTGTTGTCTGCTGCTGGGGCAGACGTCGACAATGATCCTTTCGCAGGTTAAACTATAGAATCCTTGTTACGAGTTCACTTTTCTCTAAACGATAAGACTTACTGGACTTCTCGCGTTGACGCGGCTTCGTCGGCGCCCGTGCGCGAATCCTCGTTCGCAATATACGGCTGGACGACGGGTCCGTGAGCGGCGGACAAGGTCGTCGTTCGCGATTTTTGCCGCGACGTGCATCGCAGGAAATCCATTTTTGCTGCCTACAAATTCACAAAAATCCGCGCAGGAGTTTTTTGGGGAGCGCACTCTGTCTCGATGGACGGCCTGACCGGCATTCGTACGTCGGGTCGCGAATTCGCTGTTGTCTGCTGCTGGGGCAGACGTCGACAATGATCCTTTCGCAGGTTAAACTATAGAATCCTTGTTACGAGTTCACTTTTCTCTAAACGATAAGACTTACTGGACTTCTCGCGTTGACGCGGCTTCGTCGGCGCCCGTGCGCGAATCCTCGTTCGCAATATACGGCTGGACGACGGGTCCCGTGAGCGGAGGACAAGGTCGTCGTTCGCGATTTTTGGCCGCGACGTGCATCGCAGGAAATCCATTTTTGCTGCCTACAAATTCACGAAAATCCGCGCAGGAGTTTTTTGGGGAGCGCACTCTGTCTCGATGGACGGCCTGACCGGCATTCGTACGTCGGGTCGCGAATTCGCTGTTGTCTGCTGCTGGGGCAGACGTCGACAATGATCCTTTCGCAGGTTAAACTATAGAATCCTTGTTACGAGTTCACTTTTCTCTAAACGATAAGACTTACTGGACTTCTCGCGTTGACGCGGCTTCGTCGGCGCCCGTGCGCGAATCCTCGTTCGCAATATACGGCTGGACGACGGGTCCCGTGAGCGGAGGACAAGGTCGTCGTTCGCGATTTTTGGCCGCGACGTGCATCGCAGGAAATCCATTTTTGCTGCCTACAAATTCACGAAAATCCGCGCAGGAGTTTTTTGGGGAGCGCACTCTGTCTCGATGGACGGCCTGACCGGCATTCGTACGTCGGGTCGCGAATTCGCTGTTGTCTGCTGCTGGGGCAGACGTCGACAATGATCCTTTCGCAGGTTAAACTATAGAATCCTTGTTACGAGTTCACTTTTCTCTAAACGATAAGACTTACTGGACTTCTCGCGTTGACGCGGCTTCGTCGGCGCCCGTGCGCGAATCCTCGTTCGCAATATACGGCTGGACGACGGGTCCCGTGAGCGGAGGACAAGGTCGTCGTTCGCGATTTTTGGCCGCGACGTGCATCGCAGGAAATCCATTTTTGCTGCCTACAAATTCACGAAAATCCGCGCAGGAGTTTTTTGGGGAGCGCACTCTGTCTCGATGGACGGCCTGACCGGCATTCGTACGTCGGGTCGCGAATTCGCTGTTGTCTGCTGCTGGGGCAGACGTCGACAATGATCCTTTCGCAGGTTAAACTATAGAATCCTTGTTACGAGTTCACTTTCTCTAAACGATAAGACTTACTGGACTTCTCGCGTTGACGCGGCTTCGTCGGCGCCCGTGCGCGAATCCTCGTTCGCAATATACGGCTGGACGACGGGTCCCGTGAGCGGAGGACAAGGTCGTCGTTCGCGATTTTGGCCGCGACGTGCATCGCAGGAAATCCATTTTTGCTGCCTACAAATTCACGAAAATCCGCGCAGGAGTTTTTTGGGGAGCGCACTCTGTCTCGATGGACGGCCTGACCGGCATTCGTACGTCGGGTCGCGAATTCGCTGTTGTCTGCTGCTGGGGCAGACGTCGACAATGATCCTTTCGCAGGTTAAACTATAGAATCCTTGTTACGAGTTCACTTTTCTCTAAACGATAAGACTTACTGGACTTCTCGCGTTGACGCGGCTTCGTCGGCGCCCGTGCGCGAATCCTCGTTCGCAATATACGGCTGGACGACGGGTCCGTGAGCGGAGGACAAGGTCGTCGTTCGCGATTTTTGGCCGCGACGTGCATCGCAGGAAATCCATTTTGCTGCCTACAAATTCACGAAAATCCGCGCAGGAGTTTTTTGGGGAGCGCACTCTGTCTCGATGGACGGCCTGACCGGCATTCGTACGTCGGGTCGCGAATTCGCTGTTGTCTGCTGGGGGCAGACGTCGACAATGATCCTTTCGCAGGTTAAACTATAGAATCCTTGTTACGAGTTCACTTTTCTCTAAACGATAAGACTTACTGGACTTCTCGCGTTGACGCGGCTTCGTCGGCGCCCGTGCGCGAATCCTCGTTCGCAATATACGGCTGGACGACGGGTCCGTGAGCGGAGGACAAGGTCGTCGTTCGCGATTTTTGGCCGCGACGTGCATCGCAGGAAATCCATTTTTGCTGCCTACAAATTCACGAAAATCCGCGCAGGAGTTTTTGGGGAGCGCACTCTGTCTCGATGGACGGCCTGACCGGCATTCGTACGTCGGGTCGCGAATTCGCTGTTGTCTGCTGCTGGGGCAGACGTCGACAATGATCCTTTCGCAGGTTAAACTATAGAATCCTATTTACGATTCACTTTTCTTAAGCGGCTTCGTCGGCGCCCGTGCGCGAATCCTCGTTCGCAATATACGGCTGGACGACGGGTCCCGTGAGCGGAGGACAAGGTCGTCGTTCGCGATTTTTGGCCGCGACGTGCATCGCAGGAAATCCATTTTTGCTGCCTACAAATTCACGAAAATCCGCGCAGGAGTTTTTGGGGAGCGCACTCTGTCTCGATGGACGGCCTGACCGGCATTCGTACGTCGGGTCGCGAATTCGCTGTTGTCTGCTGGTGGGGCAGACGTCGACAATGATCCTTTCGCAGGTTAAAACTATAGAATCCTATTTACGATTCACTTTTCTCTACGCGGCTTCGTCGGCGCCCGTGCGCGAATCCTCGTTCGCAATATACGGCTGGACGACGGGTCCCGTGAGCGGAGGACAAGGTCGTCGTTCGCGATTTTTGGCCGCGACGTGCATCGCAGGAAATCCATTTTTGCTGCCTACAAATTCACGAAAATCCGCGCAGGAGTTTTTTGGGGAGCGCACTCTGTCTCGATGGACGGCCTGACCGGCATTCGTACGTCGGGTCGCGAATTCGCTGTTGTCTGCTGCTGGGGCAGACGTCGACAATGATCCTTTCGCAGGTTAAACTATAGAATCCTTGTTACGAGTTCACTTTTCTCTAAACGATAAGACTTACTGGACTTCTCGCGTTGACGCGGCTTCGTCGGCGCCCGTGCGCGAATCCTCGTTCGCAATATACGGCTGGACGACGGGTCCCGTGAGCGGAGGACAAGGTCGTCGTTCGCGATTTTTGGCCGCGACGTGCATCGCAGGAAATCCATTTTTGCTGCCTACAAATTCACGAAAATCCGCGCAGGAGTTTTTTGGGGAGCGCACTCTGTCTCGATGGACGGCCTGACCGGCATTCGTACGTCGGGTCGCGAATTCGCTGTTGTCTGCTGCTGGGGCAGACGTCGACAATGATCCTTTCGCAGGTTAAACTATAGAATCCTGTTACGAGTTCACTTTTCTCTAAACGATAAGACTTACTGGACTTCTCGCGTTGACGCGGCTTCGTCGGCGCCCGTGCGCGAATCCTCGTTCGCAATATACGGCTGGACGACGGGTCCCGTGAGCGGAGGACAAGGTCGTCGTTCGCGATTTTTGGCCGCGACGTGCATCGCAGGAAATCCATTTTGCTGCCTACAAATTCACGAAAATCCGCGCAGGAGTTTTTTGGGGAGCGCACTCTGTCTCGATGGACGGCCTGACCGGCATTCGTACGTCGGGTCGCGAATTCGCTGTTGTCTGCTGCTGGGGCAGACGTCGACAATGATCCTTTCGCAGGTTAAACTATAGAATCCTTGTTACGAGTTCACTTTTCTCTAAACGATAAGACTTACTGGACTTCTCGCGTTGACGCGGCTTCGTCGGCGCCCGTGCGCGAATCCTCGTTCGCAATATACGGCTGGACGACGGGTCCCGTGAGCGGAGGACAAGGTCGTCGTTCGCGATTTTTGGCCGCGACGTGCATCGCAGGAAATCCATTTTTGCTGCCTACAAATTCACGAAAATCCGCGCAGGAGTTTTTTGGGGAGCGCACTCTGTCTCGATGGACGGCCTGACCGGCATTCGTACGTCGGGTCGCGAATTCGCTGTTGTCTGCTGCTGGGGCAGACGTCGACAATGATCCTTTCGCAGGTTAAACTATAGAATCCTTGTTACGAGTTCACTTTTCTCTAAACGATAAGACTTACTGGACTTCTCGCGTTGACGCGGCTTCGTCGGCGCCCGTGCGCGAATCCTCGTTCGCAATATACGGCTGGACGACGGGTCCGTGAGCGGAGGACAAGGTCGTCGTTCGCGATTTTTGGCCGCGACGTGCATCGCAGGAAATCCATTTTTGCTGCCTACAAATTCACGAAAATCCGCGCAGGAGTTTTTTGGGGAGCGCACTCTGTCTCGATGGACGGCCTGACCGGCATTCGTACGTCGGGTCGCGAATTCGCTGTTGTCTGCTGCTGGGGCAGACGTCGACAATGATCCTTTCGCAGGTTAAACTATAGAATCCTTGTTACGAGTTCACTTTTCTCTAAACGATAAGACTTACTGGACTTCTCGCGTTGACGCGGCTTCGTCGGCGCCCGTGCGCGAATCCTCGTTCGCAATATACGGCTGGACGACGGGTCCGTGAGCGGAGGACAAGGTCGTCGTTCGCGATTTTTGGCCGCGACGTGCATCGCAGGAAATCCATTTTTGCTGCCTACAAATTCACGAAAATCCGCGCAGGAGTTTTTTGGGGAGCGCACTCTGTCTCGATGGACGGCCTGACCGGCATTCGTACGTCGGGTCGCGAATTCGCTGTTGTCTGCTGCTGGGGCAGACGTCGACAATGATCCTTTCGCAGGTTAAACTATAGAATCCTTGTTACGAGTTCACTTTTCTCTAAACGATAAGACTTACTGGACTTCTCGCGTTGACGCGGCTTCGTCGGCGCCCGTGCGCGAATCCTCGTTCGCAATATACGGCTGGACGACGGGTCCGTGAGCGGCGGACAAGGTCGTCGTTCGCGATTTTTGGCCGCGACGTGCATCGCAGGAAATCCATTTTTGCTGCCTACAAATTCACGAAAATCCGCGCAGGAGTTTTTTGGGGAGCGCACTCTGTCTCGATGGACGGCCTGACCGGCATTCGTACGTCGGGTCGCGAATTCGCTGTTGTCTGCTGCTGGGGCAGACGTCGACAATGATCCTTTCGCAGGTTAAACTATAGAATCCTTGTTACGAGTTCACTTTTCTCTAAACGATAAGACTTACTGGACTTCTCGCGTTGACGCGGCTTCGTCGGCGCCCGTGCGCGAATCCTCGTTCGCAATATACGGCTGGACGACGGGTCCGTGAGCGGAGGACAAGGTCGTCGTTCGCGATTTTTGGCCGCGACGTGCATCGCAGGAAATCCATTTTTGCTGCCTACAAATTCACGAAAATCCGCGCAGGAGTTTTTTGGGGAGCGCACTCTGTCTCGATGGACGGCCTGACCGGCATTCGTACGTCGGGTCGCGAATTCGCTGTTGTCTGCTGCTGGGGCAGACGTCGACAATGATCCTTTCGCAGGTTAAACTATAGAATCCTTGTTACGAGTTCACTTTTCTCTAAACGATAAGACTTACTGGACTTCTCGCGTTGACGCGGCTTCGTCGGCGCCCGTGCGCGAATCCTCGTTCGCAATATACGGCTGGACGACGGGTCCGTGAGCGGAGGACAAGGTCGTCGTTCGCGATTTTTGGCCGCGACGTGCATCGCAGGAAATCCATTTTTGCTGCCTACAAATTCACGAAAATCCGCGCAGGAGTTTTTTGGGGAGCGCACTCTGTCTCGATGGACGGCCTGACCGGCATTCGTACGTCGGGTCGCGAATTCGCTGTTGTCTGCTGCTGGGGCAGACGTCGACAATGATCCTTTCGCAGGTTAAACTATAGAATCCTTGTTACGAGTTCACTTTTCTCTAAACGATAAGACTTACTGGACTTCTCGCGTTGACGCGGCTTCGTCGGCGCCCGTGCGCGAATCCTCGTTCGCAATATACGGCTGGACGACGGGTCCGTGAGCGGCGGACAAGGTCGTCGTTCGCGATTTTTGGCCGCGACGTGCATCGCAGGAAATCCATTTTTGCTGCCTACAAATTCAAAAATCCGCGCAGGAGTTTTTTGGGGAGCGCACTCTGTCTCGATGGACGGCCTGACCGGCATTCGTACGTCGGGTCGCGAATTCGCTGTTGTCTGCTGGTGGGGCAGACATCGACAATGATCCTTTCGCAGGTTAAACTATAGAATCCTATTTACGATTCACTTTTCTCTAAGCGGCTTCGTCGGCGCCCGTCCGTGCGCGAATCCTCGTTCGCAATATACGGCTGGACGACGGGTCCCGTGAGCGGAGGACAAGGTCGTCGTTCGCGATTTTTGGCCGCGACGTGCATCGCAGGAAATCCATTTTTGGTGCCTACAAATTCACGAAAATCCGCGCAGGAGTTTTTTGGGGAGCGCACTCTGTCTCGATGGACGGCCTGACCGGCATTCGTACGTCGGGTCGCGAATTCGCTGTTGTCTGCTGCTGGGGCAGACGTCGACAATGATCCTTTCGCAGGTTAAACTATAGAATCCTTGTTACGAGTTCACTTTTCTCTAAACGATAAGACTTACTGGACTTCTCGCGTTGACGCGGCTTCGTCGGCGCCCGTGCGCGAATCCTCGTTCGCAATATACGGCTGGACGACGGGTCCCGTGAGCGGAGGACAAGGTCGTCGTTCGCGATTTTTGGCCGCGACGTGCATCGCAGGAAATCCATTTTTGCTGCCTACAAATTCACGAAAATCCGCGCAGGAGTTTTTTGGGGAGCGCACTCTGTCTCGATGGACGGCCTGACCGGCATTCGTACGTCGGGTCGCGAATTCGCTGTTGTCTGCTGCTGGGGCAGACGTCGACAATGATCCTTTCGCAGGTTAAACTATAGAATCCTTGTTACGAGTTCACTTTTCTCTAAACGATAAGACTTACTGGACTTCTCGCGTTGACGCGGCTTCGTCGGCGCCCGTGCGCGAATCCTCGTTCGCAATATACGGCTGGACGACGGGTCCCGTGAGCGGAGGACAAGGTCGTCGTTCGCGATTTTTGGCCGCGACGTGCATCGCAGGAAATCCATTTTTGCTGCCTACAAATTCACGAAAATCCGCGCAGGAGTTTTTTGGGGAGCGCACTCTGTCTCGATGGACGGCCTGACCGGCATTCGTACGTCGGGTCGCGAATTCGCTGTTGTCTGCTGCTGGGGCAGACGTCGACAATGATCCTTTCGCAGGTTAAACTATAGAATCCTTGTTACGAGTTCACTTTTCTCTAAACGATAAGACTTACTGGACTTCTCGCGTTGACGCGGCTTCGTCGGCGCCCGTGCGCGAATCCTCGTTCGCAATATACGGCTGGACGACGGGTCCCGTGAGCGGAGGACAAGGTCGTCGTTCGCGATTTTTGGCCGCGACGTGCATCGCAGGAAATCCATTTTTGCTGCCTACAAATTCACGAAAATCCGCGCAGGAGTTTTTTGGGGAGCGCACTCTGTCTCGATGGACGGCCTGACCGGCATTCGTACGTCGGGTCGCGAATTCGCTGTTGTCTGCTGCTGGGGCAGACGTCGACAATGATCCTTTCGCAGGTTAAACTATAGAATCCTAGTTACGAGTTCACTTTTCTCTAAACGATAAGACTTACTGGACTTCTCGCGTTGACGCGGCTTCGTCGGCGCCCGTGCGCGAATCCTCGTTCGCAATATACGGCTGGACGACGGGTCCGTGAGCGGCGGAGAAGGTCGTCGTTCGCGATTTTGGCCGCGACGTGCATCGCAGGAAATCCATTTTTGCTGCCTACAAATTCACAAAATCCGCGCAGGAGTTTTTTGGGGAGCGCACTCTGTCTCGATGCACGGCCTGACCGGCATTCGTACGTCGGGTCGCGAATTCGCTGTTGTCTGCTGGTGGGGCAGACATCGACAATGATCCTTTCGCAGGTTAAACTATAGAATCCTATTACGAATTCACTTTTCTCTAAGCGGCTTCGTCGGCGCCCGTGCGCGAATCCTCGTTCGCAATATACGGCTGGACGACGGGTCCCGTGAGCGGAGGACAAGGTCGTCGTTCGCGATTTTTGGCCGCGACGTGCATCGCAGGAAATCCATTTTTGGTGCCTACAAATTCACGAAAATCCGCGCAGGAGTTTTTTGGGGAGCGCACTCTGTCTCGATGGACGGCCTGACCGGCATTCGTACGTCGGGTCGCGAATTCGCTGTTGTCTGCTGCTGGGGCAGACGTCGACAATGATCCTTTCGCAGGTTAAACTATAGAATCCTTGTTACGAGTTCACTTTTCTCTAAACGATAAGACTTACTGGACTTCTCGCGTTGACGCGGCTTCGTCGGCGCCCGTGCGCGAATCCTCGTTCGCAATATACGGCTGGACGACGGGTCCCGTGAGCGGAGGACAAGGTCGTCGTTCGCGATTTTTGGCCGCGACGTGCATCGCAGGAAATCCATTTTTGCTGCCTACAAATTCACGAAAATCCGCGCAGGAGTTTTTTGGGGAGCGCACTCTGTCTCGATGGACGGCCTGACCGGCATTCGTACGTCGGTCGCGAATTCGCTGTTGTCTGCTGCGGGGCAGACATCGACAATGATCCTTTCGCAGGTTAAACTATAGAATCCTTGTTACGAGTTCACTTTTCTCTAAACGATAAGACTTACTGGACTTCTCGCGTTGACGCGGCTTCGTCGGCGCCCGTGCGCGAATCCTCGTTCGCAATATACGGCTGGACGACGGGTCCCGTGAGCGGAGGACAAGGTCGTCGTTCGCGATTTTTGGCCGCGACGTGCATCGCAGGAAATCCATTTTTGCTGCCTACAAATTCACGAAAATCCGCGCAGGAGTTTTTTGGGGAGCGCACTCTGTCTCGATGGACGGCCTGACCGGCATTCGTACGTCGGGTCGCGAATTCGCTGTTGTCTGCTGCCGGGGCAGACGTCGACAATGATCCTTTCGCAGGTTAAACTATAGAATCCTTGTTACGAGTTCACTTTTCTCTAAAAGATAAGACTTACTGGACTTCTCGCGTTGACGCGGCTTCGTCGGCGCCCGTGCGCGAATCCTCGTTCGCAATATACGGCTGGACGACGGGTCCGTGAGCGGCGGACAAGGTCGTCGTTCGCGATTTTTGGCCGCGACGTGCATCGCAGGAAATCCATTTTTGCTGCCTACAAATTCACGAAAATCCGCGCAGGAGTTTTTTGGGGAGCCACTCTGTCTCGATGGACGGCCTGACCGGCATTCGTACGTCGGGTCGCGAATTCGCTGTTGTCTGCTGCCGGGGCAGACGTCGACAATGATCCTTTCGCAGGTTAACCTATAGAATCCTTTTATCGAATTCTCCTTCTCTAAACGATACGGCTTATTCGACTTCTCGCGATGACGCGGATTCGTCGGAGCCTGTGCGCGAACCCCCGTTCGCAAAATTCGCCTGGGCGACGGCTCCGTGAGCGGCTGATGGGGTCGTCGTTCGCGATTCCTGGCCGCGACGTGGATAACAGGGAATCACCTTTTTGCTGCCTACAACTGCACAAAAATCCGTGAAGGAGTTTTTTGGGACTTGTGGCGCCCACCCTGTCACGATGGACGGCCTGAGTGGCATTCGTACGTCGGGTCAGGAGTTCACTGTTGTCTGACGGGGCAGATATCGACAATGACCCTTTTGCAGGTTAACCTATAGAATGCATTTTACGAACTCTCCTTTCTCTAAACGATAAGGCTTATTCGACTTTTCGCAATGATGCGGGTTCGTCGGCGCCCGTGCGCAAAACCCCGTTTGCAAAATTCGTCTGGGCAAGGGCTCCGTGAGCGGCTGACGGGGTCGTCGTTCGCGATTCCTGACCGCGACGTGGATAACAGGGAATCCCCTTTTTGCGGCCTACAAGTGCAGAAAAATCCGTGTAGGAGTTTTTTGGGACTCGTGGCGCCCACTAAGTCTCGATCGACGGCCTGAGCGGCTTTTGTACGTCGGGTCAGGAGTTCGCTGTTGTCTGCTGGGGCAGATATCGATAATGACCCTTTCGCAGGTTCACCTATAGAATTCATTTTATGAATTTTCCTTTCTCTAAACGATAAGGCTTATTCTACTTCTCGCGATGACGCGGGTTCGTCAGCGCCCGTACAAGAACCCCCGTTCACAAAATTTGTCTGGGCGACGGCTCCGTGAACGGCTGACGGGGTCGTCGTTCGCGATTCCTGGCCGCGACATGTATAATAGGGAATCCCCTTTTTGCGGCCTACAAGTGCAAAAAAATCCGTGTAGGAGTTTTTTAGGACTCGTGGCGCCCACTCTGTCACGATGGACGGCTTGAGCGGCATTCGTACATCGGGTCAGGAGTTCGTTGTTGTCTGACGGGGCAGATATCGACAATGACCCATTCGCAGGTTCACCTATAGAATTCATTCTACGAATTCTCTTCTCTAAATGATAAGGCTTATTCGACTTCTCGCGATGACGCGGGTTCGTCGGCGCCTGTGCGCGAACCCCCGTTCGCAAAATTCTTCTGGGCGACGGCTCCGTGAGCGTCTGACGGGGTCGTCGTTCGCGATTCCTGGCCGCAACGTGGATAACAGGGAATCCCCTTTTTGCTGCATACAAGTGAACAAAAATCCGTGTATGAGTGTTTTCGGACTCGTGGTGCCCACTCTGTCACGGTGGACGGCCTGAGCGGCATTCGTACGTCGGTCAGGAGTTCGCTGTTGTCTGAATGCAGATATCAGCAATGACCCTTTCGCAGGTTCACCTATAGAATTCATTTTATGAATTCTCCTTTCTCTAAATGATAGGGCTTATTCGACTTCCCGCGATGACGCGGGTTCGTCGGCGCCCGTGCACGAACCCTTGTTCCCAAAATTCGTATATGCGACGGCTCCGTGAGCGCCTGACGGGATCGTTGTTCGCGATTCCTGGCCGCGACTTGGATAACAGGGAATCCCCTTTTTGCTGCCTACAAGTGCAGAAAAATCCATGCAGAAGTTTTTTGGGACTCGTGGCGCCCACTTTGTAACGATGGACGGCTTGAGCGGCATTCGTACGTCGGGTCAGGAGTTCGCTGTTGTCTGACGGGGCAGATATCGACAATGACCCTTTCGCAGGTTAACCTATAGAATTCATTTTACGATTTCTCCTTGCTCTAAACGATAAGGCTTATTCGACTTCTCGCTATGACCATGGTTCGTCGGCGCCTATGCGCGAACCCCCGTTCGAAAAATTCGCCTGGGCGACGGCTCCGTGAGCGGCTGACGGGGTCGTCGTTCGCGATTCCTAGCCGCGACGTGGATAATAGGGAATCCCCTTTTCGCGGCCTACAAGTGCAGAAAAATCCGTGTAGGAGTTTTTTGGGACTTGTGGCGCCCACTCAGTCACGATGGACGGCCTGAGCGGCATTCGTACGTCGGGTCCGGAGTTCGCTGTTGTCTGACGGGGCAGAAATTGAAAATGACCCTTTCGCAGGTTCACCTATAGAATTCATTTTACGAATTCTCCTTTCTCTAAACGATAAGGCTTATTCGACTTCTCGCGATGACGGGGGTTCGTCGGCGCCTGTGCGCGAACCCCCGTTCGCAAAATTCTTTTGGGCGACGGCTCCGTGAGCGGCTGACGGGGTCTTCGTTCGCGATTCCTGGCCGCGATGTGGATAACAGGGAATCCCCTTTTTGCGGCCTACAAGTGCAGAAAAATCCGTGTAGTAGTTTTTTGGGACTCGTGGCTCCCACTCTGTCACGATGGACGGCCTGAACGGCTTTCGTACGTCGGGTCAGGAGTTTGCTGTTGTCTGACGGGGCAGATATCGAAAATGATTCTTTCGCAGGTTCACCTATAGAATTCATTTTACGAATTCTCCTGTCTCTAAACGATAAGGATTATTCGACTTCTCACGATGACGCGGCTTCGTCGGCGCCTATGCGCGAACCTCCGTTCACAAATTCCGTGTGGGCAAGGCTCCGTGAGCGGCTGACGCGATCGTCGTTCGCGATTCCTGGCCGCGACGTGTATAACAAGGAATCCCCTTTCTGCGGCCTACAAGTGCAGAAAAATCCGTGTAGTAGTTTTTTGGGACTCGTGGCGCGTACTCAGTATCGATCGACGGCCTGAGCGGCATTCGTACGTTGGGTCAGGAGTTCGCTGTTGTCTTTCGGGGCAGATATCGACAATGACCCTTTCGCAGATTCACCTATAGAATTCATTTTACGAATTCTCCTTTCTCTAAACAATAAGTCTTATTCGACTTCCCGCGATGACGCAGGTTTGACGGCGCCCGTGCGCGAACCCTGTTCCAAAAATTCGTATAGGCGACGGCTCCGTGAGCGCCTGACGGGGTCGTTGTTCGCGATTCCTGGCCGCGACGTGGATAACAGGGAATTCCCTTTTTGCTGCCTACAAGTGCAGAAAAATCCGTGCAGGAATTTTTTGGGACTCGTGGCGCCCACTCTGTCACGATGGATGGCCTGAGCGGCATTCGTACGTCGGGTCAAGAGTTCGCTGTTGTCTGCCGGGCTGAATATCGACAATGACCCTTTCGCAGGTTCACCTATAGAATTCATTTTACGAATTCTCCTTTCTCTAAACGATAAGGCTTATTCGACTTTTCGTGATGACGCGGGTTCGTCGGCGCCTATGCGCGAACCCCCGTTCGGAAAATCCGTCTGTGCAAGGGCTCCGTTAGCGGCTGACGGGATCGTCGTTCGCGATTCCTAGCCGCGACGTGGATAACAAGGAATCCCCTTTTTGCGGCCTACAAGTGCAGAAAAATCCGTGGAGTTTTTTGGGACTCGTGGCGTGTACTCAGTATCGATCGACGGCCTGAGCGGCATTCGTACGTCGGGTCAGGAGTTTGCTGTTGTCTTCCGGGGCAGATATCGACAATGACCCTTTCGCAGATTCACCAATAGAATTCATTTTACGAA
Organism: Andrographis paniculata; assembly: GCF_009805555.1. Taxonomy (NCBI): domain Eukaryota; kingdom Viridiplantae; phylum Streptophyta; class Magnoliopsida; order Lamiales; family Acanthaceae; genus Andrographis; species Andrographis paniculata. The sequence goes on from NW_026137624.1 coordinate 5,057,965, forward strand.
TTCTCCTTTCTCTAAACGATAAGGCTTATTCGACTTTCCGCGATGACGCGGGTTCGTCGGCGCCCGTGCGCGAACCCTGTTCCCAAAATTCGTATAGGCAAAGGATCAGTGAGCGCCTGACGGGGTCGTTGTTCGCGATTCCTGGCCGCGACGTGGATAACAAAGAATACCCTTTTTGCTGCCTACAAGTGCAGAAAAATCCGTGCAGGAGTTTTTTGGGACTCGTGGCGCCCACTCTGTCATGATGGACGGCCTGAGCGGCATTCGTACGTCGGGTCAAGAGTTCGCTGTTGTCTTCCGGGCTGAATATCGACAATGACCCTTTCGCAGGTTCACCTATAGAATTCATTTTCCGAATTCTCCTTTCTATAAACAATAAGGCTTATTCGACTTCTCACGATGACGCGGGTTCGTCGGCGCCTATGCGCGAACCCCTGTTCACAAAATTCTTCTGGGCGACAGCTCCGTGAGCGGCTCACGGGGTCGTCGTTCTCGATTCCTGGCCGTGACATGGATCGCAGGGAATCCCATTTTTGCTGCCTACATGTGCAAAGAAATCCGTGCATAAGTTTTTTGGGACACGTGGCGCCCACTTAGTCTCGATCGACGGCCTGAGTGGTCTTCGTACGTCAGGTCAGGAGTTCGTTGTTGTGTGATGGGGCAGATATCGACAATGACCCTTTCGCAGGTTCACCTATAGAATTCATTTTACGAATTCTCCTTTCTCTAAACGATAAGGCTTATTCGACTTCTCGCGATGTCACGGGTTCGTCGGCGCCCGTGCGCGAACCCCTGTTCGCAAAATTCGTATGGGCGACGGCTCCGTGAGCGCCTAACGGCGTCGTTGTTCGCGATTCCTAGCCGCGGCGTGGATAAAAGGGAATCATATTTTTGATGCCTACAAGTGCAGAAAAATCCATGCAGGAGTTTTTTGGGACTCGTGGCGCCCACTCTGTCACGATGGACGGCCAGAGCGGTATTTGTACATCGGGTCAAGAGTTCGCTGTTGTCAGCCGTGGCGAATATCGACAAAGATCCTTTCGCAGGTTCACCTATAGAATTCATTTTACGAATTCTCCTTTCTCTAAACGATAAGGATTATTCGACTTCTCGCGATGATGCGGGTTCGTCGGCGCCCGTGCGTGAACCCCTGTTCACAAAATTCGTCTGGGCGACGGCTCTGTGAGCGGCTGACGGGGTGCTCGTTCGCGATTCCTGGTCGCAACGTGGACCGCAGTGAATCCCATTTTTGCGGCCTACATGTGCAAAGAAATCCGTGCATAAGTTTTTTGGGACGCGCGGCGCCCACTTAGTCTCGATCGACGGCCTGACCGGTATTCTTACGTCGGGTCAGGAGTTCGCTATTGTGTGATGGGGCAGATATCAACAATGACCCTTTCGCAGGTTCACCTATAGAATTAATTTTACGAAGTCTCCTTTCTCTAAACGATAAGGCTTAGTCGTCTTCTCGCGATGACGCGGGTTCGTCGGCGCCCGTGGCGAACCCCCGTTCGCAAAATTCGTCTGGGCGACGGCTCCATGAGCAACTGACGGGGTCCTCGTTCGCGATTCCTGACTGCGACGTGGGTCGCAGGGAACCCAATTTTTGCTTCCTACATGTGCACGAAAATCCGTGCAGGAGTTTTTTGGGACACGTGGCACCCGCTCTATCACGATGGACGGTCTGAGCGGCATTCGTACGTCGGGTCAGGAGTTCGCTGTTGTTTGCCGGGGCAGATATCGACAATGATCCATTCGCAGGTTCACCTATAGAATTTATTTTATGAATTCTTCTTTCTCTAAACGGTAAGGCTTATTCGAATTCTCGACATCATGTGGGTTCGTCGACGGCCGTGGGTGAACCCCTGTTCGTAAAATTCGTCTGGGCGATGGCTCCGTGAACGGCTGACTGGGTCATCGTTCGCGATTCCTGGCCACGACGTGGATCGCAGAGAATCCCATTTTCGCTGCCTACATGTGAAAAGAAATCTGTGCAGGAGTTTTTTGGAACGCACGGCGCCCACTCAGTCTCGATCGACGGCCTGAGCGGCATTCGTACGTCGGGTCAGGAGTTCGATTTTGTCTGCCGGGACAGATATCGAAAATGATGCATTAGCAGGTTCACCTAGTGAATTCATTTTTCGAAATCTCCTTTCTCTAAACGATAAGGCTTATTCGACTTCTCGCGAAGACGCGGGTTCGTCGGTGCCCGTGGGTGAACCCCCGTTTGCAAAATTCGTCTGGGCGACGGCTCCGTAAGCGACTAACGGGGTCGTCGTTCGCGATTCCTGGGCGCGACGTGGATCGTAGGGAATCCCATTTTTGCTGCCTACATGTGCAAAGAAATCTGTGCAGGAGTTTTTTGGGACGCATGGCATCCACTCAGTCTCGATCGACGGCCTGAGCGGCATTCGTACGTTGGGTCAGGAGTTTGTTGTTGTCTACCGGAGAAGATATCGACAATGATCCTTTCGCAGGTTCACCTATAGAATTCATTTTATGAATTTTCATTTCTCTAAATAATAAAGCTTAGTCGACTTCTCGCGATGACGCGGGTTCGTCGGCCCCCGTGGGCGAACCCCCGTTCGCAAAATTCGTCTAGGCGACGGCTCCGTGAGCGGCTGACGGGGTCGTCGTTCGCAATTCCTTGCCGCGACATGGATCGTAGGGAATCCCATTTTTGTTACCTAGAAGTGCACAAAAATCCGTATAGTTTTTCTGGACTCGTGGCGCCAACTCTGTCACGATGGACGGCCTGAGCGTCATTCGTACGTCGGGTCAGGAGTTCGCTGTTGTCTGCCGGGGCAGATATCGACAATGATCCTTTCGCAGGTTCACCTATAGAATTCATTTTATGAATCTCATTTCTCTAAACGATAAAGCTTAGTGGACTTCTCGCAATCACGCGGGTTCGTCGGCGCCCGTGGGCGAACCCCCGTTTGCAAAATTCGTCTAGGCAACGGCTCCGTGAGCGGCTGACGGGGTTGTCGTTCGTGATTCCTGGCCGCGACGTGGATCGCGGGGAACCCAATTTTTGCTGCGTACATGTGCACGAAAATCCGTACAGGAGTTTTTTGGGACTCGTGGCGCCCACTCTGTCATGATGGACGGCCTGAGCGGCATTCGTACGTCGGGTCAGGAGTTCGCTGTTGTTTGCCGGGGCAGATATCGACAATGATCCATTCGCAGGTTCACCTATAGAATTCATTTTACGAATTCTTATTTCTCTAAACGATAAAGCTTATTCGACTTCTCGCGATGACGCGGGTTCGTCGGCGCCCCCGTTCGCAAAATTTGTCTTTGCGACTGCTCCATGAGTGACTGACGTAGTCATCGTTCGCGATTCCTGGCCGCGACGTGGATAACAGGGAATCCCCTTTTTGCGGCCTACAAATGCAGAAAAATCCGTGTATGAGTTTTTTGGGACTCGTGGCGCCCACTCTGTCATGTTGGACGGACTGAGCGGCATTCGTACGTCGGGTTAAGAGTTCGCTGTTGTCTGACGGTGCAGATATCAAAAATGACGCTTTCGCAGGTTCACCTATAGAATTCATTTTTCGAATTCTCGTTTTTCTATTCGATAAGGGTTATTCGACTTCTCGCGATGACGCGGGTTCGTCGGCACCTGTGTGCGAACCCCCGTTCGCAAAATTCTTCTGGGCGACGGCCCAGTGAGCGGCTGACGAGGTCGTCGTTCGCGATTCCTGGCCGCGACGTGGATAACAGGGAATCGCCTTTTTTATTCCTACAAGTGCACAAAAATCCGCGTAGGAGTTTTTTGGGACTCGTGGCGCCCACTCTATCACGATGGACGGCCTGAGCGGCATTCGTATGTCGGGTCAAGAGTTCGATGTTGTCTAACGGGGCATATATCGACCATGACCCTTTCGCATGTTCATCTATAGAATTCATTTTACGAATTCTCCTTTCTCTAAACAATAAGGCTTAATCGACTTCTCGCGATGACGCGGGTTCGTCGGCGCCAATGCGCGAACCCTAGTTCGGAAAATTCTTCTGGGCGACGGCTCCGTGAGCGGCTCACGGGGTCGTTGTTCGCCATTCCTGGCCGTGACGTGGATCACAGGGAATCTCATTTTTGCTGCCTATATGTGCAAAGAAATCCGTGCATAAGTTTATTGGGACGCGTGGCGCCCACTTAGTCTCGATCGACGGTCTGAGCGGTATTCGTACGTCGGGTCAGGAGTTCGCTGTTGTGTGATGGGGCAGATATCGACAATGACCCTTTCGCAGGTTCACCTATAGAATTCATTTTACGAATTCTCCTTTCTCTAAACGATAAGGCTTATTCGACTTCTCGTGATGACAAGGATTCGTCGGCGCCCGTGCGCGAACCCCTGTTCGCAAAATTCGTATGGGCGACGGCTCCGTGAGCACCTGACGGGGTCGTTGTTCGCGATTCCTGGCCGCGGCGTGGATAAAAGGGAAACCCCTTTTTGCTGCCTACAAGTGCAGAAAAATCTGTGCCTGAGTTTTTTGGGACTCGTGGCGCCCACTCTGTCACGATGGACAGCCTGAGCGGCATTCGTACGTCGGGTCGAGAGTTCGCTGTTGTCAGCCGGGGCGAATATCGACAATGATCCTTTCGCAGGTTCACCTATAGACTTCATTTTATGAATTCTCCTTTCTCTAAACGATAAGGATTATTCGACTTCTCGTGATGATGCGGGTTCGTCGGCGCCCATGCGCGAACCCCCGTTCACAAAATTTGTCTGGGCGACGACTCCGTGAGCGGCTGACGGGGTGCTCGTTCGTGATTTCTGGCCGCAACGTGGATCGCAGGGAATCCCATTTTTGCGGCCTACATGTGCAAAGAAATCCGTGCATAAGTTTTTTCGGACGCGTGGCGCCCACTCAGTCTCGATCGACGGCCTGAGCGGCATTCGTATGTCAGGTCAGAAGTTCGTTGTTGTTTGCCGGGGCAGATATTGACAATGACCCTTTCGCAGGTTCACCTATAGAATTCATTTTACGAATTCTCATTTCCCTAAACGATAAGGCTTATTCGACTTCTCGCGATGATGCGGGTTCGTCGGCGCCCGTGCGCGAACCCCCGTTCGGAAAATTTGTCTGGGCGACGGCTCCGTGAGCGGCTGACGGGGTCGTAGTTCGCGATTCCTTGCCGCGATGTGGATAACAGGGAATCCCCTTTTTGCAGCCTACAAGTGCATAAAAATCCGTGCCGGAGTTTTTTGGGACTCGTGGCGCCCACTCTGTCATGATGGACGGCCTGAGCGGCATTCGTGCGTTGGGTCAGGAGTTCGCTGTTGTCTGCCAGGGCAGATATCGACAATGATCCTTTCACAGGTTTTCACCTATAGAATTCATTTTATGAATTCTCCTTTCTCTAAAAGATAAGATTTATTCAAATTCTCGAGAAGACGCGAGTTCATCGGCGACTGTGAGCGAACCCCTGTTCGAAAAATTTGTCTGGGCAACGGCTCCGTGAGCAGCTGATGGGGTCGTCGTTCGCGATTCCTGGCCCTGACGTGGATCACAGGGAATACAATTTTTATTGCCTACATGTGCACGAAAATCCATGCAGTAGTTTTTTGGGACTCGTGCCGCCCACTCTGTCACGATGGACGGTCTGAGCGGTATTCGTACGTCGGGTCAGGATTTCGCTGTTGTCTGACGGGGCAGATATCGACAATGATCCATTCGCAGGTTCACCTACAGAATTCATTTTACGAATTATCCTTTCTCCAAACGATCAGTTTTATTCGACTTCTCGCGATGACGCAGGTTCGTCGGCGCCCTTGGGCGAACCCCCGTTCGCAAAATTCGTCTGGGCGACGGCTCCGTGAGTGGCTGACGGGATCGTCGTTCGCGATTCCTGGGGGCAACGTGGATCGCAGGGAATCCTATTTTTGCTGCCAACATGTGCAAAGAAATATGTGCAGGAGTTTTTTGGGACGCATGGCGCCCACTCAGTTTCGGTCGACGACCTGAGCGACATTCGTACGTCGGGTCAGGAGTTCGCTGTTGTCTGTCGGGGCAGATATCGACAATGATCCTTTCGCAGGTTCACCTATAGAATTCATTTTACGAATTCTCGTTTCTCTAAACGATAAGGCTTATTTGACTTCTCGCGATGACGCGGGTTCGTCGGCGCCCGTGCGCGTACCCCCGTTCGCAAAATTCGTTTGGGCGACGGCTCCGTGAGCGGCTGACGGGGTCGTCGTTCGAGATTCCTGGCCGCGACGTGGATCGCAGGGAATCCCATCTTTGCTGCCTACATGTGCCAAGAAATCCATGCAGGAGTTTTTTTGGACACGTGGCGCCCACTTAGTCTCGATCGACTGCCTGAGCGGCATTCGTACGTCGGGTCAAGAGTTCGCTGTTGTCTGCCGGGGCAGATATCGACCCTGATCCTTTCGCAGGTTCGCCTATAGAATTCATTTTACGAATACTCCTTTCTCAAAATGATAAAGCTTAGTCGTCTTCTCGCAATGACGCGGGTTCGTCGGCGCCCGTGGGCGAACCCCCTTTCGCAAAATTCGTCTGGGCGACGGCTCCTTGAGCAGCTGGCGGTGTCCTCGTTCGCGATTCCTGGCCGCGACGTGGATCGCAGGGAACCCAATTTTTGCTGCCTACATGTGCATGAAAATCCGTGCAGGAGTTCTTTGGGACTCGTGGCGCCCACTCTGTCATGATGGACGGTGTGAGCGGCATTCGTACGTCGGGTCCGGAGTTCGTTGTTGTCTGCCGGGGCAAATATCGACAATGATCCTTTCACAGGTTCACCTATAGAATTCATTTTAGTAATTTTTATTTCTCTAAATGATAAAGCTTAGTCGACTTCTCGCGATGACGCGGGTTCGCCGGCGCCCGTGGGCGAACCCCCGTTCGCAAAATTCGTCTGGGCGACGGCATCGTGAGCGGCTGACGGGGTCGTCGTCGCGATTCTTGGCCGCGACGTGAATCGCATGGAATCCCAGTTTTGCTACCTAGAAGTGCACAAAAATCTTTACAGTTTTTCTGGACTCGTGGCGCCCACTCTGTCACGATGGACGGCCTGAGCAGCATTCGTACGTCGGGTCAGGAGTTCGTTGTTGTCTGCCGGGGCAGATATCGACAATGATCCTTTCGCAGGTTCACCTATAGAATTCATTTTATGAATCTCATTTCTCTAAACGATAAAGCTTAGTGGACTTCTCGCGATCATGCGGGTTCGTTGGCGCCCGTGGGCGAACCCCCGTTTGCAAAATTTGTCTGGGCGACGGCTCCGTGAGCGGCTGACAGGGTCGTCATTCGCGATTCCTGGCCGCAACGTGGATCGCAGGGAACCCAATTTTTTATGCCTACATGTGCACGAAAATCCGTACAGTAGTTTTTTGGGACTCGTGGCGCCCACTCAGTTTCGATCGAAGGCCTGAGCGGCATTCGTACGTCGGGTCAGGAGTTCGCTGTTGTCTGCCGGGGCAAATATCGACAATGATCCTTTCGCAGGTTCACCTATAGAATTCATTTTACGAATTCTCCTTTCTCTAAACGATAACACTTATTTGACTTCTCGCGATGACGCGGGTTCGTCGGCGCCCGTGCGTGTAACCCCGTTCGCAAAATTCTTCTGGGCGACGGCTCCGTGAGCGGCTGACGGGCTCGTCGTTCCTGATTCCTGGCCGCGACGTGGATCGCAGGGAATCTAATTTTTGCTGCCTACATGTGCCTAGAAATCCATGCAAGAGTTTTTTTTTGACACGTGGCGCCCACTCAGTCTCGATCGTCTGCCTGAGCGGCATTCGTACGTCGGGTCAGGAGTTCGCTGTTGTCTGCCGGGGCAGATATCGACCATGATCCTTTCGTAGGTTCACCTATAGAATTCATTTTACGAATTCTCCTTTCTCAAAGCGATAAAGCTTAGTCGTCTTCTCGCAATGACGCGGGTTCGTCGGCGCCCGTGGGCGAACCCCCGTTCGCAAAATTCGTCTGGGCGACAGCTCCGTGAGCAGCTGACGGTGTCCTCGTTCGCGATTCCTAGCCGCGACGTGGATCGCAGGGAACCCAATTTTTGCTGCCTACATGTGCACGAAAATCCGTGCAGGAGTTTTTTGGGACTCGTGGTGCCCACTCTGTCACGATGGACGGCCTTAGCGGCATTCGTACGTCGGGTCAGGAGTTCGCTGTTGTTTGCCGGGGCAGATATCGACAATGATCCATTCGCAGGTTCACCTATAAAATTCATTTTATGAATTCTCCTTTCTCTAAACGATAAGAGTTATTCGAATTCTCGCGATAACGCGGGTTCGTCCGCGCCTGTGCGCGAACCCCTGTTCGAAAAAATTCGTCTGGGCGACAGCTCCGTGAGCAGCTGACGGGATCGTCGTTCGCGATTCCTGGCCGCGACGTGGATCGCAGGGAACCTAATTTTTGTTGCCTACATATACACAAAAATCCATGCAGTAGTTTTTTGGGACTCGTGGCGCCCACTCTGTCACGATGAACGGCCTGAGAGGCATTCGTACGTCGGGTCAGAAGTTCGCTGTTGTCTGCCAGGACAGATACCGATAATGATCCTTTCTGGAGGTTCACCTATAGAATTCATTTTATGAATTCTCATTTCTCCAAACGATAAGGCTTAGTCTACTTCTCGCGGTGACGCGGATTCGTCGGCGCCCGTGGGCAAACCTCCGTTCACAAAATTCGTCTGGGCGACGGCTCCGTGAGCGGCTGACGGGGTCGTCGTTGGCAATTCCTGGCCGCGACGTGGATCGCAGGGAACCCAATTTTTGCTGCCAACATGTGCACAAAAATCCGTACAAGAGTTTTTTGGGACTCGTGGCGCCCACTCTGTCACGATGGACGGCCTGAGCGGCATTCGTACGTCGGGTCAGGAGTTCGCTGTTGTTTGCCGGGGCAGATATCGACAATGATCCATTCGCAGGTTCACCTATAAAATTCATTTTATGAATTCTCCTTTCTCTAAACGATAAGAGTTATTCGAATTCTCGCGATGACGCGGGTTCGTCCGCGCCCGTGCGCGAACCCCTGTTCGAAAAAATTCGTCTGGGCGACAGCTCCGTGAGCAGCTGACGGGATCGTCGTTCGCGATTCCTGGCCGCGACGTGGATCGCAAGGAACCTAATTTTTGTTGCCTACATATACACAAAAATCCATGCAGTAGTTTTTTGGGACTCGTGGCGCCCACTCTGTCACGATGAACGGCCTGAGAGGCATTCGTACGTCGGGTCAGGAGTTCGCTGTTGTCTGCCAGGACAGATACCGATAATGATCCTTTCTGGAGGTTCACCTATAGAATTCATTTTATGAATTCTCATTTCTCTAAACGATAAGGCTTAGTCTACTTCTCGCGGTGACGCGGATTCATCGGCGCCCGTGGGCGAACCCCCGTTCACAAAATTCGTCTGGGCGACGGCTCCGTGAGCGGCTGACGGGGTCGTCGTTGGCAATTCCTGGCCGCGACGTGGATCGCAGGGAACCCAATTTTTGCTGCCAACATGTGCACAAAAATCCGTACAAGAGTTTTTTGGGACTCGTGGCGCCCACTCTGTCACGATGGACGGCCTGAGCGGCATTCGTACGTCGGGTCAGGAGTTCGCTGTTGTTTGCCGGGGCAGATATCGACAATGATCCATTCGCAGGTTCACCTATAAAATTCATTTTATGAATTCTCCTTTCTCTAAACGATAAGAGTTATTCGAATTCTCGCGATGACGCGGGTTCGTCCGCGCCCGTGCGCGAACCCCTGTTCGAAAAAATTCGTCTGGGCGACAGCTCCGTGAGCAGCTGACGGGATCGTCGTTCGCGATTCCTGGCCGCGACGTGGATCGCAGGGAACCCAATTTTTGTTGCCTACATATGCACGAAAATCCGTGCAGTAGTTTTTTGGGACTCGTGGCGCCCACTCTGTCACGATGAATGGGCTGAGAGGCATTCGTACGTCGGGTCAGGAGTTCGCTTTTGTCTGCCAGGGCAGATATCGACAATGATCCTTTCGCAGGTTCACCTAGTGAATTCATTTTACGAATTCTCCTTTCTATAAACGATAAGGCTTATTTGACTTCTCGCGATGACGCGGGTTCGTCGGCGCCGTGGTTGAACCTCCGTTCGCAAAATTCGTCTGGGCGACGGCTCCGTGAGCGGCTGACGGGGTCGTCGTTCATGATTCCTGGGCGCGACGTGGATCGCAGGGAATCCCATTTTTGCTGCCTACATGTGCAAAGAAATCTGTGCATGAGTTTTTTGGGACGCATGGCATCCACTCACTCTCGATCGACGGCCTGAGCGGCATACGTACGTCAGGTCAGGAGTTCGTTGTTGTCTGCCGGGCAAATATCGACAATGATCCTTTCGCAGGTTCACCTATAGAATTCATTTTACGAATTCTTCTTTCTCAAAATGATAAGGCTTATTCGACTTCTCGCGATGACGCGGGTTCGTCGGCACCCTTGGGCGAACCTCCGTTCGCAAAATTCGTCTGGGCAACGGCTCCGTGAGCGGCTGACGGGGTCGTCGTTCGCAATTCCTGGCCGCGACGTGGATCGCCGGGAATCCCATTTTCGCTGCCTACATGTGAAAGGAAATCCGTATATGAGTTTTTTGGGACTCCTGGTGCCCACTTTGTCACGATGGACAGCCTGAGCGGCATTCGTACGTCGGGTCAGGAGTTTGGTGTTGTTTGTCGGGGCAGATATCGACAATGATCCATTCGCAGGTTCACCTATAGAATTCATTTCACAAATTCTCATTTCTCTAAACGATAAGGATTATTCGTATTCTCGAGATGACGCGGGTTCGTCGGCGCCCGTGCGCGAACCCCTGTTCGAAATAATTCGTCTGGGCGACGGCTCCGTGAGCAGCTAACGGGGTCGTCGTTCGCGAATCCTGGCCGTGACGTGGATCGCAGGGAACCCAATTTTTGTTGCCTACATATGCACGAAAATCCGTGCAGTAGTTTTTTGGGACTCGTGGCGTCCACTCTGTCACGATGGACGGCCTGAGCGGCATTCGTACGTTGGGTCAGGAGTTCGCGGTTGTCTGCCGGGGCAGATATCAACAATGATCCTTTCGCAGGTTAACTTATAGAATTTATTTTACGAATTCTCCTTTCTATAAACGATAAGGCTTATTTGAATTCTCAAGATGACGCGGGTTCGTCGGTACCCGTGCGCGAACCCGTGTTCGCAAAATTCGTCTGGGCGACGGCTCCGCGAGCGGCTGAAGGGGTCGTCGTTCGCGATTCCTGGCCGCGACGTGGATCGCAGGGAATCTCATTTTTTCTGCCTACATGTGCAAAGAAATCTGTGCATGAGTTGTTTGGGACGCATGGCGCCCACTTAATCTCGATCTCCGGCCTGGGCGGCATTCGTACGTCGGGTCAGGAGTTCGCTGTTTGTGCCGGGGCATATATCGACAATGATCCTTTCGCAGGTTCACGTATTGAATTCATTTTACGAATTCTTCTTTCTCTAAATGATAAGGCTTATTCGACTTTTTGCAATGACGTGGGTTCGTCGGCACCCATGGGCGAACCTCCGTTCGCAAAATTCGTCTGGGCGACGGCTCCATGAGCGGCTGACGAGGTTGTCGTTCGCGATTCCGGGCCACGACGTGGATTGCAGGGAATCCCATTTTCGCTGCCTACATGTGAAAAGAAATCTGTGCAGGAGTTTTTTTGGGACGCGTGGCGCCCGCTCAGTCTCGATCGACGGCCTGAGCGGCATTCGTACGTCGGGTCAGGAGTTCGCTGTTGTCTGCCGTGGCAGATATCGACATTGATCAGTTCGCAGGTTCACCTAGTGAATTCATTTTACGAATTCTCCTTTCTCTAAACGATAAGGCTTATTCGACTTCTCGCGATGATGCGGGTTCGCCGGCGCCCGTGGGCGAACCCCCGTTCGCAAAATTCGTCTGGGCGACGGCTCCGTGAGCGGCTGACGGGGTCGTCGTTCGCGAATCCTGGCCGCGACGTGGATCGCAGAGAATCCCATTTTTGCTGCCTTCATTCCAAAGAACTCCGTGCAGGATTTTTTTGGGACGCATGGCGCCCACTCAATCTCGATCGACGGCTTAAGCGGCATTCGTACGTTGGGTCAGGAGTTCGCTGTTGTCTGCCGGAGCAGATATCGACAATGATCCTTTCACAGGTTAACCTATAGAATTCATTTTACGAATTCTCTTTTCTCTTAACGATAAGCCTTATTCGACTTCTCGCGATGAGGCGGGTTCGTCGGCGCCCGTGTGCGAACCCCTGTTCGCAAAATTCGTCTGGGCGACGGCTCCGTGAGCGGCTGACGGGGTCGTCATTCGCGATTCTTGGCCGTGACGTGGATCGCAGGGAATCTTATTTTTGCTACCTTCATGTGCAAAGAAATCTGTGCAGGAGTTCTTTGGGACGCATGGCGCCCACTCAATCTCGATCGACGGCCTGAGCGGCATTCGTACATCGGGTCAGGAGTTTGTTGTTGTCTGCCTTGGCAGATATCGACAATGATCCTTTCGCAGTTTCACCTAGTGGATTCCTTTTACGAATTCTCCTTTCTCTAAATGATAAGGCTTATTCGAGTTCTCGCTATGACGCGAGTTCGTCGGCGCCCGTGCGCGAACCCCCATTCGCAAAGTCCGTCTGGGCGACGGCTCCGTGAGCGGCTGACGGGGTCATCGTTCGCGATTCCTGGCCGCGACGTGGATCGCAAGGAATCCCATTTTTGCTGCCTACATGTGCAAAGAATTCCATGCAGGAGTTTTTTGGGACGCATAGCGCCCACTCAGTCTCGATCGACGACCTGAGTGGCATTCGTACGTCGGGTCAGGAGTTCGCTGTTGTCTGCCGGGGAAGATATCGACAAAGATCCTTTTGCCGGTTCACCTATAGAATTTATTTTACGAATTCTCCTTTCTCTAAACAATAAGGCTTATTCGACTTCTCGCGATGACGCGGGTTCGTCGGCGCCCGCGCACGAACCCCCGTCTGTAAAATTCGTTTGGGCGACGGCTCCGTCAGCGGCTGATGGGGTCATGATTTGCGATTCCTGGCCGCAACGTGGATCATAGGGAATCCCATTTTTGCTGCCTAAAAGTGCACGAAAATCCGAGTAGGAGTTTTTTTGGACTCGTGGCGCCCACTCTTTCCCGATGGACGGTCTGAGCGGCATTCGTACGTCGGTTCAAGAGTTCGTTGTTGTCTGCCGGAGCATATATCGACAATGATCCTTTTACAGGTTCACTTGTAGAACTTATTTTACGAATTTTCCATTCTCTAAACGATATAGCTTATTCGACTTCTCGCGATGACGCGGGTTCGTCGGCGCCCGTGCGCGAACCCCCGTTCGCAAAATTCGTCTTGGCGACGGCTCCGTGAGCGGCTGACGGGGTCGTCATTCGTGATTCCTGGCCGCGACGTGGATCGCAGGGAATCCCATTTTTGCTGCCTTCATGTGCAAAGAAATCCGTGCATGATTTTTTTGGGATGCATGGCGCTAACTCAATCTCGATCGACGGCTTAAGCGGCATTTGTACGTCGGGTCAGGAGTTCGTTGTTGTCTGCCGGAGCAGATATCGACAATGATCCTTTCGCAGGTTCACCTATAGACTTCATTTTACGAATTCTCCTTTCTCTTAACGATAAGGCTTATTCGACTTCTCGCGATGAGGCGGGTTCGTCGGCGCCCGTGCGCGAACCCCCGTTCGCAAAATTCATCTGGGCGACGGCTCCGTGAGCGGCAGACGGGGTCGTCATTCGCGATTCCTGGCCGCGACGTGGATTTCAGGGAATCTTATTTTTGCTGCCTTCATGTGCAAAGAAATCCGTGCAGGAGTTTTTTGGGACGCATGGCGCCCACTCAATCTCGATCGACGTCCTGAGCGGCCTTCGTACATCGGGTCAGGAGTTCGTTGTTGTCTGCCTTGGCAGATATCGACAATGATCCTTTCGCAGGTTCACCTAGTGGATTCCTTTTACAAATTCTCCTTTCTCTAAACGATAAGGCTTATTCGAGTTCTCGCTATGACGTGGGTTTGTCGGCGCCCATGCGCGAACCCCCGTTCGCAAAGTCCGTCTGGGCGACGGCTCCGTGAGCGGCTGACGGGGTCATCGTTCGCGATTCCTGGCCGCGACGTGGATCGCAAGGAATTCCATTTTTCCTGCCTATATGTGCAAAGAATTCCATGCATGAGTTTTTTGGGACGCATGGCGCCCACTCAGTCTCGATCGACGGCCTGAGCGGCATTCGTACGTCGGGTCAGGAGTTCGCTGTTGTCTGCCGGGGAAGATATCGACAAAGATCCTTTTGCCGGTTCACCTATAGAATTTATTTTACGAATTCTCCTTTCTCTAAAAAATAAGGCTTATTCGACTTCTCGTGATGACGCGGGTTCGTCGGCGCCCGCGCACAAACCCCCGTTTGCAAAATTCGTTTAGGCGACGGCTCCGTGAGCGGCTGACGGGGTTGTGATTTGCGATTCCTGGCCACAACATGGATCGCAGGGAATCCCATATTTGCTGCCTACAAGTGCACGAAAATCCGAGTAGGAGTTTTTTTGGACTCGTGGCGCCCACTCTGTCCCGATAGACGGCCTGAGCGGCATTCGTACGTCGGGTCAAGAGTTCGTTGTTGTCTGCCGGAGCAGATATCGACAATGATCCTTTCGCAGGTTCACCGGTAGAATTTATTTTACGAATTCTCCATTCTCTAAACGATATGGTTTATTCGACTTCTCGCGATGACGCGGGTTCGTCGGCGCCCGTGCGCGAACCCCCGTTCACAAAATTCGTCTGGGCGACAGCTCCGTGAGCGGCTGACGGGGTCATCATTCGTGATTCCTGGCCGCGACGTGGATCGCAGGGAATCCCATTTTTGCTGCCTACAAGTTCATGAAAATCCGGGCAGGAGTTTTTTGGGACGCGTGGCTCCCAGTCTGTCACGACAGACGGCCTGAGCGGCATTCGAACGTCAGGTCAGGAGTTCGCTGTTGTCTGCCGGGGTAGATATCGACAATGATCCTTTTCCAAGTTCACCTATAGAATTTATTTTACGAATTCTCCTTTCTTTAAATGATAAGGCGTATTCGAGTCCTCGCTATGACGCGGGTTCGTCGGCACCCGCGCGTGAACCCCTGTTCGCAAAATTTGTCTGGACGACAGCTCCGTGAGCGGCTAACGGGGTCGTCGTTCGCAATTCCTGGCCGCGACGTGGATCGCAGGGAATCCCATTTTTGCTGCCTACATGTGCAAAGAAATCCGTGCAGGAGTTTTTTGGGACTCGTGGCGCCCACTCTGTCACGATAGATGGCCTGAGCGGCATTCGAACGTTGCGTCAGGAGTTCGCTGTTGTCTGCCGGGGCAGATATCGACAATGATCCTTTTGCAGGTTCACCTATAGAATTCATTTTACGAATTCTCCTTTCTCTAAACGACAAGGCTTATCCGACTTCCCACGATGACGCGGGTTCGTCGGCGCCCGTGCGCGATCCCATGTTTGCAAAATTCGTCTGGACGACGGCTCCGTGAGCGGCTGACGGGGTCATCGTTCGCAATTCCTGGCCGCGACGTTGATCGTAAGGAATCCCATTTTTGCTGCCTACATGTTCAAAGAAATCCATGCAGGAGTTTTTGGGACGCATGGCGCCCACTCAATCTTGATCGACGGCCTGAGCGGCATTTGTACATCGGGTCAGGAGTTCGTTGTTGTCTGCCAGGGCAGATATCGACAATGATCCTTTCGCAGGTTCACCTATAGAATTCTTTTTACGAATTCTTCATTCTTTAAACGATTAGGCTTATTCGACTTCTCGTGATGACGCGGGTTCGTCGGCGCCCGTGCGCAAACCACCGTTCGCAAAATTCGTCTGGGCGACGGCTCCGTGAGCGGCTGACGGGGTTGTCGTTCGCAATTCCTGGCCGCGACGTGGATCGCAGGGAATCCCATTTTTGCTGCCTTCATGTGCAAAGAAATCCGTGCAGGATTTTTTTGGGACGCATGGCGCCCACTCAATCTCGATCGACGGCTTAAGCGGCATTCGTACGTCGGGTCAGGAGTTCGCTGTTGTCTTCCGGAGCAGATATCGACAATGATCCTTTCGCAGGTTCACCTATAGAATTCATTTTACGAATTCTCCTTTCTCTTAACGATAAGGCTTATTCGACTTCTCGCGATGAGGCGGGTTCGTCGGCGCCCGTGCGCGAACCCCCGTTCGTAAAATTCGTCTGGGCGACGGCTCCGTGAGCGGCTGACGGGGTCGTCGTTCGCGATTCCTGGCTGCAACGTGGATCGCAGGGAATCTCATTTTTGCTGCCTACAAGTGCACGAAAATCCATGAAAAAGTTTTTTGGAACTCGTGGCGCCTACTCTGTCACGATGGACGGCCTGAGCGGCATTCGTACGTCGGGTCAGGAGTTCGTTGTTGCTGCCGTGGCAAATATCGACAATGATCCTTTCGCAGGTTCTCTTATAGAATTCATTTTACGAATTCTCCTTTCTCTAAACGATAAGGCTTATTCGACTTCCCGCGATGACGCGGGTTCGTCAGCGCCCGTGCGCGAACCCCTGATCCCAAAATTCATCTGGGCGACGGCTCCGTGAGCGGCTGACGGGGTCGTCGTTCGCGATTATTAGCAATTAAATAATAAAAGTAAATAAAATTAAAAAAAGCAATTAAATGATTTGGGTTGTCTCCCAAAAAGTGCTTTTCTTTATAGTCTTTGAGCTAGACTTCGCCTCGCATCAATTCTGAACATCGAAATCGGCAACGGGTGCCGACTTTATAGGATCAAGTGAGGGTCCCTCGTGGTATAATTTGAAGCGATGTCTATTGGCCACACACTTTTTCTTCGGCTTAGAATTTTGATTCTCCTTATGACATTTTTTTGCTGCCATCAATGGTGATCCCTTGGGAATCCATCTCCACTTTTCGACAATCTTTTTTCTTTTCTTACTCTCTCCAGTTGGTCTTTTCTCTAACTATTTTGTCAACATAGTTCTTTGTTTATTCTCATTATCAACTTCACAAGTTTCCTGCACCACAGAATTAATAACATTAATTGCATATAACGATTCAGATTCAACAGGACATTTTGACGGGATTAAAAATATTGAAATGAAATTCTTCTCCATCAAACTCCAAGATAAGTGTGCCCTTTTTAACATCTATCTTTGTTCCTGCAGTGCACATAAAAGGTCTTCCTAACAAAAGAGGCAGCAGATTAAAACAATGTGCATCATGCATATCAAGAATATAAAAATCAACAGGAAAAATTAATTCATTCACTTGAACTAATACATCTTCTATCATACCATCGGGATAAGCATGGGTTTCGATCAGCAAGTTGAATAATAATTCCTGTTTCTTTTAGAGGCCTTAGATTTAAAGAGTCGTATATTGATCGAGGCATGACATTAATAGCAGCTCCTAGATCTAGCATAGCCTTAGTTATCTCAGTTTTTCCAATCTTACAAGGGATAGAAAACATACCTGGATCACCTGTTTTAGGTGGTACATTTCTTTTGATAACAGCAGAAACGTTCTCACCCGCTATAATATGCTCGTCCCCTCGCAATTTTCTTTTGTTCGTGCACAGTTCTTTCAAAAACTTTGCGTACTTGGGGATTTGGTTGATAGCTTCCAGGAGCGGGATATTAAGTTCCACCTTCTTGAATATTTCCATCATCTCTTTTCGTTTGTTTGCCTTTTGTGGTTTCTTCAACCTGTCAGGAAAATGAGCTGATTTAGTTTCAGTAGGAGGAACAGAGTCAAGAAGTACCTTTTCGTGAAGTTCAGCTTCTTTTTCAATCTCCATCTCAATCTGATCTTCATTCTGTCCCTTCGAGATAGGAGGTGGACCTTCCAATTCCTTTCCGCTACGAAGGGTTATAGCACTCGTATTCTTTGGATTAGGCCGGAAGGAACATTCAATCATCGTATCACTGCAGATAGTGATGGCGCTGACATTTGCTGGATTTGGCTCAGGCTGAACAGGCCACTTTCCTCTTTCACGTAGCTGTCTCACCTCCTCTGACACTTGATTGATCTGACCTTGTAATTTGTCGACAGTTGACTTTATCTCTTGCTGGAATTGCAGGGTACTGGTAGCCATAGACTTCACCAAGTCTTCTAAAGATGGACTGGAGTTGCTTGTGGGTGCTTGGGGCGGTTGTTTCTCATAGAAACGAGGTTGTTGCATCTGCTGCATAGCTCCAAATGGTTGATGAGCATTACCTTGTTGTGCGTTTCCATAACGCAAGTTCGGATGATCTCTCCAGCCTGGATTGTAGGTGTTGGAGTATGGATTGTACGCTGGAGGTCTATTCATACAGTAGTTTGCAGTGTTCACATCCACTGCACATTCTTCTTGGAGGGTCGGACATGCATCTGTAGAGTGTCCTGCACTCGTGCATATTCCACACGCCTTGACCTGGACACTCGGGTTGGATTTTTCCACGACCATCTTGCGAACAAAGCTCGTCAACTCAGAAAGTTGTTGTTGTATCGATTAGATGGCATGGTCGATGTTGTTTCCGCTTATATGTCCAACATCTCTTGAACCAAATTGCTGCGTGTTTTCAGCCATCCCCGCAATAAGATCCCAAGCTTGTGCCGGCGTCTTATTTACTAACACTCCACCACTTACAGCATCAATAATGTTCATGTCCATCAACGACAAACCATCATAAGAGTATTGAATCAATAACTGAGGGGGAATTTGATGTTGTGGACATTTAATGATAAGCTTATTAAATCGCTCCCAATATTCATGGAGCGTTTCACCTGATTGTTGCTTGATGCCACATATCTCCTTCCTCAGAATGGCAGCCCTGGAAGCTGGAAAGTACTTCTCCAAAAATTTCTTTTTCATGTCGTTCCACGTGTCGATGCTTCCAGGTGGGAGATAGTAGAGCCAATCCTTTGCAGCATCTTTAAGCGAGAATGGGAAGGCTCTGAGTTTGATCTGTTCATCAGTAACACCTGGTGGTTTCATGCTGGAGCACACCACGTCGAACTCTTGCAAGCGTTTGTGAGGTTCTTCACCTGCAAGTCCATGAAAAGAAAGCAATAAATGAATTAGTCCATATTTCAGTTCAAAAGCAATAGTGTTATTCAGAGTGAAAAAGTTAATGCATAAGGGCTGCTGCGCCAAGTCGGGAGCAGCCAACTCCCTTAAAGTGCGGGTATCCTCAGTCATGACAGTCTCTTGATCACTTTCAGAGTCGCTAGAGCTAGAGATTTTGAGGTGGTTTAAAGATTCTGCCAGCTTCGCAACCTGAGCAGTTTTTCGTTGCTTGGCTTCCTTTCGTAGCTTTCGCTCAACCTTCTCGATCTTAAGATTAAATATCAGTTCACCTGTACGAGAAGAACGGGGCATAAACAAGAGGATAAATTAAAATAACACAAAAGAGTAAAACAAAGCGCCAATCCCCGGCAACGGCGCCAAAAATTGACCTGTCGCGCAGTCAATCAAATATTTCGCCTAATCCGTGATCACAATTTAATGTAATACAGGGGAAGGGATCGTCTCCACAGGGATTGTGTGATTCACTCTTTCGTATTCTAATGCAGTAAATAAAGGGGGATTTTTCTTTTATTAATTAATGAAAATAAAATAACAAAGCAATTAAATTAAAAGGGAACTGACTATCAAGGAGATGTCTGGCTCAAGGGATGATGCAGTTATGACACTTGTGTTTTATCATTAATTCAATAAATTTAATTCTTATTAAAGTATCAATAAATTGGTTATAGTTATCAACAAGCTCTGACAACCAATTTTTCCTTACAGTATAGGTAATTAAGGTGCGACTGTTAACTACCCCTAATTAAGCAAATAAACCTAGGTGCGCTCATAAGGATGTTGCCTAACCGCATTCCAATCTAGAAAAATCCAATTCAAAACAATTACTACCTAGGATGAGCAATTAGATTTGATTGTCTAACCCCCGGGAAGGAACTATTCAACCCAGTTATCACCTATTCAAGTGCGAATACAATTACGGATATCCTATGTGAATTGACTTTAGATTATCAGACTAATTTAAATATCCGTACCAAAATATTCAATCAATCTAACAATCACAAACGTTATTCTTAGAATTAGACAAATATTGATAATCAAAAAGAACTTTTATAAAAAAAAATCAAGAATCTCCAAAACAAAATAACCAAAACATTATCACCCCTCAAACCAGAAAAGTATTTACTCCATAATCAAATAACAAAGAACAAAAGAGAAAGATAAAGTCATAGTGGATGGGGGAAATCTTCTCTATCGATTTGCTTCTGCGCGATCTATGAGTCTGTCAGTCTCCTGCTCCTGTGCGTATCTGCCCTAGCCGTTCTCTCCTGCCAAATAGGCGCGTCTTTTTTCTTCTTATTTGATTTTTGCCCTAATTATTTTGTAGATGGATTTTTGGGTATTTAATTAATTTTATTTCCTTTTTCTGCCAATTATGTCAAATTTAATATTTTCCCTCTGCACACAACAAATAAACAATTCGCATATAAATTATTTAGAATCCAATCAAATTCACCCAAATATTGCATATGACATGAATATAAAATGCATGCGATTTCCAACTATCAATATAATATAATTTTTAAATATTAATTTATATATTTCAATATATTGAAACATACAATTTACTATTTAAAAAATTGAAATTATTCGAATAAATCAACATATATATGAAATATTCCGTTAAGTTTAAAATCTAAAATTTTGAATTTTCAAATTTTTTGAATAATATTTAATTACTTTTTTCTTTCTCGTCGAAGATAATCGATTCTTGATAAAGGTAATAAATATTGAATAACTGTATTTCTTCGTGAAGGTAATGAGAAATGTAACTGCTTGTTACAGTAAAAATTGAGAAGACAATCATAAAAGTAATAAAAAAAGTGACTATAAGAAATGCTCCATTTGGTGTAGACCATAGGTGATCAAGGCCTCGTTCTTCTCTCTGGCTTTTTCTCTTCCCTCCCTCTCCTCTCTCTCTATGCTTTTGCTTTGTTCACTCTTTCTTTTCAAACTTAAGATTGTTGTCATCGCCGCGTCATTGTGATCATCCACCACTGCCGCTGTCGTAGTTGTCCGCTGTTGCCGCCGTAGTTCGAGGCTTAAATGGGAAGGCGAAAGCAAGCAGAAACAATAAGGAAGACCACCGTCGTGGTCGTCCTCCGCTGCCGTTGAAGTTATTGCTGTGGAATTTTTGATAGTGTTTGGGAGAAGATCTTGGATCGGGAGAGGGAGGACGGTTATTGAGTTTATTTTAACTATTTTTTTTTTAAAAAAATAATTATATAAATTGAGAAAAAAAGAATGAGTTTAGACACGCTAAAAGACGGCGATGGATAACATGTTGAATTGTGTGTTGAATACTTATAAATTTAATATTTTAATTTACTCTATTAATTAATATAATTAATGTAATTAGTTAAAATAATTTTGTAGGCATTAGCATACATGTGATCTATGCTGTTAAAAGGCTATTTTCAATAATACCAATGCGTATGCTCTTAGTTCGATCCTTTACATTTTAAAAATGTGTTAATGTCTTTAAGTGTTACAATTACTCTAATTGTCACAACAATGTAGTAATAATTTGACTTAGAGTGTGTTTGACAATTATGTAATAGTTTTTAACTGTTAGTTGAATATCAATTAACTTGTTTGACTATCTGATTCAATTAGTTATTTGTATTAAAGTGTTTGGTAAAACAACCGTTTAACATTGATTGTTTATACGTAAAATAACAATTAAAGATATTTATATGTATTTTTTAAAATATATAATTTTTTTAGTTTAAAATTTTTGAAATTTTTTATTATTAATTATTGAAAATTATAAAATAATAGTATAAATATTTATTTTTATTTAAAAAATAAATTTTTATTGAAATTATGTAAAATTTAAATTAATAAATCTTTTATATATTTTTTTATTATGTTAATTATTGTTTTATTAATTTTTAATATAAAATTTATATAATAAATTACATAAATATTAACTAATAGTCCCTCTGTCCCACCAACCATGTTCACATTGTCGTTTCTATCAGTTCTGCATCTTATGATTATACACTTTAATCTTATTTTAAACTAATTAGTTATCTTAATTTTAATATCCTCGTGTTTACAGTGACCCAGAGTGAGACCGAGGGAGTAATATTTATCTTTTTATTTGATTTAATTTTATTCTACAAATAAAATAATTTATATGTAATAATTAATAATAATAATAATAATTTTAAATTAAAAAAATAAATTTATAATTTAATAAATTAAATTTATTAAAAATAATTAATAAATACTTTAATAAAAATATATTTATATGTATAAAATAAATCATTTATTTTAAAAATTAATAAAAAATAAATAAAATTAAAATGAAAAAAACTTTTCTAAAAAACTCTTTAAAAAAACTAATTAACATAAAACGTAAATTAACTGTTTTTCCCCTTACTTTTTTATTAGTTAGAATAATGAAAACTCAAACAAACAAAGAATCTAAAACTGGAATACTAAGTGTCTATTTCAAACTCCAACCGCGAAGACGACTCTTTCCGCCCCGGACTCACGGCGGACAGCTGGTCGGCGACTCCTCTCCGGTTATCTTCTCCGCACAGCTCCGATTGACATACAGCAACTCCGGCGAACAGCCCAGGGCTGCAGCGGCTTCTTCTCCGGTGATCCAACCGGCGACGGCAACCAGCTTCAGGCTGCTTCTACGATCAGCAACATCGACTCCCTCCTAACAGCTCCATCGAACACTGAACTCCGACCGACAACGTCAATCTCTTCCCCGACGACCAGCGGCTGACAAACGGACAGTCAGCGACTTCCATATGCGGACAGCGGCTCTCCTCCGGTGAACCAGCAGCATCTCCGGCACCCGCAAACAAACTCGAACAATGGCGATCTTCTTCGAACTCGAAGATGTTCTCCAGTCTTCTTCGATCTTGTTGATTCTTCTTTCACGGGCCAAATGACTTCGAAGTAAGGCTCAGTCATATTAAAATATATTTAGAAGTAATATATTATATTTATGGTAGTTATCTAGTAGAATTCTTGTTTTATTTGAACAATTTGTGTATCACTGTAAATATTTACGTATTTCATTTTCTAATAAGCCACAAAGTAGAAGATCAGCTTCTTACTCTAAGTCTCTGACAACCACCGAAATCTATTATTAGAAAAGCTTTTACACTTATCGAAACTCACCGGAATCGCTCGCCGGAATCTCACTCCAACTCTCTCTGTCTCTCCCTCTTCCCTCTAGGTTTCACTTAGAGACGAAACTGTCTTTCAAAACCTTCGAACCAATTTTTATATTTCTTGAAGTCCTTGACTAAATGGGTTATTAAATTCGACTTGGGTTTAAGGATAAATGGTTTGGTTTCCTATCTAAAAGAATTGTGCCGAGTCCGGTGGATGAGACTAAAGAGTGGCCAACTATTTTATTATTATTGGATTAAATTCTGAATAATTAAAATTTTTAACACTAGAGATCCGTACGAATTTAACATTAAAATTATTTAAAAATTAAAATTAGTGATATATTATTTTAGTTGGAATAATTTTAAATTTTTTTCCCTATCGTATAATATAAAAATAATAGAAGTAATATTTTTTTATTATATTATAAACTTTAAAACTATTTTTAATGTTAAATTGTTAGAAAATTAAAAAACGGAAATTATATAAATATACAAAATTATTTTAAAAATAAAATATATAATAGATACGTCACAAATAAAAACACATAAAGATTAACAGAAATACATAAATTATCATTTTCAAAACTCTTGTCGTTTTAGATGATAGATGATGGATAGATCCTACTAATTCATAATTTTAAAAATATATATATAACAAAATTGAATTATTTGATTTACATACATAATGATTGATGTCAACAAGGATTTATCTGTTTTTTTTTATTTTAAATAATCCAAAAATATTGAAAAAAAGATGTACTAATAACCTGACCTGTTATCTTACTCGTATGTAGGGGTGAGCATTCGAAATATCCGAATTAGAAAAAATTGAACTAAGACGAAATATTCAAAATAATCAGAATTTTAGTTTTATTTATTATTTTTAAAATTTAAACTTTTATTTTATTTTTTATAATTGTTTTATGAATTATTAGATATATATGATAAATAAATATAAGTATATTAAAATATAATAAATTATTTCTAGGTTTTTTTTATTTATATTAAAATATTAAATATATTAAAATATTATATTTATGATTTTCGATTGATTTGAATTTCAAGTATACCAATTTAAATATATTCAAAAATCAGAATCAAATTTTAAATTTTGATATTATTCAAATTGAATTTTCGAATTTTGAATATTTTGTTAACTCTTACCCGTCTCCATATAAATCTAGTATAAAATAATATTATTTTTATTATATAAAATTAACCTTATTACATGATCATTAATAATCCTAAAATATAGGGAGTATCTGGAACTATAAAATACAATGTAGTATACAGATATATTAATTTTTTCTTAAAAAAAAAATATATGCATATTTCACAAAAAAACAAAACAGCCACAATTTATCCATTTATTTTTGTAATATTTCGAAAACATAATAATAATAATAATAATAATATAATAAAATTGTAATAAATTAAAAAAAATCAGATGACTCCTTCCGCGGCGAACTCCTCTCGGCTCGGCGGACAGCTGGTCGGCGATTCCTCTCCGGTCATCTTCTCCGCACAGCTCCGGTCGACATACAGCAACTTCGACAAACAGCCTCGGAGTGCCGCGGCTTCTTCTCCGGCGATCCAACCGGCGACGGCGAACAGCTTCGGTCTGCTTCTACGATCAGCAACATCAACTCCCACCTAACAGCTCCATCGAACACCGAACTCCGAACTCCGACGGACAACGTCGATCTCTTCCCGACGACCAGCGGCGGACAAACGGACAGCCAGCGACTTCCAGCTGCCGACGGCGGCTCTACTCCGGTATACCAGCAGCATCTCCGGAAACCGCAAACAAACTCGAACAGTGGCGATCTTCCAACTCGAAGATGTTCTCCAGTCTTCTTCGGATATATATACGATATTTATTTTTTTATAAATTATGCCATTAACATAAAAATAATTAATATATATAATATATTATTTTTTGTTTTTTAAAAAACATGTATTCTATTTCAAAAAAAAACACACCTACAGTTTTTTGACGTATTTTTTTAATATTTTGAAAACATATTTATAATAATAATATAATATAATATAATTCTAATATATTAAAAAAATCGGTTGACTGAACGTGACAACTCGGATAGTTATTTCTTTTTGTCGTGTAACATATTATATTATAATATTTATACATAATTTAGGGAAAAAAAAAAAAACTGTTTTCACTTATCTTTAAAAAAAAAATCACAAAGTTTGTTAAAAATATATAAAACTGATTTTATCTTAAAATTTTCTTATTTTTTTTACAAAATCCTATATATATATCAAATTAAACCTAGAACGAGTTTTCTTGTCAATATTTTCAGGATGAAAAAGGGCAATTCTTCCAAGTTCGAGGTCGCGCCATTAACGTCGTCACCTTCATGGCTATCAAAGTGGCTTCAGATTGATTTCTACAACAAAAAATGCGGTGTACATGCCAAGAGATATAATACTGTATTCTGTATCGAATGTATGAACAATCCCATATGCGAAACGTGCTGGAAGAATGAGTCGAGCCAACACAAAGAACATCAATTCTTGCAGGTGATCATGAATTAAATTCAATTATTTAAATTTTAGTAATTTATTTTATAGATATAGTTGCTTATAACTTTTTTTTTATTTGAAAAGTTTGTATTACTCTCATATAAGTTTAGAAATTGCGATTTTTTTTTCAAACATATATATATTTTTTGAGATTATATATGTACGATATTTTTTAAAATACGAAGTTGTACAATTTCTAAAGAACATGAATGATCATAACTTCCCAAAATTTTGCCTATTTTATATAATGTATTCTTTCGGTATATGTTTGTGTTTTTTTAGTATATATTTTGAAATAAAATAATTTTTAGATATCCTATTAGGACCATATTATATCCATTGTTCAATATATAAATTTTTGTACATGTATATGTATTAGTAAATAAATTTTTATATATATATATAACAGAAAAAAAAAATTAAAACGATTTTTATCTATTTGGGCTTTTATTATGAACGATTGTATTAGCTTAATTAGTGTTTTTATTTTATTTTATTTTAATTTTTTGTTAAGTATGATAGTTTTTAATGGTGTCATATAAATTACATTTTGTATGTTTCAATTGTTAATTTTTATTGCATATATATAGTTGTTTTTTTATTAAATAATATTTTTCGATAATACATTTAGAAAATAATGTGACTTATTTTTTGTTTGAAAGACCACAATCTTAGTTAATTTGTTTAATCTTTAATATAAACTTGTAACTTGTTAAATAAATATTTTAATTACTTGTGCTATATTTATCCGTAGTATGATATTTTTTAAAAATAAAAAAATATTATTAAAAAATTTATATGAGATTATTAATATTTTAAACAATTCTATATGACATAGTTTTAGATAATTTTAATTATGTTATGGAATATGATTTTGTATATTTTAAAGTATAAAAAAATTATCTTTAATTACCTACATATTTTTACGTATAAAAATAAAATATATAATTATAAAACTTTTTATTTGTATAAAAATAAATATATAATTATAAAACGTTTTATTTATAAGGATTTTTTTTCTTATGTATATAAATATATTACTCTTCATTATAGATTTTTTACAAGATTTAGCAAATTTGATATATAGATTGTTTATATTTACGCCTATATACATTTAAGTATTTGATTATTTGCTGATTTGATGGTATAAAAATCTTGAATTATTGGAGGTTTGTACGGCTTCGAGAAGGACAGCGATTTTCACAACCGACATACAAAATATATTTGATATATCTGGTATTCAACAATACATCAACAACCACAAGAATGTTGTATTCCTCAGACCTCAAAGCTCAGATGAAAATGTCGTCGCAAACCTGAATCAATGTGAGCAAACGTGTTGCCCTTGCAACAAGAAACTCAAGGACTCTAATTCCACGTACTGTTCCATAATTTGCAAGGTATGTGATAAAATCAATCTCTTATATGAGTTTTAATTATATGATTGCACAAAAAAAAAAAAAAAAAAAAATCATTAAAGTATTATTTTTTATATTCAGAAAAATAGCATAGAAAAATCATCGCCAAATGTAGAGATTATTCAAGCAAGATCTTCGGTGGAAGATGATTCAAGAAATAAAGGCGAAGAAAGATCTTTTGTGGAAGATAATTCAAGAAATAAAAGCGAAGAAGAAGAACAAAAACAATGTGTTTTGTCGACCCCGAAGAGGACAGGAAGTAAAAGAAGAAAGGGAATACCAAGGCGCGCAATCATGATTTAATGATGTTAAGTATGCGTTGTTTAGTATTATTTTTTCAAGAGGGATACTATGCTGAAAATTCTAATTCAATATGGTTGAATTTAATCATGACCCTTAATTATTAGATTATTTATTTAATTAAAAAAAATTAAATTTAAGATTAGGGGTGGGAATTAATTTCAGCATATGCTGATTTTATTTTCTAATCAGCATATGATCCCATCCCTTATTTTTTTACTTAGATATGAAAAATTGGTTTAGTAATATAGAAAAGACTATTTTTTTTAGTGTGACTTTTGTGAAATTAAACAATACACTGTATTATATATTGTGAATTTACATCCGGATCAATAAATGTTTTTCTAAAAATACGAATTATTAGCGGAAGTAAATTCGAATAAAGTTCAAACTAAATTTAACCGAATCAAAACTGAAATTAAACAATTAAGCTAGACTTATATTCTGAAAATTATTACAGAACTCAGGCTGAACTGAATACAAAAATTTAGATATCTTGATCCAAGAATCATGATCTAAATTTTGTGATGTCTTGTAAAAAAAGAAATAAGTAGTTTTTTTTTTTTTTTTTTTTTTTTTTTTTAACGAAGGACTCACAAGATCAAGCTACATTGTCTCTCACATCTCTTTTCAATGACTGAAACTTTCTATGGACATTGTAGTACTGGTCTGGAATAGGATAAGTATGATACTTTCATATTTTGAATGTAAAATTAATTTTAGTATTATAAAAAAATAGAAAATAAATATTTGATTTAATATTTTTGAAGAAAAAAAAAAGATGAATAGTAAAAATCCGGAGAAATCTACCAAAAGTACACACAAGAAATTTATGCTTTTGGTTTTTCTTTTTGGGGTCATATTATAGGTAGGATTTTTAGTGATCTTTAAAGAGAATTTGTGGATGTTTAATTGAATGTGATTAGTTGTGATTTTTTTAAAAAAAAATAAAATAAAATAATACTTATTTGAATTAATATTTGGTAAGAAAAATAATATATTTTTACATCATTGAAACGATTGAATAGTAGAAAAAATAATTGTAAAAATGCATCCTTTGTCGTTGTCATCAATGAATTGGCATACATATCAAATTAAAAAGAAAGGGTGATTAACTAATTTCATATTTTGCATATATGCAATAATGAAATAAATATTTTGTAAAATAATTATACATCAAATAGAATAATAATAATAAATAAATACCAGAAACAAAACTAAATAAATATATAAGAAAGAAAAAGTACCCATGTTTCTTTTATTATTATTATTATTATTATTATTATTATTATTATTATTATTATTATTATTATTATGTTAGTTTGTTTAATAAAAACATAGAACAATGTGTGTTCCATTAGTTTCATTATATTTGCAAAAATATCCGATAAATAAAAATATAATTAAAAACTCCAATATATAGCACAAATAAACGAAAAAAAATAAAACTGTGTCTTTACTTAATTTTTATTTGAATTTTATTTAAATAATGTTTTATGTGAGTAAATATTAGAAAATATAATTGGAGTTTTTTCAATTTTAACAAATATACGCTTTATTTACCCAACATATTTTCGTTCATTTGATACTATTCATTTTTAAAAATATATATAACATCAAATATATTTTTTCTCTCGCAAAATATCAAATCAAATATTAATTTTTTTTACTGTTTTTTCAAACTTCCAAATTTCCGAAATCCTCCAAAAAAAAAAAAAAAAATATCCTATTTAAACAACTTTGCAGTAGCATTGTCAAACATCAACATCAAACATAAAAAGTTTTGTACATAGTACAACGATAACCGTAAAGGTTGCTTGCATAGGTCAAAAGCGAAGAAAAATTTATGTGATTAAAAAAATTTTAAAATTTAAATTTTAAAATATAATTAGAATGTATAATTATATTTTTTTAAAAAAAATTAATTACATGTGACTACGTAAATAAAAAATATGAACAAATTATGTGGGACAAAAGAGAGCCCGTCAAAACAATACATAGGATGTCTCAAAAATTTATGTATGTTAGACATTAATTTGCCTAAGATTCAATTGTCTCCAAAACCTCCTACTTGACCAACATGCATGAATGTTGGTTAGAGTGCACAATTTGAATTAATTCTAGAGAGAGAAAATAGTTGTGTTTTCTTTTAAGGGTGTGTTTGTTTGGGGATTGGATTCCCAGTCGACCGTTCATTCTATTTTTTTTCTTTAAAAAATATCAAATCAAATATTTATTTTTTATTTTTTATATTATACTTAAAATCAATTTTACATTCAAAGCACACATCAACACCTATTTATATCACATCATACAATTATTCAAATTCTAAATTTTTACTGTTCAAATCCCAACTCAAAATCCAAACCCCCAGACAAACACACCCTTAACTATCCACCATTTGATATTCCAATTTGAATATGAATTGTTTGTGGTCTTGAGTCGTGTAAACTTGGTGATAAATTTAATAAAAAAACACTTCTGAATTGGAATTCCTCGAAATAGGCTTTGTTCTTTTTATATATTTTTTTTCGCATATTTTTTTTTAAAAAAAGTAATACACTACACACAATCATTATTTTTATATTTTATACATAATTTCATATATCTCACATAAAAAAATATATATATATTTTTCAACAATCTCACAAAACAAACAGATTTTTATATTGAACTGTGTCAACAAATCATGTGTGTTGTTTATTTATGTTTTCGCACTTATTCTGCATCCTAAATATATTGAAGTTATAACCACATGATCACCATGGTTGTGTTTATTTGTGATTTTAAATTAATTTGAAATGTGGTGTTGATTTGAATTTTTGTTTAAATAGTATTTTGATATTTTATAAGAGAAAATAATACCCTCTCCGTCCTGGTCCAAATGAGTACTTTGAGATTTTATAATAGATTAAGAAATAATAATATTTTATTAGTTAGTGGAAGTATGCATGATTTTTTTTTAAAAGATATTTTTGCCCTTTGACTATATGTAAAAAATAATTGTATGTATAATAGTATGCTCGTAATTTAGGTTAAAGTTAAGGCTATTTCAGTATAATGTATGATTACTTTTACTAAAATAGGAAAGTGATACTTTGAATTGAAACTGACGAAAATGGTAAAAATAATATTTTGAATTAATACAAAAAAAAATATTTTTATTAAAAACTGAATTAAGTAAATATTATTAATTTTTATTTGAAATAATAAAAGAACTAAATGCATATTATAAAACTGTGTTTACCACAATCGATTTCATAGTTCCTATGTGTATAGCCTTAGCCCATTATTGGAACTGATATGAACCTAACAAATTCAATGCATTTATTATACAATGCATGTATCCATCCTTCTCTTTTAATTTAATTTAATTTAATTTGTTTTTATTTCATTTAATTATGTAATTGGATTACAGCCAATTATTAATTATTATACATATCCTGATATATATATATATATATATTAATGAAACTTACCGATGGATTTATATAAAAATTTCTAAGTGGGGTATAAATTTATCAATATTTTTAATTAGATCATCGCATAATATTCATAAACATATTTTGTAAAATAATGAGTTATTTGAAATTTTATAATAAATTAGAAAAATAATAATAATTTATTAATTAGTAAAAATATATAAGATGATTCTGATATTTTTATTATTTGTACTATATGTATAAATTATTTATATTTATATGATATATTTGTAATTATATAAAAGTTAAAAGGTATATTTACCCATTCTATTTATCTCCATCTTATTTGTATAAAAGAAATCAGTCAAAGTATTTTTAGGAGTAAAATATTTGTAATTGCTTGTATTATTTTAGAGTTCGCATAATATTTTATTTTTTTAAAATTAATTTTAATAAATAAAATATTTAATATAAAAAATAAATAATATTATTTTAATTTTTAGTTTTTCATTATCTAACAAAAAAATAATTAAAATAAAATTACATTACAAATATTAAATCAAACTAGTAATTACCTACATAACACAATACTTCTTAAATTTTGTACTAAAAAGAAATTAGACTAATGCTGTGGGACGGAGGGTGTTGATATGCCTTGAATTTAGGGATATGTTTTGGATATTAGGTATTATATTCTACAGATATGATTTAGATATTAGATATTATATCCTAAATTTAGATATATGATTCAAATATTATTGACATAAGTTATACTATAAATAGACATGTATTCCCATTCTGACAGGCTGCCATTAGGCTAAGCCAAACGACCAGGCCATGCGGCCAAGCGGCTCAAATCCTGCAATAAAATCAGTTATCCGTTTCTGTCCGTGGAGGTAGCAAACTCGCTTTTTTTAACCACGTAAATCTTTGTCTTTTCTACGTTTTTTGTTTGTTAGTCGATCATTTAACCTTAATCCGTCACAGCAGAGGGAATAATACTTTTTAGTGGAAGTGACAAAAATGATAAAAAAAATATATATATTCAGTTGCGATTGAGGAAGTATATACTATCCCCGATCTAATATACTCCCTCCGTCCCATAACTACGTATCAATTTGCTTTTTGCTTTGAGTTTTAGAAATATTAGTATTATATTGAGGTGTAGTAAGAATAAAATATAAATGACTAAAATATTCTTAGGATGTGTTTGTTTGGGGGTTTGGATTTTGAGTTGAGATTTGAATAGTAAAAATTTTGAATTTGAATAATTATATGATGTGATATAAATAGGTGATGATGTGATGTTTTGAATGTAAAATTGATTTTTAGTATAATATAAAAAATGAAAAATAGGTGTTTGATTTGATGTTTTTTGGGGAAAAATTTTGGATGAATAGTAGGATTTTGTTAAAACCCTACAAACGAACACACCCTTATAGTATTGTGTGATATAAAGATAATGACATTTGTGTAATATATTGCAAGTTGTAAGGGTATTTGTAATGTTAGGTAGATAGTACAATCACTAAAAAAGGAAATGGATACTTTGTTATGGGACAGACTAAAGTGAAAAAATGAATACTTTGTTATGGGACGGAGGGAGTATATTTTTTAAAAGTTTTAAAAAAAATAATTTATTACTCCCTCCATCCCATATATCGTATCTGCTACACTGTAGATATAGTATTTTAGGAGAGATGTAATTAGTATGTAATTAGTAGATAATTAAAAATGTATTAGTAAAAATAATTATTTTATAATATAAATAATTATAAATTAAGATTAAGATAACTAATTAATTTAATTAAAAAAAATTTAAAAAATAAATTTAAATGTTTAAAATGAGATTAAAGTGCGTAGTCATTTTCCAATAAATAAAAGTGACATGGAATGTAGGACGGACAGAAACAGCAACGTGGATATGGTATGTGTAACGGAGGGAATATTTTATATATAAATTAGCTATATATATAATTATACATTAATACTTTATATAAAAAAAAATAAGAATAATTTAGTAATGTGGTATGTGTGACGGAGAGAATATTTTATATATAAATTAGCTATATATATAATTATACATTAATACTTTATATAAAAAAAATAAGAATAATTTAGTATTAATATATGTATATATATATTATTTTTACTACAAGGTAAAGAAATAAGATACATTTGTAAAGGCATACCAAAATTGTAAAAATTGTAAGTTTGAATGGAAAGAAAGGAATATAATGTATTTAGATATATTTTAAATTTTTCTCAATATTTTGGATAGATTTGAAACTAGTAAAAAAGTTAAATATAAAATAATATTTTCAATCCAATTGCATGTATATATTTATTTATTTTATAATAGATTAAAAGATAATAATATTTTATTAAATAGTATAATTATGTAAAATAGTTTTAATATTTTTGTTGTTCTAAGTACAAAAGAAGTAATTTTTTTTTTTATAAAAGTCATAATTATTTTGATATTTGTATATTTATAAATTTACTATAATAGAATATATATTTTTTAAATGAGACAAACAAAAATAAATAAATAAGTACATCAAAAATTGGAAGTATTTAGTAATATCATTCAATATCATATTGAGTATTGACATTTACAATACAATTTTTCGTACGTAACATCAATAATATTTTTACTAACAAACACAAAGTGAACACACCCAAATGCTCCATCTCTTCTACATGTTTGTATAAAATGTAAATTAATAAATTTTTTTATTTTTTTATTTTTATATCCGAATGTAAATTAATTCTTTTGAATTTATGTATAATATATTATGATATATGGATACAAAGAATTAAAAATAAAATAAATTGATAAAAATTAAAAAAATAATAATAAAAGCTATAAATATATGAATACAAATAATATATTATTTTATCTCATAAGTTTCTTTTGGTCTACCGGCTTTTTTTTATGTATTTATTTAAAAAGTAAATATAAATAAATAAAATATCAAGTCTTTTTTTTATCCCTATAAACTCATGTGCTTTTTTACAGCCCTTTTTTTTTTTTTATAATGATGTGTTAAATATAAATATATTTTTTATTGAATTAAAAAAGCATAATTATTAAAAAGTAAATAAATTAATTTTCAACATATCTAAATAACAAAATAAACAGATAGATAATGACAGCATAATAACATCAAATCAACATATAACACTCTTTCTGTCCTCATAAAGCATTCATTTTCATCTTTTTTTTTCTATTTTTGTCGATTTTTACATCATTTTAATTATATTTTAAATTTTAAAATTTATAATTTTATTAATTTTAATTAAATTATTTATAATTATTAATCTTAATTTATAAGTATTATACTATTCCCGTCTGGAATGATACAATTTTTTAATTTTGTCCATCTCAAAATAAGATATTATTTTCTATTTTTGTCCCTTCTTACAACTTTAAATATATTATACAAATATCGTTACATTTATATCACACAATCTAATAAAAATATTTTTGTCATTTTTATTATAAACTAATATAATATTAATATTAAAAAATTTATGTACAAAATATAATGTTACTAATTTTATGGGAAAGAAATAGTATTATATACTAATAATTATTTTATCAATATATTTTTAAATTTTTTGTTAATTATATATGGTCTAAATTAAACTACATAACAAAAATACAAAGCAAAAAAGAGATAGGAAAACGACAAAACATTAGTATTTAAAAGTGGGCCACACCATAACGACGCAATCCTTTCCGTATATGATTCCAGCTCGCTGACAGCCTGGCACTCCCTACTCCCTACTCACCTCCTTCCCTACGCACCTACACATATATACATACAAATTAATATATATATAAATATATACTGATATACATCTCTCTCTGTGTATTGAAGAAGAAACAATAGATCAATGAAGAAGACGAGTATGGACGTCTGCAAATCCGGCGAATCAACTTTTCCGATCACCGCCAAATTGATTCTCGACGACGGAACTTTACAGGAATTTCACTGTCCTGTCAACGTTTCTTACGTTTTGCACAACATCAATTCCGTCGCAGGCTGTTTCGTCTGCAATTCCGACGACCTAGATTTCGACGGCGTCGTATCGGCCATGAACGACGGCGAGGAGCTGCAGTCAGGTCAGCTCTATTTTGCGCTGCCGCTGAGCCGGCTGAGGCGCCGACTGCAGCCGGAGGATATGGCGGCATTGGCCGTCAAAGCAAGCTCCGCCCTCGGAGATTGCATCGGAAGTTGCAGGAACGCTCTAGAATTCTCTGGAGAGAATGGCGCGAAGGCCACCGCTGGGGGTTCGCGGAGGCGGCGGCGATGCGGCGGCGCCCCGCGACGGGGGAAGTTTGCGGAGAGGTTAACCGCCATACCTGAGTAGGGAGGGGCGTTTTAGTAATTTCCCGTAGGAGACCATTTTCTGTAGATGGTGTAAAATGTGTTTGGCAGTTTATTTGCATTTTGTGTTGTTAAGTCTTTGTTAATTATAATTTTGTATTTTTGTTTAAATAGGGTTAACTATAATAATACTACATTTTGTTCCATTTAGTTTTCCGTATTGATATTTGAATGTTAATTATTATATTAAAATATAGTAGAAATTAAGAAAAAATTACAAAAATACTTCCATTAGTGTTTTATAATACTAATAGAAAAATATTTTGTACAAATTTTTTTTTATACAAATATAAGGATATTTTTAATGTGAAATATAATAACGCAAAAGGTAAATGTACCCTAGGCAGACGGAAGTAGTATTTTATTAAAAAGATAACAATAGTTGTATAATTAAAAAAAAAAAAAAAAAAAAGGTTTCGAAAGGCTAAAATTTTCAATAATTTGACTGCTATATAACCAACTTTCAGTTACATATTTACATACATGTAGTTTTACCTACACCATTAGATTTCATCCCCACCTTTTGTCTCTTGCTACGTCTATGAACAAACCGAAATACACATTAAAGATAACACACATGTGTTTGTTTGGGGTTTCGATTTTAGATTGAGATTTGAATAGTAAAAATTTTGAATGTGAATAGTTGTATGATGTGATATAAATAGGTGTTGATGTGATAGTTTTGAATATAAAAAATAAAAAATAGATATTTGATTTGATGTTTTTGAAAAAAAAATTAAATAAATAGAAAAATTTGGTAAAAATCCCCTAAACACACACCGAAAGAACACATAGGTTCTAATATGCACCTAAATTGAATACACAATAATCTAACACGTGTATACATATAGTTACTACAAAACTATATAAGCATACAAATAAATTTGAACAGATTCAACACGTGAATCTACAAATTTTAAGCGAGCACACAAACTATTTCATAATTCAACAATATACATGTATATTCACAAAGCAATGTAAATATATACCAAACAAAACTTAGAATAACATAACAAGAGCTCCACTTTATTTGACGTTAACTAGAGAACAACACATAGTTTTAGGCGCAAAAAGTAACTTAGACACACAACTCTACCGCTTAAGTACAAAACTTGATGGGCTAAGAACAAAGTTCTTTAGTCTAAGCACATGGATCGATCGATCATTATCACAAGAATCTCCAGAGACAGAACCACATGGGACATCTTACCCAGGAAGAACACAAGCAATCCGAGAGGAACACAAAACACTAAATAAATAACAAAAACACATAGTTTGGTCGAACACTACCATAAAAATAAAAAATAAAAAAAAAAAAAAAACCCGAAAACACAAACACAAAATATTCACTAAGGAACAACAAAAAAGGATACACATAGATAATAACTACAAATGTAACAATCACACATAGACAAAAACCAAAAAGAAAATAATCATTAGAAAAATAATCAAACAAAAATTATACCAAGAAAAAATATATATAATTAATTCCAAGGTTATTTAAAACATTCTCTGGCTTCTATCTCAACAAGCCTTGATGAATATTATATATATAAAAAAAAGGGTTGAGTAATGGATAATAAGATTAATTATATTGATGCATGAATGGAGCCAAATAATGAGATATGATTTGATGGGCCATGCAAAATTCAGGCATATTTAAATAATAAATAAATAAGTTGGTTGTCCATTCCTTGCACTTGAGATTCAGCTGAGGTCAGGTCGAAGAATCCAATGATCCCTAAATTCAATGTCAATGAGCTGTAACCATTATGGCTCTATGCAATCATTGGGTTTGTTCGTCACTCAATTTTAATTCTCGAATTACGAGTTTAAATTTTTTGTAATTCTTTTAATTTTAATATAATTTGCAAATTATTATATTCGATATTATTATAAGAGAATATATTTGATTTATTTGGATCATTTTTAAAATTATTTTTATTTTTAAATCACGCCGTTAATTTTAGGATGAACTATATGTTACAGACAAAATTTGAAAAAATTGCAGACTTGAATCCATAATTTGCGATATAAATTTTATCGTTTCGCTTGACAATTTAACTATTTTTGGTAACTAAATGTCTTTTATCGTTTTAAAAATATATATATTATTGTCTAGTTATGTAATTGAAATTATTTAATTAAGGGTAACTAAAATATAGTAAAATTTATTTCTAGGTTTTATCTTTCGAATAAAATAGGGTAAATTATATAACACATTCTTATATTTTAGTAAAAATGTATAAAATATTTCTCATTTTATTTATTACGTAAAATCTCATTATGTTAATGTAAAATTTGTACGAAATACCATTTTGGTCCAAAATTGATATTTGATTGTAAATATACAAATAAAAAAGATGAAATATCTTAAATACTAATTTTTTTGAATAAAATAAACAAAATAAATAATTGATTAATCTTTTATTTTATAATTGTTTTAAAATAAATTTTTATATAATTTTTACAAAAAACTATAAAAATAAATAATTGCTCAATTATATATTTATTTATTTTATTTAAAAGATATTTAAGATATTTATAAAACTAATTTAGATCTTTATTCAGAATTAAACATCATTTTTGGACAATAAAATATAAATTTTTAATAAAATATAAGAGAATATTATATAATTTACCCAATTTTTTTTAATGTTTTTATTGGCTCAACCGGTTTCTCCATAGCCTACCTAGAATTGTTCTGAATTTTAAAAAATATAATTTAAATATAATTATGAGCCCATTAAAACCGACTAAAAATAAAAAATGATAAAGTTTGTTGGGCTGGGCCTAATTAGCCCGGCCCATCCAGTTCCTAGCTCTAGGAAATACCACTTGGGAGAGTGGGTTTGTTTGGATGAATTTCAAAATTCTTATCTATACAATTCATATTATATTTTCTAACAAAAAACACTTTTAATACTATAAATTATTATTTGGGAAAAAGTTATTTTTAGTGTCAATATATCAAAATTCATCAATTTTGGTCCCAATATAAAAATCTTATCAATTTTGGTTCCAATATAACTAAAACTCATTATTTTTGGTTTCAATATAACTAAAACTCATTATTTTTGTTCTCAATATAATCAAACTTTATCTTTTTTTGTCCTACCGTCAACAAACCGACGGAAAATATTGATGTGAAAAAAAATCAAACCTTATATTTATATTCGAAAAAATTGCACAATCTTCCAAGTCCACGTCAGCATTTTCCGTCGGTTTGTTGACGGTGGGACAAAAAAAGATAAAGTTTGATTATATTGGGACAAAAAATGATGAGTTTTGGTTATATTTAGACTAACATTAATTAAAAATTTATATTTAGACCAAGAATGATGAATATTGGTTATATTGAGACAAAAAATGATAAATTCTTATTATATTGAGACCAAAATTGATAATTTTTATAAAATTGATAAATTTTAATTATATTGTGATAAAAAATAATTTTTTCCTATATTATTTTATATATTAACGATGCAATTTCTCATAACTCCAAAAAAAAAAAAAAAAAAAAAAAACATAGTTAAAATTAGAATACTAAACAAACACACCCTTTATTGCTGGTCACAATTTTCTCTCTTAAAGTTTAAGTGAATCATGTATATTTATTTGAATTTTGTTGAATGTATCTTTTTATTAAATACAATAATACTATGTTTTTATAAATATTATTCTCATATAAAAATAAACTTGTTTAGTTTGAACACAATTTTTAATGTTGTTTGTGCTTCTTTATTTTTATAAATAGGAAAATGATTAAAAATGATATAATTCTTTTTGAAAAACTAGTACAATTATTTATTTATTTATTTTTATGATAGATAAATAAGAAAAATAAATTTATTTTTTATAAAAAAATATCATAATAATAATAAACTAGAAACTATCTTAAAGAAAGTATAACATATAAATATATATATATATTAAATAACATAATTATCTTTATCATTTAAAACTATCACATAAAGCAATGATTTTGATACTCCCTCCGTCCCGACCACTATTTGTCTTTTGTGTTTAACATTAAAAATATTCTTATATTTGTATAATTTACTCCAAAAATATTATTGAATTTGTATTATAAGTGTCTAATAAAAATACTTTTGTATTTTTTTCTTAATTTATACTATGTATTTATATAATAATTACTCCATCCGCCCCACATAATTTTTTTTAAATATAATTATACACTTTAATTATATTTTATAATTTTTTAATCTTAATTAAACTCCCACATAATTTATTTTTTTTTTAAATATAATTATACACTTTAATTATATTTCATAATTTTTTAATCTTAATTAAACTATTTAGTTATTTTAATTTTAATTTATAATTATACTAATAAATTTTTTAATTACTTACTAATTATATTTTAGCCGTACATAGGACAATATTTCAAAGTTTTTTCAAAAAATAAGTAAACAAAGCCAACAGCTGTGGAATTTAATCGAACAAAATGTCTACTGCAAAAATTCCTCGGGAGGCATTTCATCGAACAACTTGAGGGAGTAATTAATTCCGGTAAATACATGTCTCGATCAGACCAGTCAAGCAACAATGTCAATTTCATCAAACATTCTTCATCAGTCATATCATCAGCAGTGTAAGAAACACAACCAAATCACCCAAAATTTCGACAAACATTAAAAAATTCTACAAAACAATACAATAACTATCAGTACCTCATTTCGCCATATTGAAATGCAAAGAAGAACAAGCTAAGGCCGTACGAAACTCCAACCAGCATCTTCAACCCTAAAACAAGACAACATCAAATCGGGCAGTCGATCCTGACATCCTTAATCAGTAATTAATAATGATACAAAATTTACCATATTTTGAAAGTGTGCCAGAATGATTCGAGCTGGATGGATTTTCCAGGCACAAGAACATGGAACTAACCACCAGCCCACTCCCAAATGTCTCCCTCACAACCCTATCCTTCATACCCAATGACCAGGCGACACGTGTCCCCCCAAGAACCCCCTCGATTGCAGCAACTTTTACAAACAAGAAAGCTCCAACCCAAAATCCAAACTTGGCCAATATTTTCGAATTGGGAATTTTCAAATTGGCAGCACAAGCGGCGGCGTACAGAGGAATCCATAAATACCAATCTGGAATTGATTTAATTATTGGCAAGAAAATTAGATTAATTGAAGATGGTTAATGGGATTTGGGGATTAGGGTTTTTAATTTTATTTTGATTTTTCTGATTTTTGGATTGATTTGTTAATTTTGCTTAC
The DNA here is from genome assembly GCF_009805555.1 of Andrographis paniculata. Taxonomy (NCBI): domain Eukaryota; kingdom Viridiplantae; phylum Streptophyta; class Magnoliopsida; order Lamiales; family Acanthaceae; genus Andrographis; species Andrographis paniculata. The sequence goes on from NW_026137624.1 coordinate 5,098,491, forward strand.
CTGGATCGTTGAATTGGAAGCAGGTGGAGAGGGCGAAAAGGGCAGCCATTAACAGATGACAAATTCTCAGTGATGAATCTTTGCTACTGTCTGTAGCCATAATCTGATTTGGATCCTTTCTTCCTGTCTCTTCTGTTCTCTGCAAATCAAGTTAACCCTTATTTTTTCGAATTAGGTGTTGAAATTTGACTTTCTTGATTTCATATGTTTTTTTAAAAAGATTTTTTTTAATATTATATCTGCCCTCTTAGATCATTGGCAAATTAATTACTGAACAAATGTGTGTTTGTTTGGGGGATTGGATTTAATTTTCACTATTCATCTCATTTTTTTTTCTCCCAAAAACATCAAATCAAACACTTATTTTTTTATTTTTTATATTATATTAAAAATTAATTTTACATTCAAAATATTATATCAAAACCTATTTATATCACATCATACAACTTTTCCAATTCAAAATTTTTACTATTCAAATTCCAACTCAAAATCCAAACCCCAAAACAAACACACCCTAAGTTCAACCGAACCATGTGTGGCAGACAAGAAACATACAATCACAATCAAGCTGAAACGAATTATGTGTGGTAGACAAAATTCAAAGGCGTAAAAAATTTAAACCCAGGACCCCGTAGTCACGAGTTCACCCTTAAACTACCAGATCATCCCTTACGGGACTAGGTCAAGTGAGTTTTAGATTTTCTATGTTAAAAATTTTCTCACATTGTGTGCATTTGTAGTAGTGTAATGAGACTTCTAGTAAGGCTACCGAGTGTCGTGAAGCCCACAAAGAGTAATTATTCGAGTACGAACGATCCGACTCGTTACACGTGGAATCTGTTTAATGAGAAAATTAGGGAGAGCAGTGATGATGGATTGTGGTGTCTTTTTAGGACACAGTCAAGATCTCTGCATCTGCATGCATCCTATCTTGAAGAGTTGGATGAAACCTTAACCTTGGATGGTCCATGGCCATGGCTATCGTCGACAAATAATCATAAGGATGTAAGAAAAGAAGAGAAAGTGAAAAAGGGTTTTCAAAACCATATGATGAGTGAGTGAGGTGGTCCACTCTTTTTCAACTTTTGTTCTTTTGCTAATTTTTGAATATAATTAGGGTTTTCTTTTCCATTGAAGTTTAATTATATGGGTATCCAAGTACCTTATTTCTATTGCTTTTTTCGATTCCTACTAAAGAAATGGTGATATTTGGAAATATTTTGAATGTTAAATAAATGACGCAAAAAGTAATTATAATTTAGACTAAGCGAATATAATATTCCAGTTATAAAAAATACAGTTAGAAGACCTAAAATTACCGTTGATAATATTATAAATATTTAAAATAATATTTATGTAATACTCGTCCATTGACAATCTATCAATTTTTATATTTTCGTTCAAAATATTTTTTTTTTTTAATAATTGTACTATTTACCTACCTGATATTACAAGTACTCTTCTAATTTATAATATATTATACTAATATCATTACATTTGTATTATATCATACTAATAAAATTAATTTAATCTTTTTATTTTTATTTTAATTATATCCCAATATAATACTAATATCTTTAAAATTTAAAAAAAATATATATATCAGACTGAAAGACTAATTTTTTTAAAAAAATATTGTTTTGTTAATAATAAATAAGTATAAAAAAATTTAAAATTATCTAAAGGAAAATATTCTGGGCCCAATAAATAATTGACAACCTTTATTGGTTTTATGATGAGAAAGAAGAATAATGACAGAGGTGAAGCAATAATATCGTCTCCCATAAAAGACCTACAAAGCAAATGATGTCAGTATTTATGATGAAAAAAAAAATTGGAAATATAAAAATGTAAACAGAAAGCTCCAGTTGCGTCTGCAACTTACCAAAACAGCCATAGCCCTTAACGGTTTTGCATCAAATTTTCAGCTTTTCTCTCTCTCCAGTTCGCCATGTGAGTCTGTAGCTTTTATACGTTTTTTTTAAAAAAAAATTATTAATTTGGTAGCCTTCTTTCATGATTGATAATTCCACTTCCTTTCTTAAAGCGGTTCCCTTGATGCTTGCCATCAAAGCACTCCCAAATCATTTTTACTTGCTCCTAAATACATTAATGAGGAAGAAAGATATCAGAAATCTCCCAGATTTCGAAGCTTTCAAGAAATTGGTAACAAAGAAGCCCTTTCAATACTAACCTTCTCTTCAATTTCTTGGCCAATTTGATCTGATGGGTTGTTTTTGCTCTTCTTCGTAATCGATTTATATCCTGTAATTAGGGATTTTCTGCTGCTTGTTATTGCTTTTGTTTATCCCAAATTCCCCCAATTTCTAGGGTTTTGTAATTTCTTCTTCAATTAATGAATTCACTGCACTGTGATTCGATTCGAGCTTGAAATCTCCACTCCCATGGCGGAAATTAGGGTTCCTAGGTTAGAAAAGGGGCAGACGAAGATTAAAAACGTCCCAATTGCAGTGACCCCAGAGGGCTTCTGGTGTTGCCCTTCTCCAGGAGTTTTTCAAAAGCCATTTAAGCCACAGCCATCTCTGAACAAAGCTAAACAACCATCTCAAAACTCTTCAATTCAGCCTAAGAAAGTTTCGATAAATGAGGTGAAATCAGGTCCAACAAATGCTGGCCTTCTTGTTGTCGATGAGAAAAGAGCCAATGGTTCTGATGCAATTGTTCTTAATGCTCCATTGTCCAATGAAAAGGCCGGCAGGCCGGGGCCGAATAAGGTCGAAAATATGCCTAGGAAGGTTACCATCGAGTACGGTGAGGCGGGCACGGGTGATTTAAAGGTGATCCTGCTTGGAAAACAGGGGATTACTGTGAAGCTGAGTGTTCATAGAAGTATACTTGTCGAAAACAGCAGCTTTTTTGCCACTAGGATATCCGAACAGCAGCCTGTTTTCCCTTGTCTTGAAATTGATAACTGTGACGATGTTGAGATTTATGCCGAAACCATTGGCCTTATGTACTGCCAAGAAATGAAGCAGCAGTTGATCAAGCAGAGTGTTCCCCGTGTGCTGCGAATACTTAAGGTAGTTGATGATCGATGTTCTTGAGAGTGCTTTTGATTATGAGAAATTTTGCTAATTGGCTTTACAATTTAGAAGTTGCTGTGAATCTTTTAGGTAGTTGATTATCGATTTTCTTGAGAATTAATGCTTTTGTTTGTGGGAATTTGGTTGTCCCTTTTGCTAAATGGGTATAAAATTTAGAAATTGCTGCAAATTAGTAGATGATTGATGTTCTTGAGAATTAATATTTACGTTTATGAGAATTCGGTGGTCGTTTTTGTTGATGTTCAATTCATTTCCTTCTGTTAAGACTTTTTGCTAATTGGCTATAAAATTTAGAAATTGCTGCATATCTTTGAGGAAGATGATGATCGATTTTCTTGAGAAATTTGGGGGTCGCTTTTTGTTGATGTTTAATTCATACCCTTCTTGAAGGATATTTCGCTAAATGGGTATAAGATTTAGAACTTGCTGCGAATCTTTGAGGTAGTCGCTGATCGTTGTTCTTGAGAATTAATGTTTTTGTTTATGAGATGTTGAATTCATATCCCTCTTTTAAGGATATTTTGCTAAATTGCTATGAAATTTAGAAAGTTACCACAAATCTTTAAGGTACTTGATCGATGTTCTTAAAAGTGTGTTTTTTTATGAGAATTCGGTGGTTTCTTTTCGTTTGAAATTTTGCTCGCTCGCTACAAAATTTATAAGGGGGCGCAATTGTATTGTTACAATTGTTTGAATCCTTACACTACTAGAAAAGTGTAAAATTATCTCAAAATAATTGTCTTGGAATCTTTTTAGATACGAGACAATTAATTTAATTGAAAAATCTCGGCAATTGTCATGAAATAACCTTAAAAATTATGGTCGAGATAAATTGTAGCAGTAATATCTCAAACCTTGACTAAGACACTAACTTGTCTTAAAGAAAGATTCTGTTACATAAAATTGTCTCACTAATTATTTCCAAGATAATTTTCCTAGATAAATTAACATTTTGTGGTAGTGTTAAGTAGGAAATAGATTTCTTATTGTTTTCAGTTATCGCTACATTTTCTCTTACAAAATATTTATCTAAATGTGTCTAGGTCGGGGAGCGACTCGGTTTCACTAAATGCATCCGATCGTGTTTGGAATATTTGGAAGCCGTTCCGTGGGTGGGCGAGGATGAGGAAGAAAAAGTGGTCGCATCCGTCACTCGTCTCGAGGGTCACGGCATCGGAGTCGGGGCAGTTTTAAAACGAGTATCGTCTGTCACCGAAAAGCCGCCGAAGGACACACTTTGTCGCATATTGGAGTTAGTCCTCGAAAGCAAAGAGGAAAAGGGGAGACGGGAAATGAAGTCGATCGTACTCAAACTCCTCCGCGGCACTTCATCCTCGTCCGCCGACGGCTCGTGTAATGAAACCATTTTCGCTGCTTTCCAAGCATCCCTAGATTCTCTGCTGTCTCTGTTCAGACAAGCCGCCGAAGCCAAGCTGGATGACAAACCTATGAGTGTAAGAGAAACTGCGGCGAAGCCGATTGCTTTACAGGCGGATAACCTTTTATGGATGCTCGATATTTTATCCGACAGGCAGGCGGGGGACGACGTTGCCGTGATTTGGGCAAATCAGCGCGAGCTGGTTTCGATCCATTCGGGGATTCCTGTCGTTGTTCGCCATTATGTTAGTTTGGTTAGCGCGAGAATCTTTGTCTTGATCGGACAGGGGGCGGTGCTTTCGTGTAAGGAAACGCGACACTCGTTGCTGAATCTGTGGCTGCCGCCGCTGATCGACGACTATAAGTGGTTGCAGCACGGGTGCAGATTGTTCGACCGGGATGTTGTCGAGGAGGGGATCGGGAGGACGATTTTGACCCTCCCGATGGAGGATCAGCGGGCCCTCTTGCTTTCGTGGCTCGGGAGTTTTCTGACGAACGGCGATGGCTGTCCTAATCTCCAGCGGGCTTTCGAGGTCTGGTGGCGGCGGGCGTTGGCGAGGCCGGCGGCGGCGGCGGCGGCGCGTGTTGATTGATTGATCATAACGTTGGTGTGATGGAAATGTTGTGAAGATGTTCGATTGTGACAAATTTGTTGTGATTCTATATGGAGAGAAATTGCATGCTTTTGGTTTTCAAGATTTTATTTTTTATGATAATGTTACTATAGAGAAAAATGAACATATTTTTTAAAAACTACTATTTATTTAGTTTTTGAAAATAATATTATATCTAACATTCAACTTTTTTTTTTTTTAATTTTTATACAATGTATTACAATAAACAATTAATTTAACTTTAAATTACTAAAATAATATTACTAGAATTAATGACAAGATGATATTATGAACTAATATTATGGTGCTATTTTATGGTAATCTTTTCTTCATTTTTTTTAAAGTATTTTATAGGGTAAATTATATAATATTTTTTTTTTCTAATGCACTGTGTTTTATTTATTGTCTGAAACTTTTTGTGTTAATGTAATGTCTCCACGAAATACATTTCTTATCCAAAATTATTGTTTGATTCTAAAATAATGACCTAAATTAAACAAGTTTTATATCAATAAAAGAAACGTGAAATATTTTAAATATTTTTTTTGAATAAAATAAATAAATCATTTATTTTTATAGTATTTCTAAAAATCAGATAACAATTTGTCTCCAAAAAATTACAAAATGAATGATTAATCAATTATTTATTTATTTATTTTATTCAAAAATATTATTTAACATATTTTATATATATATATTTTTATAAAACTTGTATAATTTAAATTTTTTTAGAACTAAACATCAGTTTCAAACAGTGAGAATATTTCGTGCAAATTTTACATGATTAACACCAAGGGTTCCACGCAATAAATAAAATACACTACCCTATTTTATATGATATTTATATAAAAAAATATATTTTTAAGGTAATATTTTAAATAAAAAAACATGTACTATTTACATATAATAATTTTAAAAAAATTATTACTGATAAATGATATGAAGATTTAAAAAAAAGTGTATCTATAAGGAGTCTTAGGCTTTATGTTTAGTTTGATTTTATTTTATTTTTTTTACTAACTAATTTTTAAATAAAGCTTATTATTTATTTTGCAAAAGATTATGTTCAAACCATTATATATATATATATATATATAAATATATTATATTTATGATATTTATGTTATTTAAATGATCGATAGAATTTTAAATTTATTTAGACTTTTTATAAATTATTATAAATATGTAAATGTTATTAATATAAAGAATTTCAATTTCGTATTAATACAGTCTATCAAAGAAACTCCAAAAAAAAAAAAAAAAATACAATTGTTGAATATCAAAACAATCTGATGAGTTCATTCCTTAATTACAATTAGGCACATGACATGATTCGTGATCATAGATTACTATATATAAATATAATATCCAATGGCTATAATTAAATGAAGAAAAAAATTATTAATAATCAATAACAAACCTCAAATTTCGTATAAAAGAAACTCAAACTTTAAATAATATTCGTAAAAAAAATTATTTATTTATTTTTTTTTAAAAAAAACTTTAACTCTAGACCATAAATTAATTGCTATAAAATAATTAATAAGTTTGTAACCAATCCTCAGTATGATATCATTTACATTTGCTAAATGAAAGTCAACAATCCTTAAATTTTTTAGTTACATTTATTTGTTTTTATATATTTATTTATTTGGTCCAAAAAGATGTGAAGGTGTATTGAGATTTTAAGATTTTAAAGGAATAAAAAATGCAATGAAAAAGATTAAAGTCAATTTATATGATGTTGGACAAGTAGATAAAGAAGCTTTGAAAAAATGAAATATATTTACTACATATGTGCCCAAGTCACATTAGCTATTTTAAGCTAAATGTGATCATGAAAAGGTCAATGTTGAATGGTCTTCTTCAATTTGAGACGAAAATAGACATAATATGTACGATTTAAAGAAAATATTGAAGTTGAAGTAGATAAGAATAAGAAGATTCTTTATTTGTAAATTGAGAATGAAAGAAATACAATTCTACGTAGTTCATCCATTATATGCAAAATTGCTGAATTTGGGGTACGCTGAATTGAGAAATTCAGCAATTCAGCACGGTGCTGATTCCCGTAATATATACAAATAATACGCGATCTTATTATACACAACACATGTTTGTGTATAATAATAACAAGTGTTGTTACTTTATAATTATAGCGTGTTGTATATCAGTAAGCATTGTGCTGACATCAATTAGTATTTGTGTTGTATAAGATTATAGCATGTGCTGTCAGTTCATGTGTTGTATTGTGTTGTGAGTTCATAATTATAAATGTGTTGTATAACAATATATGATTAGCTGAAATCAAGTATTAGTAGTGTTGTATAAGACTATAGCATGTGCTGTATTTGTATTATACTAATGCAGACGGTATGCTGCCGGTAGTAATAATGTGTGCTATCTGACAACACACCGTGTGCTTCGATGTATTGTCAGTACAGTGCTGAATTTTAAATTCAGAACTGTAGCCGCCACCTTGAATTTGTTATCAATTTACATATTTCAAACATCTCACCGATAAAAAGACATGGCGAAAAGAAAAATTAGACATTTTGTAGAAAAATGTCAAAGTATGGTAGAGAAAGAAATGTTCAAAGAGAATTTTTGGGCTTGTGAATCAATGAGCGCTACAATCTTCGCGATTAATCAACTTTCAAATGTTGTATCTTCCGTTACCTTTTGAAAAGTTTTGGAACACAAAGTCTATGGTTGGTTACTTTTGAGCTTTTGGTTGTGTATGCAATATTTTTATTTTGGACTACTTACCGGCGAAATTGGAGAAAATAACTGTAAAGTTTATATTCATAGACTATGACAACAAAAAAAAAAGGGTAGAAATATTGTTATTCACTAATCCAAAAATGCTAGAGTTTGTTTTCTCACAATTTTTTTTCGACACAATTCTTAATATATATATATATATTATCATTTCACAAAAGTCAATATTAAATGTAAAATATTATTTTTTATATAATCAACACTATTTTCTATATCTCACGTAAAAGAAAAATCAAATCAAAATACTAAACAAACCCTTAAAATTTCTCAAATGTAGTATTTGATAAGAGTCCTTAGGGTGAGTTTGATTTTTTTTTAAGAAAAAAAAATCAAAATTATTACTATTCACTTTGTCCAATAAATATTGTTGTTTTTTCTCATACAATCTTATATAAAATATACTATCATTTAGATTAAAATTCAATCAAAATTTAATTTCAAATCAAAACTTGACACATTTACATGTCAGTGTGAATAGACCGTAGCTAAGTTCTATTTCATTCTTTCTTTTTTTTTTTTTTTGAATAATCATTTGCAATTTATATTTAGCTTATAAAATACTCCATTTGTCATTAAAAATATATATATGTTTACTTTTTATTGGTTGTCATAAAAAAAAAAAGTTATACTATTTTTTACAATTTTTATTTTTATTTTTAATTACTTTTTTACTATAAAAAAATAAAAAGCAAACACTATATTAAAATTGGTACTAAAAGCGAATGAACTTACTTTTACACATAGTAAGGAGTATGATCCCATCATGCGGCCATTAGTCTGCTGATTTGATTCGTTGATTTAAATGTTAATCTAATAGTTAATATTTAATTAAAAGGTAAATATGTAATTTCAGTCTACTTCTCTCTTCTTTTGTAAGTAATTTTTTTTATAGTTACGTCGTTTTTTTCTATAATCGCCTCTTAGTTTTTTTCATTCGGTACTTATAATTAATTTATTTTTTTCACTTATTCAAGATCTTTTAATAGTGTTTATATTAATGGTATTGATTTTATGTCTATTTAATTTAAATTTTACCACACAATTTTTAAATGCGGAATTTATGAGTTAAATAAAAAATTTTGCAATTATCTATGACAGGTACAATATTGAAGTGGGCTTCTGAAAAGTTTGCTGGCGGCAAGACGAGGAGCGCAGGACGCCAACGATAGGAGTGTCGTCGTCGTCGTCTTCCTTTTGGATCTGTACCGGTTATTAATATAATTATAGAAAAAGCATTCTAATTACATAAAAAAAAAAAAAAAAAAGCCCACCTTATTATGTGCATGGACTATTCTTGTGCTATAACCAATCAGACTTTGTGCTCCCTCAAAAGAGAATTAATTATATTAATTTTTTATAAGAGCATTGTGATTGTATAATAAGAGCATGAAATATATAAACAAAAAACTCCATTTTATTATTTGTATAGGTTGTTCTTGTGCAGGAACCCGAATCCGTACTTTCGTCAAAATAAAATTAATTATTATGTTTGTTTTTTTTTTATAAAAACACCGTGATTACATAATTAGAGCATGTATTATATATCGAGAAAACATTATCTTATTATTTTCATGTATTCTTTTTGTGCTCTAACGGATTATACTCCGTGCACCTGATCCCCGCTAATTATGATTTTTGTAAAATATATAACCAAAATTAATTATGATATATATATATTGCATTTTAACAAACATAAAAATAATAATAATGTATATACAACAACATTTTAGGAAAAATAAAAAGTCTGAAGCTTTTGAAATATGTTTATTCTAAAAGTTAATTATATTTAATTACTTATTAATTTTTTGTCGACAGTACTACTCATCAACGATTATATGTATATATACATTATTTTATTTATCTCAAAACAATTAATATATACTAAGTCGCTGTCGTTTGTTTGCATAATTATAGTATTAAATATATATAATTATGATAGTTTTCTATACAAAGCACTCTTGATTACATAATTAGGCTATAAAATATATTCTTAAAAGCACTACATTATTGTATCTATAAACTCTTATTGTGATTTTTTTTCATAATAAACTATCTATTTTTTCATTTTAGTCCGTCTCATAACAAAGTATCTATTTCTTTTTTTTTTTAAATAATTGTACTATCTACCTAACGTTACAAATACCCTTACAACTTATAATATATTACACAAATGCTATTATCTTTATATCACCAGTTATTTTAGTCATTTCTACTTTATTCCTACTGCATCCTAGTATAATACTAATATTTCTAAAATCTCGTGTAAAAAACAAATGAATACATAGTTATGAAACGGAGGGAGTATTAGAGTTTGTACGTTTATATATAAAATTAATTATGTATAAAACTACTGTGATTGAATAATCAAAGCAAGAAATATATATTAAAAAAAGACAACATTATTGCTTTCGTATGACTACCTCGTGCTCTTTTATATATGCGTATTTACACATTAAAGTGTATAGTATAATTACAAAATTAACTATGATTATTATTGACCATTCTCAAATCCAACGACTGAGATTTAATCAGTATAGCGTTGACTAATTATGTATCACCACCACCACCGTAACAGAAGTGATCTTATCACTGCAAAAAAAATATTATTTTTGTAATAAGGTTTTTTTTTTCCTAAATTTATTTTTCTGCTACTAATGATATTAGAGACGGAATTAGGTATAAAATTAGGTTAACTACGTTAATTTTAAGGACGAAATTTCATTACAAATATACTAGTATTTTTTTTATAGTGTAATTATCACATTAAATACTTACACTTTTGGTTTTCCACCTTTGGAAAATACTGTATATCTAGTTTGTTTTGACATTTACTCATTTCTAATTCAACAATATCGATCAATACATGATCAAGAGCATTGAAGAATCCTGACTTCCATGCAGTCCTGAATTAGATCGATCAACAGCACTCATTCATTACTACACAAACAAACAAACTTCTGCCTTTGAGTGATCTAAAAGGGAAAGCGATCCAATGATCATAACTCATAAGGCCCAAAAAATAAAATAAAGACATCCTACGAAAAGGGTCTGTCTGATCGATCACATCTGCCATCCCTTTCCTTAACCAAAACCTCACTTCACTATTCAGCCACTTGTAATAAAGCAACAGATCAATATAGTGTCATAGCCAATGATTATTGATGAGCAATCCACTTTTCGATTATTCCAAGATCTCATTTTTTGACAAGAGAAGAAATGAAAACATTAGTTGTCATGAAGTAATGATGAAAGCCCAGATCAAATAAATGAAGATATATTTACATATGTACGTATGTATCGTAGAAATTTAATCAAAAGTCAAGGTAGGATTAGATAATGAATAATTGGCTGTATTTAGACTGCATGATCTTTTCTACCTACCCATTTATTTAGTTGTTTCTTCATTGCCCTTTTCACAATGGAAAGAGTTGCAGACAGTTGTGGGTTTTAAAAGAGGGCATGATTTGATTATATGCTTTTTGTTCGATTGATACTATGTGGGGAAATTGGAAAGTGTTCGTACCTTCTTGTGTCAGCTTTTTCTGATTTCTTGATGTTGATTTTTGTTGCTGAATGAAATTAGGGTTCTTCAATTCCTTCGCTTCTCAGTCCTCAGTATCGATTAATTTTGCCTTTCTCTCTTACCAATTTGATGATCCAATTTTTGTAGTTCGGTGTTCTTAATCAATTTGGGGAAATATGTGATGCGTTCCTGATTTGGAATCGGTTTGGGTATTCATGGGTTGGATTACCAAAATTCTCAAAGGATCGAGCCACAAAATCTCTGAAGGGCGAAACCGCCGCCGGAGATATGACGACGACGATGACGGCGAGGCGGCGGCGGCGGAGGAGGAGGCGGAGGTGAATTCCGATGGAGCTTTTGCTGCTGCTTCAGAGGTAATCAAATATCCTCACAGAGTTCAATTTCTGATGAGATTTGAATTTATTTATAGCTTCGAATTTTCAACACAGGACGAGTCGTCCGATTTCGACAGGGAAGAGATCGATCGAGCTATCGCACTCTCCATTGCTGAGCAGGACGAGAAAGGGAAGAAAGTAATAGGTAATTAATCAATCAATAATTTAATCGATCGACTAAAAAAATCTCTGCAACATCTGGCTGATTAGCGGCGATTTTCGTGATTTTTGCAAGAGACCGAGTCTAATGTGGAAGACGATGATGAACAGCTTGCTAGAGCTATTCAGGAGAGTCTGATCATGGATTCTCCTCCTCGAGCATCTCCGTACGACTATGGAAGCTCCTTCTTCCCCAATCCATTCTACTATCCTTCAGGAAACAGGTAATTAATTATTAGTCCAAACTACTTGCCGCCATTGATGAACATCTGAGCTCAATCCGAAAATGTAGCTAGACAGACATTAATGGATTCACTACGCACCATAGGTGTTCGACGAATTGTCTCTGAAGAAAGTTCATAAAGTTCATCGTCTGTATTGCAGAGTCTGTGCTGGTTGCAATAGGGAGATTGGCTATGGAAGATATTTAAGCAGCATTGGAGCCTTTTGGCATCCGGAATGCTTCCGTTGTCGAGCTTGCGATCTTCCGATCAACGAACCAGAGGTTCTCGATTGTTCAATTACTTTTAACGCTTCAAAGATTTTTCCAACGTTGATTGTTCATTCTCTGTTGCAGTTCTCCATGTCCGAAAATCGGCCTTACCATAAATCTTGCTACAAAGAGCTGCATCATCCGAAGTGCGACGTCTGCAAAAACTTCGTGAGTGTAAATTTTAGCGACGGAATTATGAATTTCAGATTTTTGCTAATCTTTTCGAGTATTACGACAGATCCCGGTGAATGCTGCCGGACTTATAGAGTACAGAGCGCACCCGTTCTGGCCGCAAAAGTACTGCCCGTTGCACGAGCACGACGAGACGCCTCGATGCTGCAGCTGCGAAAGAATGGAGGTAAGTTCAAATCCCAAAATTAGATGATAAAAAGAAAAGGTATGGATGTGAAGAAACGGAAAATGCAGCCGGTCGACGCGAGATATTTGACGCTCGAGGACGGGAGGAAGCTCTGCCTCGAGTGCTTGGACTCGTCGATAATGGAGACTCACGAATGCCAGCCGTTGTACCTCGAAATACAGGAGTTTTACGAAGGTTTAAACATGAAAGTCGAGCAGGCGATACCGTTACTTTTAGTCGAGCGACAAGCGCTGAACGAGGCCATGGAAGAGGAGAAGAAGGTCGAGCTTTTTTCGTTATCGTCGATAATCTTCGATGGAAATTTTTTTTTCGATCGATTTGCGCTTTGCAGGGTCATCATCACCGCCCAGAAACGAGAGGACTCTGTTTGTCGGAAGAACTAATCGTTAGAACGGTATGTTGCTATAAATTCGTCGTTCGAAAATAACAAAGATCGAAACTTTTTGCCAATAAATGCGTTATAGATATCGAGGAGGCCGAGAATCGGAGGGTATCGGATAATCGACATGTTCACGGAGCCGTACAAGCTGATCCGGAAATGCGAAGTGACGGCGATTCTTATACTATACGGACTTCCAAGGTGAACGTCGTTATAATTTCATCGACTCTATTGGAAAAAATTGAATTTGAATAGTTATTTGAATTTGTGGGTGTGGGTTTGGATTTCTGAGTTTGGATTTATGAATAGTAAAAAGTTGAATTTGAATAGTTGTTTGATGTGATATAAATAGATATTAATGTGAGGTTTTGAATGTAAAATAAATTTGTAGTATAATCCTGTGATAAAATCCAGAACACTTAATCTAATCGATTTAATCTCATCGATCCAGGCTACTCACGGGATCGATCCTCGCGCACGAGATGATGCACGCGTGGCTACGGCTGAAGGGCTACCCAACGTTAAGTCCGAACGTCGAGGAAGGCATCTGCCAAGTGCTGGCTCACATGTGGTTAGATTCCGAAATCATTTCGGCGTCCCGCGGCAGCGACGCGCCGTCGTCTTCTTCCTCCGCGCCGCCGCCGTCCGATGCGACGGCCGGATCGTCGAAGAAGGGGAAACGGTCCGAGTTCGAGAAGAAACTTGGCGAGTACTTCTTGCACCAGATCGAGACGGACGGGTCGGCGGCGTACGGCGACGGATTCCGGGAAGGGAATCGGGCAGTTGTCAAGTATGGGCTGAAGAGAACCCTGGACCATATTCTGCTGACCGGCTGCTTTCCCTGATTTCCTTTGAAGGAGCGCTTGGAGAAGAAGAAGTTACCGTATGAAAAAGGTAATATACAATTGAAGTGTTAGTATTTTGATGAAAAGAAATATCAAAATGCCATAGAAAATAAATATAGATATAGATATCATATGCATGTCTTAGGTATATTTATATTGATGAACAGAAATATAAATGACTTTCCATTTGAGAAATTGCAAAAACAATTTTTTGTATTTTTGAATAATATATTATTTATATTAGGCTATGGAATTGTACCGTTAATATTAAAAAAAAAAAAAAAATTGTATTAAATTATTAATGTTTTGTGGGAAAATTGCAAAAAAATATTTCACATTTATACCCCATTATCACTTTTGTTGTGTGTTTACCTAGCTTGCAAAATATATCTGGTCAAAGGCGCGTGACGTGAATGTCATGCGCAGACAAATTACATAAATAGCGATTTTTGTAACATATGAGATATATTTTTGCCAACTAGACAAAAGTTATAAAAGAATATAAGTGTAAAATATTTTTTACAATTTTTTTAAATATTCTGTTAATATAGATGATATATTTTATTTTTTATAATATTAATTGAAAAGTCAGTTGAATTTTCTATTGTATGAATACAAAATTATTATTATTATTATTATGAGCTTCCGAATATATGTCTAGAACTTCTGCAAATATGTTATTTTATTTATTGAATATAATTAATATTATTATGATTTTAGAATAATACTAGTATTGTTGCATAAATTATACATTTTGGCTAATTGTTTGTATGTATATATTTTCTCTGCCGGTCTCTATGCTACTTAATATTAAAAATATTTTTATATTTGTATAATTTTTTGTACAAATGTCATTATATTATAATTATAAAACACTAATTGAAGTATTTTTGTAATTTATTTATTAATTTGTACTATATTTTGATATAATAATTGATATTTAAATATCAATACATAAAAAATAAATGAGACCCTTAGAGCCGGACGTACCTGGAAAAATGGGTAAGGCTTTACTTGTGTTTTTTGAAATATTACTTATGTGTGCAAGATTTAAAATATTGTTCAGTTTTTAAATTAATAGCGCAAACATGCTACATATGCTATAAGTTATATTTTATATGTACTATCATTTTAATATATTTATTCACTCGAAAATTTCTCTTTTTTATTATAATAAAAATAATAACAAATTAATGGTAAAATATATTTAATTATTTTATACATAAAGTACAAAAGAATGAAATAACAAAACTATTTTGGATTGAGAGGAAAAAAATGTACGATTTATTATATATTTTCTTTGTCCCAAATCCAAGCACTTTTTATACATTTTTATTCGTTCACTCAAAAATATCTATTTTCTAATTTAATAAAAATACTCTACATACAAATATCAAAATGCCACTAGTTTACCCAAATTACAAAAATAATACTCCCTCCAGCCCAGATATCACGTCCACGTTGTCGTTTCTATCCATCACATATACCATACATATACCATGTCACTTTCCTTTTTTGGAAAATGATTACACACTTTAATCTCATTTTAAACTTTTTAATTAAACTAATTAGTTATCTTAATCTTAATTTATAATTATTTATATTATAGGATAATTATTTTCACTAATATATTATTAATTATCTACTAATTACACCCCTTATAAAATACCGTGTCTACAGTGTAGCAGACACGGTATCTAAGACGAAGGGAGTATTATTTAATTTAAATTTTATAAAACGACAATATCAAGTTATTTTACATATTTTTACTAATTAATAAATAAATAAATAAAAAGAAAAGACGATCATTTCGAAATAAGCCGGAAGAATTATTAATTTATAATTAATACAATATCATTATATTTAATCAGTGCAAGTTGCTAACAACAAAAGGCAATCAATGATCAACACACTAATCAAACCCTACGACTAATCAAAAGGTATCTTAAGGCTGTCTCTAGCGTTTGATCCTACATGGCAAAACGACAACACAAATGTCGTTTCATTCACAAAACCCACTAACCCCTAATTTATCAATAATTTCTGTCACACTCCAAACACAAAAAAAAAATCCATACAAAATTACAAATTCAATTTTCTTGCCGTCCTAATTAACCCACAATGTCCTTCCTTGCAACATTTTCCCTCCTCTCCATCTCCGCACTGTCTTTAATTTCCGCTGACAACAACAATGTTACTACAGACTTCACACAGCCTCCGGGATGGCCCTCCACGTGTCAAACATTCGTCACGTACCGCGTCCGATCGCCGCGGTCGAGCCTCGGCGCCGTGTCGGACCTTTTCGGGATCAGCCGAATGTCGATCGCCGCCGTGAACAATCTTACGTCGGAGGATGCCCGGCTGGCCCCCGACCGGGTCCTATTGATTCCGATCACGTGCACTTCGAACGGGACTCGGTATTTTTCGAACGCGACGTACCCGATTGAGAGGGGCGACACGTTCTACTCGGTCTCGACGCGGGAGTTCCAGAACCTCACCGAGTACCATCTCGTCCTCGACGCGAATCCGGCGTTGAAGCCGAACAATCTGACGATCGGCGCGGCGGCGGTCTTCCCGTTGCTTTGTAAGTGCCCCGGAGAGATCGGGAAGGGGAGCGATCAGTACCTCGTCACTTATGTATGGCAGCCTGGCGACGACGTCTTCCTCGTCGGAAACATGTTCGAGGTTTTTGATATATATATATATATTTATATACTTGTTACAATATATATAGTTTTTTTGTCGATTATTTTCTTCGTAACGTTACAAATGACTTATTCTCTTTTTTGTTTTTTTTTTTCACTTTTAAATATATTTAACGAATATAAATCAATTTAATTAAAATTTAATCGTGATTCACTCAAAATCTCTTCAATAAACAAAATTTTTTAATTTATTTGTATTTAAAACTCTCTATTTTTTACAAAAATTAATTATAAATAAATAAATAATTTTTATTTGTAATATATAAAATTTTATTATTTATAAAATGATATTCATATATATATTATTAAGATACAGTGCTAAAAATATTTAAATATATATTTTAATTTTTTTTAATTATATATATGGATTCATATTTTTAAAATACCAACGATACTATTCATATAAAAAAATAATATTCTATCTGTCCCAAAAAAGTGTCTTATTGAAAGAGTTGACACGAGAATTAAAAAATAATAATATTTAATTAAAATGGGTATAAAGTAGAATATAAATGACTAATATGCCTTTACTTTTTGAAGAATTTTAAAGAGTATGTTAGAATAATAATTAGAGATACTATGAAAATATGAATAATTTTGTTATAAAGTGGGGACCACGACTACTAAATAAGGAAACAAGATAATTATTTTGGGACGGAGAAAAATGGAAAAACTAAGACAAATCTTTTGGGATTGAGGGAGTAAAATAATATCGTAATTTATTATTAATAACTTACTAGTGTACCCTTTCTGAAATAGGGTTCGATTATTTTACTGGAGAGAGATGGAGTATATAAATATGATTTCATTATTCAATATGTATATATAACTGTGGTTAGGGAGCTGATTTTAGGGTTTAGGGAATAGCAAATCATTACACGATATATATCGCATCACAAAATTAGTACATTAATTTGAAATAATTAGCAAATTGCCATAGACATATATAGCATATAGTATGTTATATAATGTATTATATATTATGTGATAGATTTGCTATTTTTTTTTATAGACATTTGCTAATTAGATTAAATTATTACTAAGCTGAATATAACATAAATTCTCTCAAAAAAAATGTAACACAGGTGTCCCCGTCGGATATCGTTCGAGCTAACAACAATCGGAACTTCACCTCAGCCTTATGTCTTCCCGTATTAATACCTACAAAATCCTTACCGATCCTCCGGCAACGTTTTCCATCGGAGAAGACGAAATCCAGAACTGTCCGAACAGCAATTTCAACTTCTCTAACAGCTTTCTTGATCATCTTATTAGCTCTTATGGCTTTCTTCTACAAAAAAAGGAAGTCGTCGACAAGGTCTGGTTTCGACCCCTCGGAAAAAGCCTTCAATTCCGAAGACATCGAGTCGAAGGCGATTAATAGTAGCAAAATATTGCCGGGCTTGTCGGGCTATCTCGGAAAGCCAATAGTTTACGATCCGAATGTGATCGTGAAGGCGACGATGAACTTTAACGAACGGTGTAAGATTGGTCGCTCGGTCTACAAAGCCGTGATCGACAATTGCGCATTCGCCGTTAAGAAGACGGGCGATGCGACGGAGGAGGTAGGAATATTACAAAGGCTTAATCACGCTAATTTAGTGAACTTATCGGGAATTTCTTCGGACAACGACGGGAATTTTTATCTTGTTCACGAGTTCGCCGAGAATGGATCGCTCGAGTCATGGCTCCACCCGAAGATCCCGGCTTCTTTGCGAACGCTTACGTGGAAACAAAGGTGTTTTTTTTAATAAAAGCAGTTTTAATTTTATTACATTAGGTTGCTGATAGCACTTGACGTCGCCAAAGATCTTTTTTCTTTTTTTTTTTATAATTATCTTCATATGTGATAAAAACAATTTTAACTTTACTAAAGTAGGTTACTGATAGCTCTTGACATCGCCGAAAGTTTTTTTTTATAATTATTTTCATATGTGATAAAAAAGGACTTTTTTTTTTCTTTTTTATAATTATTTTTATATGTGATAAAAATAATTTCAAGTTTCAACTTTACTACATCAGGTTGCTGATAGCTCTGGACGTCGCCAACGGTCTCCAATACTTGCACGAGCACACCGAGCCGAGCATTGTCCACAAGGACATCACGACGGGTAACATTCTTTTAGACGGCAGGTTCAAAGCGAAGATCGGTAACTTTGGGTCAGCGAGACGAGCAACGTGCCCCGTCATGTTGAACATCGACGTGTTCTCGTTCGGGGTCGTGCTTTTGGAGTTGCTTTCGGGGAGAAAGGTTATGGAGACGAAGGAGGGGATATCGGCGTGGAAGGAAGTTAAGGTTGTTTTGGATGTCGAGGGTCGGAGGAAGGAGGCGTTGGCGGAGTGGATGGATCCGTCGTTGAAAGATTCGTGCCCTATCGACGATGCTTTGAGCTTGGCCGTGTTGGCGAGGGCGTGCACGGCCGAGAAGAGCCTCGACCGCCCCACGATCGGGGAGATCGTGTTCGGGTTGAGCGTTGTTGCGCAAGCGTCCCCTACTTGGAACTCGAGGTTTGAATCGATCGAAATGTTTAATGTTGCGAATTCCATTATTGCCCGTTGACTTTTTTTTTTAACTCTTCGGACAATGTCCGTTAATGTAACCATCATATCTATAGAATGTTTTTTTTTTTTACTTTGAGTGGTATGTTTACTATAGACGATTAATGTTTTGTTCATATATAGTCACTCTGTCCTATCAAAGTAGTTCATTTTTTCGTTTTTTAGTCGCTGCACGAAATTAGTTTATTTTTTCTAATTACAATAAGCGATATAAATTTTGGTCTGTCATAACAAATCGTTCTTATAACAATCAAATTCGAAGAATTTGATGTATTCTTTGTTTTAAAATTTTTATAGTTATAATTTTTTATTATGTTAATTGCATTTAAATTATTAAAGTCAATTTATTTTTTTATTATCTAATTGCATGTATTACTTAGAATCAATACCATAGTTTTTTTTTTAAAAAATAATTTCAATAAATAAAATAAAAAATGTTTTAAATAAAATAAAATATTCTAACATTTATTTTATTATTTCATCAAATACAAAATATTTTAAATAACACTTTAGCTATGTTCTTTTACGATTTAAAATTGATTTGAAATCAGAGGTTAAATTTGAGATTTTAATTAAATAGTATTTTAACTGTGATGTTTTGTGAGAGAAAATAATACTATATTTTTACTAGAAACCGTGCAAATGAATAATACTGATTTTGGTTTGAAATGATATGAGAACAAATCGATACATATTACTTAATCAACACTTTATTATAAATATTATATTACTCAATCAAATTAATTAACTATCTAATACAATATTTTTTTAATACCGGCTCTCAAAATTTTTTATATTACTATTAATTAATCACCTAAACTTTTAAAAACTCAAAACTTGCTGAATCTTTAGGCAATGGATCATATGCTATATATTACTCCCCCCGTCCCCCATAATTTGTTCCTATTTTTTATTTTCGTCTGTCCCACGTAACATGTCCTTTCTATTTTTGGAAATATAATTATGCACTTTAATCGTATTTTAAATTTTAAATTTTATAATTTTTTTTAATTTTAATTAAACTATTTATTTATCTTCATCTTAATTTATAATTATTTTTATTAAATAATAATTATTTTTACTAATACACTTCTTAATTACTTACTAATTATACTTTACCTAAGTTTTCGTGTCTACAGTAATACACTCATATCACATGAGACGGAGGGAGTATATATTATGTTAAAAAAATAATTAGTTTTATTTGTATTATTAAATTATATTATTAATATGATCAAGATAAATAATTTTTATGAGATTCAACACACATGCTGAATTATGTTTTTTCAGCAGGAAATCTCTTCAGAAATTTTTATCTAAACTAAATTTAATTATACATGTTTGCCGGGTCAAACCTAAATCATGTCTTTGATTATTTTTTTTCTAAAGGAATCAAATTAAATATTTATTTTTATATTATAATAAAAATTAATTTATACTTAAAAAAGTATGTTAAGATATATTTATATCATATTAAATAATTATTTTAATTTAAAATTTACTGACTAAACTCTAAATTACTCCCAAAAAAAAAATGGTTATTTGCTTCGAAAAAATAATTCAGATATTGAATTGATTCCTAAATAAAATATAAAAAACTTTAGAATTAGCATAAGAAATGGACTAAAAAAAGCTCGTTGACATTCAACTAGATTTAAAAGTATAATAAAGTTTTAAATATTAAAAATATTACTCTCTCTGTCCCACATAATTTATTCATATTTTCTATTTTCGTCCGTCCCACGTAACTTGTCCTTTCTATTTTTGAAAATATAATTATGCACTTTAATCGCATTTTAAATTTTAAAATTTATAATGTTCTTAATTTTAATTAAACTATTTACTTATCTTAATTTTAATCTATAATTATTTTTACTAAATAATAATTATTTTTACTAATACACTTTTTAATTATTTATTAATTATACTTTACCTAAATTCTCGTATCTACCGTAATAGTCCCATATTTTCTGGGAAGGAGGGAGTATAAAGTTTCAAAATTTTCAAGATTCATAGCATTGACAATGAAATCGACTCGAAAATTTTATATATATATTTTTTTAATATTAAAATTATTAAATACTATAATAAAACTTCAGAATTTTGAATCTTAACACACGAAATGGATTTAGGTATTATACCAGAATTTATTGCGATATTATTTTCAAAATTATTAACCAAATTTCAGGTAATGTTAACTTCGAAACTAACCTAAAATAAAACAAACCCTTTTATATTTATGTTTTGTTGGTGTTTTGGGTATTATTTCTAAAATATAATTTTCAATATAATATTTCAAAAAATAATAAACTTTAACTTTTGAAAATAAAATAATACTCTTTGTCTTATGTCAATATATCCGTTTTTATTTTGATAGGACTAAAACCATTTTTTTTTAATAATTGTATTATCTATCTAATTTTTTTTTTTTTAAAAAAAAACTCTTTTATAACTTACAAAAATATTGCAAAAATGTAATTGCATTTATTTAACTAAATTATATGTATTTGTTTACTTTGTGTTTTTTATGAATGTATTTTTTTATCTTTTTTTTTTTTTTATGTTGGTACGAGGAATCGTACCAATAATATAAAAAATAATATTCACTTCATCTGCTCTAAGGCTCGTATTTATCTTTTGCGTAATTGTATTTAACATTAAAAATATTTTTATATTTGTATAACTTTTATACGAATATCCTTCTATTAGTATTATAAGATATTAATAGAAGTATTTTTGTATTTTTTTCTTAATTTGTACTATATTTTGATATAATAATATATATTAGATATATATTGTGTTAAAATATATATATATATTATATTTATAGAGACTCATACGACTCAAAAAATAACACATTTATATTTTAACATATGTATATGTAAAACAAACTAATTAATATATATACATTGTATTAATTCAAATAATATTATGATAATAAAATTCCCTATATATGTCCTAATTAAGTCTTACACCCTAACTATTCCAGTAAATTTCATACAATTTGTGAAAAATATTGACTTATATAAAATTGAAATTGAAATTGAAATTGAAATTGAAATTGAAATTGAAATTCATTTTTTTATTATTTTCTCTTTTTTTTATTATTTTTTTTAATTAATTAATTTTTTTTTTATAATTGTCATCTCATCATTTGGCGAAACTCATGAAACCCTAATTCCCCTTTCCCTTCCAAATCGAACGCCCGAATCATCGCGGCGCACTCATCGTACGATTTCGGATCCCCCAGTTTCCCCAGAACCCGCTGGAGCCCCGCCGCCGTGATCCGACCCGACCCGCTCTCCATCTCAAACACCCCAAACGCCGCCCTCAGATCCTCCTCCCTATCTCCGCCGCCGTCCTCCTCCACCATCAGCCGCACGAAATCTTCGAAATCGAGAAAATCGTCGCTATCCCCGTCGAGGTACTCAATTATCGCCTGAGCATCCTCGAACGACATGTACTCCCCAACCGACGCGAAGTACGATCGGATCTCCAGCGCCGAGATCTTCCCGTCCCCGTCGGAGTCGAAGCGGCGGAACACCTCCCGCAGCTCCTCCTCCCGCGGCGGCGCGACGGTTGACGCCGATTTGGGGGACCCGGACCCGGACCCGGAACCGGAGGAGGTCGACTTGGATTTCGGCCTGCGGCGGAGCAACTTCTTCGGAGAAAATGAACAGAAATGTTCGACGGATTGAATTAGAGATTTCATTGATGATTAATTAATTGTAGAGATAATTTACAGAGTGAGTTTTGTAATTAGAGATGGAGATGGAGATAGAGATTGTGAGTGAAGTATTTGTAGTGTGGAGATGGACGATGATGGCGGGAAATTTCTGAGAAATTACGTGAGGAGGAAACTGCATGGAAATTTCACCGGGGCGCAAAACGACGACGTTTCCTGGCAGCCTTTTTGCATCTTCTTATGAAATACTCTTAGAATTACTACTGTTCTATTTTGGCGTAGGCAACCTTCTTTTTTTTTTTTTTTCTCAAAAATTTTATTATATACTTCGGGTGTGTTTGTTTCTGGGTTTGGGTTTTTGGATTTGGATTTTTTTGAATAATAAAAAATTGAATTTGAATAGTTGGTTGACGTGATATAAATAAATATTTATGAGATATTTTGAATGTAAAATAAATTTATAGTATAATATAACAAAAATTGAATTTGAATAGTTGGTTGACGTGATATAAATAAATATTTATGAGATATTTTAAATGTAAAATAAATTTATAGTATAATATAAAAAAAATACTTGTTTAATATGATATTTTTTTTTAGAGAAAAAAGAATTTGAATAGTAATACAACCTTCATCTATCAATTTAAAAGATATACTCCCTCGGCCATATTTACTTTTGTTTGAGTTTTAAATATTGATTATTATATCAAAATATAGTACAAATTAAGGAAAAATGACAAAAAAAACTTCTACTAGTGTCTTATAATACCAATATAATGATATTTATACAAAAATACAATTATAAAGATATTTCTAATGTTAAGTACACAAAAGATAAATATGACTCTTGAAGACGGACGTAGAGAGTACATTTTGTCATTTTTATCTGTTTATCTAAGGCTTCTCAAATGCCTTCAAATGTTCGGTAGCCGCTTCAACAGGCATGGTATTTAGATCGCATACCTGTTCGATCTTGGTTATAACCTGATAATATATATTATTCACAGTATTGAATAGTTTCTTTATCACGTTGTATTCAGGGATGATTTTGACTTTCGAAGGGCTCGAGACAAAAAAATTAATAATAATAAAGACCCCTAGATTGTATATAATATTTGTATTTATAATAAAATAAATTATTTTTCTAATATTTTTAGACGGAAAATAGTACTTCCTTCGTCCCAATACAATAGTCATGTTTACCATTTTTGTTCGTTCCAAAACAATAGTCTCATTTTCATAAATAACCATATTACTGTAAAACTACTGTTACTTTTTCATTATTATTACACAATTGCCATTATTTTTTATACTAATACACTCATGAGGGCAACAGAGTCTTTTATTCGTACTTTTTTATCCACTGTCAATACAATATCAATATTCTTTAAATCTCGTATAAAAAATAACTCATACTATAATTTTGAGACGGAAAGAGTGTTAAAAAGCTTTTCTAAATTTTTGAAACATCAAGAATTTAAATACAAGACCTCATTATTATAAATTCACTCCTACACCACTAAACTACATTATTTTATACATATATAATATAAATATATAACGACTTCTCTATTCACTCTATATCTATTGTGTTTGGTTTACATTTCAAAAAACAAGTAAACATTGTTAGCGGCAAGATTTCAACAAAAATATAGTATTATTTTTTTTTACAAAATATTATATTAAAAACTATTTAAATGAAATTCAAATCAAAACCTCAATTTCAAATCTAACATACAACCTTCATAGTTATTTTAAACTAATAAGAAGGGTTGGTTAATTACTAAGGGTTTGTTCAACCTATTAACACAATATATAATATATATATATATATACTATATTCATCCACAAAAATAATAATAATAATAATAATAATTTAATACAAAATATTATTATTTATGTCGTTGATACAATTTTTCATATTTCACATAAAATATATATATTTATCCAAAAACACAAAGTGAACATGTCATACTATTATTTAACCTTAAATTTCAAAAAACTACTTATTATTATTATTATTATTATTATTATTATGAAAATTTACAACAATATTATAATTATATAAATTTACAATATAATAAAAATTTCATTTATAACCCAATTCCTTGTACAAAACACGTGTAATTAGAAACGAATCAAATAATCTCATTTAATACAGTATATACTTTTATTAAACAAATCTTATTTACTTCAAAATCACACACTACACCATCATAATATATATTTCATATGTTTTCATAATCAAATTATGCATATAAAGTTATATATATACATATATATAAACCCTATATATATATCGTTGCTTTGTATCCTTAATATAAAAATAATAGTCGTGTTTAATCTAATTTAAAAAACAAGAATAGAAGTTAATATGAGCAACAAATCAAGCTTCGTAATCGTGTTCTTAATGGTAGCGCTCGTTATCCTACCAGAATGTTCACAAGCGGATTTTGCGAGTTGCTTCAAGAAGTGTTTCAAAGATTGCAGCGACGGGAAAATGAATCCCGGGTGTGCTCTCAGGTGCAATAATAAGTGTTCGGGTCAGAATAAAAAAGAGGAAACAAAGAATATGAATTTAGTCGGATGAAGGAATTTCTTGTGTGAATCAAAATAATGGAAATATGTTTCCTTATATCGTCCTATATATCGAATAACAGTTTCTTTGATTTTATAATATATTGCAAAATAGTATCTATGAGGCCGCTAAAAATAATAATATATTTCTATTCGATTGTTGTTAATCATATATAACTAATAAATCTTTCCTAATTTTTAACCAATCGAATCAATCTCTCTCTCAAGTCAAAAAAAAAAAAAATCACTTCTCCTTATATTAAGGTTTGTTTGGTTGTAGTTGAATTTTTATTGAAATATTATTTTGATTTGATATTTTGTAAGAAATAATAATATATTTTTATTTAACATTATACAGGTTGAATATAGCGTTGATTTGGATTACATCCTATTTAAATAAAAAATTAGGTTGGAGTACTTAGAGTTGAGTTTGGACTATATTATTGCTTAAGATTGGGAATCGAAATCTGTTATTTTGTTTTAATTTGTTCTATCCTATAAAGTATCAAATATGGTAACACCCTAATCTATAAGTAGCTTTAAATAAACATCATATACACACACGAGATAAGGCAATTTCTAACCCATCAATTGTATTTATCCAATTTTAACTCTATGCAGTTGCTACAGTAATTTTACTTTAACGATAATTCTATTTTTCACTATTATTCTTCAAATATTCAATTTTTCCTATTATTTTAAACAACTTTTTATTTTTATAATTTAAATAAAATTTTTAAAAATTTAAAAAAATAAAAATTAAATTTATAATTTAAAAAAAAATTAAAAAAAATTAAAATAATAATAATAATAATAAAGCAACCCCATTTTTTGGGTTACGCAACACCAAAATCGGCATTGCTAGCGCCATAATGGCGCTGGATTAAAGTTGCTCTTAGTTGTACCAAATAAACATTACATAAACACACATAAAAACAAGGACAAAGGAATTATTAAAAAGATACGTAAACATATGAATATATTTATCCATGCATTTTGTGTAATTAATTTATATATTTTCTATTTTTGACTATTTTTAATCATTTAAGTATATTTTTATAGATAATTTATATGTTTGTACATGTAGAATATTTTATACTCTAGAGATTATAAGTTATAACTCAAATCTTACTTTACATGAAATAAGATTTTTATTTATTAATAATTTAGAGAAAAATTCGAACCAGATATTACATGATTGATCAATATATTCTACACATGGTATATGTTTATTATAATTTCTTGTTAAATTAAATATTAACATGTTATATTTTTTAAAATCAAAAGTATAATATATTCAATAGGATCTTATTTTATAAAAAAATAAATTTTATAGCACAAATAAATAAATAAATAAAATATATATTATATATAATTAAAATAAATTGGTTTATAAAAACTAGAAGTTTTAAATGTATATTTATATAAGATGTCATATTCAAAGGCATAAAAAAAAATAAAAAAATAAAAAAAACAAAACACCAAAATTTAGAATATATTATTATTCATATAATAATCAATAAAATTTTCATTTGAAGAATAAAATACACTCACCCTTTTTTATTTGAATATATTGAAATGAGAAAGAAAAATATAATAATTTCTATTATATTTTATTTGTCCGACTTTAAGGGCTACAATTATTTTTTATTTGTTAATATTTAAATAATTTATTCAAAAATATCATTGTATTTGTATTATAAAAGACTAATAAATATATTTTTGCACTTTTCTTTTGATTTCTATGGCGTATTGATATAATAATTAATATTCAAATATCAATATGCAAAAATATTCATGACAATCTTCTTGCGGACGGAGACAGTATAATTAATTAAATTTTTTTTAATCATGTCCCATCACATGAAAAAGATGTTTTCAATATTTTTAATTTTAATTTGAGGCTACCAAAGCATATTCTTTCTATTCCATTGATGAATTTTGTCGGACTCATGACCAATTCATTCAATAGATATAAATGGTCTTACTTTATTTTAATTTTATTACTTGAATTCGAGTAATCAACACTTCTAAGAAACGTGAAAAAAAAAAAAAGGGGGATTTTTATGTTAGTCACTAAGAATTATCAAAATATTTTAAAAAATTAAAATATTGTTTCGAGTAAAATAATAGATTCAAAAGTTGCGATCATTTTGTATTTAGCCACATTTTATTAAATGAAAATGATATTTATTATCTCCCATCAAAACATTATAATTTATTAATTATAAAATAAATACATGAATTATAAATGATCCGTGGAGTTATTTTTTTATCGATGACAAGTCAGGCCGGTAATGCACAAACTTGCACAATCCGAAACTAAGTCCGAGCATTAGCTTTTGTTTAATAAAAAAAAATTAAAATTCTTTGATTAAATTCATGTGTTTCTTTTATATATATATATATATATATATGACTTATCGATTTTGAATGTGTAACAACATGATCCAAAATAATAAAATGTAACTATTATTTTTTGTGTACAAAATCACATTATATAATTAAATATATGGGGCAAGAAGATTGCCCATTTTGGTCATATCTAACCACTAACTATCAGTGTCCTAATATATTCCCCATGCCATGATTGTTTTGGCCCAACTCTAGTTAAATTATTTGACAAAATTAACCATCATTTCCACACCTAAATTGAACAAACAGTGATTTGATATTCTTTTAAAAAACTGATAAAATATTTAAAATTTACTTGTGAGATTTGATTTTCGATTTTACTATTTCAACTTTTTTTTTTTATGTATTATATTACACTAAAACTAACTTTTATATTAAAAATATTATATCAATATAAATTTATATCACATCAGATAATTTTTTCAATTCAAAATTTTACTATTTGTATCATCGCATGCATTTACCGAAGCCTTGACAGGAAAGGAAATAATAATACTAATAATAATAAGTATATAAATAAATAATACTCCAGACAAGGCAAGGCATCATATATACTACTACTACTATTATTTTCTATATAAATTATTGTGATTATATCTTCTCTAACGTGACAAGGAGCACCACTACTGAAAAGTGACGGCCCAATGAAAATCTGCCACGTGGCCCAATACTGTCGGTCGTATATGAGATGCGAATATCTCACCCACCCTTAAATCCGAGAGACCTCATCGCAGGCGATGCTCCAATTTCCTTAACGGCGAATTCTGCCATTTCCGGCGGAACTTTCCGGCAAGAACCAGCGCCGGCGATGGCGTCCTTCATAAGCTACCACCTGTCGGAGCACCCCTCAATCGTCGGTTTCCGGTGGAGCCACACCCAATCATGGGGCTCCACGTGGTCATTCCTCTTCTCCTCAATCGCCCTCTATTTATCCACCGCCGTCGTCTTCCACTGCCTCCTCCGCCTCCTCCTCCGGCACCGCCGCCCCGTGGCGGTGGGCCCACTCCCGGCCTTCCACTCCCTCGCGATGGCCCTGGTCTCCGCCACCATCTTCACCGGCATCCTGGTCTCCGCCGCCGCCGAACTCCGCGACACGCGGTGGCTGCGGCGGCGGCTGCGTACGACGCCGTTTCAGTGGCTCCTCTGCTTCCCGATCGGCACGCGCCCCTCCGGGCGCGTGTTCTTCTGGTCGTACGTCTACTACCTGTCGCGTTTCCTCCACGCGCTCCGGTCGTTCCTCGCCATTCTCCGGCGCCGGAAACTTTCCTTCTTCAAGCTCTTCAACCACTCCACCCTCATCTTCTCCTCCTTCCTCTGGCTCGAATTCTCTCAGTCCTTCCAAATCCTCGCCATTCTCCTCACCTCCCTCGTCTACGCCGTCGTCTACTCCTACCGCTTCTGGACCGCCGTCGGATTACCCGCCGCCTGCTTCCCCGTCGTCGTCAATTGCCACATCCTCCTCCTCACCGGAAATTTGCTCTGCCACGTCGGAGTCCTCTCCCTCCATTACTTCAAAGGCGGTTGCAACGGAATCGGAGCTTGGCTCCTCAATTCTGTCCTCAACGGCGCGCTCCTCTTCCTCTTCGTGAATTTTTACGTGAAGATGCGCCGCCCTGCCCTTTCCACCGCCGCGCCGCCGCCGGCCGGAAAACTCGAACCAGTCAAAGATACAACGGATATGTAACTATATGACGATAATTTATACAGATATACAATTTTTTTTTTTTTAGAGAATTTATTAGGTTTTAGATTTGTATGTATTGTGAAGCAAATTCGCTTTTAGGGTTAATTATTTAAATAACTTTCGATATATATATATATATATATATTTAAAGTGTATGTAATTCAATAATTGAGAAGCTACTCTATATTTATATTAATATCAAAATACCTCCATAACTTTTATCAATTACTTACAAAACTATTAAATTTTTTTACTTTTAAAACTATTAAAATACTATTATTTATTAATCAACTTCAAACGCCTGGACTGAAGAAGTATATATATATATATTCGTTTTCTTCAATAAAATATAATTCTCCAATTTGAAACGTGACAAGAAATGCAAACAAACATCCAAAAATTTCAATGCAAGAAAATTGTTTTCTTGTATTACATTGCATGAAATAAAGCCTCAACAAAATATGGTACAGATGCCGCAACAAAATCTACATTAAGTGCAAAATTGTATCTAACTATCAAAACTATTTTGTCAGGATTCAATGTAATGTAATGTTCTTACCAGAATTAGTGTTTCAAGGTTAGAATTAACCGACGCAATTCAGTGTTCGGATCGTTGCGACTGCGAACAGCAAGCTTTCTTCAGCTCATTGTACCTCTCAAGATCAAATCTTTTAACCTTAAACAGCCGTCCTTGCTTGGCGCTGAATCGGGTCTGAAAGTACCCCTCGAAAGAAGGTTCTTTCGCTGTTCTAAGGAAGAACCCGAAGGCTCCCATGAGATAAACCGACGTGACGAAGAAACAAACGGGTTCCATGACGTCCCATGTGAGTTCCCAGAATGTTAGTCGCATGAAGGCTGCTGTCTGGACGACAAGATAGGCTAATCCAAATCTGAGCTCCCGTTTAACTGACGCCTCTGCAGTGCGATCGATTGTAGCCTTCTGTTTGTCCAATTCTTGAAACTCCTTTATTCTGGGATCATCCACAGATGGCGAGGACACCGGGATTAATCCCTCGATGACTTTCACTACCTGTAAGAAAGAAATGGTACACAAGATTTGGGTAAAATATAGATTCACTTACCTCTATGCATTAGTATGATTCCTTAGGTTCAATTAACTTCATCACCAATCAAAACAAAAAATCGACCTCCTAACATCAATGCCTACTCGACAATTCAGACCCAAAGAATTACGAAACAAACTAGTAACAAAACCAAACAGTCGAATCCTCTGTCTTAACTATAAACATGGACAGAAATCGATACCCGACCTACAATTCACAATTCTTGAAATGATCTATCAGAAAAGAGGGCAAAGAGAGATCGAAGAACTCAATTGCTTAGACCTATACGACTCCCAAAAAGATGGAGATCCTTTTCAATGTGTCTCTACCTTAACTCAAACCAAAGAGAATAATAATCGAAACATAGAAACAAGCCCGTCATCAATTCTCTGTTAGATCACAATGTGTGTATATATATATATGTATATATATGTATAATATATGTTTGAAGGAATTTTAATTTAACAATGGAATGAAAATTCTGCAATTGATGAAAGATGAATGATCCACCCTCTAATAAAAGGTCACCATCTTGTTCTAAGAGATCTGGGGCCAAATACTTTCCTGTGGAAGAACAGAGAAACAAAAACACATAATAAAAAAAGCTCATCAGTCCTCAGTAGTCTCCAAATCAAATTCATGGGGAACAAAAATTTAAACCAGATTAAGAGTTTAGCCACTTCAATCTATGGTGATTTTGAGCTTCGTCTACGTTTTAAGGCTTCTGGTGTTATCAACAAATGATTGAATCGAATGTAGTTTAGATTGAATTCAGTTAATGGAAAATTAGGGATTGATTGCGAAGAAATAAATCCCAACCTGCTCCGGCCGGAGGAACACGACGTTCCCGAGAACAATCACTGTCCCCGATTCATCAAGTGTTGTTGCGAATTCCAGGCCTTGATCGACGCTGGAGCATTCGTTAACGCAAATCTCCATGAATTCTAGATACGTAATTGAGTCTTTCTTCATCTGCCTCAGATTCGATTTCACCTTTTCCAACTGCGACAGGCGTAGAATCTTCTTCGCATCCGCCACCGTTACTTTCCCAGCCATCGATGCCTCCGCCGCCGCAGGCGGATTCAACCGTCGATTCCTCTCACCATCCATTTCTCGAAGCTTCTCCAGTAACTTCTCCCCGGTAGGGACGAACCCTAGCGCCGCGGGATTCACGGCGGCCGGCGACTGACCGCGGTGTAGAAATCGCCTTAATATCCCCTCATCTCCGGGATCCGGCGCGCGTACGTGATTCAATGCGGCGGATCCGACCACCGTCCGCGGCGACGATGTACGGCAGTTTGTTAATGTACGGCTATTGATCCTCGACATAGTATTGAGGCGATGGGCCAAGGATTTCCTCAACAGCGCCATTGCGGAAGTACAACAACGCAGATCAAGAAATTAGGGTTTAATCTCTCCGAATTGATTGAGAAATTGTGGAAGACGGTTGGTGAAGGCCTCTCTCATTTGTAGGGTTCCAAAAACGGACCAAGAACAAATATTCCGATAAAAAAATATATATTAATAATTACTGTTAATTTAAATATACCAAAATTAGAAGTGGGCCCCAAGGCCGGTTTGAATAAGGCCTAAAATTTGGAAGATGTTTATTTCTAAGGGCGTAAATACGTCGTCGTTTTGTGGTCAGTTTCCAGCCTTCCCGGAACGGTCTTCGTACGTGTGCCACGTGGTTGGATGAAATGGACCGGTTCCTACTGCTGAATTGCACTGTTGTTGAACGAGATAAATATATATTTATTTATAGTCATTTTTTAAAAAATATAATATATATAAATATATATATTTATCAAATATCATATAATAATATGTTTAAACGGAGATATATATTTTTAATTTTAAATTTATTTCAATATAGTATAAAAAAAATAAAAATTATGGAATGATAGAATTTGATAAATATAAATAAGTGTTGAATATGATAATTTTAATAGGAGAAAAAATTTTATACAGTATGAAAAATTTAGGTAAGGTTGATTTTACTTGTAGGATAAATGAATTTTTTTTTTAATAAGTTTGAATAATTTATTAAATTATTTAATATTTAAATTTGTTAAAAAAATAAATAGTCGGATAGAATCAAAATTTGTTAGAATGAAATATAGTTACATGGAACTCGGTTCTTAAAAATAAATCCAAATTATAAAAAGCTCATCTTAATTGCAATCATCATACTCCAAGATAATAATAATAATAATAATAATAATAATAATAAAATTGTATATTATTCTAAAATAGCATGGATTTGTTCACTTAAGTGTTTTTTAATTGAACAAATTCCTTATAAATATTACTATAAAAATATAATATACAAACAATAATAAAATATATATTATTCATTAAAAAAATCAATAATTTAATAAAAAATATTATTTTTATATAATCAAAACAATTTTTTATATTTAATATAAAAAATATATTCCTTAACAAAAATACAAAATGAACAACCTCAATACTATATTTAAAAATATATATATATATATATAGAGACAACGGTCTTCTTAAGTATTTTTCTATGCTTTAAAGATATTTTTATATTTTGGAATTAAAAGTTATTGAACAACGAAGGTTAACAAGAGGAAAATCGAATGACTAAATTATATTAGATTAATTTAGTCATTATTATTATTAGATGATGTTAATAATTGTCTCATCTAAAATATTAAGCTTGACCGAATACGTTGTCATATATTTATTTATCTACATATGAGAGTCATACGACTTTAATACCATATTAGATGATACTATTGATCATCTCACCTAAAAATTTAAAATTAAAAGATAAGCACCATATATTTATTTATGATGCGATGAGAATGAATGGATTGAAGATGAAATTAGAGAATTAGGGTTTCGTTCTTTGCGGGTTTATACTCGATGAGTTGGGATTGCGGATCCCGTGCTTGCCCAATCAAATCGGTATGGTGCTGATTTGATTAGGTCAACATATCACATAAACGTATAATTAGCATATATTATATATACTATCATAGCATATTTATGATACAATATATATTATGTTGTAACTCAATATATAATATCTTATAATACAACATATATTATGTTATACAAAAATATATGTCGTATGTCTTTATGTGATATGTTGACCTGATCAAATTAACACCATGTTGATTTTAATAGTCAGTTGATAGGCCAGCACCAAATTTGCGTCCATGATTAGATGTTAGTAATGTAGTGCTTGTATTTAAATAAATTCTTGATTAAATGTTAATGTGCTATTTGTGTTTATATGCATATTATTATTCGAATATTTTGAATAAATATTAATAATATGTTGCCTATATTTATAAATGTATATTAAATATTAATGATATGTTATGCATATATAATATTGCGGTTAAATTTTCTACCTTAATTTACTAATTGGTGGCTGAATGATGTTAATCACATGTTATTTGTATTTATATATATTAGTAATAGTGTGATAAAATAAATAAAATTATGTAAAGTAAAATAATTAAGATAATCAACAACTAAAAAGGGAGATCTGCAACATAAAGAAAATATTATTAAGAGAGGAGAAAATATTGTGTATATAAAAATGATATATGTTGAAGGCTAACAAATAAAGAATAAACAACATACAAAAGGCTCTAGTTGTGGCACTTTACTCATAAAGTTAAAATAATTTCACTTAATTCAAATAGTGTCTCAATAATTCAAAATTTTGGCAAACAAAACAAAAAGTTAAGAACTATGGTGTATATAGACTTAGATGCTTTAAAAAAATGTAGAAATACTACAACAAAAAAACATGTATCGTATAAAAAATATATGAAATATTTCAAAATTTTTACTATTCAAATCACAACTTAAAATCCAATCCCCAGACAAATACACCCTCAGAAAGTTTCACTATACTAATTTGAGGTCATCAATGTCATGTTGAAATTGTCAATTTATGATTATTGTGATCAAAATCTATAACATTATGACTATTATATGTTATATCATGATAATATTGTAATATTTACCTCTAAGACTATTAATGTCATATTTTAAAATTCAAAATCATATCTATGTTCAAATCATTGGATCCATATTCAAGTTTCATTGACTTAGGTTTAGAATAAGTAAGTAGCTATCTTTTGTGTATATTTATACATAAATATATATAGTTAAATATCATATGTTCATTTGAGCTATACAAATGAACAAATTTTAGTTTCATCAAATCAAGTTCAAGCTTCAAATTTCAAGTCTATGATTACAATTCGGTTTAACTTTGTGCCTAAGATAAAGTTAATTCTATTCTCGTTCAAATTTTCAAAAACATTTTATATTTCATAGTATTATGAATGTTCGGGAATTAAAAATCTTCACAAAATTCAGTAAACCACAATTCTACTTCAATTATCAAACATTCTCGAGTTTTTATAATTCGTCTTATCCTTTTATTCCACCAAATATTTATCCATCAAATTTTCAATTATTTGAAATTTCACCATATCTTACACCGCCTTGTTCAATGCAAAATATACATACTAAAGACATTCGTAAATTTTGTACGTAAACTTATGATGCGCAAGTCGATAATCCAACCAAGGAGACTGAAGAAAAAAAAATCATAAGTTCTACTTCTTGTTAGTGAATAGCATAATGCAAACAACGCTGTTTTTTCAAGTACTAATAAAAATATTTCGCTTTTTAGAAGAGAATATCTCATTCTAATTAAATACTATATGAAAAATAAATTGGATGCAAGTATGCAAAGTGATAAAACATATATTATTCTATATTTTTATAGATAAATTATAGAAAATATAATTAATATTTTAGATAGATTTATACTTATTTTTAACATATTATTAATTGGTGCAAGAGAATTGAGTGATTTATACGCTCATACCAAATGTTCGGTCAAAGAATTATTAAAGTGTTTGATTTAAGCGTGCGGGCCAATGAAAGTCGTGATTTAAAAGGATAGATGCGTGATTATAGTCGTGAAAATGGAAATGAGTAATCGAGGAGCGATTAAGGAGTCAATTGAAAGTTTGATCGTCTATAAAAGGGAGATCAAGGCCTTGGATGAGATATCACGATTTACACATACATTTCATATCTTGAGGACTTGGAAGCAATAGAACGAAAAAGGGCGCCGGAAGATCGTCATTATCAGTAGCTAGTTTCTCTTGTTCTAGTTCAAGGTAAACTTTAGATTTTAGATTTGAATTTGCGAGATTATATTTTGATTTAAATTGAATATTGTTTATTGAATTGGTATTTCTGCAATTTTTGTGATTCATGTCTACAATTGTTTTATTTAATCTTTTTATCGCGGCCGAATTCTATATTGGTTTAACAATTGTGTGTCAATCGAACTTTTGCCTCTGTAATTGTGAACTTGTTTGATAAAATCGTAAATAAGTTGACAAGTTTTGCCTAGAAATTGCATGATTAAATAATTTAATCGTTTCGTAATTGATTAAATATTTGAATTGGATTTTTCTGGTGTTGTTTTCAATTGAAGAAATTAATTTATGATCGTACGTACATTATTTCTTTGATTAGAAATGTGGTCAATCGGTCGCACAATTGCCGCCAATAAAGTAAGAAAAAATTGACTGTTATGCTCGTATCTAATGCCTATAACTAATTTATCAATTACAAAGAAATTCAAATTAATGTAAAATTTATTGGCAAAAAATATTTAGTTAAGATATGTCAAAATTTGTTGATTTTTATGAGTATGCTAATAAAAAAAAAAGACAAGATTGAGTAGTCTATTGACGATGTTTTAAATAAGACATAAAATATATTCTATTGGTAAGTTTTCATATATCAGCTCATGACATAAGTTAAAACATGAACTAAAATAACATGTAAAAATACATGTAAAAATTATTGTACTACTAATACCATTTGTAGAACATCTTATTTATAATAGTGGTGATTTGAAAAATACCAAAATCAACAAAAATGAGGGATATTTATCAAGTTTCAATTCTTCAAAAAAAAAAAAAAAAAAAAA
Organism: Andrographis paniculata; assembly: GCF_009805555.1. Taxonomy (NCBI): domain Eukaryota; kingdom Viridiplantae; phylum Streptophyta; class Magnoliopsida; order Lamiales; family Acanthaceae; genus Andrographis; species Andrographis paniculata. Next base: position 5,135,200 of record NW_026137624.1, read on the forward strand.
GGAGTGAAAAGCCCAAATTGCAAAAAATTATAGTATATTTGGGCCACATTGCTACTATGGGAGAAATAAAACTTAAGAAATGATTAGTCTTATCCAAGTAATTAAAAATAATAATAATAATTTTTACAAATAAAATATTAAAATATTGTTGCAATAGGTGAAAATTTGAATTCTGACGAAAAAAAAAATAAAAATCTAACGATCAATTTACTTACTAATCATGCTTGTTGATTCTAATATGATATTATCCATGTCATTATGTTTGTTATATTTTACTATCGATGTTATTATTTATATTATTTTTAAATTTATTCAAATTTCCATTACATATTTAGTAATTATATATATTAATGCTGCATGATCATAAACTTAAATAGTTAATCATTCTCTAGTTTTTCCACATGTTCATAGAAGATCTAACTTATACAACTCAAAAATTATTCGATTGTCCTATATCTTTTGAATCGAAGTCCACCCAAGAGTGTAAAGAATACAACACCACAAAGAAGCAAAAAAAAAAAAAAAAAAATGATATTCGTTATTCTAAGAGAAGCAGTAGTCGTCTACATTATGAAAGCAAGAAATAAATTTTCCGGGAAAAATATCCGGGGGGTCGGGGTTGGAGAACTTCCATAACTCCCCCGACCTCTACTTTAAACCCGGCGGGAATGGGAAAACAAATATCAGTACAAGAATTACCTATCAACGCATAAACGGAACTAAGCGTCGCATCTCTGTTCCATTTCCGTTGGATAAGTAGAATATCTTTTTCCAATTTTCTTCCGTGAATGCTTCTCGTTTCATCACTCGTTGCCTGCAACCAACCAACCAACCATTCAAACAATTCGAAAATGGTGATGATATGTCATAAAGTTGAAGTGTACCTGAGATAGTAGTGGCAGACAGTCTCGGCTTCATCTAAATTGTAGCGAGGGAGATACACTCGGGCGTCAACAGGAACATCCGGCAATTCTTGCCGCAATTTCCCTACAGCAGTTGAGTGGGAAAAAGCCCCCACCATCATATTGTCGTGCATCATTGACCTAAATGCATTAACCTACAAAAATCGAGAATCATATTTGACAATACAATTAGCATCATCATGCCCAATACCTAAAGCAGCAAAGCAAAATCAAAATGATAAACATGATATAACACTACTCAAGGATAAAGAATTAATAAAATTAACAGTTGTGGGCAACTCCAACAATTCACAATGTCGATTAAATTAACAGTATCTAAACTTAAAGTTTGCTCCTCTCCTAGTTAACTCCATCGGTTGTGTTATTTTGAGGGTTTTACCACAGATTTTTACTATTCAGATTCTTTTTTCTCTTCAAAAGCATCACATCAAACACTTACTCTTCTTTTTTTATATTAAAAATTTATTTTACATTCAAAACATCACATCAACCTCTATTTATATCACATCAAACAACTATTCAAATTCAACTTTTTGCTATTCAAAAATCCAAACCCACAATCAAATACACCCTAAGAATTTATTTTCAGTTATCTAGGTGTAATTATCTCCTAGATTAGTCAATTCCTAAATGAGCTGTCTTATTAGCTTCCGTAATTATCCCTAGATTCGTTCTATCATTGATTTCTAGATTAGCTTCTTCACTTGCTCCTACATAATCCCTAATTATCTTCTCGATTAGTTCGTGTTGTAATTAACTGGCTATCATTTACTCTATACATACTTAGTGCATCAATAAGAATCCTGATTCGTGGTATTTTCTCAATATTTTCTTTAGTTCAGTATGCATATCGTCATATACTAATCAGAAATGAAAAATAAATAAAATCAAATGTTCCTAAATTCTATTCTATGAGAAATTTGTTTCTCATTTCTAACTTTAAGAAATATATGAGCACTCTTACACGCATTAAAAGAACAATGACGTAATAAACTCAAATTCTTTGAGCCACAATAAAATTCATCACAGCTCACCGTAGCAACTTCTCTTGCATGAATGGGTTTGCAAGACCGAACGGTTACTGGTTCCTCAAATCCAGCGAATGTAAACCAGCTGTTATACTATCCAGATGTAGCAAAAATTGATTAATCAGATAAAATAAAAATGGATTTTAACAAGTAAATATCAACGAACAGGTAAATACTAAATAATAATCACTCACTTGATCAATCGCAAGAAGGACCGGGATCCTTGTCACCTTTGACAATTCCTCTCTCAATCGAACTACCACTCCAACAGCAGCATATGTGTTACTGACTCCAGCTTCAACAAGCTGGCAGAGTGTCATCCTTTCGGAAATTGGCATGTTATCAATACCCTTTGGCGGCCCAACACCAGCACCCTCACCCAATGGTATAGGATCATGTATATTGCATTCTAGCCCTTGCAAGCAAGGTTTGTTATACCTCAAAAAATCCTAAATTCAACAACCAAAAGAAGGTACAAATTCAAAAAAATTTGATGGAAAGTGCTTGTCAACATTATAAGTACGACTATAGAATTGGTAGCAACAAAAAGGCAGTTTGGACTTTGGAGGATGATAAACCATACAGGAGCAAGATATGTTCTAAGAAATTACGACAAAATGTAAGCATTTCTATCGAAAGAAGAATGAAATCCTTACACGCAAAATGTTCGCCGCCTGCACAGGTGTATCCCATAGACCAGTCTGAGGATTTTTATAGAATAGCCCACCATGTGTCCAGTCTCGACCTTTGGGGACATATAGCACTAGCCATCCTTCCTTGCGAGCCCAATGAACAAGCATTGCAAGTGCTATACTTTTCCCACAACTCACAGGACCATCGAGTATAATTTGCTTCCTGGCTTTGGGATCTGAAAGTAGGACCATTATTAATCATGTATATTAATCAAGATGTAAGCATGTAATATAATGAATATTCCTTTACAATATGAGAGAACAAGAGCACTTCAAAATAAAACATAACTAACTTCTTGGTTGGATAAAGCTTAATAATTTATAACCCAAAAAGCTATCAAAAGGCAAACAATAGTTAATGATTCATATTAGTAACGGGCTATGATCTAGCATGCAAAACATAAAATCATTATTTAGAGCTTTGCCACTGAGCCAAAAGGCGATGCAAACTATTGAGTGTTTCAGTCGGAACTTATATAATTTATGTGTAAGTCAAATTACAAAAACAAACTCTAAGGATGTGTTCATTTGTAAAACTTTCTCCAATTTTTTACTATTCATAAAAAAAAAATTCTCTCCAAGAACATCAAATAAAACACCTAATTTTCACTTTCTATATTATACTAAAAAGTAATTTTACATTCAAAACATCACATCAATACCTATTTATATCACATCATACAACTATTCGAATTCCAAATTTTTACTATTCAAATCCCAAACCAAAATTCAATCTCCCAACAAACACACCCTAAACCAAATTTGTCCTTGTCATAACAGTAAATTCCTGCAGTTGATCAAGAAGCAAATATTCTACCCCGCCAAAAATCAATATTTACGACAACATGGTTACAAAGTAGGTTTAGAGGTGAACCTTTGGAATTAGCTATATTTGAAGGATCAGCAACTTTTCTGAAATTATCTCGGAGATCAATGAAACATTGTCTCACCAGCAAGGCACTCCTGCAAGATTCTTCAAATTCCGTGAGCATCCCCACTGGTATGCCCTCCGGAAACACCTCTTTTAGCTCTTCCATGCTACAAATAAATCCCAAAAATACCTCCATCAATCATAATTAACTATTCAACGTCCACATACATAGCGAGTGATCTTCAAACACATACCGACTAGATTACAAACCAAGATCATATGCTTAAACTTCCATCCTCTGACATCTTTTCACCAATCATTCATTAGCAGCTACTAAAGTAGGGAAAATTGCTTTCGGAAAATAATTCTAGAAAAACTGATTCTGTGAAATTGTAAAAGCCAAGTGCCACACTATCATGTTTCTTCGATCCACTGATTTATATCTGCACATCTAACAGTAACTATTACACAATACCGAAAGACAACATAAGCATCTCTTACTAATATTTCATTCAACAAAGCCTATGTTTGCTTTTTTTTTTTCCTCTTCTGATTCATATAAAAACGCAACTAGAAACCCAAAGCATGTAAAGATTCAAAATTTATTATTATTCACTAACTTAATGTTCAATAATTAGTAATATTAAAAAATCAAAATCAAAATCCAAACACTACCTCTGCACATACATATCAAAACACAGACACAAAATTGACCACAATCACATCTAAAACTATCATCTAATCCATTCACTACCACCTATACACTATCAAATCATCTGATCTATTTACAACTTTAAACATATAAATGCAAGAAAACTCATCATTTAAAAACACAAATAGTATGCATCCGGAAGTACACTAAAAGAACATTAAAAGAACATTATTTCCATCACTCTAAAACCAACAAAGCGTTCAATCAATCGCCTCGACAATTGATTGATATTTCTGCTGAAAAAAGAAGAATTGTATACCTGAATTTGAAGTAAGTGTTGACATTCTCATTTGTAAGCAAGGACAGGGAAGAAGCAGAGGTAAAAAGGGGGCGGCCATTAGGTCCAACGTCAAGAGCTGGATTCTTCTCATCCTCAGCCAACTGGCGGCGGCGGAGCTGCGCCTCTTCTTTGGCCAAAAACTCCGGGGTCGCCGCCTGCATTTCTTCCCTCGGATCGAATTTCTGCGGTGGTTTCTTTCCTTTGGGAGGGACCGGCGGCTTTGGAGCTTTCGCAGCCAGACCCCGGCGAAAGGAGATATGCAAGTGTGGCGGCACGGCGGCGGTTGATCGGAGGAGCGATCGGAGTATCATTTTTAGGGATTTCGACTTTGGGATTTTACCAATGGGAAAGAAAAAGGGTTTTAGGTTATTATTATAAATTAATATTCTTTTTCTTCGAAAGAAAAAAAAAATGGCTTCGTACTGCACTAGCACAAATCAATTTCCATTTTATTTATTTTCGCAACTGGAAATGTTCTTTTTATTCCGTCGAAAGTCTGAAACGGCGGCGACAGCTACCGGCGACCACCGGTAGAAGACAATGCGAAAGGAAACGAAAAGAGATGAAAAAAATGTTATAAACATACTCGATGTCCCTGACAAAATGGAAGCACCGGAGTAGAGGGAGAGGGAAAATGAAGAAAGAAAGAGGCAAATAAAATAAAATAACTCACCGGATATTTCAGCGGGCCGCGGCGGCAGCGGAGGCGGAGGCGGAGGCGGAGGTGGGGAAGGCGGCGGCGCAGGGCGTGGATTGTGTTGTGGGTTTAGGGTTTGTGTCCTTTCCACTCTCTCTCGTCTCTCCGCGTCCACGTCAGCTTCTTTCTTTCAAGTAACCCCAATTAAATTTTACAATTACATTAAACATCTCTGAAATCTCTATGGTTGTGTTATTTTTGGATTTTACAGGTTTTTATTATTTATTTTTATTTTAAAAAATCAAATTGAATAATTATTTTTCTTCTTTTATATTCGCTCTGCATTTTAAGAATCTATCTATTTTTTTTTCTACTAATAATTAAAAATATTTTTACAATTTAAAATATATTATAAAAATATCATTATTTTTATATAACATAATACTAATAAACATATTTTAATCTTTTCTACTCCATTCGTACCATTCCTCCAATATAATACTAATATTCATGTGCAAAAAACAAACCCATATATTTTAGTTTTTACTATACTACAAATTATTTTAGTTTCAAAACATCTCATCATCATCTATTTATATCATATCAAACAACTATTCAAATTCAAGTTTTTCCTATTAAAAATCAAAACCCCAAAACTCAAATCCATAAACAAGCACACATATTTTTTCACATTATTAAATATTACATATATTTTTTAAAAAAAAAATTATACTCCCTCTCTCCCGAATACGATATACACGTTGCCGTTTCTGTCGGTCCCATGTACCATGTCACTTTCCTTTTTTGAAAAATATTACACACTTTCATCTCATTTTAAATTTTTTAATATTATTTTTTTTAATTTTAATTAAACTAATTAGTTATTTTAATCTTAATTTATAATTAAACTAATACATTCTTAATTATCTACTAATTACATCTCTCCTAAGATAAAATAAAGTAGAACAGTGTATCTGGGACGAAGGGAGTATTTATTTATCGTATTTTATTCTTATAATATTCAATAAAAAATATTTTATGTATCACACCTCCATGATAATTAAAATTAAAAATTCAAATCCAATAACAAAATACATACATACTATAATTTTTTTATTAAATTTATTTATTTTAAAATATATTTAATAAAATATAAATTAATTTAATTAAATTTTCAACCACTTATTTAAAACCCATTTATTCATATATATATATATATATATTTAAAATTTCACTTATATTTCTTCCACAAGGAGGTGTTCGCCGTAGGAAACAAATAGTTTTTACTTTCAAAATATTAACAACAATGTTCACATAAAAAATATATATATATATTATTATAATTTATTATTATTAATTTACTAATTTGCATTACTTAAATAATAGCACTCGAAACAATAAAAATAAAAATAAAAAAAAAAACTATTTATTGCAAGACAGAGAAAGTAATGTCATGACTTACTATTATTAATTTAGTAATCTTCACTGTTTAAATCACGTAAAACCAGTACAAATGGGTAACTCAAAACTCAAATACCAACCAAACATTATATCCAAATATTTTTTCCATTCAAACAATAAAATATCAAAACATTCTTTCAATTTCAAAGTATCAGTACAATACTATTACTTTTAAATTCAAAACATTGTAAAAAAAATCCTGTTTCCATTGCCTCAACCAATCGGGTCTAGTTTGCAGGTATTAGTTCGGCCGGATTTACTACAGATTCCGACGTCATAAGTAAATAAAATAAAGAAAAAGACAAAAACAAAAAACATCCAAATACTCCAAAACAACCCCAAATCACAATCATAACAGTTCAATTCAAAATATGTGAATCCAAAATCAATCACAAATCCACAAACAACTCAAAACAGATGCAAAATTATAAACACAATCAATGGCCAACTATAGCTGACTCTCTGTAACATCTCTATTGCACAACAAGAATAAGATCATCAGTTACACACCACATATGTAAGAACTATATATATATATATATCTAATAAGCTTAGATAAGCAAGAATCCATATACATCAATGGCAAGATCTTATAACTTACTAAGTGCAGACAATTAAACAGTCAGTAAGCATCAAGGGAACATACCAAATTCCTGATTCGACCCGTTTGGATGATTGATTATACTCATCAACACAGCATTCCTAGCCCTGGCGATTTCTCGAGTGCATTTATCTGCATACTCATTCAATTCACGGACAGTATTCACAAATCCATCCACCTTCCTTTGAATCTCCTCCATTGCAATCACCACAGCCTGATCCTCCATTGTTGCAGCTTCAGCATTCGCCAACAACTCCTCAATCTTGATCTGGAAATTGTCCACTAGCACCCTTATGGTCTCCAGATCATTGATGATGATGAAATTCTTAAGCTGCATTGTAGTTATGACCTTCCCCTGTCCCTTCAATTCCCTCTCAGATTTCTTCCAGATAGAGTCGAGCCATCTTCCGATTGAAGTTAAGGGCATGGAGGCAGCCGCGGCGACTGCTGCCACTACAGGGGAGGCGTGGAGAGCTGCTGCTAACACAGAGCATATCAGAACTGTGGCGAATGTGGAGACGAATATCACATAGGAAACCTTCCGCCATGCCTTGAGTTTCCCCAGTTTGTTGTCCAGCTTCTTCTTCTCCGATTGAAGCCTCGCCAGAATTGAATATTGCTTTGTGCGAGCGGAATTGAAAACATTGAAGAATTCCTGCGAAAATGGAGCCTCCGCAGTGCGGAAAATGTTCAGTTCCTCCAATGTTTTTGAATAATTCCTCGAAGAACCTTCTGGAAGCGGCGCGTGGTGTTCTTCCTTGAATTTCCGGAGAGCTACATTGATAATCGACTCGATATGGCCGGCGCGTTTGAGGCAAACGCCGAGTGCATTGCAGAAATCCATGGTTAATAGACTGTTGTCGAAGTAGTCGTCAACGAGATCGGAGAGCTCTGGATTTTTCAGAATATCGTCTTTGTTTCTGAGAATGATCTTCGCGACTTCATGATTCATTTCGAGGAGCGATTCGGTGACTTCTCGGAGCGAATTGAGGGAGAGGGAGCGCATCTCGAGGTCGACGGCGATGGAGTTTATGGCGCGGCTTGTGCGCGCTTGTAGAGTCGATTCAAACGTCTGTAGCTCAGGATCGGACCTCGATTCGTCTTCGTACGAGCTCAAATCGGCCTCGGAGGGGTTTATCTGCGCGTCGGAGCCGACATTGGAATCGGCGCCCAAATTGGTGCTAGGGACGGTACCCTCAGGTCGCTCCGCCGCGAGAGGCGGCGGCGGAGGAGGAGGAGGAGGAGGAGGAGGCTGGTGGCTTCTGCTATTGCTCCGGTGAGGAGGCGCCTTGCTCATGAGGTTGCCCATTTCACGGCGGCGATTGGCTTCGAGGGTGAGTTCTGAGCGAGAATATATAGTAGACGACAGTAGCCTGGTCTTCCGACCGGAGTTGAATTCTCGGAAGGTACAGGGACTTCCGCTCCAGAAAACCCATCATCTAAGATCTCTAAAAAAAAATCAACGGCGAAGATTGATCTGGGAATTGCACGGAAGCTTCCATTTGCGTGTCGGTATCGCTCCATTAATGAATATTAGTATCTAAATTTATTTTCACAACTAACAGAATATAAAATTAATTGCAACTAATAACATGTGGAAATAAAAGTTTTGGGAACATTTTAAAATTAAGTAAAAAAATTGACTTTACTATAAGAAGTATTTAATATTATATATTTTTTAAAATATTCTTTTTGATTACTAATATTAAAATTTTTAAAAAATATTTAATTTTTATTTTGTAATAAATAAAATATCATCTTTTTATATATATATATACGTTTAGTATAAAAAAGTAATTAAATATTAACTAGTTTTATTAAAACACATATCCAATCAATCAAGTATAATTTTTTACAACATATGTAGTAATATTTTTGTCTTGTGTTTTATTGTTTATCTTAAATTGACTTTTCATTATTTTTCGAAAATTAGTATTTTGCAAAAAATAAATATTTGTCTAATAAGAGAAAATTAAGGGTGTGTTTATTTGAGGGTTTAAATTTTGGGTTTAATATTCAATAGTAAAAATTTTGAATTAATATAATATGATATAAATTGGTATTGATACGAAGATTTGAATATAAAATAAATTTTTAATATAATAAATAAAATAAAAAATAGATGTTTTATTTAATATTTTTTTAAAAAAAATATTGATAAATAGTACAAATTTAAACATACCCTAAGTATGTGAAAATTAACATATGAAAAAAAAAAAAAAAAGTCTAAGTAAATATAACCATAGAGCTTATGCTCCTAATAAGATAGAATTACTTTATCCCACTTAATTATTGTTTATTTAAGAGATCAAAACTAAGAATAAATTAATTTAGGAACTATAATATAATAATTTTCAATTAATTCTCCCTTAATATGTCGGATTTAATTGTATTTAAGTTAATTTTTATGCTAATAGACTATAAGATTAAGAATATTTAAGGTAAATTAGTAATAACATGTAATAATTCATTAAATTAAATATCATATTATTTTATTTAAGACGTGTAAGTTTCTGTGTTTATTTAAAAAATTCAGTATAACGATGATAACACATAGCAAAGAGACAATCAACACACTATATAAATATAAACAACATGTGCTATATTAAGGGGGTATTTGAGAAACAACGTTTTATTTAACATCTTTTAGCTGTTTGACCGGTTAAAAAACTAATTTAGGTGTTTGGTATATTAGCTTTTTAAAAGAGTTTTTTGGACCCAAAAAACTAATTTCTGAAAAGCTCATCTACCCAGCGTTTTGAAAGAGTTTTTTCATTTTAATTTTGCTTATTCCTTATTTACCCTTAAAACTTAATTATTATTTTTTACATATAAATATATTTTTATAGCAGTATTTATTAATTATTTTTAATATATTTAATTTATTAAATTATATTTTTATTTTTTTTTGTAAATTTAAAATAATTACTATTATTAATTATTAGATATAAATTATTTTATTTATAAAATATATAATTTAAAACTAAATCAAATAAAAAAATAAAGTTATTAATTTATTTATATATATTAAAATAATAATTAACATAATAAATATATATATACACGAAAGATTTATTATTTTATATTTTACATAATTTCAATAAAAAAAATTATTTTTTAGTAAAAATAATTTTCTCGGATCTAAATAATAAAAATAAAAATAAATATTTTATAATATTTTTATAATTTTAAATAATTAATAACAAAAATTCTCATAAATTTCAAACCAAAATGAACAAAATTAAATATTTTAAAAAATAATATATCAATGTCCTTAATAGTAATTTTATGTATAAACAATTAATGTCAAATAGTTATTTTACCAAACACTTTAATACAAACCGCTAATTGAATCAGCTAGTCAAACCAGCTAATTGAATCAGCTAACAACTAATTGAATCAGTTAACAGCTAAAAGCTATCAGCTAATTGCCAAACGCACTCTAAATAAAATCACATAATTATTCTGTTTTTTTACTATCAATTATGTTGTATTTGACCATAATATATGTTATTTGTTCTTCGGTAATACATACAAATATAATATATAAACAGGTAAATCAATTTATAGTTGATTTCAGCACAATATATATATAGTTATAATCTATAACTGGTTTTAACATAATCTTTGGTCAAAGACAACACAAATTTGTGCACTTTTTATGTCACACTTTTATTGGTTGATCTAAGATATTGACGCGTTGATGACTCATTCATCTTATATATGTTTCAATTATTTGTTGTTTTATTAGGCTATTGTTACGATTATATTTTTATTTTTATTTTTTTTTACATTCAAATTAATACTCTCTTCATTCGACTAGAAAGAATACATATTTTATTTTGTAACGTTCAATTATAAAGTAATGATTTTATTAAATATATATATTTTTTTTCACAAATACTTTTGCTTTACATCACATCATAACTTTTATAAAAAAAAAAAAATAAGGACAAAAATATCATTATACTATTTTTACCTACCCACTGTAATTAAAATACTATTATTTTATAAACTTCGCACCAAAAGTAAATGTATATTTCTTACATGAACGGACTAAATATTCAAATAATAATATGAAAGATCAAATATCAACATAATATACCCATACACTATGGCTACATCTATGCACAATTTGACAATTTATTTTCAAGTCTATGTGTTCGTTTGCAAGATTTTGCAAAATTCTTATTATTCATTCAATTTTTTCTCCCCAAAAATATCAACTCAAACACCTATTTTTTATTTTTTATATTATACTAAAAATCAATTTTACATTCAAAACATCACATCAAAACCTATTTATATCACATCATACAACTATTCAAATTCAAAATTTTTACTATTCAAATCCTAACTCAAAATCTAAACCCCCAAACAAACACAACCTATTGTCTGAATAGTTTTATTGGGCCACGTGTTAGAGTTTTTGGCATATACTTCTAAATAGATTTGATGTATGTATTTGTAATTATATATGAAAATACTAATATAGTATTTGATTTGACCGTTCCAAATATACATTATTTTGACCGAACTCAGTTAACAAATCTTTACGTACTTGTGTGTGTGTTTTTTTTATTATTATTAATTACTGTAACATGACACAAATAAAAAATTTTAAAACATAAAAATTAATGAATTTTTATTTGTATTTTGTATTTAAATAATAGTTATACTTGACATTTTATGAAGAAAAATAATATAATCCACAAGTGTAGGGCAAAATTTGCGGATGACCTCGGGGTATGAGGATGTACTTTGTGACTGTAAAATTATGATTTAAATTTTCGACGACTGCATACATTGTCTGTCACACATGCTTCATAAGTTTTGAATCATATAATTTTAGTATTTTTTTTTAATAATTAGTTGTACAGTTTCGTTAAGAATATAAGAAGGAAAAATGCGTGTAAAATAAAAAATTGTAAAAGTTTTCGAAATTTTAAATTTTAAAAATAATAAAAGTGACAGGTTCATAGGGTTTATTTGTTTTTAGTTTTGGGTTTTGAAGGATATTTTTTTTAGGTGAGTTATAAAAAATTGTATAGTCTATAAATATAATTAATAGGTGTAATATATTAATTTTTTGGAATTATATGGAATATTTTGACAAAGAAAAACACACCAATAGTATTTTCCAATTAGGCATCAAATTCAAATAAGGAGATAGGCCCAATAATATATACTTGGGCCGAACGGCCCAAATAAAATCAGTTTTGCAAAGTTATCATTATCATTAATATGCATATAAAAATATATCCATAAAATTACAATAGATAAATATTACACATAACAATATAACATGATGAAAAGACACATGTCTGGCAATTTTTGTGAAACTTTTATAATGTGACAAGAAACATCTTTGTTGTATATAATTAATAATTACATCTTCAATAATTTGACATTGAGATATATATATATATATTAGAAATTTTGATATAATTTATTAGTATTAATTTTTTTTCTTCAAAATATTCTATTAAATGTTTAATTTTTTATTTTTATAAAATATTACATAATTTCTATCTATTATTATTATTATTTTTATTTTTCAATCTTAAAAATCTCTATCTAAATAGAACTTCACTATAGTATATCAAAATTATCACTACAAGAAAAAATTATTTTTGTAACAAAACTTTTTTGTCGCTAAATCAACTTTTTTCGTTACTAATGACATTAGAGACGGAATTAGGAATGGAATTACGTTAGCTACGTGAACTTTAGAGACGGAATTCCGTTACAAATATATTATTTTTTTGTAGTGTATGAACATGGATAGTGGATGAGTTGACCGGATGATAGAGCTATAAACGAGCCGAATAGAGTCGAGCTTGTCGTGTTTGAACTCGGCTCGTGTTCGTTCGTTAAGATATACGAGTTGAAATTTTTGTTTGAGTTCGACTCGTTTAATATTTTTTTTTCGTATTCAGCTCGACTTAGTTCGTTAAGAGAAATTTTATTTTATTTATTTAATTTTAAAAAAAATTAAATTTAGTTGATAATAATTATAATTTTTATTAATAAATTTGAATAAAAAATAAAATAAAATGTATAATATTTATAAAGATATATATACTTATTAAATATAAAACTATTAATTTCATTTTTTAATAAATACTATCGAACGTTCGCAAACAAACTCGAGCTCGTTCGTAAATATAACGAGCCAAAATTTATGTTCGTGTTCGACTCATTTAGCTTAACGAACGAGCTCTTAGCAAGCTCAAACGAGCTGAACCAAGTCGAGCTCGCGAACTGTTCGTTTCTTTTACAGCTCTAACCGGATGAACATATACTATAGAGATGACCATCGTATCTTTATACATATTTATAATATATATATCAGCATAGTACTAATTTGACGGAATCAACGTATACTATAGAGATAACTATCATATATTTATACATATTTAAACATATTTATAATATATATTATATTATAATTCAATAAATATTATCTTGTTACGCCACATATGTTGAGATATAAACGATCACCCATATAACATATGTTGACTTGATCAAATCAGCTAAGTGTACTTTTTTAAAAATATTTTTAAATGATATAAATATATGTTGAACTGCATAGTATTTGTTCTTTTACTATTTCAAATTCAAATCAATATTTATTCTTTAGATATACTATTTTTTCTTACAAAATATCACATCAAGATACTATTTAAATAAAATTTCAAATCAATAACTCATTTTAAATTAATTTCAACCACAACCAAATAAGCTCATAAAAAATTTATTGAAAGATGATTATATATTATAATAATAGATAAATAAAATGATGCAATGTATAAAATATCACCAGGTTATTTTATTCTTGATATAATTATGAACTACAAAATTTTTAAACCACACCACAAAACTATTGATTTATTATGAAAATTTATTGAACATTATTTATATATATTCAATAAAATTAAAATTATGTTAAATTATGTGCAAATTTATGTAAAGTGGGTGTCTTTCTTGTGTACCATTATATTGCTTAGTGTTGAAAATTTATCTTAATTACTAAAATATTTGCCTTGTTTATTGTGATTTTTTTTTTTTTTAAATCATGCAACATGTTGCTTTTCTATACAAATATAACAATATTTCCCAAAAAATAAAATAAAATAAAATAATTGATTATTTAACCTAAAATAAAACACAAAATATTCACCTAAATAATTTTTTTTTTCTAATATGATTCTCAATATATATATATATTTAAAAAAAAGTCAAATTCAATACATAATGTTATTATTAATATTATCCATACAATTACTTATATTTTTTTTAAAAAACACTTCAAATTAAAAAAAAAAAAAAAAAAACTAATCAAGCATATGCTAGATTAATTAGTTTATATAATCTTGATGATAAATTGTTGTGTTTGAATTTTGATGTTTATGAAGTGAAAATAGTGAATATATATATATATTTTTAAAATGGTAAATAGAATAGTGTAAAAATGAGTTTGAACATACCTAAATATATATTTATTTGTTAAACATACTCCTAATATAACACAAATTTATTTTTTATTTATTATATTACACTATAATTTAATTTTATATTCAAATATCAAATCAACATATATTTATATCACATCAAATGACTATTTTAATTCAAAATTTTTTATTATCCAAAATCAAAACTTTACAGAGTAAACACACATGTCTCGGTTTATTTATGCATTTCAATAAATTTCGATACTGTTAATTAATAATATTCTTTTAAAAGCATATTTCATCAAATATTTATTTTGTTTTATAAATATCACAATAAATATTAGCTTATTTTTTTCATTTTAAAAATTCTTCAAAATTTTTTATCTAAACACAGCTAAAACTCCTAGCTAAGAAAAAAAAAAAAAGAGGCACTTTTTTTTGTACTTATCTAACCTAAAAATTTATGCAACATGCAATTTATAATTTTATATTATTTCTTCAAAAAAAATTTAACATTTAACATTCAATTTTTATTTTATTTTTTTTTAAAAATATTACATAAGAAACCAAATATTATGATTGAATTCCAACTCAAAACATCCAAAAATACACAAACAACCCACGTATGTCTAATTATTATTAGTTTTTATCCTATAATTTTTCACACTCATATTTTGGTCATATAAGTTACAATAGTTAACATTTTCGGTATTGTATCGATTACCAAAATTGTAAACTAGTACCATTTATAAAAATATTGACTGGACAAAATAATGAGCCAAAATTAGTAATCAAACTATATATCCAATGAAAAACAAATTTTCTTTATATATATGATATATTAATACTTGATATGATCATATATATATATATGTAATAAAATATAATAATATATGTAAACATATACTTGTAAGACTATCAGGATCTAATATTTAAATTTCTTTTCTATGACATAAAAATTCGTTCTTGCTATTCCGCGAGTGCGCTCTGAGTTATAATATTTTTACAGTATTGATATTTTCACAAATCTTCATGTTTTTTACCCTCTGTCTTTCTTGTCAACTTTCAAAAGGTAAATAAATTCACTTACACAGAATTAATTTTAAATTTCATCATATTTTCAAATATGGGGAAAATTTTATAAAGTCGAGAATCAATTTAAAGTTTAAATGCAAGAACCAAGCTCAAAAAACTAGCAAAAGGAATCAAGAAAAGCATTGAACTGATTAAACCAAACCCTTTTCATTTATAAATCTATAATTTTCTTTTGAGCACTAAAACCCAATTTAAAAAATAAATAAAAAATAAAAAATAAAAAAATAATGAAATAAAATTACTACAAGAAAAATTAAGAGCCATGAAATTACAATCCCAAACAAGATTTCAAGATCTATAGGGTTTTCCACTCTTGCAATTCAAATATGCTCGTAAATGAATTCTACCAGATTTATATAAACAGTTTACACTCATACTCACAGATATTCTTTTTTTGTTTATTCAAATTCTTTAATCAACTGTAACCTCCACTTCATTTCCAAAAAAAAAAAAACAATTTTTATCAATTATTCAGTTAAAAAATCCAACCAAACAAAAGTCAGCTGGATCCAAGAAATCACAGAAGAAGAAATGCAGAAAACCAGTAAAGTTGTAATGAAAACAAAGAAGAAGAAGAAGAAGACAGAAGGAAACTACATAAGACTGAATTTACAAAAAAGAATAAAAAACATAAATAATAATAAAAAATGAAAATAAAATTAGGGCAGAATGAAAGCAACCCTTCAGAAATTAGGGTTCTTACCGAATTTCTCCACTGTTCTTGTCTCTCTTTACTGCTTTCAAACAAACCAAAACCGACCTCAGCTTGAAAGTAAACATCTAATCTTTCTCACCATCGAATTTTATTTTTATTTTTAAAATTTCAATAAACTTTAATTTAATTTGAAGAAAGAAAAAAAAAAGAAAGAAAGGATTGAATTAAAGATATACCAGCAGGCAGAGAGGGGGCGTAGCCCCCAAAAAGATCTGTTAAATTTAAATTTAATTAATTAATGTTATAGTGTTATTTTTATTTTTTATTTTTCTCAGAAGATTTGAGGAACCCCAAAAATGGCGACGAGGGTTTATTTCCCAAGCTTCTGTGAAGAAGACACGAACACGATGGGGCCCCCCCTTCGGACACGATTTTTGTCCATTGCGTAGGCCGATAGACAAAAGCAGCTGTGTCTGTCTACGATGCCTAAAACCTGGTGTAATTACAGCCTTTTTCATAAATTTTAATTTCAATTTTATCTTCCCTGTCAACACATTATTGCTCTTTTACAATGACCTAATCAGGATTAGGGTTTCTTTCCTGCTTCTGCTCCTACTGTAATCCTACTGGTTTCGGTCCGGATCGGGTCGGGTCGGATTGAATTTGTTCGATTGTTGCCATTGTTGTTGTTATTCCAGAATTGAATTCATGTCTGTGGATTCTTAATATGGGCTGCTCGGAATTGGGATCTACTGTGAGGTTACTGTGTGGTAAAACAGTCGTACCATAGAGGGTAGTGGAAATTAGTGGTTAGTTTCTTGGGGTTTTTTAAAAAGGTGCAATGATGAAACCCTTTTTGATCATGTGTCTGTGTATATGTTTATATATATATATGTATCTATATATATATGTGTGTGTCTTTCTTCTTCACTATTTCTTCTTCGGACATTAGCGAGCATAAAGTGGTCCTTTCATTTTCTGTGAATTGATACGATCAATTGCCAATTAGGGTTTTCAATTTGGGGGAAATTAGGGTTTCTTGTTTCTAAAATGTTTGGGAAGAATAATCATTCCTACATGTTCCCGCCGGAATCCGGCGCCGGCGATATAAACGGCGGCGGCGGTTTGTCGATTCACCACGAGTTTCTCGCCAGGCATTACTTGGCGGCTGCCGCCGCCGCCGCCTCCGGCGGCGGCGGCCCTCCTCCGGTTTCGTTGTTTGATCATCATAACAATAATCTGAGCAGAGGCGGAGATCCGGCGGCGGCGGCGATGGGGATGGCGGCGAGTCCGAGGAAGAACGCGGCGGCGAAACGCGACCGGCACAGCAAAATTTACACTTCCCAGGGGCCGCGCGACCGCCGCGTGCGGCTGTCGATCGGCATCGCCAGAAAATTCTTCGACCTTCAGGAGCTCCTCGGATTCGACAAGCCGAGCAAAACCCTCGATTGGCTGCTGACGAAATCGAAGGCCGCCATTAAAGACCTGATGCAGCAGACCAAGCAAAACGCCGCCTCCGCCGAGAACTCCCCCACCCCTTCTGACGGCGAGGTCGATTCTCCGGCAAGCCCCGAAAACGCCGATCCGGTCGACAATTCCTTCTCCGGCAAGGGCAAATCCGTCAAAGACCCTCACCAGATCGCGGCAAAGGAATCGAGAGTCAAGGCCAGAGCACGTGCGAGGGAAAGAACACTTGAGAAAATGTGCATCAAGCAGATGAACAACGTCAATGGCGGCTACGAGTCATCATCAAACCCTGGAATAATCCCAATCCACTACATGAACAATCAGCTGAACGATTTCTGCAGAATCTCCGGCGGCTCGCCGTCGTCGTCGTCGACGTCGACCAAGAACAACACTCCTCCATCGTCGTCATCAATTTGGGGATTTCAGCAAAACCTAACGACCTCAACAAGAGATTCATCGATTCCAATTTCCAATCTCCCACTCGACAATTGGGATTTCCATTCCTCCAATTTATACGCACTTCTGGATCAGCACAAATTCATCAATAGGTAAGTAAAAAAAAAAGACTGTACTATTATCATCATGATCCAATTATTTTCGATCAAAATTGAATTCTGGGCTTTTTCCTTATCCACAGCAGCACTTCGAACAACTGAAAGCAAACAAAAAACAAAAAATCATAAAAAAAAAAAAAAAAGAAAGAATTGTTGTGTCGGAATTGTTGGGAATCAATGTAAGCTGATTCTGCTATCTGATCTCTATATTATTATTATCATTTTATTTAAATTGTGGAATTAATTATGTAAATTTTTTTTTTGCAGGATTTAATTGCCATTTCTATCAAAGTGTTGGTGGAAATTGTTGAGAAATTTTAGTAGTTATGGTTATGGTTAATTTGTGAGGTCAATAACCAATGGTTTGTACAGTGAGCTTGCCAGGCAATGCTCACACTTGACTTTCTATTCTATGCTATCACTTGTCATTATTATTATTATTATTATTATTATTGTTATGGTTTTTATTATTTATTATTTTGATGAATTTGATGAATCTGAATACATAATATATATATACACGTACGCAAGTAATGACTTGACAATATAATTATGGCTATTTATTTAATTATTTTGGTGGTCAGATTTGAAAGTAGACGAGGACATTTTGGAAGTAAACAATCCTTCTATATCTATATATTCATTTATTTTTTACACAGAGATTTGAGATAAAATAAAAATAAAGGTAAAAATACTAAATTAATTTTATTAATATGGCATGATATAAAAATAATGATATTTGGATAATATATTATAAATTGAAAGAGTATTTGTAATGTTGAGTATACAGTATAATTACTAAAAAAAAATTGATATTTTGTTATGGACAAATAAAAATGAAAAATGGATGGAGTATAATACAACGGCATCAAGATTATTCTTGTTAGGTATATTGAGGCTCCTTTTTTCTTTTTTTATTTATGTTTTCAAATAAAATTTATATTATTTAGTATTTTTTTATTTTAAAATATTAAATACTTATTTTTTATTTGAAATATAATATTAATTAAAATTATTATATTTAATAGTTATTTATGTCACATCAAATATATTATTATTATTTTGATTTTTTATTATTCTCAAATTAACCAAAATATGTCAATTTTTTTTTTTTTGTTTTTTTCCCAGTAATACCATAATAAGTTTTAATGGTGATACAGCAAAATCAGTAGCCAATTTTGTTTCCGAAATAAAAATAGTTGGGTCATGCAGACCATTTGTACGATGCTGATTTAATCAAATCAGCATATATGATATAGGTAAGCAACATATATTATATATACCCAACATATTTTAAATACAATATATGCTATATTATAATATAATATATGATATTTTATCACATAATATATATTGTACTATATAGAAATATGTATATATTTTGCGTACCATACTGACCTGAACGAATCAACATGAAATCCGCACCCAAATAGTCGTTGAATGTAACAATTTTAAACAATTAAAAAATGGAGGAAAAAAATGCATGTGAACAAATCATAAAATAGAATTGTTGAGAAAAAAATTTAGTAGAGAATGAGATTTGATTTTTCTATTCTGGAAAATAGAGAATTCAATTTAAAAAATATAAAAAAAAAAACTCTGTTGAGAAACGTAAAATAGAAAAAACAATATGGATGAATTGATCTCGTAGGGACGATGTGTTACGAGTGAAAAAGATAAAAACTAATGTATTAGGAGAAAACGATGAATAAAGTAACAAATGAAAGGCACCACAGAACATTTGAGGTTGCGTAGCTGAATTCACAGTCATTTATAATTGATCCGAATAAGGAATGAAATGGGTAAAAATTAATATATTACATACTCATTATTTTTATATATTATTTATATAATTTTTTATTTTCACTTAAAAAAATATATATTTTTTCAAATTATTTTATAAAACAAACGCATCCTAAAAGTTGCTACTATATCAAAC
The DNA here is from genome assembly GCF_009805555.1 of Andrographis paniculata. Lineage (NCBI taxonomy): Eukaryota > Viridiplantae > Streptophyta > Magnoliopsida > Lamiales > Acanthaceae > Andrographis > Andrographis paniculata. The sequence goes on from NW_026137624.1 coordinate 5,155,569, forward strand.
TAGTCGAGGAATGAAATTGCGAAGCCTTCGATTTCATTCCGTATTCAAAATAATTTTGAATTGTTTTCCATTTCATGGTTTGTTTGATTTAATTTCTTTTACTTTTATGAAAACGGTGTTGTTAGTTAGTATTCATAGTGAAAATAAAGATCTATAAAATAGATATGACATACAGATTCAAATCATAACAATGTAATTTAATGAATAAAATTAAATCTAAAATAACTAAATTTAATCTAAACATAACTAATTAAAATACCTCAATAGGTGTATTCATAATTTTGTGTATTTATAAGTCCAAAATGACCCATCAAAAGTGGGTACTGGGAAACCCCCGGTCGAACTAAGCCCGATGAAAAAGTCACACTAGGGGAAACATGTGTGGCAGATGGACTTGAGGCGTCGGGGGTTTGAACTCCCTCGTAGTCACAAATCTAACCCCTACACCACCAGGTCATTCCTTACGGAACCAACTAGCTAGGTTGACTTAGAATGTGTTTGTTTGTTTGTTTTTTTTTTATTTTTATTTTTATTTTTATTATTCACTAAAAATTTTCACTCCAAAAATATTTAAATTAAATATATTTTCAATTTTCATATTGTACAAAAAATTATTATTTTATTAGAATTAATTTTCTATTCGAACTATTTTCAATACGTATTTATATCAAATCATACAATTATTTCAATTAAAAAATTTTAATATTCAAAATCTAAATTAAAACTCAAATCTCCAAACGAACATATTATTATTATTATTATTTGTACGAAACATTATTAATTAGTCGATCTTTATCTATACTTCTTCGATCGATCGATTCGATTCAATGTGGTATAGTTATGAATTGACATATATTGTTTCCATAACAATGAAAGTAGCCTTCATTGCTAATGAATTTTCCATAGATTCATTAATTTCCAAACTCTACAAAGAGTAATATGTCCAAACTTGCCCTAAGGGTTTCTAACCTAATGTGTTCGATTTGTGTTTCAAACACAGACTACTACTATTGTTAAATTCTTGTAGATCAAGAGGTGAGACATCCTCGCTTGAAGGTTGGGTCTCAGGCCGATCCTGGGTGGGTGCGTGTGTGCATGTGTTGGGTGAAATTCCCGTTGAAGGTGTGAGTGTGTGCGTGTGTGGGGTGTTTAAAAAATATATATATTTTAATAAAATTATTATTTTACTATTTAATAATATATTATATCAAAATACTATTTAAATAAAATTTAAATATCAAATCAAAACCAAACACGCTCTCAAATAATAATATAAAAGAGAAAAAATAGGTTGCCCTAACGAGGACATGAGCAATTATTTCTCAAATTAAAGTAGTATATGCTATGTAAATATTTACTATGTATTGTCATTTTATATCGTACATTTGACCGAATTAACATATGTTATAGGAGTAACCAACATATATTTATACATATTCTATCATATTTATAATACATTATAGTATTATATTATAACTCAATATATGATATCTTATAACACAAGATATGCTAAAATATGTATAAACATATATTGATCATCCATATGACATATGCTGACCCGGTCAAATCAGCACTATGCTGACTTGGCCGGATCAGTATGGACAGTTACGGAACCAGCGTTCGATTTTTGGGGGGCAAGATACCGGTTTATTTCTTCCAATACGATACTATTATTTTCGATTCATCTTGAAGCAATATTATTGAGCTGAAGAAAAAATAAAAAAAGATAAAGAAAAAAATAGGAAACAAAAAAAAAAAGAAAAAACATAAATAATTACTTGAATAGGGAGGACATTTTAGCAAAAATATATAGTATGGTTTTTTCTATTTTTACACTATAAAAATATTTTCTCAGTCCGCTTCTAAGGGTCACATTTATCTTTTATTTTATTGTAGTTAATACTAAAAATATATTTGTATAATTTTTTGTATAAATATCCTTCTATTAGTATTATAAAAGACTAATAGAAGTATTTTTGTAATTTTTTTAATTTTATTATATTTTGATATAATAATTAATATTCAAAATTCAATATATAAAAAATAAATGAAACCATAGATCTGTCCGATCTGCCGCCTTTGCACTGTTACCATATCTTGTCAATTTATATATTATGCATTTGGATAAATTATAATATGTATGAACTATTACATATGCTATTATTTTATATATTATATTATTTTATATAGTAACTTTTGGGTGAAGTTTATACTTCGGGTGTGTTTGTGCGGGAGTTTGGATTTTGTATTGAGATTTGAATACTAAAAAAAATTAAATTTGAATAATTGTATGATGTGATATAAATATGTATTGATGTGATGTTTTGTATATAAAATTAATTTTTAATATAATATAAAAAATAAAAAATATATATTTAATTTGATATTTTGAGAGGTGAAAAATTTGTGTGAAGAGTATAAATTCATACAAATCCTTCGAACTAACACAGAGGGCTTTCAGTACCTTAATTGCTGTCAAATTTATATAATATATTTATTTTATTTTTTTATTCATCAATAGTTTATTTTTAAATATATTACATTAAATATTTATTTATTTATTTAAATATTAATACATTAGAATGTATATTCTGTATTTAAAACATCTTATCCAACAATCATATCAAACATTTATTTTTAAGATTTAGTTTTTTACTATTTCCAAACCAACCTAAAAATCTTAAATACCTCCAAATAATATTTAATTGCAAATTGTTCTAAAAGATGATCGGGTGTGTTTGTTTTGTGTTTTTGTTTGACTATTTTTTTTTTATACGAGGTATAAAAAATTATATAAATAATATAAAAATAATGATTGTTTACATCATATTAATTTTTTGGGAGAAATATATCGAATAATTTTTGTTAATGAAACAAACCCCAAGAATTTATATACATTTAGTAAGGAATTCATAGCAAAAAATATGAAGATACAATCCCATGCTTTGATTAATGGGTAAACTGTTTATTTAGTCCCGTAACTGGACCACTTTATCATTTTAGTTCAGTAAGTGAAGTATGTCGCAAATTAGTCCCATAAGTGAAAATTTTTTGCTGTTTTAGTCCTCCGGCGCCGGAGACGCCCGCGTGGCTCGCCGGAGGTGACGTGTCCGCCAGGCGTCCCGCCAGGTCAGCGACACCTGGCGGACACGTGGATTTTTTTTTATTTTTTATTTCATTATTTTTAATAATTTTTAATTTTTTTTAATTGGACTAAATAAAAAAATACAAATAAAATTAAAAATAAGTTTTTAAAAAAATTAAAAAATGAAAAAAAATAAAAAAAATCCACTTGTCCGCCGGGTCAGCAACACCTGGCGGACACGTTACCTCCGGCGAGCCACGCGGGCATCTCCGGCGCCGAATGACTAAAATAGCGAAAAATTTTCACTTATGGGACTAGTTTGCGACAGGCTCCACTTACGGAACTAAAATAATAAGGGGGTCCAATTACGGGACTAAAAAAAACAGTTTAGCCTTGATTAATTAGCAAACTTAAGTATCTATGTTCCAAGTGATTGAACTTGCTCTACTATATCCTTAGGTGTGTTTTGAAAGTAATAAAAGTTTGAATTGAACACAACAAATATATATTTTTATTTAATTATTTATTATTCCATCGATTCCACAAAATTTGATCATATTTTTTATTTTCGTTCGTCCTATATAATTTGTCATTTCCTTTTTTATAATATAATTATACACTTATATTAATCTTAATTTATAATTATTTTTACTAATATATTTGTTAATTACTTACTAATTATACTTTACCTAAATTCTCTCGTCAACAGTAATACACCCATATTACATGGGAAGAAAGGAGTACTATTATCAAAACTCAATTTTTTATATTTTTACGCAAACAAAGCCTAAGGGTGTGTTTGGATTGAGTTTGACACATTTATAGCAATAAATATCGCAGGTTATCCTATTATAATCTAAATCCAAAAAATAAATTAATTAGATAAAAAAAATAATAATAAAATTTTTTATGTATAATAAAAATAGTTAATTATAAAACTAATACGTGAAGATTATAATAAATTGTAACACTAAAAATAAATAGTATATTTATAACGGAATTTCGTTCATAAAGGTCACGTAGCCAACGCAATTCCGTTCCTAAAGTTCACGTACATAACATAATTCCATCTCTAATTATGTCTCTAATATCATTAATAACGAAAAAAATAAATTTAAGAACGAAAAAACCTCGTTACAAAATTGATAATTTCTTATAGTGTAACTTCACCAATTATAAAAAGTGAAAAATCGTAAAAAAAAAAAAAAAAAAAAAAAAAAAAAGGTATAAAGAAATTTCTAAATCCAAAAATATGAATTTAATAAAAATATATTTTATAAATAAATAAGTAAAAGTTTAATAACAAATATTTTATATTTATAGGCATAAATATTGCAAGTTATCTTATTATATTCCCAACAAATATTCAGTATAATAAAAATAATTATAAAAATATATAGTCTAAATACAATCCTCACAGCCTCAATCAATTCAAACATATATAGTCTAAATACACCCTCCCTATAGAATTGGTTGGGTTTTTAATAATGTTTAGATGTAATAATGAGAATCATGCATATGCAGCTGCTATATATGACCAATGGATAATAATAAAAAAATAAAAAATAATATGACCAATTTATGGTTGACTCCACTCACATAGACACACATATATATATATATCTATATATATTATAGCTATTACTTCCTTCGAAGATCATTATCTTTGTGTGCACATATAGGGTTCATTCGATTTATATATATTTATCATCTCTTAGTGAAGCTTGGAGGATTGATTGATTTATTTATTAAAATTTTTATTGTTGGTTGACTCTCGTTTATAAATGAATAATTACATAAAGCGTATTTTAATCATTTAAATTTAAATTTTAGGTGAGTCGATCATTTATATAATCCAATATGATTTCAAGGCTTTATTTCTCGAGTTCGTTCTGCCCTAATTTGGTATATATATTTTTTAATTTATTAAAGTTAGAAGTATTTTAGGGTGTGTTTCTTTAAGAGGTTTTGGAGAAATTTAGATTTGAATTTGGTTTTTATTTGAATTTTAAGATGAGTTTGAATTTTGATGTTTCTTTTGAGTTTGGGTTTGATCGGAGTTTGAGGAGTTTTGATGTGTATTGATTTGATGGGTATGAATATAATAATATAAATGTATAATAATTTGTATAATTTAATTATAAATTTATATTATATTTTTATATATTATTTTAATTTTTTATTTATTTGTATTATAAAAAATTTTATTTTCTACAAAATAATATATATATTGTATACATTTCATTAAATTATAATTTTTTTATATTTATAATTAAAAAAAAAAAGGACAGACTGTGTGAGTCTGTCCCCCAAACTCCCTCCAGCCCAATTTTGGATTGGATCACTGTGCAGTAAAACAGAGCCTTAGTTATTTATATATGAACTACTTTTATTATAATAAAAAATGATATATAATTTACCCAATCCGCACTTTTGAATAACGGCTGCAAATTTTCATATTATAAAAAAAAATAATATATATTTTATGCAGCTTGAAACTTTAAAATTTTCATTCAATACTATTTGAATTTTATATTTTTAAAAAAGTATATATATAATATTTCTTCTCGTAAAGTATTACATTGAAGATTATTTTAATAAAAATATTAAACTTTCAAATCTAATATATATGAACTAAAAAAAAATATACCAAAAATCTTCTTTATATATAAACAAAAAAAAAAAAGCATATACACCAAAAATCTTCTTTATGTATAAACTAAAAAAAAAACATATACATCAAAAATCTTCTTTATTGTGCCTATTTATATATTCCATTATATATTCCATTCGACCGCAAAAGTATGTCCATTTGGTTGAGACACTAAGGATTTGAATAGTAAAAATTTTGAATTTGAATAGTTGTATGATAGTGATATAAATAAGTGTTGATGTGATGTTTTGAATGTAAAATTGATTTTTAGTATAATATAAAAAATAAATGTTTAATTTGATATTTTTGGAGGAAAAATTTTGTGAGAATAGTAGGAATCCCACAAAATTCCTCAAACAAACACACCCACCCTAAGGGTGTTTTTGTCCGTGGGTTTGAAATTTTGAGTTTGGATTTATAAATAGTAAAAGTTGAAATTGAATAGTTGTTCGATGTGGTATAAATAGATGTTGATGTGATGTTTTGAATATAAAATAAATTTCTAGTATAATATAAAAAAAATAATTGTTTGATGTGATATTTTGAGAAAAAAAATTTGAATACTAAAAATCTATGTTAAAACCTAAAAAAGAACACAATTTAAAATTAATATATATATATATATATAAGTAGAAGTTATGTATAAATATTATGAAAATTTTATAAAAAAATGTATTTAACTGATAATATATCACTACAAGAAATTATCAATTTTGTAAGAGATTTTTTCGTTCCTAAATTCACTTTTTCCGTTACTAATGATATTAGAGACGGAATTAGAGATGGAATTACGTTAGCTACGTGAACTTTAGGAACGAAATTCCGTTACAAATATACTATTTTTTTGTAGTGTATGTACGAGGTGTTATAACTTTTGTTATGCGTATTTTACAGTATCATGAAAAATAAAATTCATCAAATATTTTATTTTTTACAAAATATGATATGAATTTATTTGATTGTATTTTCTACCACTTGTTTTAAGTAGGATTCGTCTACATTTTTTTCTTCCTAAAATATCATATGTTTCATATCATATGCTATATATAAAAAATATTTCATTAAAAATATTATATCAAATATTTATTTATATTTTATATCTATTAGAAATTATTTTGAGAAAATTGGAAAATTGCATTAATGTTCACGAAGATAAAAGCCTGTTTAAATAAACATGACATATAGACTCAATAGACTCAAATTATAACAATATAATCTAATATATAAAACCAAATCCATAAAATCTAAACCTAATAACTTAAATATCTCAACATTTTCACTCAAACTCAAGTGATATTGTAGAAACAACTTGAGTTTGCAACACGCAGCTACAATCATTCACCATGTCAAAATCAGTAGCAATGCTCTCAACTGAATTAGAGTCGGAAATGATGAGACTCTTACTGGGATCGGAAACAACAAAATTCTCATGTGCAAGGAGGAAATACATCACTCTACAAAACTTGCACGTGGATAATGACGAGTCACAGAACTCTTATGTGGAAGTAGGAAATAGGTTACTCTACGAAACTTGCACGTTGATAACGACGAGTCAAAAATGACGGGACTCTCAATGCAGTCGGACACATAGCTCTGGAGAAACACGACGGGTGAAACAAACTAGAGCAACAATCGGGTAACAACATCAAAGTCGGAAAGAAGAATGGATTGATATAAATAAGTCTCTACACAATTTGCGTAAAATTAAAATTGAATCAGTTGGCTCATGTTCGAACCATGTTAGGTTTGGTATATGTTTGGAAAACCTTATAGTACATTCCGGGTTGAATATATCCGGAGAAAGCAAATCTAAACAAAATTCTTTATACACATAAAAAAAAAATAAAAAGTATTTTATTAATATTTATTTATATCCCATTACCTACCTACCTTATATTCAACTTTTTGTTCTTCCTAAAATTCTTTGAAACTCCAAAACACTTGAAAAAAATATAAGCACAACCTAAAAAATTTTGACTGAAAAACAAATTTTAATGTAATATTTGAAATATAACAAATAGTTTTGGTACAATATTTTCAATATAAAATATTAAATGTGGTGTTTTTTAAAGAAAAAAATTTAATAAATTATACTATAAATTTAAAACTTGTATGGTTTGTATGTGTGTTTGATTTTCTTGAAAATAGTATATTAATTTTAATTTTTATTTTTATAAAAAATAATAGTATATTTTTATCACAAATCATAAGAATTATATAGTAAAAATATTAGATTCCGGTGACAAAAAAATACCTTTGATATTTGTTCTTGAATCTATGCTAAAGAACACAACGTAAAATATAGTATTTTTTCCATCCGAAAAAAAAGATTTCACTCTAAAAAAAAGTGATATATATAATTATGTCGGGCAAAGAAGATATATATTTTTTATATGATTTATTATCGAGTTGTTTCTTTACAAATTAAGAAGGCGATATAATTTTGACGAAGAGAAGAAAAATATATATAGTTTATTATTGAGTTGTTTCTATAGTTTAATTCAAAATATTGATATATGAACTCTATATATAAATATATATTTATTTATTTATTAAAATATAAATAATTAATTTATATGTATAGTATGTATATATATAGCACTGGTCCAGCGACCTAATAAATTAGGGCAGAGTAGAGAAAATGACTACTCGAGAAAAAGAATATGTAATGCAGCAAACGTACATAGTTTTGAATTTAATAATGTATATAAATAAATATAAATAAGATATATATAAATAAATATAAATAAAAATACTACTACATGCATTTCTATATATATATATATTGTGAATTTATTTTCTTTCAAAATCGAGTGTGACAGAGAACATTTAGTCACGTACTATATTGTTTATTTTAACAAATATAGTATGCACCCTATCTCATGCCCATCATGCCCTATTCCTTCATAATTTTATTTAATTTGAAACATTGACACTAAAAAAAAAAATTATTTTTGTAACAATTTTTTTTTTTCTCTAAATCTATTTTTTTTCCGTTACTAATGACATCAGAGACGGAAATAGGAATGTAATTACGTTAGCTACGTGAACTTTAGGGACGGAATTCCGTTACAAATATATTATTTTTTTAGTGTGATGTGGGCGTGTTTATTGGTGTATTGATTTGGATATAATACTTCCTCAGCGTCTCATAATTAGATATTCATTTGCTTTTTACAAACAATTTTAGAATTATTAGTATTATATTGAGATGCAGTGGGAATGAAGTAGAAATGACTAAAATAACCTTATTAGTACGTGTGATATAAAGGTAATGACATTTGTGTAATATATTGTAAATTGTAAGGATATTTGTAATGTTAGGTACATAGTACAGTTATTAAAGAAAAATGGATACTTTGTTATGGGACGGAGAGAGTAATATTTTGTAAAATAGAATAATATATTTTTATAAAATAGTAGAAATAAAGGTAAAAAGACTAAATTGTCCTTATTAGTATTGTATGATATAAAAGTAATGATATTTGTGCAATATATTGTAAATTTGAAGGGTATTTGTAATGTTAAGTAGATGGTACAGTTATTAAAAAATAAAATGAATACTTTATTATAGGACGAACAAAAATGGAAAAATGGATAGATTGTTAAGGGACGGAGGGAGTATATACATACATTAATATAAAATTTACTATTTACAAAATATCAACAATTCAATACAAAATATTATTATTTATATTACCAACATAATTTCTCATATTTAATATAAAAAAAATATTTATTTAAAAAAAAACACAGAATAAACAAATCCAATGTTTAATAATGATATTAATAATTTAATAAATAAATATCGAATAAAAATAATTGTTAAATGTTAGATTTATTTATTTATTTATTTTTATTAAATTAATAATCAGACAAATTTAATGAATAAATAATAAATAAATAAATATAATGGACATAGAATATATATAGTGTATTTTGTTGTTAATCGATTTAAAGATATAAATATATATATATATTTGTGGACATAAAAAATTAATATTTTGAATTTGATTTTATATTTTGAGAAGCATTTAGTATTATATACTATTTCCTTCTCAACTCAATATAATTATTATTATTTTTTTTTATCATTTACGTATATTTTACTAAAAAATAGTTATTTCATATTATAGTAAAAAAAAAAATTATAATATTTGATTAGATATTTCGTAAAAAATATATATTACCTATGTCCACCGACAATCTATCTTTTTGTATTTGGAATCATTTTTTAACATTAAAAATATTTTAATATTTTTAAAATTTTTGTATAAATGTCATTATATTAGTATTATAAAATATTAATAAAAATATTTTTATCATTTTGTTTTATTTGTACTATATTTTGATATATAATAATTAATATTCAAATATTAACATTGCAAAAATTAAATAGATAGATTGACGTATTTTTTTTATTTTTTTCAAAAATTCAAATAGTAAAATTTGAGAGTTTTCATGAGAAAATAAGAAAAGAAAAAACACTACTCAAAGTATTTGGTGGGCTCACTTTATTTCCGAAAGGGCCCAGTCCAATGTCTTCAGTCTCTTTTAATTTAAATAATTATTATATGGGCCTTATCGGCCCATCATTTTTCTTGTGGGAAAAGATTTCTCAGAATTCCCTTTATACTTCAGATTAATTTTCGATTTCTTCGTCGGCAGTAGCTTCTGTTTCAATCACAAGCGAAAGGGAATTTTCGATCAGGAGGTTGCTATGGATGCATCGAAGACGATACTACTCGATGGACGTGCGGAGGATCCGCTGCGATTCGGGATCCATGGTGTTAAGAGCGATATTATTGAGCCTCACCCGCTTGAATCTGCCTATAGCTCTGTAATTTTTTTTTTTGAATTTTGTTTGCTCAGTATTGAGTGTTTGTTTGTTTTGGTTGTTGCTTGAAGCTGAATATCTATATATCTTTAATGATTTTGTGTAGGCTAAAGTGAGGCAGCAGGAAATGAAGAAGAAAATCCTGGAGAATACTTACGGAGCGGCGTTTCCGTTGAAGATGGATCTCGATCGCCAGATTCTGTCCAAGTTCGTGTTGTTTTTGTTTTTTTAATTATTTATTTAGTCACTGCATTATTTCCCCTGCTTGAAGTCATTTTGTGGTTTCGTTAATTTGCTGGAATTTTATTTTGGTTGGATTAGGGTTACAATTTGTCTTTCGAATTAGCTTGCGTTTGATTGAGAGAGAGATTTTTCCTTAATAATTTTGATGAGTCGCTGAAGAAGTAAGCTAATACTTTACATTACTCATCTAAGTTCCTGATGCTTTGATTCGTTGTTAAAAAACTATTGAAATGAAATTAGCTTTCACATGTATTCTAATTCTAAGGCTCTGATGATATGTTGGGTCTGGCAATATCTACTTTAATCTGTACATATTATCAGGTATTGTGAATTGGATGCTAAATTATGTAATTGTTTTATTATATGTTTTTCTGGAAATGTTCAAGATATGTGTATATAATTAGATTCTAATAAAATTTGTGGCTTTGATTCTATAATACCAGAGTTGGTGTTCGTACCGAGCTTTCATTTCTATGTCTCTGAGCATATAGCAATTAGTAATGTGTTCCGTAATTTTATGCTCGTTGCTCCTCTGAGAAACTGTAATCAATTTTGAAGATATAGAAAGTTATAAATATTGGTCTTGGACATGTATTTTTTGAATTTATATTATATTGCATATAGTCCCTCTAGTGAAAGCTTTCGAACTCCTTGTTTTCCTATAATTTAGATTCAAAGTTGGCTAAAATGTTTCTGATAAATTCGAAGAATAGTTCTATAACGATGTGAAGATTATGTTGGTTCGAATTATAGGATCACAAGCAAAATTGTATTTCAATTTTCTCGATAGATCGTTTCGAAAAAATTATATACAGTTGGAACTCTGAATCACAATTTTAAGTGTGTAGTGTAGATCAAATATTTTTCTTGTTAGATAACTGCTTTTAACAACTAACAATTCTATAAAGCTTACCCCACTGAAATTTGTCGCTTATAATTAGCTTTCTGTTTGTTAATCATCGATTTATCTTCCAATTGTTGCCTATCTTTCTATGCAGATTCCAAAGGCCTCCTGGAGCAATACCGTCTTCTTTCGTGGGGTTGGAAGCGATGACTGGAACTTTGGAAGATTTCGGCTTTGAAGATTATCTCAATGGTAATGTCTTACAAACACTGTACCTATTGTCCCAACTGCAAGTTTTTCTAATATTTTCTTAGCTTCGATTTTGTTCTATTCAATTACCCAGAGACAAATTGATTACACTTCAAAATTTCGTAACGATTTCTGAACTTTTAACGTAAGATTGCGAAAAGTCAAATATAATCTATAGAAAAAGTCGAGCAGTAATATATAAATGCTTAATCCATGATTACGTTTTGAGTAACTGAAGGATTCGATCCAATATGCACATAAAACATTATGTTGGATGTCGCATTTTCTTTTATGTTTTCTATCAATGATTAACGATTATTTTCAGCATATGTTAATTCCTATACTCACTTGTTTGTTACACCCTCTCAGATCCGCGGGAGTCTGAATCACTTCGTCCTGTCGACATGCATCATGCTATGGAAGTGCGTCTCGGGCTGTCGAAAGGACCTCCATGCCCCACTTTCATGTGAGCATGTACTCATTTCTGTCGCCGGTTTGAACCTTTTTACGTCGTCTATGTCTAAACAAATTTCGCTACTGCAGTTCGATTACGCACTTTAAACCCGCATATTTAGTAAAACTCGATTTCGGAGTTTCGAATTCTGAAAAGAACACTATTTACTTTATACATTACATTCACATTTCATTCCCAATTTCTATCCATCTATCATGGAGTCGAATTCCGATTTTGCGACGGGAATAGTGTAGTCGTTAGACCGCGACCACTGGGAGCTATCGAACGAGGTGCGTCGATATCATCACCTCCCCCTCCCTTGTATTTCCCTTTTCAGGAGCTCCTGCAAGAAATCGCTCCAGGAGTCGATTGGGCCGGGCAAGCACCAGTGCACGCAGTCGTTCGGCGCCGTCTGATCCGCCGTCAGCCATCTCCCGTACTTACTCGGATGCCCGTCTGGCCGCAACTGCATCGCCTCCGTGGCGTCGAAAAGAACAAACTTTCGCCGCTTCCGCCGCCCGGCTTTCTGCGCGATCCGCAGCTCCTCCAGCTGAACCAAATACATCTCCCCGCTGTAATCCTCCATCGCTGTCTCCCCTCGCCGGAACGGCCTCGTCCGCCGGCAATCCCCGCCCTTATCCCACGCCGCGCCCTCGAAGTGCGACGGCGCGAATGTCCTCAGAAACGTCACCCCGGTGTAGCCGGCAGCGTCGTTGACTGCCCGGAGCGCTGTCCGGAATGCGCGGCGGTAGCTGAAGTAGGCTGTCAGGTGGCTGATGTTTGGCTCCGGGCAGTAGAGGCAGCCGACGAGGCGGCTGTTGACGTGGAAATACGTTGGCCGGAAGAACCAGTGGCCGGCAGAGATGATTACGTAGTCAAAAAGTGCGATTTTGGTCGTCCAGTGGTTGTCGAATTCATCGAGGTATAGTTTGAAAGGGCGCTTTTCGTCGTCGGGTGCGGTTCGTTCGGTTCGAACCAAGTAGGGTGACCAAAACATCGATATGTTGAAGTCGTGCTTCCGGTATTCATACTGCCGATTTTGGTCGATCGGGTCCGATAGGTCCTCCGGGTAAGCTACCTAAATATATATGATTTAAATGAAGCTAAACTAGGCCCGAGAAAGATAAATCACATTAAGCAAATCATGTGTGGCACAGGAAAAATCTGAAGATATCGGGAGTTTGAATCTACGATCTCATGGTCACGAATTCAACTCTGCGTCAGCATGCCATCACTTAGACATAACACAAATTCTACTAACACATAATAATAGTTCATATAGTATATTTAAGTAACAAAATATGTCTTATCAATAGGTATACTAGACATAGGGAATATATATATATATAATTGTAGACTTGTTACCTTTGACAAGAGGCAAATCAAAGACTGCATATGATTCCTAGCAACCGAGTCTCCAACAAAAGCTATTGATTTCCCCTTAACACTCTTAAAAAAGTGTTCCGGGTCGAACTCAGGGAGCTCGCAGCCGTCGGGCTTCCACCTCCACTTCAAGAACTCGAGGTCGGGTCGCCCGAACTTCATGCAATTTTGATGTTCTTGAATCGCATTGCACGTATGGTTCGTGTAGTACGGCCCATTCGGGTCCGGCACCCATTCCCCCGTAAATATGTCACATTGATCGTCTTCCAATAGTCTCGATCGAACTATGAGACGATCGGGGTTGCCTTTGAATGTCGTAACCGGTCTCCTTCGATCTTTCTGTATCTTTTCAAAATACAAAAGTTTGAAAAAAGTGTTAAAGATATTTTAGATATTTAATTTTAGGTTTGGTCTTATTCATAGATTAAATTATTTAGATATGAGTCTATCGAGTCTGTTTTATATTGTTTATATATAGACCACTTATTTTAACGATCCAATTTTTCAATTTCAATAAACTATTTTTCACAATAAGTAGAAACGAATCACCCTCCCTCGTAGTTTAAAATTTTGTCGTAAGTATACCTTAGAATCGTTCACATCGTTTTCGGGCTCCTTCGCTTCGCTTGTATCAATGTTTGTGTCTTCTTTTTTGTCATTGCTCGAATCATTGTACTTAGATTCTCGACGAGCCTCGTCCTCCGGATTTTCGCGTTTCGTCGTCGTGCCATGTTCGAAGTCATGCATTTCTTCTAGGGCATCGAATTCGGGCTTATCGGGTTCTCTATTTTGATCACTATTTTCATTTTCGTTTGTGCATGAGTTTGATCCGAGGGTGCAAGTTCGATCGACATTCTCGCCGACATCACCCGAGGTCTCGATTAGGCCATGCAACGTCGCGTATACTTTCTCCGAAGAGTAGTCGCGAAAGGCGACGTAATATAAAGGGATTGCGAGGAGTATGGTTAGGGCGACGAGAGGAGCGAGCCTCGACGGCCTTCGCCGCGATTGCGTCGGCCGCCCTGTCGGAAGCTCGGACTTCATTGGTCTTTTTGTTCTTCTTCTTCAATGGAAAGAAGACATGGAGAATTTTCATGGAAATGACAATGTGGAAAGGAATGAACAACGTAGAGATGGTCGAGGAAATTTTGCACAATGTTTTGTGGTTGAGAATTAATGTGAAGGATGGTTTAAATTAAATTTGGGGATATACATATATATATATATATTACACATATATTTATAGGGACGACTAATTGTTCGGATAGCGAATTTTAATTTTTTTTTTTTTTTTTTTATAATGTGAAAAACCGCCACCGCTATCCGAAAGTATATATTAGGTAAACTTTCGTCCGAACCTAATACGCTGCAGTGCATTTCAAATTGAGTTCAAATCTTGGGTATTGTTTTAATTGTAATTGGAAAATTAGAAGAAAAGGGTAGGATAACTAAATTCAATTAAATAACATAATTAATATAATTATACATCTAACCAATCTATAGCAAAGGATCTCTCATCAACAAAAACAACTTATTCCAAAATACCCATCAACTATATTCAAAATAAAATCCAAGCAAACAATATGATATAAAACCAACGATACCAAAAACATCCAACATGATGAAAATTAAATGTGACAATGTTAAACAAGTATACATAAATAAATATATATATATATTGTTAAAATGATTTTATGTATCTATTATTTATTTAAGTAGTAGTTAAGAGCCTCTCCGCTGTATAAGTAATCAGACACTCTTAGGTTTCTAAGTTCTTCGTAAGTAAAAGGGACAAACATCCGAGGATGCCCGAGATCAATCAACTCTGGCGGAGCTTCTATCCTCGTCTCCTTTGGCCCTAACAAGAACGAAGCAATTGTCACTCTGATGCCGGCTTCTTTGCACATCACCCGGTGCTTCACATTCAAAAATTTTCCGTTGCTCCATGCCTTTCAAGGATCGAAAAAATTATTAAGTTCTAAAAGAGCGCGCTTGACATACCCTTACTAGATTTTATGTAGAGGAAATTACAAATTTAAAACATGCTTAATATTTTCAATGATAAAAAATTTATATTTATTTTTCATTTAAAATATAATATCTATGTGTTTTTTCAGATTCATTTTTTTTTACTATTTAATTTTTTTTCTTTAAAAATAGCATATTAAATATTTATTTTGATATAAAATATCATATCAAATAATTATTTTAAACATCAAAACTAAATACATAAAACAACACACCCTTAGTCTTATAGATATATGATCAATTTTATTATGTATATATATATTAAGTTGTGTTTTAATAATACACCTTAATTACAAAAGATTATCTTTTTGCCATCTTACTCAAAAATAATGTGAATTCACCTAAAAAAAGGAATAATAAATATTGTTTTAGTTTTATATATGGCACTCGTTTATCATTTTAGTATTTTAAGTAAAATTTGTATAAAAATAATCTTATATGTAATTGTTGAAAATTTTCTCTAATATCGAAATATTATCAAATGAACTAACATGAACTATCAGAAGTAACATGTACTAGTCATATGACAATTTCACCACCAAATATCGATTTATTTTTTTAAGAAAAATGTACAAAATTAAATCCAAATCGACATTTGGTATTAAAAATTGTCACTTGACTAATCCATGTCAATACAAGTGATAATATTCCGACTAGAGAAACTAATTTGACAATTAAGTATTAGATATATAACTATTTATATGCACATTACAATAAATGATCAAAACAATAAGAGATACCACATACAAACTTAAAAATCACTTATCCTATAAAAAGTTGTCTTTTTTATCTTCAAGAAGTAAAAATTGGTCATAAATAAAAGATTAAATTTTAATTACTTACCGTTGCCGTATCTCCAAGATTGAAGAGGATAGCGCCGGGGCATGGCTCGACGGCGTGGGATTCACCATTCCTCTTCATTACCTCGAGGCCTCCGATGGTTTCATCCTCATGGAGAAGTGTAAGAAAACCCGCGTCTGTATGCCATGGGATTCCGCAATCGCCGACGATTTCAGAACTAAAATTATATTTGTTGATTCTAAATTGGCAATTCCAATCATCTAAGTTTGGGACATCATTAATCCCAAACCCTTGTCCTATTTTGAGCACAATCTCCCTCATCACCTCGGTCACTTTTTTAGTATACTTCAATATTGTAGCCCTACAATATGTAATAATAAAAATAATTAATAGTAATCCCAAATTAAATATTACCAATGAATTATTTGGTTTAATAGATTTTGTAGGTTCTTTTACAAATTATTTATAGGGTTAAATAAAACATTTTCATTATTCATTATGTATTTTATATATTGCAAGTGATTCGATAATTTTTATTACGTGTTTTAACTAATATTTTATATTGTATATAGTATTATCATATGCTGACGGTTAATATTTTATTTTATGCTGAAATTAATCATATTATGCATTATGTAAATTATCGCCATATGGTATGATTTATACTTCCTCCGTCCACATACAAAGTAAATATTTACTTTAAGCGCGGTGTTTAAAAAATAATGATATTTTAAGTATAGTGAATAGTTAAAATTATTCTAATGACATTTTTGCTCTTTTTTTTATGTAAAATTAATGATGTTATGTAAAATAGGGGTATTTGAAAAAAAAATAAGATATTTAATAAAACGTTTACTTTGTGTTAACTTTTTAGGTGAAAAGGAAATATATTGTATTTGTATTATATTAATATAATTAATTCAATATATATTATCAACTAATATATATATATATATATTTTTGTGAAATATTTCATAATTTCAACTTATATATTGAAATATTTTATTTATGTAAGTTATAGAAACATAATTTTTGTGAATGAATGAATAAAGTATATATCACCTTTGGTGAGGGGTGGCTTCGAGGTTAGAGCAGAAGGCCTCGATGTCCGCATCGTGAAAGCTGAAGGCCTCGTAGTTAGGGTTCATCTCCGACGGCGGCATGTAGCCACTTCCAGCGATGATGTCGCGGTTCCGGGCCTTCACGGCGGCCGGAAGGTCCAGGAGCGATCGGACCACCGCCTTCATTTCCCGCAGCAAGGAATCCTCCAGAATCTCCTGGAAATTCACGATCCTGAAACACCCCCACTCTTCGCACGCGCCGATCAGATCTTTTCCGGCGCCGGAAATTAAGTCGATCACCGGAATCGAACTCATCTTAATTATCTTATCGCCGCCGGCAGCCCCTCATCAAGTGTGCGTGTGTATATATATATGTATATGAAGGTCACGTCGTGCTAACTAGTGCTACGCCAGTTAAGTAAAAATTCATATTTCAGATTTTAATATTTTTATTTTTCATGAAAATAAATTTATTATTCCATCCGTCTCCAAATTTAATAAAAAATTAATACTTAATTCTTATTTCTATTTAATAAGAAATTTAATATTTAATTATTATTTCTATTTAATATTTATTTACAACAAATGCCATCAATTTTAGGCTAAATTGTTCCAAATCCATCTGTGATTTCACAAAATTGCGTCAAATTTTTTCTATTTCTAAAACTGCGTCAAACTATGTGTGTTGTAGACGAGCGGCGGAGTAGGCGAGTTGTGGGTCGGCTATGGCAAACCACGCTGGCGGTTGGTGAGCACAACGGGCTACGCGTGAAAGGGTCAATGGAGCGACGCCGGAAAGCAAGCCCAACGTGCAAGAAACAACGTCGGTGCACTTAAGTGGCATAGCGACTTTGAGTGAGGGAGAATGTCACGAACTGATATTTCTGCCCAGGTTCTCGGCCATAGTCCGTCCCATGTGTGCGAGCCCCGGTTCTCTACGGCTAATCAACGCCTAATGGTTTCATAAAAAACTCTGTGTCTAACTCCCTCGTCGGTTCTTATTTAACGGTATTTAATCTAAATGCGCCCAAACTGCGAATGAGTTTTAAAATCTCAATTTCTAAACACCTAAAAATTACAAATATATTTATTTTTCTTATATTTAACCTAAAAAAACAGTAAAAGTAAACTCTTAAAACCCGAAAGAAATAACTATTTTTTAGTATATTTATTATTTTTTGTGGATAAATATAACATAAATGAATATATTTGTAATTTTAGTGGTTTAGAAATTATTATTCCAAAATTTATTCGCAGTTTGGACATAATTAGATTAAATACCGTTAAATAAGGACCACCGTGAAGGTTAGACGCAGAGTTTATGAAACCACGAGAGAGTTTGACGTAATTTTAAAAATACAAGGGATTTGGCGCAATTTCATAAAACCACAAGTAAATTTTTGTGCAATTTAGCCTCAATTTTATTATATTTTCTCCCTTTATTTCTTTAATTACTAATTAAATTTATAAAAAAACCTCCAACTACTTTTAATCTTTTTTATTTTTTAATAAAATATTTTTTTTTTAATCTCCGCGTCAATTCCAAATAAAATAATTTTGTGAATGGAAAGAGTATTTTATATTATAATTTTTGTTTGTAAGTTTTAAATTATAAAATTTTGTTCAAACAAATCAAGTCAAATATCTATATGTTATTTTTTTTATGTTCAATACATTTGTTTATACCAGTGAATGAACGTGCAGATTGGTGGTGAAGCTTATTTTCTTATGTCTATAATGTTGAATAAAATCCATTATATATATTGAATGTGTTTAGATTTTTCTTTTGGTTTGAATTTCAATTTTTCATTTTAATTTTATTTTATTATTATAAAAACAATATATTTATATCGATAATCATATGAATAAAATAATATTGATTACAATCAGCGATTTAAGTCAAACAAAATAAACTCATTATTTTTTTTTCAAATAAAATATTACATTAATTATTTTATTTAATTATATATATTTAATGGATATTAAAACTAATACTATACTTATAATTTATATGTAATTAGTACAAAATTATATAAAATAATAATAATAATAAATATTCTCTTTCCTTCCATGAAAAAGAGTTGTAGCAGAAAAAATTTGGGAAATTTAAGGTAAAAAACATACTCTTATTATATTTATTTTAATGAACCATAGTAATTATTTTTCTATATATTTTATTATTAATTCTTTAATAAATTTTTTATAATAATTATTTTTTTTACAGTTTATTTTTATATTAAAATATTATTATTTTTAAATTTTATATACATGCATAATTAGCCCAAATTAAAGCAATATTATATGCTCTAAGTGTGGCCATGTGACATGTGATGCTCTTAAGTATTTATTTATTGATTTTAAAAGATAAGAAATGGTTACTAAGTGGATTAGCACTAATTAGTAAATACTTCTTAGCTCTAAATAATATATAAATATAAATTTATTATTTTTTAATTTAAATTAATGCAATATACTCTATTTCTCCTTTAACAAAATATTCATTTATTTTTTACGTCAATATATTTAACATTTAAAATATAGTTGCATTTGAATAATATTTTATACAAATATTATTACATATGTATTACGTACGAATATAATATTAGTATTCAAAGTTCGATATGCGAAAAGCAAATACATACTTAGTTAAGGGACCGCAGTGGTATATTATACTCTTTCTATCTTATTTTATTTGTTTTGTTCTTTGTAGATGTACAAAGTTTTTACAATAGTATAATTAGTTAATAATTTAAAAAAAAAAAAATTATGAGTAAAAATAATTTATCTTATAATACATATAATTATAGATTAATAGAGTATTAAAATAATTAATTAATTTAATTAAGATTACAAATATAGATTATAAAATTTAAAATACAATTTAAGAAAATTATGAGTAAAAATAATTTATCTTATAATACATATAATTATAGATTAATAGAGTATTAAATTAATTAATTAATTTAATTAAGATTACAAATATAGATTATAAAATTTAAAATATAATTTTAAAAAATGAACAAATTATGTATGACAGACAGAAGTGAAAAATATTGACAAATTATATGGGACGGATAGAGTATTAGTTACTTCCTTTGTCCCATGTATTGTTTTCATATTGTTCTATATGTTCATCTCACGTATCATGTCATTTTTTTTTTAGAAAAAGATTACATATTTCAATTGTATTTTAAATTATACTAATTTATAATTTTATAATTTAAATTAGACTAAATGATTTTAGTCTTAATTTATAATGATTTATATTGTACTATATTTATTTTATTAATAAATTTTTAATTATACGCTAATTATATTGTTTTTAAATTCTAATATCAACCGTAACTATGATACAATAGATATGATGGAGGAAGTACTATCATATACCATTCTCAATTATTGATAGTGCTCATTTTGTCCCACTTAATTTGTCAACTATTTTTATTTCATCTGTACCATATGATTTGTCTTTTTTTTTTCTTAAAAAATATAATATTATTTTTTTTATTTTAATTAAATTATTTAGTCATTTTAATCTTAATTTATAATTATTTTTATTAAATCAAAATTATTTTTACTATTACACTTTTTAATTATTTAGTAATTGCCCGATACCTAAAACTTTGTATCTAAACTGCATAGTCCAATTTTGTGGAAATGAGTGAATAGTATTTTACAAATTAAATCAAATCAAATTAAATGATGCATCATGCAAAATTCTTTCTAAAGTCGTCGTTAAACCATGTGCAATACAGAATTAAATTTCTCTTTCTATGGATCTAAGAATTCATAAAATAACAAAAAGAAAAAAAAAATTCAGGATGAATTGTGAAAAGATAAAATATACTCCCTCCATCCCATGTAATATGGGTGTATTACTGTAGACACAGAAATTTAAGTAAAATATAATTAGCAAATAATTAAGAAGTATATTAGTAAAAATAATTATTATTTAGTAAAAATAATTATAGATTAAGATTAAAATAAGTTTAATTAAAATTAAGAAAATTATAAAATTTAAAATTTAAAATTTAAAATGTGATTAAAATGCATAATTATATTTCCAAAAATAGAAAGGACAAGTTATGTGTGACGGACGAAAATAAAAAATAATGACAAATTATGTGGAACAGACGGAGTAATAGAGTATACATATTTTGGAATCGTGTCGGGAAAAAATATTAAAAGAACAAACATATGCTATTTTGTTATTTATATGTTTCCTCTGTTTCACCTAATTAATTGTCCGATTTTATGTAAATACGGGAACCTATTAAGAGTATAATTAACAAATAATAAAAAAATATATTAATAAAAATAATTATTGTATAATACAAATAATTATAAATTAAAATTAAAAAATTATAAATTATTAAATTTAAAATTTTATTAAAATGTATAATTATTTTTAAAAAATAAATAAAATAAATAAATTATATAAGATGGACGAAAATATAAAATACAATTATATGAATAAAAGAAATACTATAATGTAGAAGTTCTATCAATGTTTTTCATTTTTTTTTCTCTCATATGTTAATAAATTTATTATTTCTTATAATAATTATTTTTTAAGAAATAATTTTTTTAATATTTTCTCCGTCCAAAAGAAGATATCAATTTTTCTATCTCGTTCATTCCAAAAGTAAGTATCTATTTTTTTAATAAGTGTATACTACCTATCTAATATTAAAAATATTTTTATAATCTATAATATATTACATAGAAGTCATTATCTTTATATTACATACTATTAATAGAAATATTTTTTGTGCTTCATATATTTTTATTGACTCCCTCCCTTCTAATTTAAAATACATTTTTATCATTGTTGTCTATCACATTTCAAAGTATTCATTTCTTATTTTATAAAAAGTAATGATACACTAATACCAAAATACTTTTAATTTTTACTTAAATTACGAACATATCATTACACAATAAATTACTTTTATACATAAAGTCAAAAGGCAAAATGTCAAAAATTTATACATACTTCCACTAACTAATAAAGTACTATTATTTCTTAATTTACTATAAATCCCAAAAGACCTCTTTGATTTGGGACGGAGGAAGTATATTTAAAATATCAACAACAGTTCGTATAAAAATAATATCATAATTTATTATTAATATCCTAGTAATCTATACTACTTAAATAACCGTCCCGAAATAAATGGGTCACATCTATTTCGCAATGGAGGAAGTAATATATAAATGTGTGTATATATATATATATATTACTTTTTCATAATATTAGTCGGAAATTATGCAATCAAAATTCACAATCAAAATCTTATAAGTAAACACACCGTGAATGTTTTTGTAAATATAAGGACCAATAGGCCGGACTTGGAATTATAGTTTATGACCACTTCATCGATATAAAAATTTTCATAGCGACATCGTATTGGTTTTTTGATATATTGATTTACCATAAATACGTATATCATATGAAATATTAATGTACTGTAACAGTATACCGCAAAATTAGTGATATATTGAAAATATCAAAATACAAACAATAATTAAAAATGTAAACATTATCAAAATATAATTAAAAATAACAATACAAATACATTAATTCTTTTAGTTGATTTGGTATACCGATATATATTTTATACGACATATTTCATATGTATCGATATAGTATATGCCCAATGGTACAATAACAATATACCAACATATATTTAATACCGATATATATTGTCGTTCTAAAATTAAATAAGTACAAATTTTTTATTTTTTTTCATTGAAATAGTTTTATCCATTTATTTATTTATTTGCATAAGTAGTAGCGAAGAGCCTCTCCGATATGTAATTTTTCAGACATTCTCAAGTTTCTAAGTTCTCGGAATGTAAAAGGGACATACATTCGAGGATGCTCGAGATCAACCAACTCCGGCGGCGCCACTATCTTCTCGTCATTCGGCCCTAACAAGAACGAAGCAATCGAGACTCTGATGCCGACTTCTTTGCATATCACCCGGTGCTTCACATTTAAAAATTTTCCATTGCTCCATACCTTTCAAATATAAAAAAAAATTACTAAGTTCAAAAAGCACTTGAAATATCGTCGTCGTACTTTTAAAATATATAATTAAATCTTTAGTGTTTTTTTTTTTTTTTTAATTTTCACTCTTTTTCTTTTTATTTTTACTATAGCATCTTTATTTTTTTTTTGAAAAAAAAAATATTATATCAAATATTTACTTTGATATAAAATATCATGCTAAACAATCATTTTAACTTTAAAAACATCAAAATCAAATACATAAAACGACCATTAAGGCTTATAGATGTATGATCAATTATCACATTTGTTCTCTCTCTCTATATATATATATATATATGTTATGGTTGTATTTTAATAATACGCCTTAATTTATAGTATTTATGTTCGTTAAAATTATATTACTATTTTTTAATTGTTCCCTAAATTTATGCATAATTTATTTATAATAAATATAATTTCATTCATTCATAATTTTATTATCCCTATTTTAGCAAATAATAATCAATTTGTTACCGTTTTTTCTATTTATTCCACAATTTTTTATCAATCATTTAATATTTTTTTTATAATATATGACTTTACTTTTTACTTACTCCACTTTAATATTAAAATATTATTATTATTTTTTTAATTTTTGTGTTCAACCAAATCTATATAATTTTAGCGAATTAATATATATATATATATAGTCTTATTATTAACAAGTAATGTGAGTTCATCCACAAAGAAAAAGAGAAATAATTTTCTAGTCTCATATGTAGGAGTATTGTTTATACTTAGTATTTTAAGTAAAATTTATATAAAAATAGTCATATATTTAATTTATAATCATTGAAAAGATTTTCTAATATTGGAATATTAACAGATGTACTGACATAGCATTGCTAAAGCTAACATAAACTAGGAATGTAACAAAATTTAATTCTAGCACCAAATATCCTAGTAGATTTTGTTTTTTAGACATATTTACAAATGTATAGATATATATATATATATATATTTGTTTAATAAATATACAAAATTGAATTTATATAAACACTTGGTATTGAAAATTATCATATAGATATAAGATTATTTATACACGAGTTTAAGTAAAAGGACTAGAATGATTATTTTTTTAAAATGTCACATATAAGATTTTTTTTTAAAAAAATATTTATCCCACAAAAAATCATTTATTTTTATCTTCAAAAAGTAATAATTAGTCGTAAATAAAAAAATAAAATTTATAATTTTTTCTACATAATAGTTACTCACCGTTGCCAAATCTCCAAGATTAACGAGAAGAGTGCCGGGGCACGGCTCCACGGCGTGGAATTCACCATTTCTCTTCATGATCTCAAGTCCTCCGAATTTTTCATCGTCTTGAAGAAGTGTAAGAAAACTAGAATCCGTGTGTAATTGGACTCCCCGACAACCCATGGTTTCGGAACTGAAATTATATTTGTTGATCCTAAATTGGCAACTCCAATCATCTAAGTTTGGAACATCATTAATCCCAAGCCCTTGTCCTATTTTGAGCACAATCTCCCTCATCACTTGATTCACTTTTTTAGCATACTTCAATATTGTATCCCTAGATAGAGTGATAATAATCAATAACAATCCAAAATTTTTACCAAAGAATTATTTGGTTTAATAGATTTTGTAAGTTGTTTTTTTAATTTTTATACATGTGTACAAGCGACGGAACTAGCTCTGAGGCTCTGGGGAGGCAACATTATCCGGACTGTCAAGAACTATTTTTTTCTAATTCTCATTGACTCTATAATAGGGTGATAAAGAAAGAAAAAGAATAAAAAGAGCGAAAAAAAAATGATATAGAACTACTACAATACTAATAATTAGAATAAAATATTTTATTTTTATATAATATATTTATAAATAAAAATATTATATATTAAAATACTTCCCTTTCTTATAGGGTTAATAATTTTTTCATGAATTCAAATGTTGTATTCTTTTTAGTATATGTAAAATAAAATAAAAAAACATGTTTAATGGTTATTGTTAGTTATTGATTATAGTGAAAATGTTTTGAAAATTGTGAAAGAATTTTGGGCTAATTAACTTTATTATTTTTTGAAAAAAAATTAATATATTTTATTGAAAAATATAGATAAAAAATTTAGTGAAAGTAATGGAAAAGATTTTCTATAAATATTGTTAGATTGTCTATCTAAAAAGTTAGGGGACGACGGTGGAACTCAAATTTGATACCAAACTTTGATACTATATTAGATAATGTAAATATTCATCTCAGTTAAAAGTTTAAATTTTTAGAGTACGCATTATTTATTTATTTGCGAACGAAAAGTAACAACATATATAATATTAATATTTTTAAAATTTAAGTACTCCCTCTGTCCCATGTATTATGTACGTGTTACTGTAGATACAATAATTTAGGTAGAGTTTAATTAATAAGTAATTATGATGTGTATTACTAAAAATAATTATTGTATAGTAAAAATAATTGTGAATTAACGTTAAGATAATAAAATAATTTAATTAAAATTTAAAAAATTATAAAATTTAACATGACATTAAAGTGTATAATTATATTTTTTTAAAAAAATAGATAAATTAACATACAAAAATAAAAAATAAAAATAAAGTATGTGGAACTGAGGGAGTATTAAAAAATCACAAAGACTATTTACCTTTGGTAAGGGGTGGCTTCGAGGTTGGAGCAGAAGGCCTGGACGTCCGGCGGAGAAGCCATGTCGAAAAGGCCGAGGGCCTCGTAGTGAGGGTTAGTCTCCGACGGGGCCATGTACCCACTTCCGGCGATGACGTCACGGTTCCGGGACTTCACGGCGGCCGGAAGGTCCAGCAGCGATCGGACCACCGCCTTCATTTCCCGCAGCAAGGAATCCTCCAGAATCTCCTGGAAATTCACGATCCTGAAACACCCCCACTCTTCGCACGCGCCGATCAGATCTTTTCCGGCGCCGGAAATTAAGTCGATCACCGGAATTGAACTCATCTTATTTTATCGCCGCCGGCGCCGGCTGCCCCTCATTAATTGTGTGTGTATATATATATATATATATATATAAGGGCGTGTTTGGATTTTTGGACAATAGCGGAGACAGGAATTTCAGGATATGTGTTGTTGGTCGGGAAGTTCAACAAAATGTCCTATTTTTGCGGGGTCGGCTTGTTATAGAGATTATATACGATGCAAATTTACATTTTGCTATCTTCCATTTTTCTTCTGTTGCATCGTCAAAGAAAATATTATTTTTTAATAATTTTTATTTTTTTTTATCTAAATTTAAAAAAATACAATATTATAACCATGTGTGACTTAAACAAGTTCAACCCCTATACCACCATACCATTCTTTACGGAACTTAAATTACATTTTTTTTTTTATTTTAAACAAAATGAATTTCATGAGATTTCAAAATTCAAATCCCGTTAAATCTCATTCAATTCTTGAACAAAACAGCTCCTTATAATTTAAGAAATTTTGCGTTTAAATTCTCGTCCATCAGTAATTAAATGTGACTTTGTAATGGAGTTTCGGAATTATTGTATTTACAAATAGATCGCGTCCAAACAATCACCGTTGCCTAACGACGAAAATAAAATTAAATGTGTAGAATTTTTAAAATTGCAAAGGGAGTTAAACCCAATTTTTAACTAATAAAGAATTTCTTTTTATAGGATTATAAAAAAAATTATCTTTTTTAGTAATTATAGACCTCACTTTTTTTTTTCAAATAACTTTATTTTATTTATTAAATTATTATTTTTTTTATAAACAATAAGATGAAATAAAATTATTTTTACGATATTTTTATCTACAAAGCAAATAGTATTTATATATGTACCTTTAAATTCGACAACAATGTCGCCATCGTCGTCGCTTTTCTTGTACTCCATGTTTTAGTGGCATCAAATCAAATCATGCACCATACAGAATTCTTTTTGAAAGTTGTGGTTAGAGACTATAATTTGGGCGAAATAATAATAATAATACCTCTCTTCGTACTCACTTCGTCCCATCGAAATTGACCCATTTTATTATTAAAAATACAGTATTTAAGGTGATGATGTTTAATTAGTTAATATTAATTAATTATGATATTATTATATTATTTTTTATATAATTAATATTATTTATAGTTTTAAAGTAAATTTAATACTCCCTCTGTCCACAAACAAAGTAAACATTTACTTTTGGGGCGGTGTTTAAGAAATAATAGTATTTTAATTATAGTGGGTAGTTAAAAATAGTGTAATGATATTCTTGCCTTTGCTTTTTTGTGTAGAAGTAATGATGTGATATAAAGTAAAAGTATTTGTGAGAAAAAATAAAGTATTTAATAAAATGTTTACTTTATAATTGGACGTTTCAAAATAGAAATATGTATACTTTCTAGTTGGGACGAAGGGAGTATATATGTTTAAATATTTAAATATTACATAGCAATTAAAAAATATATGCAATATGAATATTATTTTGTAGATAATAAAATATTCTATAATACAAGTAAATAAAAAAATATATTAGTTTATTTATAATTAATATAAATCAATTTTATAAAAGATGTGTAGTTTTAAATATAGATAAAAATATTTTTTTTTAGGAGAGAGAGGTAGAAATAAAGGTGTTTTGGGTGGGTCTTACGTCATTTATGATGTTGTATATTATATAGTTAATTAAATATGTTTTGATTTTAATAATTTTTTACCGAAAATAGAAATGTGTCAATTGTTACGAGACAGACAAAAATGAAAATAGTGTCAAATGTGGTGGGACGGAGGGAGTATTTGCTTAAACTAATAATTTTAAAAATTAATATTCCCTTTCGTCCCATAATTATGTATCAATTTGCTTTTTGCACGGCGTTTTAAAAATATTAATATTATATTGGAATGTAGTAGGAATAAAGCAGAAATGATTAAAATAACCTTATTAGTATTGTGTGATATAAAAGTAACGACATTTGTGTAATATATTGTAAGTTGTAAGGGTATTTGTAATGTTAGTAAACAGTACAATTACTCTAAAAATGAAATAAATATTTGATTATGGGACGTACTAAAATAAAAAAAAAAAATTGATACTTTATTATGTGACGAATAAAGTATTAAATTTTATATCATCATGCATCATGTCAAATTTAAAATTTTATATAATTTCAATGCCGCTATATATTTTCAGCTTGCAATTTTTTCACTTATCCATAGTTTGCTATATTGATGTCACTATAATTGAATATATATATTATCAACTATGTGATAAATATATTTTATATTTATTTGATATTCAATATTTTAAATTTTTATTATATTAGAATATATTTAATAGTTTGTAAAGAAAATTATGCATACATAAATCTTATGAAATAAAGATAGTTATGTTTGAATTTGAATTTCTATTATTCTCGATACATCTTACAAACAATTCCCAATAAAAAATAAAAATAAAATAACATTTATTTTTTCTAAAAATAAAAGTCACAGCACAATGATGCTTACATCTCTACCTTTAGGAAGACATGAAGAACTCAAGCACTAACACATGAGATAAAAATCAATATTTGGCTAAGATAATATACCATAGACTTGATACTCTCCCCGTCTGCGTTCATTTGATCAAATACGAGTTTTAAAAAAATAAGTAAAAAAAAAAAGAAAATTACTGTGGAAAAAAAGTAAAAAAAAAATAATAACACTACAAGAAAATATCAAATTTGTAACGATGATTTTTCGTTCCTAAATCCACTTTTTCCGTTACTAATGATATTAGAGACGGAATTAGAGATGAAATTACGTTAGCTACGTGAACTTTAGGAACGGAATTCCGTTACAAATATAGTATTTTTTTGTAGTGTAATACACTTTTCGTTTCAACATAAAGTATATTTTTTATCATCTTCGTTTGTTCCATTTAAAAGTACATCGTTCTTATTTTAAAAAAGTAATCATACATTAATATCAAAATACGCTTACATATATTCATTTATGAGATTCTCTCCTAAATCTACTACTAATAAAAAAGAAAATAAAATTAAAAAAATATATCAAATCAAACACTTAATTTTTATTTTTTATAGTGAAAAAATCAATTTTGGTCCTAATATTAAAAAAAAAAAAAAAACTCGTCAATTTTAGTTCCATTATAAACAATTTCAATCAATTTTATTCCAACAGTTAAAAAATTAACGGAAACTACTGACGTGGACATAACGGAGTTGACTTGGCAGCAGACCTACAACGTACACTGTCACGTACAATTATACACAGCCATGTTATTACACGGTCATGTTTAATTCTACACGGCCGTATACTTTTCTTTTTTGGTCTAAAATTTTATTTTATTTTTTGTTGTACTTTTTCTTTAAAAGACGATATTTTGAATTTAAAATAGTTGATATAGTTAAAATTGAAAAAATTAATAGTAATCCTAAGATAATTAAAATATATCAATTTTAATTTAAATATAAAAATGTATAGGATACGTTGTTTTTTAAAAAATTTTGTCTAAAATTTTACTATTTATAAAAAATTTTCCTCTTATTATTCAATTACACAACTTTTTTTTAAATTTTTTTATTTATATTATATTAAAATTTTATTTACATTTTAATAAAATTTCAAACAATTTCAACTTAGACATATATAATTGTATTGGAATATAAAATTAATTTTTAATACGATAATATAAAAAAATAAAAAATAGTAGTGTAATGAAAGTTTTTAAGTGAATTTTTTTTTGTAAATACTAGAATTTTAGACAAAATCTTGAAGAAGACATATTCGATAGATTTTTATATTTGAACTAAAATTGATACATTTTAATTATATTATGATTACTACTGATTTTTTTTTTTCATTTTACATATATCAATTATTCTAAATATAAATTTATTTATTTTTTTAAATATAAAACAAAAAAATAAAATTTTAGACCAAAACAGAAATGTATACGGCGTAAAATTATACATGGCCTTGTATGATTGTACATGACCGTGTATTTTTCAAGTCCGTTGTCACGTCAACCCCGTTACTTCCACGTCAGCCATTTCCGTTAGTTTTTTAACGATGGAACCAAAATTGATTAAAATTGATTGTTTTTTTATATTGTAACCAAAATTAATTTTTTTTCATTTTTTTATATTATACTAAAAAATCAATTTTATATTCAAAACATCATATCAATATTTATTTATATCACATCATACAACTATTTAAATTCAAAAATTTTACTGTTCATTACAAACACTTATTTATCTTAACCTTAATTTATAGCTATTTATATTATATAACAATTATTTTTACTAATAAATTTCTTAATTATTTACTAATCTAATTTTATCTAAAAAAATGTAAGGCGGAGGAAATAATATATTATAGACTCATTATTTTATATTACCTATACAATTCTATATATCTCACGTAAAAAAATATATATATATACCTTCAAATAAAAAATATATTGATATTATATTGGTAGTGAATAAAAAGTACGAGTAAAAGACTTTTTTGCCCTTGTGAGTGTATTAGTGTAAAAAGTAGTGGCAATTGTGTAATAATAATGAAAAAGTCATTGTAGTTTTATAGTGATATAATTATTTATGGAAATGAGACTGTTGTTTTGAGACAGACACAAATATTAAACAAGACTATTGTATTGGGACGGAGGGAGTAGTATTTAGTTTTTAAAAGTAATTATATATTAAAATCAAAATATCTTCAATTTTACATAAATTACAAATATACTATTATATATATATATATATAATACAAATAACAAAAATATAAAATATTACACATTTCTACTAATTAATAAAATTTTATTATATTTAAATTTATTATAAATTCCAAGAGTACATTCATTGGGACGGGGGAGTAACATATAGGGTGTGTTTGTTTGAGAGTTTGGATTTTGAGTTGGGATTTGAATAATAAAAATTTTGAATTTGAATAGTTGTATGATGTAATATAAATAGATGTTGATGTGATGTTTTGAATGTAAAATTGCTTTTTGGTATAATATAAAAAATAAAAAATAGATGTTTGATTTGATTTTTTTTGGGAGAAAAAATGAGATGAATAATAGAAATCTAATCCAATCCCCAAAACAAACACACCCATAATGTAGTTGCAGAAAAATAAAAAGTGTTTGTTTTTTATTTGAATTTTTTTTTAAATATTTATCTCAATTTACATTAAAAATATATTTTTTTTCGTCCCATTTAATTTGCTCTGACTTATAAATTTTAATTATATTTTAAATTTTATTTTATTTTAATTAAAGTTTTTAGTTTGTTAATCTTAATATATAATTATTTTTATTTAACTTATAATTATTTTAACTAATATATTTATTAATTACTTATTAATTATTCAATACTTAAAATTGAGTACTTAACCGAAAGTGAACAATTTAAATGAATCGGAAAGAGTATTATTTTTATAATAAAATATTATATTAAATTATTATTTAAATAAAAATTTATTCAAAAAACAAAGGAAAAAACTAAAAAACTGTTTTTATGAATATTATTAAAAATATATACTCCTAATACAAGTACATATAAAAAATATATATAATTTATCTATTTATAAAAAAAAAAAATTATAAAAAAATTATTTTTTTATATTAATAATAATTATTTAAAAACATATTTATACAAAATATAAACACTCAAAAGTGATTATAAACGTAATTATTTCAAATAAAATAAATAAATACACCGAAAATCTGGTTAACGGTCCATATAAAAACAAGAACGTACTAACTTCGTACAATTATACTTGAATGCAATGTGTTTGTTTTGTGTTTTACGAATATTTTTTCATATTAAGTACGAAAAATTACGTACTCTTATCCAAAAATTACGTAAAATATATTAAAAGAATTTTATTAACAAAAAAAAAAATATTTTGAATTTTGATTTTTT
Source organism: Andrographis paniculata (assembly GCF_009805555.1). Classification (NCBI taxonomy): domain Eukaryota; kingdom Viridiplantae; phylum Streptophyta; class Magnoliopsida; order Lamiales; family Acanthaceae; genus Andrographis; species Andrographis paniculata. The sequence continues at coordinate 5,188,147 of NW_026137624.1, forward strand.
TTTTTTTTTACGTAAAATATAAAAAATTATTTAAATAATACTTCCTTAGTCCCTGGTACCGTATCTGCTACACTATAGACACGGTATTTTAGGAGAGATGAAATTAGTAGATAATTAAGAATGTATCAGTGAAAATAATTAATATTAAAAAATTTAAAATAAGATTAAATGTAATCATTTTTTTTAAAAAAGAAAGTGACGTGGTATGGACAGAAACGGCAACGTGGATATGGTATTGGGACGGGAGAGTATAAAAATAAAGAATATATATAATATATTAATTTTTTTAAAAAAAAATGTATGAATTTTTATTTTTTTTTTAAAGGACAAAGCCTCACCTACCTTCCCGCTCAATTAGGGCTTCTGCAATTGAGCCAACTTTCTAGCTCCAAATTAATAGCCATATATATATATATATATATATCAATCTGCCATGGATGGAATTCGTCCAATCTCTATCCATTGTTGCAGAAATTTCTGCGGCTCACAGTTATTCCATCATATTCATGCCTTCCAACTATGTCGGATCTCTGTTTTTCTTTCTCTATATATAGCCTCCCAGCCGTCCATGGCTGCATTCTAAGGAAATATTCATTCGTGAGAGCACTACACCGAAAGCGCTCCTCATTTGATGGCCACTCGCCGATCTGTTCACCCTAAACTTTTCACTGATTTGCCCCATTTTTTCCGTCGTCTCAGCTCCTCCGTTCCGCCGTTCACCTCCGCCGCGCAGCAGGCGTATTTTGCCCTAGAATTTGATAGTCTCAATTTCAGCGAGCGACGGACCACCACGCAGTTCTATTCCATTGTCAATCTCAATGATACGAAGAAGCTCTTCGCCTCCGTTCCGACGAAGAAATTGATTAAATCGACGGCAACTCTCGCGTTGTGCTCGAAGAGTTATATGGTCACTCTGGGCACGCACGTCATGAATTCGAAGCTAATGGAAAATCGAATCTCGAAGGGGATTGTGTTGGGAGTTATCAAACATACCTTCTACGATCATTTCTGCGGCGGTGAAAATCTCAAGGAGGCTGACCTTACAGTGAAACGTCTAGCGAAATCCGGACTCAAAGCTATGTTGGATTACGGTCTGGAGCACGCCGTCGATGAGGCCTCCTGCGACAGCAATTTGGAAGAGTTTCTTCGCACAATCGAATCTGCGAAAACCGCGACCTCCGATTCTCCTGTAAGTTTCTTCAATTCCGTCGATCTGTTTGTTTATTTTGGGGGAAACGGAATTCCGCCATTGTTGATCTGTCAATTTTGCCCTAATTGCACGAACAGATTAGCTACATTGTGGTGAAGATCACTGCGATTTGTCCTCCTTCTCTGTTAGAAAGAGTAAGCGATCTCTTGCGTTGGGAATACAAAACCAAATCCCTAAATCTTCCATGGAAACTCGATTGCCTTCCAATTTTCGCCGATTCGAGTCCTTTTTACCACACACTAACAGAGCCTAATCCATTAACATTCGAAGAAGAACGTAGCCTGGAAAAAGCTTACAAAAGATTAATCAAAATCTGCGAGAACAGCTTGGAAGCAGACATTCCTCTGCTAATTGATGCAGAGGATACTTCAATTCAACCTGCAATCGATTATTTCGCTTATACAGCAGCCATTAGATATCGCCGGGAAACCGGCCCTCTGGTTTTCAACACAATGCAGGCTTACAGGATAGACGCCGAAGAACGGCTGGAAATGGCGAGGAAGGCTGCGGAAGAAAGGGGAATGATTCTGGGGATTAAATTAGTGAGAGGCGCTTACATGTCGAGCGAAAGACGATTGGCTGAATCGCTCGGGGCGATATCCCCGATCCATGACACGGCAACGGAGACTCATAAATGCTTCAATAAATGCGCGGCCTTGATGCTGCAGGCTGTCGCGGATGGCTCAGGCTCAGTTGTCATGGCTACTCACAATGTCGTCTCAGGTAATACCCTTTCGAACTGCGCTCTTACATTTTCTGCGATGATGATGATAACAATAATAATAATGACTTTGTTGATGGAGCTTAGTGGATATTCGAAAAGGATCTGTCTCGTGGTTCCGAGGCGAAACAAAAAAATGATGACGATTGTGTGTATTGATGATAAAAACATTAAACAGGATTGGATTGGATTGGATTGGATTGTTCTTCGTAATCGCTTAGTTGAGTTCGTGCCAAGAAATGCCCGATCCCGACGAAAAATGGTGGTCTGGGAAGTGAATCTCTGTGGTGATTGATAATAAACTTCAACAAAAAACCTTTCTTTTACAACATCGAACCCGGGATTTCTAACGATCTTCTGTAATAACATATGATTGCAGGGAAAAAGGCCGCGGTGAAAGCTATCGGATTAGGCATCAAGAAAGACAATCCGAATCTACATTTCGCGCAGCTTTATGGAATGGCGGAAGCTCTGTCCTACGGCCTCAGCAACGCCGGATTTAAGGTTAGCAAGTATTTACCATTCGGGCCGGTCGAGCAGATCATGCCGTATCTTTTAAGACGGGCCGAGGAGAACGAGAGCTTGTTAGGTGCATCAACTTCGGACAGAACACTTATGTGGTAAGAACATGAAACTTTTGAGGATCTGGTAATTTATAGTTCTTGGATTGGTATTTTTTGGCATTTGAAATGATCGATCGAACTTTTTTTTTTTTTGTGTAGGGACGAAGTGAAAAGGAGGGTAAAATCGTTTTAGTTTTGATTGGCTCTGCTTTGAAAATCTATCACTGCCTGAAAGAAGAGATCGATAAAGAAGTGTCTGAAGAATTCTCTCTTTTTTTTTTTTTTTTTTTTGTAAGGAAACAACAATACTAAGGAAGCTTTTCTTGTTTCTTTTCGATAATAAATTGTGTTTGTTCTTCTGCCATGTCTTCTTGCTTGAGACAAATTTCTGTATTTTATGTGGTGATTAATGGATTTTGGATATATATTTTTTTGGATTGTTGTTGGTTTTTGGTTCCATTCTTTAATACTTTTTGGCGATTATTTCCTATGGGTTATTGTTTCTTTGAATGTGTTAAAAGCACCTAGGCTCGATTTACTATTTTACTATTTCAATTTTATTTTTTTTAAAAAAATTATTAAATTAAATATCAAATTTTTATTTATTTTATTATATTAAAATATAATTTTATATTTAAAATATCACGTTAATATATGCTTATATCACATAGAGTTGTTAATGATCTGAGGCGAGCTAGCCGAGCCAGGGTTTAAGGGTTCGTTAACGCGTGAACAAGCTCGTGTTCGTTCGTTAAGCTTTTGAGCTCGTTCGTAGTGTTCGAGTTCGACTCGTTAAGAATTTTTATTGTTTGAGCTCGTGTTCGGCTCGTTTAGGCTCGATTAAGTTCGTTCGAGCTCATTTGTCTTATGTTTTAAAATTTATATATAAATTATAAAGGAAATTTATAATTATTTTATTTATATATTTTAAATTAATATTTTATTTATTTATAAATTATAATTATATATATAATATTTATAATAAATATATTATTTAAACGAACGTTCGCGAGTCTGTGTATGTTGTTCAATTTGTCTCGTTAAGAGCTTTAACTGAACTGAATTCGTTAGCAGTTCTAATATCACATTAAACAACTATTTTATTTTAAAATTTAATATTTAAACTCAAAACCAAAATCTCTAAACTAACATCCCTTAGAAAGAAATGATTGGCATTGAAAGGGTTAATGAGCTCTTGTCACTATTGGAATTAAAAAGGGTTTATCTAACAATAGATACAAGTGCAAATAATTGTTATTTGTTTTATTATATACAATATATATATACATAATAATAATAATAATAATAATAATAATAATAATAATAATAATAATAATAATAATAATAATAAATGATATGAAAATTATGTATCACTAGTAACACATAAAAGAAATATATATATATATATATATACATAAAATATCATAATGCTATGGAAATATTTAAAACACTTAAAACTATAAAGTAAGATATATAACACATTTTTGCATTCTACTAAAAATGCCTAAAATATTTTATAGTAGTATTTTATTATTTTTTGTGTTAAATTAAAGAATACATAATTTTTATATCTAATATAAAAAAAAAAAAAAAAAAGTTACATAACAAACAAACCTTAATTAATACAAAATAAGTAATTAAAATGTTTGATGATGATCAATTAGTTCAAATAATTATAACCACGGTTAATTATGAATTTAAAATAAGAATTTGAAAATATTAAATTAATTTTAAAATTATTTAAAAAATAGGAAAAAAACTTTAGAACTCATTCTGTCTTTTATATATGTATTAATTTTATAAAATTATTGTCCCGTAAAAAATGGTCTGATAGTGTGGAATTGAACTTATGACCGATGGTATTAGATTCATCGTCGTAGCGATTGCGTATTTCCAAGTCATAAAATATATATATATATATAATTATAAATACAATTTATAAATTATATTATTGTCTTGTAAGACACCCGATAGTGTGGAATTGAATTTGTAAATAATAAGATCGTGGTCGAAACCTCACGTCTCCCTCTTGCCTATCATACATATATATATTATTTTATTATTAATGGATAAGATTTATAGACAGATTCCATATACCTATATTTTACTCTGTATATTTTAGTTACTCTCTCCGTGCCATGTAATATGAGTGTATTACCATAGATACGAGAATTTAGGTAAAATATAATTATTAAGTAATTAAAAAATATATTAGTAAAAATAATTATTATTTAATAAAAATAATTATAGATTAAAATTAAGATAAATAAATAGTTTAATTAAAATTAAAAAAATTATAAAATTTAAAATTTAAAATACGATTAAAGTGCATAATTATATTTTCAAAAATAGAAATGACAAATTATGTGAAATAAACGAAAATAAAAAATAGAGACGAATTATGTGGAAAAGGGAGTAATATTTTAGATAAAGAAGTAGATATGGACGAAGGGCACGATCTTAAATACGCGTGAGCTGCGTGGCAGATACTGCCGCCACCGTATCCAATTTTATTATTATATTTATTTCTTTTGTCCATATCATATTTATTTTAATATTTAAATTATTATTTTTATTATATTATAATAATTATTTTCAATATATTAATTTTATTATTTAATAATATTTTTATATAAAATATTTAAATATTAAATATTAATTTATATAAATTTTAATAGACTGATTTATTATTTTAAAAATTAAATTATTCAAATAAATTAATATGTATATATATTTATAAATATTTTTGGTTAAATTTAAATTTTAAATAAATTTTAAAAATTTAAATAATATTTAATTAATATATTTTAACATTTTTCGGAAAGATGCTTTTTCATCCTAACTATAGTGTGCTATGTAAAGAGATATAATAATATAATAAAAGTATAATTAATAAATAATTAAAAATATATTATTATTAAATAATTTTTTATTATAATTTAAAATAATTGTTGAATTTTTTTTTTTATAATAATAATACGATTAAAGTGTGTAATTTTTTTTAAAAAAAAAAGAATAGCGGAATAAGTGGATCATACCGAAATAAAAAATGGACACGAACCAAGCAATAAATACTATATAACTGTATTTGTTTTTTTAGAGGTAATGAGACAATCATAGGTAATAAAATAAGATATGCTCCTGCGAAAGTCATCGTCTTCGATCATTTTCACATTTCTTCTAGGGTTTGCTTTGCGATTCATCGGTAGAACTCTTCACTCTTGGTAAGTTTTCCATCAATTTATTCATTTCTTTTGAGAAATCTGTTTGATCCCCTTCCTTGTTAATGTTAGCGGTTTCATTTGAATTTCTAGGATTGTTATTCGCGAGACGACCGCGAAAAAGAAAACAGCATAGTTCTTCACTTGCATCTGATCGGAGTTTATTGCGCACATCGAACACGTTTAATTGTAAGCGCGAGGCGAATCGAACCATCTCAATTTTTAGTTTCTGTTTTATTCGACGAGTATGCTATGGCGATTTGTCTTTCGATGTACAACGTGATTCGCGATTTATTTATTTTCCTGGTGCTACGTGTTGGAATTTGAATTTGTGATTGTAATCGATATTGTTGTGTTTTTATGCAGTATGAATTTTCCGATTATAGTTGGATTCTGCGAATATTTACAGTGATTTGCTGGATCTAGTTTGTCGATTGACACTGAGAATCATGAATTATATGTGAAGTATACCATTTGTTCATTAGTAGAATCGATAAACCTCTTTCATGTCATCTGGAAAACTGGTCTATATTTGTATGTAATTGATCCAGATTAGTTGTTGTGAGCTCTGTTAAAAGTTTTACTTCAAAAGAGATCTGTTATTACCTTTCGAATTTATCGAATTCATCGAATTCTTGTCTTTCTGAATTGCATTTAACTGTTTACAAGGGAAGAACCGAATGACATAATGGAGTTAAAGGGAGGGAAGAACAAGTCTAGTAGTAAAAACTTATCATATGAAGCTCCTCTCGAATACACAATTGAATATGTTCGCCCTAACGGAGGAATCAAGAAGTTCCGATCTGCTGCATACTCCAACGTGAGCTTTACTTGTTACCCTGTAATATTTATCCGGTTTACGATTAATCTTGTGCTGTTATATGCATTTTAATTGTTAACTTTTTGAACCTCAGTGTGCTCGGAAGCCATCCTGATATTCGTCAAGCTCTGTGATCATAACCAGTTCTTCAGCTTTCGAACTCTGCTTTCGTATAATTTCCTTGCGCCTTTTCCTACTGATTCAAAATGGCTATGGCGCCCTCGGCAATCGGTTTTGAAGGTTATGAGAAAAGGCTTGAGATATCGTTTTTCAATCCTGGAATATTTGCTGATCCTGAGAACCGTGGCCTCCGAGCTCTTTCTAAAGCGCAGTTGGATGAAATTCTGGCGCCAGCAGAATGCACGATTGTTGCATCATTATGCAACGATGAAGTCGACTCCTATGTGCTGTCGGAGTCTAGCCTTTTCGTGTACCCGTACAGGATGATCCTCAAAACTTGCGGGACTACTAAATTACTTCTCTCGATCCCGCCCATCGTTAATCTCGCTGGAACGATCGGGCTCACGGTGTGCTCTGTTAGATACACTCGCGGATGCTTTATGTTCCCGGGTGCTCAACCGTATCCACATGGAAGCTTTTCTGACGAAGTCGCTGTTCTCGATCGCCATTTTGCCAAACTCGGCCTCATCAGCGAAGTTCACGTGATGTGCGGCAACAACAGGCGTAATAAATGGCACGTCTACTCTGCCTGTGCTAAATCGGATAGCGTCGAGTCCCGTGTTTACACGTTGGAAATGTGCATGACGCATTTGGATAAGAATAAGGCATCGGTGTTCTTCAAGAATCGCTCGAGCTCCGCAAATTTCATGACCGAGGCTTCCGGGATCCGCAAAATCCTCCCCGAATCTGAGATCTGCAACTACAGCTTCGACCCGTGTGGCTACTCGATGAACGCTGTCGAAGGGTGCGCAATCTCTAACATCCACATTACTCCAGAAGATGGGTTCAGCTACGCGAGCTTCGAAACTGCTGGGTATGATTACGCGCGAACGGATTTATCTTCGGTTTTGGAGAGGGTCTTGGCATGCTTTCGACCGGAAAAATTCTCCGTGGCTCTGCACGTTTCTGGCGCTACTGAAAAATGTGTCGACTCTGTGCTCGATCTGGATGTGAAGGGGTATGCCTGCGGAGATAAAAGCTTCGCGGCGCTCAGGAATGGAGGGTCGATGATTTATAGCAGCTTTACTTGCAGCGGGATCTACAGTTCTCTGAAGTCGATTATTCAAAGCGAAAGTGAAAAGAAAAGACTTCGGATTGTCGACAAGGTTGGGGATGGCGATGCGCCGATGCTGCCGGTCTTTATTTACTCGTCTCTTTGATGTTGTCGTCTCTCTATGAATGAATTCCTCGGCGAGGATTGAATCTAAATAGCGGCGAGGAAAGCAGTGGCGGAGCCACACAGAGGCTTGGGGCGACTCGAGTCCCCCCAAGTTGTTATTTTTGTTGTGTACGTCGATTATGTTGTTTTTTTTTTTTTTATGACATTGTAGCTGCTACGCACCGGGTAAACTCTCGGTTGAATTTGATATCCTGCAAACAAGGTCGGATATGGTAGTTACATTAAGCGAATCATGTGTGGCAGATCATCGATTATGTTGTTTGATTATATGGACCGTTTGTCTAGTTGGATACAATTCTTGCTAAATTGATCATTTATATTATTGAATACGTCAAAATATAATTTTTTACTATCAATGATAAAAATATCTGATTTTTCAACCTTCGGTAAAACCTTCCGTCCTTTGGAAGGACGAAGTAATTCTCAATAAATTTGAATTTTTTGATCTGTTTCGATCTGTCAAATTTGAATCGAAAATTTGAATACTCATTTGTATTAGATACATAATTTTATAGGATAAAAAAATAAATTTTATATTTAAAATATTAATTCAAATGTATATTTATATCATATTTAATAATAATTTTAATTTAAAATTTTATTATTTAAAATTTAAAATTGAACTTCCAAACTCTAAAACAAACACATGGAAATTTGTGTTTTAAAACTTGCATTATTCGATCTATGTAGTTTTCTAAAAAATTAACAGTGTATTACATTTATTTATATATAAATATATATATATATATATATATTCTATCTTTTCAAAATATTAAAATTTAAAACTTCCATACAAAGCTAAAATACTACTAAACTATGCATGATTAATAAGACTAGTAAAGAGGTGGTCCGTAAGGGATGTCCTTGTAACCTAGAAATGAACTTGTGACTGTGAGGTAATGGATTCAAATTTTGACGCTATGTCACACATGATTAACTTAGTGTGACTTATTTTATCGAATTTAATTTACAAACTATTAGGTTAGGTTTAGCCGAGGATTTACCCGGAGCACATCCGTGCGGGTTCCCACATTATTTAAAAAATAAAAAATAAATAAAAAAAAAAGAAGAAGTAGAAAGAAAGAAAAAAAAAAAAAAGATTAGTAAAGTAAACTATGCATGATCTAATTGTATCAAATTGGAAGACCTATACATGTGTTATGTGTTACTGTATTATTTTGAAATGTGTTTTTAATAGTTGAGTACATTAGATTATTATTATTATTATTATTATTATTATTATTATTATTATTACAAGTTTTAAATTTAATATTCTAAGGAACAAATAATTATAAATTGTTTGAAAATCTCTCTCCCCCCTCAACTGTAAGCTTAGCTGTTGGCAAAATTGTGGGATCACATAAACAAGTTGGGAAAATAATACACACACATTTGGATGGCTCCCCTTTCAAATCTCCAACAATTAGGATCCCAAATCATCTATAAATACCAATTTAATTTCACTTCTTCTTCAAACATCGACAATAATATTACCATAACACAATCCTCTATATCATTACTTGTCTGAGTTTTCATTTAATTTACATATAAAAAGATATGGACAACTCCCAGAACTTAAGCTACCAAGCAGGCCAGGCCAAGGGCCAAGCACAGGTATCATCTGTTAATTGACTCTCCTTCGTAGATAAATAAAAATATTATGTATATTTTTAAAATTTTTAAACTTTTTAAGTGAGACGGTCATTTATATAATCAAACATCATCATCTATAATATAATCAGGAAAAGGGCAGCCAGATGATGGACAGGGCAGCCGACGCGGCCCAGTCGGCGAAGGAGTCGATGCAGCAGGCCGGGCAGCAGATGCAGGCCAAGGCACAGGGCGCTGTTGACGCCGTCAAGGACTCCACCGGCGCCAACAAATGAACCATTTCTTCGTCCAAACACCCCGTTTCTTCGACGGGCCTCGGCTTAATTAATTATGAGCTTTTTTCTTCTTTTTTTTTTGTTTTTGGTTAGATGAATTCATGTAGGCTGGGAATGCAGCTTCAGTATGTTGTGTTTTTCTTCAATCTTGTGGGGTTTTTTTTTGTTTTTTTTTTTTTTTCTAATAAATGTAATAAATTGATGGAATAATTTTAACTTTTGAATATTGATTTTTTTTTTTTTTAATATAATAAAAATCCTTACATGTGTATATATCTTCTGATGAATATGTACGATACAAATACATAACGATGACGATATCGTCGTTATGGTGTACGAAACTAATCATGTAAAGAATCCAATAGCATTGTTTATTGATACTAGAATCACTTGCCATATTTATTTTAATAAAATAAATTTCTCAATCTAATAAAAAAACGAATGGAAAGAAAGTTTCATCAATAAATGATATATATATATTTATATATATATATATATTAAATATTAAGTAGTAAAATAAAAATAAAACTCACACATAAACAAAGTTGCATGAAAAAATAGCACTTGACATTAAGGGGGTGTTTTCGCAAATAGTTTTTTTGAAGAGCTTTAACTTATTGAACAGCTTTCGGCTGTTTGACCAGTCAAAAAGTTAATTTAGGTATTTGGTAAATTAGTTTTTTGGAAAAACTTTTTGGACCCAAAAAGCTAATTTCTGAAAAGCTAACTTACCCAACGTTTTGAAATAGCTTTTTCTGTAAAAATTTTTTTGTTTCTTATATGCCCTTCAAAATTTATTATGCATTTTACACAAATAAATATATTTTGATTATTTATTAATTATATTAGAATATTTTATTATATTATAGTTTTACTTTTATAAATTTAAAATAATTAATTTTTATATAAAAATTATTTTAATCGTAAAATATATAAATTTATTAAAATCAATATAAAATAGAAAATATAAATATTAATAATTTATTTTTATATTAAAATTACATTATATAAATTTTTATTATAAAATAAATTAAATTTATTGAAAATTATAAATATAGTGAACTAATCGATAATTAACATAATAAATATATACACGAAAAATTTATTATTTTATATTTTACATCATTTTCAATAGAAAAATCTATTTATATATTTTAATAAAAATATATTATTTTTTAAATCTAATTGTAATAAAAATAAATACTTTTATAACACTTTTACAATTTTCAATAACTAATAACAAAAATTTTTAAACATTCTAAACTCAAAAGAACATAATTGAATATATTAGAAACAAAAATAAAATAGAAATGTCCTCAATTGTCATTTTACGTATAAACAGCTAATATCAAACAGTTGTTTTTCCAAATATTTTAACACAAACACCTAATCGAATCAGCTAGTCAAACCAGCTAATTGAATCAACTAACAACTATCAGCTAATTGAATTAGCTAACAGCTAACAGCTATCGGCTAATTGTCAAACACGCCATAAAATTAAAATGTGTTTTAAGCATTATTTTATATTGAATTATTGATTTTTTTAATAATATATATATATATATATATTATATTTAAACATATCAAAAATTTTGATGGGGTGAACAATTAAATTCATGTTTTGAGTTATAATTTTACATATTAAAGAAAAAAAAAAATCAGAAATCATATTGATTGTAATGTTATTTTCTCTTACTGTAGAATTATTGTTATTTTATATTAAAAAAAATATTATATTATTTTTCAAAAATATCAAACTGATATTATTATTTAAATACAAAATTAAAATCAAATTACAGTTTAGCTTTGTTTATATATGTATTTGAATTTTTTTGTCCTATTCATTCGCAATATTATTTTTAAAAATATATATTAAATTAATTTTTTTTTTCTTATGAAATATTAAATACAATATTTAAAATTTTACTATTTTAATTTTTGTTTTAAAACTTCAAACCATAATTGTTCAACTAATATTTTTGGTAAAATAATTTTCTTTTTATGGATATTACCAAATTTACAATATATATATACACGCATTCACTTAATATATAAATAGTATAATATATATTTTATTTATTTACAAAAAAAAAATAAAAATCAACAATTAAACATAATAATAGATATAATATATAATAATACTCCCTTCGTCCCACGTACCATGTCCACGTTGTCGTTTCTGTTCGTCCCATGTTTCATGTCACTTTTTTTTTTTTGGAAAATGATTACACACTTTAATCTCATTTTAAAATTTTTAATTAAACTAATTAGTTATCTTAATCTTAATTTATAATTATTTATATTATATGATAATTATTTCCACTAATATATTTTTAATTATCTACTAATTACACTTCTCTTAATATAGTACAACAGAGACGGTACATGAGAATAATGAAATATTATTTTTATATTAACAATATATTTTTCCATATTTATTAGATAAAAAATATATCAAATTAAAAACACAGTGATCACACTCTAATTTTAAAATAAATAAAAATTGTTAGTGATACTTACGGTGGGTACTAGTACTGATAGTACAAATATATATCAAATAAACACATTGTAAATAAATTTATATTTATAATATATATATATATATATAATAGAATTTGAGTCAAAGGATCTCATGGGCAATAAATATTGATACATTTCAGGAAAACACGCTAAACAATCGAAGCTACGGGTTTGATATTCGAACCAAATCGAACAAATGCCCGAACCACGAATTGTATTTTGAACCGAAAATACTTTTAATATTTGCAAATAATTTGAATCGAATAGGAATTAAAAAATATATATATATATTAAAAAATAATTAAAATTCTAATTAAATACAAATATTTGCAAATATTTCAAATATCAAATCGAAATCGAATCGAATATAATTATTAATATAAATTTTAACATATAATAATATAAATATATAAATACATTTGGTTCGGTTCATCAAATTGAAAAAAAAAAATCAGAAATTAAAATCGAATTGAACCGAACAAATATCAAATATGCAGTATTGATATTCGAATCGAATTTATTCGATTAACCAAAAATTTAATTCGATTCAATTCAATTCGAATTTTTTGTCCACTCCTAATCGAAGCGGTGACACTCATATATCATGCAAGAGGCACGTGGCAATTAATGTGAACTCCATTCCACCGCAACGTAACATTAATTAATAATTAATGTCGTGTGTGTTTCAATGCGCCCATCATCATCATCATCCTCCTCCTCCACCACCTCCTCCTCCTACTACTATAAATACATGTCCCCCAAAATCAAAATAAACATATAAAATAACATTAATAATAATAATAATAATAATATGGATAGCAAGAGCACTCAGCAACAGGCAGCAGCAGCAGGGCAGGCCAAGGGACGAGGCCAGCCACATATTGATATTCAGGTAACATATATTCATTCTACAAATTTAATTAATTAAATCAATTCCACACATATATATATATAATTAAATAGGTAATTATTTAATTAATTGATTTGTGACATGTATGTATATATATATATATATATATATATATAGCCGCAAGAGAAGGATACCCAAAAGACTAGTCCTCCTGCTGCAAAAGATGATCAATCTGAACAGCAGGTCAGCTTCGACCTCAACTGTTAATTAATTAATAATTTCTTAATTTTCTATTCTTTTTATTCATATATATATATATATAATAAATAGGGTGTAGGGCAAGGTCAAGGGCAAGCGCAAAGACAAGGGCAGCCGAAGTTCACAAATGCACAAATTGGGCTGTGAGGAGCGATATCCGACTCGGACCCAATATGATTGAGACTCTTGAATAAATAAAGTAGATGAATCAAGATCTTACCGTACGTTGATATCAGCTCATCCCTCTGTGTAATATATATCTAGTTGAATTTGGATTACATATATGAACAAATAAATTTGGAGTAATTAATAAATAGATTAAATGAGGCATATCAAGATTAATAGTGTGGGGTGTGAACTTGGAGATCACGAGTTCAAACCGACACCTTCAGGTTCAGCTATCATCTGATGTGACTTATTTTGTCGGATTTAATTTGCAGGATATTAAATTTTATCGAGGGTTTACCCGGTGCACAATTTCGGATAACGACAAGATATATAGAGTTTTTAGTGTAGTTTTAAACAGAGCAAAAATTATTTTTGATCTAATTCAATATTATAATTATTAATTTTTGTCTCATTCAAAAAATTTTATGCATTTTGGTTTTATTCAAATTAAAATTTATCAATTTTGGTCTCAAAATGATTGACTGAAACTGAACACGGCCAGGTTGGATGACTCATAAGGTGACTTGCGTCCCGCAGCCAACAAGGCCGTGTTGGACTGATTACCCTGCACTTTTGAATACGGCCAACACAACCGTGTTTCTACCCGTGTTCTTAACACAGTTATGGTCATTGTTCACAACCTTGTTCTCAACACAACCATATTTTAGATCAAATTCATGACTTATTATAATACGTCATTTATTATTATTTTCAATTGGTTAAAATTATTTGATGATTTTAAAAATAGATGTTAATATATTACTATTATTTATATATATATTTTTTTTGTAATTATTTTTTATATTATAAAATAATTATAAAAAATATTTTTGTTAAATTATAAATATATATATCAAATAATTTTAACCAATAAGTGAAATTAATAATAAACATGATTTACAATATAATTATATTGAAAATATGGTCGTAAACATGATCTAAAACATGACTACGTTGAGAACAGGTTGTGAACATGTCCTAGAACATGCCGTTGTTAAGAACAGAATTGTGAACATGGCCTAGAATTTACTGTGTGTTGAGAACATGCTGTTCAGAACACGGATAGGAACACGGCCGTGTTCAAAAGTGTAGGGTAATCAACACGGCCGTGTTGGCTGCCTCCCAGTCAATCATCCAACACGGCGTGCTCAGTTCCAATCAACCATTTTTTTGACCAAAATTGATAAATTTTTATTTGAGTGAAACCAAAATTAAGAAAAAAAATTGAATGATACCAAAATTGATAATTATAAAATTGAATGGAACCAAAAATAATTTTTTCTCTTTTAAAAATATATTATTTATTTATTTATAACTGAAGAACCCGCATCAGCTATTGTATGAATGCGCTCTACCTACTCCATAAGTGCTCTGTGTGAACTCTTGCCAATATATTATATATAAATGATATTTAGTGTTAAGCAAATTGATTATAATGACAGATAGATTAGCTTTTAATTTAAACACTAGTATTTAATTGAGAGTATAAACGTAATTTTCCTATTTTTTTATTTAATATTTCCTCTGTCTATTTTCTATTGTCTTGAAGTATATTTACACGATTTTTTAGGTGATTGTTTTTTTGTTATGAATGGACAAATTTGCTCTTAAGTGTACGGTAGAAATTAAAAGTAATAAATGGATGAAAAGTAAAAATGTAAAATTTGTGTTTAAAAAAAGAAATAGGACAACAGGTGTTGAACGTCTCAAATAAGAAAGTAGGACATTAGTTTGTGATCGGATGGAATATTTATTAACAATACATATAAAAATACAAATAGGACAATATTAACATTGATTTGACAAATAATTAAAATATTTGCAATTTTATACCCAAATATCAAAATAAAAATAAAAATACACCATTAATATTTAGTCATCAATATATAAATATAAATATTATATAGTTAGAATCTACTTAACGCTATTCATTCCAAGAAGTTTGGAGAAATAATCCAAAATCAAAAGAAACTAACTTTTCGTGCCAGAAAGGACCATTTTGGAAAATACACTATATTCTAATGGAAATGAAGTCGTGGTATTTTCGGGTTTTTGTTTTGTGAGAATGTTGAAATAGAAATTATTTTATATGAAGTATAGAAAATTGTGTGAAGAATATAAAAATAATGAATGTGTAGTGTATTAATATTTTTGAAAAATGTAAAAAAAAAAATAGTAAGAACAAAGCCGATACTTTACAAGAAATCGAGTTTGAGATGGTTTAAGCTTAATACAGACAGTGCGTCGAAAAACAACCTTAGAGTGGATGGGATCATTCGAGATCACCACGGCTCCACTATCGTGGCTTTTTAGTTGGCGATTTGCAATTTTCTAAGCTTTGTATGATCCCTCGACATGGAAGATTTCACATATTTATCGCAAGTAGGTAAATAGGTCGTCGAGCACATGTGAAATCTTCCATCAACTTGTTCGGTTACCTTTGCGATAAATATATGAAATTAGGTTTTGCATATTTCGATTGTCTAAAATGTTAACTCCACTTGAATTCTAGGAATGCTTAGAGGTATTATATAGGTCGATACCGGTGGAGTTCTCAACTTTCGATTCTCATGATTTTTGGAATAGTATAGATATTTGGATTTTCAGGTAGTGTCTATTCTCGTGTATAGCTAGTACACTTTTGGTATAGATTATTTTGCTACTATTGGTATAGATTATTTTGCTAGATTAGGTTCAATTCGCAGTGGGATCGACATTTCATATATAATCTTTTTGTATATGTCATTCTTTATATATACAGGTCGAGGATCCCACCTTAATCCCTCGTCCTAGAGACGAGGATTTTTTTAAAAAAAATACTCCCTCCGTCCCGCGAGGGATGAACTTTTTTATTAGGGACACGATTTTTTAGGTAGTGTAGATTAGTAAGTTATTAATAATAAGTTATGATATTAGTTTATTATATTTTATATGAATAATATTATTGGTATTTTAAAAATTGTTAAGATTATATCTCGAAAAAATATATGCAATATGGATATCATTTCGTAGATAATAAAATTTTATATAAATCAAATTTTTATTTATTTGTCATTACCATAAATTAGTTTTATAAAAAATGAGAAGTTTTAAATATAGATAAAAAAAATTATGTTAATTGAGGAGAAAGATATAAATAAAAGGGTTTTGAGCGGTGGTTCCTATGTGTAAGATGTTAGATGTTAGAAGTTTAATTAAATTGATTTATATTTGTTAAGTATGTTTATTGATAAAGTTACCAAAAAAAAAAATCATGTACGAAAAAAAAAATAGGTCATCCGTGGCTGGACAGAAAGAGTATAATATTTTTACAATCTTATATATACATGCAAACAATTGATTTTGTTTGTTTATTGTTTTGATTTGAAATTTTTTATATAAAATATAGAAAATTATGTCCATAATTAAGATATATATATATAGATAATGCATAATTTACATTCGTTCAACACCATATTGTAAAACAATTTAAAATATTTAGATAATTTTATTTTATTAATATAGATACAAATAATATTTTATTAATATTTAGTCAGCAATAGAAATATAGATAGTACATGATTGCAGACATTAATAAAAAATATGTTATTATATTTTCATGTTTAGAATTGCTTTGATCCGATCTTGATGAACCTTTGGCCATCGGGTAATCCTAATAACAACATAGTCATGCCATTATAGAATCGCGAAAAACTTGAACTAGTTTGTCAAGGGCATGTAGTTTTTCGAACAAAGTGAGAGGCCCTAGATTCACTCACAACTCTTCGAAGAATTAGATATATTAGTATATTACTCTCATTATAGACTCTAGACTTCAATATGAATGATCGTAATACTTTGTATTGAATAAGTGACAATCAGCGGTAAAAAGATTAGTTTGAACTTACGAAAATGATTCAACGGGTGGTAAAAGTATCAACTCAATACTTTGATTATATATATATATAATAAAAATAATAAATAAAATAAAAACAACTTTTGTGTGACAACTAAAATTAAGAGGTAACCATTTAAGAAGAAACTTGGCTATAAAAGAAGCTACAAATAGGTAATTAATACACACACATTTGGATGGCTCCCCTTTCAAATCTCCAACAATTAGGATCCCAAATCATCTATAAATACCAATTTAATTTCACTTCTTCTTCAAACATCAACAATAATATTTCCATAATACAATCCTCCTTATCATTATCATTATTTTTTGAGTTTTCATTTAATTTATCTATAACAAGATATGGACAATTCTCAGAACCTAAGCTACCAAGCCGGCCAGGCTAAGGGCCAAGCACAGGTATCATTTACTGATTGACTCTCGTTTGTAGATAAATAAATAAATTATGCATATTTTTAAAAGTTTAATTTTTTTTAAATAAGACGGTCATTTATATAATCAAACATCATCATCTATAATATAATCAGGAAAAGGGCAGCCAGATGATGGACAGGGCAGCCGACGCGGCCCAGTCGGCGAAGGAGTCGATGCAGCAGGCCGGGCAGCAGATGCAGGCCAAGGCACAGGGCGCTGTCGACGCCGTCAAGGACTCCACCGGCGCCAACAAATGAACCATTTCTTCATCGACTCGACGGGCTCGTCTTAATTAGTTAATTAATTAATTATTAGTATTATTATTATTATTTGGTTAGATAAATTAATTAATGTAGGATGGGATGGGATGGGATGCAGCTTCATTCAGTATGTTTGTGTTCTTGATCAACTTGTCGTATTTTTTCTTCTTCTTTTTTTTTTCCTATTAAATGTAATAAATTGATGGAATAATTTCAGCTTGTGTTTTTGTTTTTTTCTTTTAATAAACGTTTTGTTTACTTCAATATTCTAAGATAATTTATTTTATTTATTATGTTATCGTTATGGTTTTTTTAGAGATATCACTAATAAAATAGGAGTAGTACATTCTAATTTCTATTTAAAAAAAATACAAAATAAATACATCCATGTTATGTGGTCAACTAAATGGGTTTATGTTTCATGGCAAAAATAAATTTCGTATTTAAGACTTGAAAGATAATATTGCAATACTGTGCTGTAGCACTTTTATTATTTTAGAATTGGTGGATTATTTCTTTATTTATTGTTAATTATTAGAAATTGATAAATATATATATATATTTGAAAAAAATTAATGCTCCATCCGACCATAAGTAAATTTGTTTTTTGCACGTAGTTTTAGATATAGTAGAAATAAAGTAGAAATGACTAAAATAACCTGTGTTATATAAAAATAATGACATTTGTGTAATATATTGTAAATTATAGGACGGACTAAAATAAAAAAATAAATATTTTTTCATGGGACGAATAGAGTATTATTTAGATAAAATAATTTTTATTATTTGCTAAATATTTTATAAAAAAATAATTATATATTTTTATTGAATATTGTATAAAAATAAAAGAACAAAGTGCTATTAATTCTTCTAAACATTCATCACATATTATATTATAATTCATAATAGATAAAATTTATGACAAAAGTTTAAATTGAATACATACATACCAACTTCTAAAGCCTTTGGCTTTTACAACAACTATAGGATTTATTTATTCAATTTATTCAAAAATATATATTATTTATTTATAAAAAAATAACAATTTAATATAAAATAATATTTTTTTTATTATATTATCGATACAATTATTTATATCTAATATTAACATATTTATTAAAAATGCGGAGTAAACACGCTAGTCTCTTAATGGAATTGCTATTTATATTAAACACAATTTTTATATATTTCTAATAATAGGGAAGACAAAAATAAGAAGTCAATCTTATAGAGAAAGAATAGGTAAAAAATTCTCCTGAAACTTTTCGAATTAGCTAAAAATTATGTGGTTTTAAAATTCTAAAAAATTCAGTGATTTCCAAAATATTGCACGCTCTATCCCATCTCTGAATTTTATCACATTTGACCGCTATACTCTATTTATATATATTTTTTTATTTATTTATCTCTCTTCTCTATTTTCTTTTTCCTTCTTGCATGTTTTTCTCAAATTTTTTTCTTCTTCTTCCCCAATGTTTTTTACGTATTGTTTCTTTTCTTCTTTTTTTTCAATTTTTTTTCCTTCTTCACCACCGCCTTCTTCGATGGGAGGAGCACCACCTCCACCTTTTATTGAACCTACACCACCCCCTTCATCCATGGGAAGAGCACCACCTCCACCTTTCATAGAAGAAATGGCACCTCTACCACCCCCTCCACCATTGGGAGGAGCACCACCACCACCACCACCTCCACCTTTTATGGGAGGAATGGCACCTCTGCCACCTCCTCCACCCATGGGAGGAGCACCACCTCCGCCACCTCCTCCTATGGCAGGGGGACCTCCACCACCTCCACCACCTCCACCGCCCCCTCCTGGATGTCGTGCCCCTGGGCCACCGCCACCTCCTGGAGGTGTTCGAAGAGGACGTGGATTAATACGTTCTTATGGTACGGCTCGAATATCTAACGTGAAGCCAGTGCAATGGAGCAAAGTTACCAGAGCATTACAAGGAAGCTTGTGGGAAGAATTGCAAAGGCATCAAGAGCTACAAGGGTATTCATCTTTCTCTCCTGAACAACTTAGGGTGTGTTTGTTTGGGGGTTTGGATTTTGGATTGGGATTTGAATAGTAAAAATTTTGAATTTGAATAGTTGTATGATGTGATATAAATAGGGTTTGATGTGATGTTTTGAATGTAAAATTGATTTTTAGTATAATATAAAAAATGAAAAATAGGTGTTTGATGTGATGTTTTTGGGGGGAAAAAATTGGATGAATAGTAGAAATCCTTCAAAATCCTTCAAACAAACACACCCTTAATTTATATTTAAAGCTTTTATTTTATTTCTCTGGGAATATATATCTATGAAAATATTTATTTTCTCTAATTTTCTTTTCTTGTGTATTGATCTTTCCAGTGTTGAGATCTTCCATTAAATTTAGAATAATGCTTATGCTTTTTATTTTAAATCTATTATTTTATTTCACCAATGTTTTTCTTTCTAGGATATATATATATATATATATGTATCCTTTCTTTGCTTCTCTGTTTTTTTATTCCTGATATATCTCCCTTTATTTACAGGGGAACAGACTTTGATATAAAAGAAATTGAAACTCTTTTCTCTGCTATCCCCAAGAATACAGGTGCCAAAGCTGGAGGCCCTGCTAGTAGTAAACCCACGAAAGTCCAGCCGGTAATGTGATAACCCGATCCGAATATGATCTGAAATAGTTGGGTTTGGGTTGAGATTTTCGACCCAATTAATAATTTGATCAAACTCGTTTAACCTATTTAATTAAATGGGTTAGGTTAAGGTCTACATTTTCGACATGAAAAGAACCCGTCTTATCTGTTTAATTAATATTTTTTTAAATTTAAATATATTTTTTAAATTTTATATCAATACAATTCAATATTTATGACCAATTTTATAAAAATAAACAATAAAGAATAAAAGATTGTGTTGTGTGCTATATGAATAAGAGTTATACGAGTCAGATTCAGGTTGATCCGATTAATAAAAAATCATGTTAAGGTTACAAATATCAACTCATTTAATTAAACAGGTCTAAGTTCAAACTCAAGAGTTTTGTAACCCGTTTAAGCTGACCCAAACCCGAACCCAAACCCGAACCGACCTGATCCATTTGCGAGCCCTAGTAATCTGTATGAATCCTTTTATCCTTTTCTTTTTTATGACATTTTTTATAGTTATTGATTGTTTTTTAACCTTGCAAAACCTTATATTATAAAGAGAAGTGAAACATAACATATATTGCTGAAATAGAGCTAACATCATCTAGTTAAGGTTTTGTTGTTGTCCACTTTTTCCCATTCTATTTCCCACTGATATGCATTATCTTATGTAGATTGACCTGAAGGTTTTTTTTTGTTTTTTTTTTTCCAATTTTATTTATTTATTTTTTCTCTTTTTTTCAATTTTATTTCTTCTTTATTTCTCAATTTTCTTCTGCAACCAACAATACCAAATTATTTAACTTCTTGATTTTAAATTTGGATGTCAAATTAATTTCTTAGATTTATGGATTCTGTAAAACAGAAGAAGAAATCGATAGTAAACAATAAATTTGGAATCGATTTCAAATTTGGTTATATTTAATGGATTTAAAATGAAAAAAAAAAATTGAGATTAAATTTTAAAAGTATTGAGAAAAAAGAGAAGAATAAGGAAGAAGATAATGTAGAAATATTGACTAGGATATTTTTAGTAATTTTATACATAAATATATCAGACAAAAAATCGCATAACTGAATGAATTTTTTACAACATTTTGGAAACTAGAAGATTTTTTGAAATTTGAGAACCAATGAAATTTTTAGCAAATTCAGAAACCAGCTATTTTGCCAAAAGAATATTTTAGTAGTGAAACCATAAATTTAGAATATGTAATTAAATACTTTAAAAATTATATTTTAATAAATGTATTAATATAGATATCATTTTGTTGATAATAAAAATTTATATAATATAAATTAATAAAAATATATTTATGTATAATTCATATAAATTAATTTTATAAAAAATAATATATTTTAAATATAGATAAAAATATGTATTTATTAACTAAAAATATATAAATAAAAGGATTTTTTAGTCAAATAAAATAAGATCTATTGAAATGAAAATTGAGTAAGTATGGGGAGGAAGTACTCCATTTAATAATAAAATGTACAATTTTTTAGCTTGAAAATTTAACTTTCGATCCAAAACTTCTCGTCGAGAGGATTGGTAGATTCTCGGACGATTCAATGCGAACTCCGGTGGTATATGATAATTTTTATTTCTTTTCTTTTTTTTAAAAAAAAAAGATAATGCAGGTAATCAAAGAAAAAACGGCACAAACTGAATTATAATTTATTCAATATCGAATCATATTGTTATCTAATAGAAAAACAAGAAAATAATGCAAAAAACAGATATGAATGAATGGCTGGTCCTATGCCAATTTGTATTACTCGCAATCTCCGTCATTTTTTCTTTGTTCTTTTAATAACATGATAATTCGTAGCCACTACTCTTCAGGTGCCATCTAGGTAAACCTCGACCGAATATAATAGCCAACAAACTAAGCCCGACAACGTAATCTCCATCCTCTTAATTGATTGATTAATGGCCCAATTAAATATTGTTCTTGGTTACATCTATTGTCACTTCATTGGTTTTTCTAACATAATGTAATGTAACAGTGATTGGTCCAATTTAAATGATTGAGTATGGTGCTAGCTAACAAAAGTCTCCCAAATTGCCCATTTTCATACAACTTTGTTTACTTCACATATTTTCGTTCATTTTGAACTATTCATTTTTCCAAAAATATTACTATCAAATACATTTTTTTTCTCTCACAAAACATCACATCAAATAGTACCTTTTTTTTTTCAAACTTCCAAAAACCTTAAGAAATTCTATCTAGTCTTATTTAAATACTGTATTTCTTTGATCCATATCTATATTTATCTCACAAACCACACAAAAAAAAAATGCATCATATCAAAATAGCAAATATAACACCTCAAAATATTGAAATGGAGTACTATATTCCAAGATTGTTGCTACCTTCAATTTTCATCTCCATATAGTATTACTTAAAAAATTAGCACCACCCCCCCCCCCCCCCAAAAAAAAAAACCCAAAACTTTTTTTTGTGTGATGACTTAAAGAAGTAGCCATTTTAGAAGAACCTTCGTTCTGCAAGGAGCTACAACATACACATAATAATAAAAATAATAATAATTTAATACTAATAAGAATAATAACAAGAGGGTGATGTTACCTTTGTCACATTCCAAAATTGCACATCTGCACGAACTCCATTTCATTGTCGACATACTTTGTCCAGAGAGGTTTGTATCTGTTCATGGCGATATCCAGCCACGGCTTCATGTCCCCGCTGAAATGGATCACCGCAGCCTTGTCAATTTCCTCCATGCTGATGCTCGGATTGATCCCCAGCCCCAATACGTGCCACGACTTGTCCAGAGCCTTCGTGGTCCCGTGGAACGTAACAAGCCCCGCCGGAAGTGTCCCCAGCTTCCACAACGACCGATCCTCATTCTGCTCTCCATCAATATTCATCGGCACGTTAGAAATAATAAGCTACATTTATTCTAACAGAGATTTAAATATCATTAAATGATCATCTTACTAAAAAAAAATTAATCTAAGCATGACATTATACCAGATTCTCACCTAAAAGTTTAAACGCACAATAAATATAATGTTAAAACGACTATATCACTTAAAAATTTAAACTAATAGGAAAATAAATCATTAATTACATACTCCCTCTGTCATCTAAAAATGTGTTCACTTCTTTTTTTCGTCTGTCATATGAAAATATTCTCCTAAAGTAAAAGATCATACTAGCTCCGTCCTATAAAAGGGGTACCATTGACTTTTTGCGTATTGATATTTGAATATTAATTATTATATTAATATGTAGTACAAATCAAAAGAAAAATACAAAAATACCTCTAGAGTCTTTAATAATACAAATACAATGACATTTGTAGAGTAACTTATACAAATATAAAAATATCTTTAATGATGCAAAAAGCATATGGTACCATTCTTATAGAAAGGAGTTAGTACTACTTTTTGTCTTCTTTTACTAAGTAGCAAAAAATTATACATTCACATTAAAACTTGTGGCCAAATTTTCGAACATATTTTTAGTGATGGAGGGAGTATAACTATATAGTCAACCAACAAATATATAATATGATCAATCTCACCTAAAAGCTTAATATAGTAGAAAAACACATCATTAATCACATGTTATATAGTTAACCAAGAGTATCGTATTAATCATCTTACCTAAAAATTTAATCCAGTAAAAAAATGCATCATTAATCACATTATATAATCAACCAACAAATATCAAGTGGATTTACCAGGTTTTGCCAATAATGGTATTGATCCGTGCACTTCTCGCGTCGCCAAGCGTCAAGATCGAACATGTTCATCCCGTACGCCCAGGCGCAGGCTTGGGGGTTGAACTTCTCCTTGATGAGAGGCTGGGAGAAGTTCAAGTATTCTGAGTAGCGGTGGAACAGACCGAAGCAGGTATGGACTGCGGCGTTCACTTTGCCGTCCATGTCGATTTTCCACATGGCTGTCAGGTCCTTTTGAACTACAACGTCGTCGTCTAGGAAGAGAATCTTCTGTAACTTGGGGTACATTTCGGGTAAGTAGAACCGGAGATGGTTGAGCACCGAGAGGAACTTGGGGTTTCGAAACTTCATGTTGTTAACATCTTTGGTGGCGTTCTCCGGTCTGGTTTCGAAGTAGAATTTCCTCACATTGATCGATTCGAGCTGCCTAAGCACCGGCGCATACGACGGATTCAAGAACTTGAAGCTGTCCACGGGTTTGATCTCGATGTGAGCTCCTCCTTGTATTGGCCTCATCTTAAACCAAACCTTAGTAGCCGCATAATTCATCCTGTCGGTGACGACGTGGAAGACGTGTTTCCATGGCTCCTCTGCATTTCTAACGACCGAGTTCACCACAACCGAGATCGCAATCACATTGTCAGAAAACAGGGCGTAATGGTATAAATTCGGGTCCTCGAACTCAGCCTCGGGCTCATCATCCTTGTACTTTTCCGGATGCGCGATTCTCTCCTCCATCAGACGCATTGCTAGACAATGCAGACTTTTTGGAGTCGATTTTGCAGCAATTAAGCTTGTAAAGGCTCCGTTCTTCTTTGCCTTCAAATGGGATTCGTGGACAGCGAAAATCGTATCTTTTAGCTTCTGAATCTTTAACTGATTGTCGTAGGACTCCTTCGACTCCGAAATCATTAATCTTGCGATCTTGACTTTATCCTTAACCTCTTTCTCGAATTGTCTCAACACTTCCTCATCTATTGGTCCTTCGGATTCGAACAATGCAGTTCGATAAGTAGGCTTCAGTTGAAGATCTGAGAAATTCTTAGCCAAATCATCATAAGTCTTGAGCAGCTTCGATGTTTCGAGCTTCAGCTTTCTTGCGTAAGTAGCGTAGGCATTAACTAAAGCAATGTGATTATTTGCCTGATTATGTATCAGATTCAACCTAGTCTTTAATGGATCTGATTGCCACGCTAGAAATGTTCGACGAACATGGACGTTTCCCATCGTTTCCAAAACCTGTTCATAGTTTGCAAATCAAGTGACATTTGAAAAATCAGAGCAAATTTATTCTCTACAATCAGTAAGAACATCAGTCTAAAACCTGTTCATGGTTTGCAAATCAAGTACCATTCGAAAAATCAGAGCAAATTTATTCTCTACAATCAGTAAGAACATCAGTCTAAAACCTGTTCATGGTTTGCAAATCAAGTGCCATTTGAAAATTAAGAGCAAATTGATTATCTACAATCAGTAACAACATCAATCCAACAGCTTAATCGCATCATGTTTGGTGCATCATTGAATCAAATTCAAATCCTTCTTTCCTACTCTAGGAATTGTGGTTTAAACACAGCGATTTCACTCGCGAAATCGATCCTTATAAACTAACAGCGAAAACTCAAAATTAATTCATCTACAAGCAGAATATCGACACGAAATTTAGATTGATTTCAGCAAATGTTTACCTAAAAAACAGAGAGGGATGAGAAGGCTTACGGAATCGTTGCGAGACGGATCAGAGGAGAGGAGGACAGAGACAGTGGCGAGGAAGAGGAGCGTGAACATGGCGGAAACAAAGATCCGGTAGCTGAAGAAGCTACGAAGCAGGGATCCGCCACTAGATCCGACACGAGCGCCCCGGACCACCACCGCCATAGCGAAAACTCCAGGACAGATCTTCAGGCAAGAAACAATCAATCCTCTTAATTGTTCCTTGGAAAAATGTCGATTCTGCAAATCCTACTAACGTAGAGCAATGAGTGAGTCCATAAATCACAGAATTAGGGATGAATCTGCGTAATCGGCAGTTATTACAGCTCAATTTCAGATGCAAAAGAGACGATGGACGAGAGAGATCTGGACTCCAAACCTGCTGAGAACCCACTTAATAATAATATGATTAAAACGTGCGAATAATTTTATAGGATATATATAATCATTGGTTATTAATAAAAAAAACAAAATTACTCCCTTAGTCCAAATTAATTTGTAAATGTATTATTGAAAACAATTATAAATATAATATTGTATTATTTGTGAAAAAATTTAATAAAAGTATTATTTGTATTATTTGAATAGTTAAAAGTAATAAAATAATATTTTTATTATTCCTTTAATGATGTGACGTAAAGTAAAAATATTTTTTAAAAAAAATAAATTATTTAATAAAATATTTATTTTTGTAATTAGACGTCTCAAAATATAAATATTTTTAGTTGGACGGACGGAGTACTTTACCTTCTAATTTTATTTTTTTTTATCATTTTAGTCTATTTTAGTTTAAATATCTTTTTTTTATTATTTTAGAAAAATCATAAACTAATTATTAAATTTTCATTAAAAAAAGAAAATCATTTCAAATAATATAGTGTATCTATTTTGTATTTTGGTATAAATTTTTTTAATGTGAAACATCGATAGTTAAAACACTAACATTAAATAGAAAATAATGGTGAATAATAGTTTTAGTGAACTCTCTTCCATGTGCTCACTTTGTGTGTTTTTTATGTATGTATTATTTTTATTAAATAGAAAAAATATTATTCCTTCTGTTCCGGCTACGGTGTTACTTATTGCAGACATAGGAGTAATATAATTAATAAATAGTTAAAAATATATTAGTGAAAATAATTATAATTATAGATTCATATTAAAATAATTGATTAGTCTAATTAAAATAAAAAATATATAAATAAAAAAATTTACAATGAGATTAAAGTAATATATAATTTTATTCCAAAAAAAATGACTAAATAAATGTAACAAACAAAAATTGATGATAGACATAGTAAGTGAGACGAAAAAAATATTACTTAATACTCTTTCTTCCGTCCATGTAGAAAGTAAACATTTACTTTTAACACGATATTTAAAAAATAATAGTATTTACACCTAAATTAAATAATCCCCGTCACTATAAAAACTACATTATTTTTTCAATATTATTACATAAAAGCCCACTCCTTTTTACACCTAAATTAAATCACATTCACTAAAAAAAACCTAAGACCAAAATAAACAATTTAACATTACAATATTTATTCTATCCTAACAAAGTGAGCAGAACATATCAATCAGTACGTAAATCTAATGCAGCAACTAGCAAAGGCCTGTGACAAAAACAACTCAACAGAAAATTGCAGCAACATCTATGAATGACAAAGATCTACACAAGAAACATACACATACATATCAAAATTTAACAGGTACTTCAAAAAAAAAAAAAAAGAACACTTGATCAAAAATTTTTTGATAATAACAATAACACCACAAACCTATAAAATGTAATATACCTATTTACACATTCAACAGCCAAGCCTCCAGTAGATTATCAAATAAAACTATCTATCAGACAGGTAAAAAAAAACTGTAAAACTAACCGGAAGAGGAGGAGGGAAGGTACCGTTTTTACGGGTTTCCGATGGTCGTCACAAAGGGAACCAGCCTCCGATAATCCCGTCGCCTGCCAAGCACGCAATTGTCAAGAACTCGCCCCAGCATCAGCCGAGTGTTCTGCAGAGCTACCTCTTTCTGCGACGCGCCAGACTCGACCGGATTGGCCGGCCCGGGTGTGTTAAACCCCGTTACATACCCAAGTGCGGCTGCAAACTGCAGAGGCCCGCTTCGAGCCTTGAAGGAGGTCTGAGCGGCGAGAATCTTATCGTCCGTCGCACTGAATCCGTTCTCGAAAGATCCGGGGTCGAGCGGGTGGGAACCAGGCAACGGGCTGCAGCTTTGCAGGAGTGCTTCGAGGACGCTGAGAGCTTCCCAGCAGAGGGTGCTCTCGACGAGCTGGGAGACGATGGCGTACATGTGCGGACTCTGAGCTGCGTCGACGGGGGTGTGCTGAAGAAGAGCTTTCAGCATGAGGAGAATGACGCGCTGGTATTCGACCGGGCCTCTTTCGAGAAGCCGGAGGAGGTGACCGAACGCCAGCGCCGAGTGTTTCGGGAACCACTCGTTGCACAACAACGGGGAGACGCAGGCGAGGAGATTCTCGATGGTTTTGATCTCTCCATTAGAGTAGGCGATGAATACCGTCGCGAGCTCGTCGAGGGATTTCGCTCGGCACCAGATCGCGATGTTTGTCGCAACGGTACACGCTTTCTGGTACTGCAGTTCTAGAGGGGACGTCGGTAACAAACCCGACTCCTGGCAAAGCTGTAGGCAAAGCCAGGGGAGTAATCCCGTGATGTGCATCAAGAGACGCGTGTCGGCAGCCCCGAATATCGAATCGCAGGAAGGTACGGTTATCCGCGAAAGAACCTCGATCGAAACTCCGTGACTGACCGTCGACATAAGCCCTTTAAGCACAAGAGGCTGCACTCCTTCGAATGTAGGTACCTTCGAAGACGACGTCGACGTTTCAGCAATGCTCCTGGTACTGATATGATGATATTCAGAACTATCCGAACCATGCGTGTCAAGCTCGTCCCTCGGCATGCTAGAAAGGAGGACATTCTCCGTCGTAGTATCGCGGAACGATAGTCGATCGATGACTCTAGAGAAAAGCTCGAGCACCTGGCAGTACACATGGATGAAATCGGTGTGCATCATCGCTATACAGCCCCAGAAGAGCTGCGGATAGAGTATTACTTTCTCCGGTTCCATATTTTCCACCATCACCTGCAACGTCAACAGAATTTCCATAACGAAACCCAAAACCGAAGGCACGGGATTACCGAGGCATCTATGCAGGCATCGGAGGAGAGATACGCACGCGTCGTTGGTTACACGGGGCCTAAGCGCACGGTATATTTGGTGGGATCGACATGCGAGGTGTCTCGACGTGCATTCCATAGCCCATTTAAGTGCCTCGGCTCCCCAGGTTTCTCTAAGATCGCCCTGGAAAAAGATGGCATCGACCATGCTCTGCACAAGAGCAGATAAAAGTGCCGCACTCGGCAGCTCTGGCCGGAAGAGTGAAGGGTCCTCATTCTCCCACATCATACTGCCTCTTTTCGACTGGACATATTTGATCAGACTCACAACCTGCTGTTTATTCTCTCCGTCGCTATTCTCAACGTCATACAGCTCTAAGTGCCGACCGGCGAGCGAATAGAGAAGATTAACCAATAGGTGCTGGCAGTGTTCGAGCACAATATCCTCCGAACTGTCCATTGAGACAAACGTGACATGAAATAGCAGCGGCAAGTGCTCCCGGAAATCCTCATCGTTCTCGTACGCAATTTCAGCGAGTAGAATCAGGGCAATGTCTGCTTGCGTCAACGAGTGCTGCTGATGGCCCTGCAAAGCCGACTGAAGCTCTTTGGCGTTGATACCGTGAGTTCCAATCCCTACGTGCAGCCCCTCTTCCCCAGAATTAGGAGTGTCGATAAGGTAATCTCCACTGTCTCGAGATACATGGCGGCTTCGCAAGCTTCCAGTCGAACTCCGCACCCCCATTAACGGGCCAGACATGTTAACCAACGCTGGTAAAAGCTGGCCAGAGCGACCGGCAGACACAGGAACGATGTTAAGTTCTGGAGCCATAGGAGTCAGCGGACCCGAAGCACTTCTCCCGCCAACGGCAGCTGTTCTCCAGCTTAAGCTCCCACTGGTGTTCCGCAATGGTCCGTCAAGCGATCCTCGGACTAGTAAAGGAGACATGTGAGGCTGGCTGTCCACGATAGATGCAATTTGGGCGATTGCAGGTGCCTGAGAAAATTCCAAGACAAGGCCGCCTCCAGGGTCGCCCTTACTGGCGGTAGGTCTCAACAGTTCAGCAGTATCTTCAAGCATTCGCTGAGCTAATTGGTAAACCAAGTGATCAATCGTTCGTTGTGGGCAGATTCGAGCTAAATATAAACTGACCCTTTTGGCGACAGAGAAGTATGTCGCAAATGCTCCACTTATTTCTGCTGATGCATTCGAATCGCAATCTTCAATTCCTTTAGTTATCAAGAAATCCAGTACGGGACTAATGTTCCTCGGCTTGCTAGCTATTGTGCTCCACAACTTCTCAATTTCATCGGGAAATTGGTCTCCATGGCGCCATGTTACATAGTAAAGGCTTTTCAACAATCTTTCGCTCCATCCAGAATCCTTCAGCTTCCAGAAATTGAGATTCTCGATCCATGGAGCCATGCACGTCAAAACTTGATGCTGTGCAATGATGTCTACGGCGTCAAGTTGCCTCTGCATTATCTCTTCACAAAGAAGTTGACTCAGCTCAGGATGATCTTTGGCAAGTTTGCAAGAAAGTTTGTACTGGAACTGTTGATAAGAGTCGGGAAGGTTTCCAACAACAGCAGCCCGATAGCTTCCTGAGGATTCAACACCATCCTCGGCCCACTCGCGGACAGATAATGTCTCAAGCATTTGAAGTGCATCATCACGAATTTGTCGTGATGGATCCACTACTTTGTATAGAATCAGACTCAGAAGCCTCTGGATTTCACATTTTGGTATCTCTTGACGCATGTAGACTTCAGCTAGAACACTGAAGTAGCCGTCAGCTATCGACGCATCAGAATAGTAGCACTGGAGTTAAGGGAACAAAAAAGAGTATTAGTTATTCTGGATAACATCAATTTTTCAAAAAACAGGACTTCAACGATGAAAAGAAACTGAACAAAAGAATACACCTGATCAATGCAGGCAGGAAATAGGTCTAAATTGGTGAGGAGAAGATTTTTCAGAGCAAGTTTTGCCAGGGAAACT
Source organism: Andrographis paniculata (assembly GCF_009805555.1). Classification (NCBI taxonomy): domain Eukaryota; kingdom Viridiplantae; phylum Streptophyta; class Magnoliopsida; order Lamiales; family Acanthaceae; genus Andrographis; species Andrographis paniculata. The sequence goes on from NW_026137624.1 coordinate 5,219,540, forward strand.
CGATGATGACCACCTCTATGTCGATCACGGGTATTTGCTCCACGCATACCATCCCCAGTATACTTTGAATAAGATGGGGTTCTAGGATCAGAAGGGGAAAAGCCGAATGGTGCTCTGGGTGCAGGCTCATTAAATAAGCTGTTAATCCAGGAAATTACCCTGCCACTCATCTTTCTCGCATTATCATCAAAGCAAGGCCCATACAACAGAGAGGCCATCGCATTCATAGAAGCCCATTGTATGGCTTCAACTTGTTCACTCAATTCTTTATCAAATGAAATCTTATCAACCGAGTCTTTGGAACGTGAGTGCTGATTGGACTTGTAGCGTTCAACTTCACGTCGATAATCACTAACACCATCCTGGTTCCAAGTGCCACCAGTGTCATCACCCCAGCTGAGTAGGAGGTCAAATAGTCTCTTTCTAGTTCTAATATCAAATTTCTCTGACTTTGAATCAACAAATTCAGGAGCTAAAAATCTCAGAACAGTAGCAAGTGCATATCGGAGAGGCTGCGTTTCTTGAAAATTCTCAGTAGATGCCGTCAAAATCTGTCTTGTTGTTTCTTCAATGAACTTCAAGTAATGAAGACGAAAAACTGGTTTGCGACCTAACATTCCTGGCCATATCTTTTCAGCAACTGTGCGGTATATGTTTGAAATATGGATTCGAAGCTCTTCTCGGCGGGACTTTTGACTCTGCAAGTGTCATTCATATTTGGACCAAGTAGACACAGTAAAATCAGCTTCTTTCAGTTAAAACAGGCAAACAATGAATTGCACTAATTTTCCAGAAATAAAATCCAACTTTGTTTGCTTGCCAAGAGGATTCTCAATTAAGCAATATTTGCTACCAGGGCCCCACACCCACACCCACACATAAAATAAAAAATAAAAAAGAGCCTAAAACATAAAAATAAAAGCACATAGTATGAAATTATAGAAAGGAAAAGTAAGCTGGAAAATAGAAAAATAATTTTGCAATGTTTTAGAGTTATAATGAAGTTTACCTTCCACTTTGGTTTTCCCTCCGTTTCCATAGACACCTCATCTATAAAAGAAGCAAGCTCACTAAACATTATTTCGCATATATCCAAGTGTGAGTGGCCAAGTGCCATGGTAGCCGCATGCTGTAGTGAACATGTTAAACAAGTGTCTTGGTCAGAGTTATGAACCTTAGAAATATATCAGAGGAATTAATAAAGGGCTAAAAAATGATGTTATGAATCCTAAATCTACTTGTATAATCATCCTATACTAAACAACACTTGAGTAATAAAATTAACTGCTAAGCAGTGTCCATTTGTTAAAAATTGCAAAGATGCCAAATAATATAAAATAAAATAAAAAACCATCAAAACTCAGCTACTAAGTAACATGATTGAAGTTTTCAGCAAGCAGACTTTTCTTTTTTCAGAAGGAGAAGAGGATTTTATAGCTTTAAGATAAGTATACACAGGCACTGACAGAAGGCTAAGGGATAGGGGAAGAGGGTCACAACCAAATTGCAAGATCAGGATTCCCCTTAGCAGGCAGAAATTACTTACTACATTTGATTCAGAACCAGATTTGAGGGAAGGAAAGATCAGATGGAACAATTCTTTCGTTGCTGCTGAGCCACCGCCTTCCCGACCATCAAGTGGACATGAGCATGCAAACATAGCATACATGAGCCATTGATCCAACTTATTGTCTGTATCTTGTGACTGATGAGCCTTTCCACCCAACTCTGCTGGTGTGATATAAGCCAGGCGTTGGATTACCTCTAATCTGCATATAAAGGGCAGGTTTTATATAATGCAGAAAATTAGGACATAAGGGTTACCAAAAAAACAAGGATTCGGTTGACAGAATAGCATTCTATCATGCATTGATACTATAAATCAAGCGTAGGTTATTTAGTGTGGAACTCCTACATACCATTTAACACCCTTGTTAGGTAACAGTATATGAAATCACAAGAATTCATCATTTTTTTTCCCGATAAAACAAAAACAAAAAAAAAAAAAAAAAGAAAAGAAAGAATAACAATGAAGCAGAATGCATATTTAAATTATAGAAATATTTACTTTGCTTCCTGAACAGAGCTAGGACATAGTTCAGCAGCATATTTGACAATCTCGCTTAGGCATCGAGCCCATCTGTTTTTGTCAGGACTCTCAAATAATATAGACTGCAGAGTTGCATCCGGAGGTACAACATCAGACTCTCGTTTCAGATCAAAAGGACGACCAGAGTCCCAATAACAGCTCTGCACAATATCATCCTGCAGAACGGTGCATCATAAGTTAAACTTTGGTGTCATACCAGAAGAAAAGGCGCAAGCTCGTGGAGTAAAATCTAACAAGCAAACACCACAATAAAATATGTAACCCACCCCATTCTCTTCCAGAACATCAATTATAAATATTGGTTCAGCTTCACTTTTCAAGATATGATCAGGTCGCTCCGGCATGGAAAGCTCCCGTATATCATGACGCAATGCACGCACGTAACGCAGCAACTCCAAAGCAGTATGCCGTATCTGACTATCAACAGAGCTGAGGAATATAAGACCAACTGCATCTATCTCTGAAGCACGAAATTCAATTGCCTCTTGAGACTGACGAAAGGATGATCTCTTTAACCCCTCATTTCTTTGTAAGCGCTTCGAGTCCAGAGCATCACGTTCTAACTTTTCCTCAGTTAGACAAGCTCTCCAAAACCTCATGAGATCCAGAAGGCGTACCAGTGAAGTTTGAATGAGAAGTGGGAATTCATCTGGAAGACGTAAAATGAAATTCGCCATGCCTCTCATAACTGCAAAGCGGCGATGAGGAAGATATCTGACAATGCGGTTCAGAACCTGCACAGCTTCCTCACGAACACCAGGATCAATGCTAATACAATGTTGGGGGATTATTTCAGTAATCTTATCACTCCGGCCTACTTCTTCAATCAGATATGGGATGCACTTCAGCACCGAGCGAAAAAGATACCCTTGAGACTTTTCTTTTGTAATAGAATCTGGAGAACAAGGTTTTAATCTTCAGAAGATCTAACCAACTTGTAAGAGGCAGTTTAGGAATCATATAAACCAGGCAATTGAGTAAACACTAAATCACGTTTCACCCAAGAACAGTGTATAAGGTTGGCTGAGTGTGAGTATACATAGAAAATTGATTCCCAACAATGATTTCTACAGAAAATGATCAAATGTAACAGAGCATGTCATCTAATGCTGATGCATCTCTTGGAGAAGAAATACAATGGCACTATATTATCATGACCAGTAAAAACCAAGCACTAAAAAACATTAGAACATTTAAGGGTCTGTTTCTTTAAAGTTAGGTTTTGGTCTCACACTTAAATAAAAATCAACCCACCCATCCCCACCCAGAAAGAAAATAAAAAAATCATCAAATCAAATACCTATTAGTTTACATTGATTTACATGTTGCTCCCCCTGGTACACCCAGTGTTTTTGTTCCTTAATTCTTTCGGTATTAATATACCTCCTTTGATCTTTCCGGTAAAAAAATGCCTATTAGTTATTTGATATGTTACACAAAAAATCAATTTTTCATTCAAAATATTATATCAAACCTTAATTCATTTAAAAAAATTTACTATTCTCAAACTCCAAATCCAAATCCAAACCTTACAAGAACCCTTGACTTTTCGTGTGCTTTTTTTCCAAACTAATATAATGATAAACTGGAAAACCTAGCAAATTGCATTTGCCACACATAGGTACTTAAATGACATTTTAAGAATTACAATTTCAAGACATTATCCACACAACGAACCTAGAAAACTGCAAGTACCAAAAATGTTACCTATAGTGGTCCTTGATGAAGTAAGAAGAGCCAGACTGTAGGTTCTATGACAAGATCTCAAAATAGCTTCAATTGCTGCCTTAACTTTTGGAATGTAATGACCAAGGTTATGAGCTGCAAGCACAACATAAACTCCATCATCTAGAATATCAAACTAAAAAAGATCATTAAATAAAGGAAACAAACTAATAACCACCATGAAGAATTTCCAAGCCAACATGCTCGCTAGTAGGAGACATAACAATGGCAAGCAATGCACGAAGACCGATGACCTTTGCTTCTGGACTATCTTGCTTCAGCAGTTCCAGTATCGTGTGGTTCATTGCAAAATCAAGATTATGCTCCGCAATTGTCACACAAAATTCCACTAGTTTGTCATGCTGAACATCTTGAGTGAGCATTCCTTTCCTAAGGAATGTCAGAAGTTGAGAGGTAACACTGTCTAGGTAATCCCATACACGATTTGGTGGCTGTCTTTCACCATGGACACTCAAGTAAAATTTCAGAACTCGGTGTAGACAATCTAAGGCCATGAAGCGGTGGTTCTTATCCTGAAACAAACTAAAATGAAAACACTAGAAAGCCCCAAAATCTCAAAGGAATGCAACAATCAAGCCAAGCATGTTTATTTGAGTGTTCGAAAGCACAATAGTGGACATTACGTTCATCAACTTACTCGCAGATGTTTGTACAATTGCTCCATATGAGGACCGAAATTACTGAGGAAAACATTAGGGTCCCCAAGACATAGGAGAAGAGTCACCAATGGGTAGCCAACCTAGAAAAGAAGAAATGTTTGCATCAAGCAAAGTATTCAAGGTGACTATATTAAAAAATAGATATGTTTGAAACCCATACAAAAACAAGGCTGACAGGGAGATTAAAAATGTAATTAGTCAGTAACTAAGAACCATCACTAACTAATAACAATGGCGAACCACATAAAATTCTATTTTCCAACTTTCACCTAAAATTTTATGTCAAATTAGACTTACAAACCAGAGAGATCCATATCATGAAAGAAAACATATTTATGCTTTTTCTTTTTTTACGATTAGAGCTTCAAAACTACCAAACAACATAAGATCTAGGAACAGGAATCAGGGGGATTCAAATTCCATAATCTATCCTTACACTGAAGTCAACAGCAATAAACACAAAGGTGGGTGAATCTTTGAGGAAAAGTTGGAACTCTATTCTAAATTATGCAGGACAAAAGGAACTCACAATGAGAAAGGTGAAGAAATGACTAGCATGAATGATGAAACAGCATATGTCTCCTTAAAATTGTACAAAAAAAGCACTGCTGAGCAACAATATCATCAAGATGCCAGCAGATTGTATTCCGATTTCAGAAATAAGGGACTCCAGATCAGTGTTGGATCTCATCTCAGAGTAGTAAATGCACTTTAACAAGCAGCGGTAATAGCAGGAACAACACTTCAACACAATGGGAAACATAATACAAGATGCTTCAGATTTCAGACCAGGTTCACAAGTGTAGCATAGAGGTTATCATTTAAAAAAAAAAAAAAAAAAAAAAAAAAAAAACAGAAACTTTGTCTGTTTAACCTGAAATAGTGGTACTTACAACTATATGTTTATTCTGCTTATCCATCCAGTGCATCAGTTGTCCCCTTATACGTGCAACAGCTTCATACCAAAAGGTAAGTGCAGGTTCAACACCAGAAGGAGGCCACAGACTTTTTCCACCATCCGCAAGTGGAGCTAATACATTTGAAAGCATGTTGCATAGTGCATGGTGAAGTTCACTTTTACGCTTGTGGGGAGCACGATTTAGAGGGTTGGCTTTAGCAACAAAGGAGGCAGAAGCATTCAGACTACCTTCTGTTTTAACCTGCAAAACAACTGTAAATCAAACAATGTTTCCCTATGTTAAACGGCAGCTTCATTCCCTACTTACCCCAAGCTTGAGGTAGCGCATCCCATTGATAATGCTGAGTGTTTCACTTCGTGCACCACTCGTATCAATTCGGCGAGTATTGAGCTCCATGAAGAAGCGCTCGGTGACAGAGCTAAATCTGTTCAGTCAAAAGAATAACGTGCAAATATTTAGTCATATCTTAACATCCTTGCAACAAGGTTCATTATAATATGGATAGATTTTAAAATGTAAAATTGTAGAAGTAAGGTTGCTTTTAATGTAAAAATGCAAATAAATATCTAATATTAGCAACTCAGATATTCAGATATCAGTGTAGTTCAAAGCAACTAAAGAAAATTTTGATAGGGTGACTGCGGATGTGGCCATACAATTTAGTATCAGAGCATAAAACCTTTATATTGCTATACAAAATGGTATAAAAGAATTAAATTTACCTGATGCTTGACAGAGCCCCAAGAAGCTGTGCTACTAGGTCCAAAAGAAGGCCTCTCAAATCAACAAGGGATGGATATTCAACTTGGCTAACAACCCTGAAATTGATAAACATCAAGCTTTCAGCCCAACGAAGCTATAGATAATCATTTTAAAGAAACCCAGCTAATGCTTTGAATCTAGTCTAGTTCAACTGTCACAACAAGCAATACTGGCAGCTTCTAGAAGCATGAAGTTATCAGCAATCAGCATCATTTCATTTTTTATAAGATGAAACATGCTAGTTCCCTCATTTCAAAACTAGATGCAAGCAGTTTGATAGCATAGACTTTTGCAACTAGGGATAAAATATAAACTTTTCTTGAACAAACAGGCATCAGATATGCAACTTATATTCTGAGCTTCTCATAATTACCTGTCTGCATTTATTAGCCAGTCGAAGACAAAATTCTCAAGTCCAATCCACAGTTTTTCTGGCAATACAGAACAGCATGTTAATTTTCAGATGATCATTTTTTATTATTATTTAATTCCCAACTCTGGATGGAAGGCATGTAAACAGCTAAATGAATAGATTAATACATTTCTCGGAAAGTCAAGGAATTAAGTGAAACTGTAGCGCAAACTAACCTGTAAGTCCTTCTTGTGGGCAGCACTCCACAAATCGAATACATGCTGAACAAAATATGCATTCTACTGCCAGCTGTAAATAAAAGGTGTCATTGATACTTGTGTTGGTTTGGAAAGCAACTCACATTAATTGTAAAAATGATTTTCCCTTATAGCATTCTTCCAGAAATCTCACCTCTTTCAGCATCAAAACTTTTGAAAATATAGATCCTTTCAAATTAAGTAGTATTCATTATATAAACCCGCACCTCGACTATTCAAAACAAATTGCAAATCCAATCGGGACCATCCACCATTAAATAAATTTAACTACAATAGCTCAGAATACATTTTTCATCACAATTGATGATTAAGCATGATAACTTGTAACTTATTGCTTTAACTTAGAATAAAATGGTTTTCAATAGGGATGATCATAACAATTTGTTATCCTAGTAATCCCACTTCTTCCAGCACTAAAATCATCTAGAGTTAAGCCTTTCAGTTATAGTGTTTCGTCACTCAAATATTCATCCATCCCAACAATTCAGGCATGATTCCCTTTTTTCGCTCACATGATTATGAAAATATAACTGATAACTCCTGGAATCATCATGCCATATGATTTCAGTATATCTTTTAGTTTTCCATAGATTGCAAACAACGAGGTAGAAACAACCAATGAAGGGAGAATGAAGCTAGGTATCACAAACAGAATAAATTTCAGTAGGATGATATCTCATGGAAATAAAAATAAAAATGCAGTCGAATGAAGCTCGTATCACAAACATAATAGATTTCAAGTATTTACTTATAAGCCGTTAGCCATGACCGTGCAAATTATATCGAAACTCAATTTGTAGTTATAGCATCTTAACATTTTATTAGTCACATGAAATTGGCATACAAGTGTGTCTATGAGTGCATGTAAGAAGTTCCAAGGAAAGAACTTTCTCTATTATAAAATTTCGAAAGATGGTCCAGGGGAAAATAATATATCAGGTGGAAAAGAAAGAAACCTTTCGTTGAAAAGTTGATGCATCATGTGCGCCTTTCGGAGATTCACTGCATAGTAACCCAATCACAATCATAAGACAACATTTGTAGGAGTTAATCATGTCGTTTAAAGAGAAATATTAAAGGAAAATAGATATTTACCTTAAAAATCATTGACCAAAAGCATGCATTAAGAAGAATTTATATAGCATAAAAACCCAAGCGAGAGCCATTACAGAAATCAACAAAATTGCAGCAATTATTAAGTGATATTTTTTGATAAAAAGTGAAAAACCTTTCTCTCCATCTTGAAAGAGCTTCCAATAAAGGCACAGGCGTATGGCGTGCCACCATAGCTAAAGAATCTAATACTTGCTCATAAGCTGGATCCGATGGCCGAAGATATTGCCCATCCTACAGGTAGTCCACAAACATTGCAAATAACGACAAAAATTCATAATTAAACACAAGTCAACTTCAAACAAGTACGGCATGACGTCAAAAGCCTTACGACACAAAAATCGAATCTGAATCTTAAACTAGCCGCCAATTTTTCCCACCAAGCGCCGAACGGCCTTTTTTCTTCTGAATTTCCTAAGGTTTGCCCAACCACTTCCTCATACAACATAAACCCTCCTATCTTTCCATTATCTACAACCAACACCAAGCCTATCCACATGCAATACAACATAGTACTTATTACTTCCTATGAACTACCAACTCTCTGAACAAACCTTTGTCCATGCTACAGCACTCCAGATCATAAATTTTATGTGGAAATGTATCGATAACATCCTTACAAAAAAGCTCAATTACACCAACAACTGTACTCCAAACACAAGAACTCAACCACATTGAAGAACAATTAATCACACCCACTCAACAGAACCAAAATAAATTTAACAAACAAGTAACCTTACCTGAACTTGAGCAGTTTCAATTCGACGCCTGGCCAGAGGAAGAAACCGCTGCAGCAGCGCATCAACAATCAGCTTCGCCGCACTCCCAGCCTTCATTCCTTCTCAAAATACGCTTTCTTCCAACAATAAACCACACACACCTCCCAACTCCAAGAATTCAACTCAGCCCTAACATTTATCGTTCTCCCCAGCTACGATCCAAATTCAGTACAAACTGCAAAATTCAAGCAAAATAAAAATCGGAAGCAAGTCCTCTCATGACTCACCCAATCACAACTGCTTCAGCATCATCATAGATTAGAGAGAGGATAACCTACACGCTACATTTTCCAAAAATAAATAAATAACTACACCAATTACAACAATCAGACTGGAATCATTAATCCAAAATTGGGAGAAAGAAGTGCGCAGCTCATGATGTACCTTACGGGAATCGACGCAATGAGCAATCAATCATTTCTTCATTTACAGGTCGCGAATTGTGCTCACCTTAGATTGGGGACCGACAGAGCAACCGCGACATGGATTCTCTCTGGTCTATTTTTATTGCAACGCTGGGCTGTCTCGCTCCCCTGTTTTGTGCGAATTAAAGGGGCGGACAATACGGGTCGGATACTTGCCATATGGGTCAAACCGGGTTTGGGTAATTAAACACGACTTTAGGTGCAGTTGGACCGGTTGATACAACGATGAAGGCTCTGTCTATATAGCACATCTCACTTATTTGCCATTATTTTTCAAAAATTATTACCTTAAATACATTTTTTTCACATATATCAAATTAAATACTAATTTTTTATTTTTTACAAAATTTCAAAGTTTCAAAAATCTCCAAATATTTCTATCTTAAACAACCCAAAATTGCACATAAATTACATTAATAACAAATGGATTGATTTTTGCAAATTTGTGTTAAAACTTAAAAGAATAAAATACGTTGAATATTTTAATTTTCACTTTTTTAAAAAGTATTTAGAGTTTTTTTTAAAAAAAAAAAAAAATTGTACTTCCTCCGTTCACTAGTGTATATCTTGCCAATTTTGTCACACTTATCACTTTTCTTCTTTAAAAAATAATTATACATTTTAATGACATACTCCCTGCGTTCCAAAATTATAATTTTCTTTGAATTGTACACAAAATTTAAAGAATATACTGATAATTGATAAATATACATATATATATATATATATGAGTTTGTGTAAGAATAATAATAAAAAAGTATGGATAAATTTATAATGATATGAGCATTTATGAAAATGAGACTATTGTTTTAGAATTAAAAAAAAATGGTAAACAAGACCATGTATTGGGATGGCGGGAGTATTAAAATTTTTAATTTATAATTTTTTAATTTTTAATTAGATTAATTGGTTTTTTTTTATTTTCAATTAGACTAATTGGTTATGTTATTTTTAATTTAAATTTAACATATTTTTAATTATATACTAATTATATTTTTTCTAAATTTTAAAAAATCCAAAGTGTGCCGTTTTATGGTTTGAAAAAATTACAAACCGAAAAAGAACCGTCGAGATGACGGTTTTCGTTCGGTTTGTACTCGATTTCAATTTGAACTGTAACCGCCGGTTCAAAAATTGGCGAACCAACGGTTCAAAACCGAATGAGTGAGTCTAAGAGTGTTTATTTACACCAATTTCTCCAAATTTTACTACTTGGAGTCTATCTACATTTCTCGAAAAAAAAAAATATACATTTTTTTCTTTTCACAAAATATCTCATTAAATATTATTTTAATATCAAACTCAATTAAATTTTTTCAAACTCAACAAAAATAAACACAACATATTTCTATGTATCAAACAAGAGTCATCGGGATGAAGCGACATATATCAATATCAATACTATATATATGCCTAGAGCTATTAAACGAGCTAAGCGAGCTCGAGTATCTGTTGTTCGAGTTCAACTTGAACTTGTTAGCGGTACAGGCTCGGCTTGGCTCGTTAAGAATTTGAGTCAAAATAGTGCCTCGAGCATGGCTCGTTAGGCTCAAATTCGAGTTCGAGCTCGGTTCGTAAGGCTCGAATTCGAGCTCGATTTGAATTGTATACATATTATGTATATTTTTTAATATATAAATTAAATATATTTAATTTTATTCCTATTTTTTATAATAAAATATTTAAATTCTAATAATAAATATAAATTTTGATATAAAAAAGTATGTATATATATATTATATTAATATATAAATAATATAAATATATTATCACTAACGAGCTCAAATGAGCTACTCGCGAGCTCGGATTGTTTGTAGAAAAGATAATTTTCGAGCTCGAGCTCGGATCGTTTATCTCTATAAATGAACCGAGTCGAGTTGTTAACGAGCCGAGTCGAGCTTGGCTCGCGAGCTACTCGATTCGTTTAACAGCTCTGTATATGCCTTAACAAAAAGTGACTACTTAAAACTACATGAATACCCTTCTCTTAAGTTTTTATTTTCATCTATATCCCTAAACCTAAAAACATAATAAATATAACTATTTATTCTACTATATTAATTAAACTTATTAATTCTATTATCAACAATATCAAATTTATTAATTCTATTATATAACCATATTATATTTATTTTACATAACACAATTAAATTTATTTTTATTAAAATTTACTTTTATATTAAGACATAATAATTATAGGATCCTTTGTTTGAAAAAAAATTAATTCATGAAAGAAAATTACGTTTTTTTACGAGTTAGATAATACAAAATAAAAATAATTAATGCATTTTTTATTGTTATTTTTGTTTATTTTGCTTTCAATGAGTGCATGTTATTTTTTAAAACTATAGATAATTAATAGAGTAAAATAAAAGATATTTAGATTAAATTTTATATAAAGAATATTAATATATTTTGAAATACAATTGTACTAATCATTTTTTATATATATTTTAAAATTGATCTATAACATTTAAATATATTTCTTTGTATATATAAAAATAGAAAATATTTGTATTTACTTTTCTTGGAGATTATGTTTAAATTAATTTTTCTATAAATATATTTATTAATATTTAATTATTCGTGTTATAAGAAAAACTAATTATATATGATCTGCAAGGATTCTATGCTGACAGTAAGGTGCTGAATACATAAAATTTACTAATATTTTAGAATTTTCTTTTTTTTTTTTAAAAAAAATATTTTCTTTTTTTATTATTATTATTATTATAATAATAATTATTATTACATAATTAATAATTTTTTCATTTTTTCAAAAAATATATATCATACATTAATCTCAAGCCTTGCACGAAAGTGATAAAAAAAGTTGAAAGCGCAATATTTATAAACACGACTTTTACTTTGTTTTCTCTCTGCTCAGCTTTCGTCACTTTTTCTCTGGAGCATTGTTTGCTCTCTTTCGCGGGGTGATTCTGACAAAAATTTGGGGCGATTTGATTGATGAATGTGTGGATCTGGAGCGGCTTGTGCAAGAAATTAATCGCGGAGCTTCATTGGTGTGGTTTTGACTCTTTTCAAGGTAAATTTTGTCGAAGGGATTTGTAGTTTAGTTGTGTTTGGATTTTGAGTAAGATTTTTGTGGCGATTTAGTGCTATTATTTGTTGGTCTGATTTTCGGAGTTGTGAGCGATGAGGTTATTTGATGTATTGATTGCAACTATTTCTGCCTTTTGGGGATGCCAATTTAGGGTTTTGGAGTACTCACAGGAAGGATTATTCTGGAAATTGTTAAATTCTTCATTTGATTGTATTGCATAATGGAATACTGCATAGAATGCAGTATCCAAGCTTCCATTTACGGTTGAAATGGCCTCCTTTTCATGTGAGCAGTATCATTATAAGACTAATCATGTACCAGCAATTCTTCGTTTAGAAATCATTGTTAGGAATTTCCTTCTGACATTGACTGGCATAGGTCATTGAGGAAAGCTTGGTGGATCTGTATGATAATGGCTTCTGAGAAAGAGAAAGAGCAAGATGATCAACTAACTGCATCTCTGAGTGATCTATTCAGCAGTGTCTCTGACATGGTCAAAGGCGAGCTCCAGGTAATTCGACATTTGAATGATGTTATTTTGGTAGAATTTGATTTGAATACATGGTGGATTGGATAAAGTTAGCTTAAGTTGTGATCTTGATACTCAAACTATAATCAGATAATTTTGTGGACTAAATCTGCAATACCCTGGATTTCGAGAGTTTATAAGAGGATTAGAATAAACATATTCATGTGAATACCGAGTGCGCTTCTATTAGTATTATAAGACACTAATAGAAGTATTTTTGCAATTTTTTTTTTTAATTTGTACTATGTTTTGATATAATAATTAATATTCAAAAATCAACGTGCAAAAAAGTAAATAGACCCTTAGAGCCGGACGGAGGTAATATCATATATGATGCTTTCGGCTAACTGCCAAGGGGCCGGGGTCTTAATAAATCTCTTTTGTAACCGCGCCCTTCTTTTTGTTCCTTTAAAAGATATTAATATGCTTCACACTATTATGGTTTTGTTCTTTTGTGAATTTTACCACAGTTTTTTACTATCTAAATTCTTTTTTTCCTCCAAAAATATTATATCAAACAATTATTATTATTTTTTTTTTATAAATTTATTTTACTCTCCTATAGTAGCATGGGCCATTGTTAGTTGTGGTATTGTGCAGCAGTGATATGCAATTGTTTTGGTTCTCTCATCACGGTCGATTAAAATTACAAAAAGAACAAAAATACACCGTTTGTTCTTTTGGAATTTGCTTTCAGTATTTTTACTCCGGTAATAATTGCAATTTCCTGTAAAAATACAATATTCTCTAAAGTTAATGTGGTGTTTAACATTAACCTTTACCATCCATCTAGTGAGAGGTTTGCAAGGGAGAAATCCTTGTATTGAATAGATGATTTGAACCATCCGATGATTTTATTTTTATTTTTTTCTTGGGCATTTGGTAACGACGACTTATTTGATGTCCCAGGGAACAAATAACGTCCTTGAGCTTCTCGAGAAAATGAATGTGAGGGTAGCAGAAGAATACAAAGGCTTCGGTGATGTTGCATCGGGGCTAAGAGTTTTTGTGGAGCAATTAAAGTTGAAAAGCAGCAATTTCGACGTCTACGTCCAACAGCTCGACACCATAGAACAGCAAGTCACCGAATTCGAAGCTATGATTTCTATGCTCGACAAGTATGTCTCTCTTTTAGAATCGAAAATGCAATCTGTTTACCACATGCCTCCTCAATAAATACATTACTCCAATTTTTCATCAACCTTCGATATCCGATTTTGCAATATCTCTTTGCTGTTGATATGGTGGAATCCCAAAATCATCTATAGCTTATGGATTCTACAAACTGTCTCGGCTCAAATTTGGCATAGCGATGTCCAAATTTAGCCTTTTTACGAGTCTAGGTACAAATTTACAATCCCTAATCTTCTTCATTGGATCTGAACTTAGAAATTGGAGTGGAATCTAAACTTAGCTGTAAGCACAAAAACATAGATATACACATACAGCTACAACTCTACACCGATCTCTATGCTGTAGGAATGCTGAGACAATCATTATAAAATTGTCGGCAGGAAGGATTTGGGAAGAAGGCTGTATGGTTCAGTTGAAGAAATAGGGAGAGTCGAGTACATCCTTAAGGTCAAAGTCGCCACGATCTGGCAATGGAGGGAAGGCCAGTGAAGGGAACGAATTTTCGAAGCCTTCCAATAACTGTATATAAGTGAAAGCATTAGGATGTGTGTGGTGTAGATTTTGTGAATAAAAGCTAGCGAGTACTTGATTGTCGAAATGAATGGAGTCGAGGGTGTTTGAGGGAACTTACATTCTCTAGAATCGGCTGGCTGTATAGTTCGACAAACTTCTCTCTCAATATCCGGTTCAAGTCATCGACATTGCACGCGTGAGTCCAATATGAATCATGGACGCCTGCAAAATCAGATAAAAAGAAAAAAATGAATCGATTTATGAGATGTTATGATATATGTCGGGATCTTGGGTGATGTTGATCTAAGAAAGACCTGCAAAATTCAAGCCGGCCCTCTTGCAGGCGATTGCCGTCATCATCATGTGTGAACCATCGAGGGAATGGACAAAATTTGGCGGGAAAGCCGTTCTCTGCTTCTTGACCATAACCTGCAGCGGATTGCTGATCAGAAAACCAATTCGAGAAACAACAAGAAAAACAAGTTTACGATTGGCTTCCAAGAAAAAGAAAGATTCGTCGCTGCCCTTTGGGATCGATTAACTCATTTCGTGATCTAATAGTCCAACAAATCGAGGATCTCGAGTTACCTTTTCCATCTCACAATGCAGGGTCAAAACCTGGAGAGATGTTTTAACCTACAATAACAAGAACAAGTGCTCAAAACCCGGATATATGACATTTTTAATGTACAAACTGTAACAAAAGCAGAGGAACTAGAAAGTCGACAAACTATTTTTGTTGAGATTCGGTAACACTTACACATTGTTTTCTTGTTTTACGGTAAGGCTGAACCACGGGCAGTCCGAGTGGAGTTGTCCAACAAACAGGTTTGTTTTCTAATGCAATGATCTGTTGGAGGACTGTTGTTAGCAAATGCAAAATTTAATTACTGCTAGATAAAGAAATTGCATATGATTTAGTTAATGTTTTGTATGAGTAGATTACACATAAAGATTTAGCTTATAAGCCAAAGTTATTGTGATAAAAACTAAAATATCGCATAATGATTACGATGAGCCATAGTTATTCTACATTATGTCATTTCAACATTTTAATAGGGAGGGACATAAAACATGTCACAATTTCATCACTAGAAAAATGATAAAAATGAGAATAGCATGAAAGATAGATGAACCAATAAGAGCACATCGGAAGAATGCAAGCGAAATTACGAAAAATAGAATAAATATAATTAGTATATTTTTTAAAGAAAGATACGTGGTCGTGTATTTCGATAATCTCAATCATGCTGGCATCCAATAAATTTCTGAAAAACTAAAAATGAATCTAAACATGATCAATGCAAAATGCATCATAATGAAGTTGCAACAATGTTGTATATTAAAACTATTTCAGGTGGTTCGTTGCAGTAATTAATTATGGTTATTATGGGCAGGTTTTCCGTAGCATATAGAAACTAACTGGTTGTGTAAAAATTACAGTGCACCTTTGCGCAGTCACTGAGCCAGTTCATGATACTCCGAGCAGCTTCAAACATCTGTCCCAAAGCCGTCAAGGTAACCTACTCATAACAACCAAACAAATAAGAGTCAAATTTAACTAAAAGTAACACAGAAACAGATTCTCTGTGAAGTACTAATACACGGATTCATTAATTTGCTTTCCTTATCAGATATTCTTCAAATGCCGTATTTTGTACCATCAGAAGTGTAAGGATTGTGAAACAAACACCTAATGTTTGACATGATCTCACTGCCGCAAGTGCCATAAACAGATGCATATGCACCAATCAGATAAGAACGATAATTTGTAATTATAAGCATTTTGATAAAAACCGATAAGATGCCTCCACATGATGAATATAATTGATTCGCATAAAGATATAAAGAGTCGGTTTTTCCATACTTTTGCTGCATAACAAGCTCCACCAAAGATCTGTGCATCATCCGCAATTGTGGCACGTTCTTTTAATCTTTTCTTAATTTGATCTCGAGCACCAATATAAGTAACACCATATACTGATGTCATCACAGTCTGTTTGACCAGTTTTCGGTCCACCTGAGCATTTCAATGTAGCAAGCATATTATAAGAAACACACAAGAAGATAGACAATGGAAGGAAACAAGAATGGAAGAACAAATTTCAGGCATACAAATATAAGATCCCACAATGACTTCGGATAAGGTTAGTATCTGAGTAACAAATTATTATACCGATAACCGAGAATGCTATCTTCAATGTCAATCACATTTTAAGAATCTCGAGTTGTATATAACACAATAGAAGTGTTAACCAATGAATAGACCTGATTGATCAATAGTCTTGCATGCAGGGCATCTGGAAATATTGCAGGATCCTTTTGAGCATCATCCTTCATGATAGCATGAACCCTGCAGAAGCATAATCAAGAAAGTAACTTGTGAATTTCCTAATTCACTCGGATCACTACATGAATGACGAATGCAATTCAACTCCCTCACAAGAAAATTGGTGCAAGCACATTGGAGGTTCAAATCACCATATAAAAGTGAATAAAAGAAACAAAGAGGTCCCATCTCACTATATAGCTTTAACGAATATCACATTGGAATCAAGAAATTTTCAATGTTTCCATGTATATGTGTAACACTTTAAAAGCACTTACAAGACCGTCTTGAAGGCCTCACATTTTAGAATATGAAATAATACTATATAATCTACTGACATAAATATTGCACAAGCTTCATTTCTTGATGGCATTGATGAAACAGGATTTCCGAAACTGCCTTCAACACAAATGCCTCAAGGAAAACATAAATTATAATCACCAATGAAGGATGTGAATGAAAATGCACCTGGCAGCAATTCCTGAGTAGACATCGGCAGGCTTTTCCCCAGCAACCAAATTAACAGCAGCTGCCCCAAGCTAAATCAGTAATTCAATGGGACACAATCAGAAAAGTTTGAGGAAAAATAAATAATGTATAAACAAAACAAAGTGAAAACAAGGTAACTGATAGCATAGGTAAATACTAGAATGCTGTCATATAGGATTAGTAGAAAATATTACACATGAAAAAATTGAACCCCCAAACAACTAGAAGTGGATGCAGTGTTAACTAACCGACGCATCACTATTCACAAAACCTCATTTAGACTTCACAAAGTAGCAATCTAACAAGACAAAATCACTTCACTTCACTTATCTTTATCTATTATCTATATATAAACTGCCGTTGTGTTCTTGCTAGAAAGTTTCTTCCAATACGAGCAACAATAATAAGTTCAAATGTTGGCTAACGTAAAGTGATAAAAAAGTACAGCATTTTTCAACGACTAACAAAATCATTCAATGCTTTTGATAGAGTCTTAATAAGATTATCACTGACAAGACAGTCAGAAGCATCACCTTGTCCCTACCAAGGGCAGCATAATGCTGCAAGCCATTGCATGAACCATCCTATAAAAGAAAGAAGATCAAAGAAGAAAAAATTGAGATCATTGGCAGTCATACAAATTACAAGCTGATAACCAAAAGCATTAAAAAATCACGCTGCAATGGCAGTCACAATATTCTTAAGCTAAAAGGCAAGAATGTGATCCACCATACAAAAATTTCAACATAATATTTTACATCACAAGGAAAATCACCCCAGTATAACAACAAAAGTAAATCCATAATACTATTCTGGAAAGCTAACAATAAAATGAGAGGCTATTTTACTATATAAAGACCAGACATAGAGTAAATACTAAGAGTTTATTTGATTCAGATGCCTAACACACAGAAGTTCAATTGTTTTCACAATACTGCATGCTCCATTTAAATAATACCTGGTGCACGGGAATATGTGAAATTGTTGTCTCAGGCGATGGACTTCTCAGGGCTTCAGTAAGATTTATGCTTGCAGCCAAACACTGAAAGGGATCTTCAGCATTTAACCACCAGCGCTTTCCTTCAAGTGGTCTATCTGCCGAATCAAATATATCATCCAAGTGGTTCTCAGTAAATGCTATTCTGCCTTCTAGTGACAACTTATCTACACCATTGGCATATAAATTTGCGATATGTATTTTAAGCCATCGCAAGCCTGAATGTCCAAGAGGTCTTCCCTCTTGGAATTCTAGAATTCCTCTACAAATGTCAGATCCCAAATGATTCAAGTGTGGGTGCATGGGATATGCACGGCCTCGAAAATCAAGGTTGTGTGGATAAAAAAATCCTTCTTCCTCCTTCAATTTCCGCGCAACCTGGTCAATATGGAGAAGATGGCACTTGGTTATCTCTGCAGAATACAATATACATTGATTTTTTAAAATAACAAAATGTTAATCCTACAGCTAGTTTGAGCTCTGTGTCACAACGCTGTGAATGTCTCTCCCTGTTCTCTTTTTTGATTAATTTAACTTTCCATTTCCACTTCTTAATTGAAGTTTCGTCTTCTGTATCGGGCTGCTCTGGCAGAGGGATCTGCAAGAAGCAATACGAACATAACATATGTTGGCGTAATAAAACGAAACAATCTGAAAAGGGTTGCTCATGACAATTTGTAAACTTTATCAAATATTATGAAAATAGTAAAAAATAAGATGCATGTAGCATATACATCATTCCGGTCAACTAAATCTGCAAGCCGGCCACCACTAGCCCATATTCTGTCAATCACAACAAGCACTCTCTGATTCACTCTCCACCTGGTGCTTCCAAGAGTATTCAATGCCTGGCAAGAAGTGGTGCAACTTGAATTTCAAGCGTTAGCCAATCTTACACCCTCTAGTGGAAAAAAACAACAAAGAAAATACAAATTCAAACCTCAAAAACTGTCTTTAGTTGTCTCCTGTCAGTCCTCTTAATTGCTTCACGTTGTTGCCGGGCTCCATGTGTACGCATCACATATGAAGGTAAATAGAAATGTGCCCCTTTTTCATACCTATGATACAACAATGCATAACCATAAAAGAAGATCAAAAGATTCATCTTTTAGTCCAAATATGCAAACAACACACACAGTTCCAGTTGGCAAAACAAAAGTTAGGCCCCAACAATGCTTCTGAAGATTACAAATGACAGCATGTCTATTTCATTGTTGTTATAGATTTATTTCATAAGATTATGGATGATTTCTTCACTAATTTCCATATATACACCTATACGAACATATGATCTTCACATATCAATGAAGAAAGATATAGTAGTCGAACAACATTACACACTAGTACTGGTCACTTCAACAATTTATGATCTATTTTCTGTTTTTCACTGCTGCTACAGTAAACTGCATTTTATTTGTCAAGCGATCATATATTAATTTAAGCAAACCAGAAAAAATAAATACATTTCTAACAAACTACAAACTTTAAATATCTCTAACCGAAGAAAAAAAAAATTAGGGATGAAGGAGGAAAATAAAAAAAAATTGGGATGGAGGAAAAAGTATTATTACCCTGTCCACTTGACTGGAGGCACTAACATTGGCATATATGGAATCACCATGTGCTTGGCCTGGAATTAAATATAACTCTTAGATCTACAAAGTAGTGATAAAGAATGAGAACAGTTAAGGCAACAAATATGTTTTCAACTTGAAGCCATAACATGTGCTTATAAGCATCTTCATGCCCGTCAGATTTAAAAGCTTACTACATATCTCAAACAATATCTCAAATCAGACTTCAAATTTCAAGAACACGTGTTTAAGTGGTATTCCATAATCTGAAGTTTGCAATGAGGCAGTGGAAAATGGTTAATTAACATACGTTTCTCTCAAGGCCTTTACGAACAAGAGGATCGCATTGGATAATCCCATATCTTCTGACATGACTCCTGCTGAAAGTAGAGCATTTCAAAGATTTCACTATGTGTTAGCTAAAAATATAAGGTGGCTATATAGTGGGGTGTATCATTTACTTCATTGCCTTTGTCACAGTTCTAACTGTGTGTATAAATGCAGGCCGAACATCTGGAGTACCATTTGCTGACTGATTAACGGGAGGTTGTATATAGGCTGTTTGTAGAATCAATTCAATGAGGCGGCTTCCAACCTGAGAGTGAAGAAAACATATAGAACTCTAAAAATTACTAATCTTAAACCAATTGCCAACAAGGATTGTTCAGACTTCAGCAAATCATACTTTTACTGCAGCCTCTTGTCCCCACGAATGATGCACAAGCTGTCTGTCCACCAACTGCCTAACTGCTTTCAGCTTTTGCTTTTTTATCAAAGTTGTTACCTTTCGTCGCAATTTATCTTGTTCCTCGTTATCTACATTAGAGTCATCTCCTTCCATCACTGTATCTTTGTTGGCTTTTTTCTTCTTTGCGTTCTCCAGCAAATGGTGTATTCTCACCTTATATATTTCATGAATCTCCTTAATATGATTGCAAATTCTTCAACAAAATAAGCAAGGGAGAACTAATTTGCATAATAGAGAATGCATTAGCTACATATAGCCAATCTATACGTCAATGCAGTTCAAACATATCACAAATTTGCTATGTCACAACTTGGAAGTCATACTCCACAGAATGGGTTCACAAATATTTTCGTCATCAACATCACCATATTGTGCAGGACCATCAACTTGGCACGCACTTCACAATCAGGCTTCATAAAAATTCACTCTCATTATCACAATATCATAAAAGGAGAAACCGTTCAATGTTAAACAATAAGTGGGTCTGAAAAATAACTTGAAGATCGATAAAATGTATAGCTTTAAGAAGCTATTATATCCCTTTTCATGGGTTTAATATCCAAATACCATAACATAAGTCAATAATGAAAATATATATGACCGCTAAGACTGTTTAACTAAAAAAATCTGGGTCTGGGAAATAACTTGAAGTTTAATAAAATACATCCTTAGGAAGCCGATTAATCTATTTCATGGGTTATATATCCAAATAGCATTAGTCAAGAATGAAAAGGTATATGAAAGTTATAACTGTTTCAAAACTAAAATACAACCATACCCATAAAAGAACTGTTTTGGAGTCATAAATTGGTTCCTTGACAAATATAGCAAAAAAATGACGAAACAAAAGGAACAATGATTACAGGATCGTAAACATTGACTACAAATAGAAAAGGGAAGTGTAGAGGCAAAACATCAGGTTGTGTTCTTTTGTGGGTTTTATCGTAGGTTTTTACTATTCAGATTCTTTTTTCCTCCAAAAATATCAAATCAAATAATTACTTTTGTTTTTTTATATACTACAAATTTATTTTACATTCAAGACATCGCATCAATATCTATTTATATCACATCAAACAGCTATTCAAATTCAATTTTTTACCATTCATAAATCCAAATCCAAACCCACAAACAAACACACCCAAAGCGATACTTTGTTCCTCCAAAATGGAGCACCAAAAAAAACACACGGCAAAAGAATTTTCAGCAACAGAGTGTATTACAATTAGCAATATAATCATAATGAGAAGTATGTTTCTGAAAAAACTAAACGAAAGTGTTAATAAGGGATCGGGCCTTTCAACCTAAAACTAATAGGTATTAGGTGGAATGACCCTTCATCCTTATAAGCCAAGGGAGTTCTCACATTTTTTTTCAATGTGTAACATATTTATCACTCCCACTCGAGATGATAATCTTGAAAATTCAAACAAAATCAATACCCAATACGAGCACTAAGGCTCTGATACTATGTTAAGAAGGGACCCGGGCTTTCAACCTAAAATCAATTGTTAAAAAAGAATCCGAGCTCTTCTTAACATCGACATAGTGGTTTTAGATTGAAAGTCTGGATCTCTTCTTAACATCGACATAATATGAAAACCTAGATTTCGAGTTCAAGTCCCACCGTCCCCATTTCGGTATATGCATATGCAAGTTTCGCGTATCTCTCCTTGCACCTGAGGGCATGTAGGGAACTCCCGTTTGCGGATAGATAAATTAATGATGTGTTTTCCTAATAGCTTAAACTTTTTGGTGGACAGTAATTCTGATCTTCCGACATAAAGCACTTAAGAATCAGTCATTCAATATTCTAAGACAATGCAGTAATTCACATCTCTTACATTAAACGCTAATTCAGAAATTAAAAAACTACTTCGTAATAAATCGTCTCATATCATATCTGACTCACCTCCTGTTCAATTGCCGAACCAATTGCGCAAGCAGCCTGTAACACATTAGCAGATCCATGTTCACCCCCGGTCATCAACATAGCCGTTAACTTATGCATGGTTATAACAGCCATCATATCCGCCGGCAAGTGATCAAAGTACTTAGCATATCCCATCTTGTTCTTCCCTGCCCTAATCAGCTCCTGATCTTCCAAAATCTTGTTCCTTAGAGGCTCGAACCACCCGAGGAATAAACTCTTCATGTATGGCAAATTTGGGGCCAATTTCTGCTTACACATATCATTCAAAAGCTCCCTGTACTCCTTCACTGCTTGCTCCCATGCCTCTGTCTCGATCTTAACCTGTCTCCTCTTCAGTTCTCTGTACTTTGAACTCCATAATCCTCTACGGTTAGGTTCCCTCCAGTGCGTACGGTTCTGCCTTATTTCATCTATTTTCGCCTCCTTTAGTAGCTTTTGAACCTCTTTACTTACAGAGTCTCCGCCATTGTTGTCCTCCTCTGCATCAGTGTGCGCCACTTCCACCGCCTCCGCTGCACTGGCGTAGCTCCGGCAGCACAATCCATTGACATTCATCTGGTTCGCCGCCGATAGGAGCGGCGGAAACTCTTCCCGCCGAGAGATATTGCCGACTTTGCGAATACCTAGAGAAGAAATGCTCGCCTTGGAGAACGAATTGGAATTAAATCGAAATCTCAACTTGAATTCGCCGGGGACGAAGGGTGGATCTCCGGCGAATCTAGGAAAACCGCACGCGCTTGAGTATGAGTGTGGATTACAACTGCAGGACTTCGACGGAGCTCTTGAACTGAATTGCTTGGCGATGTTCCGCCACATAACTGTGGGGTTGTGTTGCGGATTGAGCGCGTGAATTATCGAGCTCGAAACTCCGATGAACGGTGGTTTTTGCGGCGGACATCAAACTTCGAGACGGGAATTCCACAGGTGGCGAAAAGGCATTCAACTTTTGCGGAGGCGCTGTAGAAATTCATCCGGAGGCTATGTGCCCGGCAGGATCATCAATTCTGGAGATGTGCAATGCAAAAACGAAATCAAAAGTCAGTATTAGCAGGTCAGGTGTTCTACGGCTACAGAAACAGAGGTTTCCGCCATGTTTGGAACTCGGCTGCTGCTTCAGAAAGCGATTCTGTGTTTACTGTTTAGGGCTACTTTCTTATTTTTACAGTTTTCAAACTATCTCGGAAAAACATGTTTTGGTTTGCATTTGGGCTACGTCGCTGGGATGTATATTATTTTATGCTGTTTGAAACTCATATGAAATAAAATGTTAATTTAGTTTTTTTAAAATAATATTTTAATATAATATTTTGTTTAAATAAAATAAGTAATATTAAATGTTTTATTTTTTAATAAAAAAATTAATATTTTCAAAAAATGTAAATCATTTCACTAAACTATTACTTGAAATACTTAATAGAATTTTCGTTTAAAATTTATTTTTAAATATTTTGATACAATAGAATTTTTTTTTTTAAATTCATATAAATATAGATATTTTTTTTAAATAAGGCTTTGGTTAAAAATTATTTTTGAAAAATTTAATAGTTTTTTCTTCAAATACATTAGATTAATATAATATATATAGTTTAAAATTATTTTCAATTTTTTTTAAATTATAAATAAAAATATTCAATTTTATATTTTAGAAGTAAAATATGATTACAATTGTATGATTAAAAATATTCCCTCCGTCCCCATTTTCAAATTCATATAATTGTGAACTTGAAAATTTAAAAAATATATTATTAGTAAATAATAAAAAAATATTAACAAATTAATTATTTTATAATAAAATAATTATAAATTAAAATCAAAATAAAAAAATACTGAAATATTAAAATAAAATTTACTACGTATAATTCTTTTAAAAAAGTAACATAAAATATGAGATAGACTGAAATAATAATATACGAGCTTTTACAGTAAGTTATTATAAATCAAGTAGAAAACATCCAATTTACATCCTATTTGGGAGCTACAATTCAAATTTACATCCTATTTGAATGTACCTACTAAAATCTTATTATGCTGAACTGAACTTGAAAAAAAAAAATTGAATAAATTGAACTACCTTTCAAATATGTTTTGTGAACTAACAAAAAAAAAAAAAAAAAAAGACATTTAGTAGATGGTATCTCATTTTTTTTCCCTAAAAAACATCAAATTAAATACTTATTTTTCATTTTTTATATTATATTAAAAAAAAATTTACATTCAAAACATCACATCAACACCTATTTATATCACATCATACAACTATTTAAATTCAAAATTTTTACTATTCCAATCACAATTTAAAATCTAAACCCCCAAACAAACACACCCTAATTATACCTTTGATATATATATGGGAAAAAATTATTTTTGGTCCCAATATAACCAAAATTCATCAATTTTGGTCTCAATATAATCAAAACTCATCAATGGTTCAAATATAACTAAAACTCATCATTTTTTGTCCTAATATAATCAAATTTTATCTTTTTTGGTCCCACCGTCAACAAACCGACGAAAAATGATGATGTGGACTTGCAAGATTGTGCAATTTCTTCAAATATAAATATAAAGTTTGATTTTTTTTTACGTAAGCATTTTCCGTCGGTTTGTTGACGGTTGGATAAAAAAAAGATAAGTTTTGGTTATATTGCGACCAAAATTGATGAATTTTACCAAAAATGATTTTTTCCATATATATATATATGTAATTTAATATTCTCTCCGTCCTAATACAATAGTCTTATTTATCATTTTTTGTTTGTACTAAAACAATAATCTCATTTTCATAAATAACTATATCATCATAAAATTATCTTTTACTTTTTCATTATTATTACACAATTGTTACTACTACTTTTTACACTAATATACTCACAAGAACAAAAAAATTATTTATATTTATTTTTTACTAATTATCAATATAATATTGATATTCCTTAAATAGGGACCGAGGGAGTAATAAAAGGAGTAATAAAAGGAGTAGGAATACTTCGATCACCTTATAATTTAATAATAGAAGGGGTAGGAATACTTCCATCACCTTAAACTTTAAAGCATATTCAAACTTCAATCATGTGTTTCTTTTTCACACGTATTCGATCATTATAAATACACATCTTTGATAACTAAATACATACATACATACAACAACCATAATATACACTTCAAATAATTTACCTATAACCCAAAAAAAAAAAAAAAAAAAAACATATCTCACAGTTAATGATGGAATGAACCCAAGCCGATCCTCGTGCTCCGGCGGATCGATTACAATTATTTCCGGCCAAACTCGCCTCTCCGGCGTAGGATTCTGTACACAATCTTTGCTCGAATTCGACATCTTACACTGATCACCATTTGTCCTGTCCTGTCCTGTCCTCAATCGCTGCTGTTCGAAGTGCTTCCTGTCTGATCGCCATTCCTAAGGTGTCCCGATTTTCCAACAGATGATACGAACTTCTTCAAATGTTTAATGTATTCCGGGTAGAACTCTAAATCGCAATGGTTTCCGCCTTTCACCCACAGAGGATCGTATTTCTCTTTACTCAGCTCCCAGAGCTGCTTACCGTGGGAACAATCTACAACATCGTCGTCGGTGCCCTGTCAAACCCATAAAAAAAATGAGCCTGAGGAATGATAGTTAGACTTTCTACGGGCGTGTCAAATGGGAGAGTGCAAAATCTGTGTAAAAATATTGGCTTTTTTAAGCTACATAGCACAACAGGTAATTTCAAGGTATGCTACCGTATCGATTATAAATATTGTTTATAAAAAAGCGCATTCAAACAACATGGCTTACAAATTCCTCAAGCAAGCTATGCATTCGGGTTTCTTTTTTTTTTATCAAAAGAAATCAGCAATAAGCAATAGAGTAAATTATATAATACCTCATTGTGTTTTAGTAAAAATGTACAAAATTTTTATTTATTGCGTGAATCCTCCTTGTGTTAAATGTAAAGTTTACACAAAATACTATTTTCATCCAAAGCTAATGTTTGTTTATAAATACGAACTTAATTATGCAAATTTTATACAAATAGAAGAGGTAAATTTGTTAAATAGTTCTTTTTTAATATAATAAATAAATAAATAAATAATTGATTAATTATTTATTTTATAATCTTTTTAGAAACAAATTGTTACTTGATTTTTTTCAAAATTATAAAAATAAAAGATTGATCAATTATTTATTTATTTTATTAGCTTTGGACGAAAATGGTAATTTGTGCAAACTTTAATAACACAAAGGAATTTCAAGCAATAAATAAACATAAGGTGTTCTATGCATTTTTACTAAAACAGGGTGTTATATCTAAACAATGTACATGCATGTATCGTAATTTATTTATTTTTCTCACTTAGCTCTCTCTTCCTTATCGTTTTCCATCACATCTATCCACTATTTAAATAGAAAATCAAAAATAAAATTTAAAACCAAACACAAAAGGAACAAACCCGCACTTACTTAGAATTATAGACACAATTCATGAAATGAAACCGTAATGAAAAATTATGCAAACAAACTTACATGAATAACCAAGACTGGACATTGTACCAACGGGATTTTGTCAATATTCTGCATAAAAAAAAAAAGAGTTAAGTCTAAAAACAAAGATTCATCCACATAGTACACAATCAAAATTGAAAAAACGATTGCGGGTTATCCCGTTACAAAAAAAAAAAAACCTTGAAAGAACGATAGGGCAGGCAATTTATACCTTGTAAATGTCAAACCAATATGTTCGTTTAACAGGATACATAACTCTGAGCCCGGATAGAATCGGACTGTGAAGAACAACAGCCCTTAATCGGGGCAAACGAGATGCCAAATCCAACGTAGGCCCACTCCCGACAGACTGTCCGTATAGTATTATATCTTCTTCTTTTATCCCATAAGTCTTTTTAAGACATTCATATGCAGCTTCTATATCAGCATACGTGTTTTGCTCCGTTGGCTTTGAGAAGAAAATTACAATCGTGAGTAAGAAAATCTGCAATTCAACATTTTATAATTCCACAAAGGTTAATGAGCCCGCCTCACTTCCATACCTTGCCCGTCGACTGCCCATACCCCGAATAATCATACCTGCCAAAATAAGATGGTGAAATTCATAATTCACTAAATTTTTGTATAATTAAATTCAACCCAATGGTTTTATATAATTAAAATCTGCACTGCTATAATATATTTTTCTAAGCTTCAATGAGATAGATTAGAGTTACACATGAGCTTGATCAATGATCATAACTTAGATTAATATTGAAACCAAGCTTCTTCGCATCGTGTTTCTGAAATCAATTTGTTCTTTAGACGATAAATTAAGGGTGTATAATGTAAACATCTCCATTTTTCTTGTTTGTTTGGGTCAGATAAAATTAAAATTAAGAAATGAATTTCATTTCTCTTAATACTGCGAGAAATAGAGAGAAACAAAAAGGTAATTTTTTTCCCTATTCAACTTTCACACTTCTCTATAAAAATATGATATTATTTTATGTTATAAAACATCATATCCAAATTATTATTCAAATAAAAAACTAAAATCAAAATAAAGAATTACCAACTAAACTGGCCATATTTTTCTGCGGATTTCCACTCCTCTAAAACCCCCTTTTACATGTACCATCTCTTCGTCATGTTCAATTCATCCTTTTTTTTCACTTCAATAGAACACAATGAATCATCTCCGCTAGATCAAATCATCCATATTGTCAATTTTTACATTACATTTCGCAGCATAATTCTCTTTTCAAGAATAAATTCTCAGTCTCTATTAATTTTCCTCGCAATTTAATTCTTCATAATTCTATTCTCTTTAACCAAAGCACCCGAATACTACTTTGAGAATCTGCCCACTATAATGTCTTCTGGCAACCTTCAATGAGTTTTTTGCTGATCATAACCAAGATTAATACCAAAACCAATCTTCCCTTGCATTGCCTTTCCAAAATCAATTCATTGTCTAGATGATCAAGACCAATACTGTTCTATGAAAGCCTGCACCACTATAGCTTGTTCTTGTTAACTCGAGGATTCTGTTAGAACTACATATGTGTTGGATGATCATAACTTAGATTTAATCATTTCGCTCATTTGCAAGTTATGGAAAGACGCACACAAATTCATAAAAGATAGAGTCTCACTTCAACCTAAACCTATCACCATGTTTGAAAATCAAGATCAGTAGTGTTCTCTGAAAATCTGCAACACTGTAAAAACTTCTAACATTAATCAGTTCTGTTAGAGTTGTACATGTGCTTGATGATGATCATAACCTAGAATTAATACTTCTGCTCATTTGTATGGAAAAACGCACACAAATTCGTAATGATAGAATCTCAATTCAACATAAACCTAAACCTACCACCATGTTTGAAAGGGGAACGCATAGCTGAAATTTCGTAGATAATTCCGAAAATTACCCCATTAAATTGAGTCGAAGATGGATACTGAGCTCACTGAAGAGGTCGAGCATCTGCCCTATGTCAGCTGCGTTTCCGTGAGAATACAACATTGTCATCTTCGCCGATGGATTCTTCACGTACAACGCCACGATTTCCGTCTCTCTCTTCGTCTTCAACCTGACAACGTCGACGTTTTCCTTCTCCTCCACCCCTGTCATCCGCAAATTCCCCGTCTTCTCATCAACCTTTACTCCGTACGACGGCGGATCCGGAGGAAAGAACGCAAACTTCGCCGCCACCGACGACGTCACCACACCCATCTATATTCCAATAGCAAATTAATATCACCAGATCGAACACATGACATCAAAATCGTCACCCTCCACGGTGTAAGCGTACCCAATTATGGCGAAAGGAATTTCTGCGAGCGCGCGAGGGCAGAAATTCTCCCTATGGCGATTTTCTCGGCCACGAATGGATTAACTTCGTCACCGAACGCATATCTACCAGGCTTTTGGTCAAATAACAGAGCTCCTGGACCTGTGCGCGCTCACGGGGCTCGCACGTGCGGCAAAATCGCATTTATGGATTTAGACTTGTCCAACGGTTTACACCGCCAGGTTGCGGTTTGAAATGGTCTATTTCGATTTATCAAAAATAATAAATCGATTCATCTCGCATTGTAACAAAAAAAAAAAAAAAAAATTAAAATTTTTTTTATGGTATGAGAATTCGCGGCTGCTATCCGAAAGTACGTATTGGGTAAATTCGACCGAATCTAATACCCTGCAAACGATTCACGCTTCCTTCTTCTTCTTTTTTTAGTGGAGCAAAAAATAAATCCGACGAACAAAACACCAAAAAATTCGTTGTTTGTACTTTTAAAAATAGGTCAGAAATTTTAGGGTCGTATTTGGCCTAGAACGCTAAAGAATCGGGGTCGTCACTAAGTTCATGAAAGTCAAGTCGTGTCTGACCTGACCCGATTTTTAAAATTAACATTTGTTCCGTCCCAAATCAAAGTACAATTTTACTATTTTCGTTTGTTTTTCATTCCAAAGTAATCGGGTCAAAATACCAAAATATTTTAACTTTTACTCTCTCTGTCAGTCAAATTTATTTCTACTTTTATTTTAGTCTGTCCACTAAATTTATCACATTACTAATTTTGGCAAAGTCAACAAATCAAAATTTAATTATTACTCTCTATTCAACACTTATTTACAATAAATACATTTTTAATAAAATATTCATTTCTTAATTTTAGTGTCAGACCCAAATGGGTCAATTTTAATAGATTGTGGAGTATTTAAATTATAAATATATCAACTTACTTTTTACATAAACTCAAAGAAAAAAATATTAAAATATCTTATACATTTTAATTAACTAATAAAATACTATTATTTTTTAATCTACTCTAAACCAAAATAGGTTTTGAAAAGAGAGGGAAGTATTTAAATTTGAATAAATTATATATAAATTAATATTTAAAATAAAAATAAAAACTGGTAAAGCTCGTAGTAGAGCTTGTATATGTTTCCTCGTTGATTCAATTCCAATAATTTAAAAATTAAAAATAAAATAAAAGAAAACGGGCTGGCCCGAGCACCCGGTTTAAATAAAAAGAAATCGGGTCAGTACGGCACAATACAAAAAATAATCGGCTCTGCCCGAGTCGTCACCCCTATTTTTTTTTCTCTTTTTCTTTAGGGTCCGACCTTGAGGTTAATGCATGAAAAAGCCGAATCGCCGGTTTACGGTTCGAAGCAAAAGAACCGAACCGCACCGAACCATGAGAACCGATATCGGTTTTGGTCTACGGCGGTTTCGGTTCAAACCCGAAGCGCCGGTTTTAAACCGGAGAACCGGTTGGGCAAGTCGATTGCGATCCAGCACTTCACAGTCTTCACTTTCACTTCGAATCCCAAATTCTGCGTCAACCCTAACCTCCACAGCTGCGAAGAACGAGAGCTTCAATCTGGCCAAAATTGCCCATTCGCGGTTTCGCTTTGATCTCCGAAATGAAGAACGAGAGCTTCAATCTGGCCAAACTGCCCATTCGCGGTTTCGCTTCAGGTACTTTCTCCTCTCGTATCGGATTCACGCTGCTTCTTCTTTCTCCCTGTCGTAATTTTGGAACACACGCTGTGAGCAATTGCGAGACCATAAGTGGGTTAAACAATGCTCTGCATATGTTCGATCAACTGTCCCGAGCAAAGCCTTTACCTAGCGTCAAAGAGTTCAACAAATTGCTGTCCTCGTTAGTGAAGTCGAAAGAGTTTTCCGTTGCCATTTCACTTTTCAAGGATATGCTCTGTTTGAGGATTCCAATCGATGACTATACATTGAATGTTTCCATCAATAGTTATTGCTTATCTGGGCGGACTGACTGTGGATTTTCGGTTCTGGGTTGGTTCTTTAAGCTAGGACATGTTCCCACAGAGCATACCTTCAACCCATTAGTGAAGGGTTTGTTTAGAGAAGACAGGATCAGTGAGGCACGAATTTTGATTAAAAGAATAGTGAGAGAGAGTGAGATGAACGTGGTTTTATATAGGTGCATAGTAGATGGACTTTGCAAGACAGGAAACACTGCGGAAGCTCTCGAATTGATCGATTCGATGGAGAAAAGTGGTTTTCGAGCCGACAAGCATGTCCTAAGCACTGTGATTCACAGTTTGTGCAGTGACGGAGCTATAGACGTTGCTTTGAAGATATTCGACGAAATGCCTAGGAAAGGTGTCTTTCCTGATGTTGTAACCTACAATTCTTTGGTTTTTGGATTATGTAATTGGAATCGATGGGGCGAAGTGAAAATTTTGCTCAAGGAGATGATAGGTCGCAAAATTTATCCAAATGTTGTCACATTTAATACTTTGATTGATGTGTTATGCAAGAAAGGTTTGATGGATCCAGCGGAGGATGTGATTAATAATGTAATGAGGGGGAAAGGTGTGGATCCTGATGTTGTGTCGTATAACGCATTGACGGGAGGATATTGCTTGCGAGGGCGAATGGATGACGCTAAAAAAGTATTTGATTCAATGGTTTGTAGGAATATTTTTCCCGATGTTTACAGCAACAATATTCTAATTCATGGGTATTGTTTGCAAGGGCGAATGGATGACGCTAAAGAAGTATTTGATTCAATGGTTAAGAGGAATACATTTCCCGATGTTTACACCTACAATATTCTAATTCATGGGTATTGCATAGCGAAGAACATAGATGAAGCTTTGCGTGTGTTCAATGAAATGTCGCGTAATAATTTGAAGCCGAATATTGATACATATAATGTTTTGTTGAAGGGATTGTTTCATACACATGGACATTCGGCCGCGCTGCGACTTTTTGATGATTTGAAGGTTATTGGTGTGAAACCTGACTTTTATACTTATTGCAACACGTTGGATGGCTTATGTCGGTTTTGGGATGCCGAACAAGCATTAGAGGTTTTACATGCATTGGAAAAAAATGGCGGATCTCTTCATATTAGTTACTACAATATTGTGATGCATGGATTGTGCAAAGGGAAAAAACTCGACATTGCTCTTAATATTTTTCACAATCTCCATTGTAGAGGTGTGGAGCCGAATGTTGTGACTTATAATATCTTGATGTTAGGATGTTGCCAACACGGACTACTCAAAGATGCTCAAGATCTTCTTTCAACTATGAAGCGAGGAAAATTGGTGCCGAATCACAAAACCTATAATACCATCATTCGAGGAATTATATTACATGGTGAACTCAATGATGCGGTAGTTACTTGTGAAGAAATGTATGCAAAAGGATTCGCCATCGATTCGTATACGGTTTCCTTTCTGCTCAGTTCTCCAAAGTTCCATTCCGTTCTTCTTAAAATAGTTCGTAGGTTTCGTCGGATTACTCTTCAACAGAATTTAGGAGGATGAAAAGAAAGGTATGTTTCCGGTGCACCCTTGATGAGAAAGTAGTGATTATTTGCAACTGTTTTCTTGTTGCCCTATAAATTTATCAGTGCATATGGTATTGTTACTTGTTAGAGTGCAGTTAGTTCATCATTTATAGGTGTGTATAGTTCTATTTTTTGGGCAATGTAAATTTATTTTTATCCATTCTTTGCAGAGTGTAAATTCATTTATGGCTTTTCACATTTGAATAAATTTCTGATGCTCGAATCATGTATGAAAATCATCATATACTTAGTATCAAAGCCTTTCAAAATGCTAACCAGCTTAATTATGTGAACAATTTCTAATGAGAAAATCTCAAACATAAATGGATTTTCTAAATAAAATCGAACCAAAAGTATAAATTACAGAAATAATCCATGCCATCATCCTGCGGTTTATCCGCAAGCAGCTTGTTTGCTCCCACCTTTCAGCTCGAAGAGGTTTGGCAGTTTTTTCCTAACAATTTAACGTGTTTACACTAAGAATGTGCAGGAGTGAAAGTTACTAGGGTTCTTTCTGAGCTCAGCTCGATCCAGAGGATGTTCATCATCTCAAGCAATTATATATCCTCTCGTAAGGGTGGACTGGAATTGATGCGGATCATTCACCAATGTCATGCCAGCATCGGCATTATGTATTATTTGTTTTCTGTTTTTTTATGCGCACATTTTGTTCATTGAAATGTCTCTGTTGTGTTGATGCATTGCTTTGAGGTATTTCGGACACATGATTAGCTACTTTGGTATTAAAGCTGACGTTTGATGAGCTGGTTGTTTTGATTTTGGAATCTTTTGAATTTGGAAAAAATCAAATGTAACATAGGTTATGACTGCGATGAATGAATAGTAAATAGATGTTTGAACATATACTTTGTGTGGAAAATAGGAATGATAGATTGGTTGTTTTGATCTTGGAATGTTTTGAATTTGGAAAAACTGAATGTAACATAGGTAATGATTGCAATGATTGAATAGTAAATAGATATTTGAATGAATACTTTGTATAGAAAATAAGTTTGATGGACTGGTTTTTTTTAATCTTGAAATGTATTGAATTTGGAGAAAATCGAATGTAAAATAGGTTATGATTGGGATGATTGAATAGTAAATAGGTATTTGAATGAATACTTTGTATAGAAAATAGGTTTTGTAAACAGCATTTTGAATGTTGGATTCATAAATAAGTTATGTATGTGATGTTTTGGATGAAAAATATGTATGTATATACTTTACGGGAAAAGACTTCTTATGATTAGCTAATTGTTTTCTTGCAATTCACACACACACACATGTAAATTGGAGGTTAAAGACGCGGCGAGCATGTTTAATTGTGGAGCTGTGCCTGTTGGTGTTGTTTTAGTGTCGAATTTTAATTAGTTGTAGATTATTATTTGTTGAAGCATTGTGCTTTATTATATGTTGTTTCTTGTCTCAGGCTAAAGGGTAAACATACTCTTGTGGGGTGCTTTCTGTTCTCAAAGAGGCGCTGAACCGAACCGATGAGGGAAAGACCACATGCCTATCCAACTTGATGTCGAGTTGAGTGAGCAAGATAAGATGTGGCAGGAATCAGGTAAGGGAGCAGTTCCAATTCCAATGCCAATTCTCAGAACATTGTGAGCCTAAAAAATTATTTATAGGAGGCTTTTGGTTATATATGTGTGTGTATATATATATATATATTCCTGACTGACTAGAATTTGTTTGTTTGCATTGATTGATATATTTTGCATAGGATAGGATAGGATAGGGACACGAAGGAAGAATGGAATGGGTGAATGTGGTTGGCTATCATTGTTGAGCTTGAGCATCCACATCTTGTCAACTTTATATTGCGCCGAAGACGATGAGATGAGATGCCTTCCTTGCCTTTTGCCTTTTGATCTACGTATGAGTATTATTAATTATTATTCGGAGGTGGTTAGATTGGATTGGATGGATTTGTTTTTTACTTAGGCTTGTGAGTTATTGATTGATTTAGGAAGGGGAGGGTTTTGGTTTAGAGGTGATATCTAATTTCTTTTTTTTTTTGGATGAAATGTTGAAATTGCAGTTAAAACTTGTTCCCACACAACTATTATTGAATCTAATACTCTACAAAATAGATTTAAAAAGACAAATTTCACAATTCACTCTCACATTACCGAAAGCCAGATTGGATAGTCTACCTACCTTATCATGGATTATGAAAATGTTCAGGTTCGATTTGAACTTTTTTTTCTTTATTTTTTTTCACTCTGGGTAAACCCTGAACGAATCTAAGCCCGACAAAATAAGTTATACTAGACGAATCATAAGTGACAAAAGGTTTAAAACCAATACTTCACAGTTACAAATTCACTCCTCACATCATCAGACCATTCCTTATGGTACTCTACTGTTCGATGTTTGTTTGTAAGGCAAAGAGGAGTCCATATATTTGAGAACACACACACACATATATATATATACACATATACCAATACCAAAGCACAAACCACCATACATATAATGCTAATGCTCGAGAATTTAGGGTAAGCCACTTCCATTCCATGCTTACAACCATTTGCAATTTCATTCATAACAAAATTACTATGTATACATATACATTCAAATCCAAGTTTCAGTTCAGGTCGAGGAAGGAGTCGAGGGCGGCCGTGGTAGTCTCTTGGCGATTTCCTGCCCCCAATAGAAACAAAAACTCAAGTCATTCATTCGAAATCAGAGGCCCATATACCATACTAAAACTTTTATGCAGATGAGATGAATAACTCAGGGACTTGATCTCAGATAGACTTCACACATACATAACAAATTAGTTTAAGACGACAAGTCAAGCGGCAATGCGCACAACATTATGAATCATGCAAATATGGTTGCGGTTTTTCATTGCTCATTTTATGATCGATATGACCATCCAATAAATCAAAAACATTCAAGCCATATCAATAGTTGTCGAGAAATAAGTGATGAAACAATACCTCAGCATACCTGCACGAGCACCCTGATTCGTTGTTTTGATAAACATTAACAAATGCACTGTTAAGGGTGTGTTTGTTTAAAAATTCTAATATTCATCAAATTTATTTTCCCCAAAAATATCAAATCAAACACCTATTTTTTATTTTTTATATTATACTAAAAATTAATTTTACATTTAAAGCATTACATCAACACCTATTTATATCACATCATACCACTATTACAATTCAAAATTTTTACTATTAAGATCCAACTAAAAATGCAAACCTCCAAACAAACACACTCTAAAATAGCCCAAAATGGATATACATAGCCCTAAATAAGGTTTACTGGTAAGATTCTCGTATACATAAAGATTACATCACCCTGAAAGTAATATAGTCTTAAGGTATGTTTAATACAGGAGATTAAATAATTACAACCTAAAATTATTTTTTATAGTAAACATGCCCTTGATTGCTTATTGCATAGAATAATACATCCACCCCGACACTCCGAAAAATGCTCAAGTAAATTACGTATCAATTGCACGGACAAGAAATGCATTCCGTAATTTCTAAGTGAACTTTTCCAGATAACAATTACTCCACAGGTCTTAGGGATAGTTGTCTGATCCTACAAATTACTCACTAACACACACACACATTACTAGTTATAAACTGGTACAGTAAGAAACAGATTCCTAGGAATGCTGATAAATAAATAAATAAGAGCAGGGCACCTCAAAAAGCTGGTTTATGTTGTCAGCTGTCTTTGCGGAAGTCTCAATGAAGAACATTCCATTCTTTTCAGCATATTCAGTTCCATCCTTCATAGAAGAGAAATGAAGTGAGATATAACACAAATACTGTGATCTTACGAGGGAAAATAATCCAGAATGTATTGGCTCACTTGAACTGGCACTTCTCGTCTTTCATGGAGATCGGCTTTGTTCCCAACCAAAGCCATCACTATATCGGGACTACCATGCTTTTGTAATTCCTACCAACATCCAAAGAACCAACTTGGAATCAGAAGAATACCATTCACAAATCATGAAGCAAAGTGAAAATGTCAAGAAATATTTCTCTCATATTTCCGCGAGCACGCAAATAGTTTTCCTTTTACTTCATTCTGTTAATCAGTATCCAAAACAAAAGCAAAACGCATCAATCTTGAATATACCTTGACCCAATATTGTGCCTTAGTGAATGATTCGGGGCTAGTTATATCATACACAACAACTGCGACTGCAGCGCCTCGATAATACAACGGTGCCAAAGCTGCATACCTAATTAAAGACAACAGGATGGGAAACTTTAAAATGGCTTTCATAAATCCAGAAATCAAATACAGGAGAATCAAAAGGGAATGGAAAGGAAAATAAACTATTTATCTAGTAATAATGAAAAAAAAGTAAGAAAATAAGAATTGATAAGGGTTTGCCTTTCTTGTCCAGCTGTGTCCCATATTTCAAACTTCACAGTAGTCGAATCCTGTAAAGCTACTGTCTGAGACAAGAAAGACGCTCCAACTGTGACCTGAAATCATTCAAGATATTGTGAGTTTTAACTATCAATTGAACTTCAATCAATCTGCCTCCAGTTGCCACAGGTTATATATTATTACCTTAGATGTAGGATCAAACTGACCCCGAACAAATCGAAGAACAATACAGCTTTTTCCAACACCAGAATCTCCTAACAGCACCAACTGAATATATATATATATATATGATTGGAACAAATGAGTGCCTAAGATCACATATTTTATAGCTTGAAAGAAACGAGAAAACTCAGTGTGGCTGAAAAGCATAGACAATAGATTAATAGTACCTCACCATCCCAAAAAGGGAACAAGAATCACAAAATAGCAGATAAATCGCAATTTAAGAAAGATGTAAAAAGAGCTTAATCATCATCTTATGAGCCTCACCATACCAGCATAATTCTAATCTGCTTAACTATTATACGCAGCTTCACAAGATCATATTGACTGAATTCCCAAACTCAAATTCCTTAACAAATTGAAGATCACACTTGTGTCGTGCCCTTGGCTACAATCACTTTACAAGCACATAAAAATGAAAATAAGAAAAAATCCCTTGAGATTCAAATGTCAACACTTCAAGGAAATAAAAAATTCGTCCGTTCCATTCTTCCTAATGTATCGAACAGAACTAAAAGCAATTGCTTTTCAATGTCAAAAATATAACATAATGATCATATAAATTCAAAATATCAAACAGAGTCATGAAAATACAGTAATAAAGTAATAGTTGAGGACTTAGTATTCATCGAACCTTCATGAATCTGAATATTTCAACCAGTAAAGCTACTTTCCCAACTAATTCTATTGTTTGACATAACGAATCCATGAATTTCTTTGAAGAGAAAGTAGAAAACATCTAAACTCAAAATCTCAGTCCCGTATCTAATATAATTAAAATCCTATGTTCTACTGATAAAGAATTCATTATATTCAGGGACAAAACTCACCTTAACACGAAGGTTTTTAGCATCATTCACGCACCCATTTTCCCCATTATCGGTGTTAACTCCACCTACACGCCCAACATTTCTATCTGGAAAACAGAAGAGGAGAAAAATGCTAAGTAAACATCAGATAAAGCATACACCAGTGAATCCAATTCGAAAAGCCAGTTTAAAGTTCCCAACAATCCCCAGATCATAGGGGCACCAAAAAACCCCAAATAATAAAAGACAACAACCACCAAAATCGTAAAACAGACACCGAGCATAATTTTCATTGCATATCGATTATCCAAATATCGCGATGAAGAAAATCACAACTGAAAACAACGAACGTCGAAATTCACCTGGAACTGACGAGGAACAACCCATGAAATAGCGAGAAATCCGCGTATATATACGAAATTTATGCGTATATCGCCGGATTCGATCGCAATTTATTGCTTAGCTCTAGGGTTTATAGCGCATAGGAGATAAAATGGAATACAGCCGATGAAGCCAAAAAAGGGAGTGCTCGCCCTCGTGCGGTGAAACACACGAAGACGTATACGTGTACGTGTACAGATTTTATATATCAGTAAATATAATTAATTAATTAATACTAATAAAGCTATTTTTTTTTACACAATTATTAAAACAGTGTGTATTAATAAAATATATATTAATTAGTATTTTTTATGCAAATAAATTTGTATTTGAACAAATTATTAGTATAATTATTTTTAATACTGAAATTTAACAATATAAATATAAATTAAATTTATTAATACTGAGTGTAATTATTTTAGTTGAAATTTTTTCTAAAAATTTATATTATTCATCCAATTTTTCTCTTAAATTTATCGAATCAAACATTATTTTTATTTTGTATATTAAACTAAAAATTAATTTCAAATGGCTTGTTTTTTTAAGTCTTCAAACCAAACTTCCTGAAGTTTTTAATAAAAATATATATTTTCATCCGATTTTATGGGTCTTATCTACTTTTTGTCATTGTACTTAATATTAAAAATAATATAATTTTTTGTAAAAATATTCTTGTCTTTTTTTTTTTCTTAATTTGTACTATGTTTTCATATAATAATTAATATTCAAAATCAACACTAAATGAGATTCTTAAACCCTGACTGAGGTAATATTAATTTTTTTTTTCATAAAATATCACACCAAAATATTATTTAAACAAAAATTCAAATCAAAATTCTATTTCAAATTACAATCAAATAAACCTAATAGGAGGTTTGTTTTTTTACAATTTCAAATTCAAATCAACAATGTTCACCTTATAATTTTTAATAAAAATATATTCCTCAGTAATGTGTTTTTTTTCACGTAAATTTTTTAATATATTCACCTCGTATATTTAGAGCAACAACAATGGCCTCTTAGTAGAGGGTTTTCCTTCTCACATCACTTTTTTCACTTTTTTGATAAAAGAAAAATTACATAATAGTTTTATTTTTGTGGATGAAATATTGTAACAACGTGGGAGCAGGCTGGTGCATATGAGGCCAAGCCCAAGCCCAAGCCTGTGAGATCTCGTTTATTTTTCATAAACTATTTTTTGAAATGATTTGTGTTAGAAAAATAGAGAAGAAACATCAGTGTTAACTCAGCCGATGGAGACATATTTTACTAAATGTCACTGTAGATGCTCTTATTATATTGATGTATACTAGAAAATTAAAAAAAATAAAAATAGAAAAAGACAAATGTGTGACACATACGACCTCCGAATATATCCCCACATATTCGGGCCATTCTTTACAGACATCATCGGTTTATAATTTGTTTAACACGACTGTGGTTATTGGTAATACCAGATGTATTTTTGAGGAGGACGTCAAATCTTTAAGCATTCAAATGTCCGTGGGACTCATCACTCGAAGTTGAGCTCGTTAGTTTCAAAATTTCGTCACTACATTGATTAGACGATTTTTCATGGAGAATCAATTTAAGGATGATGCTTGGAAACCACTTAGCCCTCACCTGACGCGCTTTCAATGGGATCCGCAAGAATCCCAATTGAAAGATCAAGAGAATCGCTAATCATGGAAAATTATCAAGGGAATCATCACTTATGGAGAGAATCACTAATCATGGAAGTATATAAAAGGAATCATCACTTACAGAGAGAATCACTAATCATGGAAGATTATCAAGGGAATCATCACTTATTATGAGACTTCTAGAAGTACCTTAATATATATTTCTTTTTATTATAAATTTCCATATAATATAATTCCATATTTAGAATTTCCCTAGTTATTTATTTCCTTGTAGTTAGATTTATCTTTTGATTTGTTTCCTTTATTATTTGTTGTATTTTATTTTCCTCAAAGACCTCTATATAAGGTCCTTGCCTATCATTGTAAAGAGGACCATTTTTTACATCTTGAATTGAATTTCACATTTATATTTTCTAGTGTTAGGGAGTGATTTCCTCGCATTTAGAATCTCAAATCGGGTCTTTGGAGTGATTCCATCGGTTCGTGGCTTCCAATTATTTTCAGTGAAATTTAGCCTATTGTTTGTGTTTTACCCGTGGATTGATTTCAGGTCCGAGACTTATTCTCGTGGTTGGTTATCATCCATACTAATTCACATTCTCTGCACTATCTTTTTCTTCCTTTTCTTTTCTTTTATACATATTCTTAATCCATTTGTTCTATTGACTTTGTGGGTAAAAAAATTATGTTGGTTATAATTATACTCGGCCGGGCCGTGTCAATTTTATTCCAATAATTTGTCACGTAGACCTTTTAACGGACACGATACTTTCTTTTCTCTCAATGTTAGAAATGGGCAAAAGTTGATTAGATATATTTTTAGCATGACCAATTGTGGTGAGTATTTTATAATGGGATAAAAGCCGATCTTATGAGTTTACTATTGGACTAGAAATTATATTTTTTCATAGGATTATATAAATTTTAACACAAATACATTTGTGATAAATGATATTATCTTCGTCTCATTTTAAGATCTTATTTAGTTTTTGTGTGTTAATATTTAAATATTAATTATTATATTAAAAAATTGTACAAATTAAGAAAAAATTATAAAAATACTTCATTGTGTTTTACAATACTAATAAAAATGTGATCTCTATAGACGGACCGGAAGGAGTATTAATTATACATATTATTTATTAAATTTTAATTTTTTAAAAAAATTAATATATAAAATAAAATAAAATAAAATAATACTTCTTATAATATAACCTAATTCCACAAACAACAATCCAATTATGAATAATATAGTGATAGTAAATAAGAATACTATTAGAATTTTCTATTTGTTTTTACACAATTTTTAGTCATAAATTTGCCCATCACATAAACTCAACTACTCAATACAATTTTTAAATGATTTGTGAATCCCTGCATATCAGACTAATAAAATAAGTCACACTAGATATATTATTATTATTTACATATTTTTGATCAAAATTATTACTATTATTATTATTATTATTATTATTATTATTGCTGTGGTTGTTGTTGCTGCTTAGCGGTAAGGGTGGACAAAAAAATAGAACAAAATCAAATCAAATTTTCAATTAGTCGAACAAATTTGATTCGAATACAAATACTATATATTTGATATTTGTTCGATTCGATTTTGATTTTTAATATTTTTTCGATTCAGTTAACTGAACCAAATATATTTATATATTTATATTATTATTTTTAAAATTTATATTAATAATTATATTCCGTTTGATTTCGATTCAAATATTTGAAATATTTATAAATAATTTTATTTAATTAGAAATTTAATTATTTTTAATATATATTTTTTTAATTTAGGTTCCAATTATTTGTAAATATTTTTGATTAATCAAAATTTTTTGTTCAAATACGCAATTTTAGGTATTTGTTAGATCGGTTATCAAATAGCTGCCTATTTACAAATACTCGTGTCCACACTTCTGTGTGGCCGTAGTTATTATAGATGAAGAATTATTTATTGGTAAATACTGATAAGTTAGTACGTACATAATAAAGTGCAAGACTCCAACCGAAACGGTTTGCATCAGCGCAAGTCTAAACAAAGTCGCCGGAGAAGACGTCCGGCCGCTCTTATGGATTCCGCAAGTGGCCGAGCAGCCACGGCGGAATGACGGCGTTGGATTCCACACCGGAGCTCTGTTGGTCGGCGGATGTTTGGCTCCCTCCGCTACAAAAGTCCAAACTCAATTCAGTATTATTCCTGCCAATCGCAAACACAAACACATACCAATCGGCAGGAAAGCAGCAGCGGACCCAATTTCTCGCAAGTCTATAAAGTTCGAATCACCATTACGGTAGTTAGCATTGCAATCTAGCTCGAATCCTACAAATCGATCATGGAGTTAAATTCACCGCACCGTTAATTTATTTCAATTTTTCGTATCGCACGGTTTCGATCGTATGTGCTGATTTCTTCAAATTCGCACTCATTCAAAAAATAAAAATAAATGTAGATTGCGCGGAGACATTACCAGATAGTGAATGAAGGAGATGAATACAGTTCTGGAGGAGGATGTGGAGCAGCGATTGCAACAGAAGTTTGAGGTAAAATCTCTGGATCTTCGCGTCTATTTTCCTCCATTGTGTGTTCTTCATTCTCCCTCTCTTTTAGCTTTTAATTGGAAGATTATATCCACGTATTCAAATTAAACAATAATATATTCAATTGCAGGAAAAAAAAGCATGAAATTTAAGTGAAAAAACATCACCTTCACTGATAAGATGTTGTTCTTCTGTTGTAGCAATCTCTCCTGTAAAAATCCAGAATTCATAAGATAAAAACTTTACATTTTTCATCTGCTAGTGCTATCAATGTGTTATCTAAAGAACTTTTAACTCCACCATTGATTGGATACACTTGATAAGAAATAACTGGTTAGTTTCACCTTTTTCTGAAGCTGAGAAATCGACTCATGCATAACTTGATTCTGCAATAATTCAACATCAAATCATATATAGCAACATAGAACTGAACATTATTAGGACATTAATGTCATGTTCTAGAGAAATTCAAGTTACCTTCTTTACACGAATTCGCTTGAGAGCGGCATCCAGTTGTTGCTGTAAACTCTGGAGCTCCCTCAAGCTGAGAGGATCCAAATCTTCTCCAGCATAGTTTCTACAATTACACAGGGTTTGATTCTCAAAATTCATTAACCTTCATTGTCTGAATTGAAGTAAGCAAACCCCTACTTTAGGTTTCTCTGCAATAATTCGACTCGGGCCACGAGCTTAGGAAGCTGGGCATGCTTCTTTTCCTACACTTAACAAAACAATAGAACACTCAAGATAGAATTTTGTTGCTGCATTGTAATAAAATAGGTTGGAGGGTGTGATGTTCTTAGAGGGACTTGAGATATTAGATAGTTTTTTCAAAAAAAAAAAAAAACTGTCTTTCGTCCCTTCACTTCATAGACTCGTCTTATTAACCACACTGAATCAAATAGTAATGAAGACCCTTATTCCATATGAAACATAAATGGAATAAAATAGGGAAAAAAACTAAGTCTTTTACTTAAGTTAATTTGGAAAAGGTAAAAATTGCCCGAAGCCTTGCTATTTTATTGAGCTTAGGTTTAGTTCCAGGAGAATAATATTCTAAAACTATCAAGTGAACAAACCCGAATCATAGTGTGTAATGTTACACAAGAAATTAAATAAATGAACATTACATAGACATCAAAGACTTTTGTTATCTAAAACCTTAAGCTGCCAGAAGCCTTGCTATTATATTTGAGCTTAGGTTTAAGTATGAGGAGAATAATATTCTAAAAAGTAGCAAGTGAACAAACCCGAATCATACGTAATTGTAGTGTGTACATAAAAGAAAATAAATGAACATTACATAGAACAACATCAAAGACTCCTGTTATCTAAAACCTCAAGTTAATTTGAGAAAAGATGAAAAATTTCAGAAGCCTTGCTATTTTATTTGAGCTTAGGTTTAAGTCCGACAAGAATAATATTCCACAACTAGCAAGCGAACAAACCCGAATCGTACCTAATTGTTGTATGTAATGTACATAAAAGAAAATAAATGGACATTGCATTGCATAGAACAACCTCAAAGACTAATGTTATCTAAAAATACCTTTGGTGGTTCAGAATCAACTTTAAGCCTGTTCTCCTCGTAGCAGTGTCTCTCATACTTTGCTATTATATCATCCATACTACAACAACAAAAAAAATAAATTCAATATAAAAAAAATAAAATAAAATCGGCAGTACATTAGCCAACTATGGTTGGAATGTGTAAGAGTCTGGAAGCTGGAATGGCCCACTTCTACAGAGCTAATTTAATAAGCATTACTGAATTCACTATTCAACAAAATGGGACATACATATCTTGAACCAAAGAAATGGAGACAAATATGACAACACACAATAACAACATGAAAAAAGGGTACACAAAAGTAGGTGATTCCTTGTGCTAGTGTATATAAAATGATCAAACCAGACTTTGACACGCA
Organism: Andrographis paniculata; assembly: GCF_009805555.1. Classification (NCBI taxonomy): domain Eukaryota; kingdom Viridiplantae; phylum Streptophyta; class Magnoliopsida; order Lamiales; family Acanthaceae; genus Andrographis; species Andrographis paniculata. Next base: position 5,264,249 of record NW_026137624.1, read on the forward strand.
CCAGAAATATCCAAATTAACAACATTGATAGTGGGGCAATAGTATATGTACTGAATGTTGGAGTTGAATGAGACTCATATTATTGAACAGGCAAAAAAAAAAACTTAGAAGAATGTATGCAATATGAACATTTCCCAAAATGTCACCAAATCTATATGAAACATTAAATCATTTCTTCATTAAGGAGGGTTGATAATTGGCAGAAAGAACATGAAATGCATATATATATGATCATAATCCCATGAAAATTTCATATGAGATCATCAAGAAAACCTATTAGTGAATCATACATGAGAAAATCAAAGCCTCTACAAGAACTATGAACACCTTCAATACAATTTCCTGAAAAGAACAAAAAAGCTCTAAAACGGTAGAAGATTCGTGAATCTCTACCAACATTTATGGAGCAAAAAACTGTTCCAAATCAGAGCCAACACTCCAAAAACTAACTACACATTTTAAGAAATTTGAAACAAAACATAGGATCCAGGAACTAATACGTCTCAATTCCCAAAAATCTAGAGCCAAAAAGGCTGAAAACACAAATTAACAAACCCTAATTTTTGAAAACCGTACGTACCAGGAATCAGTAGCGTAGTGAAAGAGCTTTCCCTTGGTAGAGAAAACAATCAAACCGACCTCAGCATCGCACATGACTGAGATCTCATGCGCCTTCTTCAGCAGCCCCGACCTCCTTTTCGAGAAGGTCACCTGTCTGCTTATTTTGTTCTCGATTCTCTTCAGCTGAACCTTCCCTTGCCTCATCGTCCTCGATCGCACCTCGTTCTCCTTTTCCCCCCAATTTCTGAAAACCCTAATTTCTCACCGGCAACGAGCTATTCACTACTTGCTCCAAAATCCGGTGCACGCCAAAAAAGCAACAAAACAAAAATGGATGTCCGATGTCGTTCGTGTGTGGGGTTTTGAATTTCTGCTGCATGTGGGAAAGAGCAGAGGATCTTGGGGTCGGAGCAATGCGTTGTCGAATGCGTATTGAATGGAGGAGTTTGTAGTGAGTGCGAGTGTGGTTAAGAAGGTCATGGATTTGAGAACCTGGGTATGTGTGTGGTTGAGGGATTGGTGTGAATGGGGTTTGGAGTAGAGGTCCCGGGAGTGTGTGGGGTTATGCGTTGTCGAATGCGTATTGAATGGAGGAGTTTGAAGTGAGTGTGGTTAAGAAGGTCCTGGATTTGAGAACCTGGGTATGTGTGTGGTTGAGGGATTGGTGCGAATGGGGTTTGGAATAGAGGTCCCGGGAGTGTGCGGGGTTAGACCAATGAGAGGTTGAGAATTCGTACTAAGGTAGAGAGATAGGGGGCCCTTTCTGTTTTTATTCATTATTTTGGGTCCCCTTTTTTAAAATAAAAAAAAAATTGCTGCAGCATACGCATGAATGAACAATGAATGGTGACCAAAAACCAAACAATGAATGATGACGTGGTTTTTATTTTTGATTTTGTTTTACTTAAAAATGATGGATATTTTTTAGGTGTGTAACGAAACCATTGATTTATATGTGCTTTTGGGTTTGTTCACTTAATTAACTGCGTTTAGTTATCGGTTGAATTATTGAGTTATTATGTGCTTTTGGGTTTGTTCACTTAATTAGCCGCGTTTAGTTAAAGGTTGAATTATTGAGTTAGAACTTAATTTAAAAATAATTATTTAATTAATATTTGATTTATAATATATTTCTTAGTTCTTACATTTTAAGCATATATCCGTCTGCTTTTTTTGCATATATATATTATATTAATATATAATAGAAATAAAATAAAAATAATTAAAATAATATGTTATTGTGTGATATAAAAGTAATGATATTTGCTAATATATAATAATTAGTTGTAAGAGTATTTATAATGTTAAGTAGATAATACAGTTTACTACATAGGAAATTGATAAAACCAAAATAATAAAATAGACAATTTGTTAAGGGACGAAGAAAGTATATTATAAGATTAAAAAATTAAAATGAATTTTGAGTGGGTCTCATATAATGTACTCCCCGTCCCACATAATTTGTTCGTATTTTCTATTTTCGTCCGTCTCACATAATTTGTTCATATTTTTTATTTTCATTCGTCTCACATAATTTGTCATTTTTTAAATATAATTATATATTTTAATCATATTTTAAATTTTAAATTTTATAATTTTTTTAATCTTAATTAAACTATTTTGTTATCTTAATTTTAATTTATAATTATTTTTACTATATAGTAATTATCTTTACTAATATGATTATTAATTACTTATTAATTATACTTTATTTAAATTCTTTATGTCTACTCATAGTATATGGGACGGGACGGATGGAGTAATATTTATTTAAAAAAATTGAAAGGATAGTTGCAACTGACTCCGGAAAGCCAACCAAACAGAGCCAAATGTTTTTACAATATTTTCAATATATATAAAATTATACTCCCTCCGTCCACTTACAATATTTACATTTACTTTTGACGCAGTATTTAAGAAATAATAGTATTTTAATTATAATAAATAGTTAAAAGTAGTGTAATGATATTTTTGCCCTTATTTTTTTGTGTAAAAGTAATGATATGATGTAAAGTAAGGATATTCTTAGAAAAAAATAGGATATTTAATGAAATATTAACTTTGTAATTAGAGGTCCGAAAATATAAATATGTAAACATTGTAAGTGGACGGAAGAAATATTTTATTTTATTAGTCTCATTGGAATGTATGGTTCTGGTGTTTTGTAATAAATAGAAATAATAGTATTGATTTTGATATTTTTATCCATTTGATTTTATAATGATATATTGTAATTTAATTAAAAATTAAAGAGTATTTTAATATCAATTTATAATTATATTTATTAATATAGAAAATAGATACATTTGAGAGTGAAACATATAAAAATAATAAAATATACATTGAGTTGGAACAAATAAAATATTTTTTATAATAATAAAAATAATAAAATATCTTTTACTATAAAGGAGTTATTGGTATATGAAAAATAGTGATATATATGTATACATAAATTCGCTTCTTATTTATTTGTACTTAAGAATTGAAAGTTTTATATTAATTTTAATACTAAATAAAATATTTATTTATATTTGATAAAATAATTATTTTACATTTTAGTTATGCAATTTTAAATTAGATAAATAATAAAAATAATAACATTCAAATATATTGGCCTATTAGCTCAGTTGGTTAGAGCGTCGTGCTAATAACGCGAAGGTCGCAGGTTCGAGACCTGCATGGGCCATTTTTTTTTTTATTTTTGGTCCAGTGATCGCGTTTTCGTTGCTCAATAATTTCTACAGATGCACATAATCGCATTTTATGTTTTAGCGACTTACTTATGACATAGTCGCTTTTCTTTCCCCCAAACGCTTTTCATTATTTCGGCTCCACTACTTAAAATCGCATTTGATATCTCTAACGACTTTAAACTTCTTCCACCAAATCAAACAGATACAATTGCAGAAATCTCAACTTATTTATTAATCTCAAAAGTCAAAAGCACACCTTAGATACAAAAAAGATTCATAATTAACTATACCCACCTCAGATCAGACAACATAAACATTCCATAAATTAATTAAAACTAAAACTAAAATTAAAAATCCTCTCCTTACGTCATATGTATTTCTTGATAGCTCCCAAAGTTGTGTTCTTGATCATCAAAATTCCAAATCCCATCCCACAAAATGCAATCTTGTGGGGTGTTGTAATCCAACCACATCAATCCCATGTTGCAGCATATGTTGTCGTCTTCTTGACGACGATTCTCAGCAGTCGTAGTCGACGATTTCGTGTCCATTTCTTGCATGAAATGATGAGTGTCTTCTTCTTGTTGAAAGTGTTGGATTTGGACACTATTGTTGTTGTTGTTATTCATTTCATTTTCCTTAATTAGGGTTTTTCTCCTTTCTACCATGTTGTTGGTATTAGTTCTCTTCTTGAAATGTGTTCTCCAGTAGTTCTTGATTTCGTTGTCCGTTCTTCCCGGTAAATATCGCGCTATTGTTGACCATCTGCACCATATTAGCCCGATAATGAAAATCTATATATAATTTTATTTCCTTTTTTATGCATTTAAACAATTATTTCAATTCAAAAATTTGTTATTCGAACTCTATTTTTCTTTATTAATACAAATTATTGTTTATAATGGAAATATACTTATTTTTATACAAAAATATTTGAGTTTAACACTACTATATATCACTTAAAAAAATGACAAAATCAAATCACTTAAAACACAAAAGGAATACGCCCCTATAAAGTTTTTGTCGACTTTTGGGTTATTCTGAGAGTCATAAATAGGCGAATACATTCTTAATATAATATTTAAAATTAAAAAAATAAATATATAATTTGAATTTTGATGCATAATGCAATTAACACAAATTTAAAAGATATATAACAAAGAAATTTACTTGTTTCCCCAAAGGGCATGGAGCTCGATGATGATGCCTTCTTCTTGAGGGGTTAATTGCCCTTTCTTGAGGCCTGGCCTTAGGTAATTTACCCACCTCAGCCTGCTGCTCTTCCCACTCCTATTTAATCCTAATTTAAAAAAGAAAAATTAAATTAAAATTAAAGGTATGTTAATATGTGCTTAATGTAATATAAATAAATGTTAATATAATATTTTGAAGAGAACATATTTGTGATGTTATATTTTAAATAAAAAAATTTATGTAATTAATGTAATATTTAAGGGGGAAAAAAAGTGATAGTGATTATTACTAAAAAAAAAAAAAAAAACAAAGGTGAAATAAGAACAACACAAGTACATTATTGTTAATCATCAAAGTAAGTATATAAGATGTTAGATATAAACAATATAAGTCTCGGAAAATTGGCCTCAAATTCCGAGTCTTATGTTGTTTAATCGATATAGATTAAGGTTAATCCAAAGAACATATTCGATTTAAAATTTTTTTAGTATACCATCACGGTAATTTCTTATATATATATATATAAACAAACAATTTACTCTAACAAATTAAACATACAAACTAATTAAATTCCAAAAGAACACATGTATATATATAATACCTGTACAGTCCGAGACAGAGCTCCATCTTCCCTCTCCATAGTGAGTGACATACTCAAGAAGCAGCCTATCTTCTTCAGGTGTCCATGGCCCTTTCCTCCATCTAATTTCTTCATTACTATTATTATTCTTATTACAAACCCTCCATTTCTCCATCTTCAATTTTTGTATAGGGTTTTCTTCTAATTAATTTCTGAGGTTTATTGTACTTGAAATGCCAACACACACATATGGGTGTGTATATATATATATACATATATATATGCGGGGGTGATGAACCCTTTTGTTAATTAAATTAATTAACAAGTGCACTAAAAATGTTTCCACTTTGGAAGATTGTTAATAGGAATAAGAATAAATATATTTATAATAATGTGTTGTTTGAGAAGAGTGTGCCAAGTGTGAAGTTTTGTGTATGTATATAGAAATAGGGTTTGATTTGGAGCAATGATGTAAGAACAAGTGTTGGCAAGAGAGGATATATGTGTGCCAATATTGTACGATGAAACAACAAGGACAATAATTCTTCTATTTAATTATTATTTAAATTAAATTAAATTAAATTAATAATAATGGAGTTCCGTAAGCAGGAATTAGTTTGAATTCCTCCACCACACCACATGTACATTCACATATATATATATATATTATTATTATTATTATTGATTTTATTTAAAATTATCTATTTATTTATTTATAAGATCCTTAGGCTGCTGGATCGAATCTTTTGTGCGATCTTGGTATGGAATGATATGGTTCTTGGAAAATGGCTTATGCCCCAATCAATATTGGACACTTAATTGTCTACTTACTATATATATATATATATATATATCATATATTTCATCACTTCTTCTAGATTTTAATTTTTTATCATTACATCACCATGCAAACATATATATATATATATATATTTGTAGAGAGAGAGAGAGAGAGAGAGAGAGAGAGAGATTATGTTGATTTAATTTGTGAAGACCACGTCAATTAGTATTATAATAATAATAATTTAAAATAATTAATTAATACGTGACTACTCACTCACTCATGAGTCATGTACGTAAGCTGTCTTTCGTTTGATCGTACAAATGTGTGCTCATTTGATCGTACACAAGTTTTAATAAAAGTGAGTAATAATTATTAATTTTTTTTTATAGTAAAAAATAGTACAAAAGTGGAATTATTTTTTACTTAAAAAGGAAATGAGAATATTTTTCGATGACAATCCAAAAAGAAAAGTGAGCATATATTTGAATGAATGACTGAGGGAGTAATATTTTTAGTTACTCATAAGTCATAACTGATTTTGTTCTTCCAGTGTTTTTTCTTTCAATCTTTTTATTACTATATATTTTCATGGTTTACCATTAAAAACAATTTATACTCCCTCCGTCCTGTTGGAAGGGTGGCGTTTGCTTTTTGCACATAAACTTTTTAATATTAGTATTATATTAGATTGTAGTGAAAAAGACAAAAAATACCCCTATTAGTATAGTGTAATATAAAAGTAATGATATATGTGTAATATATTGTAAGTTGAAAGGTTATTTATTATGTTAAGTAGGTAGTACAATTACTATTAAGAAATGGTAACTTTGTTTTGGGACGGACGAAAATGAAAAATAGGTAACCTTTCAATGGGACGGAGGAAATATATCTTTTATAAAATATTACATAAATTTACGAAAACTTTAGTATGTTTAGTTTTTATTTTAAATCAAATTATTACTACAATTCTCAATGAAAATATATTAGTTTTTTTTTTTTCAAAATTGTATTAAAAATACTATTTATAATTAAAACTTAATTTTAATAAAATTAAAGAACATACAATAAGTTATGATGTTCTTAGATTCAAAAAGGTAATCAACTTATTGTGGTAAAGTTGAGATGAGAAAGTTTGAGGCCAATCTAGTTTGTTTGCTGTAATTTAAAAAATGAGATAGTGATTTAAATTTTTATTTAAATAATATTTTGATAGTAATAATATTTTTGTAAAAAAAAAATAATAATAATATTAATTTTATTGAAAAAGGTAAGATAAATAATAGCAATTTTATTTTGAAATCATAACCAAAGAAACTCTTATATTCAATTCTTTCAATTATAAACTCCAACTTGTCTAATTTCTTTCCTTTTATTTTTATTTTAAGATGTTCCAAAATTTTGTTAAGTTTTTTCTACTTTATATTAAGGGAATTTTTTGGTTTTAATTTGAAATCAATATATTTACTATTTGATTTGCATAATTTTAATATATATATATATATCATATTAAAATATTTTTAAATCAAAATTAAAATAAAAAACTAAAATTCAAACTAAAACTAAAGCCAAACAAACTAATTTCAGTTCCTCTTTTACATTTATCAATATAATTTGTAAAATTTCACACATAAAATAGAAAAAACAGAATGGTAAAAAATCTATCAAAAGTATACTCTCCCGTCCCGAATAAAGTATAAGTTTAAATTTTTATAGTAGATTAATAAAAAATAATAATATTTTATTAATTAATAAAAATGTACTCCCTCCGTCCCAAACATCCTACAACATTTCATTTTTGGTATGTTCAAAACATCCTGCAACATTTCTCCTTTTTGGTATGTCCCAAACACCTTGCAACATTTCCAAAATAGAAAATAATTAATTATACTTAATTTCTACCACACACTTTATCATCTTACATCATCCGAATAAAAAAATAAAATATATATTTCTCTCCCCATCACATCACCTAATTTCTAAATTATCCTAATTAATATACCCACCTAAAAACCCGTGCCAAAAATAAATGTTGCACCTTGTTTAGGACGGAGGGAGTATAAAATAATTTTAACATTTTTACCATTTATAATTTATGTAAAAGTTAAAAATTATTTTAGTATTAATATTTGATTATTTTTATTATAATTATAGGAAATTGTTATTTTTGAATACAAATTAAAAAATAATAAAAATCCTATTTTCAACTAGGACAAATGGAATATCATCTAAATGAAATAATAATTATAATAAAACAAATACTTGAAGTAATATATAATATTTGGATTGAAGGATAATATCATCGAGCATTAAGAAGGTTCTTGATAATTTGCCAAAAGAACACCAAAATAAAAAATAATATAATTGATGGGGCTGTAATAAAAAAATTGAGTTTAAAAAATAAAATAAAATAAAATAAAGGAGTGATACATAGAATGGACGCGTGGAATGAAGAATGACATATATGGAAAGTTGGCATATATTTTATATAATTTGATTAATTAATTAATAAGGACAATGCTATATATAGGTAATGATGTGTAAACTTTAACTTGAATTAAATATTCAAAAAATAAATTGTGCATCCAAAAGTGGTCAATATTTGGCATTAATACTTTTTTGATAATATTTTATTTAATTCCTAATTTTGGATGAGTTGGGGATGATGCAAAGGATGTTCCAAAGTGTTATGCTTTCTAGTTTAAATATGCTTTTTAAAAGTGTTTTTGAAAATTTATATTGATTTTTAAAAAGTAATTGTAAGATATGTATTTAAAGAGATATTAATATGTATCAAATATAATGTTTTGAATGTATATATATTACATAATATTTTATAAAAAAATAAATGTTTAATAACATATTTTAAAAAATAGATTTGTTAATAAAATAGCAACTATTTTTTTTTTCCCTGTGATATTAAATGAAAAAATATTACTCTCTCCGTCCCAATATAATAGTCTCGTTTACCATTTTTGTCCGTTCCAAAACAATAGTCTCATTTTCATAAATAACCATGTCACTATAAACAATTGCCACTACTTTTTACATTAATACACTCACAAGGGCAAAAAAGTCTTTTATCCGTACTTTTTACCCACTTCAGACTATAGTTTTGAGATAGAGAGTATTTACTATGCATATTTTTTAATAAAAAAATATATACATTACTTTTTTTACAAGATATCGTATCAAAACACTATTTGAATAATTTTAAATTAATTTCAAACTACAATTAAACAAATTGACAATATTTTCCCCTTCCATCTCATCGGTATCCGTTGAAAAAATACAAAAGTATTTTTCTAATTTTGGCATATGACCAAGACTGGAGGCCTGTTATTGCAACTTCTAGTTGACACCATTTTGGAAAATATGCAGACAAGACAAAATGTTGATCGAGTTGGTCACTTTGGTTGTATTGAAACATATTTTATACACGTTGAAATAAGAAAAACAAATTTATATCATGAAAAGAACATACATGACATTAATTGTCTTGAGCACACTGCCCCAAAGTTGTGTACAGACCAGTCTGATCAAATTTGTCTTTCTCTCTCTTTTTCATTTTCACAGTCTCTTCGTTTTTTAAACTTCCAAACACCACAGTGAATCCCCGTTTGTCCATCTTTCATCTTCTTCTCACGAATCAACACTACTAATATTAGTGATATTATTTTAAAAATATATTTAATCGTACATTTATAGAGCTTCTATTTTTGCTCAGGGCTCCTAAAAAAAATTGAAACAGCCGTGCGAATATCCATCATCGGTTTTCTTTTAGTGTAAGATATAATGAATATTGTATATTAATGTTATTTTATGATACTTTTTTGTACATAAAAGATTATTTTGTCATTATATACTATATTGATATAACAATATTGATTTAGATAAATATAAATTTTAAAATATTTATTATATTAGTAACTCCACATTGACTATTAAAAACAAAAAAAAAAAGCCTAAATTAGCAGATTAATGACTTTCAAAGGGAACAATGAAAGTATAAATAAACACAAGCTTATTATTTTAGGGTTTTAAATTGATTTGAAGCAGAATATTGATATGAGTTTTTGTTAAAATAATATTTTGATGTCATATTTTGTAAAAAAATAAATATATTTTCATTGAAAATTATGCAAAATGAATAAATGATGATTTGTATTTGAAATTGTTTAATTAATTTATCACTAAATATGCAATAATTATTATGTTCTTATTATTTTAATTTACATTTTCTAAATTCTTCTATTCGACGATTGATTGTTGAAATTTATTAGGAATTAAATTTTAAATATAAGATCTATCATGCTGAAATAAGAAAATAAAGTAAATAAGTTTAACTTTTTTCATTAACATAATCAAATTCAAAGTATGTGTTCATCAAGTTTGTGGCGTATTCCATGGTGAAAAAAAAATGTAATTTCACGTCTTTTTTCATAATGAGATATGAAATAGTATTTTTTGTTTTTAAAATTTGGGACTACAATCTTAATATATTAGTCTTTGCACATAAGACTACTGCGCTTATTAAATATAGAGTAAATTGTTTTTTTAGTCTCGTAATTGGACCTTTTTATCATTTTAGTCCCGTAAGTGAAGTCTGTCGCAAACTAGTCCCATAAGTGAAAAATTTTCGCTATTTTAGTCCTCCGGCGTCGGAGACGCCTGCGTGGCTTGCCGGAGGTGACGTGTCCGCCAGGTGTCCCGCCGGGTCAGCGACACGTGGCGGACACGTGAATTTATTTTTTATTTTTTCATTTTTTTTAATTTTTTTAATTAGACAAAATAAAAATATACAAAAAAAATTAAAAATAAATTAAAAATAAATTTTTAAAAAATGAAAAAAAATTTAAAAAAAATCCACGTGTCCGCCAGGTCAGCGACACCTGGCGGACACGTCACCTCCAGCGAGCCAAGCAGGCATCTCCGGCGCCGGAGAACTAAAACAGCGAAAATCTTTCACTTATGGGACTAGTTTGCGACATGCTATACTTACATGACTAAAGTGATAAGGAGGTCCAGTTACGGGACTAAAAAAAACAGTTTATCCTTAAATATATTTTAAGCCAAATAAATTTTAAAAATTATGTTTTTGACTTATTATGACTAATAGCTTAAATAATGTATATTTAACCTATTATTAAATTTTTAATTCAATATTGACAAATACTAAAATAAAATAAAAATATGTGGTTGGGATATGTATTAATATTAGTAGATTGTTTATGCGTCGCACAATATAAATTTTTGGTATGAAGTTTGTGTAGTTTGATATTTATTATTTTTTAAATAAAATAATAGTTTCATATATTATTTTTTTAAAAAAATTACAATATACTTCATCCGTTCTATGAGTAAATATTTATTTAATTTTTTAAGTAGTTTTATAAATATTAGTATTATATTGAGATATAGTAGAAATAAAGTAGAAATGACTAAAATAACCTTATTAGTATGCGTGTAATGTATTGTAAGTTGTAAGAGTATTTGTAATGTTAGGTAGACAGTACACCTACTAAAAAAAATTGATACTTCGTTAGGTAGGACGGACTAAAATAGAAAAATAAATACTTTGTTATGGGACGGAGGGAATTTTTTTTATTAAAATATTCAGAAACTCAAACAAAATAATTTGTTTATTTACATTGGATGAACGTTATGAGTCAAAGTCTTGTAGTTGATTTTGTTTTTGACCAAAACAAAAAAGAGGGCATATATTTATTTATAATTAATAAATTAATACCACTATTAGTGGCCATGAACGCTAATCAAATCCCCCAATGTTTTAGATCAATCTTTTTGCTTGAAAACTACACCCATAAAGATTTAGAGTGCGTTGGGTAAATAAAATGAAATTACGAAAAAAATTAAAAAGAAAAATTAGAATTATAGAAAAATAATTAATCTATGAGATGAGATAATAGAAAATTCAATAGAAAAATATAAAGGAAAATCAATTATCATTTAATTAAAAATAAAAAAAATGCACAAATTTATAAGTTAAAAGTATGTTGATAAAAAAAAATATATATATATATATATATGTAAAACTCTCAAATTATGGTAATATATATGTAAAGAAAGAGTTTGTTCACTAAAGTGTTTTTTAATAAATTTGTTTCTTTTTTTTTTTTTTTTTTTTAAGGTAAGTATGAAAAATTGTATCAATAATATAAAAATAATATTATAACTCAATTTACAATTATATGTTCAATAAAAATATTAATAAAACTAATATTTCCAAAAAATAATATTTTAATTATATGTTCAATAAATTATATTATTAATAAAACTAAAAATATGTCCCGAGCAAAAAATAAATTATACTTATGTTCTATAAAAATATTATTAAATTTATTTTTAAAATAATATCAACAAAAAAATATAATAATGAACAGTATAAAATTAAAGTTATTTTAATTATATGTTCAACAAACAAACATACACATAAATTATAAACAATATCTTAACTATTATAAAACTAATATTTCCAAAAAATAACACAACAATATGGTCCCGTTGGACCAGAGACAATTGTAAAAAAGACAACAAATCAAATAGAAGTATATTTGTCAATAAAATTTTCTTTTATATGATCCCGTTCAATATTTGTCAAAATTTTCTTTTATATGCTTGGTCATTTTTACCTAATTCATTATTATTGTCTTCAATAAAATTCATATTTTATCAATCCCACGAACAAATCAAGTTAGAGGTAACATATTAAAATTCATAAATCTTATAAAATGCTTCATAGAAAATACTAAAAAGAGTTAGCGCAATTATCTTTACCAGGCACAACATTATTACATTCAAGATCAATTTATACATTAGATCCAAGTATATCAAACCTAGAAATTATTTTCTCAAATACAATTGTTGCTTCCAACATCAAATATATTGAGTTTCATCGTGTAGGAACTTCTAAGCACAACAAACTTTTGATATGTTTTTTCTAACTCACAATATTCTTTGAACTTATTCAATATAAATCCCGAGTACCTACCAAACCGAACAACGTTTCTAATTTTCTTCACGAAAGACTCAATCTCTTTTAAATCATCTTACATCACCAAATTTAATATATGAGCTATGCATCTCACGTGCATATAATTACAAATTATGATATCTTCTCTCCAGTGATTGATAAACATGCTTATCAACAATAATAGTGAATATTTTATCCATATCTCAATCATGTAAATATTATTTAGTTTTCAAGTAATGCATTTACCCTTATGACTAGAATTTGGACAAAATTTAATAATTTTTTTTTCTTTTTTTTTTTGGACCAATTTTCAATCATTATCAATTTAATGATTTGTTAAACACTTGTAATTAACTTTTTGAAGAGAAGTCTATGTATTTGTAATAAGAAGTATATTTTTTATTTGTACATTTCAGCAATATCATCAATATATATATTTCATCTTTATACAATTTCGTAAAATTGTTTATTTAAATGAAACTTAAAACTTAAGACAAATATCAAACATGGAGTATTGAAATCCCTTTATGTTAACAAACTAAAAATAGAATTCATCAACAATAACCGTATGAGTTAATGTATTATTACCATCTTCTTGATCTGAACTTTAAGCACTAAAACATAAACTTCATTATATGGTAAAATCAATTGTGATTATTTAAAATTTATTATTATTGAGATTTTGCACCTTTTTTAAAAAAAATAATCTCTCATAATACACACATTTTGTTTTCTCTCTAGTATGTTTATCTGTAAGATGCTCAAAATAATCCTAAACCTATGATTTTTTTGCATAGCATTTCTTGTTTTACATTGTGATTGGGTAAGTTAAAAAATTTCATCAGTCATCACCATCGTGTGTAATGTTTTTAACTAATAATCCAAATGGACGAGTACATCCAAATGTATCTTCAAATATTTCAATATTATTCGACATCTACACAAAATAGTTTAAAAAATAAATGGGTTAGCAATATATTAATTGCAACAAAAAATAATACTCCCTCCGTCCACACACAAAGTAAACATTTTTTTTTGGCGCGGTGTTTAAGAAATAATAGTATTTTAATTATAGAGGGTAATTAAAAATAGTAAAATGACATTTTTGCCTTTGCTTTTTGGTATAAAAGTAATGATGTGATGTAAAGTAAGGGTATTTGTGAAAAAGAATGAGTAATTTAATGAAATGTTTACTTTGTAATTAAACGTCCCAAAATAGAATTATGTATACTTTCTAGCTGGACGGAGTAAGTACTATATATATATATATATATATAAACTTATATTATAGTAGTTTATAGTGTTGGTGAGAACAAATCCGTCCACTTTCTAGTTAAGGGTGTGTTTGTTTGGGGGATTGGATTGAATTTACATTATTCATCCAATTTTTCCCCAAAAACATCAAATCAAACGCCTCTTTTTCATTTTTTATATTATACTAAAAATCAATTTTACATTCAAAACATCACATCAACAACTATTTATATCACATCATACAACTATTCAAATTCAAAATTTTTACTATTTAAATCTCAACTCAAAATCCAAACCCCCGAACAAACACACCCTAAGGGTATCAATAATAAAAAATTCTCAGTTAGTCCAGCTGTCGTGTTCTTTTTACTGTAAATACGAGTATTTAGTAGGGTTATTATTAGTAAATAATTAATAATGTATTAGTAAAAATAATTATTATATAATACAAATAATTATAGATTAAAATAATTAATTAGTTTAATTAAAATTAAAAAATACATATAAATTTAAAAAATTAAAATAAGATTAAAGTGTATAATTTTTTTTTTTTTAAAAAAAATAGCAAAATAATTAAGACATACAAAAATAGAAAGATAGACACGATAAATGAGATGATGGAATATAAATTAACATCACATGTCAAAATTTTAGGGGAAAGAATACAAACCATTATGAAAACTTGATTAAAAGATCTATGCAAAGAACTAAAAACTTAAATAAAAGGATTAACCAAGCAAACAATAGATCGAAGAAAATATTCAATGTAAACTCATTTGTATTTAATATATTAATATACTTATTAATAAAATAAAACACTGTAGTAGTAAAAGGAATAACTTGTTTTGTTGAGCTTAGTTTGCCGACTATTAGATTCGATCGAAAATTTATTTTCTCTATCTCAATTTAAAGTATTATTTTTACTTATTTTAATTTATTTCATTCAAAAGTATCAATTTCCTATTTTAGTAAAAGACTAATATCAAAATATCATTGACTTTTACTTAAATTTCAATATACCATTATTTATATAATTATTTTATATATAAAATAAATCGGCAAAAATGTCAAAATTTATTACACATTTTCACTAATTAATAAAATTTAATTATTTTTTAATCTATTAAATAATCTCAAATTGGTACTTTCATCCGGGACGGAAAGAGTATACTATAATTTGAAGTCTCGATTTATTCCGATTTTTAGTATACTGATTAGAATCAATTAAATTTTTTAAAAATATTTAATTTGAACCAATCCCAAAATAAAAACTAAATTTTAAATTTGGTTTTGATAAAATATTCGAATTTCCAATATTGTACTTGCTCCTATTTACTTATGATCGTTTAAAAATTAATTGGGCCTATGGTTTTAAAAAGCCCAATATTATGAGCCAAGGCCCAACAGTACATTGGACCTATTTATAAAGAAAACCCAAACATTATGACTAAGGCCCAATCAAAAGAACAAATTGGGCCTTAGGGTTTGAGCGGAACTTCTCTATAAAATCGACCTTCGCAGCCGTTTCAGAAGCCATAAGCAAAATGCCAAAAACCCTAGAGTTGTTCTCAGCCGCAGCGGCGGAGATCGGGCGGAGGTGAAGCGGGAGCGAATCGTCGGATGCGTTAGGTTGGGGGTGATGGGTAAGTAATCCTCCGGTGGCGGAAAGTTCCTTACCTATACCCCCCATGCCGAAGGCTTCCGATTTTCCTCCCCGTTCATTCTCCAGCTCTGTAGAGCTATGTGGTTTCTTCGTGATTTCGCTAGATCTACTCGGTTCTTTGGTCACAGGTGTAGTCGGATTTATTTATTCATTCTTCAACTTTTTTGGTCTAGATCTGCGTTTCCTGTTTCGATATATATATATTATTTCTCTCTCTTGATTACCTTCTTTTCTATGTTTTGGTTCATTTTCTACTGCTGGATCTGTTACATAAGCGAACAAGGAATTGTTCCATTCCAGTAAAAGTAATGTTCTTCAGGTTTGGACTTTGGATCTGTATTCTGTACTTTCAGAAAAACAAGTATGAATTAATTGTTAATGTTGCAAGTACAAATTTTACAGTCATAAAATTTTCAGCATTTGAGTATTCACAGTTCGCGTGATTCCTACGCAGGTTCATTATTAATTACTTTAATTTCATAGGTATATGTAGCGTAGATAAGAAACTGAGGAATTGCAAGAAGGATAAGAATCCAAGCTATTTAGCAACTGACATGAAGGCCAGGTTTGTTGTAGCCAGAGAAACTCCCAGATGAGCTGCTCCAGTTCCACTGTATATATTCCTTTCGTGTTATAAACTGTCAAGCTTTGTCTGTGAATTTTTATCAGAGGAGAGAAGTGACCTGGGCGTGTAAATTGGGGACTATTATTTGTGTGACCATATGATAACACGGGCGTGTTTCGATTTATCCGAACTGGCGAATTTCATACTTGTATTTTGTATATTTTTTTCCTTAAAACTTTTGAGACAAATTATAATGGTATGAAAATGGACATGAAAACAAGTGTATTATACCAATTATTGATATTCTGAAAAAAGTACAATAAATATATATTTAACATAATAAATTTTTATAGGAAAATGTTAAAAGAACCCATGCAGAAACTGATGATTGTGGAATATAATTCATTTATCCTACTTAAATGATATAAGATACTAGGAAGTGATTTTGATTACATCTATATGTGTATTTCTTGAATGAATTTGGAGTTTTAAAATATTTAATTAGATATTTTGTTAAAAAGAAAATACTACGAATTTCTAATAATAAAAAAATTAGTATATAAAATTCATAAGGAAGCACTTATATTTATTATATTCTAAATTTTATATTCCCCCCTTTCCTAAGGGAAGTATGTCATTTTTTTTTTTAATTTATATTTTAATATAATATTAATATTTTTAAAATTACGTGAAAAAAATTAAATAGATATTTAATTCCAGAAGTTTATTTTCAGAACGGGGAGTACTAATAATTATATTATATTTAATTTTGATTTAATTTAGTTTGATTTAAATAATTTACAAATATTTTTATTAAATACGATTGACAAGTTTGAATATTTGTTCCTAGAAACATCCAAACTATTCTACCCTAATTTCACCAGGTGGGGTCTTCAGATATTGTAGACGAGACAATAGATTGTAACCGTTATATTAATAACGTACAGAAGGTTAGCATCGATGTCGTTGTAGTATAGTGGTGAGTATTTCCGCCTGTCACGCGGACGACCCGGGTTCGATCCCCGGCAACGGCGTTGACTTTTTTACATTTTTTTTTTTTTTCCCAATTTTTGCTAAAATACAAAAACTGTACGTAACCACTGGTTGAACTACATAAATACCTTTATTTTGTCCAAGTGAGAAAGCTGGAAAGTGCACATTACAAAATCATACACTAGAATAAATATTCAACCTAATGATTAATAAAACAAACAGTAAGCAAGATCACAACTTGTAACCAAATAATTCCCTCCAACAAAAAAATATCAGAAAACTAAACCAAGAAGAAGTCATACCCAACTCTTCAAAACCTGTTATTCATCATTTCTTGGCATCACTTTTGGGGCTGTTGATCTGATCCCAAGCTTCAATCCATGTCACCATCGCATCCGCAAGCTTCACAAAGTAGGGATCCACCTTCCCAAGCTTCTCCTCCACCTGTTTCGCCAGCTCGACGTAGCATTTCTGCACGGTGGTCGACTCCTTGGAGAGCGTCGCATTCTGGAAAAATGGGATCGCCTCTTCTTGCCAGAAGATCCCTTTGTATTCCTTCTTCAGATTCACAAATGGATTGCTTGCCTTGCTGTGCCATATGTATGGCAGCCCTGTTTTCACTCCCAATCCCAAATGATCACAAATCACCTGATCAAACAATCCACAATATCGTATGAAATCGATCTTATCTATCTATGAAAGTTGATTCAGGCAAGAACAGCTTGTTCATAGCTTTAGGCAGCACCTTAACACACCATCCTGCCCACATGTCGTCGTACCGACCAATTGGCTGCCCGTCTCCCATCAGGCCGAAGTACATTGCCGGCCCGATGAGGTCTCTGTCGAATGCCAAATTCATTCCACACATGGGAAAGAGTGTTCCCTTTGGTATAGTCATAACTGCATCCACATACCTATTCACATATTCAAAAATTCAACGAATAAGCAACTGATCTTCACCATCATCATCATCAACAACAACAACAACTATAATATCAACAAATGGTTAGGTTTAGAGTGGAATTTGGTTGTGTTGAATTGCTACTTGGTGTTTCTTTCAACAGGCTTGACAAGCTGTGTTGGGGCATCGTAATCAGGAATGTTCAACCACAAGCCATGGGAGACTGCAGTCGGAACGCCTTCGCGGAGGCTGAATGGGTAACCGCGCACGAAATCGGTGCCCTCGCGGTACGGATCGTACAGCGTGTTGAAGAAATAAGGCGTCGATGGACAGAGGAGGTTCTTAATGTGCTGGTCTAGGGCATTGATTTTCCTCCCCGAAGGATCGTCTGCGACCTAATTTCACCACCGCAATTTCAACGATTGATCAAATCCGAGTGCAATTGCTATTGCGATTTTGAATTTGAAAATTAGGAAAACCTAAACCAGATCTTACGAAGCAATCATCGTCGATGGTGTAGATGTACTTCTTCTTCGAAACCATGTACCCGAAGCACCGGCACGCGGAGTCCTTGAAGGAGATGCAGGAAGATCTCGGACCGAGGATGCGATTAATGTCGTTCCGATTGTAGAGCTCGTAGTCGAAGCCGTCGGGAACCTTGATTGTCTTCGACGGATCGCCGTCCTGGACTATGATCAGGTGGTAGGGCTCGAAGAACGGTCTCCACATCTCCAGGAAATCGAGGTTTCGGATCGTCGGAATGACGATGTCCAGCTCATTTTTGAGAGGAGGCGGGGCGGTGGCCATGGCGGATAACGGCGGAGCAAAATTCAATTAGGCGGTGGAGGGAAGCGATGGAAAGGTTCTGCAGTTTGAAGCGGGAGGGAGACAGGTATTTAAACTGATTTTCTGGACACGTGGCGCGCACGTGCTCGCGCGGGCGGGTGGCTCGGCACGTGCGGCGGGCGTGTGTACGGACGGTAATGAGTAATTTGAAACCGGTGGCGAGCCATAGTATTTGGAGGTAAATTTCTCCTTAATTATTATCATTATCCTATTTTTGTTATCGTTGTTATAGTAATCAATTATTATTATTATTATTATTTAAATATATAGATAAATTATTATTATTATTATTAGATATTGAGTAAATGACGTAGTCAGTAAGTAAATAATTTTTCAACGTATTCCATGAAATCTATTATGGCATCATTATCGAAATATTATTAGTTAAAATAATATTAGTGGAATATTATTGAGGGAATTGTATTATTATCAAATGTAAGAAAAACCAATTAGATTATGTATTTATTTCAGAATAAATTTAAAAGGTTGAATAAAGAACCGAAAGCCCATTAGTTTATTGGGCCTAAATATAAAACTTATGGGCCTACGTTTTGGGCTTATATAGCCATGATTTGGGCCGAAAGCCAGTCTTCTTACAGTTGACGGGTCAACATCTTAATCCTCAGATTTATTTATTTATTACTCTCTCCGTCCTACGTATCGTGTCTGCTACACGGTATTTTAGAAGATATGTAATTAGTAGATAATTAAGAATGTATTAGTGAAAATAATTATCCGATAATATAAATAATTATAAATTAAGATTAAGATAACTAATTAGTTTAATTAAAATTAAAAAAAATAAAATTAAAAAGTTTAAAATGAGATTAAAGTGTGTAATCATTTTCCAAAAAATGAAAGTGACATGGTATGTGGTACGGACAGAAACAGCAACGTGGATATGGTATTTGGGTAGGAGAGAGTAGTATTATTGTGATATGTGTGTTAGAAGTATGGTTTTGGTTTTAAATAAAAATATTCCCTTTTACCCACCACAATGATACCATTTTTATTTATGTATGTTCCGTTGTCCCGTAACAATTGACATATTTCTATTTTTGGTAAAAATTATTAAATCCAAATATATTTAACAAATATAAATCAACTTAATTAACTACATAACATAAAACATCATAAATGACATGACATAGGACCAACTCAAAACTCTTTTTGTTTCTACTCTCTTCTCAAAAGAATAAATATTTTTATCTATATTTAAAACTACACTATCTTTTATAAAATTGATTTATGTTAATTATAAATGAACAAAAATATTTTTTTTATTTACTTGTATTATAGAAGATTTTATTCTCTACAAAACGATATTCATATTGCATATATTTTTTAATTGCTATATAATTTTTAAATATTTAAATATATAATTGAACTTTTTTAATCATATATACTAAATTTACTTTAAAACTATAAATATTATTAATTATATAAAAAATAATATAATAATATCATAACTAATTATTATTAACTAATCAAATATATTACCTTAAATACCGTATTTCTAATCAAATAGTTTAATTTTGATGGGACGGAGAGAGTATTTACTATTCAATTTATATAATTTTTATTATATAAATATGTATATATATATTTTTTAATAATGTTCGTTGAAAATTGTGTTAGGAAAAATTTGTTGGGTGAACACGCTAATTTAAATAAATAAATAACAAATCAAATAAAACTTTTAGAGTCATTATCTTATTATTATTATTATTATTATTATTATTGTATTTATTTATTTTTCTTGGTGGCAAGAAAATTCTTGAACATGAATTAGGAACATCAAGAAATTTCAAGAAACAAGCATCATTAAGTGTATGAGCCAAGTTCTTATAGATCATGCTGCAAAATATTTTATTTTAATCTGTCCCAATAGTAATTATATTTTCTATTAACATTAAAAATATTCTTATAATTTAGGTTACATTTATGTCACACTAGATTATTTGAGTATTTTCTACTTTATTTATACTATATCCAAATAAAATATTAATATTTTTAAAACTCTATACAAAAAAGTAACCAGATAAATAGATAATAGATGGAGGGAGTATGTAACAAGATGATTTGAAAAGTGGAGTTGTGAAACCTGAGTTTGAAGATGATAATGATCAACTTTCCTTTACAATCAAGACAGATCTATTACATCAGTTTGGTGTTGAAAAACCCTCTGCCACTCCTTGCTTCAAGATACAGAAAATTTTATTATACTTACCCATCAAATTATACATGCACACACATATATATATATATATATATAGAGAGAGAGAGAGAGAGAGAGAGAGAGAGAGGGAGAGAGAGAGAGAGAGAGAAGAAAGGGGACTGGGCAACAGATCATAACAAGAAGCCAACTTCCAGTGGGTGAGATACATCTGAACAGGACACACAAAATACTCCATAAGCCTTTCACTTTACACATTCTCCATTTTATTACATTATATATATATATATATATATATATATACATATATTTGGACAAGATCAAGAATGGTTATGATCTCAAAATTAAACATGGAATTTCTTCCTGCTGCTTTCTTCCTCTTTGTCTTCTTCTCTTTTGCAGGTAAAGGCTACTTTTAATTTTTATATATATATATATATATATATAATGTTTTTGAATTGTTCTTTTCCATTGCCATTTTAACAAAATCTCATAGCTGATGCAGTTTCTTGATTCTAATTAATGTCTATATATACATATATATATATATATTTGTGTGTGTAGATGCATACGATCCTCTCGATCCAAATGGGAATATTACAATCAAATGGGATGTCATGTCTTGGACACCCGATGGCTATGTGGTTAGTAGTTTTTTTAAAATATATTCAAAACAATATTACCGATCGAATAAAAATTTACTGAACTACAGTTTTGTTTAGACAAGTTTTTTAAGTTTTCGAAAATTTGAAAGTAAGTTTGAAAAAATAAAAATGAAAATTAGTATTTGGTTTCATATTCTATAAAAGAAAATATGTATTTGATGTGAAAGTTGATAAATTAAACAAAGCTATAATACTTGGTATTTTTTTTTGTAAAATTATACTAAAAAAATAGGCAAAATTCAGCGTAAATACTTTTTTACTTTAAAAATTGCATATTGCTCCTTTATACTTTAAAAAATATTGTATGAAATTCCTTGGTGATTCCGAAACTCAGCGTAAATTCTCATTATATTTAAATTGTATGACACCTTTTTATACTTTATTAAGTTAATCTAACTTAAATTTGAATTTAAATTCAATTTGACATCCCTAGGCTGCGGTGACGGTAAACAACTTCCAAATGTACCGGCATATCATGAGCCCCGGTTGGACGATCGGGTGGACATGGGCCAAGAAGGAAGTCATTTGGTCGATGGTCGGGGCCCAAGCCACCGAACAAGGCGATTGTTCAAAATTTAAGGCAACTATCCCTCATTGTTGTAAGAAAACGCCTTCAGTTGTGGACTTGCTCCCCGGAGTCCCTTACAACCAACAGTTCACTAACTGTTGTAAAGGCGGCGTCCTCGCCGCCTGGGGCCAGGACCCGCAGTCCGCAGTCTCCGCATTCCAGATCAGCGTGGGCCAGGCCGGTACCTCGAATAAAACCGTAAAGCTCCCAAAGAACTTCACCATCGGTCCCGGCCAGGGCTACACTTGTGGCCCGGCTAAGGTCGTGCCGTCGACGATCTTCCTCACGTCCGATCGACGTAGAAAAACGCAAGCCCTGAGTAAGTCTCGTTAAAAAATATCGATCGTAGTTTAACGATGTTTCGTAATATTTACGATTTTTTATGTTTATTTTTGAAACAGTGACTTGGAATGTTACGTGCACGTACTCGCAGTTCATGGCGCGGAAGCACCCGAGTTGTTGCGTGTCGTTGTCGTCGTTTTACAACGAGACGATCACACCTTGCCCGAATTGCGCTTGCGGGTGCGAGAACAAGAATAAATGCGTCAAGTGAGTCGCCCGTTTGCTCGATTTTAATTACGAATCGATCGACAACGCCCCGATTGACTGACGGTCGCTTTCTCTTGATATATACTTAGGCCCGACTCGAAACTCCTAAGCGTCGTCGGGATCAACACGCCGAGGAAAGACAACGCCCCGTTATTGCAATGTACGCACCACATGTGCCCGATCCGCGTTCATTGGCACGTCAAGGTTAACTATCGGGACTATTGGCGAGTCAAGATCGCCGTGACGAACTTCAACTATCGGTTGAATTACTCGCAATGGACGCTCGTCGTACAACACCCGAACCTCAACAACGTCACGCAAGTGTTTAGTTTCGACTACAAGCCCCTCGTTCCGTACGGAAACATCAGTAAGTTAATTCTTCGAATTACGACTCTCTTGTTATTACCCTTGAATCTGTTCGTCATTTGTATTCGATTTCTTGCGTAGACGACACCGGGATGTTCTACGGCATGAAATTCTACAACGACTTGCTAATGGAAGCCGGACCGGCGAATAACGTGCAATCGGAGGTTCTTCTCGAGAAAGATAAGGATACGTTTACGCTTAAACAAGGATGGGCTTTTCCTCGACGAGTTTACTTCAATGGCGACGAGTGTATGCTCCCGCCGCCGGATTCCTTCCCTTACCTCCCAAATTCTGCTCGTCCCGATCGATCATTCTTCGTCTCAATCGTCGTCATTATCGCTACTGCGATAACTTCTCTTCTCATAGTATAGTGAGGGATGTTCAAGTTTTGATCGCGTCGGAAGTCTCGAGGGTTAGTATCGACGGGAGACGAAGGATATGTAAGTGAAAATCATAGATACAAAGACAAACGAATCGATATGTATTGATGACATCGTATCGTATGTTACAAATCTATCGAATGCTAACTTATCACGACAACATTTCAATCGTATCATCGTATCGTAGACATCCAAGTTCTTTTGATTTCAATTTCAGTCACGGCTGATCTCAATCGGCGTCGAAAAACTTTCAAATTGACGCGAAATGGATCGTTGCGGTCGCCAAGATCGTGATCAATAACGAGATGGTTTTCCGAAACCCGGAGCTCGGTAGATACGGATACTCGTCGGGAGGGGGCATGACGCAATTGTCGCCATTAAAGTAAATTCTTCGCGGGAAGGCCCAACCTTTCTCGAACGTGAAAGTCGACTTATCCTTTCGAAACAAAAGCTCCGACTGTGCGTTTCCGAGTTCGCCGGCTTGCATTAGCAAGTCGTTGTAGTATTGTACTCCCCACAACATGGCCGTGTCGTCTGTTTCGAAAACGAGTAATCGTTAAAACAAAACCCTCGAGCAAACATTTTCCAATCGACGCGATAAAGGCGAGGAAGACTTACTTATGTCGCCGTACGGAGTTAACGGCTTATAATTGAAGCTGAAAATCTGCGTCAAATTGTCGAAATTCGGATGTTGAACGACTAAATTCCATTTGGTGTAGTTCATCCGGTAGTTGAAGTTCGTTATTGTAACCTTGACGCGCCAATACTCCTTGTAGTTAAGTTTCACGTGCCAATGGACGCGAATCGGGCACATATGGCTCGTGCATTGAACCAACGGCGCGAGGCTATGGCTCTTTGCTTGCTCCGAAACTACCGAGGCCAAATAAGGCGAATCGGGGCTGCAAGAAACATTACATCCGAAAACTCAAAATTACTACAAAGAAACAATACGTAAGATTCGATCATTATGATCAAATCAGGTGATTAGATTGGATAAAATAACTCACTCGACGCAACTTCCGGGATGAGTAAGGTTGTTTTGGCATCCACAAGTGCAAGTCGGGCACGGAACAATCGTATCGTTGTAGAATGACGAGAGCGAGACACAACAAGTCGGAGTTTTCTGCGCCAGAAACTGCGAATACGTGCACGTAACATTCCACGTCACTACAAAAAAGAAAAAAATCGAACAAAACTGTAAGCGCACGTTAATACGGCGGGGATCCTCGATCTCGTGAACCTAGTCCTGTATACATAGAGCACGAACGTATGCAGCGGCGGAACCATAATTCGAATTATACTAAAAATATCAAATTATATATTATTACCGTACTAAAAATATTAGATCGTACTGATGTATTAAATTTTTTAGTATAACAAAAAGATTTATATACCAAAATTTTTATTTTTACCATATATAATTTAAAATTTATATTTTGTATATATATATTTAGTTATGTATATAGCCCGCCCATAACCCCATGTGTATATATATATATACACGACCATGTATCCTAATTATTATTTTGAAAAATTCAGTTAATTCCGATTACTAACTTACTCATGGCTTGCGTCATTCTTCTTCCGTCGGGCGTAAGATATTTCGTTGGCTTCACAATTTTCGCGGGCCCGCAAGTGTATCCCGGGCCGGGGGCCTTCAACGTGAAGTTCCGAGGAAGCCTAACGGTCTTGTTGGTGGTCCCGGAGCCGCCGACGCTGACCTGGAAGGAGCTGGCGGCGTTCGACGGGTCCTGGACCCAGGAATTGATGACGCCGCCTTTGCAGCAGTTGGCGATCTGCTGATTGTACGGCGTCCCCGGGAGAAGGTCGACGATTGTGGGATCTCTCTTGCAGCAGTGCGGAATGCCGGCTTTGTACTTGGAGCAGTCGCCTTGCTCTGTCGCCTGCCCGCCCATCATGCTCCAGATCACTTCCTTTCTCGCCCACGTCCACGATAACGACCATCCCGGCGCTTGGATGTGCCGGTATTGTTGGAAGTTGAACATAGTTACGACCGCCTGTGTTTGTTAACCGTGGCCGATGAACTTCGGAAATTGATAGTAAAATTTTGAATTGAAATAATAATACTAATGTGATTTTGAAAAAAATTTGGGTGTGTTTTGTTTTGCAGAAAAATAATCAAACTCGTTTTTCCAAAAAAAATTAATATATCACAATTCACACGTAGTCGTTATTTTTGTACTCCCTCAGTCTGTCTCATTAAAAAATTGTCATTTTTTATTTTCGTCCGTGTCAGAACAAAGTTACTATTTTCTAATTTACTAATTGTACTACCTACTTAACAATAATTACCCTTTCAATTTATAATATATTACACATATGTCATTATTTTGATATTAGACAATACTAATATGGATATTTTTGTGTTTTTTTATTACAACTCAATATAATAATAATATTCAAAAATCTACTTGAAAAAAGCCAACGACAATCTTTCAATGGGACGGATGAAGTATTTCTTACACAATTCTCTAGACTTCACATAAAAAAAAAAAAAATATCCTTTCAATATATTTGATTTGATATTTTATTTAAAAAAATAATAATAATAATGTCAAATTTTTGAAGTGAATAAAATATATATGGAAGTTGTACTTTGATCAAGATTCTGTACACCAATTTTAGTAATAAGACTAATGAATTATTGCAATAAAATTTATAAGAGACTTGTGTGATAAAGTTGCCATTCTTTGGAAATCTTAAGAATACATTTACTTACCACATAGCCATCAGCTGTCCAGCTGATGACATCCCATTTTATAGTGATGTTTCCATTAGGATCAAGTGAGTCATATGCATCTGATCATCCAAAGATTTTCAAATAAATAAAAATGGAAATTCAAAAATAAAAATTCATTGTCCACAAACTGTCATCATCCTCTTACATTGATCTCCCATTTTTACTAATTTAAACAAATCAAACCAATTAAGTATCAAATCAAGAACCAATTAAAGACCAATTTTTTATGCAAATTTAATCAAGAACCAATCAAAGATTAAAAAAATTTATGCAAATTTAATCATTAACCTATCTCTGTTTTACATACATGGAAAGATTGGAATTATTCAACAATGATTTTTTTATTTTTTTTTTAAAAAAACACTAAATTAAATATCTATTTATTATGTCAAAATATATTGCATCTAATACTTTTCTTTTTTAAATTCCTTAACTCCAAAAACTTGTAAGGAGCCCAAAATTTATATGCAATTTTAATGAAGAACCAATCAAAGATTTTTTATTTTTTATTTTTTGCAAATTTAATCAAGAACCACTCAAAGATCAATTTTTTATGCAAATTTAATCAGACCCATTTTCATTTAGGCAATGCTAAGTCTCGAAACATTCAAATATGCAAAACCCACCATTGAATCTTGAAAAAAATTAAATCCCAGATAACAAGATTCATCAGAAAATGTCGAATCAAAATAAATATTACCTGTGGAGGTGAAGACAAAGCAGGACAAGAACAAAAAAAGCAAAATGAATCTTGATCGAGCTTCGAAGCAAAACTCCATTTTCCAGACAAGAAAATTTCGAAAAGATGGAAGTGTTAGAGTGAGAAAATGAAAGGGTAATAAAAGAAAAAATGATCAGTTGGCAAGGCTTGTTTAAGACGAGTTTAACAGGAGTTTTATTATTGAAGGGTTTGTCTGTTGTGGAGTCCCGGGACTTCTGGTCCATTACTTCTACACCGACGGTGCGGTTGGTCTGGAGCTGGACTCCAGGTGCTCCCAAGAACCTCTCAGAAATTGTTCTTGAATTCTTTAATCCTAGTTTATTTTATTTTATTATTAACATTTTTTTTTTTTTGAGAATTAAAAATGTTTAAATTTGGGAATGGAGTGTGGGTTATGTGTTGGAGTGTCGGTTTGTAAATTGTAAGAAGTAAAAAAATACTGAAAATAGTTAGACTGAATGAATGAGTGGTGGTTGTAATGAAAAGGACATTGACAAAAAACAACAAGAAATAAGGGTGTTCATTAGAAAACAAAATAATAATAATAATAATAATAATAAGGCAAAAATACACAAAAAAAAAAATAAAATAAATTATACTTCATTTGTGCTATGGAAAGATTGTCATTTTTCATTTTTGTTCGTTCCAAAATAAGACTATCATTTCCTAATTTAGTAATTGTATTGTCTACCTAACATAATAAATATTCTTACAACCTCAACTATATTACACAAATACCATTAATTTTATATTACACAATACTAATATTAACATTTTCATCTTTTTCACTATAACTCATTATAATACTAATATTAAAAAATTTACGTGCAAAAAATAAATAACAACCTTGCACCGGAACAGAGGAATTATGTTATTTCACGATTTTTTTATAATTTTAAAATTATGTAAAAATCTCTTATAGTTTCATAAATTCTACGTTTAATTTCATTAATAGTTATTCTTAACAATGTTTGATCTGCACATCCTCAAATGAATTTCAAAATTTTTATTTTTAAATCTTTGAAATTTAAATTTATTTATTCTTTGTATATATAAAGAACAATAAAAATACACTAGAAAATAGTTATTTTTCTTTGGTTCTAAGAAATATTAGTATTTTTAGGCCAAATATAAGATGAATATATTTATAATTTCTAAGAGATTAAAAATGAAAGTTTTTAAATTTATTCATAGTTTAAATACAGACGGATCAAACATCATTAAATAAGGACAATTGACGGAGTTCGATACAAAGTTTATAAAATTATGAGAAAATTTAACGTAATTTTGTAGTATAAGAGATTTGTTGTAATTTAATATAACCACAAAATAATTTGTGCAATTTTACTTATTT
Source organism: Andrographis paniculata (assembly GCF_009805555.1). Classification (NCBI taxonomy): domain Eukaryota; kingdom Viridiplantae; phylum Streptophyta; class Magnoliopsida; order Lamiales; family Acanthaceae; genus Andrographis; species Andrographis paniculata. The sequence continues at coordinate 5,292,814 of NW_026137624.1, forward strand.
ATAATAATAATAATAATAATAAAGGGAATTCAATAATGGGAGAGACAAGGGCAAGTTTCTATACTCAATTATGGCCTAGTTTTTTAGTTTCATTATTTTAAGTTAATTTTGTATGTTTGTTTTGGAGTGTGGTGCGGTTTTTAAATTATTTTTTTTTTATATTTGTCCATGAGTTGGTGTTTTTAGATAATTTTTTTTTTTTTCAATTTTTGTTTGAAGTTGATGTTTTGATAGAATTATAAATATATAAATAGGAACAAGACCCTAAACCAAACATTAATTAATTGTAAGAAGAGACTTACCATGAGCATATAACATGATCTTAGTAATTAATAATTATCTTTAAACTTAGTAAATAGATAATATAATTGTAAAATACTATATTACAATATATTGAAAATTAATTAATGTATTTATCCAACTAATTTTTTTACCAAATAATATATATATAATTTTTCACAAAAAAAATATATATTTAATACAAAATATTATATTTTATGTTAATGATATAATTTATTGTGCTTCGTATAAAAAATAATTCAAATTAAAACATTAAAAAAAACACTAAATATAAACAATTTTTTTTAAAAAAAAACTCAAATAAAAGAAGATGCTTGCCGACACAAAAAAAAGGATTAGAAACACCCGGGAGCTTAACTCCCAGACGAATCTATTCCAGTATACCATTTTATTGTGGGCCCTAGGGTGCATAATATGCACGTGGTTTTTTTAATCCAGGAATTGCCTAGCATTTCATGAACATAACATTGATTTAATTCCATTTTTACCCTATAACTATCAGTCCGGGTATATTCGGAACGATCCTTAATAAATATCAGCCGTTCGATCAAAATTTTAATCAATACGTATTAACAAATTTTTATTACATCATATACCTATTTTATAAATATTATATTCTAAATATATATGCATCGTAGACATATTAGTCAATCAAAGTATCAATAGTTGTACACAAGAATTATTTAATCAATAGCTTAAACAATAAAGACTTGCAGACTTCCATTAATTCAATTAGATACATTAACTTTATCCTAATGGTCAAATTCAATATTTGTACGAATGATATGTAGCCTGAAATTTAAAAAAAATGGTTTACATTATATTTTGAGACGGTTTTAAATTTTATTACACTTTTGTAGAATTTATGTAAGTATTCACTTAAAATTTTTAATTTTCTAATATAATTTAATCGATTGCTCTATGAAATTATATTTGAAACCAAAAACATAAAGTGTTGAAATAAAATAATTTGCCCTTAAATTTAGGATCAACCTCCTACAAATACGAAGAGTTGAAACAATCTTCAAATTAAATTATATCTATTATTTTTTCATTATTTAAATGCCTAAAAAAACATATAAAATATTTATCCAATCATATACTTCGTAAAAAAAAAAAGGGAAAGCAAGTAATTTAGTTACTCAATATTCGCGCAGAAGCGACATATCATTCGACTCTTCAGGTGACGACTATTGGACCAATGCATCTTTTTCAAGCTGTACAAGTCAATTGTAAATATACGCATACAAAGATTTGTCGTGCAATACAAAAAAGCAAAAAGTGATACATAAAAAATATACAATACATTCATTATTGTCGCACTTTATAAAAATAATAGTAAATTTTACTCCAATAATAATTGAACATGTTCAAGGATGTTGCAACTCAATTATATATATAAATATAATGGTGAAAAATATATATAACATAATTTATCATTTTAACCTGACTAATGCATCATAATTATGCAATATATAGATCATAAATAGAAATTATAAAATGAAATATATCATAACTATGCGTGCAACATCCTTATATGCAAATTACATCATTTATATTTGATATATAGTCTACTATATTTGTAAATATAATGGTGAAGTAAATCATAAATATTAACTATAACATGAAATAAAAGTATGAACAATAAAGTTTAGTATCATCAGTCTATCGTAAGTTAAACAACATATGTGTCATGAATATACATTGTATGTATTTGGAGGCCAATAAAAAGTTTTTTTGGAATAACTATGTTATATTTTTTTTTTCTAAAAGAGACTTATCAAGAATGCACATATACACATAATCACCATAAAAACATTACGCAATATTGAAAATACAACCACCAAATTTGTCCGTTTGACCGAAAAAACTTTTCATTGTTGAAATCTGTTATCTTTCTTAGAATATATGGTACTTGAATTTGTTTCGTTATCTTCGTTTTGGGTTTAATAGAAGCATTGGGATCTCACTTAGTTGAATCCGTCATTGAAAGATTCGTCAAATGTGAACTTCTAAATAAAAGAGGAATTGTGCGACTTTCGTCAACTGCGGATGTGCAGATAGAGAGGAATCGATGGCGATGACGGTTATTTGACGGCGGTGGGCATGGCTGGAGAGGTCGGCGGCGGCAACGGGCGTGGTTGAAGAGGTCAGCATCGGCGGCGGACTATGTTGTAGACGAAGGCAGCGTGACCGAAGAGGGATATCTGCGGCGGACTATGTTGTAGACAGAGGCAGCGCAACCAAAGAGGGATATCTGCATGGTGAATTTAGGGCTTGCTAAATAAGATAGATGGAAAGGGTTAAAGAGTTAATATATATATATATATATATTTGATTTTTAATTTATTTAAATAATTGTCATATCTTAATCGGCGAGCGAGTTGATAGAATGTATCATAATGCATTTACTTGGACATTGTTTAATTAAATTATATAAGAAAAGTATTTTATGGAAAACATCATAATAGTATTACATAGACATCATTTTGATATTATATACATCTTTAGAATTTGAATTTATACGATTTTAAAAGTAATTATTTGCAAAGGTTTTTGTTTTGTTTAAGAAAAACTTAATTCCGAAATTATCGGAGATAGTTACAATAAGTTTTTCTAATTAATTTTTTTTAATTAAATATCTTAATTAATTTTTTGAATTACCAAAATACCATCAATCAAACTTAATAATTGAATTGTCAGTATAATTGATCCAACAGATCAAAAATATTTAGGATCCTCTTGAATTTTAATAAACATCAAGCAGGACAATACCAAAATTCCTATAACTTTATATATATTAGTATTAAAAAGTGTCGGTGCATTCTCAATTTCCAATTTTATATTTATATTTCAATAACTGCAGTTTTTGGCAATTGGTGGGGTCTTAAGCACTTTTAATGACATTTCTATATTTAATTAAAATAATTAATTAATCCTTAGGGTGTGTTTGTTTGGGGATTTGGATTTTAAGTTGGGATTTGAATAGTAAAAATTTTGAATTTGAATAATTGTATGATGTGATATAAATAAGTATTGATGTGATGTTTTGAATGTAAAATTGATTTTTAGTATAATACAAAAAAATAAAAAATAGATGTTTGATTTGATATTTTTAGAGAAAAAAATTGGATAAATAATGTAAATCCAATCCAATCCTCCAAACAAACACACCCTAAATGCACCGATGAATATGAAGACAAAGCAAGACCTTTGGTGCAAATAAGTTTAAAATCCGAAGTATACAACAAAGTAAAGAACTAATAAATTATTAAAAACTCCCCAAGTTTTTTAAATATATACTCCTTTCGTCCCTTGACAATTTATTTATTTTTTTATTTTGGTTTGTTCCATAACAAAGTATTTATTTTATTTTTTTTTAGTAATTGTACTATCTACCTAACATTACAAATACCCTTTTAATTTACAATATATTACACAAATATCTTTACTTTTATATTATACAATACTAATATGTTTAAATTAGTCTTTTTACTTTTATTTCAACTTTATTTCAATATAATACTAATATTTCTAAAATTTCGTACAAAAAGCAAATAAATATATAGATATAGATCGGAAAGAGTATATATTTTCATTTTAATCATGTGTTTGGTATATATACCATACAATCTTATTGATTAGCATAATAAACCCAGATAGCTTATGATTGTATGTAACTTTTGAATTAGGATATCTACGAGGATTAAATAATATAGAACAGTTATTAAATATTGGGAGGTACAGGGACCCCGAGACCAGATGCATTAGTGTATGGGGTTGGAGAGTGATTTGTTTGGCCGGACTAGGGAGGACAGTTGGATTCCAGCTCTACAAGGGCTCCATGCAACTTTGATAAAGGATTATTATTATTATTATTATTATTATTATTTTAAATGTATATATTTAATAAATATTGATTAAATATATTTTTTATCTAAAAATATTATATATAATAAAATTAGCTGTTTTTTCTTTTTTTTTTTTCTTTTACAAAAGTTTATCAATTTGTACTATCAATTCTCAAAACAAAACAAATAATTTGTCTTATAGAATATTATATCAAATATATTTTATCCCTCTCACATATAGTAATATATTATATTTTTGGCAAAAAAATTAGATAGATAGTATTAATTAGAATAAACTATTTCCTTCGTCTCAATTAATGTTGTCCATGTTACTGTAAATACGAAAATTTAGGTAAAATATAATTAGTAAGTATACTAAACAAACTAAAATAAAATATATTGTAATATATGTGTGACGGAAATATATACTACTTCATCCGTCTCAATTAAAGTATGCACGTTACTGTAAATACAAAAATTTAAATAAAATATAATTAGTAAATAATTAAGAATTATATTAATAAAAATAATTATATATTAAGATAATTAAATAATTTAAATTAAAATTTAAAAAATTATAAATTATAAAATATGATTAAAGTGTATAATCATATAAAATATATCAAAATTAAATGAAGGTGGACAAATGGATCAAATGTAAAAAGTGAATTGATTGAAATAGACTGTTGGAAGATAATGAAATGAACAAAAATTAGAAACAAATAAAGCATAAAAAAATTAAAATTTAAAATCCAAAAATAACATGTGAAAGAAAACAAACACACAAAAAATAAAGGACTAAAAATTGTACTCTTTTTGTCCCATTATTATGTATCCTTTTGCAAATTGTACTCTTTTTGTCCCATAATTATGTATCCGTTTATTTTTTTTTTACGTAATATAAAAAATATTAGAATTATTTTGGAATGCAGTAGAAATAAAATAGAAATGACTAAAATAACCCTATTAGTATTGTGTGATATAAAAATAATGACATTTGTGTAATATATTATTCTCTCCGTCCCACATATCATGTCCACGTTATCGTTTCTGTCCGTCCCACATACTCTATCACTTTCTTTTTTTTGGAAAATGATTACACACTTTAATCTCGTTTTAAACTTTTTAATTTTTTTTTTAAAAAAAAATTAATTAAACTAATTAGTTATGTTAATATTAATTTATAATTATTTATATTATAGGATAATTATTTTCACTAATACATTCTTAATTATCTACTAATTACACTCCTCTTAAAATACCGTGTCTACAGTGTAGCAGACACGGTATGTGGGACGGAGGTAGTATAAGTTATACGGGTATTTGTAATGTTAGATAAATAGTACAATTACTAACAAAGAAAATAGATACTTTATTATGGGATAAACCAAAATGGAAAAATATATACTTTGTTATGGACGGAGAGAGTATAATACTATAGAGAAATTTAGGTGTTTAATTATGTCTTTGTACATGTAAAACATCTAACTAATTGTATCATCATAAAATTATTACTTATTCATGCATTAGTATTACATAAATACGATTATTATTACTTATTCATGCATTAGTATTACATAAATACGATTATTTTTTTACGCTTAAATTAAAATATATTTATACGGGCAAAAAAATATTTTACATTTATTTTTTTTACCTACTATTAATCTAATATTAATGGAAGAAGTATATTTTATTTATCCATTTATTGTTAAAAATTTGTATCTTGATCGATATAATTTATTGAATAATTATATCATAAATAAAAATACGAGGTTCATTACCGGAAATAAAAGATAAAATAAAGTTCAAATTATTAATGCCAAATCAATCACCGGTGGCATTCAATTTTAGAGACTAATAACGGCGGCGGCGGCGGCTCCCGAACAGCCAGAACCGTCTGTTCTGCATCTCCTCCAGTGACGGCGCGGCTGGACAGCGGCGGTTCTCGGAATTTCTTGCGGGGAGGAGAAGGGACATCAAGTTTATTCTCTGTCCAGGCAATTGTGTAAGATAGTTTTGATATTTTTATCTTACAAATATAGATAAAATAAATGTTATTAGAAAAAATAATTATATTTTAATATATATATATTGATTAAATAAATATAATAATTAAAAATATACATCGAATTGAATTGGAACAAAAAAATATATATATTTCCATTAATAGGCTTAGCACCAATATTTATGAAAATTCATTTAAATCAATAATAAAAAATACTTTGCTTTATTCTACAGTCATATTAATTATATGAAAACTCATAAAAATCAACAAATAATGTTATCAATTATACTCTCTTTGTCCCAATTAAAATAGTTATATTTATTTTTTTCATATTAATATTTAAATAGTATTAATTATTATATCAAAATATAATACAAATAAAAAAAATTAAACATACTTTTATTAATATCTTATAATATAAATATAATAATTACAAAATTATACAAATATAAAAATATTTTAATGCTAAGTGGACCATTAGATTGTCCCTTACTAACCATTAGACTGTCCCTTACCAATCACAATGACCATTCTCTCTCTCTTTCTTTTTTTTTTTTATTTTTCTTTATATATATATATATATATGAGTGGATTCATGTTCAACCTATAACTTTTTGTTATTATTATTATTATATACGCGATATTTTAATCCCTCCGTTCCATGTATTATGGGTCTATTACTATAGAAAATTTAGGTAAAGTATAATTAGTAAGTAATTAAGAAGTGTATTTAGTAAAAATCATTATCATATAATAAAAATAATTGTGGATTAAGATTAAGATAACTAAATAGTTTAATTAAAATTTAAAAAATTATAAAATTTAAAATTTAAAGTGAGATTAAAGTGTATAATTATATTTCCAATAAAAAAATGGATAAATTATATGGGACAAACGAAAATAAAAAATAGAGATAAATTATGTGGGAGGGAGTATTTAAATTCCAATTATCCTCTTAAACTTGTAAATTCTTATTGGGTATAAGGGTGTACTTACATCTGTTGGTTGACTCCGTCATAATTAAATAGATGAAGAACTAATGTATTAAATAATATATACTCCCTCATTCCCAAGAGTATAATCTTATTGTGTTGGACACGAGATTTAAAAAATATTAATATTATATTGGTAGTTGGTAAAAAATAAGTTTAAATGACTTTTTTGTCCTTGTGAGTATATTAGTGTAAAAAATAGTAGCAATTATGTAATAATAATAAAAAAATAAAAATAATTTTATGGTAACATAGTTATTTATGAAAATAACAAAAATGATAAATAAGACTATTATATTATGACGAATGGAGTATTAAAATTAGTATCATATATAATACATATTTTAATATCATATTATATAATAAAATATGAAAACAATATAGTCTAATTTTAGCAATAAATAAATTATACAACACAATCCAATATATAATATACATAACAAATATTCATACAATATATAATATAACATATTATATAATTTCATGTAACACAATATATGACTCAGACAACATATGTTTCTATACGACACATACTATGATATCTATTTTGCGATGAAATATTAATTGTTTCAAATTAGTGTACCAACTTAGTCATATTCTATCTGTTTTATAATGAAATATTAATTATAGAAGATAAAAATACTCTTATCAATAGTGTGTAATATAAAAATAATAATATTTATATAATATATTACAAATTATAAGATGTTTATTATGTTAGATAATTAATACAATTATTAAATTAAAAACAATATTTTTATTTTAGGACTAACATAAATAAATAAATAAATAAATAAGAAATAACACTTTTCTTATAAGACCGGAAAAAGCATTGTATCCGACCATACTAATCAGTATCCAAATAATTAGATTTTACCTTAATTAAATAAATCACATACGACCTAGCTGGCACTCACTACATACGTAGTAGGCATGGGATCCACAGCCCCAATTTTGCCCAGTCCCGCCAGCCCTGTTTAATACATATATATATATATATATTATAATTTTTTTCGGTCTATAATAATTGATATTTTTTTATTTGTCATATAAAAAGTGATATATTTTTATTTTTGATAAAATTTATTTAAAAAATAGAAATTAATTTAATTAATTATATAATATATAATAGAATTTAATCAAAAAAAATTTATTTTTATATATTCTTTAAAAAGATATTTTTATCTACGTTTAAAATTCATATTTTATATAAATTTAGTTTATGTTAATTATAAATAAATAAATATATATTTTTAATTTACTTTAATTATATAAAATTTTATTTTTTATGCAATGATATCTATATTGTATATATTTTTTTATTTTGATATAATTTTTAAAATATTTAATTATACATTCTAATTTTTTAAATTATAAATATTATTTAATTATATAATAATATTATTATTTTATTATTAATTAATTAATTATTACTCGAAAAAGATTAATTATTTTAAGGCATATATATATATATATATATTACCTTTGGACGACGGAGCTCCGCAAAATTGCGTGTACATACATGCATGTGCGAATGGACCACTGACAACTACCCACCGTTCAATATTTTTATTTATTTTTTATTTAATATTTTAAGATAAAATTAATTATTATATACTCATTCCGTCTTAACTATAGTGTCAGCTTTACTATTTAAAAATTTTAGAAAATATAATTAATAAATAATTAAAAATATATTAATAAAATTAATTAAAATATTATACAAATAAATATAAATTAAAATTAAAATAAATAATTAATTTAATAAAAAAAATTATAAATTATTAAATTTAAAATATGATTAAAAAAAGTACTATGAAATAATTAAAACATATTTTTTAAAAAATCTACAACTTTTTATTTTTTTAGACGATCTAACACACTCTAATATTATGGATTTAATATTTAAAAAAGTTAAAATAAAGATAAATTCAAAAGAGATACAAGAAAATTAAAAGCTGACAGTGATGCTCACATGCCTTCAGAAAAAGTTAAATAAATAATGAAAAGTTAAACCACCAACAACCAAAACGAAATAGTTATTACTATTATTATTATTATTATTTAAGAGAGAAAAAAAGTAATATCTCCGTCCGCTTTTGGGCGATATTATTTATTTTTTATGTGTTGATATTATTTATTATATTAAAATATAATATAAATTAAAAAAATTACAAAAATATTTTTATTAATGCTTTATAATAGTGATAAAAAATATTTGTATAAAAATTTATACAAATATAATTATATTTTTATGTCAAATATAATAATGCAAAAGGTAAATGTGACCGATAGAGTATTATTTTTCTTAAATTTTATTTTCTAATTTAAGGAAAGTTTTTAGCGTAAAATTTAAAAAATAATTACCCTCTTTCGTCCATTTTTAAGAGTCTCATTTACCTTTTGCATTATTTTACTTAATATTAAAAATATTCTTATATTTGTATAATTTTTTATACAAATATTCTTTTATTGGTATTATAAAACACTGATTGAAATATTTTTCTCAATTTATATTATATTTTGATATAATAATTACTCCCTCCGTCCCACATAATTTGTTTATATTTTCTATTTTCGTCCATTTTACATAATTTGTCATTTTCTTTTATGGAAAATTAATTATACACTTTAATCGTACTTTAAATTTTAAAATTTAAATTTTTTTAAATCTTAATTAAACTATTTAGTTATCTTACTCTTAATCTATAATTATTTTTATTAAATAATAATTATTTTCACTAATATATTTCTTAATTACTTAATAAGTATAGTTTACCTAAATTCCCGTGTCTATACACCCATATTACATGGGACAAATGAAATAATATTTAAAAATCAACACGTTAAAAAAAAAAAAAAAAAAAAAAAAAAAAAAAAGAAAGAAAGAGTAGATGAGTCCTTAAGCCATAGTAATATTTATTAGATACATTTACTAGATGAAATTAACTAATGAATTAAAGCCAAACACAAATCAATAATAATAGTACAGTAATACAATTCATATTTACCAGTTGATAATGAAGCTAATCACTCGCCATCATTCTCATACACAACACAAGCACAAATAAATATATATATATAATATATATATAGCGGATGCGATTCCCATATCATAAAACTATATATATTTTTAAAATTCGATATAAAAATCCGATGGTGGTACTTACTAATGGCGGCCGCGGTCGCCGCAGCTGTTGGCGTAGTCACACTTGCGTTTTTTGGAATCGACGTTCGGAGCGCTGATGCAACTGCCGTAAATGTTTCTACTGCAAAATTCTTTGGTAGGATTGAGGGAAACGACTGATTTTCGCTGCACTTGCTGGAGGAACCTTCTCGAAACTTCGGATTCCATCAGGAACTCGACCTCCGGTACCGATATTCGCGACCTAAAATAACCGCCGCCGCCGCCGCCGCCGAGAAATCCAGTGGCGTCGGAACCGGCGGCGCCGATCAGTAGTAGAAGGATTAAAAGGAGCGGCGCCGGAGAAATGTTGTGGTTATGTTTTGCCGACATAATTTTGGGGATGAGACGTGCAAATAAGAGAGGTTGATTTTTGGCTACTTAGAAATTTATAGGGGTGTATTTTTTATTTTTTTTTATTTTTATTTTTTTAATGTTATTGTAGCCACACTCTTTGTCCTAATATAATATTTTTATTTATTATTTTTGTCCGTTCCAAAGTAATAGTCTTATTTTTATAAATATTCATATCACCATAAACTACTACTACTTTTTCATTTTTATTACACAATTGCTACTACTTTTTACACTAATACACTCACAAGGACAAAAAAGTCTTTTATTTGTACTTTTTATCAACTATCAATACAATATCAATATTCCTTAAATATTGTGCCAAACACAACCCAAACTATAGTTTTGGGACGGAGGGAGTACTATATATTATCTCCGTCCCATAAGAAGGGCACAATTTGTTTTTTGTGTCATTTTAGTTAACATTCAAAATGTTATTATATTTGTATAATTTACTCTACAAATGTTATTGTATATGTATTATAAAATATCAATAGAGGTATTTCTATTTTTTATTTTTATTTGCATTACATATTGATATAATAATTAATGTTAAAGATAAATGCGCATAAAACTCATGATACTTTTTTTATGTGACATAGATAGTACTAAAATTAAAATACGTAAATAGTTTAATTAAAATTAAGAAAATTATGAACGATGAAATTTAATAGATGAGTAAAGTTAAGAAAAAAAAAAGTGAAAAATTATATAAGACATACCGAAATAAAAAATAGAGACAAACTATGTGTGACGAATGAATATTATAATTATTACTTCCACCATCTCAACTAAAATGTTCATATTACTGTAAATACATAAAGTTAAGAGATATAGTAAAATAAAAATATTTGTAAAAAATAAAATATTTTTAAAATAATTACTTTATAATTGAAAATTCCAAAATAGAAATACATACTCCCTCCGTCCCTTAACAATCTATCTATTTTTTATTTTGGTCCGTCCTATAACAAAGTATTCATTTCCTTTTCTAGTAATTGTACAACCTACCTAACATTACAAATATCATTCAAATTTACAATATATTACATAAATATCATTACATTTATATCATACAATACTAATAGGATTAATCTAGTCTTTTTACCTTTATTTATACTTTATCCAAATATAACACTAATATTTTTAAAATTTCGTACAACAAACAAATGAATATATTGATATTGGGAGGGAGGGAGTATATATTGAGTTATGAATGTAGTCTATTAAAATTAGGGTAAATCTGATAAATTTATTAGTGAGAAGGAAAATTAAAAGCGGACAGTGATGCTCACGTGCATTTATAAAAAGTACCCCTCGTCCCATGTGTCATATTCACGTTGTCGTCTTTGTCTATCTTATATTTCATGTCTTTTTTATTTTTTGGAAAATAATTACATACTTTAATTTTATTTTAAAATTTTTAATTTATTTTTTTAATTTTAATTAAATTAATTAATTATCTTAATCTTAATTTATAATTATTTATATTATAGAATAATTATATTTACTAATAAATTCTAAATTATCTACTAATTACACCTCTAGTAAAATATCATGTCTACAGGTATATAGGATAGAGGGAGTAATAAAGATATGAACAAACAAAATCAAATTATTATTATTATTACTTAAAAAAAAATGAAAAAAGTGATAATAGAATTGGACGAGAGAGGAAGTATTTAACATAACAAACAAACACGGTCTTACAAGTAGCAGCAGAAACTGAAGAGAGTAGAAATTAATCAGGTGTTAGAATGAGTTGAAGAGAGAGAAATTTATTGAACTTTTACAATTGCAAATCAAACACCAAACACTCGAGCAATATTTATAAGATGAAATTAATTAATTAATTAATATATATATATATATATTCATTAATTCGAGATATAATCCGATGGTACTTACTAATGGCCGCAGCCATTGATAATATTGCCGCCGTAGCTGCTGCCGAAAATGATTTGTTTTTAAAATAAAAAATAAAAAGAGTTCGGATACTAGTAAAAGGTAAATTTAATATTGAATAAAAAATTGAAGAAGTTGATTATTTAAAAACAGCCCCGGCATTTGCAGGTATTATCGTAGCCGCACTTACGTTTGTAAAATTTGCTCTTAGGTCCAATGCAACTACCGTATACAACGTCCTTACAAAATGGAATGTTGGCTATGGGTGGCTTGAGACCGATGCTTACTTTTCCGTCTAGGAAACTTCTAGAAGTTTCGGATTCCATTAGAAACTCCTCGTAGGAATTATCTCCGGCGGCGGTGGCGTTCGCTGGATTCCTTAAGCTTAAGCATTCTCCGGCGGTATTAATTAAGAGGAAAAGAATCAGGATGATCATTGCCATTGCCGCCGAATTATTATTATTTTTATTATTATTATTATTATTATTGTTGTTGTTGTTGTAAAAGAGATAGAGAGGATGTAATAGATGGGAGGAGATTGTGGTTTATTTATAAGTGAGAGCGGGTTCATGTTCGACCGATCTTATAAAAAATTTGTGGAGGAGTGTGAATTTAGAAAATTCGATATAAAATTTGATTGATTTTATTTATTAATTTATATAAATTTTTAGAGACTTGACGACTTATTTATTGATTTACATTCATTTCATAATAAATGATAGGATTGTGAAATATATATATATATATTATTGATTTATTTCTGATTTTCTGTAAACTCATGTGAAAATATGTATGAAATAAACTTGTATATAAATAAATAAATAAATAAAATATTCAAATTATTTAATAAAAATATCAAAAATATAGTACTCCTAGTTTTTTTTAAAAAAAAATATATATATACTACCTTTGTCTTATAAAAATTTTGTTATTTGTTCTTTGCGTATTAAAATATTTTTATATTTTATTATATTTATAATATACAACACTAATAAAATGTTTTAGTCTTTTTTTCTTGATTTATACAACATTTAATATATTAATTAATATTCAAAAACCTACCCATAAAAAACTAAATGACAATCTTTTTAAGAGACAAAAAAAGGGAGGGAGTATTATTATTTATATATTTTTCTTATAAAAAAGAAAAAGAAAAGCAAATGTTTAAATAAAATCAAAATCACAATTCATGATTTGAAAAAAAAATAAAAATAAAAGAATATTTTTTTAAAATAATACTTCATCCGTTCATTTTCTATTGTCCTAAAGTATATTTACACGATTTTTTTAGGTGATTGTCTTTTTGTTATGAATGGACAAATTTGCCCTTAAGTGTATGGTAGAGATTAAAAGTAATAAATGAATGAAGGGTAAAAATGTAAAATTTGTGTTTAAAAAAGGAAATAGGACAATAGTTGTTGGACGTCCCAAATAGAAAAATAGGACATTAGTTTGTGGACGGAGGGAATAATAAATATAAACAGCAGTTCAAACATAAACCATCGAAATTGAAATCAATAAATACAAGTCCAAATCGTGACTAATTAGATAATTCAGTTTCAATTTGATATTTTGACAAACAAAAACGGCCGTTCGAACAGTTTCGATAAATATAATTGTGAATCATCGATTTTAGATTCGAACCGGAAGTTTATTGCTTTTTTTTATGACATATAATATATAGATATATAATTCACTTTTACCGTAATGACAATGTGGTGTATCCTAGAGCGGATTTATTATGATAAAATGTATCTCATTTGTCAACCAGATTGATTTTTGTTTTTCTACAAAAATTATGCACTTTTTATTAATAGCAAATAAGTTTTACATACTTTTTAATTTATACCATTCAATATTTTATTTATTTACATATATACCAGAAATATCTACCTACTTAATTTATCTCCTTTTTTTTTTTATATTTCATTAATTTATTCATATATTTTTTTAAAATATTGTTACTTTATATTACAATCAATCAATATAATATTATATTTATTAAATTTCATATATAGCTCATATGAGTATATTTTTTATGAACGGTGGAATTAATATATTTTAAATATTATATATACAATTAAAATTAATATTTTTATATAAAAATAATGTATTTAAGTTATGAGGATTTAACAATGCCTATTGGCCGAAAATTCCTTCTATATAGTTTCTTTATACTCCTTTCGTCCCATATATTTTAGGTGTGTTACGGTAGATACGAGAATTTAAGTAAAATATAATTAGTAAATAATTAAGAAATGTATCAGTAAAAACAATTATATATTAAGATTAAGATAAACAAATAGTTTAATTAAGATTAAAAAAATTATAAAATTTAAAACTTAAAATGTGATTCAAGTGGATAATTATATTTTCAAAAAAAAAATAACAAGTTATGTGAGACGGAAGAAAATATAAAATAGAGACAAATTATGTGGAACGGAGAGAGTATGTGTGGTTGAGATTCAATAAAATTTATGAATCTTTAAAGTTTATAATACTTAAATATTTTTAAAAAAAAAAATTTAAGGATTTTTTAATTTTTTTTTATGTACAACATACATCAAAATTTTAACACTTTTAAAAATCAATATAGAATACTTCTAGATTTATATGTTTTTTTTTTTTTTTTTTATATTCCTTTAAAAGTTTTCATGTTTTCGAATCAAAATTATACTCTTATGTCCCATATATTTTGGGATTATTATTGTAGATACGAGAATTTAAGTAAAGTATAATTAGTAAGTAATCAAAAAATATATTAGTTAATATAGTTATTATTTAGTAAAAATAATTATATATTAAAATTATGATAACTAAATAGTTTAATTAAGATTCAAAAAATTCTAAAATATAAAATTCTAAATGCGATTAAAATATATAATCATATTTATAAAAAATAAAATGACAAATTATATAAGACGGACAACAATTAAAAAAAAAAATACAATTTATGTTGGGACGGAGGGAATATCTAATAGTTGAGAATGATTTGCATTGTACTAAGTTACAGATTGAATTGAATTTTGAACATCATTTTAATGGTTAATTAATTTTAAATTTTTAACTAAATTCAATAATATAATTTTAAAAAATATAATGCCTTAAATCATAAGGTCGAGTATTGAATAATATCATCTACCTAAGGGTCCCAAAATGCTACAATTAATAAGGACAATTTAAAGTTAGGTGAAATTTCTCTTTTATTGTAATAAAGCATGCTTGGCCATGAGATGTCACTTGCAAATTTGTTAACTATATTTTAGAAATATTTTTAATATAAAATATATAGATATTTGATACTCTACTATTTAAATAGAAAATAAATTTTTTATTTAATATTATAAATAAATATATATTGAATATAATACTTTTAGTAGATAAGTTCTAATATAAAATATGCAAAATTAAATTAAAAAATAAAAAATAATAATAATAACCAAAAAATGCATGAGTGTGTTTTGATTCTATTTTTGCATCATGTTTTATCATAAAGAAAAACACACACACATATATATATATATATATTTTCAAAAGAAAATATTAATATATTATATATATATATTTATTATTTTTATATTATCTATAATTTTCTATACTTCACACAAAAAGTTATTTCTTCAAATAATTTTAAAATACATAAAATTTGTGACATCATGGTCACAAATTTACTTTCTACACCTAATTTGTCCCACTTTATATTAGGTCATCTCTTACTGAATAAAAAAAGTATTTCCTTCGTCCCACCTAATTTGTCCAATTTAGTTTAAACACGAAGTTTTAGGTATTTTATAATTAATAAATAATAAAAAATATATTAGTGAAAATAATTATAATTTAATAAAATAATTATAAATTAAAATTATATAATTAAATAATTAAAATAAAATTAAAAAATTATAAATTATAAAATTTAAAATATAATTAAAATGTATAATTATATTTCAAAAATAAAAAATAAAAAATTATGTAGTACATACAAAAATATAAATAGCGGACAAATTAACTAATAAATAGGAAGATAATTTTGAGTAAATAACTATATGCATGCATTGATCCAACGGCTACGATCTATTACGGAAAGATCCAACGGCCAAAGACTTTTCTATTATGACAAGACAAGTCATCAAACTATTCATGCTTCTGTATCGTTGCACATCTATAATTAAATTAAATATTTTGCTCGTTCCAAAAAAAAATAAATAAATAAAATAAAATAATATTCTTCTTTGTCTCATTGAAAGGTTATCATTTTTTATTTTCGTCTGTCCCAAAAATAAGATTATGATTTTCTAATTTACTAATTATATTACCTACTTAACATAATAAATATCATTTCAACTTACAATATATTACACAAGTGTCATTACTTTTATATTACACCATACTAACAGGGGTACTTTTATCTTTTTTTACTACAATCCAATATAATATTAATATTAAAAAATCTACGTGCAAAAAGCAAACGGCACCTTTCCAACGGGAGGGAGAGAGTATTTATTTTTAAATATACACCTTTCGTTCCGTTGCAAGGTTATTGTTTATTTTTTGTACATAGATTTTTTAAAATTAGTATTATAATAGGTTATAGTGAAAAAAAATACCCTTATTAGTATTGTGTAATATAAAAACAATGACATTTGTGTAATATAGTGTAAGTTGGAAAAATATTTATTATGTTAGATAGGTAGTATAATTACAAAAATTAGGAAATGATAATTTTTTTTTGGGACAGACGAAAATAAAAAATAACCACCTTTTAATGGGACAGAGGGATTATTATATTGTTTTAATATTAGTATTATGTTAATTTTATAGTAAAAAAAATAAAAACTCTTTTGTAATATAAAAATAATAATATTTGTGTCATATATTTTAAACTGTAAGAATATTTATTATGTTAAATAAGTAGTACAAATATTAAATTAGAAAACAATACCGTTTTTGGAATAGATAGATGAAAAATAAAATCCTTCTTATATATGCGGTACAATTGATATACATAAAGACTATTATACCTCTTAACATTATGATATTAAGTGGTGTTATTTAATAGCATTTGTGTAATATTATATAAAGGGTGGGGTAATTTTATATTTTAGTAGAAGGTACATTTACTAAAAAAAATGGATATATATGCGATAGACAGACTAAAATGACAAAATTGATATATTTGCGATGGACAGACTAAAATGGCAAAATGAATAGATTGAATGTGGACAAAGGGAATAATATATTATAAAATAGAAATATTTGTAAATAAATATGGAGTTCATAGTACTAAAAGAAATATACGATAACATAAGACAGACGAAAATAAAAAAATATATACAAGAAGAAATGAGTCAAAATATCTCATTAGTTCAAAATTAATATTTGATTGTAAATTCACGACTGATTATATAAGTTTTATACAAATACAAATGTTAGAATATATAAATAGTCATTCCGTTCACAGTTTTTAAATGAATTGATTTTTAGTGTATGATATAGGAAATTGCGTCAAAAATATAAAATATGTAATACTTACGTCCAGTTTTAAGAGTCCATTTTACTTTTTGTGTGTTGATATTTGAATATTAATTATTATATTAAAACATAGTACAAATTAAAAAAAATAAATTGCAAAAATACTTTCATTAATGTCTTATAATACTAATAGAAGAATATTTATACAAAAATATTATACAAATATAAAGATATTTTTAATGTTGAATACAATGACGTAAAAGGTAAATATAACTGTAAGAAGTGAACGAAAATTATATTATTTTAAATTGAATATTTATTGTAACACATATTTGAAGTTTTCTTTTTACTTTTTGACTTTTTGTATAATGTATTATTATTATTGAAAAATCGTAATTAAAATATTTATTGAGAGAACAAAGCCCACGGATGTAAAGTTATTATTATAATTATTTTAAAATTTTATCATATTTAAAATATATTCTTATTCTAAAAATTTTAAATTCAAAATCACTGACATTTTGAAATACTATGATTCATTACTGGACTCGGCCCAGTTTATATGTAAGGCCCAACAATACTTAGTTAAATTCTTTAGTAGAATATTTATTTGATTTTGGTTTCAATTTAAATTTTGACATTATATTTTAGATATATATATATATATATTTATGAAAATTGCATGAATATAATATTATTGTTTTAATTTGAATCAAAACTAATTATCCCTTCTAATATTTAAAAATAATTCCATTTTACTTTATATATATATATATTTTTGGGTTATTGTACAATCTTCACATATTAATAAAAACATAATACTATACATGTAAAAATAAAACACTAATACAAACCAAACAAGATACCATTGGGTTTGGGTTTCTATTTAATTTTCTATTTTAATTTAAATAATATTTGAATAAGATATTTTATAAAATAAAATAATTATGATATAATATTAAATTGTGAGAAATTATACTTCTACCGTCTCACTTCTCATATTCACCTTCTTATTTTCGTCCGTCCAACTTATTTTATCATTTTCTTTTTTTTTTGAAAAAAATTATACACTTTAATCTTATTTTAAAAAATTTAATTTATAATTTTTTAAATTTTAATTATACTAATAAGTTATCTTAATTTTAATTTATAATTATTTTTATTATAAGATAATTTTTTTTACTAATATATTTTTAATTATTTACTAATTATACTCCTCCTAAATTCTCATATCTATAGTAAAACGGACAAAATATTCGAGACGGAGGGAGTATATTAAAAAGAGAAATCTCAAAGAGAACAATAAATACTTGATTTTAATTGTATAAAAATATTAAATTGAAATGAAACCTTCAAGATAGTTTTGATTTTGGCTTGGTCACCTTCAATCGATTTGTTTAATTTTGATTTGAAATTGAAATTGAAATTTATTTTAAATGGTATATGAATCGAATATAGCGGTTCCTTCTGGTCTTAGAAAATGTCCGAAAAAACCTGCTAAGGAACTACCGCCGAACAAATATTCAAATTCATGAATCGTATTCGAATCGAAAATTTTTGATTAAATATTTATAATATTTATAAAGAATTCAAACTAAACAAAATAAATAAATAAATAAATAAATAAAAAACAACTAAAATTCCAATTAAATAAAAATATTTGCAAATAATTAAAATCAAATAATTATTAATATAAAATATAAACATAATAATATAAATATATTTATTTTAGTTTGGTTAACAAAAAAATATCAAAACTAAATCATAACGAACAAATATAAATATGCATTATTTTTATTCGAATCGAATATGCTCGATTAATTCAAACTTCGATTCGATTTAGCAATTCGATTCGAGTTTTTTTTGCCCATGTTCTCGGAGCATGTACTTACTAATTACAATAGTCGGACAAATTTGTTTAAAATGGTAAAAATTGTGTGCTTTTTTGTGTTTTGGTTTGAATGAAATTTTTTTATATGAAATATAAAAATATATATAAATAATTAATACGTGTAATATGTTACTTCTTTCGTCCCAACAAATTTGTTTACTTTAATTGATATATAAAATTTTAGGTATCATGTAATTAGTAAATAATTAATAAGTGTATTAATAAAAATAATTATGATATAATGAAAATAGCCGAGTCATTGAGTTTTAGATATTATATAATTATTAAGTAATTAATAAATAAATTAGTAAAAATAATTATAGATTAAATCTAAAATAACTAAATAATTTAATTAAAATAAAAAAATTATAAATTTAAAAATGTGATTGAAATACATAGTTATATTTTACTCCATCCATCCAGCTATAAAATATATATATTTCTATTTTGAGACGTCCAATTATAAAGTAAACATTTCATTAAATACCTTATTTTTTTTCACAAATACACGTACTTTACATCAAATCATTACTTTTACACCAAAAAATAAGGCAAAAAATGTCATTACACTACTTTTAACTATCCATTATAATTAAAATATTATTATTTCTTAAACACCGCGTCAAAACTACTTGTATACTTTATGTGTTGACGGAGGGAATATTTTTTTTAAAAAAAAAGACAAATTAAATGGACGGAAAACAATAAATTTTTTGGAAAAATTTATTTAAAAGTTTTTACAAAACGAACAAAGCTAAAACGAAACACAACCAAAATTGTTTAGATAGAGATTTTTTTGGAGATTTTTAAAATTTTTAAAAAAATAAAATTTAATACTATGTAATTTGGGGAATGTTTGAGAAATAGTTTTTTTAAAAGCTTTTAACTTATTGAACAACTTTGACTGTTTGATCAGTCAAAAAACTAATTTATGTGTTTGGTAAATTAGATTTTTGGAATAGCTTTTTGGACCCAAAAAACTAATTTTTGAAAATCTAACTTACCCAACGTTTTGAAATAGTTTTTTTTTAAAAAAAATTTATTCCTTATATGCCCTTAAAAATTTATTATGTATTTTACACAAATAAATATATTTTGATTTTTTATTAATTATATTAAAATATTTTATTATAAAATAGCTTTACTTTTATAAATTTAAAATAATTAATTTTTATATAAAAATTATTTTAATTGTAAAATATATAAATTTATTAAAATCAACATAAAATAGAAAATATAAATATAAATAATTTATTTTTATATTAAAATTACATTCTATAAATTTTATACTAAAAATAAATTAAATAAATTAAATTTATTAAAAATTATAGTTATAATGAACTAATCGATAACTAACATAATAAATATATATACACGAAAAATTTATTATTTTATATTTTATATTATTTTTAATAGAAAAAACTATTTATATATTTTAATAAAAAAATATTATTATTTAAAATTTAACTGTAATAAAAATAAATACTTTTATAGCACTTTTACAATTTTTAATAACTAATAACAAAAAAATTTTAAACATTCTAAACTCAAGAGAACATAATTGAATATATTAGAAACAAAAATAAAATAAAAATATCCTTAATTGTCATTTTACGTATAAACAGCTAATATCAAACAATTAACAATTGTTTTACCAAATATTTTAATACAAACAACTAATCGAATCAGTTAGTCAAACTAGCTAATTGAATCACCTAACAGCTAATTGAATCAGTTAACAGCTCTAAGCTAATTGCCAAACACGCCCCTTTTTATGAAATAAAAATGTATTTGATGTGATATTTAAAAAAAAAAAAAAAAAAAAAGTTGCGAGTTCCAAGTACGGACAAACTTTATGCAACGTGATAATTAATTTGTAGCTATGTAAACTAGGGGTATATGTGTAATATCACATACAAGGCTTGCTTGGGAAGTCAGTAGAAAAGACAAACACAATGCCTATTGAGGTTGGTTCGTTACGTCTGCGGCGCTGAAGAGGACCGCACAGTCTCCATCTCCTTTCCTCTCTTCGCTCGTGGAGATTCTTCCTCCCTGAAATTCACGACCTTCTGCTTCTGTGGAGAAGAATCAACGATCGCAAGGTCAACTGGATGGACGTTTAAATTGCGGAGAAGCTTCGTAAAATCATCCGTTTTTGAATGGGAAAGAAGCAGCACCTGGATTGGACTTCGCGATCGATTATGTCTAGTGGAAGTGAAAGAGTTTCGCTCTTAAGAAAAGAGGTCCATATACATATATATATATATAATTTCGTCTTTGAGGGAGTTTTTTAGTGCTCGAATGGGTTTTCGACTAAACTCCTTGAGATTGGATGGTTTATAGGATTAATAAGCTTTCATTTGGATTTAACGTTGTTTTGGTTGATTTCGGTAGATAAATTATGTGATTTTGAGGATTTTATGCGTTGGGTGTTTCTATGTAGTGAAATGGAAATCTGAAAATGATTCTCGCGCAAATTCTTTATTCCCTCGTTGAATTTTTACCGTGAAATGGAATCTGCAGTGACAAGTCAATTCATGAAATTTCTTTTTAAAGGAAGAACTCGATTATGTGATACAAAGATGCTAAGTTTTGGAGCCAAATGGCTTTCTATTTACGTAAAGGAGTTAAATCTTGATTTAATATTATAATCTAGATTCATATTTTACAATCTTTTATGTTCTAGTATTTTCTACTTGTGATTAACCATTCCACAAGTCTACTCTTGCTCACCTTGGGCTTGATAAGACATGTTAAGTGGAGCTATCTGCACCTCACATTATATACTTCTAACGAATCATGACAGGGACCGAAGAAAGATGAGGATAAAACACCTGGCGATAACCCGGAAACAGATCTTGAGCAAGGAGATCAAGTAGAGGTATTCACTGTTAAAGAAACCGATCCTTGCACACCCTAAATTCTAACATTATTTTGGAGGATAGCTTGATGGAATTTGTTGAGTCCTCCATAAATTTCAGGCAGCCAATGTTGGATTTTCCAGGGTATTCCTCCTGGTGAGTGAAAATTTTAAGCATTTTATGCCACATAAGCAATGTTTACTATGATTCTTGTTTTTGTTGACAATTATGCTGGAACAGGCAAAGCCTGATGCAGGGAAGCTATTCATCGGTACTATTGCATTGTTGATAGCATCCACTACTAGCCTTCTCATAGTAAGTCACTCCTTATGTACTTCAAAATATTGTATAAGTTAGATGAATATTAATTACCTACCTAAGCTGGAAAGGTTTGATGATGTGTATAGTTTTTGTAAATGATTCAGTTCTTGACATGAGGTTTTCTTGTGCTGCAGCCTAAGTTTGGTGGTATGATAATTGACATTGTATCTAGAGATATAAAGACTCCCGACGAGCAAACTCAGGCATTAGATGAAGTCAAAAGCACTATACTGGCAATCTTTTTGATTGTTGTTGTCGGGTACATGACACCAACATCTGGCTTCTATACAGTTCATTAAGGATCTCTTTGAGAACTATATTGTATAACAAAACTTCCTTTTAGTTCTATGTCCACAGCACTTCGTACATGGTTATTCTCATCAGCTAGTGAAAGGGTTGTTGCTCGTCTGCGGAAGAACTTGTTTAGCCATCTAATGCAGCAAGTATGGTCTCTGTTTCAGCATGATATCAAGAAAAAAAAAACTGCAATATTGAATCTTATTCGAGGAAAAAAGAGTTCACCTCATTATGTGCTAATGTACCATCAATTCCCTTCAGGAAATAGCGTTCTTTGATGTTACTAGGACGGGTGAACTTTTGAGCAGGCTGTCTGAGGACACTCAAATCATCAAGAATGCTGCAACCACAAATCTATCCGAAGCCTTGAGAAATGTGACCACTGGCTTGATTGGGGTTGGCTTCATGTTTTCATCATCGTGGAAATTAACATGTGAGTTATTCATATGCATGCTCAACAATAACAGAGATCTTGCGTGCGAATTACTGATGTCTATGATTTTCCAGTGTTGGCTTTAGCTGTTGTCCCTATAATCTCAGTTGGCGTTCGCCAATTTGGGCGATACCTCCGTGAGCTATCACACGCAACTCAAGCTGCTGCTGCTGTAGCTGCATCAATTGCTGAGGTATTATCACACATCACAAAGGACACTATTTTACAGATTGACTATTAGCTGAGACACCATGCGGCTTCAAATTTAGGAATCATTTGGGGCCATTCGTACAGTAAGATCTTTTGCTCGAGAGCAACATGCAATCTCAGGATACTCAGAGAAGGTTGATGACACACTGACGCTTGGACTCCGACAAGCAGTGAGTTCTTTAAGAAGCTGCCTTATATATATGATTGAACAAAGCAGTGGAAAGCCTAAGATCATCGACCAGTTGTTTTGAGATTATCCATTGTTTGATGCAGAGAATGGTGGGTTTGTTCTTTGGAGGATTGAATGCAGCATCGACTTTGTCTGTCATTGTAGTGGTGATATACGGAGCTTACTTGACAATAAT
Source organism: Andrographis paniculata (assembly GCF_009805555.1). Lineage (NCBI taxonomy): Eukaryota > Viridiplantae > Streptophyta > Magnoliopsida > Lamiales > Acanthaceae > Andrographis > Andrographis paniculata. Next base: position 5,317,255 of record NW_026137624.1, read on the forward strand.
GGGCCACTTAACTGCAGGAGCTCTAACATCCTTTATCTTATACAGTCTCACAGGTAACAACACTTGCTTAATTACTAATTACTATGTGTGACACTAAAATATATACATCAGCACTTCATAGTAGTGAGGCAAATCAAATTGCTTGATTTCTTTTGATTTACAGTGTAAATTTGTGACTATATATGTATATATACACACTTTAACTGGAAAATTTCTACACTGCAGTTGGATCATCAGTATCTTCGCTGTCAGGACTATACACCACTGCAATGAAAGCTGCAGGGGCTAGTAGGAGAGTTTTTCAGCTTCTGGACCGTGTCTCGACCATGCCTAAATCGGGTGATCAATGCCCTGTCAGGTCAATTCTTGCTGCTGTTGAACTTCCCCAATTAATAGGCAGTGGAGGAGTGTTTGCAAGAGTTCTTGGTTGAGTATAGGCATCTGATATATATGCTCATGTGAATTGGACATAGATTTTAATGAATATAGTATTATATTAGTTGATTGTGTATAAAGAGTATTTTGGGAAGTGTGTATAGGTGAGTTTATAAAGAGAGAAAATTTGGATAAATTGAGTGTAGAAGGTTTTTTTTTGTTTTTGCTATAAATGGAATATGTATATTCTACGCGGACAAACAAAAAAGCAAAGCATGCATAGATTTGGTGGATGAAGGGGATATTATTACAATTATTATTGTTTTTTTTTGCACAGCAATCCAGATGGAGATGTGGAAATCAATGATGTATGGTTTGCGTACCCCTCACGTCCGAGTCACATGGTTCTCAAGGTATATCATAGATACATGTTCGTCTATATACTTCTTTATCAATCAGTGAGATTTTAAGAATGTGTTTATTCATCCGATAACTCACTACTTTTGAATTGACAAATAATGTCTAATTTACAGGGCATAACTTTGAAACTCAGCCCGGGATCAAAAGTTGCTCTAGTCGGTCCTAGTGGTGGAGGAAAAGTACTACTCTCAACTTTCTTCTTTTACTCACGACCATTCTTGCAGATTTTTACGTCTTTTCAGGACTTCTTTATGTGTAACATCTTCACATAATGTTCGATTGGTTGATGCAGACAACGATAGCTAACTTGATTGAGAGGTTTTACGATCCAATAAAAGGGACAGTTACACTGAATGGAGTTTCTTTAGTCGAAATCTCCCATGAATATCTACACCAAAAGGTAAACAATGTCATGACTCCTTTACAGCTGTATCGAAAACCTCAATTTTCGTGTGCTACATTCATATTGAAATTTCCTTGATCGAAAGTTATTTAAGTAATTGTCCTAATGAAGGTTTTACATTGTCACGTTCTACAGATAAGTATCGTGAGCCAGGAGCCCGTCCTTTTCAATTGTTCAATACAAGAAAACATCGCCTACGGCTTTAATGGCGAAGCGACTGACTCTGACATAGAAAACGTAGCTGTATGTTCGATTATCCTCGACCTTCGCTCGGCTTTTCAAAACATTATTTTCATCCTTAATGCTAATATAATATGTCTCTCAACGCCACTGCAGAAAATGGCTAATGCTCACGACTTCATAACATCCTTCCCGGAGAAATACAAAACCATTGTAGGTGAACGTGGACTGAGACTGTCCGGAGGTCAGAAACAAAGAATAGCAATTGCAAGAGCACTCTTGATGAACCCTAGAGTTTTGCTACTTGATGAGGCCACGAGCGCCCTCGACGCAGAAAGCGAATACCTCGTTCAAGTAAGAAAATTAAGAAAATTTTTAACTAGCTTTGCTCGACAATTCTTTCTAAGACTAGTTCCGTACGGTATATTGAATTTCATACAGCATATCATACTGAAATTTTTGGTACGATATTTTATCATATTGAAAATTCGGTATGTCAGATATATATAGAGGATCAATATAATTTGGTATATCAAATTGCTCATACGGTATTTGTATATATTGTTTCATACCGAAATAATAAATTTAGTATCAATATACTGAATTATCGGTATTTACCAATATATCGAATATCAAGTTCTCAAAACGATATACGGTATTTTTGGTATGTATTATTATCATACAGAAAGATTCAGTATACCAAAATTTCTATAATTTTTATATTTTTTCAGCCTATATGTTCGGTATTTTAATAATTCGCTATTTTTTTCCACATCTAATGTTTTTTCACATGCACCCATATATATATGTATATATATCGACAGGATGCAATGGATTCGCTAATGGAAGGGCGGACTGTTCTAGTGATCGCCCACCGGCTTTCGACTGTGAAGAGCGCCGATACGGTTGCAGTGATAGCGGACGGGCAGATCGCGGAACTCGGCACCCATGATCATCTTCTTAGCTTGAATGGTATCTACACTGCACTTGTGAGCAGGCAACTACAGGCACCTAGAGAGGATCATGCTTTGGTCGAATCCTGAGAGAAATTTGCACGTAGCTTGCTTCTCCCACATCGAATGTTGTGTGTCTAATTGGTGTCTAATAATCACGAAAATGTCGTGTCTATGTTTTTGTTTTGTTTTTTTTTTTTTTTTTTTTTTTTTTTTTTTCTAGAATTTATGTTTACAGCATCGAAGAGTTGAACAGTTTAAAGTTACTACTAGCAATGAAACCTTTTGATACTTCTATGTGTTTTTTATTTTGTTGCCGGACAGTGCTAAAATACACTATATCTTCATTACATAGTTTCCATTTAACAAAGCACAACATGCCATAGTTGAAATTATCTGTATCTGTTCAGGTTCTATCTATAGGATATGTTGTATATGCATATGGCTGTTTGAAATTAGTGATAGTATGTATGATGTGAATAATTATAATATCAATTTAGACTGCCTACCACAGCGCTCATAATTTAGACTGCAGACCTTGTGTTTATCCGGCTTACCATCCCCGCTCATTTGATTGGATCAGTATTCTCTCCATCCTATATCAATTTGCTTTTTTACGGAATTTTAGATATAAAGATAAATAGAGTTAATTAACCCTATTAGTATTGTACGATATAAAAGTAATAATATTTGTGTAATATATTGTAAATTGGAAGGGTATATATAATGTTGGGTAGAAAGTACAATTACTTAAAAACGAAATTGATACTTTGTTACGAGACATATCAAAATAGAAAAATGGATAGATTGTTAAGGGACGGATGAAATATATTTCAGTATATGTTGTGTTATAAGATAGTATATATGATGAATTATAAATATGTTGAGATGTGTATAAATATTAGCATATGTTGATTAGGTAAATCAGCACTATCTTGACTTGACCGGATAACAGTTGATCCTAACCCATCAATTTTTGTGATATATTTATACGTTCCTTAACAATTTATTATCTTGGTTCATTTCATAACAAATTATTCATTCTTTTTAGTAAGAGTACTACTATCTACTTAATATTATAAATACTTTTATAATTTATAATATATTATACAAATATCATTATTTTTATATAATACAATTTACTTTAGTCTTTTTATCGTTATTTTTACTAGGTGTATAATATTAATATTCCTTAAACTTCAGTGTAAAAAATAAATTGATAAATAGATATGAGACTGAAGGAGTATTATATTAATATAAATGATAGTACTATTTGTTATATCATATGTATTATGTTGGGTGTCTTTGTTTTGTGAGATTATTTAATTTTATTTTTTTTATGTGATATATATTGTGTATGAACTATACAAATAATTAACGTGTGATATATTAATATTTTTAAAAATATATATATATATATATATGCATTTGTTGTTATAAGAACACGCCCATTGAATTTGATAATATAGTACAATAGTTGATTTATTATATTTCGTACATATCTTCGAATTTAGATTTTATTTACATTAATATTATTATATTGTTTTTTTATATTAGGTACAGTGTAGTATTATTATTAAAATATATTTGATTAATTAATTAAGTAAAAAGAAATATCAGTAATTAAAAACAAAAATATTATCCTAAGACATTTTTTAAACTAAAATAGAATTTTTTATTTTTTTTTATAAAAAAAACCCAAACAAATGGTAATTTTATGTATTTCAAGATGCACAAATTTTAATAATGAAAAAACTATTTGACACCATAATTAAACAAACACATCCTTTAAATTTTGGATAATTACACTTTTGTGTAATACTAACAATTTCATCAAATTAATCTTCCTGCCAAAAATATGGAAAAAAGCAAAAAATAAAAATAAATAAATCCTATTATTTCATTAAATACCATTTCAAAGTATATTTGTATATCATAATATGCATAGAAGAATGTTTATAATTTTGTAAAACATTGGAAAATATTTAATAATAATAATAATAATAATAGGGATGTATTTCGCCCTACATAAAGCCCAAAGGCCACGGCCCACGAGATTCACATCCCTTATAAATAGAGCGCTGATTAGGGTTTTCAATTTAGCCTCGCCGTCGAAGACCGCAGCAGCAGCAGCAGGAGAGTTCTCACCGCCGGAATCGACAATGGTTAGTCTTCTTATTCCGATAGCTTCTCTCTCCCGTCTGTAAATTCCGATTTGATTTATCCGTTTTGGAACGGAAATTTATGTGGAATTCGCCAACCTTGCAGCCGTCGCACAAGACGTTTGTTATAAAGAAGAAGCTAGCGAAGAAGCAGAGACAGAACAGGCCGATTCCGTACTGGATCCGGATGCGGACCGACAACACTATTCGCTACAACGCCAAGCGCCGCCACTGGCGCCGCACCAAGCTCGGCTTCTAAGCCGTAATTTTCGATCCTCTTTTACTTACGCTTTTGATTTTAAATGTTAGTATCGGACCGAGAACGTGTTTCTGTTGTTACGATGCGTTAGAATTTGCTTGGCTATTTTGACCAGGATTTCGACGGAACGTATTTATCTTTTTGTGCACTTTCAAGAGAATTGATTCAGTTTTTGTTTTGGAGCAATTAGATGTGTTTTGCTTGCTGGTAGATAACACCAAACATCATATGTATAATCTTCATCGTGTTTGTTTGAGAAGATTAATAAGTCACGAAGATTTCTTTTAGATTGAAACAGAACTTTTAACATCACGAAGAATCATCATCACTTTGTTTGTTTGAGAAAATTAATCAGTAGTGATGATTTGTTGCAATTGAAATCAAGTATCATTGTAGAATCAATACTGAAAATTAGCACTTTGTTTGAGAAAATTAACAGTCACTGTATATGTAGCTCTGTGATGGATTGCTGTTGGATTAAAACGTCCAGTTGAGGAATTCTTTGCTCGATCCTCATTTGAGAAAATAAGTGAAGCCATGAATTATATATTTGCTCTTTCATGGTGAATATTTGTTGTTACTAACGTTCTCATGTTTTGATTGTAAAGGTGTTTTGAAATTTCATTCATTTTTGAAATAAAAGATTATTTAGCTTTATAGTGTAGTGTAGTGGTGGTTAAAACCCTAATGCTGAAAATTATATATCTAATTCATGTTGGCTGTGTTTACATCTACAATTTTCTACCTGATATTATTATTTCAATTTTTTTTCTTCCATTAACAATATCAAATTAAACATTTATTTTTTATTTATTATATTATACTAAAATTTAAATTTATTTTTAAAATATCATTGATATATATTATTATTATCAAAAAATTATTTTAATTCAAATTTTTACTATTCAAAATCAAAATAAAAAATTAAAATTTTATATAGTAAAAGCATTCGTTGTGTTTTCGACTTATGCCAATGTTTGTAGCCATTATTTTACAATGGGGAAATTGAACAAAAGAGCCTAGCCGTACAATAATTTCCCAACGTATTCAGGCTCTTAGGTTATATTTTGTGGGATTTATTACAGGTTGTTCCTATTCATTTTTTTTTTTCTTAATAAATATTATTTATTTTATATTCAAAATATTACATTAATTTTTATTTATATCCAAATTCAAGTCTTACTATTTAAAAACTAAATCCCACGTAAAAACAATCTTTACAGTTTCTCTTCTCTCTCCCTCATCTCACATTGTGTTTTGTAAGTCTTAGGAGATGGAAGAAATGGCGCCGATTGGAGATGCTTATTATATCCATTCTATTTTTATTTTGTTTTTTATATATAATGTATTAGGATGCTTTTCTATTTTTCTCATTTTTCTTGGTTTTCTATATGTTTCTTCACACAAAATTTTTCAAATTTTATTATTTGTAGTTTTGCTTTTCTAGAAAAAAAGATATTTTTTCATCTTACAAAATATGTTATCAAACATTATTTTATTACCAAATTCAAACCAAATTTTAACAAAGTTAACCAAAAGAAACACACCTAACTATCAATCATACATTGTGTTCTGTTGGCCTACTTATTTCAATATTTACTATTTATCAAATTTTATTTCTTAAAAAATATATCAAATATCTATTTTATCATATCAATATCTATTTGTATAAATATTATATTATATTAAGATTATCACATCAATATCTATTTGTATAAATATAATTTTTAAATTAAAATTTTTACTATTCTAATCATAATTCAAAAGTCAAATATGCAAACAAACACACTTTCAGAGTGCTTTATGATGTTTGAGTTTGGGTTTTAGTAAAAATTTGACCTATTGTTTGATATACTCCCTTAACATTATAAATATTCTTCTCCATGTAATACTATTTCTAAAATGGGGTCCTTCCTTCGGTAGATTATTTAATTCTTTTTATTCTATTCCATTAAAAATTAAAAATTTATATTTTATATTAATTTTTACACAAATAAAAATAAAAATAATAGTTGACATATTATTTGTCTTCCCTCGGGTGTTTAGGGTTTATTTAGCATTGTTGTCTTGAAATTTGCTTAGGAATATTTGTATTTTGAATATATAATAAAAAAATAATAAATAGATATATCAATTTTTTGAGAAATATGTCTGAAATTTTTTCTAAAAACTTGAACGTATTATTAATTTTTTATATAGCACAATATAAATAAAAATACTTTTTTTATATATATAAAAATCAATATAATATTAATATTAGTGTTTAAGGGCTTCTGGTAAATGTAAAAGGGCAAAACAATCAAAATAATATATACAAATATAACGAATAAAACTAAAAACACTAAGTTATTTTTTCAATTTCAAATCAAATTCAAATTGCATTTACTATCAAAAAGTTGGAAGAGAGAACAATAAAATGTCCTTCAATGTGACAACAAACAAGAAAAGTTAACATACACACAAACAACCATAATATATCATTTGGTGCTTATCATCAACTTTTCTCTCCAACAATTTTTAGTACCAAGAAAGAAACTTATAATCAAATATAACAGCAAAACAACAACTGCTCAGTTTACCTGCCAATCGATCAAACATCTTTCTATCATCATTTGCTGCCATCACCAAACAGGTAATTCAGAGAGGAGTTCCCCCCTGGTGCAGCATGAACCTTTGTAGATGGTCGATCCTGCAATTATCCCAACATCAACAACAAATAATAATAAGGTTAAGTGCAAATGTCGAAAGTATATATAGGAAACTTAGGTAAATGATAAGAACAGATAGAAGAACGAGGAACGGACCGTGAGGAAGTTGCCGCAATTCTGACCATCTGCTCTATAGTAGTTGTTTGAGGAGATACCGGAGGCGGCGGCAGCAGCTGCAGGAGGAGTTGACTGCTTACTGCTCTCCTCCGGCGCGGCTGTTTCTGGTGAAGGTTTCAATGGAGGGTCGTTGTTAGTTGGAGTTTTAGTTGAAGTGTTGTTTGGAGGTTGAGGAGTCGGGGCTGCCTCTCCTCCACCAAAGAGGTATCCCAACGAGCTCTGACCGCCACCCGCGCTAACTCCGCGTCCCATTATCTCTCTCTGCTTTTTTCAATCTAGAACAAAAAAGAGAAAACACAAGATTTAGTGATGCAATTGATTTATATATATGGTGTAAGGTAAATGAGCACGGATTCTATAGAAAATTTTAAGGGGGTGTGTTGATTACCACAACCATAGTATATTTGTTCTTTTTATTATTACTTAATCATTTTTTTAAGAAATATGATATCAAATGACTATTTCATATCAAACTTCTTGATACTTATACTCACCAAAATTCAAACCCTAAAACTAGTCATTACCTTCTCATCATTCCATCATCACGTCACATATAGACAGAGGGAGAGAAACTGATCAAAATCATATTTGTATGTACGTATAAAAAAATCAATTCAACACTGTTCAATTTTATTAAAACACACATCCATCACTAACTGAAAACGAAATCCAGATAGAACCAATAAAATAATAAAAGAAAAGGCGTAATGATTACAAATTATGAGTTCAAAAATGGTAAGATAGGGAAACGCAGAATTTTCTTTTTTAAAAAAAAAAGTACTCAAAAGAAGAGCACGAAATGAATAATGCACTATAACGAAGAAACCAACATCTAACTTACCAAATCACATTTGAACAGATACCAGAATCAAAATGAAACAAATACATTAACCAATTCATATACCAAAGCAATAACTCCCAATAGCACGCAGAAATCCGCAATTTCAAACCACAAAAATCGATTTCTCCAATATATATTCAAATCAACAAAATCAGCCACCAAAATCAGATCTAACACATCATCGAGCAACCGATCAACACCAGAGGCGATAAAAATAAATCTAAATCCATAAAATAATTTACATTCAGATCTCAGATCTGCCAAAACCGTCGAATAAACCAATCAAATGCACGAAATGAACCGCCAAACGAATTCATCCAAACATTTCTAACAAAAATTTAAACAACACAGAGAGAAAAACAGAGAGAAAGGAGAAACCGCATACCAGTTTTCCGCCGATTCAAATGATGGAAAACCCTTCGTCGGCAGAGGTATTTATATACCACAAAATAAATTACTCATACCATTTTCATTTTTTATTTTTAAATATATAAATTTGAAATAATGGTAACGGCTAAGCGGCGCCTCAAAGAGAGCGTTAATTTAAGTCTACCATTTACAAAAATAAAGTAATACTCCCTCCGTCCACAGTCCCATCTTGTCGTTTCAGTCCTCCCACATACAATGTGATTTTCTTTTCTTTTAAATAATTATATATTTTAATTTTATTTTAAATTTTTTAATTTTTTTTAAAAAATTAATTAAACTAATTAATTATTTTAATTTTAATTTATAATTATTTATATTATAAAATTTACTAATTACACCACCGTGTCTACAGAGTAGCAGATATGGGACGGAGGTATTACTGTTTATTGCCTTTGGTTTAGTTATTTATTTGGTCAATTTTTAGTTATGGTTTCTTTTTCGAAAAATTTCTAAATCCATTCTTTAAAAATAATAATAATAATATATTAAGTACACTTCTTATTTTTATATTTATGTTACATCACAAAAAAAATTAAAAATAAAAATCAAACCAAATCACAAAACAAACACACCCTTAAATTTATATAATTTTAATATTTTTTTGTTAATTTTATCTTTATCTTTTATTACAATAGTTAGTATTTAAAATAATAAAAAATTGTATTCTCCTCGTCTCATATTTATATATCAATTTACTTTTTGCACAAAATTTAAAAATATTAGTACTCCCTCTCATTTTTCCATTTTAGTCTGTCTCATAACAAAGTATTCATTTCTCTTTTTAGTAACTGTACTATCTACCTAATATTACAAATAATCTTACAACTTATAATATATTACACAAATATCATTACTTTTATATCACACTTACTAACAAGGTTATTTTAGTCATTTCTACTTTATTCCTACTATATCCCAATATAATACTATTATTTCTAAAACTACGTAAAAAAAACAAATAGATATTTCTTAATGGGACGGAGGGAGTATTATATTGAGATGAAATATAAATAAATGTAAAAAAACTAAATTAACCTTATTAGTATTGTATGATATAAAGGTAATGACATTTGTGTAATATATTGTAAATTAGAATGGTATTTGTAATGTTACGTAAATAATACAATTATTAAAAAAATAAATGAATACTTTGTTATGGGACGAACCAAAATAAGAAATAGATAGATTGTTAAAGGAAGTATGGAGTATATAAATAAAAAAATTACATAATTTTTGAAATGATTTAATTGAACTTAAAAATCGCCTTTTATCTTTATCATAGTAATGGTTTATTTCATTTTAATTCTAGTTTTAATTTTTATTTGAATCTTAATTTGAATTTTCGTATTTTCTATCTAGGCTTTGTTGTTTTAACAAAAAAATTTAATATATTTTTTCAAAAAATTAATATATTGCACATATTTTTTATTTTTATATCACTTTAATAATTTTTTATATTTCACATAAAAAATATCAAAATACAAAACAAACATACTTTTAATATCTTATATACTCTCTCCGTCCACTTTAAAGGTTAACATTTATTTTTTGCATGTTGATCTTTAAATATTAATTATTATATCAAAATATAGTAAAAAAAAAAAATTTCTTATTAAGTAAAAAGACAAATATTTTTACAATACAAATATAATGACATTTGTATAAAATTTTATACAAAAATAATAATATTTTTTATGTTAAATACAATGACGCAAAGGTAAATGTAAACTTTGAAAGTGGACGGAGAGAGTATATGTTATCAAAAGTGTTAATTTTATCATTTACCCCCTAAATGTTTGGATATTAATTTTACTTATATAATTTATTTTTAATATTTTTGTTTGTAATTCCATTAAAATATAGATGATAAGTTTGTATATTTCTTAAATATTGTAGATCCTGCTGATTGTAATTTTTTTTTAAAAAAAATAATTAGATGCCCTATTTAGTGTTATTAAATTTATAGCTTTCTTTTAAATTAAATTTATGCATTATATCAAGGCCCAACTTTGTGACATAAATTAATATTATTATTATTATTATTATTATTATTATTGTATTTAAAATAATAAAGGTAAATTATTTTTTTAGTTTCGTAACTGGACCCCTTTATTATATTAGTCTTGTAAGTGGAGCCCGTCGCAAACTAGTCCCATAAGTGAAAAAATTTCGTTGTTTTAGTCCTCCGGCACCGGAGACGCCCACGTGGCTCGTCGGAGGTGACGTGTCCGCCAGGTGTCCTGTCAGGTCAGCGACACCCGGCAGGCAGACACATGGATTTATTTTTTTTTTTTTTCATTTTTTTAATTCGACCAAATAAAAAAAATACAAATAAAATTTAAAATAAATTAAAAATAAGTTTTAAAAAAAATAAAAAAAATAAAAAATCCACATGTCCGCCAGGTCAGCACGTCACCTATGGTGAGCCACGCGGGCATCTCTGGCGCCGGAGTATTAAAACAGCGAAAATTTTTCACTTATGAAACTAGTTTACGACAGGCTCAAATTACAGGACTAAAATGATAAAGGGTCCGATTACGGGACTAAAATGATAAAGGGTCTGATTACGGGACTAAAAAAAACACTTTATCCAAACAATAATACTAGACAAACAAACAAATTGGGCTTTGGCATAGTAATTCTATTGTTTATGAGGGAATATTTAGTTATTTCAATTAGAACTAGAGTTGAAATCCAAAATAGTAGTATTTTGGTTGTGAAATAATTTGAATGAATATTTATATATATATATATATGAAGTATATGAAATTATTAAATAATATAAAAATAATATATTTATATAATATATTAATTTTTTTAGAGAATTGTATATGTTTCTTTTGAAAAAAAACAAACAATTATCCCCATCTTAACTCTTTAGCTATTATTTTAAGTTGAAAATGCCTCAAATTTTTTACCGATTTAAATCATGATTAGGATTAATCAACACATACAAACATGGTTCTTTAATATAGAACGTTTGTTTTAATTGAAACTATATGTTGTCGGTTTACATTTTATTAATATATTGCTTTTATATTTAATATATAATCAATAATAGTATCCTTTTCTATTTTATCTTTCTTTTAAATATAGTTTATAAAATAATTACAAACAAATAATAATTAATAAAATGATAAAAGAATTTTTTTACTAAAACTATACTACTTAAAAAAATACCACATCAAAACTAAATGAGCTCATTTAGGGTGTGTTTGTTTGAAGGATTTTGGTGGATTTCCACTATTCATCCAATTTTTTCCCCCCAAAAACATCAAATCAAACACCTATTTTTCATTTTTTATATTATACTAAAAATCAATTTTACATTCAAAACATCACATCAAACCCTATTTATATCACATCATACAACTATTCAAATTCAAAATTTTTACTATTCAAATCCCAACTCAAAATCCAAACCCCCAAACAAACACACCTAATGTCTTAATATTATATAATTTCAAAAAATATTACAAAAATGATATATAATATATACAATATATAACAATAAAAATACATTTCCTCCTATCTCACAACAAAAATTTCAAATACTAAATAAACTGTATGATTAACAAAAATAATTGTCCCATAAGGATGGCCCGGTGGTATAGGAGTTGAACGTGTGATGATTATTTTACTGGTGTTTGTTTGATTGTAGTTTGAAATGAATTATTGATTTAGTTTATGTTTAAGTAATATTAAATATCATATTTTATAACAAAATAATAATAATAATATATTTTTATTAAAAATTATATTAAGGGAATAAATTTGTAATTTCAATTATTTTAAATTTATATTAAAATCCAATGTACCATAAAACTAAGCAGAATTCACTGACACCAACCTTATATTCTCCTTTAAAGTCTAGGCAGAATAATAATAATAATAATAATAATAATAACAATAATAATAATATGCATCCACATGGTTGATTTGGTGGAGAGTAAGTTGGTAAAGTGTCATGTGGGCAATATTAATACACTCATAAAAAAAATAATTAATATAATAGTTATTTTTATTTCATCTTAATTGACTTTTATTTTATGTCTTCTAACAATTTATACATTTTTATTTTAGATAAAATTTACTAAATCAAAACATATTTAATAAATATAAATCAATATAATTAACTACGTAACATATAACATCGTAATAAAAATAAAAACCAATCAAAACCTCATTATTTCTATATCTCCTTTAAAATAAATATTTTTATATACATTTAAAACTCTACATCTTTTATAACATTAATTTATATTAATCATAAATAAATAAATGTTGTTCTTTTATTTTCCTTATATTATATAAAAAAAATTATTCTCTATAAAATAATATTTTTATTGAATATATTTTTTATTACGATATAATTTTTAAAATATTTAAATATATATTTTATTTTTTAATCATATATATTAAATTTATTTTACAATTACCAATATTATTAATTATATAAAAAAATAATAAAACAACATCTTAATTCACTAATATTAACTAATTAAACATTATTATCTTAAATATAATATAGCTGATAACATTAAAACAATTTCCTAAAAAAACTGTGCAAATATATTCAAGACAATATAATTAACTAATACTCTTCCGTTCAGCTACAAAGTATATATATTTCTATTTTGCAACGTCAGTAACCATTTCATTAAATACTTCTTTTTCTTCTACAAATACCCTTAATTTACATCACATCATTACTTTTATACTACAAAGTAAAGACAAAAATGTCATAATTAAAATATTACTATCGTCAAAAGTAAATGTATACTTATTGCTTGGACGGAGGGAGTATGTCTTAAAAATTTATCTCAACAATCAAACAAAAAAATATATATAATATTAAACTTTAATTAAATAGTATTTTAAGTAATATTTATGAATTTTTTAATTAAAAATCCTACAAAATAAATAATAATGATTTGAATTTAAAGCTCATATAAACCATATCCTTAAATTCAATATTTATGTCAAACACAACTTAACCCTATCTCAAATAATTACTTTTTTTTTTCATATTATATAAAAGATAAATTTTATACTCAAAACATAAGAATCTATTTATATCACATCAAATTAAAATTTTACTATTTAAAATCCAAATTCAAAAATCAAAATCAAATCCATCACATACACCAATCATTTGTATCTCAATAATGCTTTTGTCCAAGTAATAATCTACAACTCAGCTAACTCCCATTCATTCTTTTCAAACCATTAGCAAATTCTCTAACATTAACATATATTCCTATGCAAGTAAAACACAAGTAGACTGTCTTCATCAAAACTTTGTATTGTATTGTAAAATCACAACAATCATCGCTTAATCCACACCCTACAAACTGCTAACTCAACCAATTTTCATTGACTTGGAGTAATAGCAAACACCACATTCAATATATATATATATATATATATAGAGAGAGAGAGAGAGAGAGAGAATTTTCAGTTTTAGTAAAGTTGCAAAAAATGTGGATTCTAAAGCTTGGAACAGTGGGATATGAAATTACAGCATACCATGGGACCGAATTGGGGCCAAGCTGACAAAAGATCATCGATAATACATAACAAAGTATCTATTTCATTTTCTAGTAACTGTACTATCTACCTAACATTACAAATACCCTTCTAATTTATAATATATTATACAAATATCATTACATTTATATCATACAATACTAAAAAGGTTAATTTAGTCTTTTTACCTTTATTTCTACTTTATCCAAATATAATACTGATATTTCTAAAACTCCGTGCAAAAAGCAAATGGATGAGACGGAGGTATAAGACACAAACATATATTACATGTACACAAAAGAAGCGAATGCTAGGCATAGAGCAAATAAAATCTATCCTCTTGATTATTGGAATTTTAAAGAGCCAACACAAATTATGTTAATATATGAAGTAGGATAGAAACTAAGAATATACGATAGGGTAACCTAGTTCGATCCAATTGATCTAAGTTCAGGGACTTCTGTCCACAATAATAAATATCTATCAAATATGTAAATCATACATCAATTGATCTCACACCCCAACCAATTAATCTTCGCTTTTTTATTGCAACTAAAGTGAAAGTCTGAAAGTCTGAAACATACCCTAATACAAGTGTGATGGAAGATATTGCTACAAAGGAATCCACTCATGTTACCTGACAGGAGTTCACATGGCTAAGCACAAACGTTCTGGGCACCAGAACCCATACCCACCCACCGACCCACATTTCAATGTCCATCTGGTAAAGAAAGAATATGAACAGTGAAGCTATGGATCACTGAATTCACACAAAGAGCAAATTCATTTCACTGAGATAAATCCCCAAAACTAGTCTAATGATCACTGGAATTCCTTTAAAGATGTCTTTTTTAAAATTGCAGCTTGTAAGCATTAATGATTTGAGCTTACCTGCGAGTGCTCTTCGTTGCAAAAGGATCGCGGAGATGGTGAATTCTTCAAAAGATGACAGACATGACCTGAAAATTCAGATTAGTTATGCATCGATGAATGAGGAAACACAACCATAAATGGCAACTTCAAGGTATTTTTGAGATCTGTTTGTAAGTTAAGCAGGGTAAAGTTTAACGATTTATGTTCTTATGAACAAATCAAAGACAGAAAGCTACATCTGTTAGCATAGCTCACATTTCTAGCACGTGTAAACATTAATTTACAGTGGATTGCAAATTTAATTTTGTATATGAATGATATGCAAATTATTCCTTGTTGCACAGAAGTTGAAAAGATTGAAGATCCTATCCAAACAGATTTGTCGACTTTTACTTCATCAAACAGCTTCCAGTTAGGAGGATCAATGATATATTTCAGTAGAATGAAAATGGGATTCGCCGTTCACCTATTATTTTGCAATGATTGCTGCATAGAGTTGTTTTCTTCAAGACTTCAACGTGTGTCGAACAGCAACCAGTCACCTAAAGAAAGAAAAGCTCTCAACATAAAGTAAGTGGACAATCTATTTATATCTGCTGTTACCATAAAAATGCTCTGGTCAGATATTATTGGATCACTTACATATGGGCAGGGAAAAGCTGGGAGATGCAGAAGGAGGAGCCCGTATCATCAACAGAATCACTGAAGTCTCCTCTTCATCTGTCTATGGTTTTGTCTTCACTTCCTATCACTTGATTAGAGCAGAAACTCCTTCACTACGACAAATCCAGATACCAAATAACATGTGTATATTCAAGATTTCATGAAGGACTCAATGTTCAGAAGCCCATGGCTGTCTATTAAGTCCTGTGTCAATAACATGAAGCTCAAAGAACTCCCAAGGTTATCACAAGACATTATATACCAAGCCCAACCGAGAAAAAACACAATTCTGCCATTGATCAAGATTGGGGTTTCTTTGGCAACAAAACCTGCAAGAAAACAAATCTAAGAAAGAACCTGAGAACAACACTTGATCATCATCCAACTTCGGAGCAAAGCTATTCAGTTTGGACTCTTTTCAGGTATGAATTTCACTGATAGGGTTGGGTTGAAAAAGCAGAATAATGTTCACACCCTACTGCAGCTATCCCTACAAAGAATAATTCAGAATGGTCCAAAAATGAAAGGAAGCTCAAGTTAATTCTTCGAACATATTTCGAAGAAGATCGATGCCCAATCTGTAGTCGAACCATCTACATTTTGCAAAGCTTCCAATAAAACCAGCTTTGAAGGATACAATGAGATTCTAGTCTAGGTTATGTGAAATATCTGCACACAATAGGAATGGTCCAGTAAATACCACGCATCAATCTTCTGCAGGTTATAGGCCATTTAAGAAAAGAATACCCGAGCTTGAATTTGCAAGTATTGGAGAAGATCTCAGAACTCTTAAGCAAATACTTGGAGAAATTCACAAGAAAAGAGAAAGCGAGAAAAGAGTGAACAAAATTGCATCAGGTCTGAATGCAGTTCCAGATTGCTGAGTCAAGGATTATAGCAAACATATACAGGATTGAAGGAGAATATCACCTCACCATATCAACATCATCACATTCGAGCAGGACAGAAGGAATTCCACAAAAAATCATATGGAGAAGTGTTCCCAAAGCTGAAAATTTTGAGTGATGAACAATAGTGTCAGATTAGTAGTCACGAATATATTTTCAACAGGACAAGGTGATTTATAAATCAGAAAGCAATAGCAGTATACTAGTTCATCAACAGCGATCCTAAAGAACTTCAGCAGCTTTTCAAGGTATTAACCCATTCTCATGAGTGTCACTGATCAGACTTGAAATTTGATACATTCATTGAATAATTGACACTATGCAACAGTTTCTGTTATCCAAAAAGTATGTTGCCTACTTTATGAGCAATCATAGATGAGTACCGAACCAAATGAAACAGCTGAAAATCACGGTCCACCAGTAAACCATGCCTCGATTCTGATCATAGAACATCAACAAGATACTATTGGAATCAGGACTCCTTAAAAATTCACGTATCATCCGCATGCCTGATCAGCTTCAATCTTCATATTACATGATCGATCCCAGCTTGTTCATATTGATTGAAGAAGCAGAAGTCCCTATTGATGAAGAAAATTGTGAGCTTGTTGGAAAGAATAGCAGGGGAAAGTTTAATCATATATTGAAGTTTTTTTTTTTTTTTTTTTTTGAATCTGGTAAGTGAAATATTGGCTTGAAAAATCATATTTCATGAGTATTTACAGTTGGAAGGGGAAGGATAAGCTCACAAGGATTCATGGAAGACATAAATTCAGAAATAGACCGTCTCTGCAGGACACCACGATGATGAGAAGGATGGGTTGATCAGATTCATAACATCGGATACAAAGTATCACTCAGATGATTGAACATCTTCCAGCTTTGGTGTTGGACATTGAGCAGCTGAGCAGCTATGTTTCAATGACCTGGTAAATCAGGTAGTAACAGGAGAAATTACTGCGATCATGATAGGCTAAAGAATGTCACCAACTGCTGTTTAGTGAATAGTAATTCCTGCCAGTTTTTTCTTATTATATGTGCATGTGCAAGATCTCAAAAACGGCGGTGACTCAGATTATATGTTGAGCAGCATAACATGGAGAATTAAGAGCAGAAATCTCCTCAATTTGTTAGTACTTTGTGTTTTCCTCACCATTGCTTCAGTCTACAAACAAGTAACTAACTGAATTAAGTGATTTTGTAAGTAATTACATTACAGAATGGGAATTAGCAAATAATAACAAGGCCAAATTATGTATAAATTCACTGATAGACAATGTGCATCTAAATGTATTAATTCATCACTCGGAAAGAGGCATGTCCGTGCATTGTACATTTTTAAGAAAGAGGTAAGTATATGCATGCACAATAAGCGGCGAGAACATTGTAGCATTGGGCCATTAAATATTAGAATGATTTCGATAACCATAATCTGGGTGAAAAAAGCATAAAGGCTAACTCAAAGTATACATTAGTAATCAGAAACTAATATATTAAACTTGGAGAAATTTTTGCAAACGCATACATCTTCAAAAGGGGATAAATCACATCGTAAAGAAATAAGCGACTGAAATAAAAACTAATGAATACAGTTACAAAAATTATCAATAACAAAGGTTAATGACAATTAATACCTCAAAACTCAGCTGAAAGTGGGAACACAGCCCAAGTAGAAGTTTAAACTGTCCAGTACGCTAAAAAACTCGAGCTCATCGCCTACAACTACTCAGGAGCAAATATCAGATGCTAGCTCCATGAAAAAATTACAGTCTCTAACCAAAGACGGCTAATTTACAAGAGAGTCAGGCGGCTGCTCAGTATCTTCAAAAATAATATTCTCAGCTCGAATTTCCGTCTTAGCATTTCTGCTGATATCAATATCAAACCAAGGATAAAGTCTCTCAGTACCCACATTCATAAGCTTGGTCGTTAAGTGATGCTTACTATTTCCGATCTTAAAATGTACAGTGGGCCTCCCACTCAGGACAATCATTTTCCCGTTTTCATGATCAGAAGGACGACTCTTCGTTTCATTAGCTTTCAAAGATGTCTCTAAGGTTATATGATCTTTCTCTGTAACTTCAGAACTTCGACGGTACCCAACATCCTCTTCCAAAAGCTTGGCCGGAATGACTGGCAAAGACACTTCCCTTTCCCAAAATTGTATCGGGGGAGCCAGAAATGGGTTGCTAGCTGCAGCACGATGTGTTTGTGTAGCATTCTCGTGTCCAACAGCTACACCTTCATATCCGTTATGAAGCAATTTCTGCTGCATATTCTGCAAAGGCATCTCCACCTTTCTGTGCTTCTCTTCAACCTGTTGAATTTCGCTGGCCATCGTCGTCTCTATGTCATTGTCTTTCCCCAAAGTTACAACGGCATAAGTTTCAGGATCTGGAAACTTAGGCAACCAACTAGGTATATGCCCGTGTGGCGGATTTTCCTTAGCCTGTGCAAAACTAGGGTTTAATGTCCTCCTTTTAACAAGAGGAAAAACAGGTATCGAATACGCGAAAGGTATTTCTTCTGCTTTGCCAATGAATCGCATCATATCCTTAATGATCCCCGAACCTGAAAATGGACGACCTACATCAGCTGCACCGGGGAACCCCTGAATCAAACCCAAATCCTCCAAGCTTTTGATCACATCAAACACATTGCACTGGCTCCGATTCGCGGAATTGCACGAAAGTACAGCTACCTTCCCTACTTCTCTAATGTACCGAACCCCGACATCGGCTAGGGTATCCAAGGCAGCCTGCTGGAAGGTCTGAAACCCCACACTCTCACAAACCTGAACCACTGCAATTCTAGCAATTGCCTCCGCGAATTCGTCGAATGCCAATTTCTTCTTCTTCCCCTTTCTCTGCGGACTATCTTTCTCGCTCAGGAACTTCACACTCTCCTTCCCATCCCCATCGCTCATATTCAGCAACACTTCATAATCTCACACCACACTCAAATGAAAGCACCTCAGTCACACTATAAATTTCTCCTAAACCCTAAAACAACGCTCCTTCAACAAAAAAATGAATTATCGTTCTTAGCGACAACCAATCGAGCTCACAAAAAAAAACCCTAGGCTCGTCGATCCCAGCAAGTTTAAAAAGAGATCGAAAACTAGTAAACAATGAACTGCTTACCGGAGACTTCCTAGGGTTTAAACACGGCGGAGTCGCGGCGGTGGAGAAGAAATTGAATCAATCCAATTGAGCTCCCTGGAAATGAAGCCGCAATGAGGCGTAGATCGATCGCCGACCGCAATTAAAGCCAGGTAATGAATCTTTAGCGATGAACAAGAATTAAACCCCCACCAAAACCTCGATTGGGATGATAATCTGAGTGGCGGGGAATGGATTTCTGGAGCGGTGGCTGCCGATTTATGGACGGCGAGCTCTCCGCGTAGCACATCCGTCGCTTGGGCAGCAACCCGTGGCCGAGTTTCGTTGATGGCGGTAATTGCGTAATGCGATTTCTAACTTTGTGCTTTCATTGTATGTAACCGCAGGGAAACAAACCGGAGGGGATCTCGTTGGGAGTATTGTAATTTATGGCCCATTAAGTTATTAAATGGGCCGCATTGGAAATATGTTGGTTTTGAGGGATTTCAAGGAAAGTACTGAGCATTTTGAGCCCAATAAAGCCCAAATGTGTTAAAAGTGTGTTTATTTATGGGTATGGATTTTTTAATAGTTGTTTTATGCATATAAAAAAAAAATATTGATATAATAGTTTAAAAATAAAATTGGTTTATAGTATTATATAAAAAAACTAATTATTTAATTTGATATTTTTTTTTTGAAAAAATATGAATATTAAAATATATGTTAAACCTAAAAAAAAATACATTTAGAACCCAAAAGAAAATGTTGGTTTTTACATAAATTTTTTAATATTAGTATTAATATAATACAAACAAATGACGTTTATATTCGTATTAGTAGTGTATATTAGCTATGTAATATTTGTTATATAAAAACAAAAATATTTGTATAATATATTAAAAACATGAATTTTTATTTCGGAATGGAATAAAATAAAAAAAATATTTACTTTTTTTTATGGATGAAATATATTTTTTTAATACAAATTTGTGAAATCAAATAGTAAAAATATTTTTAAAAATCACCAAAAGCTTTGGTTTGCACCCATATTTTGTCATATTATGCATAATTCTCAATGTTCTTTTATAAAATACATTAAAAAACTATTTAAATTAAAATTAAAATTTAACCACAAAACAAACAAAACACATTTTTATTAGAAATTTAGTTTACATATATATATATAAACATATTATTATATTTTGATCCGTCGCATAACAAAGTATTTATTTTTTTCTTTAGTAATTGTACTATCTATCTGACATTACAAATATCCTTCCAATTTACAATATATTACACAAATGTCATTACTTTTATATAATAGTACAATACTAATAAGGTTAATTTAATCTTTTTATCTTTATTTCTACTTTATTTCAATATAATACTAATATTTCTAAAACTCCGTGAAAAAAAAAATTGATATATATAGATATGGGATGGAGGGAGTATTATCTTTATCATTTTATCAAATTATTTAATATTTTTAAAAATATCTTATTGCACATTTATTTTTATGATAAAGATTACTTTAATGGTTATGTGTGTTTACTTATTTTTTGTTTTTGTAAAATAATTTGTACTAAAAATTTCATATGTTTTTATAATAGTAAATATGTATAGATAAGGTTACATAATAAATATTTTTCTCCGACTATAGTTATATTTAGATTTTTTTATTATTATTATTTTTGCTTTCCGTTAACTTATGCACAATTAATTTATAAAAAATAATTTTATTTACTGTTAATATTTTATTATTTCTATTTTAACACATAATTAATAATTTGTTACAATTTTTTCTATTTGTTACATTATTTTTTTAACAATTCTTTAATAAATTTTTGATAATGCATCTATTTTACTTTTTACCTAATTCACTTTTATATTCAAATATCATTATTTATTATGTTGTATTCTTTTAACAAAAAAAAAATAAAAATACACATATTTTTCAAAAAAGTTTAATATATTACACGT
This sequence comes from Andrographis paniculata, assembly GCF_009805555.1. Taxonomy (NCBI): domain Eukaryota; kingdom Viridiplantae; phylum Streptophyta; class Magnoliopsida; order Lamiales; family Acanthaceae; genus Andrographis; species Andrographis paniculata. The sequence continues at coordinate 5,339,159 of NW_026137624.1, forward strand.
ATTTATTATTTTTATATTTTTAAAATAATTTCTTATGTTTTACGTAAAAAAAAAAAAAAAAAATACTTATTCAAATTATTTTACAAAAACAAGCACATTACTACACTCTGTGCCCAAACAAAGTGAAATAAGCAGAGGGAGAAAATAGTTGATTATGATTTCAGACATATTTCAAAATTTTGAGCTGTATGGTAAGAATTTGTTTGTCTGTATTTAAAATACATTTTAATATTATTCATTTTTACGATTTTTGATAAAAATATATTCAATTGATTTAGCTTGTACAATATTACATTAGAATATTAATTAAACTAAAATTCGAATCAAACACTCAATTTCAAAATGAAACACATTGAAATTTTGAATTAAAATAATACTGATGTGATATATATTAATAAATACTAAATACTCCCTCTGTCCAAAAGAGTTGTCTTGTTTTTCATTTTTGTTTGTCTCAAAACAATTGTCTTGTTTCCTTATTTAGTAATCATAGTCCCCACTTTATGAAAAAATTATTCATACTTTTCCAAACTATCCCTAATTATTACTCTATCATACTTTTTAAAATCTTTCAAAAAGTAAGGACATTTTAGTCTTTTACATTCTATTTTATACTCGCTTTGAATTAAATACTATTATTATTCCTTGATTCTCGTACCAACTCCCAACAAGACGCTTCTTCTTCTGGGACGAAGGGAGTATTTGATGCTCGTACAGTCTAATAACAATAGGACACAGGAATTAAGAAATATGAATACTAAACTGATATTTTGTGTAAAATTATTTTTAAAAGACCAAAATGTCTCTATTCTATGTTATTATTGTAAAAAAATAGAAAGCTAGTTACCAAGTATTGAAATGTGCTAGTTTTTTAGACAGAATAAAATGACAAAATGAAACTATTATTTTATAAGAAAAAAAATATGATATTTGAATATAAAAATAATATTTTGGCATACAATATCGAATAATAAAAAAGATAAAAAATTATTTCATTGTTTTGAAAGATTTCTTTTTTTATGAATTGTATTTATCCAAAACCAAATCTTAAAAAAATAGAGTTGAAAAGATCTCAATCATTTTAATAATCATAATTAATAATGATGAGCATAATCTAAAAGTGTATAAATATATAAATATACATTGTGTTGATTCTTAACTAAGCTGGTTGGGCATATCCAAGCTACTGTTTAATTTTAATTTTTAATAATTTGGAAATAATTAGGATGGGTTACTTTCTTTTATTTATTTATATATATACTAGAACACGCTATTGCGCGGTATACCGCGCGACTATTCTATAATGTAATGTAGTGAAACATTATTTATTTGAAATATAAACTGTAAAACAAATATGTAATCGAATTATTTGCGCTCAGGTCGGTGGGTCAGGTCGTTTGGTTTGGTCGGTTGGTCTGGTCGGTTGGTTAGCGCTCGGATAGGCAGGTCGGAAGGTCCTCGGTCGGTTGGTCTGGTCGGTTGGTCCTCGGCCGGATGATCAGGTCGGTTGGTTAGCGAACGGATGGGCAGGTCGGAAGGTCCTCGGTCGGTTGGTCTGGTCGGTTGGTCCTCAGTCGGATGGTTAGCGGTCGGACAGACAGGTCTGATGGTCATCAGATCGGACAGACAGGTCTGATGGTCTGCGGTCGGATAAAGTAGGTCGGCTGGTCTGCGGTCGGATAGGCAAGTCAGCTGGTCCGCAGGTGAATAGACAGGTTGCTTGGTGGGTGCGGCCAAGGAGTCTTTTGGTCTAGCGATTGGTCTCTGGATTGGTCGGTTGGGCTATTTGAGTTCTGGAACTGGTGGAGGCGTTTGGCGAGGCGGTTGATGTAACCGACCAGACGACGTTTCAATATGTTTCGTCTTAGGCGGTTGACGGCGGTTGCTGGCGACGGTTCCAAAACGTCTTTTCAAGCCAGTACAAAGGTAGGGTAAGAGCTAAATTGTCATTTTCGAAATGAGGGGCATGATAGACTTTTCAAGTGACAAATCCATACAATCTCGTGTATAACAACATAAAAGTTTTAATACCCAAATCAACTAATACATAAGGTCTTGTTACGTACAAAAATAATAATAATAATAATAATAATAATAATGGTAGCAGTGTCTTGAAGGAAGGTAGGACCCGAAGTCGGGTAGAAAAGTAGAAAAATTTGCGCTCAGGTCGGTTGGTCAGGTCGGGAGGTCCTCAAGATGGAAAGTCATCAAGAAGGAAAGTCCTCAGGTCGGTTAGTCAGGTCGGTTGGTTAGCGGGTCGGAAAGTCTGTAGGTCTGATGGTCAGCAGGTCGGACAGACAAGTCGGAAGGTTTGCGGTCGGGTAGTCAGGTCGGTTGGTTAGCGGGTCGGATAGTCCATAGATCGGAAAGTCTGCAGGTCTGATGGTCAGCAGGTCGGACAGACAGGTCGGATGGTCAGCAGGTCGGACAGACAGGTTTGATGGTCAGCAGGTCGGACAGACAGGTGTGATGGTCAGCAGGTCAGACAAACAAGTCTGATGGTCTGCGGTCGGATAAAGTAGGTCGGCTGGTCTAGCAATTGGTCTCTTGAATGGTCGGTCGGGCCAGTTGAGTTCTGGAACTGGTGGAAGCGTTTGGCGAGACGGTGCAAGACACGTGTCAATAAAGGAGGAATTAGTGGGCAGTTGATGTAACCGACCAGACGACGTTTCAAAGCGTTTCGTCTTGGGCGGTTGACGGCGGTTGCTGGCGACGGTTCCAAAACGTCTTTTCAAGTAATATTTAAGGATTTAGATTTTTTATTTTCAAGCATCTTCAATCAACTTCAACAAAGCAAAGTCAGATTTGGGGATCACCACTTTAAATTTTCAGCATTTTAATTTTCCAATCAATTTCCTTTTATGTACCGTACAGTGTTTAGAGATTCCTAATCTCAGACGCTAAAAAATCAAATTTAAGGTGTTACGTACAAAAATAATAAATAATAATAAAAATAATGGTAGCAGGGTCTTGAACGAAGGTAGGACCCGAAGTCGGGCAGAAAAGTAGAAAAATTTGCGCTCAGGTCGGTTGGTCAGGTCGGGAAGTCCTCAGGTCGGGAGTCCCTCAAGACGGAAAGTGGTCAGGTCGGGAGGAACTCAAGACGGAAAGTGGTCAGGTCGGGAAGTCCTCAGGTCGGGAGGTCGTCAAGACGAAAAGTGGTCAGGTCGGGAAGTCCTTAGGTCGGAAAGTCTGCAGGTCTGATGGTCAGCAGGTCGGACAGACGGATGGTCAGCAGGTCGGACAGACAGGTCCGATGGTCAGCAGGTCGGATAAAGTAGGTCGGCTGGTCTAGCAATTGGTCTCTGGAATGGTCGGTCGGACAAGTTGAGTTTGGGAACTGGTGGAAGCGTTTGGCGAGACGGTGCAAGGCACGTGTCAATAAAGGAGGAATTAGAGATTCCTAATCTCAGGCGCTAATTAATCAAATTTAAGGATATTTTCCATATCTTTGAATTTTACTTTTTGTCTGTTGAAAAAATACATCAACACTTTATTTTCATATTTTACTTTTTATTGTTGAAAAATTGCATCAACAACAATAAAAAATAAAATATAGGAGAATGTAGATGAAATGTTTGAGATAAGAAGGGTGACCCTGCATCTCTTTATGAGTTTTGAAATGTCAAAAATAGCAAGGATATTTCAACTTTGATAATTGTTACGCACAAAAAATAATAATAAGGATAGCAGGATCTTAAAGGAAGATAGACACGAAGTCGGGTGGAAAAGGAAAAAAAAATTGCGCTCAGGTCGGTTGAACAGGTCGGTTGGTCCTCGGTCGGATGGTCAGGTGCGTTGGTTAGCAGTCAGATAGGCAGGTCGGAAGATCCTCGGTCGGTTGGTCTGGTCGGTTGGTCCTCGGTCGGATGATCAGGTCGGTTGGTTAGCGATCGGATTGGCAGGTCGGAAGGTCCTCGGTCGGTTGGTATGGTCGGTTGGTCCTCGGTCGGATAGGTAGCGGTCGGACAGACAGGTCTGATGGTTAGCAGGTCGGACAGACAGGTCTGATGGTCTGCGGTCGGATAAAGTAGGTCGGTTGGTCTGCGGTCGGATAGGCAAGTCAGCTGGTCCGCAGGCGGATAGACAGGTCGCTTGGTTGGTGCGGCCAAGAAGTCTTTTGGTGTAGCGATTGGTCTCTGGATTGGTCGGTTGGGCTATTTGAGTTGTGGAACTGGTGGAGGCATTTGGCGAGGCGGTTGATGTAACCGACCAGATGATGTTTCAAAACGTTTCGTCTTGGGCGGTTGACGGTGGTTGCTGGCGACGGTTCCAAAACGTCTTTTCAAGCCAGTACAAAGGTAGATTAAGGGCTAAATTGTCATTTTCGAAATGAGGGGCTGGATAGACTTTTCAAGTGGCAGATCCGTACAATCTCGTCTTTTCAAGCCAGTACAAAGATAGGTTAAGGACTAAATTGTCATTTTCAAAATGAGGGGCAGGATAGACTTTTCAAGTGGCAGATACAAACTCGTGTTTATAAGATATAATATATATTTTCAATGTTCAATTTTTAATAAATTAAATACAGTCATTCAGTGACAGAACCAACCCTAAAATTTAGGAAAGCAATATGTCAATTCATTTTTTTATTTAATATTATTTTTTTATTTCTCTAAATGCAATCGGATAAACAAGAAAAAAAAAAGCTAAAAATTAATTTTTAGAGAAATATTTAAAAAAATTTAATAAAATTCAATAATCTCTACTAAAAATATTAAAATCTAAAAGTATAAATCAACAAAAATACAAAAAATTTATTATTTTTTACACTATAACATAAAAAAAAATTGAAAAATAAGGGAAGCAAAATAATAAAAAATACATAATTTTATTATTTTTTACACTCTAAAAATCTTATATTTTAGGAATTGGAAGGTCAACTGCCCCTAGCTCCTATGCAGTTATGTCTATGATAAAGTTACTGTAACAATTTATATTATAAACCTAAAAATTAAATCATTTTATTTATACTTGTTCCCTCTTCAAATTCATATCTATACATACATAAATCTTAAATTAATTTGTTTTAATAAGGGTGTGTTTGTTTGGAAAATTGGATTTTAAATCCATTATTCATTTCATTTTTTTTCTTTAAAAAACATCAAATCAAACACCTATTTTTTATTTTTTATATTATACCAAAAATCAATTTTATATTCAAAATATCACATAAACACCTATTTATATTACATCATACAATTATTCAAATTCAAAATTTTTACTATTTCAACCCCCCCCCCCCCCACAAAAACACACCCACCCAGTCTAATTGAATGTTCATTTCAAGATAATGGGTATGTGTCTTTTTGTATGTGTAATTTAATTTTTTTTTGTTGCTTTTTAGTTAAAATAGTAGCTAGTTTAATTAAGGGCTTGTTTCTTTAGCTTAGGTTTAGACATTTTTACTGTGTAAACGGTATTTTACTGTATGACAAAGCCTAGCTTTGTCCCTTTTTTTTTTCTAATAAAATAATAAAATTTTTAAAATTATAATTATAAAAAAATTATAATAATTAAAATTGAAAAAAATTTATACAATATATATGTCATTTTGTAGAGAATAATTTTTTTTATAATACAAATAAATAAAAATTTAAATATATATATTGGGTATAATATATATTCATAATCAAATCATACAATATAAATTTTATCAATTAAATTTAATACACATTTATATTATTTTTTCATTATCCATCAAATCAATACACATCAAAACTCCCAAAACCCCAACCAAATCCAAATACAAAAAAACAATAAAATTCAAACCCATCATAAAATTCAAATAAAAACCAAACTCAAACCCAATTTATCCGAACCCCCCTAAAGATATTGTGAACTATAAAACTGCATAGTAATATAATATATAAAGCCCATATAATAGGGCTATGTTTTGTTTCTTATATCATTTTTTATATTATTTTATTTTTTTATAAAAATATACTAAAATAAATAAATTACACTCCAAAATAATATTATATTATTTCAAGGTAATTTAATTAAGTTTGTTAGTTCTAATTGCATTTCTCAAATTGTTCGATTCAATTCTCAAGATAGCTTAATTTTCTCATGGGGTGATGCAATTAATTTTATAATACAAGATTATTAACATATTTATTTTTTCATACAAAATATTATATCTAATAATTATTTATCAAAACTCAATAATAATATATATATATAAGTACTACATAACAATGGATGTTTTATAAAATTATTTTTAAAATTTGAATAATATTACAATACTGAATTTAAACCTTAAAATTTAAAATTTATTATTATAATTTTTTATATATATAATATGGTTTGAACTCATAATTTCACTGTCACGAGTCTATTTTCATACCATTTTTTTATTGAATTTATTATTGTAATCTTTAATTTATTATAAGTGGTACATGCATTTAATTATGTGTTTAAACAAATGATAAAATAAAAATAAAATAAAAATAAATAATAATAATAATAAAAGGTACACTTTGTTTGTTTGTGTTTTTCCACTTTACTTTAACTATGCCTTTATGTGCATAACAAATAACAAAAAAGTTTCGTCTCTTGTCTGGTTGTGTTTCCTACTTTATTTTTATCAATTTTTTATTTTTAAAAACATCATATATTACAATAATATTTTTCATATAATACATTATTTATAAAATTTATAATATTTTTATAAGTATATCACTTGAATATTTATTTATTTTATATAATTATTTAAAAATTAAAATCTTTATACTTATCAAGTGACGAATAAATTATGTTTTTAATTTAATTTTTACTTTGAATAAAATTTTGGATGAAGTTTTAGGAAAGAAAATAAATATATTTATGAGAAATAGCAAAAAAAATAAAAAAATATATACTAAACTTAAAAAATGCACATTTTTACACACATTCACCGTTACCACGTGCAACATGGAACAAAGCAATTTTCATAAATATTATAATATATACATATATATATATATTTTTTTCAATTCCAAAACAATCATAATACAAGCTCAAATTACACACAAAAAAATTTAAAAATAAATCAATATATATTATATATACATCAATCTCTATATACACACAAGAATACATACATATATTAACTATGCAAGTAGCTTATGCATGAAACTCACTATTATTTTGTTCGCCGGAAATATTTTCCGGCAACCCAAAAAAATTCGCCGTTGCCGCGCCGAATGCACGCATCATCGCCGCCGTCATCATTCCAGGCCGATCGCCAAATTCGCGGCCAGAATTCGACGAAAGATCGGAATTCGAAAAATCAGATAATTGCTTAGGGACACAAAACTCACCATTGTTCATCGTCATTACCTGTGATGGCTGACAAACAAGAACCTGACAATGCGACATAAATCCCGACGACGGCGGCAACGGAAAAAGACCCAGATCGCATCGAACGTCCTGATCGGGGACTCCAGGGCTCCCGGGTCCCAAATTGGACGTATCGAATCTCAGGATCGAATTGTACAGGCCTGGAACCTGGAAACAGGAGCTTTGGTCCCTGGATTGCCCTGGAATTGGGAAACAGGCCCTTTCGAGTTGATCCAACGGCCTGGATTCGTCGGATCCGGCGATTAGTTTGTCGGAATTGGGACTAGGGCTCCAGGGGAAGTCCCGGCCGATTTTAGGGTTTTGTTTCTGATGTAAAGTGTGAGAATTGATCATTTGGGCGAAGCATCCGTCCGGGACCTCGAGGGGCGGGAGCTCGTCGATGCCGTGCTTGGCGGCGTCGAGGAGCCAGTCGACGACTTTGCTGGGCTGGCTGAGGCCGAGCCGGTCCTGGAGCTCGTAGAGCTGAATGGCGGTCGGGACCGAGAGGCGGACGCGGCGGTCCCGGATTCCGCGGACGGTGCAGACCTTGCTGTGCCGGTCCTTGCCGCCGAAGGCACGTGACATGCACACGATCCGGGGGTCCTTGAGCCGGGACCACGTCGGCGGCGGAGCCGTGCCACGTGCCTTGCTGCCATTGGTGGCTGTTTCCTTCTTTGTGGCGCCCAAATTTGGAACCATCTTAATTAAATTAAATTAAATTATTTATATATAATATAATTAATGCATGTGATTTAGGGTTGGAGGAAAAGAATGTACCAGAAGTGATGAAGACTGTAATTAGGCAGTGGTCTATAGATATATATATATATATTTAGAGAGAGAGAGGAGAGAGAGAGAGAGAGAGAGGAGGGAATAATGACTGTTTAGGTTAATGATAAAAAGGGTTTTACTTTTTTTTTATTATTATATTATTAATCTGACCAATAAAAAATAAAAGGATGTTTTGTGTGTTAATATTTTATATATATATATATATATATAGGTAATATAAAGGTGGGGTTTATTTTTGATGCAAAATTTGAAAAAATGTCTAATTTGAAGACTTTATTGAAAACTACAAAAGGAATGGATGAATAAATTAAAAAGGCAATTCCTATCTTTGTGCACAATGAAGTTACATTAGAAGGCTTTTCTTTGGCACGCCCCCACCCCCAACTTTTAGTTCGTGTTGATTGAGATTTTTTTATTTTTTATTTTTTATTTTATTTTTTGAAAATAATGAAATATTTTCTCATTATTTGAGAAAACAAATTGGCTCCGTTAATAAAATACTACATCCGTCCCGCAAACAGAGTAATATTTATTTTTTACACGTAGATTTTTTAATACTAGTATTATATTTGTTTATAGTGAAAAAAAAAATTGCACCTATTAGATTGTGTGATAAAAAAAAATAATGACATTTGTGTAATATATTGGAAGTTGTAAGAGTATTAATTATGTTAGGTATGTAGTACAATTACTAAATTAGAAAATGATATTCTTTTATTGAGATGGACAAAAATGGAAAATTGTATTCTTGTTGTAGGACGGAGGGAGTATATTATTTTAAATTGAATATTTAACTTTTTATAACAAATATTTTGATTTTTTTAATTAGTATTTTAATTTTTTGACGTTTTATAATGAGTATTTTGATTTTTTTACTTTTGTATAAAATATTGTATTTTATATTATTACTTCTTAATAATCGCAATTGAAAAATTATGCCGGGCTATATTTTTGGTATTATATATTTATTTTTTTCTTTTAAAACTTTAACTGCATTTAAATTTCATATTTTATATATTTTTTTAAATTTTAATTAAATTAATTAGTTATTTAAATTTTAATTTTACTAATATATTTTTAAATTATTTACTAATTATACATTTTTCTAAATTATCTCGTACTTCAATGAAACTTGATTTGTTTTGCTTACTTGATGATTTTTAATTTTATTTTACTTTAATTAAATAGTGGGGTGAATGTGATATTCTATATATACATAAAATCAATGAAGTAAAAAGGGTGTGTTTGTTTTGGAGTTTGAATTTTGATTTGAATAGTAAATTTTTTAATTTAAATAGTTGTTTAATGTGATAATTTAAATGTAAAATTAATACTTAGTGTAATATAAAAAATATGTATTTGATTTAATATTTTTGTGAAAAAAATGTTAATAGCATAAATTAAATAATTAAAATCACTTACACGAAAAATATAGTAGTTGTTATTCTCATAAAATTTGATTTTGCATTCAAAATATTATTTCAATACGCATTTATATCATATCAAATTACTATCTCAATTCAAAATTTGATTTTGCATTCAAAATATTATTTCAATACGCATTTATATTTCAATACATGTGTTTGATTTTGTTTTGAAATTAGTTTTTTTTTTATTTAAATTATAATTTAAATAATATTTTAATATAATATTTATAAGAGAAAACTTATATATATATTTATTTTTAAATTAATATTTATAGTAAATTTTATATTTATTGATATATTAATTTTTTATAAATATTTGTTAGTAATTAGTTGTATATTGTTATTGTGAAATTGATATAAATTTATTTTAATTTTTTTTATGCTGTTTATATATTTAAAAAGTTATATAAAATACAATTAATATATATATATATAATATTATTTGACCCTACAAAAATTCAAAATATTATATAAATGACTTTAGACTCTAAACAATATTATATTAAATTATAGTTTCTAAGAAGTATTATGAATATTAGAAATGAGTTGGGACCTGGGCACCCGGGACCTGCTGTATGCTCTCTTATTTTACAACGGGCAGATGAAATTGAGCTTTCAAAGTTGTCTATATCCGAACGAGGAGCCGCGCCAATAGCCTAAGTAATTTCTGATTTTTTTTTCCATAAATCCCAAACAGGACTTTAGCAGGACCACTGCAGTCTCTGTATTCTGACAGGTGAATATGAACTACTGTCCATTGAAGTTAGTTGTGGTTGAGCATCCCTACTAAGGCCGTGTTTGGATGTTTCTTTGGAACGAAAAGGAAATTCAAAAGTTTGTTTATAAAAGAGGAAAAAAAAAAAGAGGCAAACGTAACAGATAAAGTTGTCTGTCATTTAAAAAATTATTATCATTTATTTTTTTTTGGTAAAATTATACTCCATCCGTCTCATTTCTATCTATCTATTTGTTTTTTTCACGAAATTTTAGAAATATTAGTATTATATTAGAATGCGGTAGAAATAAAGGTAAAAAAACTAAACTGCCCTTATTACTATTGTTATAAATGTTTGACATTTGTGTAATATATTATAAATTAAAAGAATATTTATAATGTTAAATAAATAGTATAGTTACTTAAAAAAAAGAAAATAAATACTTTGCTATGGAACAAACAGATAGATTGTTAAAGGACGGATGTTGTACAATTTTAAATTTTCTTACTATAAAAAAAAGTAAATTTTAGTAAAAAATGCATATTCATATTAAAATTCGTGTCAAAAAATTTAAACATTTTTTTAATGCAAAGGGATAATAATAATATAATTAAAATTATTATATGTCTATATATATATATATATTTTTTTTTTATATGGCAGCTGCCAAAATTGACAGTGCATGCATGCTGCATGGATCGTATATTGCAATCCGTTCTTGCCCGGCAACTTTTGGCATGTTTTGGTATTTTTGAAATAGGTAAAAGAAAATTATTAATTAAAATAATTATTTAATTTATATAAATAACTATTTAATATTCCTTTCGTGCCATAACAAACTACCAAGCTATTGTAAGACATGTGTAATATTTTTGTTTTTAATCATATATTTGTCTTTATATTATATATTTGTTAATATTGTGCTGAATTTTGTGTTCGGATGTAAATAAATATTAATGTGATATTCTACATATAAAGTTAATTAATTTTTAGTATAACATAAAAATAAAACAAGTATTGTATTTAACTACTCTCTCCGTCCCAATTAAAATTATTATTTTTACCATTTGCATTCGTCTCACTAAATAATGCTACTCTTTTCTATTATAATAAAAGTAATCACACACTAATACCAAAATATTATTTAACTTTATATAAATTACAAACATATCATTACATATACAATTAACTTATACTCCCTCTGTTCCAATACAATAGTCTTGTTTATCATTTTTGTTCGTCCCAAAACAATAGTCTTATTTCCATAAATAACCATATCACCATAAAACTACATTTATTTTTTCATTTTTATTACATAATTGCCACTACTTTTTACACTATTACACTCACAAGGGCAAAAAAATCTTTTATCCGTACTTTTTACCAACTACCAATATAATATCAATATTCCTTAAATCTTGTACTCAGCCCAATTAAGACTATATTTACGGGACGGATGGAGTATATTAAATACAAATAACAAAATATCTAAATCATCAAGTTTTCACTAATCAATAAATTATTATTTTTAAATATATTATAAAATATCAAAATATTTATTTAAATTGAAACATAAGGAATATATACTTTTAGAAAATACATCATCCGTCCCATAACAAAGTATCCATTTTTTTATTTTAGTCCGTCCCATAATAAAGTATCAATTTCCTTTTTTAGTAACTGTACTATCTACCTAACATTACAAATACCCTTACAACTTACAATATATTACACAAATGCTATTACCTTTATATCACACATACTAATAAGGTTATTTTAGTCATTTCTACTTTATTCCTACTATATCCCAATATAATACTAATATTTCTAAAATTACATACAAAAAGCAAATAAATATTTAGTTTCGGGACGAATGAAGTATATATATATATACATACGAATAATAAAAATTGGATTCAAGAAATACTTATCTTTATTTTCAATAAAAATAGATGGGAGTTATTTAAATATTAACATTCATTCAACTTTAATGATAATATATCAATCCAACTTTAATAAAAATAATGTTAAGTTAACATCTTCTACACACCTTTTTTTCTTTTTTAAGTAACAATCATTTACGTAGGTACCAACCCTATTTTAAAAAAATATATAAATAAAAATAAAAATAAAAATAAAAAATTGAAGGAGCTAGTGCATATAAACACATGTATAATACATATACTTTTTTCCCATTAGTTGTGGAGAAGGTAATCATTTGCTTTCTATACATAATTAAAAAAAATTAAAATGTTTCTATGTGTAAAAATATTAATATTGTTGGATAAAAAAGATAAAATATACTTATCTTTTATACTTTCTTTTTCTTTAAAAAAATACTATTTTCGTCTCACATAAAGTGTCAACTGTTTTAATTTCGTTCGCTCAGTATACTTTGATTTTTTTTAAAAAAATATATATAATTATATACTTTAATCACATTTTAATTTAAATTATTTAATTATTTTATTATATAATAATTATTTTTACAAATATATTTTTAATTACCTATTAATTATACTTTACCTAAATTTTTGTATCTAAACATAAAGAGAGAGAGAGAGAATGTTATATGCACAAATTTTTTTACATCAATTTTAATGTGAATATATACTTCTTCTTTTTTTTTAAAAAATTTTCTTTAATAATAGTAAAAAAAATGTAATAAAATATTATTATGTAAGTTACGTAGTACAATATTAAATTAAAATACGGTACTCTTAATTTAGGACGGACAAAAATAAAAAATAATATCGTTCTTATGAGACGAGAATATTTTTTTACTAAAAAGAAATTAAAAGATTTTAAGTAATAGAAACAAAATGAATAAAAATTTAGATAATAATTAACAATATATATTTATAAAAATATATACTACCTTTGTCTCGAAAGAAAAGTAACATTTACTTTTTGCACGTAAATTTTAGAATATTAGTATTGTATTAATTTATAGTAAAAAAAATAAAAATGGCCCTACTAAATTGTGTAATATAAAAATAATGGTATTGTAAAAGTATTAATTATGTTAAGTACGTAGTACAATTACTAAATAAAGAAATAATATCCTTATTTTAAAACAGACGAAAATAAAAAATAATATTCTATTTATAATACGGATAGAGCATATCATATTGTTTTTTTTTTAATAATAGACAAAAAAAAAAAAAACGGTTGGAGTATATTTATTTTTTTAAAATAAAATAACGCACTGTGCTGTTCAAAGCAGAAATTAAAAAAGGCATTATGGGATGATGATTACTCTGACCAAAAGGAATATGTCTGCCTGTCTCAAACCTAAGGACCATTTATTAATTACTCTATTTATTTGTTTTTTTAACGTAAATTTTACGGACAATTGGGCAAAAATCCCTCTGTCCATTTATCATTTGGGATTCAGTCCCTAATGATAAAAACTTGCTCTGCACTCCCCCCTTTTTCCTTCTTCCTTCTTCTTCCTCCCTAATCGTATTTCTCTTCATTCTGTTTCTCTTCGCGCAAAAAATTCTTGTGAAGCCGTTGTCCTCTTCCGTGAGCTCGAAAGCCACATCCCGCACAGGTAAGCTTCTTGTCTGGTTCGATTGAAAAATTTCCTAGGGCACTCTCCGAATCCTGTTCCGGTTCCCTGTCGTCGGCGGTCGGTTGATTCGGTCGAAGAACTACCGAAGGCTGTCACCGGTTCCGTGGCCCGTATTTCTTGGTCTCCGGTGAAATTAGATGTACCAAGTGTGTTTTTGTGTCGATTGATTCGGTCGAAGAACTACCGAAGGCTGTCACCGGTTCCCTGGCCCGTCTTTCTTGTTCTCCGGCGAAATTAGATGTACCAGGTGTGTTTTTGTATCGATATCTTAGTTGGAAAATTATTATCTGGAAGAAAATGTTTGGGTATTATTTTGGGTGATTTTGATAATATATTTTGTTGCTATTTAGGGTTTAAGGGTAATATTTATTTTGTGAAATGAGTAATTTGTTGCTATTGAGGATCAAGACATTACTAGAATTCCGTAAGAACATATGATTTTAGTGTATTTTGTGTAAGATTATCTAATCGCCCATACGACCTAATATAGTTCATACGTTCATCGGTTGGATCGCTAGGTTCCGATGGACATGGAGCAAAGTAGTCTGAAATTATTAATTATATGTTCCTACGAAGGTGAGCATCATGTAATTCGTTTAGAAGAGGGCACCACGCTGGAGGATCTTTACCGGAATATATCGAAAAGATGGAATAAAGTGAGTATTGAGGCGGTAAAACTCCAATATATTGCACCTATTCAGAAAAGCTACGTGACGTTATTGTGTGACGATGATGTCGCAAATATGTGGAGAATGCATATCTTGTTAAAGGTAATGTTTGTGGATATGATTGCACGGTGCAGAAGCGAGCACCAGAGCGTGCCTCTCAGAAGCACGGTTGGACGCAGGTACGTTACTCATCATTTGTAATTAAGTAGTCTTTATTAAACTTTGTTATAGAATGCAGTCACAATTGTTCCTTATGAAAGAATGCAGTCTGTAAGCACTTATAATGCAGTATGTAAGAATGCAGTCTGTAAGCGCTTATAATGTCATGTTCAACACATCTAAAAACATATTGTTTATAGGTTACGTTAGTAATAATTCTTTCATGATATTGGCATACAACAATACCGTGGTATATTGTTGCGATGTTGTTTGTAGGTAGTAAGTATCCACCTCCGCGATTTTGTAGTAGCGCGGTGCAGAACGAACCACTGAAGAGATTGTAAAGATATGTAGTGGGGATATAACGTCTTGAAGGTATTTAACGATTTTCACTCCTTCTTCACACGCCACTGTCAATATCCTCTAGCAATCCGGTTTAGGTAGGTGTACCATGATCGATGCGTTGAAATTTCTGTAGCCCATGGCATTTACTGCATCACGTAGCCTGCTGCGGTGAATAGATGCAGTTGTTCTTTTAAATACCCTGGATGACACGGTAGGTAACCATAGACACCGTGGACATACTCGGTTGAGTAAGATGGGTACCCATGTTTTTCCATTTACTCTGAAAATATCTATTACCATATAAAATTAGAACTACTTACATCTGATATAATTTTCATTCTTATTATTGTATTTGTAATGTAGGGGTGAGGCCGAATGTTCTGGATTGAACGAAGATTGCGCCGATGGTATCTTTATTCCCGACGAAAGTACTAGTCTAATTGCAATGCAGAGATGCATTGTCGGGGAAGGGCAGACATTCAAGGGACCGCAGGAGTTTAGAAAGTTACTGAAGAATTATTCTATTGCCACTCAGAAACACTTCAGGTACCAAAAGAATGATTCGAGCAAAATTATTGCGGTGTGCATCGACAAAGGCTGTGGTTGGCGTATTTATGCATCCTTCCATGCTCGTGATGCATCATTCAGCATTCGTAAGTGCAATTTACATCACACATGTACTATGAGTCTATTGCAATCAAGAGATCATCCAGCAGCCGATGCGAACTGGATTTCTGAGGTCTACAAAGATAAGATACGTTCTATGCCAGCGTATAAGGCATCCGACATCCGGGAGCATATCCAAACAGATTATGGGATTGACGTGAAATATCATAAAGCATGGCGTGGCAAAGAGAATGCGATAAGGGCAATTAATGGTGGAGGTAGAGACAGTTTCTCACAACTTCCGTGGTACTGTCATGCACTTCGGGAGTCAAATCCGGGAAGTATTATAGACTGCGAAGTTGAGCAGGCAACCAAACGTTTCCAACGCCTTTTTGTTTGTTTAGGTGCATGCCGGCTGGGTTTTTTGAGGGGTTGCAGGCCCCTACTCTTTCTTGATGGGACACATATAAAAAACAAACACAAAGGGTGTCTGCTAAGTGCAATTGCAGTGGATGGGGATGATGGGATGTTTACTTTAGCATTTTCTGGTACGTAATTTGATATTAGCTACAGTTGTCATTTTGTTAGAATGCTGGGTATAGCTGTTCGTGTATGCTGTTTTCCATGCTCTCTTTAGGCACGTATGTACCCTTAAATGTTGGAAACCTTTGTAGTTATTTGTGTTCTTATTTGTTGACTTGCAGCTGTGTCTACGGAAAATGATGAAAATTGGGAGTGGTTTTGCTGGAAGCTGCGATCTGTTTTAGAATGTGAGGGACGCACGGATTGGAAACAGTACACATTCTTCTCGGATCGGCACTCGGGTTTACTAAAGTCAATCTCGTGCGTCTTTCCCGGAGCACATCATGCGTACTGTCTCCGACACTTAGTGGACAACTTCCGTACCCAGGTATATGTACGTCAATAGTAATTTGTAATGAACATCACTGGTTATGATCAGCCATAAAATGTCTTTTTTTTAGGTTATGCGGAGATACCCAATGCATAATAAGAAGCGATGGACCGCTGTCTTCAATAAGGCCGCCTATGCTCCGTTGAGGAGAGATTTCGAAAACCACATTAGTTCTGTGGTCGAATCAATGCCATTGGCCAGGGACTTCATTACCCAATCACACCCAGAATGTTGGGCAAATTCACTATTCAGAGGCACTCGTTGGGGAATAATAAATAATAACATTGCTGAGTCATGGAATAGTTGGGTGAGGTCCGCGAGGTCAATGCCATTCGTTGGGATGTTGGATACCATTAGAAGGCAAGTGATGGTAATGATGAATGAACGCCGCGAAAAGTCGGAGATAATGCACGGAAGGCTCTGTCCAAAACAGGAGAGCAAGTTGGCACTATCGTACATGGCGTCTCGACGGCTACAGTGCAGTTCATCCTCTAGAACTGTATTCGAGGTAACAGATTGTAATGAAAGATACGCAGTCGATTTGGAGGCGCGCAAATGCTCTTGTCGAGAATGGCAAATGTTCCGATTGCCCTGCAAGCATGCCTGCGCTTGCATTGAAAAATGCAGTATGTCAATTTATGATTTTTGCGATCTTTACTATAGCATTGAATGCTACAGAAAAACGTACCAGGAGCCAATAAATCCCGTACCGACACATGATATGGACGTGATTGTTGAAATTGAGGCGGACCAAATTCACCCTCCTCCGTCGTCTGTCCAACCAGGCCGGCCAAAGAAGCGAAGGTTCGAGTCCCAGCAGGTAAAGAATGCACGAAAATGTGGTCGTTGTGGGCGTCTTGGACATAATAGAAGAAGTTGCAAGCAACGAATAGATTAGCGAACCTTTTTTTCATTGTACATCTTTTTGGCTTCCAGGAGTATATATTAAGACAGTAGGTACATATTCAATAGCTATATTGTAATTGTTTTTTGTGTCTCTAGGATGTAACCGGTTGGATCCATCGACTTATTTGCAGTCGTAAGTGGTATGTAGCCCTCTCACGCAGGTATATGATGAAGTTGTGAAGGTTCATAGTTATATTCTGCAGGTATATTTTTCATGTACTGAGGCATTTGATTATGTAGCTCTGTAGGGACGGATGGTTAATGTAATATCTAATTGTTTTGAAAGTACATGCTATCCTATTTTTGGGTTATTACTAGGAGGTATAGTTGTTGTATTAAACTCGTCATACTAACCAACTGCATGTGTCATACAACTTAAGTATTTGTTGATGCCTTCTTTAACCATCAGCAGTAAATACATGCTACTTGAAGAAAAGAAAAAAAAAGACCGTTTCCCCAGCCACAGGTAACCGGGGCATACATAATTGCAACTGAAGTATAATGTCACGGTTGTTTTAAGTACGCAATAGCTTACAGAGGGTATATGAATAATGATTCCAACATATAGGGTTGCGGTCCGAGTAGTAACCATATTTTATTTTGTTTATACAGTATTCAAATTGTATTACCGTGTAATAACTTGGAGGCGTAGTATTGATTAAAATTCAGCACACAGCTACGTACCAGACTTCCATATGCCACACAACTATATTGTGGTTATATTATCGTGTCTATTCTATTGTGTTCTAATTCAATTAACGGGTAAGCGATGTAAGTATAATCTGTGGCCTAAAACACGTATGTCAAGATTATGGGGTTGACGAGAAA
The DNA here is from genome assembly GCF_009805555.1 of Andrographis paniculata. NCBI lineage: Eukaryota > Viridiplantae > Streptophyta > Magnoliopsida > Lamiales > Acanthaceae > Andrographis > Andrographis paniculata. Next base: position 5,357,419 of record NW_026137624.1, read on the forward strand.
CGCTACCATGGTTAAGCCAATACACTCTTACCATCAGTTCATGAATATTTTAAGAGAAAAGGCCGAGTCCCCACCCGCAGGGCACCAGAGCATTTGAAATGGTAACGGAAGTATAAAGGCTATTTCCGTAGGTACATAATAGATACTATAGGGTATTTTTAGTAATGACTCCGTTACTTATGCATCTGAGCTAAGTACCAGACTCGCTGAACGGGGTACACAGATTGCGTATGCGGGCATCTGTGTTGTAGTTGTAGGTATCGTAGTTGTAGGTATAGTAGCACTTATCTGTAACCACGTGTTGCTTAGCATTCCGCAGGAAATAGTTGATTGTAATCTAGACGTTGGCCCACACGCAATTACCAGACACCTATGTCCCGCACAAATATTTTGTTGTAATATTATCATGTTTTTTTAGTATTGTTTGTTTTAAATTAACGAGTAAGCCCTTGCAGTATCTCCGGTCGATTAAAACATGGCGTCCAGTAGGGTTTTATGAGAAACGCCGACACGGTTGAACTGATTCAAAGTGAACGCTATTTCAGTGATCAGTGCAAAAGAAATGACCAGTCCCACAAACGCAAATGACTGGAGCATGTAATATATAAATGGAAGTACATACTAGTTTTCCGTAGGCACATAAAAGCTATCAACGGGTATCACCACACAACGCAGGTATATAATGAAGATGACAAATCAATCCACATAAAAGACATTTACCAATTCCATCACCTCGATACACAATGCAATAACTTCCCAGATCAATCCAAATTGAAGACATTAAACAAATCCATCACCTCCACACAACACAATAACTTCCCAGATCAATCCAAACTGAAGACATTCAACAAATCCATCACCTCGCCACACAACGCAAAAACTTCCCAAATCAATCCAAATTCATTACATGTGTTAACCTGCCCTATTTTTCCATCGGGGTCTACGTTTCAGAAGGGGGGACCTTTCAATATCCTCGCCGCAATCGTGCCTCGGTAGCTCTTGACATCGCCGAAGTCCTCGCCGAGGACACCAACGACATTGACATCTGGACCTGCCCGCGCATAACACTCTGCGAACATGCAGACTAAAGGTCCACAGTCCAACGTTTCACCCTGGTGTCGGCATCTAATGTACTCGGGCATGTCGCTGACCATAGGCCATAGTCGTGACGCGTTCATATACAACGATAAAAATCGCGTCTGCACAAATAACGTTACTCTTTCGTTAAGGCATTCACCCTACCCATAGGCAATTAATTATGATCATTCGAAAGACGTACCAATTTCTTTGCATTCCCCTGCCCGAAGGGGTCGCGCATTGAGTTACACTCCAACACAACACGTTTGACGGTATCCAGTATGCAGAGATGCCAGTGGAACCGGGTGTGTACGGGTAGAAATATGTACCGGCACCCAGACCGGATTTTGTCCATGATTCCGGCAATCTCTTGGCCTACGGTCACTTGCAGCGAGTTGGCAAACGCGAGTACATTACCCTTATTGATGCTCGGCTTTTTCGCTCCCCTGCTTGGTCGTGATAGCGCGTCGTTCACGGCTTTCTGAAAATCGAACACAGCAATCAACGCAATAATAACAATGTGATTTGTAATACTAACCGTATAAATTCCAAACAGGATACTCACCGCTACGAACCATGGCACACAACCACACCGCACCTGCGGATTGTGTTGGAGCTGATATTCATTGCTGCATAGATGATATAGGTACGCGTCGATGACTTCGCCTTTCACAGCTTCGTCAAACAGTAGTTCTAAAACGGCATCGGCCGAGACAGACACGACGCCCTGCTGCCATACAGTGTCCCTACAACATGATAGTCGCAAACGGATAAATACATTGATTGAGAAAAATATATAAAACCGTAAGAGTGAATAGCAATACCGGACAGCGAATGACGCGAGAAAATGTTCAATGGTGTTCGTCTCATCCTCAGATAAGGAACCCTTTCCACAGTAGCTGTCGTTATTGCGATATCCCTCCCACTTTTGTGCTCCAGGGTCTGCTACAACCTTAGCATCCGAGTCCCCGTCGTCGCCGACGACAAATGGTTCCTGAACCAACAATTAAGATAATCATGTTTCCGTAGGTATCTGTATTTATTGTACAGGTATTGACGCAGAAACACTAGGTATTTATGAATCTATCTGAAGTATTTTGAGCCAGACGACTTATATTTGTATGGAACTACGTACCTGCTCATTATTGACGTCGACCGCTGACTTTCCTTTCGCCCTCCGTGTTCTTCTCGCTTTCTCAATTCGCGGTGTCGACACGGGTGTCACGAATTCAGGCTTCTTCTTTCTCTTCCGATCCTTACGTGCCATTACACCACGTACAATCGATGAATCTGCGGCCCTGCTACAAGTCTCACGGTCGGAGTCATCGCCCTGCTACAATTTCAACAAAGCAAATAATCATTCAACAGATAGACAACTACGACCGGACAAATTGTAATTACTATATTAATTAGCTTACCTTGACATCTATCGGTGCAACATAAGGAACAATGGCCATCAATTGGTTAAACTCTAGCAGGCTACCAACCCCTTCGTCATCTGACTCGTTTATCGGATCAACTTCGGCCAAAAGGATGTCCATTTTTTTTTTGCTTCGGCGCTCGGTATTCGCTTGCTCTTCCGCTGCCTCCTCGGGATCCTCCTCAGTCTGCCTCTCCTCCTCCCCAGTTTTTTCCTCCTTCTCCTCCTCCTCCTCCTCTTCACCCTGACTCTCCTCCTCCTGACCTTGCTTCTCCTCCATGTCGGCCTGCTTCTCTTTCCGCTCAGACTCCACAGCCATCCGGTCTGCTGTCTCTTCATCCCCATAGTTTGCATCACCCTCCTCGCCATCGCTCTCGTCCTCACCCTCACCTTCACTGTCGTCATCGACAACACCGGCTCTAGATCTTTGTAATTTATGAGCAAGTCTGGCAATTGCAGTGTCTTTCTTCCGCAGCTCCACCTTCAAAGCCGCAATTTCCTGCGCTGCTTCCTGCAACATATGTTAATAATGTCATATAAGAAATTATTTTATCCATTTACAACGGTAGCAACATTGAATAATGCATTTACCTCTGAAGCATGACAAATAGCACGAACGAACTTTTCTTCCGTGCCTATCCGATAGAATTCCTGAACATCGGACCACTTTATGGAAGTCAGTTCATCAACTGCATGAACCCTGGACATTGGACCGAGGCTATTCAGCCACCGAAAGAGACGCGGTACCTTCGGAAGGCACCGTGCCTTGTCCAGAGTTGGGACCCTCTCATTGAACCAGGCCTGCACATATTGTAATAGACATTACTGCCAACAATAATACATATTGTGCAATATACCAAAATAAGTAGAAAAAATTAACAAATCCGATATTACATTGCTTACCAACAAACCCGCGGTGCAGCCTGTCAAATATTTTTTCCCGGACTTGAAGTCGCTTATAGACTTCAACAGATAACGGTGACTCGCGGGTCCCCACGCGTAGTCACCAATCGCACTCAGGTCTTCCACATACGGTAACAAAAAAAGGGGTACAGAATAATTCGCAGAACAAAATAAAATATTTGCAAAAACAAACATAATAAAAAGACGAGCAACATCCGCAACAGAAAGAGGCTCCAGCCCCTGCAACAGAGCCTCACGCAGCTTCTGCAACACCTGCCCGCGGGTTACAGAACGTGGCTTGCTCCCAAAAATTCGAACAAACCATTCGCTTTCGACCGATGTATTTTCGGTCACGTAGACTCCTTTCGCGTGTAATCCTAAGACTACAGAATATTCTTCAACTTCAAACGGAAGCTCAATGTCACTTCCAATCTTGAAGGACATAGATTCCGAACTGAAGCTATTGACGAGGGCAACAAGTCGGTGCCATGGAAACTTCATTTTCGGGCAATCCAGAAAATGCCCGAATGGTGTCATGTTTATAGCTGCGATGTGTTGGTCTCTCATGTGTTGCTTCAGTTTGGCCAGCTCATTATGAAAAAAAGGTAATGCAAATCGGCTGATCACCGATTTGTGCTCCTTGCCTGGCCTGTAAGTAAAAACCATAAGTCCACGTTACCCAAATCTCTAATTTAGTTAAAAGTTTTTCACAATTTAGCAGGAGTAAAAAAGCATTCTGAGTATACAACAGTGCCGTTCAGGTATATTAATTGGCAAATTAGACCAAACAAATGAAACTCCTGGTGCCTAATATTACCGCATTTATCAACCCACAAATATGACTATTTACCGAACAATCCACCAAAAAACCTAAAATATGCAACTTCGAGTAACTAAACAAAATATACATCTCCAAAATTAACAAAATCAAAGATAAAAACAGATAAAATCACCCAAAATCGGCCGAACCGGGTTTCCTGGCCAAAAATTCGAACAATTTCAAACCACCCGTTGAACTAACACAACACCGAACACCCAGGGCTCCTCATCACTAAACCGAGGCATACAAACACGGGACCAAGGCTTCTACCCCAAACAATCGAGTAAACTACGATATAAAATTCGATTGTCAACAAAATCATAAAACGAAAAGGGTTTCGACCAGACACTTACTTTTTTGAACTCCTCGTGGGGGATCGCGGCGGATTCGCGGTTTTTCTCACCATTTCGCTGAACAAAATGTCTTACTGCTGATCGTCGAGTTCGCGAGGGACGATTTCCTTCTCGAAGAACTAGGGCTTGAACGGAGAGTGAGTGAGGGGAGTTAGGGAATGTTTCAGTTTTTATATCGTGCATATTTTCTGTGATTTTTTTTTAAAAAAAAATCACAAAATAAGGTACGCAGTATTTAAATGGAATTATCTAATCGTATACTGGGGGTAGAGCGGGAGGTAATGTAGGTATATATTATAAAATTGGGAGTATTTATTAATCAATCGTAAGTACATGTTGCATATACGATGGTGATTGAGTAGAAAATACAAGAAGGGAGTTATAACATATCTAATCAATAAAGTAGGGACTGCAGATCAATTAATTTACAATGGGGACTGAATTGCAAGCAAAATACACTGACAGGGATTTTAGTCCAAGTCTCCCTAAATTTTATTACCTCAATCCCAATTATTTTTTTTTTTAAGTTTCATTAATGTTCGTCTTAAATTTGTTATTTTTTTTAAAAAAATATATAAATATTTATTTTAATTATATTTTAAATTTTATAATTTTAATTATATTATTTAGGTATCTTAATTTTAATTTAAAATTATTTTTTTGTAATATACTTTTTAATTATATACTAATTATACTTTATGTAAATTCTCGTGTGTACAATAATATGAACAATTTAAGGGGACGGAGGAAATAGAATATTACTTTCTTCATCATGTAAAAATATATTTATTTGGTAATATTTTGGATTTGTTTTTCACAATTTTTCTAAAATATATTTTCTCTTAAAAAAAATAATATATTATATATACTTATTATTTTTATATTACTTATATAATTTTCTATACTTTATATTAAAAAAAATTAAAAAAAATAAAAAATTCAAACAATATTAGTAAACAAACGCACCCATTGCGTTTTTTGTCTTTTATGGTAAAAGAAAAAAATAGGAAAAAATTATTAAAATGAATAAAAAGGTGATATGATTTTTTATTTTTTTTTAAAAAAAAGTATCCATATTTTTTATAATAGATAAATAAAAAATAAATGAGCACAAATATAAGTATACAATTTGCTATTTTTTATTGTGCAAATATAAAATATCTATTTTTTTTTTAATTATGTATGACTCCACTATAAATTACAAATCTCATCATATTTATATCAATACTTTTATTTTGATTTTACAAAAAATATAAAATAGTTTTTACATATTAAAACTATCATCAACTATTATTAGAATATAATATTTATTATATTTAATTTAAAAATAAATATTTTCTTTTCAAATGGACGAATTAAATAAAAGAATAAATTAATTATAGACAGTTCAATTTGAATAAATTATTATTGATTGTCATTATTATTATTATTAAATAATAATTTTTTTTAGAAAAAAGAATTAAGTATCAAATTAAAAATGCATAAAATACAATTACATTTTATATATTGCATAAACTCCTTTTATTTGTTCTTTTATAAATTTAAATTAAAATAAATACTACTCACTAATACAATTTTTAATAAAAATATATTATTATTTTATTTTATAAAATATCGCATTAAAATACTATTTAAATAAAAACTTAAATTAACTTTTTATTTCAAATCAATTTTAAATTACAATCAAATAAACTCTTTAAATTAAAATAAAATATGTATAAATATCATTTTTGTTTTTTAAAATATTAAAAAATAAATTGTCAACATCATCTATCCATACAATACAAGTAATATATAGGATATGTTTCTTTAGTATTTTTGTCTTTAGATGTTTATGATGTTAGATAAAAGAAGCCGAAAGCGTATAAATAAATATAAAATAATATTTTATATTAAATTATTGATTTTTTTATATAAATAAAATAATATATATATATTGTATGAATAGAGGTATATATCTAATTTTGGTAATAATAATAAAAAATTATACTATCTCCCTCCACCATCAATCTATCTATTTATATTTGGCGTTATCGTTTTTTAACATTAAAAATATCCTTATATTTGTATAATTTTTTGTACAAATGTAGTTACATTAGTATTATAAGACACCAAAGAAAGTATTTTTTTTATTTTTCCTAAATTTATACTACATTTTAATATAATAATTAATATTCAAATATTAATATTAAATGGATAAATTAACAGTGGACGAAGATAATACTTTTTTATAAATTGGATGAACAAACTCAATATATCATCTATTTTATTTATTTTATTTTACTAATATAAGATAACATTAGAAATTTTACATAGATCATTTGTATAATTATACCCGTTGTCTTTATTTATCATAATTGTTCACCCAAATTACTTTTAGATGATAAGATTTTCTACAAATATTATAAAATAATATGATATGTATTACTATAATATATAATACTCCTCTCCGTCCCAAAATTATACTTTGTGTTGAGTTTAACACGAAATTAATGAATATTGATATTATATTAGTAGTGGGTATAAAATACAGGTAAAAGACTTTTTTAGCATTTGTGAGTGTATTAATGTAAAAAGTAACGACAATTGTATAATAATAATGAAAAGGTAAAGATAATTTTACAGTGATATAGTTATTTATGAAAATGAAACTATTATTTTAGGACGGACAAAAATGGTAAACAAGACTATTGTATTGGGACGGAGAGAGTATAAATATATATATATATTATTCATCCACAAAGGTCAATAATTCAAAATACTATTATTTTTTATATTATTGACACGATTCCCATATATAATACAAAGGGTGTGTTTGTTTGAGGGATTTCCCCAAAAATCCATTATTCATCAATTTTCTTTTTCAACAATATCAAATCAAAAATCTATTTTTTATTTTTTATATTATACTAAAAATCAATTTTGTATTCAAAACATCACATCTCCACTTATTTATACCACATTATACGACTATTCCAATTCAAAATTTTTATTATTCAAATTTCAATTTAAAATCTAAACCTCCAAACAAACACATCCAAAAAGTACATACATAAAAATAATACAAAATTAATACAATTATTTTTATGAAAAATGGTTTTTTGTTTGTTGTTGTAATTTGAAAATGCTTTGAAATAAATTGTTCTTATTTATATAATATTTTGCTATGATGTTTTGTGAAAATAAACAATAATTTTTTTATGAAAAATTGTAATTATTGAATAATGTTAATTTTAGTTTGAAATCACCGTAAATCATTATTTTAAATACATTATTCATCCAATTTTTTAAATGTGATGTTTAATACACTATTCATCCAATTGTTCAATGTGATATTTAATACACTATTAACATAAACATAATTTTAAATTCAACGATCTTAATAAATATAATTTTCATTTAAATTTATCTCAACAAAATAGCAAATTTTCATTTATAGTCTGTATAGTCTCAAATTAATTATTAATTTATATTATTTTTTACTATTAATTTTATATTTTTGTAGTTATTTAAGTGGGATCAATGGAGAGTATATTTAGTGAAATTAACTAATTAAGTTATGTTTATATAGATACTTATAATTTTTTTAACATTATTTATCGATAATAATTTTTTTTTATAATAATTTGCATTAAATAATTTTTTGTTTATATAGAATATTACATCAAATATTATTATTTTTTAAAATAACTTTAAAACTTATATCTAGTGGAACCTATCGGCGTATTTGTTTAACGTTTTAGTTTGATACGTCTATTTTATAGTCATCGTATTGATAATATAAAAAAATAATTTATATTAAATGTTTTATTTATTTTTTAAAAAATATATATTATATATGAATATATTATATTTTTTATAATATTAATTGAAAATTATGTAAAAACAAAATTATTTGTATAAATACACCCTATATTTTGTTTTCGTTTTTTTAGGGCAAATGAAGGTGGGCGTGTAATGATGATATATAAAAGCCAAGCAAAATGGCTTTTGGCACTGTCTCAACAAAACCTATACCTTTCTTTGACTGCCAAACCTTAGAGAGAGAGAGAGAGAGTATTTTCTTAAATTTTAACATATTATGTATCTCACAATTATTTTTTTTTATATGATTTTATATATATATTACTTTTTTTAGAAAAATTAATATTTAATATAAAATATTATTTTTATATTATCGATATAATTTTTTATATTTTTCATATTAAAAAAATTTAAATTAAAATACTAAACAAACAAATATTTTTCAATAAAAATTCCACTTGTATTTGAAAAGTAAAAGATTACACTTCTGGCATAAAAATATGTTAACATAAATTTAAATGTGAATGAGGAATATATATGTTGGATTTTTTTTAGTGTAATAAAAATACAAGAAAAAAGGTAAATTTGATTTGATATTATTTTTTTGACTTAAAAGTGTGTTTATATGGGATTTCACTTTTAGTTTTACTATTTTAATTTTTTTTTCAAAAATATTATATTAAATTAAATAATTATTTCAATTAAAAAATTTACTATTAAAACCAAAAGCAAACAAAAATCCATAAATAAACGCACACATTATAAAATTTATAATGGTAAAACAAATATATATATATATACATATACATATATTTGAATGACAGGGTTCAATAAAAATTACCTCACTCAAAATATCATAAAATTTTTATTATATTTTTTATAATTCCTAATAATTAACACAAATAGTTCACAAATTTTAAAAATTGACACAGAGTAATACATTCCCTCAATTCCATCTCAATTGACATATTTTTTATTTTTATTTTTCTATTTTATAACAATTAACATTTTAATAACATGATAAAATTTATTAAATTAAAATATATTTAATAAATATAAATTAATTTAAACTAACTGCATAACATATAATATCATATTTCACGACTCACTCAAAATCCCTTGATTTTTATCTCTTCTAAAAAAATAAATATTTTTATCTACATTTAAAACAATATTTTTATAAAATTAAGTTATACTATTAATTATAAATAAATGAATTTTTTTATTTCTCTTTTATTTATATCTTTTTTTAAAAAATAGATTTTTCTTTTTAATATATACTTAAAGCTTCGATCTCTTTTATAAAATTAATTTATACTAATTATAAATAAATAAATGTATTTTTCAATCTACTTGTATTTTTTAAAAAAAATTATTCATGATATTTATATTGCATATATTTTTTTTATTACCATATAAATTTTAAAATATTTAAATACATAATCTAATTTTGTAATTATATATATTAAATTTATTTTAAATTACAAATATTATTAATTACATTAAATATAATAAGATAATATTATAATTCACTATTATTAGCTAATTAAATATTATTATTTTAAATAACGTTTCACTGCTAAAAGAGTTTAATTCAGACTTATATTATACTAAAAATCAATTTCACATTCAAAACATTACATCAAACCCTATTTATATCACATCATACAACTATTCAAATTCAAAATTTTTACTATTCAAATCCCAACTCAAAATCCAAACCCCCAAACAAACACACCCTTAGATTCAAATCTGACAATTCAAACCCAAACATAAAATCAAAATCTCCAAACATATATTTTTAAAATTATTTTTAATTATTATGCAGTTTGATAATATAAAATATAGACAGACTATAGACTATATAAGAGAACGAAGTAATTTTTATCTTTTGTCTTTAATAGTAAAAATATACTCCCTTCGCCCCATAATAAAGTATTTATTTTTTTCATTTTAATCCGTCTCATAACAAAGTATCAATTTTCTTTTTTTTTTTTTTTATTAACGGTACTATCTACTAACCTTACAAATACCCTTACAATTTACAATATATTACACAAATGTCATTACCTTTATTTCAGTCATTTCAACTTTATTCCTGCTATATCCCAATATAATACTAATATACCTAAAACTACGCATAAAAATAAATTGGATACTTATTAATAGGACGGAGAAAGTATATACTTTTGATAATAATTTCTTTTTATGACAATTCAAAAGATAATAAACATTTTAATAATGGAGAAAGCATAGGTGTGTTTTCTTAATAATAAAGAAAATACATATTTTTTTTTAAAAAAATATTAATATATTATATATTTATTACTTTTATATTTTCTATACAATTTTTTTAGTTTTCACTTATTTAATACTATTTAATTTTTTAAAAAATATTATATTTTTTCTCACAAAACATCAAATCGAATACTATTTCTTTTTATATTTTTTCAAACTTTCAAATTTTAAATTACCTCTAAAAATTCATATCTAAACAAACCTATATTTTCATGAAAAAAAGTTTCACTTTAAATTATCTCACAAAATAAACATTTTGTGTATGTTTGTTTGAAAATATTACAAATTTCAAATTATAAAATTTTAAAAAAATGTGTAAAATTATACATTTAGAATTTGTTTGTTTTGTAAAATTATTTTTTAAATTTTTTTTTTATATAAATTAATAATAAATGCGTGTGATATATTAATTTTTTATTAAAAATATGTATAATTTTTTTTAAAAATGAAAAGAACAAACCAATTTTTATTGAATATATATATTTATATAATAAAACAATTCCACCTAAGCAATTTATTACTGTACAATATTTGAGGCGGAAAAAGAGAAAAATAAATAGGAAAAACCTAAGGAGTCGTTGGAGTTCTTCGTTCGAGTCGCCGTTCTCTAAAGAAACTCTCCCCAAATTCCCCCAAATCGCTCGCTGTTCTTGCTCTCGATCGACATTCGTCTGGCCTGTATCGTACATCCTTATCGGAAGGAGTACGTTTTATTCTCGATCAGGTACGGTTGATTTCCCCAGATCGAGTTTGATTCTTTTTCAGGGGTTTAGTGATGATTAAGTACGAGAGTTTTTTTTTTTTTTTTTTTATTTTTTTTTATTGGATCGTAAATGTGTGTCTGCCTTAGGTGATAAGCTTGTTTGATGATCTGTTAACTGTTTGCTTCGAGGGTTTTTGCTGCTGTCTCTCGCTACAATTGGATCTGCTGGTTCAATTTGTGTAAATCTCTCAAGGCTTTTGTTATTGTTTGGTTTTCGAATTTAATTGTGTGTTGTTATGTAAAATAAATTGACATTCTTGGGAGATGGCATTGGAAGAGATGGTAATGATTGGGAATGAAGGGATTAGGGTTTTTGGGCGAATTTGGGTTGCTATACTGTTATTATAGAATGGGATGCTTATTGGCTTTGTTTAGTTTTTACTAATGATTCTGAGATATGATTTGGTAATTAGTAAACTAATGTTTGTGAATTTTCATCCCCTGATTTTTATTTTTATTCTTTTAATTATATTTCTTGTTTTGACTGGATTGCCTAGCTGATCCCCTGTTGTTAATCTTGACTTATTGGTCTGTATTTGTTGTATGCCCTGCAGGAAAGTGGGACTACTGAAGTTGCTTTGTTTTGATTTTGTTCTTTGTTGTAGTCTCTCGGAATGGCCACGGAAACTACAAACCCTGTGGTGGCTCCTAGTGCTAAAGTGGTTGGGAATGCCTTTGTGGAGCAGTATTACCATATTCTCCACCACTCTCCTGAGTTGGTTTACCGATTTTACCAGGACTCAAGCGTGTTGAGTCGCCCAGATCCAAATGGTTTGATGACTACTGTGACAACTATGAAAGTAAGTTTGTTTTTACCATATGCATCACTTTGCTATGCTGATCTTGACCATCTGGGCATATTTGGCATGTTATATCATTTCTTGGCACCTGAAGAAATGTTTGCTGTTGCACAATTAATCTGTCTTTAAGTCTTAACACTTGTTGTACTGCAGTGAACACCTCCCCTTATGTGCTAAGCTAGCTTTGTGAACTGTACTTGGCTGATTATGATGTTTTGGTATATTCATTTTTCCTCCTCTTCTCATAAATGGGTATTTCATTGTATGATATACCATGTTCGTGTCTTTCAACCACTTACTAGGTAGATGCGTTTGATGAAAGAATGACACTTGCCAAATGTAAGTGGGATTGAGGGCTATAATTAATATTTATGAAAGAATGATACTTGCCAAATGTAAGTGGGATTGAGGGCTATATAAGTAATATTTATGCATTCTTTTGGTATAGTTTAAGCTAGCTGAATACTCTTGCAGATAGTATTCTTCTAAAAATATTTTATTATGATTTATGAACCTCATATATGTACATAGCCATAGGTATCTGTTCTGAAATGATAATAAAGCCTTGGGAAATTACCCCATACAAAGTTGTAATGTGGTTCTTGTTTTTGCATAAGATAACGGTCTACAAGAATGCAGGATGAAGAACAAGGCAAGTTTCCTAAAATTTGGTCTTAATGGGGCACTATTTGTCGTGAAAACACATCACAACAAAGAAAGTAAAAGGGTTAATTTAAGTTTCCTTCATGTACTTTATCATTTCACCAATGTTTGAATTTGTAGAAAAGCCCTGTAGAAACAAATTGTTTCCATAGGTGATAAAAACACTAAGTTATCAATTGAACAATTATAGTAATAATATGTTGGAGTGCATGGCTATCTTTATCTCTTGGTACAGCAAAATAATGATGATGAACTGAAATAATAATAATATAAATTTGTATGACTTTGTTGCAAATAATAAAACAATATTAGGTCTGCAAGCAAATGCATACCCAAAGTTAAAAATTTCTACACCCTGTACTTTGCACGAAACAAGATGCAAGGCATGTACCAGAAAAATGCTCTTGTTAGATGCTTCTCTTGACGTTCTTCCACTACGATAAAACTATGAAACAAACACAATCAGTTAAAACCTTTCTCTGAAACAAGCCTTTAACACATTTTTATGTTTTATCCAACTTGTTACTTTTGAGCAGGTTTCCAGATGTTGAATGAACATAAGTTTGAATATCATATATTCATAAGCTTCTTGTGCATGTACTATGAGCCAGAATAGGGATATCCTAACAGTTCTTTCTTTCTTTTATCAGAGCATAAATGAAAAAATATGCTCCTTGGACTATAAAAACTACAAGGCAGAGATAAAAACTGCTGATGCTCAGGAATCTTTTAAGGATGGGGTCATTGTACTTGTAACCGGGTGCTTGACTGACAAGAACAACTTGGGAAGGAAATTCGCGCAAACATTTTTTCTCGCTCCTCAAGATAAAGGGTACTATGTTTTAAATGATGTCTTCCGATATGTGGAGGGCAGCGAACCAGAAACTGGTACTGATATGGCTGTTGGAGTTGACAATGCGCCAACTATTTCAACAAAAGATCCAGGTAGCTTTTACTTATCATTCTATCATGTTATATGGCTTTAAGTAAACACATTATTTAAATATTTAATATCTTCATTTTGTTTCCAGAGCCTGTTCAGGTTGTTGATTCTTCCAAACCAGACCTTTCAACTTCTCCTTCGGAAGAAAATGTGACTATTGAGGAGGAGAAAGATAACAATGAAGTAATCATTGAGGGATCATCTATTCACAACAGAGACGCCATTGTGGAACCTGAATCTCACGTCAGTGATAACCAAGCATCTGTCGAAGAAGAATCATTAACTTCTGCATCCCATGATGATGCTCCAAAGAAATCATATGCGTCGATTCTTAGTTCACAAGCAAAGAAAGGACCCACAAAAGTTTATGTACCTGCTGGCTCAGCCAAAGAAACTTATGTAAGGACTGAGAAGCAACCTGTTCACCCTGCTCCTGAGGCTTCAAGCTCTGAAGCATCCATAAATGATCCACCTGTTCATGCACCTGAGACGAATGATGCTCCGGATGAAGGTATATTTTGGGGGGCTATTTCATTACAGATCTGCAGTATCCAAGTTACTATTGCAGAGCTAAAGAAAGATGAGATTAACTCCCAGATGCTAAGCCAATTGCTTGATATCTGCTTGAACTCTTTGATTGTTGGATTTAATTTTTTTCTTTTATACTCCTTGTTGCTTTGCAGTTGAGGGTCACTCTATATATGTCCGCAATTTGCCCCTAAGTGCAACGGTTTCTCAGCTTGAAGCTGAATTCCAGAAGTTTGGACCCATTAAGCCAAATGGCATCCAAGTCAGAAGTAATAAGGTTGTCCTTTTTTACATTTTTTTTTCCATTGATGTCTTATGTTTTTGCTGACACCTTCCTTCTCTCTATAGCAACAAGGATTCTGCTTCGGCTTTGTTGAATTTCAAGACTTCAACTCCATGCGAAATGCAATTAAGGTTTGTACTTCTCTTCTGATTTTTATCGTTTGTCTCCCATGTTTATTTTACAATTATTTTTATTTTATTTCTTGTGTATTTGTTATGGGGTGAGGTCTAGCTTTTAGATGGCATATAGACAGTGTCTTAATTGCAGCAATTCCATCTCCCATGTAAGGTTTATGTTCATGAGAAATCTGTTCATGCTGAATGTCTTATGTGGGATGAAGTTTTGTTCATTCAAATATTTTTGCCAGTGATTACTTACATTGTATAACCCTGCATTTAAGACATCCTTATCCAATTTATTAATCTTTTTGTGTTGCCACTATGGTCATAATTTATAAACTCATCAAAGTGGCGTGGAAGTTTTAGTTTCGTTTTTTCCATTCCCCCTGTATCTCCACATGTATCCACCAAGAAAACATGCTGTGATCAATGTATTCCTTTGATAACTGCTTCATACTATCGGGTCATATTTGAATTTGCCATCTGTTTTTAGAATTGGGGATTTCTTGTTCTTGGTCATATCGCTTCGCAAACTTATTATAATAAAGTTATTTCAGTATTGAAGCAAAATACAATTGCAATCACTTATACATGTAGTTGTGAACTGTCATCTTTAATATTGTGCCTTTACATCACTGCAAGTTTCCCTTCCAGCTTATTATAACAAAATATTTCTTTTCAGGCATCTCCTGTAATGATCGGGGACCGACAGGCTTTTGTGGATATCAAGCGGACCACAACTCGAGGTAACAACGGATCTCGATCTTCACTAATTCAATCAAAATAATTTTGTTATTCTCTTACAATCTTACAATCCACACCTGTATCTCTTTATTGTGCTTCAAGGAAAACAAAATAATTCGGTTATACTCTAATTCCATCATTTCTTCTCAGTAGGGGGTGGGAGGGGTCGGTTCACATCCTCACGTGGAGGTTTCCGTAGTGACAACTTCAGGGGTCCTGGAAACCTCAACAATAACAGAACTTATGTTCGAAGTGACAGCTTCCGGGGCGGTCGGGGGAGCTTCAGCAGAACCAATGAAGGCTACCAACAAGGGCGGGGTAGGGGGAGAGGGAGTCGTCAGCCCGGCCCCATCCAGACATGAAAAGGTACACTGCTGCCAAATTTTGACTAAGGTTTTTAGTTCCTTATGTGATCTATGATGCACAGTAGTACTAAATTGCTGGTAATATTGAAACTTTATGGGACTTGAATTATTTTATTTTTGGGCTTCAGCTGTCTCTGAATGAGATATGACTGAATGGTTAATTGTTATAGTGTAGTTTTAGTTTCCTAACATATCTTTGTTAGGAAAATATTTGAATTTAAGAGAAATTTTAGACTTAAATGGTGGTAAGCTTCTTGTTTTATTGATGGTTTTGTTTTTGTTTTTGTTTTATTTTAATTTTTTCAAATTTAATCAAATGCTCCACTAATTTAGAAGCTATATTAATTTTAGGATTGTGGTTTTAAGAATTTTATTTTATTTTTTTATTTAAGGAATGCTTGCTCATTAGATTTATTTTAAATTATATTAATAATATAGAAATATGTATAATTTTTATGTGTTTTTATTTGTGTGTATGGTATAAATTAAGGAAAATTGCAAAACATTTAGGGAAGTTTTATATTAAGGGTGTGTTCGGTTGAGAGATTTGAACAAAATCTCACTATTCATTCAAAAATTTTCCCCCAAAAACATCAAATCAAACACCTATTTTTTATTTTTTATATTATACTAAAAATCAATTTTACATTCAAAACATCACATCATCACCTATTTATATCACATCATACAACTATTTAAATTCAAAATTTTTACTATTCAAATCCCAACTCAAAATCCAAAGCCCCAGACAAACACACCCTAAAAGTAATAACAAATATATTGAGATGGATTTATTCTCTATAAAATAGTACTTATATTGGATTTGTTTTATTAAAGTATAGCATTAAAACAAAGCTCTAATCTCCCCATTGGACATGGGGTGTGTTTGTTTGGGAATTTGGATTTTGAATTGGAATTTGAATAGTAAAAATTTTGATTTTGAATAGTTGTATGATGCGATATAAATAGGTGTTGATGTGATGTTTTGAATATAGAATTGATTTTTAGTATAATATAAAAAATAATAAATAAGTGTTCGATTTGATGTTTTTTGGGGAAAAATGAGATGAATAGTGTATTTAAAATCCACTCTTCCAAACAAACACCCTAAATAGTTTTTTAAATAGTACTCTCACCATCCCACCACATATGATTTTTTATTTCTATTTTTAGCACACTTAACAAATAACAAATAGTATAAGTTAATTTAATTAAAATTTTAACCTCTTATATGTAGGATTTATTCAAAACTCTTTTATTTTTATTTTTCTATTCAATTAACAAATATTTTTATTAGTTTTAAAACTTTTTATTTTTTTATAAAACTAATTTATGGTAATAATAAATAAATAAAATATATTTATTTATTATATAAAATTTTATTTTTTACAAAATATTATTCATATTGCATATATTTTATTAAGATATAATGTAAGCTTTTTGTTGTTAGATTGTGTTCTTTCTATTTTTTTTTTCTCCATACGTTTTCCAAAAAAAATTTAATACACTATGCACATTATTATTGTTATACTTTTTACACAATTCTCTATACATCACATAAAAAATTTTCTATTCCAAAATCTCACAAAACAAACACACCGAAATTCTGAAAATGTTATAGATATTGTGATTTTTTTTCTTCTGAAAATTAATTTTGTTTGGTGTGTTCTTTTTGTGAAAAAACATATTTCTCCCGAAAAATTAATATATTATACACTCATTATTTTTATATTTTATACACAATTTTCTATACTTTATGTAATATTTTATTTCTTCAAATCAAAATACAAGATTGTTTTTGATCTTTAATTAATTCATTATATTATAAATCTTAATAAAAATAGTAATATTATTATAGCAAAAATGATAAAAGAATTGTGAAAGAGGCTTGTATTGAAAATATTAACTAGAATTTATGTTTTAAAATATTAAAAAAAATAATAATAGGTTTTTTAATGTATAATTAATATTTATATTATCATTTATATACATGATGTGACCAACACAATACTTTGTTTACTATTTGAAGGTTGAGAATAAAACATAAAAATATTTTATGTTTTATAATTAATCATAATATAAAATTTTGTAACGATATATCTTATATTTAAAAAATATATATTTTAATGAAAAATTAATTATTAGACTAATGTTTTAATATGCATTTATTGTTGATCTTTACTCAATGTTTGTAGGATGTTTAGAACTTGTCGGAACAATTAGCCTATTGACGAAATGAACGACTAGTCTTTAGTTTTTAGATCGGGAATGATTGTAATGCGGCAATATCATGTTGATTAAATTATAGTTATTAGATCAAATACCGGTATAATGATTGTAACGATATATCTTACATTTAAAAAATATATATTTTAGTGAAAATAATCTTTCGACTAATGTTTTAATATGCATTTATTATTGATCCATACTCAATGTTTGTAGTATGTTTAGAACGTGTCAGAACAATTACTCTATTGACGAAATGAACGACTAGTCTATAGTTTTTATAGTTATTGAATCAAACATTAGTAAAATGAAGGATCGAAATTTAATAAGAATATATTAGTAATTTAATATATATATATAGTATGATGTTACGATGTTTACAATTGTTGAGTAAATGAAAAAAATGCCATGTTCTTGCATATTAAATTTGCTTATGCAAACAAAAAAGCAAAGTAAATAAAAGAATAATAATAATGTGTGATAAGTATGCTAAACATATTTAATTTAATTAATTAGATTTTCTTTTTCATTTATGAAATAATATTTGATGCCGTGCTTTTTCGCTTTTCAATTATCATTGTAATTTATTTGTGTGTGTTTTGAACAAAAACAATTAGAATCGTCGAATAGCTTATAACATAACTACTTTCTATATGAACAAAAAATATTGAATAGTTAAATTAAATATCAACGATAATCATTCTTTAGAATTGAAAGAGTTCGTCGGATTTCCTTGCTAGATTTATATGATGCGCTTATTCAGCGTAGATCATATGTTGAATGCATATGTATCATGTGCTGTGATACCAACTTTTAGATCAATCTCTAACTCTAATCATCATCTTATTGTTGTCTTTTAGATCGGGTTGACTGATGAGCTTAATTATGCATAAGCAATGTTTGGTTTATAGATAGATACATGGGAATTTGGAGATTAGAGGGAAAAAAAAATAAAAAAAATTCAATCATTCTATATGCCTTAGATTAATAGGTTGTTCTTCGAGAAGTTAAACTTGTGTGTGCATTCAACATGTTCTTTTGAAAGACTTTTGATCAAGAAGAAGAGTGGTGTAGTATACCATTCTTTGCTATTGAAAAAATGATCATTAGGACCACGCTTTTGAATAAAATTTCGATACTGCGATTTTGAAGAAGGTCCAGAAAAGACTGAATTCAAACAAAAGTAAAGCTGCAAATGTTCGTGATTTTGGATTTGAGTTAGTGAATGCTAGTTTATTCAGTATAGAGTAGTGAGATTAGATTAAACTTGATATGTTATAGAGTAGGATTTTAGAAAATCTAAATTGAAAGGAAGTAGTGAATTTTATTTCCTATTTTTTTGTTTATTAGAAACTGTGTAAAGTTAGCAGGGTGACAAACTCTGTTTGTGTTCATGAGTTTTGATTTGAGTTAGTGAGTGCTAATTTATTGTATTGAGTAATGAAATTAGATTAAACTTGATTGGGATTTTAGAAAATCTAAAGTGACTGAACAAATAATGAAATATTCTCTATGTCCGCATCTAGAGTCATATTTACTTTTTGTATCGTTGTACTTAATATTAAAAATATTTTTGTATTTGCATAATGTTTTGTATAAATGTCATTCTATTAGTATTATAAGACACTAATAGAATTATTTTTGCAATTTTTTCTTAATTTGTACTACGTTTTGATATAATAATTAATATTGAAAGATCAACACGCAAAAAATAAATGAGATCTTTATAACCGGACGAATGTAGTACAATGTATTGTTTCTTTCATTGTACATTGTATGGTGTTTGGATAGCCTTTGCCCTTTGGTTAACAATATTAGAATCGTATTGCAAAATATTTATGGTTGTTTGGTTGTTTGTACTTTAAAATTGATTTGAAACGGGGTGTTATATTGTATTTTATTTAAATAGTATTTTGATGTGATATTTTGTAAAAACAACAGAATCTGAAAGTTTTGAAATTTTAAAGAATTTTGAAAACAAAAAAAGTTTGTTTAGTTGTTCCAGTTTTTGTTTTTTATTTATGTTAAATATGGGGAAGCAGTAGTAATATAAGGAATGATATTTTGTATTTGAATGGTTGAATGTGAATGTTGGGTATATAATGTTTATTTTGGTATATATGGTATGAATGATTCCATTTTGCTAATATAATATATCCTATTATTCACTCATAAAAAAAGTAAATTATTCAACAAAAAATATCTAAAAAAAAGCTGAGTGAACATACTGATATATATTGTGTTTTTTCGATAATATTTTTGGAGAGTCTTCAGTTGTTTTAGTGAACAAAAAATAAAGTTTTGTTTACCTAGACATCAAATGAAACACCCAACTATTTGTAATGTGTTTGGTTTGGGTTTTAAACTCCAATCAACAATTATTTTATTATATTTTTAATAATAATATAGTCTCTTACAAAATATTATATTAGAATATTATTTAAATTAAAGTTGTAATTTCAAACAAAAGTAAATTTTAATATTTTTAAGGTTTAAAATTTTAAATTTTCTATTTAAAAGAAGTTAATTAGGGTGTGTTTGTTTTGTAAAATTGTTCGAAAGAAAAAATTATACTCCCTTCGTCCGCAGTTTAAGAAATATTGTGTTAGATAGTTAATTAGTTTGATTAATGAATTTAATAAAGTGTTATATTAAATATTTTTTATTTGATAAAATGTTAAATTAAAAGTGAAAATATTTTTTATTTAAATTTTTAAATATTGAATTTTTTTATTTACTGTGATTATTTAAAAAAAATAATAATAATTGTATTTATTGTAAATTAATACATGCATTTAGATAAAAATATATATATATATATAATAATAACAATAATTTTAATAACTTAAATGTAATTTATACAATAAAAAATATAATTAAAAAAATTATATAAACAACGCATAAAATTTTTCAAATTCGGTTGATGTTAGAGATAGTTTGTTATGACATACCAAATTTAATACCACACGCAAGGTACAAAATTTTTGATATGATATTTTACCGTACCGTACTAATATTTTGGTATACCGAATTTGCAAATAAAAAATATTGAATTACGAAAATAACATGCATACTCATAAAAAAATATACTGAAAAAATTTCAAAATTTCGATAGAATATGACTTTTTTTTATATGATGATGTATATAATAAGATATTTTCAGTGTATATAGATAATTTTAAAAAATGGTATTTTTGTATATACTGATTATTTGATACAATATTGATATTTTTTTTTTAATAAATTAAAAAATTTGCTACAATATACAATATATTTCGATATTCTCGTATACTAATCATCTCTAACTGAATTGTATACACAATATTAGAATATAATATTTTACAAATACCGAAATTAAAAATATTTTTTATAATTTTACTTCATAAATAAGTTCTTTTATTTATTTTTTTTGAAAAAAGAAAAAAATCAATCAAATCTCATTTTTAATTAACTTTTCAGTCATAAAATTCCAAATCAAACATCAAATTTTTATTATATATTACATTAAAATTTAATTTTAAAATTAAATGAATATTTATTTATATAATATTAAATATTTTTATTATTGAAAATTTCAGCCCAACTTCTAAATTTACAATTAACGAATAATAAAACTAAAGATACTAGTTAGTTAATAAAATATAGTTAAATTTTGTTTAATTAGAAGTATTAGTTATTAATTATTATTATAATAGGAAAGTTGACTAATTTCGTGGGACGGCTAAAAAAAGAAAAAGTGGACTAATTTCGTGGGACTGAGGGAGATAAATTATAAAAAATTGTATAAAAATATAAAATTAATGAATGTGTAATGTATTAAATTTTTTTTAAAAAACTATCTAAAAGAAATAACAGAAAAAACGAAGGCTTGATACTCTGTCTGCCTTACCACCCATAAGGTAAATCTTCTTCTTTATATATATATATATATATATATATTTTTTTTTTAGTAAGTTTGAATATATACATGTTATAAATACTTCTGAAATTGTTTTTATTTTTATAATATAATTAATCAAATTAAAAAGAAATAATTTTTACACAGAAAAGTCATATAAATTATTATTTAAATATTATTATTTTTTTAATATTTTTTTGCAAAATAAGAATATACTTTACTATCGGATGAAAGTAGTATGAATTTTTTTTAAAAATATTATTGAAAATAAATAATACTCCATCTTCAAAATTATTGTGTTGGATTTCTTGTTTCATTATTTGTTAAATTTATATATAAATTATTTATAATAACAAATTTTGTTCAATTATAAATTTATTATTTATATTTTATTATATAATAATAAATTTATTACTTTTTTTTTTTTACTTATACTATGAATTTTTATTATAATTTTTTTTTCTGTTTTATATTAAAACACCAGCATTATTTTAAAATTTTTGTATCAAATAAAAACGGCATAAATATTTGTACAAAACGAATAGTAATATTAAATATTTATTTTATTTTCTATTATATATGTTACCCTACTTTTTATTTTATTTATTATTATATATTACTCCTACTTTATATTTTAAAAGTATCAACGAATATTCAAATAAAATAAAATAAAATAAAAAGATATAATACTATAAGGTTTGTTTGTTTGGGGTTTTAGATTTTGAATTGAGATTTGAATAGTAAAAATTTTAAATTTAAATAGTTGTATAATATGATATAAATAGATATTTGATTTGATATTTTTCAAAAAAAAAATTGAATAAATATTAAATTTAAAATCCAATCCCCAAACAATCAAATTTTCTTTAATTAAGTCTCTAATTTCTAGTACTATTTTAAATATGGTACCAAAATCAAACAGAAGGAATATATGAATAAAAATTATTATTATTATTATTATTATATTATTATTATTATTATTTTGCATGATTGAGAGTGGCATTGGAGATTGACCTGAAAAGACATGTGGGTGTGAGGGCCATGTTGCTGTCGCCATCGGGCAAGTTGCACAATGGTTGCCTGCTGTCCATTTGCACCACTGCCCGACACGTGTAACATACCCCCACGTGTCTCACACACTCTACTACGTCCTATCTATTTCGATAAAGATGAACCATTTGGTTATAAACATGATATTTTAGATAGTTTAGATTATTAATTTATTAATGATATTCTCTCCGTTTTTTAATAATTTTTTTTTATTTTTTTATTTTGGTCTGTCTCATAATAAAATATCCATTTTTTTTAATAACGATATATTTTATTAACATTAAAAAATACTATTACAACTTATAATATATTTCTCAAATATCATTGTCTTTATATAATACAATATTAATAAGGTTAACTTAGTCTTTTTACCTTTATTTCTATTACACAAATATCATTATCTTTATATCACACAATATTAATAAGATTATTTAAATTTTTCTACTTTATTTGTACAATACTTCAATATAATATTAATATTTCACTACAAGAAAAAATTATTTTTGTAACAAAACATTTTTGTCTCTAAATCTACTTTTTCCGTTACTAATGACATTAGAGATGGAATTAGGAATGAAATTACGTTAGCTACGTGAAGTTTAGGGACGAAATTCCGTTACAAATATATTATTTTTTTGTAGTGTTTCTAAAACTCAGATATACACCAATAAGGGACGGAGAGAGTAAGTTATAATACTTTCTCTGTCCTAACTACGGTGTTATCTTCACTATAGATACGAAAATTAAAATACATATATATAATTAGTAAATAATTAAAAATATATTAGTAAAAATAATTATCGTATAATAAAAATAAAATAAATTAAAATTAAAATAATTTAATTAAAATTAAAAAAATTATAAATTAAAAAAATTAAAATATAAAAAAAAAAATTCAAACAAAAAAAGTGACATAAATTAAAATGTATAATTCTTTTATTTACTTTATTCCTACAACAGTCATGTTCTAACATCATCACGTTATATGGACATAAGCTATATACGGTCGTGTGACAATATTACTGTATATAAATTGTACACAGTCGTTTTGTATACATGTCAGTTGCCATGTTAATATCTTTATAGTTACGTTAGCAAGTTAAAAATTTAAGCTGTTGAAGATACATACTCCCTCCGTTCCACTTTTTATGTTCATCTTTTCATTTTCGTCCGTCTCACTTATTTTGTCACTTTTCTTTTTTGAAAAATAATTATACACTTTAATCTTATTTTTAAAAATTTAATTTATAATATTTTTTTATTTTAATTATACTAATTAATTATCTTAATTTTAATTTATAATTATTTTTATTATACGATAATTATTTTTACTAATATATTTTTAATTATTTACTAATTATATTCCTCCTAAATTTTCGTGTCTACAATAATGCGGATAAAATATCCGAAACGAAAAAAATATCATTTATTTACAAGCGAAAGTCAACCAACAACGTTGAATTCAAAATGGTCGTATTGTCTGTCTATAAAACTTAGTCATCGGAATTTTCAAATACGATCACATTCAATTTAATACGACCGTTTTCAGTCGATGTCAATTACTATAAAACTAGTGTTGGCACCCGTGCCTTAGCACGGTTTGTATGAATTGTTAAAATAATATTAAAAAATAATTAATTATATTCAAATATTTTGTAGAAAAATACAAATATTCTTAAAATTCATCAACAATTAATAGTAAGTTTACTATATGACAATTTGTTTTATTATGTCTATGAAGATATAGTAGTACTGTACATATATAAACATAATCTATAAATGTGTCAATTATATATTTATACGTGTAAAATATGTCTGATTTTGTAAATTTTCAAAATAGCATAGTTGACATCGAAAGATAAATTAAGATTGTTTGTGTGACAATTTTAAATTCATATTTATGGTATCGTCTTTTATTGACAAATTAGCATCGTACCCACATTAAATTTTTTATATAAAATATAAATAAAAAATTGCGATGTATTTATAGTTATATAAACATACAATTTTTGTAAAATTAATTTCACTTCAAATATTTTGAACATCAATATGGTTCATGCGTCAAATAATACGGAAAACTTAATATTTATATAAAAATTAAAAATTAAAATTTTAAATTGAAAAAATTAATTATAAAGTAACTATATATTGTGCTATAATTATATAACAATAACATACCATCTTTGTAAAATTAGTTTTACTTCAAATATTTTGAACATCAATATGGTCAATTTATCCAGTGATAGATAAAATTTAATATTCATATAAAAAATAAAAAAGTTATAATTATGAGTTGAAAAAAAATAATTATAAAGTAAGTATATATTGTAGGATAATTATGTAATTTTTAATATAATTATTATATATGACATAATTAAATTATTTATACACATTAGAACAACTACTTAAATAAAATAGAGAATTTGTTTTAAAAACTTATTTTTAGTATTTTTTTAAAAAATTTGTGGATAATTATTTATCTTAATTTTGTATTACAAATTTATTAAATAAGCAAAAATTTATTTACCTTTAAAACTTTCAATTTTTTTACAAAAATAATTTAGATTTATGATAAATAAATAATAATTTTTTTTATTTATATTATATATATTTTATTGAGATATATAATGTTTAAAATACTCAAACACATATTAAAAAAAAATTATTAAATAATAATATTCATTATTTAAATAATTAATTTATATTACATAAATTCTCGTGCCAAAATAAAATATTTCATCTTTGCCGGATGAATGGAGCATATTTTAATACTTATCGAATTCAATATTTTTTGGAAAGCGATAGAGAAAAATTATATATATATATTCATGAAAAAAAAAAAGTTAATATAAGAATAGAAAATGAGATTTAAATAATTTAGAAATTATCAATTATAAATATTATTAAGTTTATAAAAAAAAACTATAAAATAAATAAGATCTTGCAAAATATAAGTAAATATCATATTAAATTATTTATATACTATAAAAAAGTATAAAAATAAATACGGTGATTAGATATCTTCTCCAAAATAGTAAAATAAAAAAAGGAAAATCTTTATATACAATATGATTTGAATGCTTCAGGATTTGACACCAAAAACTATACTGATCAAATAGAAATAATTATAAAAATATAATCTATAAAACTAATGACTTTTTTTTTTTAAAAAAAAAATCGAAATTATAAACCTACACCCTTCTGAATCTTCATCTTTGTCTTTTTCTTAAATCAAAATAAATATAAAATTAAATTCATTGAGGAATATGAAAAAGAGATGAAAACATGAATTTCAAGCAAATAAAAAATAAATTTAAAAAAACTTTATAAAATTTAAAAAGTGTATATATCAACTAATACCATAAAAAAAATTATAAAAAATATACAGATTTTAAAAACTGTAAATACCCCATTACCATATGATACAAAACTGTAAAAAAAAATCAAAAAATCAAAGAAATCTCAAAACTCTCGTAATTGAGGGATTGGAGACTGATCTCAAATACATAATATACAGATAATTAATTTTAATTTTAATATTATTAATTAATAAAATTTTAATATAATTAGGGTGTGTTTGTTTGAAAGTTTGGATTTTGAGTTGGGATTTGAATAATAAAAATTTTGAATTTAAATAGTTGTATGATGTGATATAAATAGGTCTTGATGTTTTGAATGTAAAATTGATTTTTAGTATAATATAAAAAATGAAGAATAGGTGTTTGATTTGATATTTTTGGGGAAAAAAATTAGATGAATAGTGAAATTTAAATCCAATCCCCAAAACAAACGCACCCTTAAAATATGCAGTGAAATAATTTTTTCAAATTCAAAAAATCAGGCGAACTAACACACTTCAATAAACAAACAAGCCTCTCTTGCAATAAAATTGAGCACGCCACACAAACCCGATAACAAAAAGGATTTTAGGTAGGCCTCGCAAGCTGTGTAGGTGGCGACACGTGTCCATGCCACGTGTCAAATTAGCGAGGCTGTTACGTCACGCTTCACCTGCCCCTTTTTGGTCATTTCGTACGATTTCCAGCGTGAATTAAAATCCGTCATCCTTTTCAACCATTTCCTGCTCTCAAGAGAGCTTTTCGCTTTTCGATTCTGCAATTCATTGGCCGCCCTCTGCTCTGCTCTGCTTTTCTCGATTCCAGGGAACATTTCGTCGTTTTGATTCCTTTCTCCCGTGGATTTCAGCCATTGACGGATTGCGTCGGCGCGCGGCGGAGTCACGGAGGCGTTGAGAAGACTTTTGTGCTTTTTTATTTTTAATTCTGTGGCGAAATTTAGTTAGGCTCGTGATATTGCGATTTTTGTTGCGATTCGTTCGAGAATTTGAAGATTTTGTGGTTTTAATTGCGGCTGGCGATGGAAGGAGCTGAAACGAGCATAGAGAAGTTCAATCGCCTCATGAATATTGAGGTTTCCAGAGATCCGCCGGAGAAATTCGCGAATCGGAGCAATTTTCCGGCTGAAATCAAGCGCAGAAGAACGGACGACGACGAGGAAGAAGAAGAAATTGAGTTGAGCTTGGGGCTTTCATTGAACGGTAGATTTGGTCTGGACCCTGCGGCGAAGAGGCTTAAACGATCGTCTTCGGTGTCGAATTTAATCTCCACCGTTGATTTCTCCGATAACGGTAGTAGTAGCGGCGGAGGCGGCAATTACCAGATGCGTGGGAGCTACGCGCCGCTGGCGAGGACGTGCTCCTTGCCTGTGGTTTCCGACGAGTGGCGCCGGCGGAAGGAGTTGAATTCGATGAAGTCTATGGAAGCTAGAAAGAAGAGGATGGAAAAGCTGAAGAGTGGTAAAGTGGTGCGGGATAAGGAGGCCTTTACTGAAAATGTTCAGCCAGGGAATGGGTCGCCAGCGGACGCCATTGGAGTTCAGGCTACGCATCAATCGCATGGTTCGTCTGCGCTTTCTCCATTCCAGGGGCAAATGATGGATGGTATACTGTTTATATCCCTAAATTTCTTCTTCATTTTGCCATTATTGTTCTTGTCCATTTTTATGCTATTTCTTGAGCTTTTTTAATCTCATTTTTGCACATATAGTTATATTTGGTTTATGGTTTAATATTATCTTAAATTAGATTAATTTGTTACTATTTGAGTTTATCTTTTGTTTCTATCATTATTAATAACATACAACTCTGAACTTAGCAAAATGTAAATCTAGACAATGGAATTTTATTTTATTTTTATTTTTAATAATGTTGGAACCTGCAGCCGCCCGCCACTTCTTGCGCCGGTAAACCTTCGGTAAAATCTAATAGCCTGGAAACTAGCCCAAGGCAACTCACACTTGAAGGCGTTTGGAAGTTTAAACCATGATCTTACGGTTACGAGTTCACCTAGACCATCAGGCATCTTTTACGGGTTTAGGGTTACTTGTGGATTGTGTTTTGAGAAGGTTTCTTGTCAATCCTTACAGCCTTACGGCAACGCCTAAAAGATAGGCGGATTGCACATGTTTTCATTTAACGCAATACATATTTGTATTATTTGAAAACATGTAGAGTCAATTCATACTTGTAGGTGTGTTTATGAACATATTTCTTGTACTGGAATCAATCGTAGTATGTGTTGTGCGGATTATGTTACGTGTTGCATTAGTATTATTATGTTAACATAAATAGTATGTTGTTTGTTATTATATTAAGTGTTGTTTGTCTATTAAAAATCGTAACCTTAACTGTCGTCGGGTTCTTGTGATAGCTTATTTGCTTATGCTGCTGTGTTGAGACAATGTGGCCTGTGCATGGGTGAATCTATAAATAGTATGTGCTCTTTAGAATGTAGGTTTTCTAAAAGAAGTAGCTCCTTATGTTTTGTTACTATATATATATATATATATATTTAGAAGATATATATTTATATGTTATAATTATGCTAATAGCTTTATTTGTGAGATCCAGTAGGATTTTAAACTTTTTTTAGATAATTTCAATTTCATATTCTAATATGTTCTATTTTCTTGTTTTTGTGATATTAGGCAGACTGACTGATACAATGAGAATTTGTATATCGTGGAAGTTATTAGCATTTATAGGCATGTGTGTGATTTTGAATTGCTTTCGAGGATGGATTTTGGAACATGAATGTTTACGTTGACCGGCCGCGTGTGTCCATTGATATCACTTTGTTGGAATCCCGACTATACATGAGATCGAGTATTCATGACCTGTTAAGTTTGCCTCTATTCGATGATCTCTACACATCTTTCAGTTACATTTATTTCTGGCTTTAGTTTTATGTAGTCGTGGTTGTCATCGTAGACTGCATGTTACGTTGAATATACAAATGAAAATTATTTAACTTGCCCGATTGATTTGGTGATGTAAAATATCGTCTCACTCTTTCAATTATTGCTCAACGAGTCGAACCAAAGTCTTCATTTGATAAGTAGAAATGTATGCTATTTGAGAACCTCCGTAGAACATCACATTGGATCGTTATGCTAAGTAAACTGTATGCCGGAATTTTGTATTTCCTTTCAATTTATTTATATATTCAGCATTTCTCTTTTAACATGCCGAATAAATTTCAAATTTCAAATAGGAATGAAGACAATGTCCGAGAGCAAGAGCTCTTCGAGCCTCAACCTTCCACACGACGACGAGGCGGAGCAAAGATCTTCGGGGAGAGGGGACAACAAATCGCTGAAGAACGCCTTATTCGACATGCCGTACGTCACCACAAGGGGAGACATGCCCAACAGCACCAAGGTCGAAGGATTCTTGTACCGTTACCGGAAGGGCGACGACGTGAAAATCGTCTGCGTCTGCCACGGTCTGTTCCTTTCGCCTGCGGAATTCGTGAAGCACGGCGGAGGCGGCGGCGAGGACGTCGCGCAGCCGTTGAAGCACATTGTGGTGAATCCTTTCCCCCTCTTTTAATCTCCATAAATGAATGAGCTTTTTTAAGTTTTCGAACGAAAAAAGTGACCTTCCTCGATGAAATAGGTCACCTAAAATCGAAATTTTCTTAACTTCTTGAATTCAGTAGCTTTCAGTGTGTCAAAATCGTTATTTGTCTCTGCTTCTTGACCCTTAAGGCTAAATTGGATTATGTATATATGTAAAGAGTCGATGAAAGCCGTCGAACCTTTAGCCGCACCGTGGCCAACACGGGAAGCAAGAATGCCATCTGTTCCCGGATACGGCGTTCAGAGCTGCTTTCGGATCTTTTTGTGGTGGTTTAGGTTCCGGCTTAGGCGGTGGTTCCGGTGGCTGTGGGGACTGGGGCTGTGGTTGCTCCGGCGGCTTTTCCAGTACAACCTTCAACGAGCTGGCGTTACTCTTTGAGGCGGCGTCGACCAATCTGATGCAGAGAACGGAAGATCGTGAAGTTGTAGGTAACATAGAATAAAAAATGTTGCTGTCTTACACCGGGAAGGCGAAGGAGCTCCCGCTGTTGCCGCTCTCGTTGGAGAACCGCGGCGGGCTCGGGAAAGTTGTCGGTGTAGACGGCGTCGGCGGGGTTGGAGGGCCTGGCGGCGTTGTCTCGGCTGGCGCCGGAGTTTTTACGGCGGGACTTTTTGGGGAAGCGGCAGGCGGATCGACAGCAAGATCTGAGATCGATTTCTCCCTCGTATGATTCGCTATGACGATTTTCGGACTACTGCTGTCTTTCTTCTCGGGTTTCGATTGCTCGTCCGGGGACGGGGACGGCGACGGTGACGATATTCTGCCTTGTTCCGGCGATCGCGCTTCCGGGAGGGTGGCCGGGGAATTACTCGGC
The DNA here is from genome assembly GCF_009805555.1 of Andrographis paniculata. Taxonomy (NCBI): domain Eukaryota; kingdom Viridiplantae; phylum Streptophyta; class Magnoliopsida; order Lamiales; family Acanthaceae; genus Andrographis; species Andrographis paniculata. The sequence goes on from NW_026137624.1 coordinate 5,388,230, forward strand.
TCAGACTTGGACGATTCTTTGAGTCTCGGGATGTCCCCAGGCGAGCCAAGCGGGTGCGACGGAGAATAGCTCCAATCGTCTATCCTCGGAACCTCGTCGGATTTCCCAAACAGAAACATGTAGTCCCGGGAGAAGCTGTTGTTGCCCATCTGAATACTGAACAATGACTCGTTCGACGTCGCGCTCCATTCTGAAGCATTCCCCGGCGATTTAGCGAAAACCGACGCCGGAATCCGGTTTGGATCGTATCCCGGCGGGTGGCCCATTGTTTGGACGGGCGGCGGAGATTTCATCGGCGAGGATTCTGCGGAAACGGATAACGGTGGTTCCTGTGACGGCGGCGGAGAATATTGCGAGTGGCCATCGAATTGCGTTGAGGATTTACGGATCGAGCCGCGGGCACCGATGTCGAATTCGATTAGGGAGCCAGTAGGCGACGAGGGCTCTTGCTTCCTTGCTTCGCCGAGCGACATTTCTTCTGAAGCTCTCCTTACATTGTTGTCGTTGGCGCGATTCGACTCCATTATTCGCCGGATTCTTCGATCTCACCGAAGATGGCGATTGACGGCCAGCCGTGATGCTGCATTATGGTTCGTTCGATCGATTCATCTGCCGATGCAATTGAGACGTAGACACATAAATGATCTACGACAAAAAGATTTATACAGCATAGACCTATCGAATAATTGGTTTCGAAAATTATCAGTCAAATTTTCGAAAATTATAAATTTAATTTAATTTAAAACAATCGATTTTTCAACAATTGCATCGTCAAAACAGATCAAAAGAAACAGCAGACGTTATCAATTTGAAGAAAATGGCAGGTTCAATTCAGAGGCTAATCATCTCCACGAACAAAAAACATAAAAATGCAGCGAGATTTTGCACGTAGATGAGGCGATTCATGGTCTCGCAACTTGGTATCGAAGATTTGCTTAATTAAGATCGCAAGCAATTGCTAGTAAATCGAAGAAATTATTACGCCTAAATGGAGATTCTCAACAGGAAAATCAATAGAGATTCAGAAAACGCACCAAAATCAAAGAAGTTACCTACGAAATGGCAGCGGGAGAGAAATAGCTCTGGAAGGAAGGAATTGATTTGATTCCTGCAGTTTCAAATTCCTCAAGGTTTTCCTGTTTCTGCGTCTCCAGATTTTTTCCTTTTGCGCGTATGAACTGATCGGAACGGAACGGAACCGAACGAGAAGGATCATACAAAGCGAAACCTTCTAGAAAAAACAGGAAACCGCTGGCTGCGTCTCACTCAGGAAATCGTCCAGATTTGCCAAACTTGAATTTCGGGAGAAGGAAAACCGATGAAATCGTCGGTTCTAGGGTTTATTCGAGAAGAAATAAATTTAGTGGCCGACCGCCATTTCCGGATGCTCCGATCGTCGTCGATTTCTAGCCAACTGTTCCATTAATTTGCATTCAAATGGCACCATATTCTCTTCCGTACATACTGTCCACTTCTTACAAAGAAAATAAAAAATAAAAAATAAAAATAAAATAAAATAAAATTTATGATTGTGTTCAGCGAAATTCGACAATTATCAATATATATTCTCCGTCTATTCAAATTTATATATCCGTTTACTTTTTGCAGAGAATTTTAAAAATATTTGTATTATATTGAGATAAAAAAAAAAAAGACTAAATTAGTCTTATTAGTATTATATGATATAAATGTAATGATATTTGTGTAATATATTGTACATTGAAAAAATATTTATAATATTAAATAGATGATATAGTTACTTAAGAAAAATAGATACTTTATTATAAGACGAACCAAAATAAAAAAAATAGATAGATCGTCCGATAAGGAACGGAAGGAGTATATAAATACTCAGTTCGTCTTTGAATTGAGTAGGTTTGAATGGACACAAAATTAACTAAATCATAATAATAACATTAAAATATGTTATGTAAAAAATAAAATAGGATATTATATAAGACTTATTACTCCTCAACTACAACTTAATGTACACTTAAGCTTTTTTATTGTTCAATTTCCACTGATCAATAAACAATAAATGTGTTCATTTATGTTTTTTTATTGATATATTATTTTATGGTAAATATGAAGAATATTAATATAAAAAATAATATTTTGTAATAAAGTATTAAATTTTGAATAATATAGTACTTTCGTCCTGCTCTAAAGTCATATTTATTTTTTGTGTATTAATTTTTGAATATTAATTATTATATCAAAATATAATACAATTTTTTTAAAAAAAATTGCAAAAATATTTATCTACTTTGCCGAGTGCATCTTACAGTGTTCTTACTTTTAGTAGGTATTGGAGTCATGTGCGAGGCTACACTAGCGAGTTTTCAAGGGAGTCGAAGAATCGTTAGGTCAACGGGAAGATGTTCGAGAATGAATCATCAGACCCGTTACAAGTGGTATCAGGGTTAGGTTTCGAGGAGATGGCGACAAACAAGTCAGATACTGAGTACGAGGTCGAGAACCAAGTTCATAGGCGGACGGACCAGGAAGTGGGGACACTTGACGGAAGGTTGGCTAAGGTGGAGCTAATTGTCGGAGATCACCACGACAAGCTCGACGAGGTGGAGAGCGTATCTGCGAGCTGGAGGGAAGCGAGCCGCGCGAAGGTGTCTTATAATCGTATTTGAGATCAGTGTCTGATTCCTCAATTATGAGATTTTAGAGATTTTTTTGATTTTTTTTTTATTTTACAGTTTTGTATCATATGATAGTGGGGTATTTACAGTTTTTAAAATTTATATATTTTTTACGGTTTCTTTTATAGTATTAGTTGATATATATACACTTTTAAAAATTTTATAAAGTTTTTTTCTAATTTACTTTTTATTTGGTTGAAATTCACGTTCTCATCTCTTTTTCATATTTTTCGATGAATTTAATTTTATATTTATTTTGACTGTAAAAAAATAGAGACAAATATGAAGATGCAAAAAGGGGTGTAGGTTTATAATTTCGATTTTTTTCAAGTTAAAAAAAATCATTAATTCTATAGATTATATTTGTATAACTATTTTCATTTTATCTGTATATATTTTGGTGTCAAATTCTAAAGAATTCAAATCATATTGTATTATTATTATTATATGATTTTTTTTTCCAATTAGTTTCATAATTTTTATATAAAAATTTTCCTTTTTTTATTTTACTATTTTGAAGAAGATATCTTATTACAGTATTTATTTTTATACTTTTTATAATGTACAAATAATTTAATATGATATTTATTTATATTTTCCAAGATCTTATTTATTTTACAGTTTTTTTTATAAACTTAATATATTTACAATTGATAATTTCTAAATTATTTAAATCTCATTTTCTATTCTTATATTAACTCTTTTTTTCATATATATATATTTTTTTATCGCTTTCTAAAAGATATTGAATTCGATAAGTATTAAAATATACTTAATTCGTCTCGGCAAGATGAAATATTTTGTTTGGGCACGAGAATTTATGTAGTATAAATTAGTTATTTAAATAATGAATATTATTATTTAGTGATTATTTTTTTAATGTGTTTAAATATTTTAAACATTATATATCTCAATAAAAAATATATACAATATAAATATTATATTTTAGAGAATACATTTTATTAATACACATAAAAAAATTTATTTATTTATTTATCATTAACCTAAATTAGTTTTGTAAAATAATTGAGAGTTTTAAAGGTAAATAAAATATTTGTTAATTCAAGAGACAAAAATAAAGAATTTTGAGCGGGTCATACATATAAAATATTAGAAATTTAAGTAAATTTATTTATATTTATTAAATGTATTTAAGATTGATAAATTTATTAAAAATATAAAAATGTCATATTTTGTGGAACGGACAAAAAAAAAAAACGAAAATGAGTTATATGTGGCGGTACCAATGAAATATTATATTATTGATTTGTATTTAATATGTAAATTTATTGTTAATTCTTATATATTATGTATATCATATTCAATTAATATATATTTGAATAATTTTAAACAATTTTAATCAATTTTCTAAATTTTAAATGATTTTTTTAATATAATATTTTTATTTATTAGTTAATGTCTAATTTTATTTTAAAAAATAAGTATGAATAATTGTAGTTGATATTTCAATAATACTATTTATTGAATTAAATTACTTTTTTCTTATTTATTAAATTTGCAATACAAAATTAAGATAAATAATTATCCACAATTTTTTTTAAAAAAAATACTAAAAATAAGTTTTTAAAACAAATTCTCTATTTTATTTAAGTAGTTGTTCTGATGTGTATAAATAATTTAATTATGTCATATATAATAATTATATTAAAAATTGTTACATAATTATCTAACAATATGTACTTACTTTATAATTATTTTTTTTCAACTTATAATTATAGTTTTTTATTTTTTATATGAATATTAAATTTTACCTACGGATAAATTGACCATATTAATGTTCAATTTATCTGAAGTGAAACTAATTTTACAAAGATGGTATGTTATTGTTATATAATTATAACACAACATATAGTTACTTTATAATTATTTTTTTCAATTTAAAAATTTATCTTTTAATTTTTATATGAATATTAAGTTTTTCGTATTATTGGACTAATGAACCATATTGATGTTCAAAATATTTGAAGTGAAACTAATTTTACAAAAATTTTATGTTTATATAACTATAATTTATTTTTTTATATTTTATATAAAAAAAATTAATGTGGGTATGATGTTAATTTGACAATAAAAGACGATACCATAAGTATGAATTTAAAATTATCACACAAACAATCTTAATTTATCTTTCGATGTCAACTATTCTATTTTAAAAATTTACAAAATCGGACATATTTTACACATATAAATATATAATTGACACATTTATAGATTATGTTTACATATGCATAGTAGTAACTATATCTTCATGGACATAATAAAACAAATTAACACATAGTAAACTTACTATTAATTGTTGATTAATTTTAAGAATATTTGTATCTTTCTACAAAATATTTAAATGTAATAATTATTTTTTTAATATTATTTTAACAATTTATATAAACCGTGCAACGCACGGGTGCCAACACTAGTATTAATAGAATAATATCTGTAATGATATGTACAATAAAGATAAATGTGAGGAGGATGAAATGAGTACATTATATGAACGGATATGTATTGTATATTTTTTTTAGGTAATATTCTCCCGGAATTGTGAAAGTTGGGTGAACAAAACATATTATTTAGGGTGTGTTTGTTTGGGGGATTTAATAAGATTTCTACTATTCATCCAATTTTTCCCCCCTAAAAACATCAAATCAAACACCTATTTTTCATTTTTTATATTATACTAAAAATCAATTTTACATTCAAAACATCACATCAACACCTATTTATATCACATCATACAACTATTCAAATTCAAAATTTTTACTATTCAAATCCCAACTCAAAATCCAAACCCCCAAACAAACACACCCTTAATGTACTAAAAAAAACAAAAGCGTTAAGAAACATACTTCCTCCGTTAATTTTCTATTGTCCTAAAGTATATTTACATGATTTTTTTTAGGTGATTGTCTTTTTGTTATAAATGGACAAATTTGCCCTTAAGTGTACGGTAGAGATTAAAAAATAATAAATGAATGAAGAATAAAAATGTAAAATTTGTGTTTAAAAAATGAAATAGGACAATAGTTGTTGGGCATTAGTTTGTGGACGAAGTGAGTATTATTTTTCTCACATCTCATGTAATTAAAAAAAAAAGATATTAAATTATGCATGAATCTATATAATTATTTATATTGCACATATATACTTTTATCAATATATTTTTAATTATTTACTAATTATATTTTTTCTAAATTTTTATGGATATATAAATTATGACATGATATATGAAACGAATAAAGTATTAAAATAAATGCAATTATATAAAGAAAATAATAACAATAAGAGAGAAAAATTTATTATATTTCAATCTAACAAATAACACTTATAATAATTCAAATTATAAATAAAAAGTAACAAGTTATGTAGAGAGAGAAATTTATTATATTTCAAACTAATAAATAACACTTATAATAATTCAAATTATAAATAAAAAGTAACAAATTATGTAGAGAGAGAAATTTATTATATTTCAAACTAACAAATAACACTTATAATAATTCAAATTATAAATAAAAAGTAACAAATAAAACATAACACAATGGGTTAAAATTAATTATATATTTATTCTATCTGACTCTTTGTGTCCCTTATATATGCAATATTTACTATTTGGGGCGAAACTACCTAACTACAAAAAGAAAATTGACTGTTTTATTTAATTTAACTATTATCAAAATAAATAAATAGATATTACTAATAGCAATAAAACATTACAAATATTATATTTCATCACATGATTTTTTATTTTTTAAAGCAACTAAAAAATAAACCAATTAATTTTGATCATTCAAAATGTGTGTTCCTTTGCAAGATTTTCCCGAATATTTATTGTTCATCAACTTTTTCTTTTTAAAATATTAAATTAATTCAAAAAGTAATTAATTTTATATTTAAAATATCACATCAATACTTGTTTATATCATATCATACAACTATTCTCATTCAAAATTTTTACTATTCAAATTTCAATTTAAAATCCAAAACACCTAACAAAGACACAAATTACTAAAATAAATTGAAGTGCAAATATTTGAACTTATAAATTTAAGCTCTGGATTTGTTATCTCAACAAAAAATATGGACATATTTTCAATTAATATTACTCCCTTCGTCCACCGCCAATTTATCAATTTTGTCATTTTAGTCTATCCGTCGCAAACGTATTCATTTCCTTTTTTAGTAAATATATCTTCCACTAAAATATAAAATTATCTCACCCTTAATATAATATTACACAAATGTCATCAAATAACACCACTTAATACCATAAATGTTAAGGGGTATAGTAGTCTTTATGTATATCAATTGTACCACATATTAATATATTAAAATCTACGTGCAAAAATAAACGGATAGATAGGCGGTGGACGGAGGAGGGAGTATAAAAAAATATGATATATATATATATAAGTATACCATATGTACTATTTACTCAAAAAAAACATATGTAATAGTGTATTAGTGTATAGAACAATAATTTTCTATTAAAAAAAGAAAAAATTAATTGTACAGAAACAAATACATTAATAATAGAGAATACAAAATATTATTTTCAAGATTTCAAAATATATTTAAACAATATTTATCTATGTCTAGTTATGTCCCTAATTATTTTGCATAATTATTGACAGGAGTTTGTTTGGTTTCTATTTGAAATAGAATATTGTTTTTTTAAAAAAATATATATTATTTTGATGTATATTTAATAAAAGAACATAATATATTTTTATTAAAATCTATATAGAATAAATAATATTGACTTCATTAGCTAAAAAAAACTCCTTTGGCAATATTTTTGTAGGTTTAGTTGTCCCGGTAAGTCTTACCTCATATGATAGATTATGGGCAAATAATGTCATATGTTTCTATTAGGCCATCTTCAACCCATCAACTCTATTTATCTAGTTTTATCTCCAAATATGCAATTGCTACAGTAATTTTACTCAAATCATAACTCCATTTTTCACTGTTATTCTTCAAATATTCAATTTTTCCTATTAGTTTAAACAACTTTTTATTTTTATAATTTTAAATAAAATTTTAAAAATAAAAATTAAATTTAAAAATCAAATTTATAATTTATAAAAAATAAAAAAATAAAATAAAACAACACACCATAAATGGCCTTTGCTTGCACTGTAGCAAACACAAAAAATGGTGTTGCAACTAACACCCGATTGGAGACCCTCAGCGCTATAAATGGGGATGGAACGTCAATTATGACGTTCCATTAGAGATGGCCTTAGCCTTTGCTACGTAAAGTGATGTTTTAGTCAACATATAATTCTCGATGTCTATGTGGCACTTTCATGGCATTTCGACATACACATAGATGTCTAGTTAGCGCCACGTGACGGACATGTGTTTGTCACATGAATATTTTTTATTTTTTTTATTTTTATCTTATTTTAAAATATAAATTTTTTTATAAAATATAAAACATATTTCTTTTACGTACACAATAAGGTTGTGTTCCTTTGGGGAAATCCCCCAAATTCTATTATTCATCAATTTTTTTTCCTAAAAAGAAATTAAATCAAACACTTATTTTTATTTTTTATATTACATTAAAAATTAATTTTACATTCAAAATATTACATCAGCACATATTTATATCACATCATACAATTATTACAATTCAAATTTTTTACTATTCAAATCTCAACTCAAAATCCAAATTCCCGATCAAACCCACCCTAAGTGTACAAATAGTATCCAATAAATAAATATTATCATTCAATATAAGGAAATAATTATATATATATATATATGAAACTCAACAATTCAAACACACAAAAGATCACCTTTTATAATATTATCATAATTTTTTAATATTTAACAATAAAAATACTTACACTATAATACTATTCCCTCCGTCCCAATACAATAGTCATGTTTATCATTTTTATTCATTCCAAAACAATAGTTTTATTTTCATAAATAACCATATCACTATAAAATTATCATTACTTATTTCATTATTATTACACAATTGTCACCACTTTTTACACTAATACACTCACAATGGCAAAAAAGTCTTTTACTCCGTATTTTTTACCCTCTACCAATATAATATCAATATTTCTTAAACCCCGTATCAAACACAAATAAGACTATAATTCTAGGATTGATGAAGTATTAAACAAACAAATTACATGATGGCATGTTGGTACGGGAAGTGAACTTGTAATCATATATTCACCGCCTATGCATACTCTTTTTTGTCTTTTATCATTAAAATAGTAAAATATATTTTTTTCGTCTCAACACAATAGATTTATTTTATTATTTTCGGTCTATTCAAAATAATAGTTTCATTTTATCATTTTCGTAATCTCAAAATAATTGCCTCGTTTACATTTTTAATAACTAGACTTTCTATCTTTCTATAAAACTATCTATATTTTTCACAATAATTATATAAATAAATGTCACTACAATTATCCATTTTATTCATTTACTTTCTAATAATAAAGTAGAAGTATTTTAGCCTTTTACAAATATTTTTACATTGATTATAAATATAGTATTACTATTTCTTAAATTTTGTATTCCTTTGAAATGCTTCTATTATTTTAAGATGAAAGAACTAATATAATTATTTTGCTAAAAAAATATATTTACTTTAATGACACATAAATAAGAAAAATAAATATATATTTTATAATAGAAATTAATACTAATTTTTTAACATAAAATATCACATTAGAATAAAAGTCAAAATCAATTAAAAAAAAAAAAAAGAAAAGAGAACTTGGAAGAACAAGAATATTTTTATTTTACATAGGGAGTATTTCTCTCCTCTCTTTTTTTTTTTTAATGCTTTTTATCATTTACAAATGGCTTTATTCGATTGCATTATTATTGGTTTTTATTTAAAATATCATAATAAAAATTTATATTACAGTATATATTTATTAATATAAATTTGATAAATTTTAAAGTAACAAATGTTTATTTTATTTTTTTATTTTTTTAGCTCTCTCATATAATTTATTTTTTTATTAAAAAAATATTATGCATTTTAATTATATTTTAAATTTTAATTAAATTATTTAATTTTAATATATAATTATATGTATTATAAAATAATTATTTTTATTAATATATTTTTTTATTATTCATTAATTATATTTCTTCTAAATTTTCATATGTACTGTACAATAAACATTTTCATTGGGACAAAATGAGTACTATTATATTCCTCTGTCCTAATACAATAGTCTTATTTATTATTTTTGTTCGCTCCAAAACAATAGTCCTATTTTCGTAAGTAACCGTATCACTATATAACTACCCTTACTCTTTCATTATTATTACATAATTTCCGTTATCTTTTACACTAATACATCAAAGGCAAAAATGTCTTTTACCTATATTTTTTGCCCACTATCAATATAATATCAATATTCCTTAAATTTAGTGTCCAAAACAACCAAGACTATAGTTCCGAGACGGAGAAATCATTATATAGTATTAAACAAATTTTATGGATTTTTTTAGTATGATGTCCTCTAGAGTGTGTTTGTTCGAATGTTTGAATTTTAAGTTAAGATTTGAATACTAAAAATTTTGAATTGGAATAGTTGTATGATGTGATATAAATAGGTATTTGATTTTTAGAATAATATAGAATATAAAAATTAAATGTTTGATTTGATATTTTTAGAAGAAAAAACTTGGATAAATAATGGATTTTTGGCAAAATCCCTCAAACAAACACACCCTAAGAAAATAAATATATATAAAAAATCACAATAGTTGTATAATAAAAAAAAATAAAAATCAAATTATACATATGACTTATGTCTACTCTTATCTAAATTTATTATACTATAAAAATAAATTTAATTTAGAATATTGTATTCAACCTACTAATAATCACTTTTATAATTTTGTTTAGAATTTCACTGCTTTGAGAACACAACTAAAGTAAAAATGTCACCTTTTTTTTTACTCCCTCCGCCCGAATACAATAATTTTGTTTACCATTTTTGTATGTTCCAAAACAATAGTCTTATTATCATAAATAACAATATTACTATAAAACTACCCTTATCTTTGTTTTTTATTATTATTATTACACAATTGCCATTACTTTTTACACTAATATACTCACAAAAGTAAAAAAGTTTTTTATCTGAATTTTTTATCCACTACTAATATAATATGAATATTTCTCAAATCTCGTACCAAACATAACCCACACTATAGTTTTGGGACGAAGGGATATTATTTATATGTGTGTTTGTGTGTGTTCTCTTTGCATTTGTTTTTATGTATTGGATTTGAATTCCGATTTTTCAAAATAATATCTTGTAATAAAAATAATAGTATATTATAATTAAAAACTTTTAAAGTTGAATACTCCCTCCGTCTCGTTGGAAGGGTGGCGTTTGCTTTTTGCATGTAGATTTTTTAATATTAGTATTATATTGGATTGTAGTAAAAAAATACAAAAATACCCCATTAGTATGGTGTAATATAAAAGTAATGACATTTGTGTAATATATTGTAAGTTGAAAGGGTATTTATTATGTAAAGTAGGTAGTACAATTACTAAATTAGGAAATGGTAACCTTTGTTTCAGGACAAACAAAAATAAAAAAATAGTAACTTCTCAATGGGACAGAGGAACTATTAAAAAATATAATGTATATATAAAAAAAAAAGATTTACAATTTAATCATGTCAAAAACTTATTTCAATTCAAATGTCACCTCCTTCCTATATCTATGTAGTGGATAGTCTAATAAAAATACTATAAAATGTATGAATAAAAATATCTCAACAAGTATTTATGTATTAAAATAAAAGAGGTGCATTCTAGTAATTTAAAATTTTATTATTTGTGAACATTATATTTATTAATTTTAAAAATATAATTTATATGTTTGATTTGAGTTCAAATTTTACTGTTCCTAATATAATATGCTTAAAAAATTGATTAAAATATAAATTAAATCAAAATATATATTTAAACTCAATTTTAAACTAAAACAAAACAAACCTATTAATTTGGAATAGAAAATAAAATTTCGGAGACAGAAAATGAATCGATAATGAAACTTGATTATTTTATTCCGTATAATAAAAACTTAATTGAAAATATAAAAATAAAAAAATAAAAAAAAAATACAACGATCGGTACAAAGAGGGGACAGTTTATTGTAAGTGAAAAAAAAAATAGATCAATAAAAAATAATAAATTAGATAAGAGAAATATTGTTGTATTTATTTAGTTATAATGTTTATTTATTTATTTTTAAAAATTTTAATAGATGTGACGTCACTCCATTTTATTAATTTTATTTTTCTCTGTTTTTCTACACTGTAAAGGACAATGATGAATTATTTATTTATGAATCTTAAATTCTTTGTCTTAACCTAAACTAAAGAAATTGATATTTATTTTCGTATTATCGACACAATTCTTTATACTTCACATAAAAATATATATATATATTTTCTTTATAATTCACAAAACTAACACAACCTTTAATTTCTCTATTCTCAATTTTATATGAGTTGTGGTTTTTATTTCAAAGGTAACCTTAATTTGAATTTGGATTTTAAAAAATTTTAATATTATATTTTTACTGAAAATAATATAATAATAATGTATTTTATTTGAAAAAACAAAAAAAAACAAAAAAAAAAAAGACCTAAAATGACAAGATAAATATATGAAACACTACAATATTAGGAAGACCAAATCCAAACGAACACAGTAAATTCTGGATAAATAGGCATAATGCCCTTTTTGGAAATAAATCCTATTTATATTAATTATAAATTAAAAATATTTATAAAGTTGAGTAGCAACAAGGAAGTTTTCGACTCCAACATCAAGACAATCTCTCACCGTTCAAAGTCGACACGTGTGGGGCCTACAGAAAGGGTTAAAATTTTCAACGGTGTAGATTAACTCGGTGCAGTGCTCCTTGTGTACACGATAACTACCATTTGTCTTCTTTATAGACGAGCTTCGTAGAGCTACGTCTGCAGTGTCAGAAGTTACAGTTGTTTACAATTAGTTCCATTTCGGCATAAAAAGAGCTTCACGGCAGGAGCGGTGTGGCGGTGCATTGTGCGAAAATGGTAGCGGCACCGGCATTGGGATTTCCGTTGCATCATTGCGGTCGGAGGAGATTGCTGGATTGCACCGCTTCGGTGAGTAGTGGCGATGGCGGCAAAGATATCGGCGGAGTTTTTCCGTCGTTTCTTCCGAAGGAAGTTCATAAAATCAGAGATCCTTCGGCTAGAAATTTGGCTCAGAGGATACAGAGGCTTCCTGTGCAGGTAGAAAAATTAAAATCTGTGCTGTTTCCTGTAGTTGTGGTTGCATGTGCTCGTCGCCGAATTGCATGATGTAATAATCTTCTTCGATTTTATCGAGTATTATGTGGTGTGGTTGCTGTTTTGTATCCTGTTTTGGTTGGTGAAATGAGTGCTTCACTAGGCTTCAATTTGGAAGAGGATTCTCGAATTTGAGTGAGAGAGGAATTTCCCCAATTTTTTGGCTTATTGGAGAAATATTCTGCTATTTGTTCTGCATCCAGCGCTTCGGAACTTTTCTGAATCATTAAATGTTTGATGTAGGGTTGGGGGTGGAACTCGAATTGCTACCTGTCTTGTAGAAACGTATGTTGAAATTTTGATTAACTTGTGGTGTTCTGTTGTGTTTAAGCAAAACTGTGTGTAGACTGTAGTGATTGTGTAGTATAAGTCAAGTTGATTCTCAATGAGGTTAAATATATCCATAGCCCTATTGGGATCAATGGCATGGTATGCAGTTGGTTCTAGAAGAAATAATGTAAAAAAAATGGGTATGTACTTGTGTTTTGGTATGTATTTGGTGATTTGAGCTGTTTCTGGATTTTGTTTTCTTAGAATTTAGGTGTTGAATTTGATGTTTTTGGATAGGAAATTCTACAGTAGAATGCATACTGCAAAAATTTTCTTGAAAACACAAGTGAACAAGGCATTGATCTTTGCCTTGTTAACTAGGATTTCCGAGTTTGAACTAATGTCTGCATTGAAATTAGTCGTAATTATAATGTTTCATCAACGAGGACAAACCGGAGATATTCTTGAATCGCATGTATTTGGTAAAGCAATCAGATGCACAGTGATAAGAACTGGTAGTGCAGGTTGGGTTTTCTGAGGGTTGCATAATGAGTAGCTGTGTGGCGCCGAGAGTTCACACTGATTCCGCGAATCCGGTGGTTCTTCTTCATTGCTTTGACAGGTTTGCAACATGTAATCCAACATTTATAGAGCTGTCTTACTTTCATCTCTCTGTAAATAACATTAGTTTATTTCTGTTGTCGCTGCTGCAATTGATGTATGGCTTATCATTTAGCTCTTGTTTAGAATGGCGAAGCGCATACCCACTGCTAGAGGATGCCGGCTTGGAAGTCTGGGCAATCGATGTTCTGGGATGGGGTTTCTCGGACTTAGGTTCATTATCTATCCTTAACTACACAAAGTTATATATTTATATGTTTATCATTTCTAACGGATCTCTGATTTTTGCACAAGAAAAACGGCCTCCATGTAACGTTGCTTCAAAGAGGTACCACCTCTATCAGGTAATTTACTAATATGAACTTTATGCGTGACTATCACAAATGCTCGTTAAATTAAACTGTTTGTTATACATATTTTTATTTTGGTATAAAATGTAGCTCTGGAAATCTCACATCAGAAGACCAATGACATTAGTCGGGCCAAGCCTTGGTGCGGCAGTTGCAATAGATTTTGCCGTCAATTTTCCTGAAGCCGTAAGATGTTCTTTTTATGCTTAATGCTGATATTCTCTTTTGCACATGCATCTTTATCCATTTTCCACTCTGCCCTTTCCATCGATAGTCCTTAGGCAAATTTCATTCTGAACATAAACAACAACGGACCATGAATATTCATAATTGATCACCAAAACATATTCGTTGTGTTCTTTTGTGGGTTTTACCATAGACAATTACTTTTCCTTTTGTATACTACAAATTTATTTTTTATTCAAAATATTACATCAAAATTTATTTATATCACGTCAAACAACTATTCATTCATAAATTCAACTTTATATACTATTCAAAATTTCTTATTTTGCTGTGGTTTCACAGAGCTGGAAATTGTGTCAAATCAATGCTATGCGACTCGTTTTTAGCTCGTTTATGCAATTTATTTTCTTCGACGCCTTGCAGGTGGACAAGCTGGTTTTAGTTAACCCTTGCGTTTACGGAAAAGGCACTGCCATTCTTACAAACTTGCCGAAAATAATGGCGTATGCAATGGTAATGCTCATAAATTATGTGATTCCATAATCGATTATATAATTAAATTGTTGTATCGACCAGGCCTCGCTGCTTAAAAGCATTCCCATTCGTTGGTACGCCAAGCTGCTCGTTTTCAACGGCATATCGTTATCGAGGATCGTCGATTACACCAATGTAAGATAATTGCCCAGTACTTATACCAATGTTCGATTTAGCGCATCGTTTAATATTGTAATGAATCATTCGTTAAGGTGGGGCGACTCCACTGCCTTCTACCGTGGTGGGAAGATGCTACGGTGAACTTCATGCTCAGCGGCGGATATGACGTTACCGAGCAAATTAAATTGGTAAGTCGCGATTTTTCAGACATCGCTTGTAAGAACAATTTGCAAAACCGATGATGCATGTTTTTGGATGCAGGTGAAGCAAAAGGCTCTCCTCATATGCAGTGAGAGGGACAACATAGTCAGCTACGAGGTTGCCGAGGTCAGTTCGATTCGACACTTTTCTTACAAGCGTTGTTTTTGTCCGGATATATTTTGATGTCTCTTTGTTTGGACATGAAAATGCAGAGACTACATCGGGAGCTGCCAAATGCCCGGATTCTAAAAGTTCCGGGCTGCGGCCATATGCCTCATGTCGAGAATCCTCGTGTGATTGCGAACTTTATCGCGGATTTTGTCCGGGGAGCCTATGGGATTTCTGGGGCGGTGGAGAATAAGGATGGCAAGGATGACAAGGTTTGTCACTCTTCTATTGATAATGTTCTTGTAGGAGAATAAATATGTGTTGGTTAGAATGTAATATGGGGGCAATATATATGGTGTTGTGATATATGTTGTTTTTAACCTATGTTATAGACTCGTCCCGTCGTTTAAATAAGTAATTGATAGTTTTTTGCCGTATAGATTTTTTAATATTAGGATAATATTTATATGCAATATAAATTTATAAAAAATAACAAAAATAATACTCCCTCTATCCCTCGATAATTTATCAATTTTTTCATTTTGTTAAAGTATTCATTTCAATTTTTTATAGTAATTGTACTATATTCTTAACGTTACAAATATCTTTTCAGTTTACAATATATTATACAAATGTCATTATTTTATCATCTTTTTACCTTTATTTATATTACATTTCAATATAATACTAATATTTCTAAAATTTTGTGTAAAAAACAAATGGATAGATAGATTGGGACGGAGGAAGTATGATATAAAAATGATAATATTTGTTTAATATATTGTATACGGTACGGATGGTAAAAATATTTTTAATGTTAGTTGATAGTATAATTGCTAAAAAAAACTCACTATTTACGTAAGATTTTATCATTTATTTTACTATTTTAATTTTTTTTTTCTAAAAAAATAAACATTCAATTTTTATTTATTTTATTACAATAAAATTTAATTTTACATTCAAAACAATATTTATACCACATCAAACAATTATTTCAATTAAAAATTTTACTATTTAAAATTCAAAATCAAAATTTCACGAGTAAACACCTAAATATTTTGTTGTCTAAAGATTAAATTAAAAAATGTTACATATTTTAATTTTATTTTTAATTTTTTAAATTTATATTTTATGTTTAATTAGATTACTTGGTTATTTTAATTTAATTTATAATTATTTTATTAATTTATTTTTTAATTTACTAATTATATTTTTCTATTTGTACGTCTACGATAATCTGAGTAGCTTGGGTGCTGAATTTTTTAATTTAGTACCATGCTAAACCTTATAATATATTATATATATTATATTAATTACATTATTTAATTATATAAATTAGAGTATTAGATTTTGCCATTTAGACTCGTGTTTTAAAATATATATATATATTTTCTTACAAATATTCTATTAAATATTATTTTTATAATTAAATTATTCTATCCGTCTCATGTAATACGGATGTATTACTGTAGACACGAGAATTTAGGTAAATATAATCAATAAGTAATTAAGAAGTGTATTAATAAAAATAATTATAGATTAAAATTAAGATAAGTAAATAATTTAATTAAAATTAAAACAATTATAAAATTTAAAATGCGATTAAAGTACATAATTATATTTCCAAAAATAGAAATGATAAGTTACGTGGAGGGACGAAAAAAAATAGAGACAAATTATGTGAGATGAAATGATTAATTTTCTTTTCAAACCAATCTTAAAAAACACCCCTTTAATATGTTGATTATCATCGTATCATATTTTGTTTACCATCAACAAAATAACTGCAACCATTAAGATTGCAAATGATAGGCTGGTTATATGTTTTATTTATATTATATTAATATAAATAATACTTTATCTATATTGTTCATACTTATCAAATTTTCTTTATTTATTATTTTATGTAGATTATAATATTTTATTTGTCTCATAATTACGTATTCGTTTGTTTTTTCACGTAATTTTAAAAATATTAGTATTATATTGATATAATAGTATTATGTGATATAAAAATAATGATATTTGTGTAATATATTGTAAGTTGCAAGGGTATTTGTAATGTTAGGTAAATAGTACCGTTACTAAAAAAATAAATTAATAATTTGTTACGAGACAAAGTAAAATGGAAAAAATAAATAATTTGTTAAATGACGGAGGGAGTATATATATTTTTTATATTTCAATAATTATTTTATTTAAATATAATAAAAAAATAATGTATTTGTTTGAAGATTTAAAATTTGAATTTATGTTTAAAATAATAAAAAATAATAATTTAAATAATAATTTGTCGTGATATTAATAAATATTATGGTATATATAATATATTAAATTAAATTAAATTTTTATTATAATATAAAACATAAACAAATAAAATTTAAATCAATATTTTTTAAATAAAAATTTAGGGTGTGTTCGTTTATAAGATTTTGCATTCCATTTTTTTTCCCCAAAAAATCAAATCAACACTTATTTTTCATTTTTTATATTATACTAAAAATCAAATTTACATTCAAAAGATTACATTAACACATATTTATATCACGTCGTACAACTATTCAAATTCAAAATTTTTAATATTCAAATCCCAATTCAAAATCTAAACTCCCAAACAAACACACCCTAAATATCAAATTCAGGCCAAAATCTTTGAATAAAAACACATGCCACTCTAGTTTTCTCCTATCCACAAATTTTATCTATATAATTTTAACTTTAAAAATGCTATTGTTTATTTTTACTTTAATCCTCAATTTTATTTTTTATTGCCAAAAGAATATTTTTCAAATAAGTATTTAATTTTACATACCATTTTTTATATTTACAATTAATATTATTTTTTAATTTTTTTTTAAAATTAATAATAAATAAAAGAATTAATATACAATATATATTATCAAAAAAATGTCTTATTGACAGTGAACATAAAAATTAAAATAATAATATTTAATTGAAAATTGATATAAAATAGAAAGTAAATGATTAAAATATGTTAGAGTAATAACTAATGATAGTTTGAAAAAATAAAAATAATTTTGTTATAAAATAAAAATCACAATTACTAAATAAAAAAATAGAACAATTATTTTGAAATTGACGAAAATAAAAAAAATAAAAAGAACTCTATTGAGATGGATAAAATATATATTTAAAAAGTACGTACCTCCAGGAGGTTTGTTTGTCCAAAAAACTTTTTAAATAGCGGTCTCATTGAAAAAGTGAAGTGCAAGTATATTTTTATTTATTAGTATTGTGTAATAAAAATGTAATAAACATGATATATTATAAGTTGAATTTTTTTTTTGTTATAGTGCAATTAGTGTGATATAAATAATATTAATACAATAATGTATTGAAAGTAAAATTAATTTTAATTGTAATTATAAAAAATATTTAATTAACTTTAAACGCGCGTCCGTACAATCCACGAGCCTCTCGTATAAAATCAGGGAATCTAAAAACCCCTCCCTCTGAAGTGTTGGTTACTAAAACCCTAGCCGCTGTTCCTCCGCCCTGCGCCGCCGCCCGGCCGTCCGCCGTAAATTCACTCCCAGTGCGCACTTCGAGAATGGATATTGACGAAGATGGTGGTGCGGGGGAAGAGGCAACGAGGCAAGTGCAAGTTCGATTCGTAACAAAGCTAAAACCGCCGTATAAAGTACCGCCAGCGGCAATCTTCATACCTGCGAGTTTAAGTCGCTTCGGCCTTTCAAAAACGGTCAACAATCTTCTCCAAGCCGGTATGTGTTGGTTCTATTTGTCCTCAGCGCCTATCATTATTTTGCATATATATTTCGCACTTAACATTGAATGTGAGGATATGATTTTTGTTTATATTAATAGCTAATGAGGATTGGGAATCCGAGGTTTTTGATTTTCTCATTGATGGGGAGTTGGTTCGGATGACGCTTGAAGAGTTTCTTCTTGCCAAAGGAATTTCCGCTGTAAGTATTTGCTTCAATTTGGAAGGCCGTGCTCGTGCTTTTGGCGTAACATGATTTTATACGTTTATACTTCTGAATTGTCATGAAGTTTGTTTCAATTGATTATCTAGTTTTGACACCGGAGTAAAGGGGATATAATATTATCTTGATTCTCTGTCGGTTGTCTTTTCTGAGCGGACATTTATGTTAGGATATGTGACATAATGTTTCGTTTATCTTCCATTGTAGGAAAAAGTACTTGAAATTGAATACATTAAAGCTGTTGCTCCAAGGAAGCAAGAGGAGCCTTCCTTGCATGATGATTGGGTTAGTGCAGTTGATGGGTCCAATGATGGGTATGTGATAATTGCAATTTTACGTTCTCTGTCTCAATAATCTGAGCTGATGTTTTGGCAAGGAGTTGAGTTTGTCTTAGCTGTGGAATTCATATTGTCAGAAAAGCTGAGTTTTTATATGTCTGACAGGTATATTGTGACTGGATGCTATGATGGCTATGGCAGGTAAGTGTGTAATATTGTATATTATACAGCTTTTGCATCCTATATGTAGACTTCAACGATGCTTAATTTTTTGTTCAATAATTTTAGGATATGGAAAGCTGGTAAACTCTGTACACACATTTTGGATGGCCATTCTGGCCCAGTCACTTCTGTTTGTGTTGCAAACCATAAAGGTAACTGCGGATTAATTTTACCAAGGATCTCAGGTGTGTTTAGTTGTAGGATTTGGAGTTGGGAATAGTAAAATAGTTGAATTGGACTGGGCGTTTGATTTGATATAAATAAGTGTTGGATGTGATTTAAACAGGTGTTCGGTGAAATGTTTTGAATGAAAAATTAACTTTTGATGTATTATATCGATTTTTTTGAGGGGGTAAAAGTGATGACTAGTGAGAAGCCTGGAGAGACATACAACCAAACAAACCGTTCTGATGGAAATTTCAACACATTATTTCCTTAGTTTCTTTATTATGTTTTATGATTGTAAGAGAGTAGAGTGGAGACTGTTGGATATGCATCATAAGATCTATTTTGTGTAATGCTGAAATCAATTTCCTTGTTAAGACCACAAAAAGCATAGACTGAAAGAGTGGATTATTTATGATCTGTTTACGTGTTTCCTTTTGCACTAATTTGGTAATTGGAAAGTAGCGGTCTTTGACCTGAGTAGTTTGAATATGAGAGCCAATAAGTCATCAGTTGTCACCATGGGTTTGTTAATTTACACATGAAGCTGAATCTATAAGTTTTAACTAAAAATCTTTCCACGCTATTGTGATGGACAACTATTTCATCATATGTTTGGATCTCTGCAGTCAAGTGGCTGTGCGAAAATCTGTTACTTGAAAACAATAAGTTTGTACTTAATCACTTGTTAAAGATGCAAGCATGGGTCCCTTTTTGATATGATTTGGAAAATGTGTATTCACACGTGTAGTTTCTGACATAATTTTTTTAAGCATACCCTTTAATGATTACTGATGAGGCTGTTTTCTAAATAGTTGAGAGTGATGTTGATGAAATTATTGCTACTGCTTCTAAAGATCGGACACTAAGGTTGTGGAAGGTACATACTGAAAGTTTCTTGTTTTGGAAGATGGTTATCACTATAAACATCTTATTAATATATATCTTTTCCTTGCTGAAAGTTTAACGCAGAAGAAACACTGGATCAGCCAATGAATATTCAAGCCTCTAAGATATTAAGTGGTCATACTGCTGCTGTTCAGTGCGTTGCAGCAGAGCCTTTTGGAAATATGGTACTTATTTTTGCTCCTTGTTCTCTTGTCACAACAAACAAATTTCTGATACTTTTCTATTTCTTGTTAGGTGTGCTCAGGTTCCTGGGATTCTTCTATCAGGTTGTGGAACATAAGTGGTTCTGACACTGGTGTTTCAGTGAAAAAGAGGAAAAAAGATGATGCTTCTGATGGTGGTGGTGAGGATAATCAGTCTGAGGTATAATAGCATAGTTTTATTTGAAATAGTATGTATCATTGTGGCAAAAATTTCCCTTGTTGCTAGTATTAGTGATCTCCAACTTCCTGATCATATTTGAAACTTTAATTAGATCCGTGTAGCTGTGGCTGTCTTTACTTAGAAGAGTTTGTACTTACATTATATATTTTAGTGCTAAGAAGTCCACTAATCATTTAATCTATTCTATGAAAAATCTTTTGTGGCTTGTCGGCATTTGGTTTAAGTTGTATACTAATTATAATATTTATTATTAGGTAGATTTAGATTTTAATAGTTTGAATGATAATTATGAGATTAATTTATAGTTTTTTCTTTTTTTAATTAAATGTGTTCTATTGCAATTTTACATTAGTTTTTAAATAGCGGTCATCCCATTTTCCGCTATCTTGCTATAGCATTTTAGGGGTTGAATATAGCTATCCTAGAACGTCTACTGTACTAGTACCAACTCTGAGTGAAGTTTTGATGTTGATTGAAAATGTGATTAGAATTTACCTTGATGTTTGAATCTGAATCTGAGAATCTGTTGTGATCCTAGTCTTCGACTACTTTACTCTCTTGTGGGGAAACACATTTTCAGAATCTTATGAAATATATGTTAAATGATCTCTAACAATCTCTATGCAGTTTGTCGCTGCCATGTCTGTTGGAAATGATAACTAAATTATGAGCATGAATAACTTTCATGCGTCATGTGTTCTCTTCCCTACCTGTTATATCAACATGACATTGTTTTCATATGGGTCTTCAGGAAGAAGCTGTATCGACATTTGTTGGTCATACACAGTGTGTTTCTTCCGTTATCTGGCCTGAGCATCAAACAATATATTCAGCCTCTTGGGATCATTCCATTAGAAGATGGGATGTTGAGACAGGCAAAGATAACACAAACATTGTCGTGAGATCTTTCTACTTTTCTTGCTCTCCCTGAAATATAGCGATTCGTGATTTTGATTACAAGGAAATTTACGACATATCCTTTTCTCATATAAATAATCTTGCTGGAAGTTTTCATATTTGTTATTTAGCATATACTTTAAGCTACATCACTTGATGCTTGAGTGTCATGGCAATAAATCCCTCAGTCGTGAAGAGTTACAATCAATCTTCCTAATGGATTGATCATGTATTCACACATCTTCACTTGTTTCATTTTCTTCATATATGCATATATATGTGTGTGTGTGTTTGTGTGTAGATATAGAGGTGAGTATATGTTTATGTGTGAGTTTGAATTCACATGGAAAGGTTTATGCAAAATAAAGATGTAAACTTGGATATTCTTAAAAAATAATTTGTGCCATTGCTAATATATTGGGAATTTTAGTATATACTGTAATTATCGATAAGGGATGATTGTAATTATATGATTGAATTTAATTTTGTTTCTATCATCATTTCCTCTTGTAATTTTCACAAGTACTGTAATTAAATATACTACTGCTGACCGTAGCTCCATTGTGTTCGTTTAGTTCTGTGGCAAGGCAATGAACTGTCTTGACATTGGAGGTGAAAGTTCTGCCCTAATTGCTGCCGGTGGGTCTGATCCAGTTCTTCGGATATGGGATCCTAGAAAGCCAGGTCCTCTCTCTCTCTCTCTCTCTCTCTCATACACAGTGTGTGTCTGTGTCCGCGCTCTTGTGGATGTGATGTGTAATTCATACACTTACCTCTTGATTCCATTCACTGATAATTTATCTGCTCTCTGTCAATTTCTTTGGCAGGAACTTCGTCTCCTATCTTCCAATTTTCTTCACATAAATCCTGGATATCTTCCTGTAAATGGCACCGGGAATCGTGGTTCCACTTGGTTACTTCATCATATGACGGAAAAGTGAGGCTATGGGATTTGAGAAGCGCGGTATGTAATTAACTCAAAGTTCATTTCGAGCTAGGAATACATTCTAGAAGTTCGTTTTTCTAAATCAATCGTCTTTTGCAGTTGCCACTGTTTGTACTCAACGCACATTCTGACAAGGTAACTCCTCCAGCAGACTCATCCTCTACTATTAGTTTTTAGTTTGCGCTATTCCTTTAATGATACAATCCTCTCGATTTAGGTGCTGTGTGCTGATTGGTGGAAGAACGATTGCGTCATCAGTGGCGGTGTTGACTCGAAACTCAACATTATTTCTGGGATTCCAATCAAGTGATCGACAGGTATGAATTGTTAAAAAGAAAGACATAAAGAACACTATATCCCATTTTTCATGATCGGGTCTGTCCAACATTTATATTGCATCATTACGTTCTGCCACCAGCCAGTCTATAAGCAATGTCACTTTTATCTGCTTGTTTCTGCCGATGTTAGGATCAGTCCAATTTTGATTCAACAACAAATGAAATGGTGCAGCAGAGAAACAAAAAAATCGGTCTATACATGAAGTAAGCTGTGGTTGAAATCGGTTAGCTGCCATTAGAATATTTATCCTCCCTCTTATCATTATAGTTTTAAAGCAAGATTCATATTTGATTTTAGAAAATATTTCATGTATTTTTAGCTTGGGAACTTTTTATACAGCCTTCTTTGTCGAATGTGTTGCTTTTGCATCTACCCATCTATCAATATATATATATATATATATATATACTGTGTATTGTTTTTCGTTTTAGATTTCTTGAACTTTTTTGCTAGTAAATTTCTTGAATGTATTGTATCTTTAGGAAATTTGATAAATTAAAAAGTACTGATAATTTTGATTACAGATTTTAAATATGATGTTGCGCCATTATATTTTAATGAAAAACAAATATATGTATATTATATAATTTGAGATTTGCAGGTGGTCGTCATTCCCGCACGTGATGTATAAATTAATTTGAATACGGTCTGTGATGGTTCGATGAATTACGTCATAATTTTTTAAGTCCATTGACATTCAAAATTGGATAATAAAAAGAAATAGAAATTCTAAGAATTATTATTATTTATTTTTAAATAAACAATTAAGTTGAATGATTGATTTAAAAGTACGTTGTTAAAATAATATCATTATTCGTTAAATAACAGCCTGAATTATTATTATTTGTTAAAAACTTGCAAGGGCTCATTAAACATTAGCTAGAGTTTAGGCCCTACTCGGCAAACCGTTAAAATATTGGGCTTGCAACGGGCCAATTGAATATTAGCACAAGTTGAGGCCCCATTCGGTAAAATAGCAAAAAATTGGAGATGCGGGGGATCGAACCCCGTGCCTCTCGCATGCAAAGCGAGCGCTCTACCATTTGAGCTACATCCCCATATATTATTTTAAATATATTTTTAATAGTTAGTATAAATCAATATTATTAATATTACATTTTCCATCACGCGCATAACAAAGCGCGTTACCCACCTTATTTTGGGTACTATATAGTCAAAACTCTCTATCGTATCTCTCAACCGTTCATCTCACTAAATATCTCATCCGACGGTCAGGATTTGGCGCTCACCTTCAATATCAGCTTACGACGACGTCTCTTGCTTCCGGAACCCCGAGCCTCATTCCTAACCTAAGGTTCGGGTGCCGGAGCCTAGTTTTAGAAGTACAATTATTATTATTAACACGAGTTTTAATTAATAATTTCTTTTAATTTATTATTGCCTTTACTCTCTGCGGACCTGTCCGAAAAAGAATACTCCGAATCCTTCTCAGCATTTTTAGAGAGAGAGAGAGAAGCAGTAACAGTGAATGAGACCTATACATACATATATATAGATACATATTACATTGCATTCACTTGCGTGTGTATAGGCGGCGAGAGAAGGGTGAAGAATTTTTTGGTTTCGAGTTCAAGCTCCAGTTAATTTTGCAGTACTGTTTGATCCCCATTTTCCTGAATTTCTTTCTCGCAGCGAGTAAGCTCCAAGGAATGTTCAAACACGCGCTCTTGCTTGTATGCACTTAATTTTTTGTCTCAATTATTCAATTCAGATCGCGCGCACAACACTTGAAGCTGTAGCAATAATTGCTGCTTTCCTTGTTCGTGAATGGATTTTTGCCTTCTTTTTAATTTTTTGTCTGATTGAGTATTTAATGTTGCCCTGTATATGTAATTGGACCTGTGCTTGTCTGTGGTTTGCTCTTAATTTGGCTGAGAATAGGTTTAAGGTTGAATTGGATTCAGGATTTTGAGGATTTTGTGGGGATTTTTGTGGCATGCAAGACAGTTCTAGGGTTTGTTAATAAGTGGGTTCAGAAAGGGGGTAAAAAAAAAGGATTGTAATTAAATTGCCTTGTTACAATGGTAAATCCTTGTTTTAGTTTTCTGTGATGCTTTTTGTTTAGTAGCCTTAATTTTGTGTTTGGATTCTGGAAAGCTAGTTTTTGATTAGATGATTTGTTACCAAGTTTCAGTGACAAGAGATGTTTGTTCTTCATCTGTAGTTTGGTAGATGTTCATATCCTAGTGTTTATACTGTCTCTGGTTATTGTTAAGTCTCTTGGAAGGATATCAGAATTCTCCCAAATTCTGTAAATTTTCGTATATTTAGACAAAAGTTGTAAAGCTTGGTAAATTCATGCCCCTAACCTGAAATGCATACATTAGAACAGATGATTATTCTTTGTCTCACTTGGCTGTTTGGTTTGACCTATTTTTACTGTAAATAAAGTCTACTTAGCTGTTATAAAGTAGTGTCTGTATTTTGGTTTACTCATAATGTGGATTCTCTTATAAATTTTGTCACTTCTTAATTTTATCGATGCATGTTCTACAGGGAGGCTTGCCTTCTTTGGATTGAGAGCTGATGTTTTGTTAAGGAAGTAAGACGTTAAACAATTTTATATTGGCTGCTGACTGAGGAAGAATTAAATGCGGTTGGATGACATCGAGGTTAAGTCCATTATATGATGAATTTTACGTGCGTTGTTGTTGAGTGTTAGTAGCTTTTTTTACATGCTCTTTTTACACTATTTTCTTTAGGCACAATTGCTTGCAGTACACAGAAGTCAACCTAAGCAATCTAAGTTTCTTGATGTACAAATGTTGCAGCGCCAAGTCATGTTTAGACAGCTGCAGGACCTGCAGCGGAGGCAGCAGCAACTCCAGGAGTTGGGTGATACTCAAAACCCGAATTTCATAAATCAACTGTCATCAAAGCATGCTTCCATTGGCCAGTTTCCACATACACTTAACGGTGGGACTCCCTTACAAGATTCCACCCAAATGTCCCTATTTGGCAATATGGAAACAATGCCGGGCGGATTAGTTCTCACCCAAAATCGTAATCCTGATGCAGTTGGTCCTGTTGACCTGTTGCCGCACCAATTTGACATATCCTCATATGGGAATTCTCATCTTCAAGGACCTTCTAACCTTTCTGTCAATATGCAGACCAAGAACAGTAACAGTTTAGGTGTGGGAACACTGCAGCCATCACCGTATGGCAGCTCATTCATGAATCAGCAGTTCAGCTTCCCTTCTGATCGGATTCGTATGCCGGATGGCCAAGTTTCAGTTGAAGGTTGTAATAGAGAAAGTTTGTCTGGAAACTACTCCGAGCAAGGGATAGTTCCAATGCAAGGAAATGCATCACTTCTTGAATCTGAAGGTGGGCATCAAGATGCTGACTGGGGTGGATTTTCTCCTGGGAAATCATCCAATCTTGGCACTGCTTCTCTGGATCCATTGGAACAGAAAATATTATACGGTACCGATGACAGTATATGGGAATCATCATCAAACAGAAGCAGCAAAATTAGTACAGGAGGCTTTCAGACTACAGTCGACCATGCTTCTCAGGTAGATTCCTTGCCTTCGATACAAAGTGGTAGCTGGAGTGCTCTAATGCTGTCTGCTGTCGAAGAAACATCTAGCAGTGAAACAGGGGTGCAGGAGGAGTGGAGCAGATTGAGTTTCAAGAACCCCGGATCATTAAATGGGATTCAGCTTCCAAACTACAACGAACCCAAAATGCTGCAAAATAATTGGGTCGATAGAAATTCACAGAACACCCCTCCTCCAAGCTCAGGAACTTCTAGACATTTGTTTCAGAATTTGAATGCAAACCACAGTTTCCCCAATTTCCAGGAATCAGGCCAGCAGTATGGATCTTCCCATGCCACCATGGATCACTTTCCTGGAAATAGTGGCCAGTTTATCGACTACAGCTCTCAACAAACCATTTCCACTCAGGGGACACAAGTGAATCAACCGCCTCTGTTGTCTTCGATGTCACCAGATTCTGGCTTCAGATTGCAGGCGGCAGATCCTCAAGCTTCCCAAGCATATTCATTTTTCCCAACATTGGTGGGTAAAACAACTCATTTTATATTTTCGTTGCTTGCTTCAGATAAATGGCTACTTTACATTTATCTTTGTGAATAAAAAAATTTCAAATTTTTCAGGGGAGCTCAAGTGCAACATTTGTATGTGGAAGCAGTGATTCTGAAAATCAACACCCTGCTCTGCCGGCCCCACAGTCCATAGGTTTTGAATTTCCACCATGTAGTGCTTCTGCAACCCTACAGCATTCTGG
The DNA here is from genome assembly GCF_009805555.1 of Andrographis paniculata. Lineage (NCBI taxonomy): Eukaryota > Viridiplantae > Streptophyta > Magnoliopsida > Lamiales > Acanthaceae > Andrographis > Andrographis paniculata. Next base: position 5,416,037 of record NW_026137624.1, read on the forward strand.
TGGTCAAGAATTCCCTCCTTTGGAGAAGAGTCTGGTCAATCAACCCTCTTTTAAGTCAGATATGTTGCAACGAACGGTGCAGCCTACCCCCTGGCCAGATATTGCTGCTCAACAGCATGCATCTGCCCGCAAACCGAACAAGTTCTCCAATATGTTTGGATTCCCTAATCCAGCATCAAGTAGTCATGAGGCAACTGAGCATCCCAATAAAAAATCTTTCCAACAAGAACAAGAATCAGGTCCGAGTTTAAGGAAACTAGAGGGTTCTGATCAGCAAATTAACTCATCAGAGATAAATAGCTCGATATCCCATGGAAGTGAAAACACACAAGAATATGAGAAAAATCGCAGCGCAGAAGCCAGTGCTATTGGATATGATCCATTGACGAATCAGCAGCTTTCTGACCAACTAGGGGGAGGTAACAATGATGTTCCTCCTGGAGATATTGGAGCCTACGGTAATTCTTTGAGCCAAAGTTACTCTCTTTTGCACCAAGTGCATTCTTCAAGAAACGAAACTGATGGTGGCAAGAGTTGCCTGAGTAAATACAACCTTGTGAATCATCAAAGGCCAAATGTGAATGCAATGGAGCTGTTACTGAGCGGACAGAAGTCTGGAGTCAAAGATGCTGCAAAAAATGATCCACATGTTGTACCACAGCTTGGCTCGATTTTTTCTGGGAGCTTTCCGCAAGAGACTCAACTAAATGAATTGAGTAGAGGTTCGCTGACAGCCATTCATCAGAAGCAAGCAGAGACCTTTGGAAGCAATGAAGCAGCCTCATATCCATCACATAACAGTCTGCACAAGGCTCCATCATGGATTACGAATTACAGAACCTTGAAGGATGGGAATCTGCTACCTACGTGTGAACCGACACCTGTAATTTGTACAGAACACCAATTTTCAAACTTACAGCAAAATAATTTGACTATGCAAGTTAATTTAGCCCAAGGGAACGAAAGAGGGGGTTATTATCCATCAACAGCTGCAGTCTCCATCTTATGCAAGAAAGAAGACAGCCCTTCTGTTGTGGCTTCAGATGTGATGACTTCTCAAAAGTTGCCAGTCTCATTACCCAAGAAACGAAAACTTGCTGAATTTTCCATGGTAGCGTGGCGTAAAGAAATGATTCAAGAACCATCGGAGCTGTATGATGTCAGGTGGGTGCGTGCGGGTACATTTTCTTGGATTAATCTATTGCCTTCCTTACTTCAAATGCTGCAGTTATGTCGGTTCTTTTAAGCAATATTTCACATCACAAAAAGCAGATAGCTATGGCTAATGTTTAATTTTTTCTTCAAAGTAATTAAGAAATTTATTAGATTTACTTATATTTGGCAGCACTGTGGAATTATTATGGGCACAAGCTTTGAATAGGAGACCGATGGAGGTAATACTGGTTGTCAACAACGTTATCTTTTGTTTATGCAAATTGAAATTTGAGTGAAATTCCATCTTCCTTCATCTTTTGAATAGGTAAAAGATGAGGCTGATGTTGTCGAAGAATATACTCCGCCTATTCGTGCCAAAAGAAGGCTTATTTGCAATACCCAGCTCATGCAGCTGGTGTTTGGACCTATGCCTGCTTTCATACTACAATCTGATGCCACTTCGAGTCCCGATATTGTGCCGTGTTTTGCTGCTAGATTAACGTTAGGAAATGCTTGGAACCTGACCAGCCAACTTTCAAAGAAGAGCAACGATACGTAAGATCTTGTGCCTGCTAAAGTGTGATCCTTTTCTCATTCTAATTGCAACTACGCCTTGTTTTTCATTTTGAGTATATCGTGTATTATTCAGATCGCCTGATAAGCCAAACAACTCCAAGAGAAGAAAAGACCAGCAGTTTTTGGAAATTGTCGAAGGCTTTATCAGTCAACAACTGAAGCTCAAAAGTGACCTATTCAGGTATAAATCGAAGTTCTCACTAAAGCAGTTAACATATTATAAATTTACTCATCTTGATATTTTGACGACGCAGAACCCCAAAAGTACCATGCTATGCTGCTCTGAAAGTGGAGGCTCAGGAATTGGAGAAATTTTCTATAATTAACCGATTTGCCAAAATCCATATCAAGGCTACCCAACCCACCCCCTCCCCCACCTCAGTAGACCCTGCAGCAGCAGCAGCAACCCATCCTGCCCCCAAATCCAACATTCAGAGATATGTGGTAGCCGTCCCGATGCCTAGCACAGTACCTGAAGGGGTAGATTGCCTTTCCTTGTAGCCATGAATGTGGATAGTCTCCATTAAAATACACTGCAATACAGGTCAGTTCATCTCCAAGTAAGTGTTGATCAAGTTTAGATTTTGGAGCAATAATAAATACCCCCCAACCCCCCCCCCCCCCCCCCCCCTCTCTCTATATATATATATACATATATATATATATGACTATATGTGTATGTCTCTCTTTGTGTGTTTTGTCCTGCTGGTCTCTGTATTAGTGTAGGGAGGCTTCTTTAGTAGATCTAAGCCCTTAATTCTATGGATTTGGTAGCAATTTGTATGGGATGCATATTAGTGCATAAATCTATTTTGTTGCTAACTTTAAGAAATCTGCACAAAAATTAGGGCTCACTTTTGACTTTAATGTAGTGTGTATAAAGACAAAAAATAATCTGTTTTTGAGGATTCCTATTTTATCTGGTGGGTTAGTTACAACTTTGTTGTCTCTAAATTATCCATTTGGCTGTCTGGGATCTGGTTCCGCCACGTCATCATTCTGATTTTTTTCCATAAATAGCATGTCCAGTCAGTATCTGAAGATCCTATCATGTGTGAGGGCAAAAGGGTTTTTGAAAAAGATTTGAACTTTTGGCTTTGATGCATATATTTGTATATAATTATATATATATATATATATTGTGTGCGCCTGCTTTTTGTGGTGTTATATTGGTTGATGATTTGGAATGGGCAGAATAAAAGTAAGAAAACAACAAATATTTGGGTCAATTTAATAGCCAATAATAATTAATAATAATATTAAGTGTGTGTGTGGGCACAAAGGAAGACAATGATGTGCTGTTGCATATTTTATATGTATATATATATTTATATTTATAGTGTTTAATTTTATATTATTGGAAACAAGAGAATGGAATGTTTTGTGATTTTGGAACCTGTCTCCTTTTGTGTCATTTTCTGTTATTTTATTTATTGTTATGTGCTTCTTGCTCTTTTTAGGTGGGCTAGCATTTAGCATGAAAATATAACACACGAATATTTGTGTCTGTATTTAAATTTGGTTTGATTTGAGTTGCAAATTTATTAAATAATTGCACTATACATTGTCTTTTAGATACCAAAATGCAATGAATGAAGTTTGTTACGTGTTTTTCCAATCTTGATTAGGCCTAAATAAGATGATGCCACGTGTCCCCTAAAAACTTTTCTATTTTGTTGAATTCCTTCAAAACTATCATGCAATTTTGGTAGCTTATGTTGAATCTATCTTAAAATGAAATTTCCATTCAAATATTACATATATTGAATAATTTTATTTTATTTATTTAATTTTCAAATGCACTTAATTTCAAAACCCCCAAACAATTGAATATAAAATAGAGGATTTGTCAGAAAAGATAATATGTTTTTATTGAAAAACTATACACTGTTTGTGGTTGAAATTTAAAACAAACTCACTCCAAGTAAACATCTCTAGTTGATATGGGAAATGTGCTGAGATATGGTGATTTGTTTATTTTTTCTTTTACTCTAATTTTTTATATATATTATTCAATTATTATATTAGAATATTATTTAAATTAAAATTTAAAGTTAAAATAAAATACGGATATAATACCAACTCTATATGATATTTTGTCACCCTTCATTGTATTATGAGCACTTTCGGGCTTTACAATCTACATTATTGGGCCTATAACTGAAATTTTATGGCCCATGTCTTAGCCCATTAGAATTGAAGCTTTATTCGGTTACCTATTGGCATGCTAGCTTTTATTTTATTTTTTTATTTTTCATTTCAATAATTTTTTTTTAAATGAAGATTTTTAGTATTCCCAAATTTTACTGTTTGGACACTGTTCGTTTCTCTCACAAAATATTCAATCAATTATTATTTTCACACTTAAATCAAAATTAAATTTTTTCTAAACTCATTGAAACCGACATCAACCAAGTCCATTAAAAAACAACAAAATTGTCAGCAAATTAAAATACATGAAGTGGACACCAATAATCACACAAATCCAAAGCACATTATTGTTATTTAAACTATAATAATCTCATTTAAAAAATAGAAAATGATTTTTAATATTATACATAACGACAAATAAAATCATTTACATATTCATTTAAGACATATTCCATAAATTTAAAACATATAAGCATGGCCCGGGATGGGTATTGAATTAATAAAATTCTATGGGTTTGTTTAGTTGCTTTCTTTTTTACAATATGTTCATTAATTAGTACTCTCGCGACAGATGATCCCTTTTTGTTAACCCGGTATCTTAGGTAGTGTAGATTATTAAGTTATTAATAATAAGTTATGATAAGATTTTATTATTTTTTATAGGAATAGTATTGTTTGTATTTTAAATATTTTTAGAATTATATCTCAATAAAATATATGCAATATAGATATCATAAAATTTTATATAATACAAATGCATAGAAATATATATTTATTTCTTTATTATTACCATAAATTAGTTTTATAAAAAATGAAGAGTTTTAGAAGTAGATAAAAAATATTTGTTAATGGAAGAGAGAGATATAGAAATAAAAGGGTTTTTGATACATGTAAGATGTTAGAAGTTTAATTAAATAGATTTATACTTGTTAAGTATGTTTATTGATAAACTTACCAAAAATAGAAAGATATCATCTTTCGGGACATACCAAAAAAGCAATAGGGTCATCTGTAGCGGGACGGATAGAATATTTTATTCTTATATAATTTTATAAAAATATTATTTAAAAAATTACAGTAATATTAATAATTATGATATTAACTACATACAACATAATTTATTATAATATTTTCATATTTTACAATAAAAGTATTTAAAATTATAAAATTTTGAGGATTTTGTTGTTAATTATTGAACCAGACAAAGACATTTTCAATTACGCACAGATTTTTTGAGAAATTGACTGGAAAATCATCACTTTATTTTCAGTGTAGTTTTACTTTCCCTATTTCCTTTTATAATAAATAGCTAGGAAATTCATTTCTTGTGATATAAACATCATATTCAAGCTTTATGTCCAAATTTTAGTATTTGCTGTTAAATTTCCAAATTTAACTTGTTAATTTGTGGATTTGATTTTTGGATTTAGATTTTAAATAATTGTTTAATGCAATATAAATAAAAAATAATATACTATTTTTAATATAAAATAAATTTTTAGTATAATATAAAAATATAAAAATAATTTTAAATTTTGATATATATTTTTTAAAAAAATAATAGCAATAAGTGAAAAAAACATGAAAGAACACAATCATTGATGTGTGATTTTCTCTTTTTTTTTTTTTTTTTTTTTTATCAACTCATGTAATATGGACTTAGTATTAGTCAAATAATTAATTATTGTAAGTAAAAATAATTATATATTAAAATTAAAATAACTAAATAATTTAATTGAAATTAAAAAAATTATAAAAACTCGGTTTGACTTTATTCATAAAAAAAATTGATATAAAAAATTATATACTCATTCCGTCCCGCTGCAAGGTTGTCATTGGCTTTTTGCACGTTGATCTTTGAATATTAATGATTATATCAAGAAGCAGTACAAATCGAGAAAAAAAAAGACAATATTATGATTATTAGTCTCTTATAATACCAATACAATGACATTTTTTTTAAGAATAAATTATTCAAATATAAAGATATTTTTAATGTAAAATATAATGACATAAAAATCAAATGACAACATTTCGACGGAGGGAGTATAATAAAAAGTCAAATTTTAACAATGAATATAAATTTTAATATAAAAAATTATATATATTATACTAATATATAAATAATATAAATATATTATCACTGACGAGCTCAATTGAGCTACTCGCAGAGTTGAGCTCGAGCTCGGCTCATTTATAAAAAAAATAATTTTTGAGCTCGAACTCAGCTCATTTATCTCTATAAACAAGTCGAGTCAAGTTGTTAACGAATCGAATTGAACTTGGCTCGTGAACTACTCTGATTCGTTTATTGGGTCTAGCTGCGGATTACTACGTTAAAAAAAAAAAAAAATAATAATAATAAATAAAATCGAATGTCCGGACGATCTATCTATCTATATATATTAGTAATTGGGAAAGAAAGCATAAAAATCAGACAGATTGAGAGGCGGCCATGGCGACCAAAGCTCACCTAATAATGGTCCCCTTCCCCGCTCAGGGCCACGTCATCCCTCTCCTCCACCTCGCCCAGAAACTAGCCACACGCGCCACCATCACCTTCCTCCTCAACTCCGACCGCCTCCTACGCGCCGCCGACCACCTCCACTCCCAAATCCGCCTCGTTCCCGTCGCCAGCGATCAGACGCCGCCGACTCCGGAGAACTTTCTAGAAACTCTGCTCAGAATCATTCCGGCAAGAGTCGCCGGCATCATAGAGGAGGAGATCGTCAATACATCTGTAAGGTGCGTGGTGGTGTACGATCAGGCAGTCGCCGGAATAGGAGAAGTCGCGGAGAAGTTCGGCGTTGCGTCGGCGGTGTTCCTGCCGCCGGCCGCCGCTCAGGTGGTGTTGGCGTTAAGCATACCTAAGCTTGTTGAGGATGGAGTCATTGACGCTCAAGGCAAGTCCCGGACCACTCATCATGTCTTTATTTTTACATCATTCCATAAAAATTTTTGAATGGCAAAAATATTTGCTGGTTGACTCCATTTACATATAAATTTATGATAAATATTTTTAATAGCTTAGGTTGTATTCTTAAAAAAATATTATATCAAATAATTATATATTTTTTTAATATTATACTACAAATTTATTTTATACTTAAAATATTATATCAATCTCTATTTATATGAACATCAAACAACAATTCAAATTCTAACATTAATTAAAATGCATCTTAAACATCTCTAACATATTTAAATATATCCCAAATCTTTTTCAAAATAATCGGGTAGACCCGGTCTGAGTGGTTGGTGCAATTAACTCAGGCGCTCCACTGACAAAGAATCCGGTCCAGTTGGCGGCCGGCGTGCCGGCCTTCAGCCCATCGGACTTTCCCTGGAACCGATTCAAAACTCCGGCAAGGCAGCGCCTGATCTTCGCCATGACCGTACAAGGGCTAAACTCAATCAAATCCTCCCAATGGACTCTCTGCAACTCCGTCCAAGCCTTGGAGCCCGGAGCATTCGATTTTCTCCGCCGCCGGCTATCTCCGGCGGTCAAAATCGCCGCCGCCGGTCCTCTTATCGCCGCCGGTTCATCGCGCCAGTTAGGGCACTTCCAGGAGCCGGACGCGGGGTCCCTGGACTGGCTGGACCAGCACCAACACGGCCGTGTCGTGTACGCCGCCTTCGGCAGCACGGGCGTGTTGGGAGGAAAGGCTCAGCTCCGCGAGCTTGCGCTGGGGCTCGAGCTCACCGGAAAGCCGTTCTTGTGGGTCGTCTCCGGCGACGGAGACGGCGACGGCGGTTCTTTATACCCGGAGGGTTTCCTGGACCGGGTGGCGGACCGGGCTCGGATTGTGCGGTGGGCTCCGCAGCAGGCGGTTTTGAGACACACCGCGGTGGCGTGCTTCGTGAGCCACTGCGGGTGGAACTCCGCCGTGGAGGGCGCTGCCGGCGGCGTTCCGATGGTGTGCTGTCCGCAGACGGCGGATCAGTTTATGAACCAGGCGTATATATGCGACACGTGGAGGATGGGCGTGAGAGTGTTCGTAGAGGACGAGGAAGATGGAATTAGATCAGGTGTTGGTGTTGTCGGGGGCGAGGAAATTAAGGATAAGATTGAGGAAGCCATAGGGCTTAAGGAGAGAGCTTTGGAGGTGAAGGAAATGGTGTGGCGGGAACATTCCTGTGGGGATGATGATCCGTACAAGGAGTTTGTGACTTGGGTAGTTAACGGCTAAATTTATTTAGTTTAGTTTGATAGTATTTATTTTGGAATTGTATCATTTAAAGCGCCGGATATTGTAATCAATCTCTCATAATATTTTTTAAAATATAAAATAATTAATTATTTTTAATTTCTACGATTTATCTTAGTCTATAAGAGTAGTATATAATAATTCATTTTTAAAGATTCACCAATAACTCCATTACTCAAAGCATATGTATTCATTTGATTTTTGAACATAAATTTAAATATATTAATATTTTATGAATAATAGTACAATAATAATAAATAAAAAAATTATCCTTAAATTCATTTAATTTTTAGTGATATTATTTGTAATATAGTTTAAAATATTGAGTACTTTATATTAGAGTAAAATTTATTATAAAAAATAGATACATTTAACTCATACAAACAAAAATAATAAAATAGTTACATATGATATGATACGGACAAAGGAAAAAATAAAGTAAAGTTTTATTAAAGTAAAAAATATTAAAAAATTAGATACATAAGATTTTATTTTTCTTTTTAATTTCACCCAAATTTAAAAAAAAAAAAAAAAAAAAAAAAAAAAAAAAAAAAAAAACCACACAATAGCCAGAATTTAGAAGTCAGACTTGAGTGTCAGCGTCAACATGGCTTGGTGCATGTAGATGTATAAATTTTTTTTTTTTTTTAATCTAATTGTCTATTTATTTGATCGGCCACGATTTAAAAAAAAAAAGATAAAAATATAAAATTTATTTTTTAAATGCAAAAAAATTTTAAAAAAAATAATTCTTTTTTACTAAAAAATAGAATAAATTTAAATAATAAAAAAATAAAAAAAATTAAATGACAGATAAATAATATTTCTAATAACAGATTAGCTAATAGAAATAAATTATTTGTAATACATTTGTATATGTTATAAGTGGATGGGCTGGTGGTCACAAGGCGACCACGCAACCTAGGAGTAGGAAGACCAGATCAGGACATCAATTGATGTCCACTTGACATTGTGGGAAAGAAAACATTCATATTGGATTCAAAGCAAGTCGCATTAACCAAACTATTCATTGAGAAAGAATCGGAATTTGAGTCCTTACCGTGAGCTCATGGGTTCAAATCCCCAATATGTCACACATGGTTCGCTTGGTGTGACTTTTCCGTCGAGTCTGATTTGCACAGTATTAGGTTCGGCCGAGGGTTTACCCAAATGTAAGGCATAGAATTATATAAATCAATATACATAAAATTAGTCCTGTGAAGAATAAACTAGTGGCGTGGGGGTTGAACTTGTGACCGTGAGATTATGGGTTCAAACTTCCGATGCCTCAGGTCACATTGCATATATGGTCTCTTGAAATAGTATAAAATTAATAAATGTGGATAAATGGTATTGTCGTTTTTGTCAATGAATCTTGTCAATTTGAAGGTGGATCTTAAGTTTGTTCATACAACTGTCTGGCAATTGGGTTTTGGGATCACTCATTTATAAATGTGCATTTTTCTAAGATAACACACCCCATAAGTTCTTCGCAAAATGGTTGATAACTTCTATGTAATTTCAAAACTCAGCCTAAATTTTCTGTATATTTTAAAAATTGTATATTGTCCCTTATACTTTTAAGCTTATTGGATAACGCCTTTTATATTTCTAAAATTATGGCATGAAGCCCCTCTTTATATATGAAAATATAATTTTTCATCTATATTTATGCAATATTTTGAAAGTATAAAGGGCATTATTCAATTCTTTAAAGTACACAGGAGATTATGCTGAGTTTAGGGTTTAGAATTTACTGCAATTTTGTCTAAATTTTTGAGGTTATTTTGCCGTTGCATTTATTGCATATGATCCCTTCAGCTTGGAAGCTCGTGGGACCACACACCAGCTGGATCCACTACCTGGCCTTGGAGTCCAGGAAGCTCCCAAAAAATATATATATATAATTAAAGGAGAATAAAAATAAAATAAATAAAATAATTCTGGACAGGTGCATATGCAGTGCAGACTGGAAAAAAGCGAAGGTTTGTCTTCAAAGTTGGGACAGTGTATTATGTTCATGCCGTTTATGCGACTTCACCAGAATCATGAATTGGAAACCAAAAATGTGATCGAAACCAATAAAAGTATTGTAATCAAATGCATTCTTCTTGTCCTATAGTCCATATATAGCAAAGAAATTTTGGATTTCAGCAGACGAATCAATTATTTCAATATCATCACAGTTATGCAGTTTAGGTATGGTTTGTTACGTACTTACTCGGAACCAAACACCAGATGGAATTGGATGGTGGATGTGGATCCAGGCGACGACCACAATATCCTCGCATAATTTGTGGACTAATCGATCTGGTATCGGTGTTTCGAAATTATGTCAATCGGAGATTAATTGAATATGTAAATGATGTTCTACAATTAAAAGCGAAACGAGATTGGAGGAGAGTGAAGATGAACAAAAATTAATTGTAAGTGAAGAATTAATACCTGGCGGCGATGTGCAGAATACAAGTAAATTATCTGTATGGAGGCTACAAAATGTTCGTATGGAATTCGGTACAAATTTTCCACATCATGAACAAAGAGATGAATCAAATGCAGAAATTGTGTATATGTGACAGATTAAAAGCACAAGAGACGTGAAACGAACGGATTGTTATCACAAAATGCATGGATGACTAATTATGCTACAACCAGTATGAAAATTGCAAAAAAAATAGTGATAATAATGTTTTGTTTTTTTTTTCTAATTTTCTTGTCGCCAATTTTTTCCCCTTTCCTTCACCAGATGATCAAAAAACATCAATTAACTAACTATACAGCATTTTCTCGATGTTGAGAACCGTAAAAATCAATCAATTTCTGCAAAACGAAAACCTGTGTTTTCAGACGCACAATGTACTCAGCGGTTTCCTTAAAGAGCTCGTCGGTCTTTATTTCTGCATTTTCCGAAGGAACGAGGCTCTTCAGAGCCTCCAGCTTGTCGGAGACCGACGCGCCGCCGCCGATTCGGAGCTCCGATCCGGTGCTGCTCGTCTTTCTAATTGAGATTGATGATTTCCTTCTCAGCTTCTTCACGGAGGCCGCCTGCGTCGTGATCCTCGGCTTCGTACCCATTCGTTGGCAGTTGCGGCGGCGGCGTGAGGCGTAGGGGCGGTTGAACGGCGTGTAGAAAAAATGGGCTTTATGGGGAGGATATATATATAACCAAGGGTGCCCTGAACTATTGCCATTGGATTATGATTTAATTACGAGAATGCCATTCCGCCGTTTTGATGATCTGTTTGCAATATCTCGTGAAGAAATTAAATTTTAAAACATTCCATTATAATTATACTAAAATTTAATTCACATATTTCGAATATATGTTATATATATAATTATTTTTAAATAAATTAAAAAAATATATATAACCAACTTGTAGAAAAATATCTGTACACTATGAAGAGGAAATAAAACTAACAAAACTGTGCCCCAATTATTGCATGACGAATCGGATGGTCCATTTCATTTATTTGGGTTTGTAATTAATTAATATTCGGGTCCATTCCACAACGGGGATATTTATTTTTTCTCCACGTAGGGCTGTTTTGGTAATTTCGGTCACAATACGACACCGTTTTTGTGGCGCAAAAACGAAATTTATGGAGAGAAAGTCCGCCGATCCGCAGTAGCACATGATCACGGGGACCCTCTATGTAAAATACCAAATTACCCCTCCAAATCCACGGCAACTGTGGAGGGTATTTACGTCATTTCGTGCCGCGGCCTCCGTGAAGGGCACATGTGAATGCGGGGGGTGGGCCCCGCGGAGAGGAAAGTGGATGCACATGGGAAGCACATGCGCCAGTGCAGCTCGGAGTTGTACCTTTGCATGTGACAAAGCGCAGACAGTGAGGCAGTAATGGGTTGTACGCCCATGTTCTTCAAATCCAGGGCACACGTAATCATCTCCCGCGTCATTAAACCCAGCAATTATCCACTAATTAATTATGATTAATGTTATTATTACCGTATTAATTACGGTGATAATTATTATTATAATTGTATTACTTGTAATTGCGGAGGGTTTTTATCTTATTATTATTGCACGCCACATGTAACCACGTGGATCACGTGCCGCAGATGCACGGCACGTGACTACATTCGACGTAATTAAATTAATGGGAAATGTAATCTCCATAGTCAATTTTTTATTTGTTATTTTTATTTTGTTGCAGAAATGCTATCCAACTCATTCTCGAGATTCAATATTAATCCATTATTTAACGTTCTATTGATCCAATCCTTATCCTAAATTATTAAATTAAATATATATATATATATCATAAAGTACTGACTAGTAGTACTTTGTCCGTGCCTCAAATACACCTCGTTAACAATATAATTAAAATATACATTATTTTAAATATATGTTTGAATTTGTTTTCTTTGTATTTTAAAATCTTCAATTTATATTACTCTCTCATCTCTGTCCGATAACAAATTATTCATTTTTCTATTTTAGTTTGTCACATAATAAAGTATCCATCTTATCTCTGTCCCATAACAAATTATTCATTTTTCTATTTTAGTCTGTCACATAATAAAGTATCCATTTCATTTTTTAGTAACTGTACTATCTACCTAACATTACAAATACACTTACAACTTACAATATATTACACAAATGACATTACATTTATATCACACGTACTAATAAGATTATTTTAGTCATTTTTATTTTATTCCTACTATATCCCACTATAATATTATATTTCTAAAACTACGTGTAAAAAATAAATAAATATTTAATTTCGGGAAGGAGGGAATATTATTTTTCTTATTTTTTTTAAAAAAATATTATACTTTAATAATTAACTTTCATACAAGATACTTTTTTGTTCCTGTGTTGCTGGTGTTTTGTCTGTAAATGTTTGAATATTAATTAATATATAGTATAAATTGAAAAAAAAGAAAAACAAAATTTTTATATTAGTATCTTATTATACAGATATAATGATATTTGTTGAATAAATTATACAAATATAAAAATATTTTTAATTTTAAGTACAATAACACAGAAAAACGAACGACATATTCTTATAGAACAGATGTAGTATCACATTTGGTAATTGGAAATTATTCCATCCGTCTCATATGCCATGTCCACGTTGCCGTTTCTGTCCATCCCACATTCCATGCCACTTTCTTTTTTTGAAAAATGATTACACATTTTAATCTCATTTTAAATTTTTTAATTTTTTTTTAATTTTGATTAAACTAATTAGTTATCTTAATTTTAATTTATAATTATTTATATTATAGAATAATTATTTTCACTAATATATTTTTAATTATCTACTAATTACATCCTTTTTTAAAATACCGTATCTACGGTGTAACAGACACGGTACGCGGGACAGAGAGAGTATTATAATGTTATTTGAGATATTCAATCAATCAACATTACATTTGAATTAATACAATATATATGATATACAATTTACTGTATATTTACAAATTTGTTGTGTTAACATATCTTTTTATGATTATTATTATTGAGATTAATCATAAGAGATATTATGCAAATTATTGCATTTATTGTAGATTTATATGTTATACTATGTCCGTCCCTTAACAATTTATTGATAACAAAGTATCAATTTCATTTTTTTAGTAATTGTACTATCTACTTAACATTATAAATACCCTTCCAATTTTTAATATATTATACAAATGTTATTACCTTTATATCATACAATACTAATAGGGTTAATTTAGTCTTTTTACTTTTAGTTCTACTTTATCTAAATATAATACTAATATTTCTAAAACTCCGTACAAAAAATAAATGAATATATAGATATGGGAGGAATGGATTATTTCATGATTTTAACAGAGCAAATAATACGTGGAATTTAGTGTTGAACTTTAATCATAACCTTTATTCTTTTAGAAAAAAAAAATAATTAAATTGATTTAATTACCCCTATTTAATTAATAATTATGATTAATTTTGCATGTGCTGATTTTAATTTGCATCTCAAAATGACATTCAAGGATTTTTTTATTTTTTTTTCAATGACGTGGGAATTCGCAACCGCTATCCGAAAGTGCGCATTGGGTAAACCCCCGGTCGAACCTAATACTCGTTCAAGCATTTTTAACTTTATATATGGTTGCCCAACAATTTTTATTGACATACATACTAATTAATAATATTAAAAAAATATTACATATAAATTTATACAATATATATTATATTTATTCATAAAAAGAAATTATTTTTATATTATCAACATATTTTTTTTTTATACGTCACATAAAACATACTTTAAAAGCAAAATATAAAACAAACCTACTTTCAATTCTCAAATTTAAGATGGTGTGTGTTTGTTTTTATTTTTTTTTATTTTTTCATATTTTACTATTCAATTTATTAGGTATCTTTAAAAGATAAATAAATAAATTGTAATCACACTTATTTTCCTCTGTCGCACTACATTCATTTATTATTCTCACTTAAAAAATATCAAAATATAAAGTATAAAACATAAATGACGTATTTGATTTACTTTTTATGTTTTGTACTATTTTTATTTAAATGATATGAGCAGTTTAATATGATATTTTATGATATATTAATATATATTTTTATTAAAAAAATCGTCGAAAATTATATATAAAGAAAATGCCCTTGATCCAAACTTTGTCCTATTCCATGGTTGGCCTTATTAATGGTACTTGAAATACTAAATATAAAAACCACCTAAAAATAAAATGTATGATTTTATTTTATTTTATTTATTTGAATAGTAATTTAAATATAATATTTTATAGGAAATATTATACTTTTATAATAAATTATAAGAATTGAATAGCAAAAAAAATTAAAAATAAATAAAATAATTATAATTTACCAATTGATCATAAAGCTAAAATAATGTAATAATTGAGGACATGATATTATATAGATTATTCCTAAATTATTGCAAGAAATGAGTATGAAATTAATTAAGATGTTAATTATTATTATTAATTAGTATTCTTGAGCATATTTTCTTTAATGAGTCTTCTCATGATCTTCCCCGAAGGAGATTTGGGAATAGCCTCCACAAACTGCAAAACCCTAATTTTTTTGTAACTTGCAACGTTGTTTGCAACATACTTCATTATGTCTTCTTCTTTCTCTTTTGCTTTCTCGTTCATTACAACGCTCGCCGCCGGTATCTCCCCGGCTTCTTTGTCCGGTAACCTGCGAGGCACCGCCAACCTCGTACTCGAACAAAAAAATATATATAATAGTTTATAACTTACATGTAATTTGAAAAGTCTGCGCCATCTTTTTTTTGGTAATTTACAAACAATATGGCAGCCTTCACCAATCCGTCAAATTATACATTTAGGGTATGTTTTTTTTCGGAGATTTCTCCGTATTTCTACTGTTCACCAAAATTTTCTTAAAAATATCAAATTTAATATTTATTTTTTATTTTAAATTTTTTACTATTCAAATCCTAATATCATATCAACACACCCTAAAGGTTTGGATATAGTTAATGATGTGATATAAATAGATGTTGATGTAACGTTTTGAATATAAAATTAATTTTTAATATAATATAAAAAAAATAAAAAATACGTGTTTGATTTAATGTTTTTAGAAAAAAAATATTAATGAATAGTCAAAATCTTATAAAATTCTTTAGAGATTATGTGTAGTATTTTTAAAAATACACGTGTATTTCTAAATTAACGAAGAAAATGATGCAGATTTTTCAAATCAAATGTAGATTATAAGAGATTTTACCAAAAAAAAAAAAAATGTTACCCGACAACGGCAGCATCTTCGATCGAAGGGTGTGTAAGAAGTATCGCCTCGAGCTCAGCCGGCGCGACCTATCGAGTGTTATTGTCAAATTTAACAATTATAAAGTTATATATATATATATATATATAACGCGCTCGATTCGTGTAACAGCTCTACCTGGAAGCCTTTGTATTTGATAAGCTCTTTGATCCGATCCACGAGGAACATGTCCCCATCGTCGTCGATGTAGCCAATGTCGCCGGTGTGAAGCCATCCGTCATCGTCGATGGTGAGGCTCGTCTCGTATTCGTTCTTGTAATATCCTAGAGTACATATGTTTTCTTGAGCTTATTAAACAAAAATGTTCGACGAATCGAGCTGCTCGTACAATACCTTTCATTACACACTGGCTCCGGACACAAATTTCTCCCGGTGTGTTCGCCGGAAGCGTGCTTCCGGTCTCCGGATCGATGAACTTCACTTCCAAATTCGGAAGAATGAACCCGACGGAATTTTTCTTCGCGATTCCGTGTCCCTTGCTCGGGTCGCCGTGAGTTAACGTTATGCAGCTATGCTCGGTCATTCCGTAGGCCTCTTGAACTTGAACGCCGGGGAACTTTTTCTCGAACTCGTTGAGAATCTCCGGCGCGAGAGGGGCCGCTGCCGTCATGACGGATCTGAGTCAGAATCGATTATTAGTTGAAATCATGTGTTGAGAATACGAAAAAAAATAAATAAATTTAAGACCACGCTATCGTGAATGACGGATTTGAGTCATAATCAAGTGTTAGTTGAAAACATGTGCTGAGAATACGAGAAAAAATAAATAAATAAAATTAAGAACACCTTAGCTTGAGCTTGGAGAGATCGAATTCGTCGACGATCGGATTCTTGACGAGGCCTAATATGATCGGCGGGACGATGGGCGCGAACGTGACCTCGTGCGTGATGAGTGCGTCGAGGAAGAGTCGGAGATCGTAGCGGTGCATCACGACGACCTTTCCCTTGTTGCGGATGGTGGCGCAGCAAATTCCGGTGAGGCCGTAGATGTGGAAGAACGGGATCAAGCCGAGTATGGTGACTTGTCCGATCAGCTCGGGGCCGACACTGAAGAGGGACGAGCAAAGGTTCGCCACGAGGTTACGGTGCGTCAACATCACGCCCTTGGAAAGACCCGTCGTGCCTAAACGAATCGAATCGAATCGTTTCTCATATAAGCATCATCGAAAATCATCGAGTTTGAGTTAAGAATGTATGCATGTTAACTATAAGTTGTTCCTAAACGAATCGAATCGAAAGTGTCGTTGAAAATCATCGAGTTTGAGGTAAGAACGTCGCATATCAACTACGACTTGTGTCTAATCGAATCGAATCGAATCGTTGCTCTCGTATAAACATCAATCGTCGAAAATCATCATATGAGTTGTATGGATGTCGATTGTCGACTACGACATGTGCCTAATCAAATCGAATCGTTGTTCTCGTATAAACATTGATCGAAGAAAAATCATCGAGTGTATGAGTTAAGAACGTATGTCGACTACGACGTGTGCATAAATGAATCAAAGCGTTGCGCTCGTTTAAGCATCTATCGTCGAAAATCATCGTATATGAGTTAAGAACATATGCACATCGACTATGATCAACAATGAGTTTCTTACCCGACGAGAAAGGGAGGGCGCAAATATCCGTTTGTTGAACTTTTTCTTCGACGGCGCCGGTGGTGGCTCGCTCGGCGGCCTCGAGGAGCTCATTCCAATTTATCGTACCCTCGACGTGATCCTCGCCTTGTATTATAACAGGCAAGCCCAAATCCTTAACCTGATGCGAGAAAGTCACGATCGACATATTATTACTACAAATCGAAAAATCAACAAAAAAAAATAGCTATTATACAATACCTTATGGTACGTCAATGCATCGGTGATGATGAGCTTTGCGTCGGCAGCCTCGACTTGCTTCTTGATCTCCGACGAATGACCGTTGGGATTGGCGCCGGAAAAAATGCCGCCAGCGGCCATGATGCCGAGGGCGATGGTGGCGTACTCGGCCACATTGGGGAGGAGGACGACGACGACGCGGCCTTTGCGGAGGCCGAGAGAGCGCAAGGCTTTGGAGAACCGGTGGACGTCGCGGTTAACTTCGCGGTAGGTGTAGGATTTTCCGGTGACGGCGTCGACGAAGGCGACTTTGTCGAAGTAGCGTTGGACGTCGGAGAGTATGAATTCCGGCAGGGTGACGTCGTCGGGGACATTTACCGGGGGGTATTTGCTACGGAATATGATCTCTTTCTGGGCTATGGTTTGAGTTTCTGTTCCCATGTTGGTTTCTTTGTGTATGAAACTTTTGGATATTGTGACGAGTTTTATAGAAGGGGGATTTATTTTATTTTTATTTTTATTATTATTATTATTAAAATTGTTGGTCATGGAGGGCTTGTGGTTTGTGAAGAATGATGGAAGATGGGTATCGGGAAGGTGAAGTATAGGTGAGTCTTTAATTAGTTGTGATGTAAATTTTAGCTGAAATAATGAAGAGGTTTGGTGAAGTCTTGTTGACTCGTAGACTCTAATTTCTTTGGGAGTTTTCAGCTAAAAATTCGTTAATATATATATATATATTTAAGTATAAAATCAAAATTTTATTTTTTTTATTCTTTATATCATATACTAAAAATGAAGTTTACTTCACAATATGATGAAACAACCATTTCAATAAATTCTAATATTAGAAAAACTCAAACTCACAAACACAACCATATAATTCTTATTCAAAAACTCAAACCCAACTCTCAAACCGACACCATAATGTTTGCACAAGGTTGTTCCAATGCTATTAAGATATTAGTCAATACAATATTGATAACACATCGAATAGCATATAAAATATAGATAGATATACAAGATATAATTATATGCTAATATAATCATACAAGTATATAAATTGGTTAGATGATGTAAATCATCGTCTAACCTAAAAGCAGCTTAAATTACTAGGAATACACATAATTTATACATCTTAAAAATATAAAAGAACAACATATTCTAGGAATCAATGTGTTAATAGACTGCATTTTATGTGCTGTTAGTACAATACTGAATACCGATTATTAATTTAAATCAACACCATTTCACACAATTTATCACATTTTCAGTCTTAAACATACATAAATACTATATATGTGTGTACATACTCCTGTAATAAAGGTTCAGAACCA
This sequence comes from Andrographis paniculata, assembly GCF_009805555.1. NCBI lineage: Eukaryota > Viridiplantae > Streptophyta > Magnoliopsida > Lamiales > Acanthaceae > Andrographis > Andrographis paniculata. The sequence goes on from NW_026137624.1 coordinate 5,435,094, forward strand.
AAAGGGTTTATTGATTGATTTCACAGTGGGAAGATACAGACAAGAGCTTAGGAGTTCTTCCAAGAAGAGAGACAGATTGAAGAAAGAGTATATTGTCTGGAAACAGGACATAAGTTATTTCTGTGTCCCAAATTGAATAACACATCCATGTTCACTACTACAGCTTTTAAATAGTGTATTATTTTAGACAAAAAAACTTACACAGGAACGGAAATAGATAAAAATGGAAAACTGTGCTTCCTGAGAAGGGCAGTGAGGAGGAACCTGAAAATGAAGGAGCTTAGTACCGGAGCCAGTAGGTTCTGCGTCTGAACCAGTTGTAGTCGGGCAGGCCCTGAATGGGTCCGATGGCGCTGATCGCCACGTCCTGTGGGAGAACCAAACAAATTTAAAATAGATGTTTATTTGTCGATGAGGTGAGAATTTGTAGAGCATTTTAACTTACTCTATCAAATATGAAGCGGTTTGCGACGCGCTTGATGGTGCTGGTATCCACGGCATCAATCCGGGAGAATAGTTCGGCATACGGAATCCTTCTCCCATATGTTATCAGCTGCAAGCAAATCGACAATTAACTTTTTGCTTTTGCTCGGGAATAAAATGATTTGTGTTCTTTTAATTTCAATTGCAAATCATACCTGGCGGCCGATATCTTCAGCAATGGGACTGGTCCCGTCAATGTGGAGCAGAAGTGAGGATTTCAACTGCATGTTGCGAGCAATTAAGTTTGTATTTCAATCGTACAAGTTGCTGGGAAGGAATATCGAGTGGTAAATGTTCTTTGGTTAATTACATTACCTGGTTGCGAGCTCTAATCACGTCAGCCTCTGACACTCGGTAGCACAATTTGGTAATTTCATACATAATGGCGTAGGACAGATCATCCAAACAATCGGGCTGTGAAGAAGAAAGCAGAAATGAACATCAGTCATATGGCCGATAAAATAGATGAATAGGAAGTAAAGATTCGACCAGCTATTCATAAATATATATTCTTTTCAGGTAGTAAGCAGATAATTGTTAGATATAATTTTTAGAAGTAAGCAGATAATCAGAACAGGAAAACTATGAAAATTATAAAAAATATAAAGCCATTGCCATTCACAAAGTTGATTATCAGACACGGATCGTATTATTTGTCACCTATTTATTTCCTAGTGATTGAATTTTCAATCAAATCTACTTAGTGAAAGTAGAAACCCTACCTTAGCAACAGCATACACACCGAATAAACCGGTGTCTTTATAATTGGTATTGAAAGCCATCATGCTCTCTGCAATTTCATTGATCCCAACCTTCTGGGCAAGCTCAGAACTGAATAAATAGAACTAAATTAAATGCCACAAAATGGATGATCAAAAGCATCAACCGATTAAAGAAGACAACTACTAGCTGAATGTAAAGTGCCAAATGATAATTACCCCATGTGTTTTCCACCACCAGCATTTTTATTCCAAGATCCTAACATCGACTGCATAACCATTAAAGCTATTGAATCGGGATCCGTCCAAGAAGCCCCTTCAAAAGCAACGGCGAATTGGGCGAGAGGAATGTCATCATCGACCATCCTAACCTGTAGTTTACAGAAATTGTCATAATAATGACCTTTTAGGGTGCACGACATTCACAATATTCAAATAAGAGGGGAGTACCTCTGAACCAGTAAAGCTCGAAGGTTCTTTAGCAACTAACTCAGAAGTGGTCGTTGGGTTTGATGATAGCTTTGTGAATAGTTTCTTCACTTCCTCAACAAACTCTTCATGCTTAACAGCACCAGAGCCAACGATCACCTAAGATAAAAGCCAAAAAGGAAAAAAAAAAAAAAAAGGCAACTCTTAAATCAAGGTGGATACAACAGATGCCCCGACAGATCAGGTGGGGCTCATATGGAGAAATGTTTCATTGTAGTAACTACCGTTCTGGGAGCAGTGTAGTGAGTTGAAATGTAGTTTCTTAGATGCTCTTTGCCGATTTTCTTGATATTTTCGGCAGGTCCAAGAATTGTTCTGCCCAGAGGAGTATATTGAAAAGCAGTGGCATGCAGGTGGTCAAATATAACTTCTTCTGTTTGTCCTTCAACCTACAACCATAAGCAACAAAGGTGGGCAAGCTAAGTATAAACTATAAAGCATGACATCACACAATCTTAATAACAATAACAACAACAACAACAACAATATCAAAAGCATTCCACCACACTTTGATGTAGAAACTAAACCGATAAGAAGCATAATGGCTCAAGTAATGCAATTAAAGAGGTTGTGAGTTACGAACAGAATTGAGATTCCAAAGAAATGCATGACTTAAAGAATCTCATAAAAACTGAGGCAATAAAAGTCGGGATTAAACAAGAAATTCATTTTGCACCTTTCCAGAACTTCCATACCTACAAATAATACAACAATAACAAAGAAGGAAGATGAAACATTATACAGAACAGTTTCATATAAGAAAACTCCACCTCAGGCAATTTCCTCTTTATCTCAAGATAACAAAAACATTAAAGCATATTGCATGCATATATATATATATATATATATATACGGAAAAGGTAATATTATAGCACTACCTACAAGATCCACAATTCGGGGATTCGGCTTCAAATGAAGCACCCAACAAAATGAAACCACCCGTTGAAGATGTCATGGTCAGTTGTGCATATACATTTGAAGCACCATAAACTAATTAGGGTGAGCATGGTCCAGAGAAATGGAAATAGAAAAATGGAATTTTGTCTTGTTTGTGTGAATTAGAGAAATCAAAATTGAGAAATAAATTATTTTTCTTCTATCATAAGGAAATAGAGAGAAATGCGGGTTCAGAGATGCAGGGGGTGTTCATTTGGTAACTTCTTTTATTTTTACTTTTTTACAATTCAACTTTCACTCCAAGTACATTATTTTATCTTAAAAAACATCACATCTAAATTACTATTCAAATCACAAACTAAATCCAAAAAGAAAAAATACCAACCAAATAAACCATATTTATCCACACTACTAAAAGCCTCTCTTTTCGAATCTATTGTCCCCTCCCAATCAATTCATTTTTCTCCACCAGACCGATCCAATCCTATTGTTGCATTTCTATATTAAAATTATCTGTTTTAAGAATCGTCTTTGAATTCTTTTTCTCAGTAATTATATTATCTACTGTCATTTCTCAACAATTACATTATATGCATCATGCACAACCTTAAAGATCCACATACACCTGAAATAAGCTTACTTCAAATCCCTCAAAACAACCAAGAAGGGCAACATTTGCATACATGAAGTCACATATAACATAAAACAATGATCAGAGATTACTCATCAACAAAATCAACATCTACAAATGAGAAAAACTCAATCAATCAGGCAGTAAAGGTCAGAGATCAATTGTACCTCCTCCATCTCGCGGAGAATCACATCTCTCTCCCGAATAATCCTCGGTTCCTCAAACTTGGAATTCTGAAGAATATCAGATAAAATATCGAGCGCACGGGGCACATCCTTGTCCATGACCTTTGCGTAATACGTCGTCTGCTCCCGAGAAGTATAAGCATTCAAATGCCCGCCCATATTCTCAATCTCCTCCTCCAATCCCCTCGCGGTCCTCTTCTCGGTCCCCTTGAATATCATATGTTCCAAAAAGTGCGCGGTACCGTTCGATTCCTCGCTCTCAAATCTCGATCCAGCATCGATGAAGACGCCGACGGTGGCGGTCTTCGACGCGAGAGTCGACTCGGTGGCGATTCGGAGGCCGTTGGGGAGAGTGGTGACTCGCGTCGCTGGAGCGGATAGGATATCGGTGTGCGAACCGACGGCAGGATGCGGGGAGTTGTACCTGAGGAAGCGCGGGTCAGGATTTTCCAGCTGTTTGAGCTTGTGCTTAACCGATTCCGCCAATCGATCGTAGATCATGGCGTTTGGAGGCGGGGGCGAAGGGAGGGGGGGGGCCTCCGATGTGGCGACCGCAGTGGATAGAGGTGCAAAAGCGTGCAATGGCCTTCGGGACCGGCGGGAGAGCTTGATTAGATGTCGGATCGCCATGGCTGCGGCGGCGGTTGCTCCGGCAGTTGAATTTCCTTTCCTTCGAAGACTAGGGTTCGATCGGAGAAATGATGCGATAGGAAGCACGAACTCTTACTTTCAGATGGCGAAAACCAAAACGTCGTCGTTTTGATCCGGCCCAATAGCTAAAAACCCGGCCCAACTAAATAACCCAAATCGCAAATTTTACTGAGCCCAATAAAGGGCCCAATAAGAAAAGACAATTACAATTATAGACAAAAAATTTAAATAATTCTTATTACTTTATAAATGCAAAATTTATCTAAAAATTTTGGGTAATATAATAATTATTTATTGAAAATTTATTTACATCGAAAGAATCAAAACCAGTAGGTAATATGTCATAGAAATCACAGTAAAGTAACACAAAAGATTCTCAGGCAGAGTATGGCTTCCCACCACCACTTCTGCCACCACTCCGCCGCCGTCGCCGCCTGTAACTGCGGCTGTTGCTGCGCTTCATACACCCCATGCCACCCCCACCTCCACCACGCGCCGCCTCCGCCGCCGCCGTCGTCTACCGGTTTCCATCAGCCCCATTTCTACCGAGACTATACAAATCCCCCAAATCCGCCCCATTTTCCCCAAATACATCAGGACCGTTCATTTCAAGATCAACGGCCGACGCACGCCGCCGTCACCTCCCTTCTCCGCCGCATCTCGGCGCTCGAGTCCGCCCTCCGCCGCCGATCTCCCGAGGGCTCCGCTTCCCATTCTCTCCGCGCCGCCGCCGCCCGGACTATCCAAACCTACTTCCGAGCCTACCTCTGCCGCAGATCGAGAACTCTCCGGCAACTCCAGGACCTCGCGGCCATTAAGTCAACTCTGGGAACTCTCAAAACCCTAATCTCCAAAAATCCCCAATTCGATTACGACGTCGTTTACCATAAGACTCTGAACCTTCTCCTCAAACTCGACGCCATTCAGGTAAGACTGACCTCCCTCCCTATTTCCATGGCGGATCTGATTAAATTAAATTAAATTAACTCCTCTGTGATTGATTCAGGGAGATGATCCAATGATTAGAAATGGCAAAAGCTCTCTAACAGCAGAACTGAACAAATTCCTGGATATAATCGACGGGATTTGCCTGGAAGGAAAGGCACAATTGATTGGATTGAGGAAGACGAAGCGAAAAGGGGATGATTTGAAATCTAGGGTTTCAAATGTCCAAATGAAATTGGGAAATTTGAAAATTGGGAATTCGAAAGTGGACAATGTGGATAAACTGAGTGCATTGCTAGAAAGAATTGACAAATTAGCAGAGGAGATCAACGAGGAAGAAGACAACCAATCACTCAAAAACTCCATTAATGGAGTTTTGAGAAGTAAAATCGGAGCTCGATCCAAATCGAAGAAAAATGTGAGCTTTGTGGAGGACGGGAGGGTTTATAAAGTGCCAAGACGACCCGGGCAGCCATTGTTGGAGGACTATAGCAACAGTGAGGATGATGATCTTGATCGGGAAATCGAAGAACTTGACGACAAGGATGACGAGCATGTCGAAAATGGAGATGTGGAAAAGGGTTCGAGAAGTTACAAAAGCAGCGAAGAAGATGACGACGAGGAGGAGGAGGATGAATTGGTTTACGAGACTCGGTTGCCGGGAGGTGGTTCGATTCACAAGAGGACGATGAAAGTGCCGAGTTGATGTGTCTGTTTATTACATGTCTTGCATCCTCGTAATTTTGTGGGATCGTTTGCGGGTTTTCGACTGGGAATTGATCGTCGTCGGCAACGAATTCGGTTAGTTTTCTTGGAGGTTGAAGGTTCTATGTTATGTAGCCATTGGAAGTGAAGTGTTTTGGAGGTATTTTGATTGAGTTTTGAGGTTTGGATGTTTTGTAGTTTGTTTCCTAACGTTGTTTCGTGTTTGTGTGATGCAGTTGAGTCTTGAATGTTTTAATTGTGCGACATTTGCCATAAAACAATGAGTCAGTTAGACTAATGTCAAATTTGTATTAACTGGTCAAAATAATACTATTTTAAATAAATATTTTCTCAAAAATATTATATTAAAATATTATTTAAATAAAAATTTAAATCAAATATTCTATTTGATAAATTTCAAACATTTCAAACCACAGAAGAAACGGCTATCAGTTTCGGACATATTTGGTGGACGTCAATGCACAATTTGTATTTCGTATATATTTATTCAAGCGTTTTAAAGGTTTCGTTTATTTTTATACTTAATATTAAAATTATTTTTATATTTGTCTAATTTTTTTTACAAATATCATTATAATAGTATTAAAAGATATTTTTGTCTTTTTTTTTCTCTTAATTTATATTACGTTCTTATATAATAATTAATATTCAAATATCAACTCGCAAAAAGTAAATGAGACATTTAGAGTCGGACGGATATAGTATTATTTTTAATTAAATATTTGAATTTTTTTAATAGGTATTTATTTTTTTATTTTGATTTTATAAAATATAATTTTTATTATTATTTTTTGGAATAGAAAAACTTTAGGCCAACAGAGCAAAGGTGTATGTTTAGTTTTGACACAAAATATTAAAAAATATTACTAGTAGATGGTATTTAATTGTTTTTACTTTCGTATAAACTAATATTTTTTCTTGTCATTATGTTCACTTTTTTTTATATCATATTTCAATTTTTTTTTTTAAGTAAACATATATGGGTGTGTTTGTTTGAAGTTTTGGATTTTGAGTTGAGATTTGAATAGTAAAAATTTTGAATTTGAATAGTTGTATGATGTGATATAAATAGGTGTTGATGTGATATTTTGAATATAAAATTGATTTTTAGTATAATATAAAAAAATAAAAAATAGGTGTTTAATTTGATATTTTTAGAGAAAAAAATAGGGTGAATAGTAAGATTAAAATTTAATCCCCAAAACAAACACACCTTTAATTTTTCTATTTATTCAATACCTTTTTATTAATTTTTTAATACAATTTTCACGATACTTTATTTCGCTTTTTATGTACAATATCTTTTATGTTAAATTACCAGGGGTGCGTTTACTTGTTAGATTTTGATTTTTGGTTTTGATTTTGAATAATAAAATTTTGAATTGAAATAGTCATTTGATGTGATATAAATATGTATTGATGTGATGTTTTGAATGTAAATTTAATTTTAGTGTAATATAATAAATAAAAAAATAGGTGTTTGATTTGATGTTTTGGGGAAAAAAAATTAGATTCTAATTTGATTGAGTCAATATATAATATAAAAGTAATTTATATGTATTTTTTCATTATACAAAAATCATATGTTGAATTATAATTTAACATATATAGTATCATTGCTAAAATAATACTCTCATCGTCCAAATACAATAGTCTTATTTACTATTTTTTTTTCCGTCTCAAAACAATAGTCTTATTTTCATAAATAACCATATCACTATAAAAGTACCTTTATTTTTTCATTATTATTACACAATTGTGACTACTTTTTAAGCTAACACACTCATAAGGGCAAAAACAATATTTTATTCATACATTTTACCCGCATCAATATAATATTAATATTTTTTAAATCCTGTGTCAAACGCAACCAAGAATATAATTATGGAGTAGAGAAAATATATAATATACTCCCTCAATCCCAAAAATAAGTATCCATTTGTTTTTTGCACGTAGTTTTGGGATATAGTAGAAATAAAGTAGAAATGACTAAAATAACTTTATTAGTATGCGTTATATAAAAGTAATGGCATTTTTGTAATATATTGTAAGTTGTAAGAATATTTGTAATGTTAGGTAGATAGTACATGGAAAAATAAATACTTTGTTATGGGACGGAGTATGTTGAATATTTTGATGTGATATGCTTATATGATCGGATCAACTATCATATCCGCGTATCTTTTTATCTTATAATATTAACCTTATTTGTCAATATACATATATACTCCTTTAATATGTTGTAATTATATAGTTTTTTCTCTACTAAATTAAATTTATACTCTATTCATTGTACAATTTTATTTATTTAAATTTTTATTACATTTACTTTAAAAAATAATAACTAATTCATCGTTATATTTTTATAACAATCTCTTACATTTTTATTAATTCTTTACTAGATTTTTGACAAAATAACATAATTAGTCTGTAGAGAATATACATTGAGACAATACCTTTTATTAGTATTTTTTTTAAAAAAAAAGGGCAAAAATTTCATATTTTTTTGGTAAGTTTCCTAAAATATAATTTTGTTATTATTATTATATTAGTATTTTTCTAAATAGTGATTAAGATTGTTACTTAATTAGTTTTAATTAACAGATAATTACCATTTGCGTTAGCACTAATAAATAATTTTTGACGCCTTTGCCGCTTCGCCTCCTCCTCCTCGTTCTTCGTCCTTCCCCTTCCTCCGCAAATTTGGGTTTTTTGTTTCTCCAAATTCTCGAATTTTCGGGGAAGGGAAAGTAGGGGCAAACCGATCCGAGATTCAGGTACTGTATTGTTTGTTACGATGAGTCCCATTTCATTATACGAGTGGATTGATAATTGATTGTGAGGTAGGTAAATGATGTGGTGATGCGCATTTCATCGTAATAATTATAATGATAGTGTGCTAGTTATATCAACTGTTTCTTTGATTCGTTTGTGGAGCAGCCGTTCGGTGCTTTCTTGATTTGATGCGGTTCAATTTAGTGAGGAATTTTTGCTGATTTTTATTGCGTTGGATTCGGCTGGCACTCTCGTTATTTGAATTCATTATTAACTTTTTTTGTTTGTGTCGAAATGTTGTTTGCAAATTGATCGCCGATGCATTATTGGATTAGTTCATTCCAGATTTGGTTGTTCGGCAAATTCGTATAATTGTTTGTTTGTATGCACAGTGATTTAAATGTATTATATTATCATCTAATCTGCAGTCGTGTTTCAGATTCGTTTAAATTAGGGAGGGATGCTCACTGGGAATCACTATGAAGCGAAGCTGTATATGTGATTGAGTGGGTTTCTATTTTTGGTGCTGGAATTGCACTGTGGAAGTGCCGAGCGTGTGAATTTTGATTTTTGACCACAATTGGATATGTCTGGGGCACAAGATTCTGTAGACATTAGATTTCGGATGACCGATGGAACCGACATCGGTCCCAGCAGCTTTCCGGTGTCGACCAGTGTGGCAGACCTGAAGGAGAATATTATATCTCAATGGCCTACAGGTTAGCTACATACTTGTGTGTGTGTGTTTTCCAGGAGAATGCTGGGCCTGATTCTGCATCTATGGTTAACGAACTCTGAATTTTGTTAAAACTATGGACACATTAGTACATTACCTGCTCATTTTTAACTGGATGGATCTTTATTGAGTGCATTTACTTGTGTTTTAATGCTTAGGGTTGTTTATAATTTTGATAATTTTGAGGTGACAATGATATTGGGTTTTATGTTTTGAATTTTGATCATTTTGAGGTGAAAATGATGTTGGGTTTTATGGTTTGAAGGGAAATTAGGTGTTGAATGCAATGTCTTTTGATTTGCAAAAATGAAAATAAAACACAAATTCAGCAGTTTTTCTTTCTTAATACTGATTGAGGTCATAAAGTAGCCTACATGTGCATTTTTTAGCCATTCATTAAGTCCATTTGGTCTTAAGTAGTAGTACAAAATTGTATCAATGCTGCTGAATCCACCAAATAAGTGGAATGAAAAATGCTCCATTTAGTTAAAAAAAAAATTTACGGGCTTAGGTATTGTCATGTTGTTCTCCAATGGGAAGCTGTAATCTTGAAGCAGCAACTCAATGAAGTGATTTTGGAAATGATTTATATGATGAAACTCAAAAGTAATTTAGCAGCACCCAACGGCATTTAAACTGCTCAATACGAGAACTACCAGTTCTTGTACTGATCATAAATTATTAAGGAATCTATTGTTTCTATTGTACAAGAGATGCAAAAGTTGCCTCTGGGTTTCAGTAGAGGCTGATGGATCAGTATTTGTTCCTTCTATCCACTAAGGACTCATTATTTGATCTCATGGGATGATGCTAATATATATATATATATATATTTTTGTGAGAGATATGAACGAATACATTGTACTATCTCAAAAATTTTGGCTGTCAATATTTTTTCTGTCTGTTGCTTTCTAGTATGATATGAGCTTGTAGACTTGTCACTTAATTTTAGAGCTTGTCATTGTAGACTTAAAATTAATTATTCCCTTGGATTACAAAGAAAGTGACATAATTTTTGCGGACAAAGCGAATATGAAATCGTGTGTGTATATATGTACTCTGCGTGTAAATATACATGTATTACTGTAAGATGATATGATGCTAGAAGTATGAATAATAAAAACATTTTAGAATATATGCATATGAATGTGTGAATACATGTGCTCCCACAAGCATTCACAAATTGAATCGGAATTCACACAGGCTTATATAATGCTTTAAAGTAAAGATATATTTTTAAGGGACCATGTGTGTAGGTGTCTTGGGAGGGTTATCATAATTCTCATTTGTTATTTCTTTAATTTCTCTTAGCTTCAAGTCAACTACAAAACCTAGTGAAAGTTCTTGCATCTAGCTCCTGAAATCTCGTTGTGTACAACAGCTTAAACTTCATTTTTAGGTTATAATCACGTCACTAAACTGTTATCATGCCTTTGTTCGACTACTTCATTCCTGGTTAGAACACATTACATAATTCAAGCACTTTATGTTATTTGCATTCGATCTTATCTTTGTTATTCTGACAGAGAAAGAGAATGGTCCACAAGCAGCAAAAGACCTAAAGTTAATTTGCACAGGAAGAATTTTAGAGAACCACAAAACCGTAGGGGAATGCTGCAATCCGTTATGTGACATACCCGAAGGAATCATAACCATGCATGTTGTCGTCCAACCCCCCACCCGGAAAGGTCGGATCAGACCCCATTTTTACAACACTTTCATGTATTCCCATAGAATCCCACATTTGGTTCTTAATTTTATTGTGTGCATTTCACATGAACAGATGAAAAGTTGCTACGCGATCCTAAGCCGAATAAATGTGGATGTGTAATATTATGAGATTCTAAGCAGCAGCAGCCATGGCAGTTCCCCTCAAATTATCGCGCAGCTGTTGTCGTCATCATCATGGAGGTACTCGACATTTCTCCACGTCCCGTTTTCTTTAATGACTGAAAAACCTTTTGTTTATCTGCTTGCTGCATGCTTTGATAGTATTCAGTCAATGTTTTTGTTCATAAATTGAATATATTTTCTTCTTGCTTGTGTTGGAATGAATAAAACTACATTTTGATAAGCCTTTTTCATGGTATTATGCACTTAGAGTTAATGAAATTTACTGTTTCAGATAATTCTGCAGATATCTGTTTTATTTTATTTTATTTTTTTACTTTAAAAATGATTTCTATATAATAATGATCTGCACAATTTTAGTAGAGTTTGGGATTGAATAATGTGCTTTGCTTGTATTTTGATCTGTACTATTTCAAAATGATAAAACTAATAGGGTTAAAAGTTATTTAAAATCTACTGCAATGTTTTGTACAGAGCCTTTTGTTGAACATAATTGATTTGTTTGAATGTGTTTTTTATTAATGTTCCTTCGTCCTATATAATGTCATTTATATATATATATATATACATTAATTCTATTTTAAATTTTAATTAAATTATATAGTTATTTTAATTTTAATTTATAATTATTTTTACCAGTATATTTTTTTTAACTATTTATTAATTATATTTTATATAAATATTAATGTTTACATAATAATAATAATAATAATAATAATAATAATAATAATATTAATAATAATAATAATGAGGGTGTGTTTCCATATTATATACTAAGTTTTAATAGTAATATTTGAAACAAAATATAAACATTTGATGATATAATATTATGAGTATGAAATTTTGTTGTATATAATATTTTAGTGTATGAAGCGAAAATAAAATAAAATAAAATACAGAAACACATCACATAGTTTGAAATTTGGGTTTAGCATTAGCACATGTATAAACTTAAATTTGTATAAACTCTCAGCCGACCAATATATACTTCACTCCCAATGTATAAACTTATATTTGTAATGCTTCAGTGCTTTTTTTTTTTTTTTTTTTTTTTAATTTTTAAATTTTTTATTTTTGTATAATACGAAAAGTCGCAACCGTATTCTAAGTAAACATTCGATCAACAAAACAAATCAGACTAATTATGTATGACAGACAAAATTCAAAGGCATCAAAGATTTTAAGTTAACGGTAGTTAGATGAATATGATATTTTGTAAATATATATATGTGTGTGTAGAATTTTAAAAATTACTGAATTTTTTTGAAAAGAACATAACTTAAATTGCACAATTAAATTTCAACCAACCTACCAAGTTCCCGATGTGACGAGCCATTTCACTCAAAACATTTTTTTTTTTTCAATATTTTAATACATTAACAAGCATTTGTTTGGAAAATGAAAAATAGAAAGTGCATAAGTAAATTAGAAAGGGAGAAATGTAAGTTGAATACTATAAAGAAAATCTCATCAACTGAATGATTTTTTTTTTCAAGAAATACAAACACATAAAAAACGATATATATGGATATATAAAAATATCATTACATACAGGTGTGTTTATTTGTTGTGTTTTGATTTTGTTTGAATATAAAATTAAATTTAAGTATAATACAGTAAATAAAAAATAAATGTTTGATTCAATATTTTCGAATTAAAAAGATTTTAGAATAATCTCACATGTAAACACATTAAACACACCTATTGAATTTTTTGGTACATTATTTTTTTATCATATTAAAAAATCGGTATAACAAAAATTCAGTATGATAGATATTTATATTGATTATAATAATATACGGTATTTTCAGTATATATTGAAATACCGAAATAATTTAAAAAAAATTGATATTTCGGTACATACCGAAACATCAAACTATATAACGTTACTGTACAAACATATTCAATATACTACCTCCGTCAATCGCCAATCTATCTATTTGTATTTGATGTTATTGTTTTTAACATTAAAAATATCTTATATGTATAATTTTTTTTTTACAAATCTCATTACATTAATGTTATAAAACATCAATAGAAATATTTGTCATTTTTTTTATTTGTACTACATTTTAATATAATAATTAATATTTAAATATTAACCTACAAAAAGATAAACAGATCGATTGACAGTGGAGGAAGGTAGTATCAAAATTTTGATCTTTTTAATATTCTTTTGGATACTATTGTAGCTTTTCTTTCCACTTTTTTTACTATTTGTATTTTGTATATTTTTAAAAAATATATATACATATTGTTTCTTTCACAAAACATGATAAATCAAAATTTTCTAATCTAAACCCGAAGAAACACATCCAAAGTATCATCTTCTAGCAACAAAAATCGACTAAAAAAGACAATCACATAAAAACATCGTTACAAGTCCCATAATTACAAACAATTAGTGTCTCATCCTTTACAAAAAAAGGGCTTCCAAATTCAAAGAGGTCATTCACACATAGCACAAAATACAACCATGTCATAAAGACAATGGAATACAATGGCTACCCAATCAAGAAATTCGACCTAAACACAAACTAACCATCGATGAAAAGCACGCATCATCATCTAGCCCCCCCGGCGCTCGATTCAACACAAGCATCCCCCGACTCTCTGGTTTTCGAAAGTAGACAACACATAGTTTAATACGAATACCATAATGTAAAAAGCAAAGTTATGCACCACGTAACATAATCGAACAAATTGTCATGTTAAATTTAAGCGAGCGCAATTTATAGACAAAATTGCTTATAACATACGTGTAGTTTGATAAGTCTGCATTATTATACCCCGTGATTAATAAAGTAAATAAGACTTCCTCATATTTTTTGAAATATTGCACAATGTCACATAGTTTTAGGAATTTCTATGCAATATTTTCTAAGATACGAGGGGTGTGTTTCTTTTGTTTTTTTTTTCTTACACATTTTCTCAAAAAAATTACTCCATCCGTCCATCAATATTAGCACATTTGGGTCTGACACCAATATTAAAAAAAATGAATATTTTATTGAAAAATAATAAAAGTAAAAAGATAGTTTGAGATATTTTTGAAAATTCAATTAGAAACTAAAGTAAATGAAAAGAGAATGTAATAAATGTAGTGGTATTTGTGGTAAATAAGTGTAATAATTAAATGTTGATTTTTTGAATTTGCCAAAATTAATAACGACTGACGGACTAAAATGGAAAATGAGAATAAATTTTGAAGTAATACATTACACATATTCATTTTTTATATTAACTATACAATTTCCTATATCTCACATAAAACAAATATCCCTTCAAATTATTTCACAAAACAAACACACCCCTCGGAGTCTAATGCATTTTTTAAATCACGAAGGAGTATAGTGCACAGTATGACATACTTAGTAGAGATTCTGTGCAATATTTTCTAAACTCAAGGAGCCTTATGCATTTTCTAAATTAACTTTTCAAATCATAAATCAGCTATAAGCAAATTTCGCCAATTTATTCGTAATTCTCCTAATAAAATTTAGAATGAACCAAAAAGTTGTAAAAGGAATGCATACCTTAAGGGTTAATCACTCCTCGGACGCTTCATCGGTGTCGGACAATGGCAAGAGAGTGCAAATCCCGAGTACATGACCATTAAGACAGACATAATACTCGATGCAATCCTCGTAAGCACCCAACCTGCAACTAGCGCTCGATGGAATCATCCCAGCTGCCAGCATGTTCCATAGCTTCGCCTTACAGTACATGCAGACCTCGGTAGGGTGCAGAGGAGCCCCTCTTTTAATCAGCATTTTCCTCACCTTTGACGTCACAAACGACTTAAATATCCCGCGAAAAAATCCAATATCGCCGTCATCCCCTTGATCAAGATGCTCACAAGGATCAGACACGTAGAGAACATCGCTCCTACATTGTGGCAGCAGAAAGCTCTTCCCGGATGTTCTTGAGAACCGTGTACGGTAAACAAAGTGGCCCGGGATTTGGCTGCTGTTGAACAAGCCATCCTTGGTGCATCCCGAGCAATAGATGAGTAGCTTCCCTAGAGCCCTCCAGTTCCCATCTACGCTGTGGCTTCCGCTGGATTGCATGTCGAGCATCATCTTAGGGGCCCGTGTTTTGCAGAACTCCTTCCAAAGGACACGCTTGGCGAGATCATCAAACCATTTGCAAACACAGGAGAGTGTCGCGATCAACTTAGGGTTCCAATTCAAGTTGTTGAACACTAGGAAAATGATTTCTTCGGTAAGGTGCCCTTTGGTGCAGACACAGCTTGTTGAGTGTAGGCAACGATACTGCTTCGTCAGATTCATTTTTTGACCTGACAACAGAAATGAAACAATTTCTTTACTATGTTCGTAAGCATTAGTTAATCGTGGGAAGCCAATGATTCACCTTAGCAGGCTATAGTTGTATGAAAGTTTTTCCATCACTAAGATCTTAAACACAAAAAGCAATTAGAGAATAAACAAATAGTACAATCAGATTTCAATGATTCTTGAACTCTATTTTTCGAAGAAATTGAAGATATGAATGGAAATTAGAGAACCTCATATTCAGCATTTTCTTAGGCACTATACTTAAATTTGTATCACTTAATCAATCAAGAATGCCTCAAACAGAGACATGCTTTAAATTTGAGAGAAGTCTAAGCTCATTCATGTAGCAAAATGTCGAATCTTTCGGTAGAATAAGCTTATTTATTTTCATAGAAAAATCAACTATAAAACCAATAACAAAGAAGCTGAAAATGGAACAAACTTGACTGAATTCGAAGACCTCTTCGTCCAAAACAAATCTCAATGTTGGTCAAATGATAGCTAGTTTATCATCTAGTTGAAGCTTGGCCGTTCCAAATCAAATCACCACCAAATATATAGTCCTAAGAAAGATTGAAGACATGAAAATCCCACCCGATCGCCCACACAAATGCAGAGAATAATCGACATTCTGTCAGCACAAGTTGTTAGATTGCATAAGAAGTAGGATTCTAGACTGATCCAAAAGAGAAAACTACGGAACAAAATCAACACTAATTCGATACACCACTGGCGATAACATCAAATAAAACATTATATAAACCCCTCCCGTTCTTGACATTTCCATTGAATCCACAATCAATGGATAAATACTACAGAGATTTCAAACAAACCCTAGACGCAACAATTTTTTGTCAAATTAAAGTTAAATCCAACTGCCATGCCACAACTTGCATTGCAAACAACTTATCCACCGCAACAAATATCCCAAACTATATGAGAAACAACAGTTCAATCAAATTTCTAATCGCAGCTATGCCAGGACTGAAAATCTTCTAAAATAAGCTCCAACGATTACCAATTTTTTTTTTTTTTTTAACAAATGAAAATAAGAATCTGCAATTCAACCAAACTAATAGAAAAAATAAATAAATACGAGCCGCTTCTTCCAATATACCACGGATCAGTAACAAAACACGAAATCGAGCACTCAAAATCAAACCTCACTCCAAACGCAGCTCACTTCCGGCAGACGCCCCTAATTTCAGCTGCACGACCAAAGAATACACGAGATTTTAGGAATTTACAAATTAATTCAAAATCTGAGGAAACGAAAGGAAAAATTCACAGAAATTGCCGAAAATCGTACACATATCTGGAATTGTTCTTGGCGAATTTGGAGCAGAAACGATTTGTCTTGAGGTGGGAGAGATCAGTGTGCCCTGGGATTTTCTGAAAACAAATTAATATAAGAACAAAATTGAAAGAGGGCAAAAAAAAAAAAGAGCTGCATATCGAGCAAGCAAAAATTTAAAATAACAGCTCATGTTGACGGCATGTGGTAAAGTTACAGGGCGGTGATTCAGACGTTGGTGACAGGCATGGCTGTGTTTGGTTTAGTTTTAGAGTTTGAATTCGATTTTAAATAATAAAAAATTAAATTTAAATAAACGATATATAATATGATATTTAAATATAAAATTGATTTATTATTTTATTATTGTCTACTTACAAAATCTACATATATTTATTCTAAATTGTCTAATTACATTATTATTTTTTTAAGTAACTATGAAACTCATTTTTTTTTTAAAAAAAAATATTTTACTTTTATTTTATCATTGTTAATTTTACATTAAAAATAAAAAATAATTATTTTTATATTATTTTTAACTAATCATGTAATTAAAATATTATTTTTAAAAAAAATTTAAATCAAAATAAATATACATTTTTTAGGTGGATAGATAATATATTTAATTTTATATATTTTTTAAAAAATTAATGAATAATAAAATTTGAGTAAAATTTCCTATCAAACACGCATTCACCGTACTGACAAGATGCCACGTCAACAAGCAAATAAAGGGTTGTTTGGAGATATTTTCAACTACAACTAGTATTTTTAATATTTATAAAAAATTATCTATAATTCATTTATTTTTATTATCATGTCTCTCCTTAACAAAATTAAAAATAATAACAAATAATTTGAAAAAAAAGGAATATATGTAAGATTTGTTTACTTTCATATAGATTAGATATTGTTCTCAATATAAAAACTTTATTTTACATCTCAAAATTATAAAAATTATTAAATACTAAAAAGATAAAATAAATTTTTATTTCTTTTTTTAAAAAAATATTTTTAACATTATTAGTCAACAATATGTCTATCTATGATTTGAGCATATATAATCGGTTGTTTTCATTATAAATATATACTGGTAACAAATCTTCGAGTTTATCTGAGTATTTTTTATATACTAAATTTTTTTTGTTGATGTCGAGAGATAATATGTATAAAATTTTTTACACTAATCAAATTTTAATGATAATATTCCCTTACCTCTACATTGTTAAGTCGGAAGTAGAACTCGAACAGCCCAAGCAAGGTTGTCGCAAAATCAATAAAAAAATGTGATATAAGTTTTAATTTTTTATTTTTTATCATTTTATCCTAACTTTTATATTTGAAATCATTTTAATTTTTATCTAAAAGAATAAAAGAGAAAAAATTGTATAAATAAAAAAATAAAAAAAAAAATCAAAAGTTTTAGGGCATCTCTAGTTAAAAGAAAAATAAATACAAGTGCATTTTTACTATGTTTAGATAAAAGTAAAAATAAAAATATTTGTAAGTATGTGTAGACAAAAGTGAAAATAAATTACTTCTATCCGTCTCAATATAATGTACTATATATAATTGTATTTAAATATAAAAAATATCAAAACAATCTTATATACTTTTAATAATTAATAGAATATTATTTTTTAATTAATTTTAAAAAACAAATAAGTAAAAAGTGTATAAATTTTTTTTTATATTTTTGTCACTTGACTTTACTTATAAAATAATTGTATATGTAAATAGTATACTTATCATTTAAATATAATAAAAAATAGATACTTTAAAATAAAATAGAAAAAAAATAATAAAATAATATTTTAAATTATGATTGAGAGAATATAATATATGAATTAACAAGACATAATAGTAGGCCACACATTATGTATTAAAATTAATATCAACATAAATAATTATATATTGTACACTAAAAAGAAATATTAAGAATGATATAATAAGTAAATAATGAAAAAATATATTAATAAAATTAATTATAATACAATATAAATAATTATATATTAAAATTAAAATACTTAATTAATCTAATTAATATTAAAATAATTATAAATTAAAAAGTTAAAATATTATAAAAGTGTGCATTTTTTTTTTTAAAAAAAAGATAAAAAATATGAGATAGAAGGAACATATAAAATAACATATCTTTTTTTATTATTTATTTAAAATATTACATCCAACTATTATTATTTTTTCCATAAAATATCTAACTCAAATAGCACCACAATTTTCTTTTTTTTTTTTTTTTTCCCTTAATTGTCAATAACACCAAAAGAACACACTTTTACCATGTCATTCTATTTTATTTTAATTTTTAATTTGAATATAATATTTCAAAAAAAAAATTATCTACTTTTCTGAGATATTAAAGAAAAAAAATTGAAATCGAACTAAAAAAAAGAGCCATATTTAGCAAGAAGAAAAATGTTACGAGGTTTCTAATATTAATGGAAAGAAGACATACCTTCTTGGAGAGAAATCACAGCTTCAAATGCGCCCACAAGAGCTTTCACTTTACTCTTCTCGCTTAGGACAAGCTTATTAGCCGTTTCTTCGATCACATTATTCAGCAAACCTTCCCTTTCTTTCTTCCTCTGCACTGTCTGATGCTTCAGATTGATTTTCAGACACTCATCATCTGCGTTCTTTCCGCTTGCAGCCTCGATGATCCTCGATGTCCTAAACCTGAGCCTCCGGGGACTCGAAAACCTGTCCTTTGTGTCATTAGTCGAAGACAGGGGCGATGATGATGATGATGATGTGGCATTTACGGCTGCGTCGACAATCTCTGTTCCTGTCCTGACAGTGTCTAAGGTTCCATTACAATCGTCGTGATTGGAAGCCCCGATCGTTCTATGAGGCGATGAAATTAGCCTTTTACCGGAAGATACCGATGTTTTCCTTGTTCTCCCTGTTTTCGCATTGCTGCATCTTTGTCCCTTTCTGTTTGCGCCGCCATCCGATGTTGTCTTAAAACCGGATGACTCTGGCTTGTTGTGCTCGACTGCGTTCTGCATTTTTCGCTTGCCGGGAATGGCCATATCTGCAGATTTCGTGACATTTTGGGAAGATTTTGGCCATATTTTTTGCAGAGGTTTTCGCCTATTCTCGTGGTGTCCTCCATATTTACAAAAATCGTGGCAAGAACCAGTGGAAGCTCTGAGATAATTTGGAAGCTTCTTAGGTTTATCCTCCGGCGGCGCACTGCCCCCGGCGCTGGAGAAGCCCTGCCGATTGTTTAGAGATCCCGGGAAACAGTTGGTCATGTTTTCCCGATTATTCAAAGAACCTGTCATTATAGAATGGAAGAACATAAGGAAAATCATTAATCAAAAGTGGCGAGAAATTTTTGGTAAATCAAACATCTATTTTTCACTTAGTCGGGTGTTAGTACGAGGAATGTTTATGTTCAATATGGTGTTAATAATATTTCAAATATAGCCAAGC
This sequence comes from Andrographis paniculata, assembly GCF_009805555.1. Lineage (NCBI taxonomy): Eukaryota > Viridiplantae > Streptophyta > Magnoliopsida > Lamiales > Acanthaceae > Andrographis > Andrographis paniculata. Next base: position 5,455,230 of record NW_026137624.1, read on the forward strand.
AATATACAACTACTCTCCCATTCCCACGTAATTTGTCCATATTTTTTAATTTGTCCTTTCATGTTTTGGAAAATTGATTATACACTGTAATCATATTTTAAAATTTAAATTTTTTTTAATCTTAATTAAACTATTAAGTTATCTTAATCTTAATCTATAATTATTTTTACTAAATAATAATAATTTTTACTAATATACTTTTTAATTATTTACTAATTATACTTTACCTAAATTCCAATATATGCGATAATGCTCCCATCTTATCTAGAACGGAGGGAGTAATAGACAAATTAATATTATACAATTTATGCTAATTTAATATAAAATGAGATATGATAACCGACTATACATAACACAATAATTCAACACATATCACATGTTACAAAGTTGCAATACAAATAACATACAAATATAGTACATGTTAATGTCGCTTAATACATGGTCTAGTAGTGCAGAGATGAACTTGTGACCGTGAGATCATAAGTTCAAACTCCAATGCTTCCATGTCTTGCTATCACACATGATGATTTGTCTTGTCGGACCTGATTTAATGTGCATTTATTACTCCATTCGCACCGGCTCAATTTATACTTTTTACTAATTGTACTTTCTCTATATATATTTTTTAAAAAGAACTTTACAATTTATATATCCACAGTCAATTTATCCATTTACTTTTTGTATGTTAATTTTTAAATATTAATTATTATATCAAAACACAATAAAAATTAAAAAAAAAAACAACCGACAAAAATACTTCTATTGGTGTCTTATAATACTGATGAAATAAAATTTGTACAAAAAATTATACAAATATAAAGATATTTTTAATGTTAAAAATAATAACGCCAAATACAAATGTATAGATTATTGGTGGACGGAGATAGTAGTAAAATACAATATTTTTTATAAATATATAAAATACTAATATTAAAAAATTTACTTGTAAAAAAGATATTAGATCAAATAAATACCTAGGTGTATATCATATCGAGCACAATTTGAATTCAAATGGTTACTATTCCCAAATCAGAAATCAAAATCCAAACCCTAGATATGTACACCATCAATTTCTATATAATGCTCAACTTGATCACAGCTCTCTAAATTACCTAATCCACACGAATTATTAACACACTAACAACACACTCTAAAAGACAAAATGAAAATGTAAAGAAGTTCTTTGGATCATACCCTAAGTACAACAAAAATGTATATTTTTTTGTCTTGATCGGAAAAGTATCCAAAAATTCAAGAATTAACAGCACTAACACACCATTGATCGAAATGTTTTCAAAATCAGGAGAGAAGTCTAATACAGGAAGAACAAGCAAATCGATGAGGTCAAGAATTCATGAAAAGTTCAATGATGAAATCAACCAAACCTCTAGCAGTAATTCTGTATAGAACGCAGATAACAATCCTAAAATTACCACTAGGCAATTGAATATCGATTATCACAGTGAAAAAACAGAGTAAATTAACCATACATTATGCACAATAAATCCAGATTTGAAATTCTTAGACTGAAAATTCCACAACTAATGCGAAAATTGAACTTACCATTTAATGTCGTCGCCATTAATGATGAGCAAAGAAAGAAAGCATAATCTCATACTACCATCACGGACCGCTTTAACACATTCGAAGGAGTTCAGAACGAACAGGACTTTGTGAAATCCCCAATCAATTATCCAAAACAATTCTTCATGACGATCTGTTCATTCATTCAAATTCTCCACACAGGCATTTCTTCGAATACATTGAAGCTATACGCATCATAGACAAAAAAAAAAAAAAAAAAACAGAGAAAGGTCGCACACTCACACGTCTCGATGATCTGCATGAGGTTTTGTTCAGTTGAACAAATCCGCAACTGAAATTCGCAGAAATCGGGATTTGGAGAAGAAGATCGGGAATTGACGTCTCTCCTACAACTGAATTCAAAATTTTCCCCCAAAATATGCAAATAACGTGTAGCAATTTCCAAACAATAATTCGGATGCGTTGAATTCGTCGCCGAGTGTTGTAACCGTTGGAGAAGATTTCTTGTTTTTGGATAACGTCACAGTTTTGAGAAAGTGGAAGAGAATTCCCAAATCTAATTAGGGTTTTGTTGGATGTATTTTTCTATCAGTTTCTCCCTCATGCATGCAAACTACGGGACTTTGCAGGCCCCGCCATGGATTGGGCCTCAAAGATCAGCCCAAAACGAACAAATTTCTATGTAGATCTGAACGAGGAACCTTCCAGAAGGAGACAGCTGGAATTTTTGTAATACTGCTAACTTACTAATAATACCCCCACCCGTATATTGACACGTTTTTTTAACTGTACTGTTTGGAAAGATATATTCCCTCCATTCCAAACTTCTAATCATTAGTATTAATATTAAAATAATTTATATCTACAGTAAAAAATAACAATATCAAAATAATTATATATATATTTATTAATTAATAACATATTAATTAGATTAATTAAAACAATATCATTATATTTGATTAAAATATAAAGGTTAAAAAGATTATACAAAATTAAGTACCCATCAAGGTATAATTCAAATACAATGAATTTCGGACAACGGTCGAAGATTTTTCCGTCATAAAAAAAAGTAAAATAAAAATAATAAATTTGCTTTTTTATTTGAAATACTCTTTTAGTACTATTAATAAAAATATATTAATTCTTTTATAAAATATCATATCAAAATATATTTAAATTAAAATTAAAATTAAACATTCAATTTCAAATAAAAACCAAACACACCCAATATATCTTAAATTCTGTAATAAAAAAATAAATGGATCTCTTTTCAATAGACAATATAATATAATTTTGATGGTTTTTAATTTTATCATTTTTTATTTGAATAATTTTATACGTTGTACTCCAAGCTATGTATTTTTTTTTTCTCTTTGACAAAAATATATATATTTTTATTTACAGTAAATATATATATATATATATTACATGTTATTTTAATATATAATTATATTACAAATTTATCACTATTATAATTATACTTCTTCCATCATATCACAAATAATTATTTTTTTTGTTCGTCTCATAAAAGATGACGTCTTTTTATTTTTAGTAAATTTATTCCACTTAAATATACTTGACGAATATTAATCATTTTAATTATATTTTCAACTTCTTATGCATAGTACACTCGAAATCCATTAATTTCTATTTTTTTCTTCAATAAACAAATATTTTTATATATATTTAAAATTTCTAATTTTTAATAAAATAAGTTTAAAGTTAATAGTAAATAAAAATATATATTTTTTATTTATTTGTATTATATAAAATTTTATTATCTATAAAATAATATCCATATTTCATATATTCTATTGAGATATAATAATCCTAAAAATATTTAAAATATCAACCACACTACTCGTATAAAAAATAATAAACTAAGATTATAATTTATTATTAATAATTTACTGATTTACACTACGTAAAATATAGTGTCTCTGACCAAATGGTTCATCATTTTTGGGACGGAAGGAGTATTATTTATACATTTCATTTGTACGATTTATATGATTTTGTGAAATTTTAAATTATACTCCTTCTATCTTACATAGTTTGTTTTTATTTTATATTTTCGTCAGTTATATGTAATTTATCCTTTTTTTAAAAAAATATAATTATACGTATTTTAAATTTTATAATTTTTAATTTTTAAATTTTAATTAAATTATTAAATTATTAAATTATTTTAATTTTAATTTATAATTATTTAATTGTATAATAATTATTTTTATTAATATTTTTAATTACTTACTAATTATATTTTAATTAAATTTATATATATATATAAACAGTAATAAATCCAAATTATATGGAATAACTAATACTTCATTCGTCGTATAAATATGTGCTCATTTGATTTGATACGTATTTTAATAAAAGTGAGTAATAATTATTAATTTTTTTATAGTAAAAAATAATACACAAATGAAATGATTTTTTACTTAAAAAATAAATGAAAATATTTTTTAATGATAATTTAAAAAAAATTAGTATAAATTTGAATGACGGATGTAGTACGGTAAAAATTGTGATGCCAACGTGTTAATAATTAAATAAAAGAAATAAAGACAGAAAAGTTGCGTACGTTATTCGAATAGAAGTGTACGGAGATAGAAAACAATCGCTTTTGAGTTTTGTCTAGTTCGGTCACTTTCAGATCATAATTCTTGGGAGCTCCCGGGTGTTAACTTCCTATATGACAGTGCAAGTGCAACGCTATGCGGATGGACCCTCTGGAGTTCGTAGGCTCCCGGACTTCATGCAAAGTACGTATGTTTTTTATTTTTATCTTTTTTTTATTATTAAAAATAAAATGTATTTTTCATATTAGCTTCAAAAATAATGAAAATGAAATGAATTTGGAAGTTACTATTGGCACAAATAGATCAAAATTAACATATAGTTTGGCATCGCGGCGGAACTAGGACCCCTTTGTGTGGAGGCATCCCTTCTCCCGAAGTTACGGGGCTATTTTGCCGAATTCTTTAAAAAGAGTTGTCTCGGGCCTCTAGGTATTCTCTATTTACCTACCTGTGTTGGTTTCGGGAACGAAAGAAGTTTATTTTAAAAATCTTTGAAATAAAAAAGAATTATTTATTATATAAAATAATTTTATTCCTCACGAGGTCATATTTAAAAATTTTGCAAAATACTCCCTCCGTCCACAAAAAAAGTATACAATTATTTTTGGCGCGGTGTTTAAGAAATAATAGTATTTTAATTATAGTGGGTAGTTAAAAGTAGTGTAATGATATTTTTGTCTTTGCTTTTTGGTGTAAAAATAATGATGTGATGTAAAGTAGGGGTATTTGTGGAAAAAAGTAAGGTATTTAATGAAATGTTTACTTTGTAATTGAACGTCCCAAAATAGAAACATGTGTACTTTCTAGCTGGACGGAGGGAGTAATAAACTACAATAATATCAATTACATAATAATTTTTTATTAGATTTTTTTTTAAAAAAAAATATCGGAGATTGTTTCTTCAACATATTTTTCTAATATCTTTTAATTTTATTAAAAATTAATTTTATATTTAAAAATCACATCATATTTATTTATATCAGATAAAAGATATTCAAATTTTAAAAATTTTATTATTTAAAACCTAAATTTAAAATCCACACAAATATACTTTATACTCCTATAAATTAGTATATTTTTAGTTATTCTATATTTTTTATATACCAGATATAAAATATTATATATATATTGTTGATCGGTCTACTACAACAATGGTATATTCTGTGTTCATTTTGTATATTTGGATGAATGTATTTTTTTTTATATTAAATACGAGAACCGTATCGAAAATATAAAAATAATATTTTTTTATATTGAATTGTTAATTTTGTGTATATGCATATATGAAATGTTTTTTTTATATATAGGATATGTGAATTATATCGCTAATATATGAAAAAATATTTTAAATTGTTGATTTTTTTTTTTTTTAAAATAAAATTATGTGGTAGTATCACTTAAAAAAAAGATTGGGCGTACCAAACCTGCAATTTAGTCATAATTTTCAAAATTTTATTTCAATAAAAAATATATTATAATTCATTCACTTAATATTTTTAAATAAAATTATTCTCTATAAATATTAATAAAAAGTACTATATATATGTATAATATTTTATCAACTGATAAAATATCAATAATTTAATATAAAATATTATTTTATATAATTTTTTATATCTAATATAAAAAATACATCTATCTAAAATTAGGTATATTTAAATACATATTTATGACATAACTTTTATTAATTATATAAAATATTTATCTATTTATATAATACTCCCTCCGTCCCAGATACCATATCCACGTTGTCGTTTCTCTCCGTCCCACATACCATGTGACTTTCATTTTTTGAAAAATGATTACATACTTTAATCTCATTTTAAATTTTTTAATTTTTTAAATTTTAACTAAACTAATTAGTTATCTTAATCTTAATTTATAATTATTTATATTATAAAATAATTATTTTCACTAATATATTCTTAATTATCTATTAATTACATCTCTCATAAAATACAGTGTCTACAGTGTAACAGACACGGTATTTGAGACAAATGGAGTGTATTTTGTTTTCTATAGATATAATATATATATATATTGTATAATTGTTGAAATATTTATTGCATATTAATTTAATTTTACTTAAATATATTATATCATATTTGGAGTTATGTATTATCCTACTACCTTGGTTAATAAGTGTCTTCTTTTTGTGTTTGTTTGATATATTTCTATAATTATTAGAAAATTATTATATTGCGAGAATATCAAATAATTATCGAAAAATAAAATTCGATAATTACGTCAAATTGTGGTAAAATCTCTCTATTAAAACAAATAATTCCTGGTAGTGCAAGCGAAAAATGAATTATGCGTATCTCTAGTCATAGTGTGAAGAATTATGTCCAGTAAGGAATGACGGGTTGGACTTGTGACCGTGAGGTCATGGGTTTAAACTTCTGACACCTCAGGTCACCTGCCACACATGGTTCGCCTAATGGGACTTTCTCGTCGGGCCTGGTTTGCAGGGTATTAGGTTCAAAAAAATAAAATACTCCATCTGTCCCAAAATAATAGTCTTATAACCATAAAACTACGCCGACCAACCCAATTAAAACTATATTTATGGGACGGAGTGAGTATAAGATAGATGTTATGTACATTTTTAAAATCACAAGAATAAATTTAGATAAATAATCTTGCAAATGACTTCACGTACAAGTTTCAACGGCCTAGCATATTACAACATTGTATCTCATCAATATTTTCAATAGCTTGATATACTAAATAATAAGTACTTGTTCATATATACGAAAAAAATATATATACATATATATTAATAATACAAATTATAATTTGTCACAAGAATTATAGGTTCTAATAATTTAAATTTAAATTTAAAAAAATATAAAATTAAAATGTTACAATCAAATTATTGAATGATAGAACAAGGCACATGCACATCACACGGCCGCAATGGGCATTTCCCTATTTATGGAGGCCACAAGATGTCATCAATCAATATTCATACCTATAAATGTATGTATATGCAATTATATATATATATATATTTTAGTTATGTATGGTTTTTTTTTTTTTTTTTCAATTGGTAAAATTATATTCTCTTCGTTTCAATACAATAGTCTTGTTTATCATTTTTGTCTGTTTCAAAACAATAGTCTTATTTTCATAAATAATCATATCACTATAAAATTATCATTACTTTTTCATTATTATTACACAATTGTCATTACTTTTTACACTAATACACTCACAAGGGCAAATAAGTATTTCACCTGTACTTTTTACCCACTACGAATATAATATCAATATTTTTTTAAATCTCGTGCTAAATACAAACTAGATTATAGTTCTGGAACGGAGGGAATATAAGTTTATTTCAATATAAAATTAAAAATAATAATATTTTAATATTAAGATGGGGCAAGTAAAAAATAAAATACAAGTATTATAAAAATGTATTAAATGATTAATAAAAAAGGTAAGGGAGTAAATAGAAAAAGATAGTGATAAGTTGATCATTATTTGCTAATATAAAAATAATAAAATTATGATTTTAAAAAAAAGAACAATATCATAATTTTGGGATGAAAGAAGTAGTATTTCAATAATATTTTAACTGAAGTCTATATACTTCCGTGGTTTCATTGAAATGTTGTCATTTTTTATTTTTATCCATAAAAAAAAAACAAAAATACTTCTATTAATGTTACTAATAGAAGAACATTTGTATAAAAAAAAAGTTATACAAATATAAAATTATTTTTAATGTTTAAATACAACAAAAAAATTGTATAAATATAAAATTATTTTTAATACTAAGTACAAAAGACAAATATAATCTTGTGGACGAAGAAAATATGACATCTTCAATATTAGCGAGCTTTCCGGCGACTAATTATTAGATATAGCTATATATAAACTTTAATAAAATGATTAAAGTGATAACAAGTGCTATAAATTAGACGGAAAATATATATATATATATCCTTTTATTTCAGGGTAAATTGTTTTTTTTAGTTTCTTAATTTGATTCCCTTATCATTTTAGTATCGTAAGGGGAGCCTATCGTAAACTAGTTTTATAAGTGAAATTTTTTCGCTATTTTAGTCCTCCGGCGCCGGAGACGCCTGCGTGGCTCGTCGGAGGTCATGTGTCCGCCAAGTCAGCGACACCTGGCGAACACGTGGATTTTATTTTTTATTTTTATTTTTTATTTTTTTTAAAAAAAATTATTTTTAATTTATTTTTAATTTTATTTGTTTTTTTTTAAAATTTTTTTATTTGGTCCAATTAAAAAAATTTAAAAAATTTAAAAAAAAAAAAAAAATTCACGTGTCCGTCCGTCGGGTGTCGCTGACCTAGCGGACACATGGCTTCCGGCGAGCCACGCAAGCATCTCCGGCGCCAGAGGACTAAAACAACGAAAAAATTTCATTTATAAAACTAGTTTGCAACATGCTCGACTTACGCGACTAAAATAACAAAGAGTGTCCATTTACGAGATTAAAAAAATAATTTACCCTTTATTTTATAACGTATAAATTGACAACGATTATTTTCCACTAGTATAATAATCTGCAAATTATGTCAATAGAGAAAACTGTATATCTTAACTGTATATCCTGAATACTTCATGTATATATATATATATATATAATTAAATAAATAATTAATTAAGACAGGAAGAAGTTTTGGACAAGTGATGAATTTATTGCATGGCATCTGTTTCAACACAAATATTATTGAGCCTCTGAAGATTGAATCAATGTCTGTTTCTCTGTCCTTATTATTATATACACACATATTATATTCTTTTCATGATAGGCTTAATATCAATTATTAGACTTCATGATTAATTGAGATCTTATCATATATACAAATTTGAAACCAACATTTCATTGTTCAGTAATAATTTTTTTTTTACTATTCAATTTTATATTTTTACATAAAATAATACTCAATCCCTCGTCCAATTGTATGCTTCTTTGACCGAGCACGAATTTAATAATAAAGAAAAGGTAAAAATTAAAATTTTTTACTTTTTTGAGTAAAGAAAAAATAGAAAAGTGGTATTTTTTACTAAAAGATAAAACGAAAATAAATTTAAATGACAAAAAAAAATGTAAAAATAGATTTAGATAACAAATGAAGATGGAGTATTATTTTACTTCAAAAATATTAATTTTTTTGTTCTAAAAAAAATCAGTGCCAATTAATCCAAATGAATTCTTTAAAATAAATAAATATATATAACATAAGATTATCGCTTTTGTATCAAATCAGTATATATTTATACAGAAAGTAGCATATTCCGACAACATATTTTAATATAATACATAATATATATTTTGATAATATATTATATAATTGTATATATCTCAATATATTCTGATTTCAACTTTATACATTACAACACAATATATAACTCAAAAAAAATATTAATACAATATAATATCATACTATTATATAATAAAATAGATTATATAATATAATACAATATATAACTCACACAACAAATGTACTCACAAAGTCCCAAATACCCTGCAATATTTCTTTATTGGTATGTCCCAAACATCATGCAATATTTTCAAAATAGGAAATGATTTATCTTTACTCCATACTTTATCCCCTCGTATTATCCAAATAAAAAAATAATTTCTAAATGATCCTACTTAATACTACTTGCCTAAAAACTCGTGCCAAAAGCAAATGTTGCACCTTATTTGGGACGGAGGGAGTACTATTTATCTTGTGATGAAATATTAATTGGTTCATATTGGTATACTAATTTTGTCAAATCAAACACTCTAACTGATCTCGAAGATAATTCACATATTTTTATTTTTAATAGTTTATTTTGGATAACAAGGATTTGATATTTTTCAATATTAAAAAAAAAAAATTTAATATAATATTTTAAATAAAGTATACTTCTTTCATTTTCTATAATTGTCAATTTTTTTTATATATATTAAATTTATATATAATTTATTTATAGTAAATTACTTTATTATTATCTCTATTTTAACAATAGTAATAATCAATTTACGAATAAATTTTTTCCATTTATCCACTATATTATTATTAATTTTTTAATAAATTTTATATAATTATCTTATTTTATTTTTTAATTATTTGTTATATAAAAAATATTATTATTTTTTAATCTTTGTATCTAAATATTGTGTCATAATTAGCTCTGATGAAAAGAATAATAAATATGAATATTTTTCTAAAAAAACAAAAGAAAAAATTGAAAACAGGATACAAACATAACATATCTTTTTAAACTTGCCAACGAAACTTTTTTTAATTTATTTTTTATTTTTTTATTTATCACCTTCACCTTTCATTAATAGTAACATATAGTATGTGTTTGTTGTCAATATTTTAAGTGTTAAATATATATATATATATATATTTAAACCACATGCCAAGAAAGCTTTATAATTCTCTTGAAAAAAAGTTTGCTTTTTTATGTGTATGTTCATTTTGTATTTTGGATGTATATTTATTTGTTTGTCATGCTTTATTTTTTTTAGTAAAAAGTTATACTACTTTCGTCCCATAAAAAAAGATAATATTTATCTTTTGCGTCATTATCTTTAACGTTAAAAATATTTTTATATTTGTATAATTTACTCCACTAATATCATTGTATTTGTATTAGAAGAAATTAATAGAGATATTTTTATCATTTTCTTTTAATTTGGACTACGTATTGATATAATAATTAATATTCAAATATAACATCCAAAAAACTCATAATATTTTCTTATGGACGAAGGTAATACTATTTTAATTTTTATTTTTTTTAATTATAAAGGCAAAAAGTACACATTGTTTTAACATTTAAATACACAATTGGTCGATTATGTGTTCTTGTTGTTAAAAAAAAACAATTTAACATATTTTTCCAAAAAATTATCAATATATCAGACACATTCGTTATTTTTATACTCCCTCCATCCCATATAATTTGTCTTTATTTTCTATTTTCGTCCGTTTCACGTAACTTGTCATTTCTATTTTTGGAATTATAATTATGCACTTTAATCGCATTTTAAATTTTAAATTTTATAATTTTCTTAATTTTAATTAAACTATTTATTTATCTTAATCTTAATTTATAATTATTTTTACTAAATAATAATTATTTTTACTAATACACTTCTTAATTACTTACTGATTATACTTTACATAAATTACGGTGTCTACAGTAATACACATATTACATGGACGAAGGAAGTATTAGTTTAACACAATTATTTTTACCTACATAATTACTTATACTTCACGTAAATTTTTTTTCCTACAAATCAAAATACAAAACAAACAAACTATGTGGGGCTTATCAGCCAATTTGATTAGAATCCTTGTCCAATTTGAACAGCTCAGTCTGTGGTGGTCATGTCCTTTTCTTTCTTTGTTTTCTTAAAATTTTTTTAATTTTTTTTTTTGGTGTTAATAAATGTGGATGAAGTTAACTGTAATTGTTCTTGAATAAATGATTAGTAGACATCCTAATTATTGTTGGAATGTTTTCTAGCTACAAAATGGATAAAAACAACGAACAGGATATCTATATGTAGAGAATTTGGATAAAAAGTTAGTTCATGATTATGATTACTGTTCATCGCGATCTGATGAACGGCCATGGCGATGATAATTACTGATTCATCTCCATAGTACTGCCATGTGATTCCACTGACACACACTCCAATTGCGCTCATGCATTTCGTCTGACAACGCCTGCATCATCTTCAAATTTGCCTTGTTCGTTTCCATTTCTGTTGTTTCAGACTGTAATTGATCCGCATCTCTCTGCTCTCCCATGGTTAGCCGCCTACGAAGATGCCTAATTCGTCTCCGGCGTTCGAGTTCTCCATTTCTAGGTAAATTGATTTTGGATTTGAAGTTTGAGTTTGGATGTTGAACTGGTGGTTATGTTAGGTTTTGAGTTGAATTTTTGTTTGTGGTGAGGAGATGGATTGGAATTTTCCGGCGGAAATCAGTTGCAGATACCGCCAGCGACGAGAGCGAGGAGAGTGTGCAGTTCTCAAATTCCGGCGAGTGCTACGCCTGCACGCAGGCCGGAGTTCCGGCGTTCCATTCGACGAGCTGCGACAACGCGAATCCGCCGGAGTGGGAAGCTTCCGCTGGATCTTCATTATTTCCGGTGAAAAGCCAGTCGCAGATCAGAATCCCCGGCCGGCGGTCGTCCAGCGGAGTATTGGACCCGAGGAGCAAAAGCGTGCAGCGGTGGAACCGCGCGTTCCTTCTGGCGCGTGGAATGGCGCTGGCGGTGGACCCGCTGTTCTTCTACGCGCTGTCGATCGGCCGCGGCGGATCCCCGTGCCTGTACATGGACGGCGGATTGGCGGCGGTCGTGACGGTGCTCCGCACCGGCGTCGACGCCGTACACTTAGGTCATCTATGGCTGCAGTTCCGGCTGGCTTACGTGTCAAGGGAATCTCTGGTGGTTGGTTGTGGGAAACTCGTGTGGGACGCACGTGCCATAGCTTCACACTATCTGCGCTCCCTTGGCGGTTTCTGGTTCGATGCCTTCGTGATTCTTCCCATTCCTCAGGTCAGATGAAATTCCCCAATCTGTTCATTTCATATACAATTTACCAATAAATCTTTGTGAATTGAAGTGATTTCGCTCTGTTACAGGTTGTGTTTTGGTTGGTGGTGCCGAGATTGATCAAAGACGAGCAAATCAAGCTGATAATGACGATTCTTCTCCTGATGTTCCTCTTCCAATTCCTGCCTAGGGTTTATCACAGCATATATTTGATGCGAAAGATGCAGAAAGTCACTGGCTATCTCTTCGGCACAATTTGGTGGGGATTCGGCCTCAATCTCATAGCTTATTTCATTGCTTCCCACGTAAGTCCGATTTCTTCAATTTCTTATTAATTTTTTGAATATTTCAGTTCAACTTCAAACCTTACTTGTATCCATGGCTGTTTTCCGATTAAGGTCGCCGGCGGTTGTTGGTATGTTCTCGCGATACAGCGGGTAGCATCGTGCCTGAAGCAGCAGTGCAGAAACAGCAGCATCTGCAATCTATCCCTGTCCTGCTCCCAGGAGGTCTGCTACCAAGTTTTCATGCCCTCCGAAACGATGAACAATCCTTGTGGAGGTAACTCCACACTCGCAACTAGAAAACCTATGTGTTTGGATGTCAATGGACCATTTCGTTACGGCATTTACAAATGGGCACTTCCTGTTGTGTCGAGCAACTCTGTAGCTGTAAAAATTCTTTATCCAATTTTCTGGGGATTAATGACTCTGAGGTAATATGAGGATTGAGGATCTATCATCCATGGCTGCAAACTAATTTTACAATCGCCATTTTCACCTGCAACTCCTTCAATTTCAGCACTTTCGGCAACGATTTGGAGCCGACGAGCAATTGGCTGGAAGTTATCTTCAGTATCATCACTGTCCTCAGCGGTCTTATGCTATTCACTCTGTTAATCGGTAACATTCAGGTTAGAAATCAAATATCTATATTCGATCTGTGTTTTGATACGTTGAAACAGATGATGATGGTTAGAAATTTGGTTCGAAACAGGTGTTTTTGCACACGGTCATGGCGAAGAGGAGGAAAATGCAGCTGAGGTGCAGAGACATGGAGTGGTGGATGAAGAGGAGACAGTTGCCGTCGCAGCTGCGACAGAGAGTTCGACGGTATGAACATCAAAGATGGGCAGTGATGGGCGGGGACGAAGAGATGGAGCTCATTGAAGACTTGCCCGACGGCCTAAGGCGCGACATCAAACGCTTTTTGTGCCTCGATTTGATTAAGAAGGTAGAATGACGAGAACGTCGGACTGATGATGCTTTGATTTTTAGTACTAATTCGTGTATAGGAATGTTTCTCCAGGTGCCGATCTTTCATAGCTTGGATGATCTGATCCTCGACAACATATGCGACCGCGTTAGTCCCCTCGTTTTCTCCAAAGACGAAAAGGTACGACAAAGCGCTTTTGCTGTTATATTTCGTAGAATTTCATAATTGCATATTATTAATAATGAAGTCGAAAGTTTATAAATACATAGTGATCATAATGATCGAATAGAATCCATAATAGTTACATATGAAATCTCTCAATATTTCATTCAAATTGAAATGGTACTTTAAAAATCAATTTGAACTAGATAAGGGTCGGAAACATGATTCTCAATAGAATTAGAGTTTGACCAAACTCTTAACAGAATTAAAATCGGAAAGAAATATTTCAATGGATTGAGAGTTTTAAGAATTTTAAACAACTATAAAGTTAAAACAAAAAACGAATTGAAATTGAAAAGAAACTTTCAATATAGTTAAACTCGAAAACATAACTCTTAACATAGTTAGAATTAAAAGTACAAAATAAGACTCTCAATACCGTTAGAATCGAAAGTAAGATTTTTAACAAAATTAGAACAACAATCAAAGACCGGATATAAGAATTTACCAAAACTAGAAACAAAAATGATAAAAGAAGATATCATGGCAAGAATATACTCGGAGAAATATCTCAAATTATAACGACTTTATTTAAAGAATCACATAAAATCTCTAAAAGACATGGTCGTTCTAGCGACAATGAACAAATTCTTACCGTATACATTTGTGATGCATAACGGCAGATTGTTCGCGAAGGCGACCCGGTGCCAAGGATGGTCTTCATAGTTCACGGCCGTGTGATGAGCAGCCAAAACCTCAGCCGAGGCGTGGTGGCGACGAGCACACTCGAGCCCGGTGGCTTCTTCGGCGATGAGCTTCTCTCATGGTGCCTCCGACGTCCATTCCGAGACAGGCTTCCGCCGTCGTCTGCCACGTTCACCTGCATCGAGCCCACCGAAGCGTTCGCGCTCGACTCAAAACATCTCCGGTACATCACCGAGCACTTCCGGTACAAATTCGCCAACGAGAGGCTCACCCGAACTGCGCGATACTACTCATCCAACTGGAGAACATGGGCTGCCGTCAACATCCAGCTCGCCTGGCGGCACTACACTCTTCGGACGAGACCCGTCACCGGACAGCCCTTTCGGTCAGCTGCCGCCGCCGGCGGAGACGATCGCCGCCTACGGCAATATGCTGCTTACTTCATGTCGTTCCGGCCTCACGATCACCTCGAATAAGGTTCTCCTGAAATTCTTTTTCCTGCATCCATTGATCAATTTAACCATTCTTGTGAGAATTAAAAAGTGCTGTTATATTCATGTATGTGCGTAGAGCTTGCCGATTTGTCTCAGGTTTGATTACTTTAAACGGATTAAATAATTCAAATCTAACTCAATTCGTTTATTATCACGTTGAATTCGTGTTAACTAGTTTATTATTTTGTCTGCTTAGTGTTGACCAGTGTTGACCCGTATATACAATTAAGTCGAAATTTTGGATTCAAATTCAATTCTTTTTTATGTTGTGATATTATGTTAGTTTTTATTGTTTATAGTGTAATGTGTAAGATAAAATTAATACTTGGTTTAATTATATAATTATAATTATTTTACATGTATAATAAATATATAATTAATATAGACATTTTATAAAGAGTTGTGTCAGATTCGAGTTAAGAGAGTCCATCCTAAACTGACCCGTTTATTATCGTGTTAGATTTGAGTTAATCCGTATATATGATCGGATTGAAATTCTTGATCCAAACCCAATTATTTCGTGTTGGATAAGTTTTTGTCAACTCTATCCTTAGATATATCAATGTTCTCTGGTGAGACTTTTATGTTCTTACATCATAGGGATCATTTTTTGGCCCTGAGATTCGACAAAGAACATACAGGAAATCAAAAGCTTCAATTTTGCCTCACTCCAGATGATCATGAGGCCTAAAAGAAAGAAACATGGAAGCATACTTTCGAAGCCGGCGACTCCCGCCGTCACCGCCGCCGCCGCCGTCGTTCTCGACTGAATTTCCTCGCCGTGTTCTCCCGACATGTCGCCGCCAGGCCAGCTGTATATTGACGGCGGCCCATGTCCTCCAGTTCGACGAGTAGTACCTCGTCGCTCGCCTTACGGTATCGTTCGTGAAATGGTAACGGAAGTGTTGTATTACGTATCGCAAATCCTCGGCCTCGAGAGCGTATGCTTCCGCCGGACGAGTGCATACGAACGTCGCCGACGACGCCGGGAGCCGGTCGAGAAATGGGCGACGAAGGCACCACGAAATCAGCTCGTCTCCGAGAAAGCTACCCGTCTCCAAAATACTCGTCGCCACTGCGCCTTTGGTCCGGCCTTGACTCCGCTTGACTTGTCCGCAGACGACGAAAGTCATCCGTTTCACCGGATCGCCTTCTCGGATGATCTACAAGACGATAAAGAAATTCGATAGGTACGTCGTCGTCGACCATAATTCCGCATAAATATATATATATATAATTCACGAGCACGATCGAGATCGATCGAAAAAACCTTTTCGTGTTTCGAGTAGACGAGAGGCTTTACGTGGTCGCAGATGTTGTCGAGGATAAGATCGTCCAAGTTGTGGAACAATGGCACCTGCGAATCAGTTTTTTTTTTTTTTTCGTCGTTAATTACGTTTATGCGTACGTTACGATCGACTTGATAAACGTACTAACCTTTCTAATCAGATCTAAGCAAATGTGTCGCTTGATGTCGCGCCGAAGCCCCTCGGGCAAATCTTTGATCAGTTCGTTCTCGTCTTGCCCTCCAGTCATCTTCCATATCTGATGTTCGTATTTTTTCACCCGTCGTCGCAGATGGGAAGGTAATTGCCTGTGGTTCATCCACCATTCCATGTCTCTGTATCGTAATTGCATTTTTCGTCGTCTCATCATGACGGCGTGCAAAAAAACCTTTTGCACACAAATGCAAGCCCGGTTAGTCGAACATTTTTCTAAACTATGGAAATGAGTTTAGGTCGACGAATGAAACCTGAATGTTTCCGATCAACAAGGTGAATAGAAGCAAGCCGGCTAACACCATGGTCATCGAAAATAACACTTCCAAGCAATGGCTCGTTGGCTCGAGATTGTTTCCCATAGTGCTTGAACAAAATTGAGGGAAAAGACGTATAAGGTGTGAGTATACATATTGTTAGATGATATAAATGACTGACTAATCTAAAATCACGAAAATGGAAGATAGTGGACTCGAATTCGAGATCTAAGACTCTGATACCATGTTAGTTGATATAGATGACCGACTAGCATAAAAGCTTAAGCTATTAGGATACACATCAACTTAATTATTTATCTACGAACGAGAGTCAACCAACATATATATGTCGGAAAAGATCAAATGCAATTTTGATCAGGTACGTGACGTGACGTTCTTATCATTTTAGTCGATTTTGAACCGTCGTATATTTCATTTGTCGTCACGCTAATGATCATATATTTGTATGTGACACTCACACATGTATTGTGGATCCATTACATATCACTTTCCCTATAAAATGCATGAGTGTCACATTCAAATATATAATCACTAGAGCGAACATGTGAGATATATAACGATTTCTCTATATAATTCATTTAAGGTGTGTTCGTTTATGGAATTTTGTAAAAAATCTACTATTCATCAATTTTTTTTTTCTCAAAAAATATTAAATCAAATACCTATTTTTTTATTATATTATACTAAAAATTAAATTTACATTAAAAATATTATATCAACGCTTATTTATATCACATCATACAATTATGTAAATTCAAAATTTTTACTATTTAAATCTCAATTCAAAATTCAAACTCCCTAACAAACACACCCTTATATAACCAGAACAATAAGAAATGCTACTTATATTACACTGACATAGATTATGTATACATATATACATATATATATATATATATGTTTTTCGATTATGGATGTGTACCTGAGAGCCATTAGTCCCCAAAGATTCGAGTAAAGGACTTTCGTCGCGAAAGAATTGCTCGTCATAAGAGGAAGTGCAAACTCAAAAATCCCATACGGAAACGGTCCATCGCTATCCAAGCACGTGCTTCTTTTAGCCGTAGTTGTCGAGTTATGAAAACACGACATGTCTTGTGTCGAATGACATACTTGCCCCGAGCAAGACAACGAGACGTTCCAATTTCTTGCATTATATTGTTGTGTAAGACATGACGCTATACGACGGACGGCTAGGATGTACCAATACCCTCCCGATGCCTACACAAATGCACATTCGATTAATTTGTGTAATAAACATATGCAACCGTACATTTAGCCACTTAGCTTCGCGCGCACTTACGTGAGAAGCGAGAAAATAGGCTATGAGATTGAGACCGAATCCCCACCAAATAGTCCCGAAAATGTAGCCGGTGACTTTGCGCATCCCGCGCATTAAGCTAAAACAATGATAGACTTTCGGTATGAACTGAAGTAGGAATGTTAGTTGTAGTATAGTCATCGTCGACCCGATTTTGTTTTCTCGTATAAGTTTTGGAACTACAAGCCAGTACATAGCCTGTCGATATAACCACACAATCATCAAGGCTTGTTGTCATAAAATTTTTACTATGTAACCGTTGCAAATTCATATAAATATATTTATATATATATATATATATATATTATTTTTTCTAATAAAATGTTACATTTAAAAAAGTACATACTTTTCGTCGTGCTGAAAATTTTTATGTTATAAATAATAATAATAATAATAATAACTAAACTAAAAAAGAACACATCTTTGCTGATTATTACTTTGCATTTTTTAAAGTTAAAAGTTTGTCTTTTTTAAAAAAAAGTTTGACTTATTTTTTTAAAATTAATATATTACACACTTATTATTTTTATATTATCTACGTAATTCTATATATCTTATGTTTTTCACACACCTACTTCTCTGTCATTCAAATCTCACTAAGATCGAACTTGGGATTCAACCCTTAAGCTAGAGATGCCTCACTGTTTAATTTATAAAGGTTTGACTAGACATAAATTTTATTTAAAGTGAGTAATAATTATTTTGTTTTTCTTTGTTTCTTTTTTTTTTTTATACTTAAAAGTACAAAAAAAAACATTATGGATCTTTTCTTTAAAAGAAGATAATTCTTTTTTTTTTAATGAAAAAAAAAAAAGGAAAATTAACAGGGACGTAAGTCTCCAAACATAAATGTCTTCGCACTTTATTTACAAGTGCTCGGCTATTTTTGTCACATTTTAAGAAATTGGAGTTGGTATGGAAATTATCTTTTCTTTTACTAAATAGATTAAGAGAGCCATGTGTTGTCTAAAGGCATGGCCAGTTTTGCTATTTTTTGTCATTTTTTAAAAAATAAAATATTTAATTTAAAATATATTAATAAAAATAATTATTATATAATATAAATAATTATAAATTAATATTAAAATAATTAAATACTAAATTAAAAAAAATTATGATATATGGAAAGGAACTATTCCTCATGGTTTTTTAAAAAAGATTTTATTCATATATATATATATATTAAGTATGTTCCCTCAATAATTTTTAATGGAACAATTTCTTATAAATATTATTAAAAAATACAAATATATCCATATTAATATAATATACTCCCCCGTCCCATAAAAATAGTCTTAATTGAGTTGGACATCAGAGATAAAATATTAATGCAAAAAATAGTAACAATTGTGTAATTAAAATGAAAAAATAAAGGTAATTTTTATGGTGATATGGTTATTTTTAAAATATTATTCACTAGTAAAAAAATCAACAATTCAACCAAAAATATTATTTTTTACATTACTAATATAGTTATTATACACAAAAAAAAATAAAAATAAAAATAAAAATAATAATAATAATAATAATAAATCAATTTATCTAAACAAACTAAATGAATAAACTGATTATATATTATATATTTATTTTTTATAATATTTTTTAAATGAGATAAAATGTAAATTATAAACAATGAAATCGAAATAAAAAAAAAAAAAAATACCTGAGGGATTGGCAATACGACGAACAAATCGAACCAGAAGCCCTTCCAAGTCTTCAAATAATGTGAAGCTATGGCACGTGCATCCCACACGAGTTTCCCACACCCCACCACGAGCGATTCCCTTGACACGTAGGCCAGCCGGAACCTCGCCGCCAGGTGGCACACGTGCACCAAATCCACGCAACTCCGCACCACCGCCACCGCCACCGCCGCCGCACCATCCACATAAATACACGGCCTTCCGCCGCCACCGCCGCCGCCGATCGAAATCGCGAATAAAAACAAAGGATCAACGGCCAGCGCTACCCCTCGAGCCATCACGACCGTCCGATTCCATCTCTGCACGTTGACGCTCCGCGGGTCGATGATGAACCGGCGCCGGTCCTCGTAGACCCCGCCGGACCGACCGGCGATCGGGACGAGCGACGAACCGGCGGTCGAATCCCACTCCGGCTTTTCGACCGGGTTGCACTTGGTCGAGTGGAAAACCGGCCCCGATTGTGCGCAGGCGTAGCAATCCGCCGGCGAGTCGTCGGCGTTCCGCCGGAAATTCTTTCCGGTTAATCTGAAAATACTTAAAAGCATTTGAGGCAAAGAAATTAACTAAAATTCGAAAAATAAAATTAATAAAATTATTTTTTTTGAAGAACCTGAAAATGCGATTGCAGAATTCAGACATCGAAACTGAGCAACATTAATGGAAATGGGAATGGGAATTATCAAAGGGTGTCTGCATGAAGCAGAAGATATTAGAAACCTGTAAGCTTAATAGCGTGGCCGGAGGACACGTGGAGGGCACATGCGCCATTCAGGGATTGGACCCCACACCATCGACGGCTGGAGTGGATCTGGTGTTGGAGTCCAGGGAGCTCGCCGATTTTTCTAAGGTGTTTCGCAGTGTTTGTTATGTTTAGTTTGTTTTGTATGAAAATTTATTTTGCATTAATAAGTAAATTTATTTTGCATTAATAAGTTCGTTTGTTTGTTGCGATTTATTATTAAATATATTTTTTTCCCCTTAAAATAGTATTATTATAAAATAATTATTTTTACTTTAAAAAATTAAAATAAAAGTAAACATTTAATGATACAAAAGCGTGTGCTCATTTTTTTACTAATTTTTTTTTTTTATATATAAAAAAAGTATGCCATTTTATACCCATTTCTAAAAATCCACATTAATTCTTGATTGTCCCATCAAAATTTTACTAATACAATTTTTAATACATATAATATTTATTTTATTCTATTATAAAAAAAATACGTATAATATGTGTATTACTGTAAACACAAGAATTTAGGTAAAATATAATTAGTAAGTAATTAAGAAGTGTATTAATAAAAATAATTATTATTTAGTAAAAATAATTATAGATTAAGATTAAGATAAGTAAATAGTTTAATTAAAATTAAAAAAAAATTATAAAATTTAAAATTTAAAATGCGATTAAAGTGCATAATTATATTTCCAAAAATATAAATGACAAGTTATGTGGGACGGATGAAAATAGAAAATAGGGACAAATTATGTAGGACGGAGGGAGTAGTATTTAATACTTCCTCCGTCCACGGATAAAATATACATTTACTTTTGGCGCGGGGTATGTAAAAGTAGTGTAATGACACTTTTGTCCTTACTTTTTCGTATAAAAGTAATAATGTGATGTAAAATAAGGGTATTTGTGAAAAAGGGTGGAGTATTTAATAAAATTGTTACTTTGTAATTAGACGTCCCAAAATAGAAATATGTATATTTTGTAGCTGCAGAAATATAATTTTTTTTTTTTTTTTTATATTATTGAACAATCTTTATATTTAACATAAAAGGAAACACCTTCAACTAAACTAATGAATCAATCAATCCAAATTACTCTCTCTCTCTCTTTCTCTCTATGTGTGTAAACTTTACGACTTCTCATTTGTCATTTTAATTTGTTTAAATAAAAAAAAAAAAATTATTTCTTTTTCAAACAATTAATTCTCAATTAACTATCGTAATACTCATAACTTTTTTTTTTAAAAGTTAAATAGATATTATATTGTTTTATTATATTAGATATCTATACAAAATACTAATTTATCTTAATTCGCGTACAAATGTCAAATAAAAAATTTACTAATAGACTAAAGAAATATTATTTTATGAATAGTAATGTAAATTAAATTTTTTACCAAATAAAATAATATAAAAATTGTATGATAAAAAAAGTGAAAATAATAAGCAAATAAAATAGAACTTTAAGCTTTTTTAATTATTTTTATTATATATATATATATATGTATGCTTGCTTAAAAATAATTAGAATTTAAAACATCAAATAAATTAAATTCCAATTATTATCATAGTTTTTCTTTATTTTTATGTGATTTAATTTTCTTATGATGAATGATGTTAATTCCTATAAGTGTTATATTATTTTTCATGTGTTGTCACCTTGTGATTGGGAGCATGTTTGCGATCATTATTATTTTCGTATAATAATTGGGCCAAAGAATGTTCTAGAATTATATTTCGTATAAATCTCTAGACTTTTACATAATTGCACATGCAAGTTCTACTTTTATTTAATTTTAGAGCCGGCAAAAATTGATCCGATAAGAAATAATTGGGTTTGAATAAAAAATTTCAAATTATTTATGTATGCGGATCGATACGAACCCGACACGATAATAAACGGATTGGGTTAGGGTTGGGGCTCTCAACTCGAACTTGACACGACAATTCGATTATAATATATTAGTATTAATTAATATATTTATTATATATATAAAATAATCATAATTTAAAATTTTTTTCATAAATGAATTTAAACTAAGTCCAATTTTAAATAATTCAATCCAATTTACGCTCAAACCAATAAAAATCAACATAACACGACAAAAAATAATTTAATTTGAATCAAGAATTTCGACTTAATTACGTATATGGGTCAACACGAGTCAACCCGAACCCCACACGATAATAAACAGATTGGATTACGGTTGAGTAATTTAACCCATTTAAAATAATCGATCAATTGTCAGCTCTATTTAATTTGGTCTTAAATGTTATATTTTAAAATAAAAAAAATTATTGAATATATTAATTATTTAGATTTTTTTAAAACAAAATTTTAATTACATGTACAAACACGCTTTATGAAAGCAAGCAATGTTAATATAAAAATATTGGGTGTGTGCCAATTCTCGACATGTCTTTTGTTAATATTATAAAAAACTATATATTATAATATATATATATATAACCTAAAAAAATATAATAAAATAAATGAAAAGTACAAAAAGAAAAATAAATAAATAAATAATAGATATATACATATATATTTTTAATTACGGTCTAAAAAAGCATATTATTTTTTAATTATGAAAAATAGAGTAATCAATTTATAAATGTAACTTTGGTTTGGAAATGGTAATTGAAATCATTATTTCGTCTTTGTTTCCTTTGATTTTATTATTAAAATTTGTTTTATCTTTGGTTTGGAAATGATAATATATATTATTTATTTCATGTAAGATATATCATATATTTAACAATTATTTATCAAAAAACAAAAAATAAAGACACATAAAGAACCCATTATTAATTCGATATATATAGATTAATTTAAAAAATAAAATAAAAATAATATTATCCAATATTAAATGAAAATATATATATATATATATGTATTTTCTCTATTCATCAAATATATGTATATATTTTATTTTATTTTTCACAAAGAATACATAATTTTTATTTATAGCAAATAACTTTTATACTATTTAATTTATATAATTTAATATTCTATTTATTTACGTATATTCAAAATTTTGTCTCATCTCATTAATTTAATCGTAAATTTTACAAAATATTCTAAATTTACGTTATAATATTATGTTCGTTAAAGCTCGTGTAGAGCTCATGTGAGCATACTTTTTTTGTGTAGGGAGAAAGTAAATTTTAAGTATTGTTTTGGTTGTTGTAAATACAAAGAATTATGAAAATATTATAAATACATTTAATTTAAAAGAGTAGATTTAAATAAAGTTACTTAAATATAAATTTAATATAATGGTTCCATGGTGTAGTGGTTAGCACTCTGGACTTTGAATCCAGCGACCTGGGTTCGACTCCCGGTGGGACCTATTTTTAATTATTCTTATTTAATATAATAAAATTTTAATTTAATATAAAAATTAGTTTGAAAATTGTGGACAGCAGTAATATTTACTTCTTAGAATTAAAAAAAGTATATATCATTTTATCTAATAAAATTTTAATTTTATTTTAAATATTAGTAGTATTTTTTATTAATTTGAAAATTTTGGGTAATATTTTATTTTTAGATTTTTTTTTTTTTTAAAAAAAAAACAGAAAAACAACTGAGACCGTCAAAATAAGCCTGTTAGGCATTGATTTTGCTAGACAAGAATGGCGGCGAGGTTTCTGGGCACACCTCATTCCGCCGTGCTCAGCGCCGGTGGCTCTAATTCGTCAAGACGAAGAAGTATGCTCTTTATGCATCAGGCGAGTTGCAGACCTCGCTTCTGCGATTCAGGAATTTTCGGGAATACTACCTTCTCAGTTCATACTTCTGCTTCTACGCTAGGGTACGCATAACTATGAGTTAAATTTCCAGCTATCAAATAAGGTTTCGTTACTGCTCTCTTCGATTTATCATGGAGCTTGCTTCACTTGATTTTGCATTCCTTCTGAATTTTCGAGATTGAGTGTTGTTAGTCGGTTATTAAAGTTTTGGCTGAGGAAATTTCGATAGATCACAGACAATTCTCCGTCAATATCAATCACGATTATAAAGAAATTACATTTCTTATGTGGAATCAATGTTGAAGTTAAGTTTGATCTAAATTCTAATTTCCTCCGTTAGATCAGCGCGGCGAAGCAGAGTAGATGAGAGCGAGAATTACAAGCTCGAGGGGATAAGGCACTCGTTGATTAGGCAAGAAGATAGCATCATCTTTAGTCTAGTGGAGAGAGCTCACTTTTGTTACAATGCTGATACGTACAATCCCGCTGCTTTCCCCATGGACGGTTTCCAAGGCTCTCTGGTTGAGTACATGGTCAAAGAAACTGAAAACCTTCACGCAAAGGTACATTGAATGTGAATCTTTCCTGCGCAATCAGACTCGTGAATTGCATTCTAATGATTGATTCTTTGTTCAGCTGGGAAGATACAAGAGCCCCGACGAGCATGCTTTCTTCCCTGATAATTTACCCGAGCCACTGTTGCCCCCACTAGAGTTTCCAAAGGTACACTAAATTGCAGGGGAATCATCCATTGTTAGTTAGCAAAGAAGTATAATATATAAACCTGGATGTCATTGAGTAGTATAGCTAGAAAATCCAATGCCCCTGTTAAAATAGATAACCTGCAGAATCATGGATAACAATTTTTTTTTGCGAATGATCGATATGTGGCTAACAAAGAAGTAGAATAAATATTCCTGGGTGTCGTTGAGTAGTGTATCTAAAAAATCAAATGCTCCTGTTATATTAGATAACCTGCAAAACATGGATAACAAAAAGTTTTGCCAATGATCGATGTATAGCTTGCATAGAAGTAGAATATATAATCTTGGGTGCCATTTAGTAGTATAGCTAGAAATCCAATGCTCCTGTTAAATTCGATAACCTGCAGGATAATGGATAACATTTTTTTTTTGTTGCGAAAGGACATTGTATTAAAGAACTTGATAGCTAAAAGGTGCATCTGGATATTATGAAAGCTGTGGGCATCTTGTCACTAGCATCGGTGTTCAATTTTCTTAAAGATTTGGGGGTTTCTGAGACATGGATGGTTTCTAGTTTAGTGTGGAATGGCTCGTTTGCGTCTAATATGTGCATAGGATACTAAGTTCTGCTCTCTTACTGTTATATAGTTAGTTGGAGTGTTAAGAGAGAGCACTATTGAAAATCGTGCAGGTTCTTCATCCAGCTGCAGATTCGATCAATGTTAACACCCAAGTATGGAAAATGTACTTCCAGAACATCCTCCCAAGTTTAGTTAGAGATGGAAACGATGGTAATAATGCATCATCAGCGATTTCTGATACAGTTTGCTTGCAGGTACGTGTGTTGACAATTTTCTTTTTGTTGATAGATGAACTACCTGAGATTATTGCTTATTCGATTGAATTATATTGTACGCTTAAATCTTGATTTTAGAAAGAAGAATTACCTCGCACCTGATGCAGTTATCTGCTGACAGATACAAAAATATAAATGTAGTAGAGGTGGAATTCATCTCCACTTTTAGGTATGGTTTTCACTGGGATATGTGATACGGAAAAGATCGAAATAATACACAACTAATAAGAATCTTTATTTCATATAATGATTTCACTATGTAAAAAAACATTTGGGTAATAAGAAATAACATTATTGATCTTCCATGACAAAATCCAATTTATGATCAATCGATAGTTCCTTGTCCAAAAAACTTATCGAATTTATCATCTAGCAATAGGATATAAGATTTACTGAGACTTATTTACTGCTCACTGCTCGTTGCTCTATTCACAGGTCTTATCCAAGAGAATCCATTACGGCAAATTTGTTGCCGAAGCGAAATTCCAAAGTGCCTCCGAGATCTATAAACAAGCAATCAAAGCACAGGTAAGATGGCGCGCCTACATTTCTTGAAAAAACAACGTACACAGTGTCTGATAACTTTCGACTGTACGGTAGGATGCAAGTAAATTGCTGGATCTGCTGACATATCCGGCAGTGGAGGCTGTAGTCGCGAGGAGGGTGGAGATGAAAACCCGAAAGTTTGGGGAGGAGGTGAGCGCAGATGAATACGAAGGTAACAATGCGGAGCCGGTATACAAAATTAACCCGCAGTTTGTTGCTCAGATATATTTGGACTGGATAATGCCGCTAACGAAGCAGGTTCAGGTCGAGTACTTGTTACGAAGACTCGATTAAATGAAAAAGGAAATTAATCAACGGTCGTGCCTTATGCTATTTTTGTTTTGGACATAGCTCGGGAGGAATTTGAGCTGTCTATTGAGTATTGAGTAAATAAGTACTCTTTTGTATATTATAATTATAAGAAATAATAGTATTTTAATATAAAAAATATAATATATATATATATATATTTAAAACTAGCCTTAAATTTTTAACTTGAATTTGTTCTTCTAAAGTTTAATTTGATTCACTTGGGACTTAGAGTTGAAATGTTCACAGAGGCTAGAAGGCCCGGGCTTAAATAGGTGGAAATAGGTCAGGCCAGACTTTGATTAAATAAGTCAAATCTATTTCATAAAATTAAAGCTTGAGTCTGACTTATTGGCCTATTAAAATATACTATATCTAAAGCGTGCTTAGGTTTGGCCTAAGAGTCTATTTAAAAGTCTATATAATATATATTTTTTTTCAAATTTAATATTTGTAGAAAAATATATACTATTATTTATTATATATAATAAATCAGTTAAAATAAATTAATTTTTTAATTTTTATTATCATCAAATATATTTTTTATAAATTATAAATAATTAAAAACATAATATATTTATATTAGATAAAAAAATATACTATATAACTTAAGTCTATTCTATTTATTTAAAAAAAATTAAAAATATATTTTAATTTAGTTTTGTTAGTAAACAACCAAACCCGACCTTATGCAGAACAAAGTATTGGCCCTACAGGCCGCCTGGTCTTTTTGCATTCCTATGCAGAACTACTCTTGTAACACGTTTTATATTGATGGGTACAGAAAGCGTGTTCCCAGAAGTTCCCTGGTTTAAATAACGTTTTCTATATCCATGGATACAGAAAGCGTGGTTGGAAAAGATACAGAATGTAAAAGCGTGGTTTACGATATTACAGTTTAGGATAAGATACTTTTCGGCAGGTATCCCTTTTTGGCCTGTTCCATGGCGACGGCTTTCTCTGCCGTATGGCTACCGCCGGCGCACAGTAGTTTCATCGCAGTGAAAGCGCCAAAGCTGCTTCCTCCAATTTCACGGGGGAAAAAGCCGCTTCTTCGACGCAGACAAAGTGAATCACCATTTTCACCGCTTTGTTCGCGCAACCGCGCCGCTGAGGCTACGAGGGAAGATGAAGAGCAGAGCGATGAGATGTCGATAAGCATTGATGTTCTTAAACGCTTTATCGGTCTTAATTTGGGTAACTGGACTGGCTCGTTTCATGTAAGCATTGACAATTCCTTTGCTGGTTCGCGACTTTGGTTATGAATTTTGTCTAGATCGAGGCAACTCTAGCATATCCTACCGCACACTCTTTGGAACCAACGAAATGCGTGTAACATGTCATGTGAATTTATGTCAGTGCAATTTATTTGGTGTTTATCAGAAGATTGCTCTCTGTTTGAAATTTCGTTGGTCTGAGAGGCTCAATCGATTAGAGAATATTGTATTGATTTTGGATACTCTTCTTATTGCAATCTAAACGAAATTAAGTTCTGATGTGTGGATGCAGCAATTTGATGGCAACGGGAATTTGCTGCATAAGATAAGCACAAAGCTTGCTGCCAGCTCGTATGGGGAAGAAGAACTCATGAGTTTGATTCAATCGTAAGCTTTTATCTGGCTAGACATGATCTACAATGCTGCCTGTTTCCATAGCTACTGTTGTTTTTCTTATAGGGTTTTGCTTAGAAAAAACTTCTAATTAGGATCTAATGGCTGCATAAATTTCAATGCAAGATCAGCTAGGAGTAACAGTAAATACACAAACAACATAAGCACAAGAACAAGAAGAAATAATGGTGGAGATTCCCAAACTGGCGCTAAAACTTTTATATCATAAACACCAGAGAATTACAAACACTGACAGCACCCTGATATTATACACGAGACTAGCCTGTTTTTCTTGTTAAAAAGATCCCTCAATGCCTGTCCCGCAAATTCTTCCTCTGTTTATACCTAAAAATCTAATTTAAATGCAGTTTTAGTAAACTTACAACTTGAATTCAAATATTTGTATTCCACTCTTGCGGTGTATTTGGTACAAGGAATGATATTGCATATAAAAGAGAGAGAAAAGGGAATGATGTATTGTGAGTGGAACATGAGAGAATAAATTGATTAGGAGAAAATGTTGAGTCGGGAAAGAGTGGGTTTCTGTAAAGCGGGAATCCGCTGATTAATTTATAGCTAGCAAAGAACTAGAATATATATAATCCTGGGCGTCATTTAGTAATATAGCTAGAAATTCAATGCTCCTGTTAAATTAGTTAGTGAAATTTTTATTCTGAGAAAAAATACACGAATAAACACACGTAGTATTCTCAATTTTCATTTCTCTCCACTTCTACACACATGGGAGAAATGAAAGTAGGGAATAATAAGAAATGATTCATTTCTCACTTTTGAATTCTCTGTTTTAAACAAACAAGATACCCTTGTAGTCTGTACATTTGTTGCCTTCCTTGGAGGTTTTACTGGTTTTGTTACTCACAGGTTATACATAAAACAACCTCCATTTAGTGGTTTTGGGACCCCAGATGAACCGGAATGGTTTGAATACAAGATTAAAGAATCCAACATGTTCACAGTGGATAAATATCAGCAGGTGAAACTTCTTTGTCACCAGAAACCCAAGAGTTGTTTCAGCTGTATATATATAAATTTTCTTGGTAGTTAAGTTTGACATTTTAATGGATTTGGTTGAATATGTATTGACTATAGTTTGCAGATTGGATTTTTCCCCGAGGAGAAGGCGTTCGCATTGAGATATCAGACAGCTGGCATGTTGGAGATGGTTATAAGACAAGGTGTGCTGGGTGAAGATGATACTGGAGAGGAATCTCCCAGGTACTTGTTTCTTTGTTCGAATAGTAATTGGATGAATAATCCATGCTATTAAAATCTTGATGTAATTATTTTGGAGCTAAGTAGTAACATGTAACTCATTTTGGTTTCTTGTATCAATTCTACTTGATTTTGCGGAGATTGCCTTTTCAGTTTTTATGATTTAGCTTTTGTTTCAACAGAAATTTAAAGCTTCCTTCTCGACGACCTGCCATTGTTTGTGAGAACTGCCTTTATTCACTCGTGAGGGATGCAAGAATCAGAGCTTTTCATATCTTGGACCCGAAAGGCATACTAGAAATGCTACTTGTATTCCTGGAAGAAAGAGATAGCACTGTGATTAATCATCCTTCCTTCGGCAATTTTAAGGTATCTTAGCTCTAATATCTGCAGAACACTTCTCTATATGATGTATCAGGATATATTAAGGAGCCCATGTTAAAAATATCCATTGTAGGATTCAGATAGGCTCACTCCTCATTTGGGGACATGGAAGGGCCACTCTACGACGAAACGCAGTGGTGTTTATGGAGCTACAATAGCCGAAGCTGATACAATTGCTACCCTCGAAATGACACAGGATGGTCAGCTCATCCAGGTTTGGAATTCTACTCCAAGATTGTCTCCATTCGCTATATATCGGCTGTAACAACCGACATTTCCATGATTTTGAAAATGGGGCAGGACATAAAATCTAAATCAGATGGCAAGGAAACAGCAACTGTCAACTGGACAGGATCATTGTCAAACAACCTGATAACATTCGATGGAGGTTTTCAGGTGACATTGTTGCCTGGAGGCATGTACATGGGATGCCCGACCGATGTGGCGAAGAGTGTGCAGGAATTAAAGTCTTTCCACCTCGAACTCTGTTGGGCCGAATCGCCATCCAAGCGACAGAGGCTCGTTCGCACCTTCGACGCCGAAGGGCTTGCGGTTTCGTCGACATATTTTCTTGAAACAAAGGAATGATCACACTCTATGCTCTTCGATCGAATTTTAATGTCTTTGGATAAGATATCTACTATGCACACGTACGTATGTGTTTCAATTCATGTGTATTGTATGTCACATTATATATATACACACATATATATTCTTCTTGTTTCAAGATGATAACAAGAATGCGGAGCAATCAACGCCATTGACGGCCACCGAGCTTGTTTGACATGAGGCAAGAAGTTTCTCTACGTCTTATTATATATATATAAAGATATGTATATATATAAAGATGTATCTATAATATGAAATATAGGTTATCCTGGGCCCACAGGTGTCTCCTTTTCTGAGTGCCACGTGGTGCTTACTCAATCTATCTATGCAGACAGCGAGGCGGGATTTAGGTGCAGTTCCGTACTGGAGCAGGAAGTCGATTTATTTATTTCCTTACAGGAGGAATCAGTAGAACTTCTTTTGTTATTATGCCTGCCATTTCTTTCGATAGTCTTACAGAATTAGGAGTATGGGCGAAACAATGGAAGATGGGAAGCACATACCGACGGTCGAGGTGCCGCCACGTGGCTCCATGGAGTTCCTGACGGCGGGGTCGGTTTTAGGGTTCAGCCCAGGTCCGATGACGGTGGCGTCGAGGTTATTTCCAGAGCAGGGGCAGTTATCCTTCACTCAGCTCTTAGCTGGGGCTAATGGAGGTTTCTTGTTGAGTAATGATTTTGTGGGAGAAGAGGGGAGAACAGAGAGGTCGTTTGGCGTGGGGCAGAAGTTGAACAGAGAGCTGAGTTCCTCTCATGGATTGCTTAATTCCCCTGATCAGCTTTTGTCTCCAAATCAGGTAAACCGTTGTTTATATTTGCCTTTAAAGCTGCTGAATTTTGGTTTTGAGCACTGCTTAGGTTATTTAATTCAAATTTGATTCAAGCTTTTCTGAAATTTCTTAAGTATAACTCCGGCTTGGTTAGGTACTCTGATTTGAATTCATGCAATATATAAAACTATGTTGGACAAGATATGGCTTGTATGAACTGCTTTCTTGTTCAATTAATTTATATATAGAGCATTTTTAGTATGTTTAGGGAGAGTACTGCTGAAAGTACCTGATCATACCGCATATCTAATCAAAATTTTTGGTATATTAAAAGAATGTACTAATATTGTACCGAAAATTTGGTTAACCAATATATATACCGATACTCTATTGATAATTTGGTATACCGAATAGAATAGCTTGTTTAGGAGTGAGCATTAGTCGTTCCAAATAGAAAAATTCTATTTTTTTTACTGTTTGATTCATTGGTTCGATTCAATCCAAAATAGAATTTATAAATTTCAATTTCGATTTAATTATGATTTTTAATTTTGATTATCCGGAATAACCAAAATTTTAAAAATATAATAATTTTATATTAATAAATAATATATACTCCCTCCGTCCCATAAGTAAATATCCATTTGCTTTTTGCACGTAGTTTTAGAAATAGTATTATATTGGGATATAGTAGGAATAAAGTAGAAATGACTAAAATAACTTTATTAGTACGTGTGGTAAGGGCATTTGTAATAGTACAGTTATTGAAAAAAAAAGGAAATGAATACTTTGTTTTGTTATGAGATGGACTAAAATGGAAAAATTGATATTTGAGTATTAATCTATATTAATAAACCAAACCAAACTAATAAAGGAAATTTTTGTTGGTTTGGTTTTAAATCGAACTGACCTAGGTTTAGGTTTGTTCGATTTTGAAAATTCTCGGTTCGGTTTTTATTTCAATTTTTACGAACCGAAAATCAATCACAATTAAAAGTTTGGGTCTGTCGACGTATGCGCACCTCTAAGCTTGTATAGTATTGGATATAAGTTTTATACCAAAATACTGAAATTAAAAATAATAAATTTGGTATTAATATACCAAATTAAAGTATATTCTGAATATCAAAATATCAAACGGTACTCAGTATTTTAACAGTAAAACAATTGGATCAACGGTATTACAACTGGGAGGGGTTGACTTCTTTTGTATATCCAGAGACAAATACTTTTGTTTTAAATAATAATTGGAACGTCGTGTGAGAACAAAAAAAGCTGAAGAGATGAAAGAGCTTGCAGGTTTGTGGTTTATATTCTAGCCCGAAATGAAATAAAGAGACAGGTAATGGATCTAGTGTCGATCTCGGTTGTCTATGGTTGGAATCATAGCTTTTCTTACATCGGTTGCATACTGTATATGGAGCATATGTGATCGATGTGTACGACATTTATGCACACTCGTTTCTAACATATTTATGACAGATTGGTATGCCCACAAGCTGCTTATCCTATTTCCTTCTTTAACATACTGCAGAGCGCTTTCGGGATGTCCCACCAGCAGGCCCTCGCACACGTTACAGCACAGGCGGCATTGTCTCAATCCTCCACTTGGAACCAGGCAGAATTTCAGCGCACATCTCTTACAAATGCTGTGGAAACATCGACAAACCTCTTGTCCTCTTTGCCGGAAGCAAGTGATAGACAAATGTTGTCTAGTGTTTCGGGTGATTTACCAGCTAGTGATGGCTACAAGTGGAGAAAATATGGGCAGAAGCAAGTGAAGGAATGTCCTCGAAGCTACTATAAATGCAGTCATCTCAACTGTTCTGTTAAGAAGAAAGTCGAGCAATCTTTGGATGGTCGTATATTTGAGATCGCGTATAATGGACAGCACAACCACGACCCTCCTCAGCCTAATAAAAGAGTAAAAGATGATCATGCGCTGAATCCCAACATGAAGTCTGTTATTACCAATCAAGATTCTGTACCCGAGAATGATATTGTCGAAGATATTCTAACTACAGTGGATGAAGAAGATGCTGATGAACCATCCGCGAAGAGAAGGTAGAATAAATCTCTCTTTGTTCTTGTTTTATTGTCTCTCTCGATTTATTTGATCGCATTAAACATGTCGCAACGAATGTGAAGGAATGTTCGGGCATCCGCTCAACCGGCTTCCGTTAAAACTGTTGCGGATTCGAAGATTGTGTTGCAGACTAGGAGCGAAGTGGATCTTCTTGATGACGGATACAGATGGAGGAAATACGGGCAGAAAGTAGTCAAGGGAAATCCCCATCCAAGGTGCGATTGTTCGTTTAGATCCTTACTATTGTATGCTCGATTGTTCGTTAAGATTAAGATGATTAAATAGTTTAATTAAAATAAAAAAATTATATACTCTTTCTGTCCCATTGAAAGGATGTCATTTTCCGTCACAAAATAAGGTTATCATTTCCTAATTTAGTAATTGTACTACCTACTTAACGTAATAAATACCTTTCCAACTTACATTATATTACACAAATGTCATTATTTTTATATTACACAATACTAATAGGGGTATTTTTGTCTTTTTCATTACAACCCATTATAATACTAATATTAAAAAATCTACGTGCCAAAAGTAAAAGTAAACGGCAACCTTGCACCGGGACGGAGGGAGTATTATGATTTTTAAAATATAATTGGAGTATATAATTATATTTCCAAAAGAAAAAGAACAAATTACGTGGGACAGACGAAAATAAAAATATGGGACAAATTAAGTGGGACAGGAGCAATATACTCTTTGACTTTTGCAAGCATATTTAGGTATTTTTTTTTTTTTTTCGCTTTCTGACATTAATGGTGTTGAAATAATAATAACAAAAAATAGAAGTATTTTGGTATTTAGTTTGAAGATATTTTTATTTTAAAAAGAAAAAAGATATATTTGACTAGGACGAAAGAAGTATTTATTTTACTTGATTAAAGATAGAATATTATA
The DNA here is from genome assembly GCF_009805555.1 of Andrographis paniculata. Classification (NCBI taxonomy): domain Eukaryota; kingdom Viridiplantae; phylum Streptophyta; class Magnoliopsida; order Lamiales; family Acanthaceae; genus Andrographis; species Andrographis paniculata. The sequence continues at coordinate 5,489,785 of NW_026137624.1, forward strand.
ATGTGTTATTATTTTGGGCTTTAATCAATGTCAGAGTTTAGTCGATAATCAAAGTAAATAATTAATTAGATTTGAGAAAATAATATTATTCCTAATCGCCTTAAGTTCATAAGGGTCTATTGATTTTATATATCTTATGTAGTAAGTTCAAGGATGTTGTATAGGTTATTATCCTGTGCTGTCAGTTTATGAGCTGTAATTATATTATATTAGCATAAATATATTGTTGTTGTATGTCAATATTTGAAGTTTTGTCCGTATCATATCGAATAATTTTATCAATCCTTGGCGCAGGAGTTACTACAAGTGTACAACAACGGGCTGTAAAGTTCGAAAGCACGTCGAGAGGGCATCATCAGATCCGAAAGCCGTCATTACCACGTACGAAGGCAAGCATAACCATGAACTCCCGCCAGGAAGATTTGTCGGCGCTTCGCAGCAAAAGAGGAAGAGTTGTTCAGGAAATAGAGATCGAGACTGTGAAAACAAAGAACAAACGATGATGAATCTACAGCTTAAAGAACAGATTTTAGCATGATGCAATATATATATATATATAGAGAGAGAGAGAGAGAGAGAGAGTGATACGTAGTCTCATGGTTTATCACGTGCTTAAGTTGGATTATAAGAATGTTGTTTTGTGTTGTGCATGCTCTGAACAACACATCACCGTGCGAACATTACATGATGTCATTTGACAGGAGATAGGATTACTACATGCTTATACACAGTGCATGTTGATATAATATAAATATATCATATGAATAAAAATTATATGTTATAGTCTCAACAATATATCGTGTGTTGTTTAACAGTACATAATATTATTACAAACAACATATTGCTTATGTTAGTATAATATAAATATAATATATACAAATATAATACATGAATTAGCACAAATTATAGTTTTATACTCCCTCTGTCCCAGATACCATGTCCACGTTGCCGTTTCTGTCTGTTCCACGTACCATGTCACTTTTCTTTTTTGAAAATGATTACACACTTTAATCTCATTTTAAATTTTTTAATTTTATTTTTTTTAATTTTAATTAAACTAATTAGTTATCTTAATTTTAATTTATAATTATTTATATTATAGGATAATTATTTTTACTAATATATTTTTAATTATCTACTGATTACACCTCTCTTCCTAAAATACTGTGTCTACGGAGAGACGATATTTGGAATGGAGGGAGTACAACACACACAATGTAATGAGTTGAGTTGAAAAATCAGGGTTCAAATAAATACCTTAACCATCCCATTTGTCACCTTGCTTTTCACACCAAATTGTATGTTTTTTTATCCTCTAAATTTTGGATTTTTTTTAAAAAAAAATATATATTTACAGTAAATACTTTTTACATGTTATTTAATTTATATTTTTTAATATTATATTTATTTACAAATGTATTATGAGTATTTATAAATTTAATTTGTCAATTTTCTTTCTTCCATCCTAGTAATTTTATTTGTATATTTTTCATTTCAAAAGATTACAAATTTTAATAAAAATGTGTAATAGTTAATTTTTTACTTTTTTATAATGAAAAATAATATGTTTTTTTACTATCTATTGATTAGATAAGATATTAATCTAAACTTATAAACTCGACAAAAGCGAATCAAACTAAAATTAACAATAAAAAGTAAAACACATTATTACTCCACAATCCCATCGCTTACAACAAGAAATCCTTCTTACTCCTCAGGCGATCCAGGACCACACTACCAGAGCCAATCCCAATTAATCCCCACTAAAAAACCCATCAGGACCCAAACTCCATGCCCCTCCTACAAACCTAACCTAAAAACATAAAAAACAAAACAAAAGAAGAGAATGGCGCGAGCAGAGAGAGCAACGGGCAATCAGAAAAGAATGGCTTCCCTCCGTCTCATGTCCGCGCACATCTCTCCCACCCACCCGATTCTGCAAACCACATGGCGATCGCGCATTCCTCCCTCCCCTGGGTAAAAAGCTCCGCCCTCCCCATCACCTCCCCCCCTCCACACCATTTCTTCCCAATTCCACCCGCCGCCGGGGCTGATGTTGTAGGGGGCGCTGCGCTGTGCGGTGGCGGTGCTCAGCTCATCCCTACCCCCTCCAGCATCCGTCGATTAGGGTTTTGGTGGTCAGGCCATGGGTTGTATCAGCTCCAAAAATGCCAGGCCTGATTCCCCAGACCTATACGGCGTCGTTTCCACCTCCAAAGCCAAGCGGATTCCCCTCTCCTTTTCCTACTCTTCCTTCCTACCCGCCCAATCGCCGCTGGAGAAGATCACCGAGGAGGAGGATGAGGAGAAACATGTAATTTCCTTGAATTCGGGGCATTCGGGAAATTTGAAATCCCTAAGGAGAGGATCCTCCCGTAGAAGGGCTGGCTTTAGCTTTAAGCTTGGGAGATTGACTGAGGGCGAGCTTGTCGCCGCCGGCTGGCCTGCTTGGCTCTCCTCCGTCGCCGGAGAAGCCATTGACGGATGGTTGCCTTTGAGAGCAGATTTGTTCGAACGATTAGATAAGGTTGGATAACGGTCCTTCTGTTTTATGCTCGCAAGGTGTTCGATGAAATGTCTCTGAGAATTTTTACTTCTTATTTTTGTAATGTAGATCGGACAAGGTACATACAGCGATGTTTACCGCGCCCGCGAGCTGGAAACGGGTCGATTCGTCGCTGTTAAGAAGGTTCGGTTCGATAATTTCCACCCGGAGAGCGTTCGATTCATGGCTCGTGAAATCACGATCCTTCGCAGGCTTAACCATCCCAATGTCATGAAGCTTGAAGGAATAATCACTTCCCGATTTTCGAGTCATATATATCTCGTCTTCGAGTACATGGAACACGACCTTGCCGGGCTGCTGGCTTCTCCGAACATCAGATTCACCGAGGCGCAGGTTTTGTTGTCCATCCGAATTTTAGAATTGTCGAATGAAATGAAATCATTTTCACTGTCGCTTTTGGATTTGAACTTTTTGCAGATAAAATGCTATATGAGACAGATATTGAGCGGAGTCGAACACTGCCACTCGCGCGGCGTAGTGCATAGAGACATTAAGACATCGAACATCTTAGTCAACAACGAAGGGATTCTGAAAATTGGGGATTTTGGGCTTGCAAATTTCATGAGGCCTAAGAACAAGCAGCCAATGACTAGCCGTGTGGTGACGCTGTGGTACCGCCCGCCTGAGCTTCTCTTGGGGGCGACCGAGTACGGCGAGGCCGTCGATCTGTGGAGCGTGGGATGTGTCTTTGCCGAGCTTTTTATCGGAAGGCCAATCCTCAAAGGCAGAACTGAGGTTCGAACATTCGTTACAGTCGATTTTGTTTGAATTCGTGATCTGTTTCGTAATAATTGCGCGATTTATGGATTTGGGAATGTTCAATCGATGCAGGTTGAACAGCTGCATAAAATCTTTCGACTCTGCGGATCCCCGCCCGACGAGTACTGGAAAAAATCGAAACTTCCTCTGGCTAATATGTTCAAGCCGCAGTATCCGTACGAAAGCACGCTTCGCGAAAGATGTAAAGAGCTTCCGAAAAGCGCCGTTAGCCTGTTGGAAACTTTCCTCTCTTTCGAGCCTTACAAGCGCGGCTCAGCTTCGTCGGCACTTAATTTTAAGGTCGGGATTGCTTTAAATCGAATTTTTAATTTTGTTTCGTCGCAATAGCGTCGTCGTCGTCATATCGTTACTTTGATGTTTTTGTCATCAGTATTTCCACACAAAACCATATGCTTGTGATCCTGCAAGTTTGCCGCAGTACGCTCCGAGCAAAGAGTTTGACGCCAAACTTCGGGATGACTTAAGAAGGTTTGGCGAGATATATATATCTGTATCTATATATATATTACATGTATCGACGCGGTTAATCGAGGTTGTCCTAACTCCAGGAGACGATCGGGGCACACGGCGCAGCCACACGGAGGTACAAGAAGCTCGAGAAGAGTCCAGAAGCCACTGCAAGAATCGACAGACGCATCCAAAGTCATTCCGGCCGAGGTTCTTTTCCTGTTTCGTCTCCGGACAAGTTTCGTTTTCGGTGTCTGAACCGTTAAAATGCGACAGGTTGGCGACGGTAATAATAAGAGGAGCCAAGGCGAAAGTTCCAACGTGTATTCCAAGAGGAGAATGGCATCGACGACAACGTCGCAGGGATCGAACATGTCAAATTCTTACACAGGTCAAAAGGCGACCGCGTCGTCGTCATCCTCTTCGAAGAGCCGGCATTACATTCCCTTAGAACAACCACCGAAGCTATTGCAGGCGGATGACATCGCAGCAGTAGACATGGATGATCTAGAAAACAACGATTCCTCAGACAGGACATGCACGACAACGACGACGAACAAGGATGCCAAGCCGGATATCGGCGATTCCTCCAATCTTTACGCGCCTCATGAGCCGTACATGGTAAGAAAACTCACTCTAATTACAATGCTCGATCGAATACATGTGCGATTAAATTAAACTTAACTCGTATTTTACTCGCTTTTCATTATTTCGACGTGTGACTTTCATTTGTGAAGGCTTTTGTTTCGACGCTTGTTATAGGATGCCGATAACAAGAAGAAGAAATCCCAGGTCGCATTCTCAGGACCGGTGATATATCATTACGAAGAAGTTTCTTACAACGACAAAGACCATCCGGTCCAACAAGTTCGCCAAAGATCGCGATTCTACCAAGGTAAGAAAAAATCTTCTAACAATAAATATATATATATATATACATACATATGCTCAAGTCACCGTCGTGCTGATTTGACCAAATTGACATACTAACTTGAAGCAGTTAATATTTCATCACAAGACTGTTATAAATAAACATGTGCTATAATTGAGTTATCGTGCTGAAATCAAAATATATTGTATTACATAAAATTATATAACGTATTATTGATTATACGCTACTTTTTTACGTATATGTGCTGATTGGGTTAATCAACATAGTAACTAAAGCGATATTTATAATCTTTCCTTCTGCAATCTTTATATTACTATGTTATTTTACTATTTATCAATTATACTTCAACTCATTTTTATGGGCGCGGATCTCATGCTTTTCCGGTCAAATCATATGCCACAAAGGTAAATAACATATATTTCTACATAATACAAAAGTATGTTGTGTTATCATATATTGCGATATATATAATATATGATGTTTACTTGTATGATATATGTTGATCCGATCAAATCAGCATCATATTGATGTGACCAGATCAGCATGGGCTCCGTGTCCCATTTTTATCGAAACAATCTTACAAATTATCTTATTTTACAATTTTATCAATTGTACTTCAAAGTCCTTTTTTTTTTTTTTTTTTTTTTATCTATATACCTAGACAAGTATATAATCGACATAGGGAGTATATATATTTATCGAACACATTTAAATTCTTTGTCGCACTCTCTGCAGATTCATGATCGAGCTAGATGGATCCAAAAATCGTGCGCCGAATGGTGTGAATAGACGCTCGGAGAGAAGAAGGATCGGATCGATATCGATCGATCAGTAAATATATTTTGATTGTAGATGTGATCCTCTTTCCCTTTCGATCCGAGGAATATATATATGCATGTCTAAAAACCAAATTGTTGGTACATTCTGTGTCTTGTTGTTTTTATTCTTTCTTTTTTCTTTTTTTTTTTTTCTCTGGATTAATTCCGACCTGAATCCTCTGCGTATATATATATGTGTGTATGAATTATGTATGTCTTTATGTCTCTTTTGATCGTTGTTGGTGTAGTGGTCAGTTTTCGTGTTTGATTATGAGTTTCTTTGGTGAATCAAATTATTTGTTCATGATTGAGTTTGTTTGGTTTGTGTTTTCCACTCAAAAACATTAGGAATGATTCATTTAATTTGTGTTTTAATATAAATATATAATTAAAAGAAATTTATAATATATATTTAAATGTTCTAAAAATTATATTTGAATTAGATATTATTTTATAAAGAATAATATTTTATATAATATAAATAAATAAATAAAAATTTAATTTATTTGTCTATTAAAAAAAATAATAAAAAAATGTGAATTATCATATTACATATTATATATAAAATAAAAAAAATAAAAATAGAAGTATATGACCTCACAGTTTGAATCCACGGAATCCACTCCACACCCCTTGTTCATAACGAAAACTCATATATTATTATTTCCTTCTATCGCCGTAAAGGGTAACATTTATATTTTATGTTATTGTATTTAATTTTTTTATATAAATTTCCTTCGTAAGACATGAGTGGAAGTATTTTTGCAATTTTTTCTTTATACTACATTTTGATATAATAATTAAGATTCAAAGATCACGACAAAAAGTAAATGAAACTTTAAAATCGGAGGAAGTTACTATTTTATATTAATGTACTAATCTTGTCATTTTAAGTTGCTTTAACTCAATTATTTATTTTTTAATTTAATAAATATGGTGCCTATAAGCAGGTTGATTCTGACTTTTATTCAAATATATTTATTTATTTAAAAAATAAATAAAAATATTTAAAAAATACAAGTGATTACTTAGAAAAAAAAAAGAAAATATTTGAAAAAAAATATTCTCTTCGTTTTTTATTTTTCGTTCGTCTCAAAACAAAGTTATCATTTTCTAATTTAATAATTGTACTACCTACTTTAACATAATAAATACCCTTCCAACTTACACTGTATTACACAAATGTCATTACTTTTATATTACGCAATACTAATATGGATATTTTTGTTAATTTACGTACAAAAAGCAAACGTCACCCTTGTTCCGGGACGGAGGGAGTATTTGATTTAATATTATTCACGTATTTCTATTTTAGAGTTTGTTTGATCATAATTTAAAATTAATCTAAAATAAAATTTTGATTTATATTTTTATTTAAATAGTATTTTGATATAATAATTTATAACAAATTAATATATTTTATTAAAAATTATACCAAGTTAATAATATTGGTTTCGATTTAAAATCACAAAATAACAGATTCTTATTTTACAAAATAGTATTGGGAGACTACTAGTACTATATATTTTGAAAATATGTAAGTTAGAAGGGGGGAATAAAAAGTAACTTTTCTTTCAAAATTACTCTTAAGGTTTGTGTATTTTCGTCATCTCCCTACAGCAGGAATTGGTATTAGTTAGCTAGCCTTTGCAATTCCTTTATGCTACCGCACCGTGATTCGTATCGTGACGACGCTATCGCCCAATACTCAACAATTAGGGGCTGTCGTACAACTTCTCTAGATACAGGTCGGCAGCCGCTCCAGCCCCGTCCTCTGATGCTCCGCCACGCTCGCATTGTGCTCCTAGTCCTAGAATAATCTTGATCTTACCTCGGACGATGAGGCCCACCCTTAGACAATCCTTTTGCTCATTTCGTTGGACACCGATATCGTGAGTTTGACCAAAATCGCCGATGGGAGGAAAGCTTCAAATTGGATATGCCAGAATTTCACGGCACGCTACACCCGTATGATTTTCTCAATTGGTTGCATTACATAGAAGATGTGCTAGATTTCAAATCAGTCCCACAGGACCGCCGTGTGGCTCTCGTTGCCACCGGCCTTTGCGGCCACGCTGCATTTTAGTGGTCCAAGTTTAAGACCACCCGTCAACGCCGCGGAAAATCTCTTGTTACCTCTTGAGAGAAATTCGTCAAATATTTGAAACCAGAATTCTTACCTTTCAATTACAGACGTCGTCTCCTCTATCAATGCTTACAAAATTTTGAAGCAAGGCCCCCGATCAGTTGACGAATATAGAGGGGTGTTTTATCAACTCATTTCCCGATCGAATTTATTTGAACCAGAGGAACAACAAAGTTCTCGGTATATAAGGGGTTTACGCATCGTATTTCAAGATGCACTCAACCTTCTCTCCCCTCCTCGATCTCTGAAGCGCACCAGCGTGCGGCGGGCCATAGAGCGGCAAATGCTTTGTGGAGCCAACACCCCATTCACACCGACATCCACCACACCCCGTCCATCTCTACCATGCGAGAAAACCGTTGCGCGCGTGCAGGCACTTGCCCAGCTCATCGCCCTTCCCCGAAGGTAGCCACCGATGACGACCTCTCGAGACCCATGTTTCTCTTGCGGAGAATATGGGCATCGACTTTCTCAATGTCCTAAGAAACAACATTCAGGATTTTTTGCTGAAAATTTTGGCGCAAAGTGGACATCTTACCTTCAGCAATTTACATTTGTTGTTCGTCATCATGCCGGAACGGACAACAAGGCGGTGGATGCCCTTACCCAATGTTCTTCCACAAATAATATTCAAGATAAGGCGGACGAATTAATACAAAAATGTTGTAGTATTGTTTTTTTATTTTTTTTTTCTTTTCAAATGATATTTTACTAATAAAATTTTAACGAGGTACATTATTTATATAAAAGTATTCAAGGAGAAGCTTTGTACATATAGCGTATATGAAGATACTACATGGTAATTATGTATGCTTTCATATTCCTTCCAGATTCAAGTATTTGTATGTATTTATATCTCGCATACATATAATATAATATATATATATAGATACGTTAATGCACACATTATATATATCTCGTATACATATAAGATATATAATGGCTCTGTCCTACTTAAATTGTCTCATTTTGCTTAGGTATAAAATTTTAAGTATTATGTAATTAATAAGTAATTAAAAAGTGTATTAGTAAAAATAATTACAAGAATAATTATATATTAAGATTAAGATGATTAAATAGTTTAATTAAAATAAAAAATTATAAATTAAGAATTTTAAAATGTAATTAAAGTGTATAATTATATTTTTTTAAAAAAAATTATGTAAATCAAACGAAGATAGAAAAAGTGGAAAAAATAAGTGAGACGAAGAAAATATTATATACAATACATAAAATACTAATTAGCCGTAAAAATAAGTAATATTTCAATCAACTAATCCAATTAATAATATTACAACAGTTTTTGTTTTTTTTTTTAAATATATATATATATAAACTAAAATTTATTCGATTGTATATTTTTAAAAATTAATTTATAAAAATAGATAAATAAAAATATTAATTTGATATTTATTATATAAAAAAATTAAATAAAAGAATTTTATTTTATTTTATTTATTTTTGGCCATGTCCCATTAAAACTTAGGTTATCTCCAACCCACTGCAATGCATTGCAGTGGATTGTACAAAAAATGGGGGGAGGGGTTCCAACCTTACCCCAAATCCCTCCCATTTTTGCAGATATTTGGAGTAATACTGTGGAGTGGAGTTTTTGTGGTATTTTTTATATTTTTGGTATATTTTTGTTGTACTGTGTAATTTTAATTTTTTAGTAAAAGATATATAATTGTATATTTTAAAAAGTTGTATGTAATTTTATTTTTTTTTGAAAAATAATGTATAATTTTATTTTTTAAAAGTGATATAATTTTAATTTTTGGAAAGTAATACTCCCTCCGTCCGCTTACAAAGTTTACATGTTTCTATTTTGGACGTCCAATTACAAAGTTTACATTTCATTAAATACCCTACTTTTTTTTTCACAAATACCCTTACTTTACATCACATCATTACTTTTACACAAAAAAGTAAGAGCAAAAATGTCATTACAATACTTTTAACTATTCACTATAATTAAAATACTATTATTTCTTAAACATCGCGTCAAAAGTAAATGTAATCATTGTAAATGGACGGAGGGAGTATATAATTTTATTTTTTAAATTGATATATAATTTTACTGTTTGAAAAGTGATATAATTTTTATATTTTAAAAGTGATATGTAATTTTATTTTTTTGTAATAAATTTTTATGAAATAATAATATTACGTTATCTTTGTTTAATTATTATATTATATTTGTCTTGATAGCATTTAATTATTTATTTAAAATTATTTTATTTGTAATAGTTATTAATTATAAATATTAATTTTAATATATGTAATTTTTAAAAAATATAAATTATATGTGTATTGATCTAATGTAAAAATAAATTAAAGTTGGGGTGTAATTTATAAATATGAAAAGTTATATAAAATAATATAAAAGAGGAATATATAGGAAATATATTTTTTAAGTAAAAATTAGAGTTTATGATTGGAGTAAAATTAGCGTAGATCAACTGTGTTTTTACTGTAATAACGGCAGAAATAGAGTAGAGGATTGGAGATACCTCAGTATCGCTCTAGCAAAAAGGTAGGATTAAAATTTATTTACTACAAGTAGAAGCTGTCACTGTAAGTCTGTAACTGTAACTGTAACGGTAACCATTACATAACTCCACAATTCACAACTAACAATGGCCTTAAAGATTCATTGAGGCCAAACTTATCTTCTTCTTTCTTCAACAATTATCAAAAAACACTCATCTTTTTCAGACAAACAAAAACAAAAACAAAAACAAATCTCTACATACAGAAGATAAGAAAAGAGAGAAAGAATTCTTACACAACAATAATATCCATATCTCTATACAACTTAACCTCTTTTTACTCTTAGTCCTGATCGAGCCTCACAATTCTTGGGATCTGACCATGGTTAACGAAATCGATCTTGTTCAGCCTCAGACACCCCAGCACGTTCTCCGGCAGCTCCTCCGGCTTCTGCGCCTGTTTTCCGGCAAGTTTCGATAAAGAAAATAATAAAAAATGTTGTCGTAAGAAAGTTCGAAGAAGAACGTGTAAGAACGAACCTGAATCGTCAGTCCGAGGTCAAGAATGCCGTTGCCTAGGCGCTCCCGGAATGCGTCCAGTCCTTTTCGTGCAATGTAGCTAAACCGATGAATGTCGAGGTCAATCTCTAAGTAATTTGATCCCTGATGAAGATGACGAAAAAAAAGATTCAGACAACATGTTTTATGTTCGAGTCGCTTGTAATAAGAAGTAAAAAAGACAGCTCGCCTTGTAAAAGTTGTGCTGAGGGCGCGAAAGAACCGGCTTCTCGTTGTACGCGACGACTAGTTTCCTCTCCGTCGCAGTCGAGACGAGGTCTTCGGGGTTAACGACCCCGACCATGATTTTTAGCCTTTCCCGGAATGGAATGACGGATTCTTTCGTGAACCCTTTAACGGTCTCCATTTCGTCGTTGATCAATTTCTACGTCGCAAAAAATTCATCGTAACTAAATTTAAATAAACAATCTAAAGAAATCTTCGATCTTGATCGAAAAATAAACGGAGATTATTGTTACCTCGACGCATTCTTGGAAATGCAACGACACCTCGCTCTCGTAATTCTCGTTGCGTTTGAAATAGAGCACGAGGCTCAATCCCTCGCCGTCTCCATCCCCATGAAACATCGGAGGCGCATACGTAGGCAACTGTCAGACAAAAAAATCGTCGCAACGATCACGATAAAGACTACAACTTTATAAACATCACATCAAATACTAACGTTTTACTATTTTCGGATTTTATCAAAACTCCAAAAATCTCTGTCTAAACGAAACCTACGTTCATATTGAAATACCATTTTCGTTACTTTTTACCTGAATGTTTACGATTAGCAGCGCGGGGATTTTCCCGTCGGCTTTCATCGGCGGGAGCTCAAGGTGTTGTGCGATATGGTTGATTTTTCTCGGGCACGCGAATAAATCGACGCCGATGGGAATGTAGGGAGAGACGTTCGACGCAGGACACTTCCTCTTATCTCTGCGATTCGAAATCGTTAGGCGAAAACAAGGTATGGCTCGAGAACGATTTATAATCGATAGAACGGGAAAACAGCATTGTACTTGAAATAGCTTTCTCCGCGGAGCTTGAAAGTTTCAGGCTCGATCGGTGACCAAGTTGCCGGCGTCGGCTTCCCCTCAGTCGAACACGGAATCAGTAGGCCAGCTCGGGGACGATAAAGATACTTTGTCGACAAACCTGGATACACCAAGATGAGTATTATCGATCGCTGTTGCCTAACGTCTCGAATAATTAGAAAGATGGATATATAACTCACGAATATCATTGATTTCTTCATCGACAGATTTCCGCGTGATTGAGAGTCGAATAACCGTCGACGTCACCTTTTGCGACTGTTGCGTCGTCGTCGTCGTCGTAGAGTGGATCCTCTCGTTGAAACTCACGGAGGGAACTAATCGTGGTAAGACTGTCTTCAATAAATCCTCGGAGGTCTTGTCATTGACGCCAAAATATGCCTTCTCGAGGTTCTTGTCTACCTTGACCAATTCGTCGTTTTTCAGTAATGCGGGAAGCTCGTTCCTTTGGGAATCTACCGTTCGAAACTTGTTGGGATCCTTGGCTCCGTCTTCGATCAAATTTTTTTCGCTGCATTCTAGGAAGTTGCCATCCGACGCAGCGACGAAATCTGTATAATTAGCGATGTAATTGGCAGATCATCAGATTAATCGAAGAAAAGTAACCAAATTAGGCAGATTGCTTACCTCCTTCGACGCTATCAAAATCATCGTCGGAGTCGGACTCCAGCATGCTGACTGTGTCGAACCACGAATCTTCCTGGTAAAGTCCTGTAAGAACATGAAATTTCTCTCGTTATCATCTTCGAGAAATGATAGAAATATTTACACTTGTATGTATGTATGTATACCTTTGGCGTCGATTTGGCTATGGTGAAACTGGAGCTGTGTAATTTGGTACGTCGAATTAGAGGCTGATTTGCTGCAGGTTGTGGTTGTGTGAACGAATTCGCTGACGGCAATATCAGTCACACGGGCTCCAGCTTCGCTGTTCTTCTTCCTGCTCCCGTGCTTTTTTGAGTGTCCTCGACTCCTCTTCACCTTCCTGTTCTTCGGTGGCTTGAACGCGACCCCTGGGGTCGACACACAAGCTCCCATTGTTGTTCTGATTCTCAGCAATGTGCACTGCTCGGTTCGCAGAAGTACATGAACCTTGAAAATGGCATAATAACAACGATAATGTAAACCATTAAAATGAAATTCGATAAAGCTCCAAGATATGAGTTTCTTCGAACAATTGTTCTTACAGTAACACGCCTTAGTTTCGGAAAAATCAAGAATCCTTTCAGAATATTGACACTTTAGGGATTCGGTAACCCCCGGAAGCTCCACTCCCCCCAAAGAACTGCAAAGAGACGAATTTCGATTACAGAATCAAAACAATTTACAAATGTAGGCACAGATTCATGATCCAAACTTGTTTTCCACAACTTTTGTAATAGCCACAGCAAGTTCTGATCCGAGAAAAGGTCCGAAAGCTTTGAAAACCTCACTCGAAAATATTATATTGTTGATATAACTACAAGATTGTGGAAAACAAGAAGATGATCCATATTGACGTCGATTAAATATGCATTACAAGACAAACAAAAAAAACATATTGTCATTATCAAGAACATATAAAATTCAAAAAACAGAGGAAGGGAAGATATAAAACCCCCAATTTACATCAGAATAATTGCCCTAAAGAAATCAACAATGGCAGATAGTACAGCAATTTCATCTATGGAAACATACAAAACCCCCAAATTAACCTCAGAATAATTGCTCTAAACAATTCAACAATGGCAGATCAAGCAGATGTACAGCAATTTCATCTATGGAAGCATAAACAATTGAAAATTAGCTACGACGCGCATTCCTAGAAAATCGATAAGAAAACAAAGGCGTGACCACAGATTCAATGTACATTCATGTTCATATCCACGTCGCATGAAAGAAGGTACCCGAAAAGAGGACTTTTCTGGGAGAAGTGGGGCCAACAATGGCGGATCCAAAGTGTGATTCCTAACCGAGATTGTTCTTCGTTTCTTTCAGCAAACAAACAGAGGAGATGAAAAAAAAAATTAACAATAATAATAATTGGAAAACAAAGCAAAGATGCAATGTTCTTTGCTCTGTTAAATTGGCGCGATTCGCCTTCTTTGTCGATGCTATAACAAGCAGTGGATCGTCTTCTCTTCTTATGTGGATTTTGTTGAACGAACCCTAAGAACCCTACATATTTGGGCATTGCATTTCCCTCCATTTTTGAGCTTGCCGTTGATTGCTGTCTGATTTGGGATTCTCCTATTCGCTGTGCTTCCACCATCGTCCACATTCCGAAATCGCTGCTCCTTGCGGATTTCTAACCGCAAATTTAACAGGCGATTGAAATGAATTCGCCAACAACGAAAAATGACGCGAATATCACGAAAAAAAGAAAGAAAAGAAATTCCACCACTTCTGTTCATCCTACTTTAAAGATAAACTTAATTATGAACACGGCCGTGTTAGACAATTTGAACTTTTGTGAAAAATTGATTCAAATTAAATTGAATTGTTCTGAATTCCAGTTATAAAATCGAACCAAATCAAATAAAAAATTAAATTGCAATATATTAAAATTTTTGATTATATATATAAAATTAGTGTGTTTGTTTGGAATTTTTTTGAATTTTTGTCTAACTTTTTTTTCAAAAATATTAAATTAAATATTATTGTTTATTTATATCATATTTAAAAATTTATGTTGATATTAAAAATATCAAATAAATAAGAAAAACATACAAATTCATTAAGAAGTAAATAAAAACCAAACACATTGGGAAATTATCCTAACACTTAAATAATTACAATTAATTATTAAAAATCAAAATCCAAAGAAAACTCATAGTATGACGCGTGTATACAAATCTATTATAAAATATTTCAGATTTTGGATTTATCCATATTTGTTCAGTGAAATTATTTTAAAAATATTCTTTTTACGTAAAATACTCACTCCCTTCGTAAACAAGTATCCATTTGTTTTTTACACGTAATTTTAAAAATATTAGTATTATATTGAGATATAGTAGGAATAAAGTAAAAATGACTAAAATAACTTTATTAATATGTGTGATATAAAGTTAATGGCATTTGTGTAATATATTGTAAATTGTAAGGATATTTGTAATGTTAGATAGATAGTACAATTATTAAAAAAAGAAATGGAACTTTGTTATGGGACGGACTAAAATAAAAAAATGGATATTTTGTTATGGGACGGAAGAAGTATTGAAAATTACATAAAAATAATACTATAAAAATAATCTAATATACATATATATATATATATATTTAGAGGGTGTTCTAAAAATAGCTTTTTGAATAGTTTTTAGTTTATTGAACAGCTTTTAATTATTTGACAGATTAAAAAACTAATTTAGGTATTTAGTAAATTAGCGTTTTGGACCCAAAAAGCTAATTTTTGAGAAGCTAACTTACCGAGCGTTTTGAAATAGTTTTTTCCGTAAAATTTTTTTTATTCTTTATATACCTTTAAAAATTTATTATGCATTTTACACAAATAAATATATTTTGATTATTTATTAATTATATTAGAATATTTTATTATATTATAGTTTTACTTTTATAAATTTTAAATAATTAATTTTTATATATAAATTATTTTAATTATAAAATATATAAATTTAATAAAATCAACATAAAATAAAAAATATTAATATTAATAATTTATTTTTATATTAAAATTATATTATATAAATTTTATACTAAAAATAAATTAAATAAATTAAATTATTGAAAATTATAAATATAATGAATTAATCGATAACTAATATAATAAATATATATACGAAAAATTTATTATTTTATATTTTACATTATTTTTAATAAAAAAAAACTATTTATATATTTCAATAAAAATATATTATTTTTAAATTTAACTATAATAAAAATAAATACTTTTATAACACTTTTACAAATTTGAATAACAAATAACAAAAAAATTCAAATATTCTAAATTCAAAAGAACATAATTGAATATATTAGAAACAAAAATAAAATAGAAATGTCATCAATTGTCATTTTACTTATAAACAACTAATATCAAACCGTTGTTTTACCAAATATTTTAATACAAACAGCTAATCAAATCAGCTAATTGAATCGGCTAACACCTATCAGCTAATTGCCAAATATAAGCCCTTTGCATTGATTTTGGTCTGCCACGTGGCATGTCATGAGCTTTTCTTTTTTTCTTTAAATTTCTATTTATGGTGGGTCCCACCACTTATATAATAATAAAGTATAAATATGAAAAGAAAGGGCGGATGGCGACTCAATAATAATAATATCATATTTATCTGTGTATTTACTTTTTATATAAAAAATTTAAAAATATTAATATTATATTAAGAGGTAATAGAAATAAATGCAAAAAAATTAAATTATTCTTCAATATTATATAATATAAAATGAATGATTTTCATCTTTCTAATAGATTACAGAGGTTGCATTTTGTTTTTTTTAAAAGAAATTTATGAGTAGATCCTCAAATTAAATTTATAATTTTTTTATTATATAATAATAATATTTTACAAATTCCTGTGGATAGTATATTTTCTAAAGTAAAATAGAAATAAATGCAAAAAAATTAAATTATTCTTCAATATTATATAATATAAAATGAATGATTTTCATCTTTCTAATAGATTACAGAGGTTGCATTTTGTTTTTTTTAAAAGAAATTTATGAGTAGATCCTCAAATTAAATTTATAATTTTTTTATTATATAATAATAATATTTTACAAATTCCTGTGGATAGTATATTTTCTAAAGTAAAATTTTATGGTATAGTTTATTCTTATTTAATATAGTTTTTTCGTCAGCCAAATTTATTTTTACTTTTTTTTTTAATATATTCATTAAATTTATTTTATTACTTTACTTTTTAATTAAATTTTTATAAATGAGTGCCCCAACTACTTATCATTTTTTCAATAAAATATTTATTTTTCTTAATTTTTGTGATGATCCTAAATAAAATAATTTTAATGGACGGATGAGATGGAATATCATATACAATATTTAAAATTATTTAGCTGAAAGAAAAATATCAACCGCTTGCTTCAACTACAACACAACAATAGATAATTATTCTCTCGATATCCAATATTCCATTATTATTATTATTTGTTATAAAATATGAATATATTTTTCTAATATTCGAACGTCGACTTGAGTTGCACCATAACAAACTACGATTTAATAAGGATATATATATATTTTATGACGTGTTACTCCACAGCCGCTACTCAAAAATGCACACCGGATAAACTCCTGACCGAACATAATACCCTACAAATCAGGTCCTCGACAGACAAAATTGATTTGCAATTTCATTATGTATAGTTGATTTATAATTGGAAAAGAATAGATGAATTCTAAACATTTCTCGCTCAATTTAAGAAAAAATAAAATAAAATCCACCAACCACACATGCACCTCATTCCGAAGCAAAGACACATAGGATGTTGTAATGAAAAGTTTGTTTGTTTGAACGATTATGATAATCGTTAAAAATATTAAATTAAATACTTATTTTTAATATTATAATAAAAATTAATTTTATATTCAAAATATTGTATCAATACTTGTTTATAGTATATCAAACAATTATTTTAATTAAAAAATTTTACTGTTCAAATCAAAACTCGAAATCTATTAAACTTCCAACCAAACAAGCAACACCATCCTACAATATGGGATTAAAAATAAGAAAATAATAATAATAATAATAAATCTTTTGTAAAAGATACCCGACATCATCCGATGATGTTGCAAATGAACTTTTTATGATCTTCAAAGATCGATGGATATTTTTTTTGAATAATTCTCGTAAATACAAAAATATACAACTTAACTAGTAAAATAAAAATTAAATAAACTCAAATTAATAATATCAAATTAAAACTGAAATTAACACTAATATTATATACTAGCGTGTAAACCCTGCTATGCACGATTTGTATAAATTGTTAAAATAATAATTAATTAATTAATTAATTATATTGACAAATATTTTATAGAATGATACAAATATTTTATAGAATAATACAAATATTTTTAAGACTTCAACAATTTATACTAAATTTACCATGTGACAAATTCTTATTACTGTATCAATAAAGATATAATTAGTAGTATACATATATAAACACAATTTATAAAAGTGTTAATAAACTCTCGTACTAATTATATATCATTTCTTGTTATATATTTAAAAAATATATTAGTATGCTAAAATAATTAACAATGAAATAATATATATGTATATTTATACGTGTAAATATGTCTTATTTTGTAAATTTTTGAAATAAAATAGTTGACATCAAAAGATAACTTGAAATTGTTTTTGTGACAATTTTAAATTCATACTTACAGTATCGTCTTTTATTGTCTAATTAGTCTTATATCTACACTAAAGATTGTATATAAAATATAACTAAAAAGTACGATGTATTTATAGTTATATAAACATACAATCTTTGTAAAATTAGTTTCACATATTTTGAACATGGAAAAACTTAACATTCATATAAAAAATAAAAAAAAATTTATAAAGTTAGTATATAATGTACAATAATTATGTAACAATTTTTAATATAATTATTATATAAAAAATATATAACATAATTAAATTATTTATACAAATTAAAACAACTACTAAAGTAAAATAGATAATTTTTTAAAAAAACTAACTTTTAATTTTTTTTAAAAAAAATTAATATATAATCATTTATCTTAATTTTTTATTACCAATTTAATAAATAAGCAAAAAATAATATAATTCAATAACCAGTATTTATAGTCACTGAAATATTAACTATAATTATTCAAACTTATTTTTTAAAATAAAATTAGATATTAACTTATAAATAAAAATATTATATAAAACAAAAAAAAAACCAAATCATTTAAAATTTTGAAAATTGACTAAATTTTGTTAAAAATTATTCAAATATATATTAATTGAACATGATATACGTGATAGATAAAAGTTAACAATAAATTTACATATTAAATACAAATCAATCATTCGTCCCCTATATATGATCAATTTTTCTTTTTTGTAACATTTTTTTTTATTTTTAATAAATTTATCAATTTTAAATACACTTAACAAACATAAATCAACTTAATTAAATTTCTAATATTTTACAAGTATGACCCCCTCAAAACCTTTTATTTCTATATGTCTTCTCAATTAACAAATATTTTATTTACCTTTAAAACTCTCCATTTTTTTACGAAAATAATTTATGGTAATGATAAATAAATAAATAATTTTTTTTATTTGTATTATAAAATTTTATTCTCTAAAAATTAGTATTCATATTGCATATATATTTTATTAAGATATATAATGTTTAAAATATTCAAACACATTTTAAATTTGTTTTAATCATTAAATAATAATATTCACTATTTAAATAACTAATTTATACTACATTAATTCTCATATCCAAACAAAATGTTGCATCTTTGTTGAGACGGAGCGAGTATATTTTAATACTTTATTAAATTCAATATCTTTTGAAACGCGACCAGATAAAAAATTCACGAAAAAAAATCTAATATATGAATAGAAAATAAGATTTAAATAATTGAGAAATTATCAATTAAAAATATTATTAAGTTTACCAAGAAAAAAATAACTGTAAAATAAATAAGATCTTGCAAAATATAAATAAATATCATATTAAATTATTTATACAATATAAATACAATATGAGAACTGACACTAAAATCAATACAAAATCAATACAGATCAAATGAAATAATTATAAAATATAAACTTGAAAAAAAAATCAAAATTGTGAACGATCAAAATATAAATAAATAAATTGTTCCTTCTATAATTTCATCTTCTTCTTAAATCAAAATAAATATAAAAGTAAAATTTGTTGAGAAATATGCAAAAAAAAAAAAAAATGAGAATATGGGTTTCAACAAAACAAAAAATAAAAAAAATTAAAATAAAAATAAAAAATTAAAATTAAAAATAAAAATAAGCTTTATAAAATTTAAAAAGTGTATATATATTACTAACAAAAAAAAAAAAACTGTAAAAAATATATAGATTTTAAATACCCTACTATCATGATAATAAAAAAATCCAAAAAATATCAAAGTAGAGGAATTGGAGATTGATCTTAAATACATAATATATAGATAGTAGGAAACTTTACAATCTAACTAACGCACCACATTTGTTTTAAAACTCTCAAAAGTTAAATTTATTTGGACAAAAATAACAATAATATAAAAAATAAAATGTTTTTCGATTGTTATGTAGTAAATATTTGATTAAAAATAAAATTAACAATATGTATATTTTAAATATTTTAACAATTACTAATTTATTCACTTTTATAAAATACTATGTGACATTTATAATAATAATAAAAAAATTAAAAAGAAATATTTTAATAATAAATTCCAATAACTAAAAAAATCCAAAAATATCTTAAATACTAAAGAACATAATATTATCTTTCAATAAAATAATAATAAATATAAAATTTTATATAATAAAAAATATATATTTATACACACCTCATTAATAACTAAATTTATAAAAAAATATAAAATTTCAAATATGTAATTAATTATATGTTTTACAGGAATAAAAATATGAAATAAAAAGGAGTCATAAAAGAATAGACAAAATAGCATAAAGCTAAATTTCTTGTGCTATAATCTTTTATATACAATCCATAAGTAACATTATTATTATTTTATTATTATTATTATAAATTTTATTTTAAGTGACAGTTATATCCCCGGTCAAAGTACTTTAGTGTCAAACAATTTGTCTTAGGCCATCGGGGAGTAGCAGCGTATATAAATTATGAATTTTTAATTAAAATAATTTTACGATGTAATATAAATAAAAATTAATTTAATATTTTGAATGTAAAATTACTTTTTAATTATGTAAGAATAAATATTTAATTTAATTTTTTGAAAGAAAAAAATTTAGTAAGTAAATAATAAAAATTTGAAAAAATCTTCAAAGAAAAACACACAATTAAAGTTTTTTTAAAAATTCTACAAAAATTTATACTCACATTAGATGGTCTGACATAATGTTTCTTCAATCATCGAGGGTTCAACTAAATTTTTAAAATATAAGAAATTGAACTAAATTTTTCGAAACAAATAAGTGAATTTTATGCAATTTTACTTAAAAAATACAAAATAATAAATAAATTAGTTAAAATGGAAGAAAAATAATTCAATCTTAACTTCAACCACGAAATATTTTGGATTTGTTCACAATATTTTTAAATAGATGTACTTTTTGAAAAAAATGTAAATAATTATATTAAATAACTAATTTTTAATGTTCATATTTTTTTAAAAATGGTATCATTCATGTATTTATTATTGATATAAAGTCTGAATTTGTTTGTCGAATTAAATGTTTGCCAACATAATTCCCAACAGATAATATATTTATTCTATTTTTAACACAATATTAGTAATATTCAATAACAAAAATAAATAAATAAAATTATGTTTTATGTTATTAAAAATAGAAAAGTATATTGTGAATTGTAATCAAGGATGAGTTAGTCTATGATTTTTTAATTTTAACAAAATCATTTAGATTTAACTATTTTTATTTAAATTATTAATTTGTATTAATTTTTTTTAAAAAAAAAAATAAATTAAGTGAAGTATCGTGTGTGTATATATATTAATTAATTAATTAAAAATACCTGAGGTGAGGTCTTTATGGAAGATAGATATACCTGAAATTAGAAGTCAGAAGAGGAAATTTAAATGAGAAATATGGGTTATTTGCTGAAATAGAAAGTATAGCAATAAGAAGATCCAAGAAAGCAAACCTGGTTGGCTAAATAATGAGCAATTTTATGTTATAGTTCTATTCTAACCCAATTAAGTATACACTACAGTTTCGGAATGTAAACTTACCAAGACCCCACCGGTCAATAACACTGCTCTACAAGAGAAAGCAAAACCAAATTGTCATATGGAGAAAGAAATATAAAAGTGAATCCAAATTCACAAACCTAATAAAGCAATTAAAGAAGTAGTAAAGAAACAGAGAAATTAAAGCAGAGTGTGCTATCACTAAGAATAGCATGGCCAGAATAATCTTATTTTCAAGACAATGGAGTAACTCATCTAAGGTCCTCTCCCAGCAAGAACCAACCTCTTGATCGCCTAGAAACAATTCTATGCACAAATGCATAACTAAATTATTCATAAGTTAAAAAATGATCTACTGGACTAGATGTAAATAGTACCTTAAAGCTACAACCTTGATCGACCAAAATTTAAAGAGCTACGTTATAAAGGCAGAACAAACAAATAGCTTAAAAGTTTAATGACAGTCTCATTTATCTAGGCAAATAACAACCTACTCGGATAAGAAACAGTTCACAATGCTCAAAGAACTTGAAGGTATATAATTCTCATCCAAAGCCTACAATAGCAATCAAACATTTCGAGTTACAAATCAAACAAATCACAGAATAAATTAAATTCATCATGTCAAAGCCTTGTGAAGTACAAGAACACACAAAACATAAACTACAGGCCATCAGACAAACAACATGAATATATATATATTTAGAAATACATAAATACAACACACAAGAACAAAAGACGCAGAAAAATAACACAAAAATAGAGGCTACAAGGGCGCCATACCATGCATAAACACAACACACAAGTACAAACAATGCATTCTAACAATACAAACAACACAGTCTGAAAAGACACCACAAGCACACCATATCATATCATTCGTAAACACAACACATAAGCAAAAAACAAGCAGCATAACGATACAAAAGAACACCGCAAACATCCTTTATCATACATAAATACAACAAACAAGCACAAACAATGCAACATAAAAATACCATACAAAAAGACACCACAAGCATGCCATATCATACACATACATAAACACAAACAACGTTGCATAACAATATAGACAACACAGAACAACAAGACACCACAAGGACATCAAACCAGAAACACAAACAACAAAAAATAACAATACAACCAACACAACACAAACAACACAAAAAAGAGACTACAAGCGCATCATACCATACATAAACACAACAAACAAATACAAACAATGCATCATAATAATGAAAACAACACAGCCCAGAAAGACACTACAAGCACACCATATCATACATAAACAAAACATACAATCACAAACAACAGAGAATAAAAATACAACTATACCTTACAAAAAGACAGTACAAGGGCACACAAAATGCACAACAAAACAATACAAATAACACAAACAACACAAACAAGAGACTTCAAGAGCACTATACCATACACAAACATAACATGCAAGTTCAAACAATGCATCATAACAATTAAAACAATACAACCCAAAAAGACACCACAGGCACAACATATCATACATAAACAACACACATAAGCACAAACAATGCAACATAACCAATCCAACAACACAATACAAAAAGACACCACGAGCATACCAAAACCATATATAAATCTCATCATTTTTCCTACTATAACTACACATTAAACAATAAAATCACACAATAAAGTCAATTCATCATATCATAACCTTGCAATGCAGAAGAACCCACAAAACACAAACTAAAGGCCAACAAACAAACACAAAAATGAAAATATATATATATAATATTTGAGAAATTAAAATAAATAAATAAACATAAACAACCACACACACACAAGAAGGTGAAGAACCCCTAATTAACTTATTTTTCCTACCATTCTTGTATCTAACCATCTGTGTGAACCCAGGTAGTTGAAAATCCAGCACTTGAAAATCCCTGCAAGATGACCGCCACATAAGTAATACGTAGCATCATTGAACAGGTACATAGTAAATGAAACGAAGAGAATGGTTTGAACGCACCAACTCATCAATTGAGAATGTCATTCAAAAAATGCATACCCGACTAACATCAATATTCTTTATATGAAGGCCCAAGCATTGACATTGTCATTCATGCTGCCACCTTGGATGAAAAGGCAACAACATGTGCAGTGCGAAGATGGCTTCGACACTGGCCAAATAAGATGATAGGGACTTACTGACCAGACAACTTGAAACAACCCTATCTCCCACTCTCTGAAGAAAATGAACCAAAAAAACAAATTTGTCAGCCATTATTGGATAAACCTTAGTCTGCCCGTTCAATATATCAGATGCAATAAAGCTTGTTCAACTCAAGTCAACTCATTCATGATGAACATCGTATTTAGACCTGTTATAGATGTGTGTATATAATTAGCAGGACAACTTTGCCGCTGCCTTTGCCTGTGCAAGCTGCTCTTCTGCATAAAGCAAGAAATAAATAAAAAAGAAATAAGAAATGTGGAAGACAATACACATAAACGACTGACTGAAATCCTCTCACACCAACTCTCTATTATGAAGAAGAAAAAAGAAACAAGTAATGAATGAATGAGTGGGTGTCAGATATTTATGATTGAAGAAACAAGAAAAGTTAAAGAATGAAATAAGAGGGCAATTAGATATTTTGACTTATTGACAAGAAAAGTTAAAGAATGAATAAGAGGGCAATTAGATATTTTGACTGATTGACGAGGTGATTAACTGCTGCAATGTACCATTTTGTAATTAACAGTAATAATTACTCCGAACAAACTACCTTAATAGTTTTAGATCATAATTTTCAATTTGTAGTCCACAGCCACTACCGTCTAATCATAATTTTCAATTTTCACAATGAACAAAGAAGTTTTAGATCAAAATTTGAACTAGATAATTAATAGTTTCTCATTTACATTCAAGATCCAGCAAAATAATAATCTTTTCACATTGTTCAATCTTAGAGGGATTCAAACATACACAAACTTTATCATCATGCTTGGATGCAGAAATGATACCAAATCTACGAGACTGAGAGAATCATACAATCTTTGGATGCACCTTAGTCCCGGAGCTTTATTTCAACCTCCCCCATTTATGTCCACCAACCTCATACACACACCAAAAAAAAAAAAAAATCAAAATAGCATCTATTATTAAAAACAAACAAGTAAATAACAACATACTCTTGAAAAGACGGTAGTAAAGTTCCTGCCAACTAAAAAGATTGGTATGTTTCTAAACAAACAGAAGTAAGCTAGATAAAATATAGTGACACAAAGTGAAATCAACCAAGGAATTGCACATAACAAGAACGGCATTGGCACCAGCAGGAAACTTCATCATTGATCAAAAACTAGGTCGAGAGAACCTGAAAGCATAGTTAGTCAGCATACCGGATTGAAAAAAGAAATCATGTTTTGAAAATTGTCGCAATGCCATTTTATGAAGGTAAAATATATTGAGTTGAAAACAATTTTGGAAAAATACAAACTTAAAATAAGAGCTAAAAATAAGAAGAATTAGTTTTATAAAAGTTAATACAGGCCAAAGCCTAAATTTGAGAAAATTGTACATAAACCAACCATAGAGAAGACACATATAAATACATTATATTTCCCCTTCCACAAGGAAAGGCTTGTGGAATCACGCAATTCTGTTGATTAAGGAAAAACCCAAAACCTCAATTGTTCAACTATACTAGACAACAGTTGAAAAGGAAAAAATGGCCAATTTTTTTTTTAAGAAACACATTAAGTTCTAAGTTTCCCCTCTCACCCACATGAATGGTACGTGGAATCACCCAATACACCATCCATATTAGGTTTAAGGGCTCAAAAACTGTTTTAAGAAAGACTTGACATAGTATGCACGAACTATCAAAGGACCTTAGAACCTCTATGGCTCATCTATGGTAGGAAAAAAATAGTCAAAGAAACACATTAAGTTCTAGGTTTCCCCTCTCACCCACATGAATGGTTCGTGGAATCACCCTATTCACCATCCACATTACGTTTAAGGGCTCAAAAAATGTTTTAAGAAGACTTGACACAGTTTGCACGAACTATCAATTAAGAAGGAACTTAGAACCTCTATGGCTCATCTATGGTAGGAAAAAAATAGTCAAAAGAAACACATTAAGTTTTAGGTTTCCCCTCTCACCCACATGAATGGTTCGTGGAATCACCCAATTCACCATCCACATTAGGTTTAAGGGCTCCAAAAATATTTTAAGAAGACTTGACATAGTATGCACGAACTATCAATTAAGAAGGAACTTAGACCCTCTATGGCTCATCTATGGTAGGAAAAAAATAGTCAAAAGAAACACATTGAGTTCTAAGTTTCCCCTCTCACCCACATGAATGGTTCATGGAATCACCCAATTCACCATCCACATTAGGTTTAAGGGCTCCAAAAATATTTTAAGAAGACTTGACATAGTATGCACGAACTATCAATTAAGAAGGAACTTAGAACCTCTATGGCTCATCTATGGTAGAAAAAAAATAGTCAAAAGAAAATTTAAAAATACATATTTAAAGGTTTATACTCCATTTTTATTTGAAGGAATGGTTTGTGGAATCACCCATCATCATTCTCATCAAATCTAAGGGAAAACCCAAAACATCACATTTTTAGCTATGGCATGACAATAGTAAAAAGATGAGAAAGGCACATTTACGGTTTAAATTTCCCTCCACTTTAATTAGAATGGTTTATGGAATCACCCAATTCACCACGCTCATCAGTTTAAGGGAGAACACAAATCTTCAATTTTTCAACTATGACATGCGAGTAAAAAATGAGTTATTTGTTTTATTTAAAAAAGAGAACAGACGACATAAATATAAAGATATCAGGGGAATCAATTACTTCAAACTTTTGTAAAAATAAATTTTGAGAGAATATAGATTGGGACAAAAATTATTGGTATTATGTACAAACTATATCATATTCTTAAAAAGAGATTGAGGGAAGAATTATTAGCATGTTTGGAAAAAGAAATTGAAAGATAGAAGAAATTAAGGAAATATGCAAATTGAAATGAAGTTTGATAGGCTATTTTGAAATTTTGAGATAAAGGATTTGAAAAATGGGAGAAGATCGCATCGTAATGACATTTCAACATTTGAAAATAGGAGTCCAAAGAACTTGAATTGAATTGAGAGACAAATAAACAAAAAGAAAAACCAAGAAACAAACAAAAAATAGGACGACAGTGGGGGTGTGAATCGCAAAAACAGTTTATAAAACTTAAGAAAAATAATCTATTGCCATCATAAATTGGAGGCGCCGACTGTACAAAGGGAAAGGGTTTAGGGTTTAGAAGAATCTAAACTTAGCGAACAGTTGATGGTGTTCTCGTGACTATCCATCCACTCGTTTCTTGAGCAATGCGGCTCTAGGGATGAGGACGGGGTTTCTCTCTGTTTCTATCTCTGCAATATACATAACAAGAACCCTAAATATCAAAACCGAAGAGAAAAGATAACAAAAACATTACCATACAATCGGAATTGAACCCTAAACCGTTAATTCTGTGACAGCGGTTGATCGATGCTGAAAGGCGACGACGGGACAGCGACGAGAAATGGGATACCCAGCCCCAATCTCGTCGGAACTGCGATGAGAAATGGATCCCTACACCAACACCACTTCAAGGACTATTCTCTGCTGAACTGCAGATGGAATTTGGGGATTGGGAATTGGGAAATTGGGAATTGGGACAAGGATTAAGTTGCAGGGTCGCGTTCGTGTATATATGGCAAGTCTGTTCTGTTGTTGCAACGGCGAGAAGACTGATTATAAATTAATTACAAAGATTTTGAATTAATTTAATAGTAAGTGATTAGTACAACGGTCAGATTACAAATCCTAATTTAGGATTACTTTCCTAACATAGATTACAAATTTAATTAATTTTAATTTTCTTTTACTTATTTAAAATTGCTATAAAATTATTGATACGAACAATTCTGTTTTTTTTTTTTATTATATAATTTACATATTTTCTCATATAAATATTTTCTATAAGACTCTTTTATTATTCTCAAAAAAATTACAAATTTTCCGACACATTCTATGTATATTGAGTTTGTCTACTCTTTAAAAAAAACATTGTTGCTTTTTGGGTCAATTAAATTTTATTTATGTTAAGTTTTTTCTTTTATTCCGTTTTAAATATGCAATTTTTATAACTCTATGTAAATATGTATATACTAATTAATATTTCATACAAAACATTATATTCAATTATTATTTCACAATATATATAACTTTTATTTATGTAATATTATAATATAATAATATTTTATAAGAAAAACTAATATATTTTTATTATAAATTAAGCCGATTAAATAACAATAATTTTTTATTTATTTTTTTTTTTAAAAAAAAAAACATATTCTAATGTACATGGAATGAATTGATGTTTTAAATTTTTTATTCATTCGTCAAAATTATATATTTCTTCGGAATTATAGTTTTATTTGTATTGAACACAAAATTTAAAAAATATTGATTATATCAATACTTTGTAAAAGAATAAGTAAAAAACTTTTTTTACCTAAATGTATTAGTATAATAATAATAATAAAAGTAATGATAATTTTACGGTGACTATTGTTTTGTGGACAAAAATAAGTAAATAAGACAATTGTATTATAACGAAGAGAATATGATTTTTCAAAGCAAATTGAAATATCCCCTCCCTCCAATTTGAAAGAAAATATTTATTGTTGATGTGGTTTAAAAAATAATACTCCATATTTTAATTGAAATGTATAATTAAAAGTAATACTTTGTCATTTTTCATTGTAATACTTTGTCATTTTTCATTTTCTTCCGTCCCAAAACAAGATTATCATTTTTTAATTTAGTAATTGTATAGTCTATCTAACATAATAAATATCATTCAAACTTACACTATATTCTATCTAACATAATAAATACCCTTCAAACTTACACTATATTACACAAATGTTATTGCTTTTATATTACATAATACTAATAGAGACATTTTTGTCTTTTTCACTACAACCTATTATAATACTAATATTTAAAAATTTACGTGCAAAAAGTAAACGACAACCTTGCATTGGAACGGATGGGAGTATCTAATCTAATATACATATATATTTAGCGTTAATTTTGGTCTGCCATGTGGCATGCCATGAGCTTTTTCCTTTTGATTTTAAATTTCTATTTATGGTGGGTCACACCACTTATATAATAATAAAGTATAAAAAATGAAAAGAAATGGCGGATGGCAGGCTCGAATAATAATAATAATAATAATATTATTGTACTCTCTTCGTTTCATATTTATCTGACAATTTATTTTTTACAAAAATTTAAAAATATTAATATTATATTAAGATATAATAGAAATAAACGTAAAAAGATTAAAATAACATTTAGTATTCTATGTATGATATAAAAGGAATGACTTTCATCCTTCTAGGGTGTGTTTGTTTGGATGTTTGAATTTTGAGTTGGGATTTGAATAGTAAAAATTTTAAATCTGAATAGTTGTATGATTTGATATAAATAGGTGTTGATGTGATGTTTTGAATGTAAAATTAATTTTTAGTATAATATAAAAAATGAAAAATAAGTGTTTAATTTGATGAAAAATAAGTATTTGATAAATTAATTTTTTTTATTATAATACAATAATAATATTTTACAAATTCCTGGGTGACCACTAATAAATATCTAAAATATATTAATTTGTTATATAAAATATATTTTTTGGAATTGTAGAAAAATACAGAAATTTAAATAAATTTTAATCTGAATATCAGAAAAATATGAACTAATATTTAAATTTTAATTTGGATTCGGATATTTTGCTAAGTCCAAGTGCTAATATTTACCTTGAATTTGGGCCTATTATGTATTTGGCTCAAAACAGCAATTTATGTTGGCCCAAATAATTAAGCCCATATAGGCCCATGTATATATAATGAGATTCGATCCGTTCTAACAGTTTTGGTTTGGTAATTAACATACGTCGAGGCTCGAGCCGATGGAAATCTTTCTACACTGTTGACTGTTTCTCCTACCGCCGCCGGCCGCTGGTTTCAATTTCCATGGTATGATTTTGTTGTTTATGTTGAATTTCTGATCTATTTGTGTAATTTGATGCTAACATTTGGAGGCAAATACTGTTGCGCTGGACGGGGATGATTGGATCTGTGGTTTTAATTTTGTGAAATTTGATGTGTTTATGCTGGCAGGATCACTTCATATGTGTATTTAGGTTATTATGAAGTTACTGCTGATAACCAGTAATTCGATGTTCGAAGTTTTGATTCTTGAAGGAGAATTTTGTAGGAACTGCAATTAGCTTATGGATTAACTTTTGTTGTTAATTTGTTATCACCTGAAATTTTGAGGTTGAAAATTATAGATAAGTTTGGTCAAATTGGATGATGGAAAGCGATGAGTGCCCCTAATTGGCAGATCTTACTCAAAACTGCATTAATTTTGCTCATGTTTGAATCTGAAATGGATAGTTTTGTAAACTGACAGGTGAATTTAGATTGAAATGAATATTTTTTTTTGGGAACCAAACATGTTCTAATACCTCACTTATTGCAGCTCTCTCCATTAATGGAGGATGACAGCTAGAGGTGAGTAAAATATATGAAACTCAAATATCGGATCCGAACCAAACTGAAATTTAATACTTTAGTTCAGACATTTTGGACTTTAGGATTGGATTGGATTGAAAAGCCTAAATTTTGGATAGATTCAGATAGGTAATACTGAAAATCCAAATAAATCTGAAATTTGAACTTATTAAAATATTAATATATTATAATAAGAATGTGTACATAATGTATTTTGGTTTAAATACTCCCTCTGTTCAATTCAATATAAAGAGTAACGTTTGTTTTTTGCACGTAGATTTTTTAATATTAGTATTATATTAAATTATAAGAAAAAGACGAAAATACCCTTGTTAGTATTGTGTAATATAAAGGTGGTGGCATTTGTATAATATATTGTAAGTTGGAAGAGTATTTATTATGTTATATAGGTAGTACAATTATTAAATTAGGAAATGATACCTTTGTTTTGGGACGGAGGAAAATAGAAAATGGAACCCTTCTTATGAGACGGAGGGAAGATTATTTTTATATTGTGCTATACAAGAGGAAACAGTGTATTTTTATTAGGAACCGTATCTGCTTGGGTTTACCGCTGCTCCACTTCTTGTCTTCTTTTGACAACTTTCTTTAGTTCTGTCTTTGGATAATGATCAGATGTGTTTACTTGTGAGGTTTTGATTTTAGGTTTTGATTTTGAATAGTAAAATTTAGAATTGAAATAGTTGTTTGATGTGATATAAATATGTGTTGACGTGATGTTTTGAATGTAAAATTAGATTTTAGTGTAATAAATAAATAAAAATTGGGTGTTTGATTTGATATTTCTTTAGGAAAAAAAAGTTGGAATAGTAAAATCAGGTGTAAAACCTGACAAGTAAACACACTTACTTCTCAAGGGATCAATAAAGATCTCATAGTTCATAAAATTTTTATCAGAATGACCTTCATGATCCAAGATTTGATTAATTCGAGTGTCAGATACAGCTTTATAGTTTCTCATCTGTATTTTTGTGTAGCTATTTATGTAGCCAGTGCATGATTTCCGAACAATATTCCAGTGTCCAAGAATTACTTCAACAAAATGGCATCTAAAAGAAATGTTCGTTACAGTCGCCTTCCTGTTGATGAAGATGATTATTACGATGGCCAAAATGATCCTAGATTTGATTACGTACCGAAAACCTATGACAAAGTTCCATGGAAATCAATATGTCTTGCACT
The DNA here is from genome assembly GCF_009805555.1 of Andrographis paniculata. Lineage (NCBI taxonomy): Eukaryota > Viridiplantae > Streptophyta > Magnoliopsida > Lamiales > Acanthaceae > Andrographis > Andrographis paniculata. Next base: position 5,521,259 of record NW_026137624.1, read on the forward strand.
GTTCTTGCTCCTCCTCGGATGCCTTCTTCTCTTGCTTTCGTTTTTCATCTTCACGGGTCATATGGGAGGAGATTCCTCGCAAGCATACGGTCTCTTAGGACTCGGATTTCTTACTTTCTTGCCAGGTATAACAATTATTTACAACCTTGATTTTCTTTGTAATAAAGGACTTAACAACACTCTTTATTATTTAGCACCCTAGTGACATCACATTAATTATACAAAGACAACGGATAACAAATAGATAGATAGTATATGAACGAACTAAAAAGACATGACAATAGTCTACACAACACATGTTATCATTGATTTTAGTACACATAGGGTGCGTTTACTTTAAATGATTGTATTATTATACATAGAACTATTTCAATGAATTATATAATCATTAGATTAATTAATATGATGTTTACTTTGATTCATTAAAGTTAGATTAAATTGTACTATATATAAAAATTTCGAAAAAAAAATAATCAAATTATAGTATATTTCAAAGTAAAATAAAAATACAGTTCAAATAAATATTAAACAAAAATATATTATCGTATTTATGTTAAATGATTCTAAATGGTTAAAAAGTTAATAATTTAGAAATTTATTAAATGAGATTAAATAATATTAGGAGGAGGGATTGTACTATTAGTAACACAAAATGCTACTATAGTATCGGGCTTATAATTATCTCGGGTTCCAATACTTTAAAGTAAACATGGGATTAGAGCGGATAAAATAATATTATCCACCATAATCCTGTTCAGTAAACGCATTTTATGAACTGACAATAGATATTACCATTTATCTCAGCATATATTATATGTTAACACAACACAGCATGTAATATATAACGGACAAAACATGATGTTTTAACAATCATATGTCGTGCATATCCTTACAATGTGTTAATTGGAATTAATCATGGTGATGCCGTCAGAACCATAGTCAGTCTGCTTTTTTATCGAACTAATGTAATTTTTTTTTACGACTACTATCATTGTTCATGGTCATACTAATAGTAATGAAATGGTTGCCAGGCTTCTACGAGACGAGGATTGCTTACTATTCCTGGAGAGGCACTCAAGGCTACCGGTTTGCTTCGGTTCCCGACTACTAAGGTTTTTGTCCGATTACTCATGTTTTACTATCTTAAATTTATGCTTTTCCTTTGTTAGTTTTGCTACCCTTGTGTTGCTTAGAACCAAGTATATGTGTACTTAATGATCAGCAGAAATCTCTTGTTGCCTTTTGCCTTTTGTAATGTACAAAAATAAATTGGCTTTTGCTCAAACTCTGTGGCATATTTGTTTTGGATATTTATTCATTGTCAATAAGGTACACGTGTGTGTTTGATTTTTAGGTTTGGATTTTTTTATAGTAAAAGTTTGAATGTAAATAGTTATTTTAATTAATTAATTAATCATATTTGAATTTTGATTATTTTTGAATTATCTTATATAATTAAACTAACCTAAAATTGTGGCCCACTTTTCTCCCATTAAGTCTATCACATTCAAAATATACGTGAGAAGTGGCAGAAAAATCGTGATGGACGGTTTTTCTTTTGATTATAAATACTCTCACATACGGGTTACTAAACCTACTCTCAGAAAATTAGAATACACCATCGCTATTTGAGAGCCAGGGTTTGGCAACATCATCCTAGGGTTCCACGATCTGGCACTATCTTCGGAGGTTTCCAAAGTTTGGCAACATCCTCCCAAGGGTTTCAAAGTCTGACAACACCGTCTTCCCACAGCTCCAATTCACGTTTTGCTTGGAGAAGAGAATATCAAGAATAAATCTAATTTTTAGCAATGGCAGGAGGTTTGTTTAAATTTCGCTTCCGCTAACATATTTGATTATATGTTTATTTTCTTACATTTGGTATCAGAGCAATTTTTGGCCTCTGCCTTGCTTAGAATTTTCTTCTCATCAAATTCTTGATCAAGATTCGCTTTAAATTCTTATTTGAAAATATTTTGGTTTTCTATTTTCAACAATTGTTTTGCGATATTTTCTTGATCAAAATCCGATCCTGCGATTTGAGAAAATTTCATTCTGTCTTTTAGGAAAATTTTGAATTTTATTTGAAATTAATTTACACAAAATATTGAATTTCTGAATTTTTCCTATTTTGTGTTTCGAGGGAATATATCTGATGGATTAATGTATGCCAGTATGCAATCTCTAATCGGTTATGATGCATGAATAATTGATTATTTAATTGATAAAATCAGATCTGCAAAATTTATTATTTATTATTATTCATCAGTGTTTATTGTGAATCCATGTTGTATGCTTCATTTAAAATAATTTAATTAAAGACATGGATACATCCATATGCATGACTGTGTATATGTTCTCGAAATATGCGTACGTATATTGATCAATTAAATAACACTGCATTGTTCTGCACGAATTTTTGGATCACCTAATTGTTTTTATCAAATCAGTTAATTAAGTTTAGTTTGGTCGTATATGAAACTTTGCATGTTTGTTTGACTATCTGCACTACATTTTTAATTGGAGCATGCTGATGGTATAAATATGATTTATTTATGTGAACTTCAGTCTATATATTCATGATGTTTGTGATTTATTTTAAATTTTATTTAATTGTGGAATAGCCACAGCATCCTCGATTAATTAAAATTTTGTTCATGATTTATTTGAAATCACATTAATGGACATCAATTGTAATTATCATGTACGATGTGATGAGATCTACCCACAGGAGTCTCGTTATATTTGTACGAGTAATTAGGATAAAATATCGAGTTGTATTTCTTAATCTACCCACAGGAATTGAGAAAAGGAACACAATTTGATAGTTTTATTGTAAAGTTCTTGATGAAATCTAATTGAGTAAAACTTTAGCCCACAGGCAAGTTTTATGTCTCTAGATTCATGTTTTAACGTGTTTACATTGGTAGAACATGTAACTTATTTGCCTCGATTATTGATGAGCATGTATGTTTAATTTTGCAGCATTTAATCCTATGAATTTCTCTGACATTAAATGTGATATTCCTGAATTGACTGGTGATAATTATAAGATCTGGAAGGAGAGGATTCTCCTTCATTTAGGCTGGATGGACATTGATTATGCTATACGGAAAGACGAGCCGCCGGTTATTACTGAAACCAGCGAGCCAGATGATGTGGATCTTTATGAGCGATGGGAGAGATCTAATCGTCTTTCCATGATGCTCATAAAGACTAAGATCTCTGCTGGTATCCGTGCGTCTGTCGATCAGCATGATAATGTTAGAGAGCTTTTGAGGGCTATCGATGAACAATTCGTCAAGTCTGATAAGGCTCTTGCCAGCACATTGATCATTCAGTTCTCCACCATGAGGTTCACGGGTGCGAGGGGTGTGCGCGAGCACATAATGCGCATGCGGGACATTGCGGCGCAGCTGAAAAGCTTAGAGGTGACCATGTCTGAGACCTTTCTTGTCCATTACATATTGTGCACTTTACCTCATCAGTACGGTCCATTTAAGATATCCTATAACACACATAAAGATAAATGGTCCATTAATGAATTGATGACCATGTGTGTTCAAGAGGAGGAGAGACTACTGATGGAGGAAGGTGAGAAAGTAAACCTAACGGTCCATGGCAAAAAGAGAAAGCATGACACAAAGGGGAAGGGACCTGTGCCAGCTGAGCGGGTTATAAAGAAGGAGTCTACGTGTTTTTTCTGTAAAAAGAAAGGACACATGAAGAAGGACTGCATTAAGTTCAAAACCTGGCTCGAAAAGAAAGGTATCCCTTCTGCATTTGTCTGTTATGAATCCAATATGGTTAATATTAATTATAACACATGGTGGATTGATTCTGGTTCTACAATCCATGTTTCCAATACCTTGCAGGGTATGGAAAGCCTAAGGAAACCAATGGGAAGTGAACAGTTCATCTATTCCGGTAGTCGGATGCGTTCGCCTGTGGAAGCCATTGGGACGTGCAGTTTAATGCTGAGTAGTGGTTTTGTTTTGAAGTTGGAAAAGACTTTTTATGTTCCTAGTTTTTCCAAAAATTTAATTTCTGTATCGAGACTATCATGCTTGGGTTTTTCGTTTCACTTTATGGATTCTAGTTTTGTTTTGGATTTTGAATCTAGAACCGTTGGTTGTGGTGAAATTAATGATGGTCTTTATTCGATCAAATTGAAAAACGACACTACTTTTGATTCACTGCATGTCACAGCTGGTTTAAAGCGATGTGTTATGAATGAGAACTCATATATGTTGTGGCATCGTCGATTGGGACATATCTCAATTGACAGAATTAAGAGATTAGTGAATGAAGGGATACTTGGTACCCTGGATTACACTGATTTTGAGACTTGTGTTAGTTGCATTAAAGGCAAGCAAACTAACAAGTCCATAAAGGGTGCACAAAGGAGTTCGAATCTTTTGGAAATTATTCATACAGACATTTGTTGTCCAGACATGAATGCAAGTAATCCGAGATACTTCATCACCTTTATTGACGATTGTTCACGGTATATGTATCTTTACTTACTTCATTCTAAGGATGAAGCTTTAGAAGCCTTTAAAGTTTTCAAGGCTGAAGTAGAGAAACAATGTGGAAAACAGATCAAAATCGTCAGATCTGATAGAGGTGGTGAGTACTATGGCAGATACACAGAAAATGGACAAGCTGCCGGTCCATTTGCTAGATTTCTTCAAGAGAATGGGATTGTTGCCCAATACACTATGCCTGGTTCTCCGGACCAAAATGGTGTTTCAGAACGAAGAAATCGAACATTAATGGACATGGTGAGGAGTATGAGGAGTAATGTGAAACTTCCTCACTTCTTGTGGACAGAAGCGCTAAAGACGGCTGCGTATGTATTGAATCGGGTACCAACCAAGGCTGTCTCAAAGACACCTTTTGAATTATTCAAGGGTTGGAAGCCGAGTTTGCGACATATACGTGTTTGGGGATGCCCGTCTGAGGTGAAAATTTATAATCCACAAGAAAAGAAGCTAGATCCGAGGACTATTAGTGGGTATTTCATTGGATATGCCGAAAAGTCTAAAGGATATAGATTCTATTGTCCGTCTCATAGCACTAGAATTGTGGAATCGAGAAATGCGAAATTTCTCGAGAATGACTTGGTTAGTGGGAGTGATCATATTCCAGATACTCATTCTGAAACAGATCACTATAAAGATCAACCTACTAAGCTGAGTGATAGATTGATTGTCTTTCACGCTCCTCAAGTTCAAACGCGTGTTAGACGATTAAGTAATGAAGTTCCACAAACTGATGAAAATGATCACGTAGATCAAGTTGTTGATGAAGAACATCAAGAAAATGTTGAACAACATGCTGTTGAATCAGTTGGTCAGCAAGTTCTTCATGATAATGATGAAACAACATTAAGAAGATCTACACGAGTCAGAAAGTCAGCTATTTCTAGTGACTTCATGGTGTATCTTCAAGAATCAGATTACGATATAAAAGCCGCAAATGATCCTGAAACGTTTTCACAAGCCATGAATTCTAAAGAATCCGATTTATGGCATAGTGCTATGAAAGACGAGATGGACTCTATGGCATCAAACAAGGTATGGGATCTTGTCGAGTTGCCTGATGGTGTAAAAGCCATTGGATGCAGATGGGTCTTCAAAACCAAAATAGACTCTGATGGCAACATCGAAAGACATAAAGCAAGACTTGTTGCTAAGGGATTCACTCAAAGGGAAGGAATCGATTACACCGAGACATTCTCTCCGGTATCTAAGAAAGATTCCCTCCGTGTGATCATGGCATTAGTAGCTCAGTTTGATTTTGAGTTACATCAGATGGATGTGAAAACAGCATTCCTGAATGGTGACCTAGAGGAAAAGGTTTATATGAAACAACCTGAAGGATTTACCTCTAGTGGTGGAGAAAATTTAGTTTGTAAGCTTAATAAATCCATATATGGATTGAAGCAAGCCTCCCGTCAGTGGTATTTGAAATTTCATGATGTTATCTCTTCATTCGGCTTTGAAGAAAACGTCATGGATCACTGTATATACCAGAAGGTTAGTGGGAGTCATATTTGCTTCCTTGTGTTGTACGTGGATGACATTTTGCTTGCAACTAATGATAAATGGATGTTACATGAGGTGAAACAATTTCTCTCAAGGAACTTTGATATGAAAGATATGGGAGAGGCATCTTATGTCATTGGCATTAAGATCCATAGAGATAGAAATCGAGGCATTTTGGGTTTGTCTCAAGAAGCCTATATCAAGAAAGTTCTAGAAAGATTTAATATGAAAGATTGTTCACCAAGTGTAGCTCCCATTGTGAAGGGTGACAGGCTCGATTTGAGTCAATGTCCGAAAAATGACTTTGAAAGGGAACACATGAGCAATATCCCTTATGCTTCAGCAGTAGGAAGTCTTATGTATGCTCAGGTTTGCACCAGGCCTGACATAGCATATGCTGTTGGAGTATTAGGGAGATATCAGAGTAATCCAGGTGTTGACCACTGGAAAGCTGCAAAGAAAGTGATGAGGTACCTTCAAGGTACGAAGGATTTTATGCTCACATATAGACAAACTGATGTGCTGGAAGTGATTGGCTACTCCGATTCGGACTACGCTGGCTGCATTGACACTCGGAAATCCACATCGGGTTATGTGTTCATGTTGGCTGGTGGGGCCATCTCTTGGAGAAGTGCGAAGCAGTCTATCACTGCTACTTCCACTATGGAGGCTGAGTTTGTTTCATGTTTCGAGGCTAGCTCGCATGGTGTATGGTTGAAGAGTTTCATATCTGAGCTTAGAGTCGTTGACTCTATTTCCAAACCGATTAAGTTGTACTGTGACAACTCTGCTGCGGTATTTATGGCTAAAAACAATAAGAGTGGGAGTCGAAGTAAACACATCGACATCAAGTATTTAGCCTTAAGAGAACGTGTCAAGGAAAATAAAGTGGTCATTGAACACGTTAGTACAGAGTTGATGCTTGCTGATCCCCTGACTAAGGGCATGCCACTAAAGAGTTTCAGGGATCACGTAGCAAGTATGGGACTTGATTCTACAATGTAGTTTATTTGCACACATTGTTATTTGAGACTCTTATTCAGTTTGATGTTTTCTCGCTTTATTGTGCACATATTTGTTTATTATTGAGAAAACTCGCTTATGTTTAACCCGGAATAAATATAAGATTTATTCATTAAGTTGTGAATTTAGTTTGAGATGCTTGACATATCGTGATACATGGAAGGTAACATTCGTTTATAGAAGACCTACCGCCATGATTCGTATGTAAGGTTTTTCGTTATGTTGTGATAGTTTGAGTGGGCCAAGTGGGAGAATGTTAGTTTAATTAATTAATTAATCATATTTGAATTTTGATTATTTTTGAATTATCTTATATAATTAAACTAACCTAAAATTGTGGCCCACTTTTCTCCCATTAAGTCTATCACATTCAAAATATACGTGAGAAGTGGCAGAAAAATCGTGATGGACGGTTTTTCTTTTGATTATAAATACTCTCACATACGGGTTACTAAACCTACTCTCAGAAAATTAGAATACACCATCGCTATTTGAGAGCCAGGGTTTGGCAATATCATCCTAGGGTTCCACGATCTGGCACTATCTTCGGAGGTTTCCAAAGTTTGGCAACATCCTCCCAAGGGTTCCAAAGTCTGACAACACCGTCTTCCCACAGCTCCAATTCACGTTTTGCTTGGAGAAGAGAATATCAAGAATAAATCTAATTTTTAGCAATGGCAGGAGGTTTGTTTAAATTTCGCTTCCGCTAACATATTTGATTATATGTTTATTTTCTTACAAGTTTGATACGAAATGGTTGTTTAATTTGATATTTTTAAGGAAAAATAAAAATAATAGTAAAAATCTTGTGAGAAATCAGAGTTTGATTTGAGTTTTTTGTTTGAAATGTATTTTAGATATAATATTTTATGAGATAAATATATTTTTATAAGAATTTCTTGTAGTTATATAGTAAAATTATAATAATAAAGAAAAAAAAAAAGCTCTAAAAGAACATACTTTTAATTTTGGATATTTTTTATGTGATATTTTAAATATAATATAATATTTAAAATAAAAAATAGATGTGATATTTTGTGAATTAAAGAATAGGATTTTATTATTTTCATTTTCTTTATTATAGTATTTCATTGTTTATTATAAAGTTAAAAATAATATTAATTTTGTTATAAATACAACCAACAGAAGTGTGTTCTAAACATAGGGTTTCTCTGTAGGCTATGTTCCTTTTTAGTTTTTTTTTTTTTTTTAATTATTATTAAAATATTATTATTTTTATGCAAACTATTATATTAAACTATTATTTTATTTAAAAAAAAAACAACAAAAGTCAAAATTTACAATGTATAAATTTTATTTTAATAAAATTTTAAAAAGATAGTGATGTTTTGTAAAAAAGAAAATAGAATGTTTTTATTAAAAATCAATGTTGATTTGTGTTTAAAATTGTAAAAAACTCAACTCAATTATTTGTTTGGTTTCAGGTTGAGTTTAAATTTTGATTTAAATGTTGTCTTGTAAAAAAATAATATATTTTTATTAAAAGTTATTTAAATTGATTAGTAAAATATATATATATATATATATATAAAAACAAACAAACAAACAAATCTAAGAAAGCACTGTTGTCGTTTTTTTTTTAAAAGTATATACTTTGGTCTTGTGCAAAAAAATAAATTAAAAAAAAAATCATATACTAATGTATAAATAATATTTTTAAATTTATAATAAAATATAAATAATTAAATATAATAGTTTTTTTAACATATTTTGATAAAAAAAAACAAATAACATTAAAAATTATTTTGAAGATTAAAACTTTGAACTCGAGACCTTATTTTTATAAATTTAATAATATAATACCAAATCATATATTTTTATACTTACACATATCAAATAAGTTATATATATAAAAATTATACGTATATAATATAAATATTTAAGGAGTTCCTTTTTAAATGGGACTTTGGAATGATGCCCCTTTAAATAAATTTTGAATGAATTTTACTTGTAAATGATTAGAAATTTAATTAAATTTTTTATTTGTTAATATATTTAAAATTAATAAATTTACTATAAAATAGATTAAAAAATGAAAAAGAGTCATTGTGACATAACATAAAGAATATATACGAAACTAACCTATTAATAAATTGATTGCAAACCATCTGAAATGGTAAAATAAATATATAAACACTTGGTGTGTTTAAATTTATATATTTTTAGTATACTATAGAACCACATTTTAATCATTTTTTGTTAGAATAATGCATTAGAATTTTATAATGAAATTTAAACGCATTAATTAATTAATTAATTAATATTTTTCAATCAAGTTTTGATATTTTTCTGGTTCGGCTGGAGGTTTATCGGTGCACACTTTTGGATAGCGGCTGCAGGTTCCTACGTCATAAAAAAAATATATATATATATATTATTAATTGTTATGGTTTTAAATTCCGTTGATACTATTTGATTTTGCATGTTACACATACATAGTTAATTTAGTATAATTTATCTTGCCAGCTTAATTTACAAATTATTATATTTGAGCAAAAATTTATCAAAAATATACTAAAAAAATAGTGCAGTGAGTTTCTATGGCATAATATATACTCTATTCGTCCAAGAAGTACAGTCTGACTTGTGTTTGACACGTTATTTAAGGAATATTGATATTATATTGGTAGTGGGTAAAAAGTACGGGTAAAAAATTATTTTGCTCTTGTGAATGTATTAATGTAAAAAGTAATGACAATTGTGTAATAATAATGAAAAAGTAAGACTAGTTTTACAGTGATATGATTATTTATAAAAATGAAACGATTATTTTTTTTATAAACAAAAATGGTAAACAGTATAATTGTATTGAGATGGATAGAGTATTAATAATTGTTTAAGGGTTGTTAGAGTGTGAGAATTATTTTTACTGCTCAATTTTGTTTGTTTAGTGTTGCAATTTGATTCTTTTTTTATTTTTTACGTGAAATATAGAAAATTATGTCGTAGTATAAAAAATAATATATTATGTTGAATATTACTTTTTATGAGATGATAAATTAGTATATATTAGAAATCTTATCAAAAGAAAAATTATGTACAAACAAACTTAATTCAACAATTTTTATTATTCTTTATTATTATTGTTTAAAATTATATTTAAAATTATTTTTACATAAAATTAACTAATTAATTAATTAATACTACTTATTTAGTCCATCAAATTTACTTTTATTTTTTTAATTCATTCGCTTAAATTTACATGTTATTAATTTTGATAAAATCATCAAATTAATATTTAATTATTATCTTTCATTCAAATTTATTTACAAAAAATATTATTATTTTTATTATATTTTTTTCATTAGTTTTTTAATTTCTAGCTAAACTTTCGAACTATTCAAACCTTTTTTTTAATCACTTTTTACTAAAAATATTAACCTTTTTTTAAATTTTTATATTGGATCCGAATATTCTAAATTTGGCTGATAAAATAAGTATTACTTTTCAAAATATTAAATTATATATATATATATATATATGTATACACTTAATTCTAATTTATTTATTTGATTGGGCCTTCTACACCATCCAACTTTGAAGACAAGGCCCACAACCACTTCTAAAACGAGGTCGTTTTGCAGAGGGAAGAAATCCAGCTTTTATAATTTCGTCAGTTCCTTCCGTTCGATCCGATTGCCTGAAGAGAATTCCACGAAATTCTTTCGATCCTGTTTTTCCTTTTTGGCATTTGCGTTGTCTGAGATCTCGCAATTCATTCAGCATCCTAATCTGCGGTGAGTGATGTTTTTGTTACCTAATCTTTACGCGAAATGTTTTGACTATGGCGATTTCGATCTGATTGAATTCTGCGCCAGGTGACGATGAGCACGGTTTTTGAAGGCTACGAAAAGCGGTACTGCGAGCTCTCTGCGGCTCTGTCGAAGAAGTGCTCCGCGGCGAGCCTATTAGATGGAGGTTAGCGTAAGCCCTAGTTTGATTTCGTCATCCAATTTTTGCTTTTAATTTGTGCGGTGATGTTGTAATCTTTGTCTGTTTCTGCATCCGTGCATAGATAATCTGCTTCCTAAAATTGAGAATATAGAAATATGGAGGCGAATATATGCGTAGAAGTAGTTGAACAGACTGACTGGTATGGCGGAAATGTTGTCATGTCATTGGTTATAGCTATAATTTAAATTCAAAATTTTCTGCGCAGAAGTTCTTGGAAAAACTTCACTCCAAGTGATGTATGATGAACACAGTCTCTTCTCAGGGATTCATTTCTAGAAGAGTTTCGAAGCTTCTTATTATGTATGATGATTACTTTCGAATGGTGTGTTTGGTTGGGGGTTTGGATTTTGAATAGTAAAATTATAAATTTGAATAGTTATTGGATGATGTAAATAAAAGTTGATGCCTGATGTTTTGATTCTAAAATTGATTTATAGCATAATATAGAAAATAAAAAATAGGATTTTTATCATGTTTAATTTGGATTTATTACATAATAATGTTTAAAGGGATAAAATTCCATTTCTACGAATTGTATGGATGAGGCCAAATGAATGGAAGATGGGAAAAACATGAACTTTAAGAACTATGAGCTTGAATGAAGTTCGACAGTGTTGTTTTTGTTTTACTTAATCTTTAACATCTTGATATTCGACCTTTCGCTTCTTTTCGACCAAATAGTGTTCTCCCTTTCTTTTTACCTTTTAAAAAAAATATATAATAGGTCTAGTTTTGTATAATGGCTTTCACTTCCTTTTGTTTCTGACTTTCTGTGAATGTATTGTTAAATTTTATTTGGCTAAAAGGTATGTGTTATCTCTCGGATATGTTCGTCGTTTTGTTGTTTAAATTTATGCGCTTGCTTCATTTTAATGCATACTTGATTGGCCATTTTACATGGATTGTCGTGCTTCTGTGTTTGTTCATTTTATCTTTGTTTTTCTTCATTTTGTGTTTGGTTTGATTTCTTAGTACAATTTTGTTTGTGTTGGTGCGGATAATTGCATGAAATATCAAAATTTATTTATTTGCAGAACAAAAGAAGCAAAAAATTTCAGAAATCAGATCTGGGCTGGACGAGGCAGATGAGTTGGTATATACATAGATCAGTCCACTTGGCACGATTAAATTATTTTTCACCATTGTATGTTTCTGTTTTGGAAACTGAACTGATAATGCAACAGATTCGGAAGATGGATATCGAGGCTCGTGGTTTGCAGCCTAATACTAAGGCAGTGCTTCTAGCGAAGCTGAGGGAATATAAATCTGATCTGAACAATTTGAAGAGCGAAGTAAAGCGAATCGCGTCGACAAACTTGAACCAAGCTGCTCGAGATGAGCTGCTGGAGGCAGGGATGGCTGATACATTGGCTGTATGAACAATTTTATATACCTTTTCCAATCCCTTCTAACATATCGCCACATTACCCTACTTTTTATATCTTTTCAAAATGTAGATAACAAATTAGGATAATTTTGAGATACGAGGAACTTGCTAACTTGTTTTGTGATTTTTACAGGTATCAGCCAATCAAAGGGATAGATTGTTAGTGTCGACTGAAAGACTGAATAACTCTAGTAACAGGATAAGGGAAAGCCGAAAGGTCATGCTGGAAACAGAAGAGCTCGGCGTGTCGCTGCTTCAAGATTTACATCAACAGAGACAGTCTCTCTTACACGCAAATAACACGGTACGAACTGTTTTTGGCGATTCTTAGCGTTTGGTGTTTTAAAATCTTGAAAAAAGGTTGCTTTCATTTTAATCTTTTGCGGGGGCATGCTTAATTTTAAGTATAGGATTATAGTGATGAAATGTTTAAATTACGCCCATGGATTATTATATATGATTATTGTCTTTACATTTAATTTATAAGATAGTTGATTTTAGATTCGTTATTCTTGGAAAATAAATTACACTTTGAACATAAATATTAATTTGGGGGAATGACTATGATTAGCCCTAATCAGCGGATAAAATATAATTTGATAGCACATGCTAATAATTTATACAATTGTGCTAATATACCTTTTGTGTCGAGATCGTGTTTATTTATTGTATTTGTATTATATTAATGTATACCCTGTGCTGTCGGCTTATACTTAATATTCTATCGGTATATATTGTGTGTTGTCAGTACTGTGTTGACCAAATATAATCAGTACAATAACAACCTTGGTTTGATCCTATCAATTAGGAACGATTTATTATCCTTTAACTTAGCTACGAGATACGATACCTTGGATTTAATCGCTCACCAGTCTTAATAATTTCGGGTGTGTTTTTGAGTTGGGATTTGAATAGTAAAAATTTTGAATTGAAATAGTTGTATGATGTGATATAAATAGATGTTAATGTGATATTTTAAATGTAAAATTGATTTTATTATAATATAAAAAAATAAAAAATAGGTGTTTGATTTAATGTTTTTGGGGAAAAACAAAAATTGATGAATAGTAGTAATTTGTTGATATTCTTGAAACGATCGCACTCTTAACTATTGTTGTCATTCATTTGCTGAATTTCTTGTTTGGCATATGAAATTTGTTTCCCGACAATTTATGTAAAGGCGAGACGGTGATGTAGAACATGTCTTATCATTCGTGTTTTTGTCATAGTTGTTCGGTGTGGACGACAACGTTGGCAAGAGCAAGAGGATCATAAACAACATATCGAGTAGGATGAATCGAAACAAGTGGATCATTATCGCGATAGTTACCGTGCTGGTTATCGCAATCGCCGTCGTCTTGTACTTCAAGCTCTCTAAGTAAACAAAAAGAACCAACATCATATGGCTATTGAATTGTACTGAAGTTTGAAGTATTTTGTCGTTTCTAATGTTGGCTGTGATTTGTAAATTTCGAGTTTGGGATTCTGCATCTGAATGAGAACTGCATTGTTGTAATCAAATTTATTTCGAATTGGGGATTTTTGTACTTACTTTTCTGAGTACAGAAGAGGGATTTCAAACTTGATTTAGGCTCCGTTTGCATACATTTATCGATAGTATTTTTGGCCTTACTCATAAATGGTAAATTTTTTCAAAAAAAGTTTAACATTATTTTTTTCCCCCATTATTTATAACGATAATTTAACAAAAAAATATAAAGTCAAATATATAATCTCTTCGTTAGTCTGTCCACATAATTTATCTTTTTTTTAAAAAAAATATAATTATACACTTTAATCAAATTTTATATTTTATAATTTACTTAAATTTAATTAATTATTTTAATTTTAATAATATTTATTTTTATTAATATACTTTTTAATTATTTATGAATTACTCTCTCCGTCTCATATCTATTTATCCATTTAATTTTTGCAATTTCTGTTATTAAGTATTATATGATATAAAGATAATGACATTTGTGTAATATATTATAAATTGAAAGAGTATTTATAATATTAGGTAGATACTACTGTTATGAGATATAACAAAAATGAAATATAATTTAAGCAGGAGTATTTTTCTTATAAAAATATTTGCTAATCTACAATACCATTTATAAATATAAAATGTAACAAAATTAACAAAAATGGGGATGTAGCTCAAATGGTAGAGCGCTCGCTTTGCATGCGAGAGGCACGGGGTTCGATCCCCCGCATCTCCACCAATTTTTGGTTTTTTTTTTTTTCAAGTGGGTCGATGTTACTGTGAGGCTCAATTATTTTGGGCTCGGTTTACTTAAATTGGCTTGGGCCTATTATAATACTATTAATATGACTATTAAATTAGTTTGAGCTGAAAACAAATGTAGGCCTTAAGTAAATAGTTTTGGGCCTATCATTAGTATTAGTTTGACTACTAAATTATTTTGGGCCTATGACTATTATTAATTGGACTATTATTATTTTGATTATGGCTCTTCTATATTATAAATTTGATTAAGCTAAAAATGGGCCTGTTCTTGAATCTTTTTAATATTATATATTTTTTAAATATATATGTACAAAAATATGAATGATATGATCTGAAAATCTAAAATTAGAGGGTTTATTTATTATTTTTTTTCAACAGAAATATGAATTGTATGACCTGCCTGTACTTGAATCTTTTTAATACTATATGTTTTTTAAATATATGTGCACAAAAATATGAATGATATGATTGAAAATCTAAAATTATAATATTTTTTTCTTTTTTTGTGCAACAGAAATATGAATTATATGACCTGAAAAAACGGAAGGGAACATCAGCAGCATAACACATACTGACAATACAAATAACAAATAACAAAATGCCCATATAAAACATAAAACAAATACAAAACATAAATTAACAACGAGCGACAAGTTGGTCGTGCGCTCATTAGAACTAATCAACATTTTTGTAAAATATCTTCAACATAAAACAGTCGAAAAACATCGACTAGAAACTATCGGAGTCAAACCTCACCCAAAGATCTAAGCATTGCACATATGAAAAACGATTCGGGCGTATAAACTATTCAGTATCTTTCAAACAAAATATCACATTCAAATACTATTTCCGTCCGGCTCTAAGGGCCTCATTTACTTTTTGCGTGTTGATCTTTGAATAGTAATTATTATATCAAAACTTAGTACAAATTAAAAAAAAAATTGCAAAAATACTTCAATTAGTGTCGTATAATACTAATAGAAGGACATTTGTAAAAAAAAATTATCAAATATAATGATATTTTTAATGTTAAGTACAATGACGCAAAAGGTAAATGTTACCCTTAGAGGCAGACGGAGGAAATACTATTTACCAAAGAATAACCAAATAAGAAACTTCGAACAATCAATCAATCTAAAAGATTATCACACATCCTCTAAACCATCCAAGATCAAACTTATATTTCACCGTTATGTTACAGTTCGTGG